>NC_091059.1:73506804-74842028 GCF_000393655.2 Nicotiana sylvestris
TCAATGCCAATACAACACCATAGAAGTGACTTAAGTTAATCCAAGTATTATCTTGTAGTTTATCATCCTAACAACTTAACCGACATACAAGCAAGCTTAAGCACAATTTGTAGGTTGTTATACTCACCTTAGCTAGTAGCAACTGTAACGACCCGATCGTTCGTTCTGAGAGCTATAGCCTCATTTCCCCCATCTATGCTTCTTTATGTATTGTTCAGCTGTGTTGAGTTGTATCGAGTTGGTAGGTTAGGGTTCAGAGTAGTTTTGGAGTGAAATGAACACTTAGTCTCTTGATTAGAAAGTTAAGTTAGAAAAGTCAATCGTAAGTTGACTTATGAGTAAACAAATTCGGATTTGGATTTTTATGATTGGATTAGCTTCGTTGGGTGATTTTAGACTTATGAGTATGTCTAGAATGTAATTTGAAGGTCCGTGGTAGAATTAGGCTTGAATTGGCAAAAGTTGGAAGTTTAGAAGTTCTTAGGCTTCAATTCGAGGTTGATTTGGTGTTTTGAGTGTTACGGAGGTTCGACCAAGTTTGGGTAGTGATATATGACTTGTTGGAATTATTGGTTGAGGTCCCGAGGGCCTCGGGTGAGATTCGGATAGGTTTGGGTTGTGTTGCGCTCGTTTTTCTTATGTTTCGACATTGTTTGTTCAAGCATAAATGATATCATATTGAACAAATAAGCTCTGATTTTTTTTATTGAAGCATTAGATCTGTATCGTAATTACGGACCCGGAACAAAAAGAATCGTCAAATTTGGACATCGTATGAAAATTTTATGGTCATTTTACTACGAATTAGGTTGTTAGATTTTTCGGATTAATTACGAAATTGCCACTGACGACGTATTTAAAAAACTGCACTATTTGTCATTATTAATACCTACATATCTCATTCATTATAAGGTCAAATTGAGTGATTCAAAAGCCTAAATTGACTAGATATTTAAAAGGAATCTATTGGAGGCATAAAAAATGAGTTTAGGGATTGTTTGGCATGAGAAACAATGCAACATAGCTGGCTGAAAATATATATATAATAAGAGTTTGTTCATTCGGTCATATTTTGAGTTGGGGAGCTTGGATTTGGACGATTTTGGATGCGATTTTCACCATATGGATTGGGGTAAGTGTTCTCTACTCGGTTTTGGTTATATTCACGAATCCATCTTCGTTTTTGGGATTTGATTGATGATTTCAAAGTGATATTAAGGGAGTTAGGGCTTAAGTTTTGGAGAATTTTAGGTAGGGATTTGAGATACCAAACAGAGTTCGATTTTGATGAATTTTATATGGTTAGAATTAGGAGAGGACAAGGTTTATTATTCTGCCATTTCTGACTGATTCCGAGACATGGGCCCGGGGGCCAGGTTTTAGGCCGATTTCGAATTTTGGCATATTTTGTAATTTTTATCATTGAATTCGATTCTTTAGCACATGTTGATGGTATTAATCTGATTATGGTTAGATTCGGAGTTTTTGAAGACCTAGTCCAGAGACGAGGGTATAAACAGTTTTAGCTCTGGCTTTGAGGGTATAAACCTGGAGAAATTGATATCATGTGATTGTTTGGTTGTGATGCCCACGCTAGGTGACGGGCATGTGGGTGTGCACCGTGAGGGATTGTGACTTGGTCCGTCCCGTGAGACTATGAGGTATAATAATTGTTATCTGTGTTTATGCATTTACCTGTTGGTGAACTTGTCTGCCTTCGCGTTAGAGATTATGTTTAAGCTTCATTCATGATCATATTATTTGTTCTCAGTCATAGAAATTATTGTACATGTATACCTCAGTCTCCATTATTTGCTATTATATTGTGATACTTGATGTGGGTTGTGTTCCCTTATTTGTTGATGATGGTGAGGCTAGGAGGTACATGATTGAGTGAGGCCGAGGGCCTGGTTGTGAGGATATTAATACCATAGCACGTGAGTTGACTGTGCGGGTCCAGGTATTCATACCATAGTGCGTGAGTTGTCCGCGTATCAAGTGAGTTGACCGTGCGGATCCAGGTATTGATATTGTAGCACGTGAGTTGTCCGTGCTTAGCGCTTGGGCTTTGGGAACCCCTCCGGAGTCTGTACACACCCCCAGTGAGCATAGAGTGTTGAGTATATTGAGTGTTGAGTGCTGAGTACGAGTGCTGAGTGATGGAGTGACATTGCTGTAAAGTTGCATTTACTTTTGTTGTTGCTGCATTTATCTGTTAAATTTCTTTGTGATATTTACTGAGTTATGGAATTTACCTGTTTATTTTTTTAAAATTGTGAAAAATAAATAATTGGACTGTTTTACTTAGCTTATCACTACTGCTCAGTTCCTTAATTATTTTTGTTACTACAAAGGTGGCTGTACTCATACTACACCCTGCACTTTATGAGCAGATCGAGGTGAGTTAGAGCGTAGAGATCGTTGATTTCAGGACGGCTATCTCTGGAGATTGCAAGGTAGCTGCCAGTGTCCGCATGACCCTTTTACTCCTCTTGTTATTTCTTCTTTTGGACAGTTAGATAGTTTATATATCTTAGTTCATAGTTTTAGACTCTCATGACTTAGTGACACCCCGATGTTTGGGATTCGTTTTTGTATTTTATATTATTTATCTTTAGAGTTGGTTTAGTTTATCAGGAATTAAATTATTGCAAATGTTTTATTAAATTCTTATAATCAAATTAATAGTAATATTTTGGGAAATAGGCCTTCCTTGTAACTCGATAGGTGCCATCACGACATGGTTAGATTTTGGGTCGTGACAACAAAAACTTAGAATTTCATCCAAACACAGCCCACAACAATCCTCAAGGACAACACAACCTCAAAAGGGTGTTATTCTTCACTAGAACTAAGTTTTGATATTGAAATATGGTGTAATCACTTCAAACACTTGTGGTATCTGTTTAGAAGGGTTAAGAGAGGTTTGGAGATGAAGTTGAGTTGAAAATGAGTTAAAAATAGGCGTCAAAATCGTTTATAAAGTGAAGTAGGGCGACCACTGCCTAAGTGGGTCCCATTGGGAGCTGCTTGCGCGGTCTCGTGAAAATGTGAATATCTCTCTACTCCAATGTTGTATCGATAAATGGTTTACTGCGTTAGAAAATAGACTTGTATATCTTCAATTTGGTAGGTATATCACCCCATAGTTCCAAGTATATTTGGAGAAAAGCTCATCTACATTTGACCTAATTTTCAGCACATTTATGAAAATGACTATCATACGACTTGCTTGCCTTCAAGACGTAGAAAATGACTATCATACGACTAAAATAACTCATAGAATAACCTCCTTATAATGTAAATAACCATAGTCTCACCCCAAAGTACATGTTATAATATTCCAAACTTGTCAAATTTTGACGAAACTTATTTTCTTCAATTGGTTTAGCTTCTAAGCTTTCCAACCCTTCTGATACTTGTTATTCATGATCATAAATATTTGTAACCTCCAAGGTAACATGACTAACTTACTTTATTTTCTTCCAAATATAATCTTATTTCTGAGCTTGCATCAATTGACGTACGACGTACTCTCACGTACGAAAATTGGGGTGTAACAGTACCACATGATTATGATAGTAAGGTGTATAAGGTATGTTAAAAGTGAGTAGTATTTTAGGTAATTTGAGATAATTCTTAATTATGTGGATAATTGAGAAATTATTGATTTTAGTGGGAAATTAACAATTAGTTAAGGTGTTGGTGGTTAATTGTTTAAGAATGGGTAAATATCAACGTGGCAGCAAGCCACCCAAATATATATATATGACTCTTAAGCCATTATTGAGTAGGTGGCAAGACTAAAGATTAAGGATATGTGGTTAAGCCACCACATAAAGTGGTGCCCACTTTCATATATAAGATATCTCAAACCTAAGTCTCATGACTCTTAAAAGTCTCATCATGTTGCTTTGAGTCATTTAATATGCATCTGCATATATCATATAAGTAATGCAAGACCTTCAACAATTCAAATAAAAGTGAGATTTTTCAATTATAAGGGAGTACAGTGCAATCTTTCTCAAGAATATCATACGGATTTTTCGCTACTCCGATCTTGTCGTCACATGTTTTGTCGCAATTAACGTATGTAAGAGGGATTGTCAATAGAATCGACTCAGGTATGTTAAGGCTATCCCTTCATTCTTTTTGGCATGGTCCATACGACACAAATAAAACGAGCAAATGCACAAATTTCATAAATGACTCTATTCGTAGAAATGCTAGAGATGCTTATATTCTTGATTTCCCATAAGTCTTACTATTCTATCGTTTGTTCATGGGTCTCAGAAAATACGTAAGTTGATAAAGTCTATTTCATGATATTAATCAGAAGCATAATGGTCTTATGACACTCCGAAAGATTTTATTGACGTACTTCTCATGCATTGCATTCATTTATATTGACCCATGACCAGATGGTATTATATATGCGTGCATATGTATATTATATGTATGGGATATGGGAAAAGGTTATGGCATTATATATGCACCACCACCTTATCAGCTGGTATACGTTGATGATTTTTCCCACAATGGCCAACATAATATGATGGTATGCCCTCAGAGGCTTGATGATGTTATGAACACATGTACCTATGAACGACATGAAATTCCTATGCATATGCATGACACTATGAGTATTTCATGATTTACAGAGTTATTCAGACTTACATGTCGACTCTTTTACTCCATGTTTCTCTCATGCCTATTATTTACTAATTTTCATTCCTTACATACTCGGTACATTATTTTTACTGACGTCCCTTTTACCTGGAGTAAATGCTCGAGAGTCCTCCAAGTAGGCTATCAGCTCAGTGGAAGATGTCGGTGTCATTAATTTGCTCTGGAGTTTCTTGTTTAGTCAGTATGATTTAGACATGTATTGTTTGGTATGGCGGGGCCCTGCCCCGACCATTATGATAAGTATGTACTCTTTGAGGCATATAGACAGATGTCATGTATACGGATATTTGTATGGTCTTGTCGGCCTACATTTATAGTATATAATGGATCACATTGGCCTTATAGGCCCGTATGTCACAGGTATAAGTTTCTATATCGGGTTGGGTCATTCCATGTCGGGTATTACCTCATGTTTACTCAGGTTATATCATGACGCACCTTCTGTCCCACTTATCTATGATGATGTAATAAGAAATATATGTTATGTTGGTACTCGGTTCAGTAAGGTACCGGGTGTCCATCGTGGCCCATCGATTTGGGTCATGACAAATAATCGGGTGGGGGCATATAAAAGGGGACAACAATCTGAACAATAAATACATAATCACCAAGTCTCTTTCAGAAATAAGCAACGAAAACACCAAGTTAAAATCAAAACCCATGTATCAAGTAGTAGTAATGAAATCATCATATTGCACGGCATCAGCTTTCATGCTTTTACCATCCTCATCATATAATATAAATCCAATTGCACGACATTACCCATCGTGTTTTTACTCTCATCCTTACCATATAACATAAATAAAGGATGTGCATGGCATCACCCTTCGTGTTTTTACTCTTATTCTCACATGATAGTGATAATAGAAAAAACAAGCGCACGACTTCATCCTTCGTGCTTTAATCCTCACATTCATCAATGAATGATACCAATATGCAAATATGGAATGGAAACATCCTTAGTGCTATTCTCTCTTCCTCACCAAGCAACAATAATAAACCAAAATATCGAGCAGGGTGGGAAGCAAATTTCAACTTCAACAATGGTGCTAGAATAAGCAAATTTAACTTCTAACATCACGACAACTTCAAATTATGCACTAAACATGAAAGCAAACAACTACATAATAACAATCTAACAAAGGCATGAAAGTCATAGTAAAGGAAACAACACAGTACAACAAGACAATTTTCACTTGCGTGCTTTAACTCGTGACAATGCATATATATACTCATCACCTTGCATATACGCATCCCCCACTCATAATTCACGTAGAAAATAGTCCAACAAGTCCTAATTCCCTTAAGTCTACGTTAACCACGACACTTACCTTTTTCCGCAATAAAAATCATAATCAAACACGACTTTCCCTTTCGAACAAGCCTCCAAACTAACTGAATCTAGCCTATTATCGATTCAACAATTCAAAAAAGACTTTAGAAACTACTCACGAATGAAAAGAGTTCAATTTTGATCATTTTTAAAAAGTCTATAAAAGTCAACTCCGGCCTACTTGGTCGAAATCTGAGATTCAAACCAATTCTCGATTACCTATTTACCCTTGATCTTGGATATGTAATTTTTTGCAAAATCTAACCTCAAATTGAGGTCTAAATCTCAGTTCTTACAAAATTCCTAAATTCTATCCAAAACCCCTAATTTCTACCATAAATTTCAAAGTTTTGATGTTAAAAATTCATGAAAAGTAGTTGAAATGGATGGAAATTAAGGATGCTTACCAATAAATTTGGGGAGAAAATGTTCTTCAAAAATCACTTCTAGAGAGCTTAGGTTGAAAAAATAAGTAAAATGATCTAAGTCCCGATTTTCCCATCTTTTACCCAACTACAGATGCCGCAATTACGAACTTTTGTTTGCAAATGCAAGGCACTGTATCAGACAGTCAAGCGTTGCAAATGCAAATAACCTCTCCATCGGAAATGTGAGATGAGCTTCACATTTGCGAAGCTGCCAGCCCCCAGCTCCAAGTCGCAAAAGCTACTCGAAGGTCGCAAATGAGACTACTCACAGTCCGCAAATGTGATTATATCTTCGCATTTGGGAACTCAATAGCTTTTCCCAGATATCGCATTTGCGAGTCTGACATTGCAAAAGGGGACTAGCAATTTCGAATAGGTCATCGCAAATACGAGACTTGCAGACCTGAAACACCAGAAGATAGTATCAGCAATCCCAAACCATTACGCATGCGCCCGAAACTCACCCGAGCCCCTAGGACTCCAAAGAGAATATGTACACAAGTATAATAACATCATACAAACTCGCTCGCTACCTCAAATCATCAAAACAACACCAAATAAAAAGAATCAATCATCAAAACTCAAGATTTCAACTTGAAAATTCAATTTTTCACAATTTTTCATAGAATGCGCCGAAATGCGCTCGAGTCACCCCGAACCCCAACCAAACGTGCGTACAAGTCAAAAAAATCATATGAACCGTACTGGAATTGTCAAAACACTTATCTAAGATCATTTACCAAAAATGTTAACCGTGGTCAACTCTAGCCTCATTTTAAGTCAAAAATCTCATTTTCTTCAACATTTAACGTAAAAGCTTTCTGAAAAATGACACAGACCATGCACAAAAATCAATAAATATCAAATCAACCTATAGAAGGTCTCGGAACACAAAAGTGTATGGACTTAGTATAAAATCCATAGTGATGCGCTCCCACTTCCGCTTTGGTATCTCCAAGCTCTGAGTCAACCCACCCTATTTATGATACTTGTACTTCACCTATTGACAATTCAAACATCGAGAGACATATTTTTCATCCTCCGCCACCAATAGTGTTGTTTCAAGTCACTATACATCTTCGTGACACCCGGGTGAATGGAATAGCGCGAACTGTGAGCCTCTTTAAGAATCAAACCCCTCAACCCATCAATATTTGGAACACAAATCCGGTCATAAATCTGCATAAAACCATCATCCCCAATCACAACCTCCTTGGCACCACCCCGCTGCATCGTGTCCCTTAACATGAACAAGTGAGGATCATCAAACTGGCAAGCCTTGATACGCTCCAACAATGATGACTTTGCCACAACACTAACATGAACCCGACTAGGCTTCTAAATATCTAACCTCACGAACCGATTGGCCAAAGCCTGAACATCCATGACTAGTGGCCACTCCACTACTAGTAAATATGCCAAACTGACCATGCTCTCAGCCTTCCTACTCAATGCATCATCCACTACATTGGCCTTCCCAGATGATATAGTATGGTAATACCATAGTCTTTCAATAACACTAACCATCTTCGTTGCCGCAAATTAAGTTCATTCTTGAATAAATGATGGAGACTTTGTTGGTGGGTATAGACCTCACACTGAACACCGTACAGATAGTGCCTCCAAATCTTCAATGCATGAACAATGGTTGCCAACTCTAAATTATGCACAGGATAATTCTTTGCATGAACCTTCAACTACCGAAATACGTAGGCAATCACCCTATTGTCCTGCATCAATATTGTACCAAGCCTAATGCGCGGTGCATCACAATACACCGTGTAAGATCCCAAACTTGTAGGTAATACCAACACAGGGGTTGTAGTCAATGTAGTCTTGAGATTCTAAAATCTCATCTGACACTCGTCAGACCACCTAAAAAGAGAACCCTCCTGGTCAACTTAGTCAATGGGGCTGAGATAAGATGAGAACCACTCCATGAACTAGCGATAATAACCCACCAAACCCAAGAAGCTCCAAATCTTTGTAGTTGATGCAGGTCTAGGCCAATTCTGATCTGTCCCAATCTTCGTCGCATCCACCTTCATGCCCTTGAAAGGTACAACATACCTCAAAAAGGCAATTGAGTCCAACCAGAACTCAAACTTGAGAATTTAGCATATAGCTTCTTCGCCCACAAAGTCACAATCCTCAACTGTTGCTCATGATCCTACCGACTACAAGAATACACAAATATGTCATAAGTTTGATTCAATTGGTTTAAGAACTTGAAGTTCATAAGTTTGATTCAATTGGTTTTAGTGGGTGATTCGTAGATTTAGTGCTTTTTCAGGTGTTCCGAAGGTTTGAGCGGGTCCATTTCATGATTTTAGACTTGTCAGTATATTCAGGCGGGGCCCGGGAACCCCGAGCGTCAATTGGACGAGGCTCGAGTGAAGTTGGAAAAGTTGAGAAGAGCTGAAGCTTCTAGTTTCTGCCATAACCGCACCTACAGTTGGTCAGCCGCAGGTGAGAGACCGCAGAAGCGGTCGTCCTCTCACAGATGCGGCCAAAGCAGGCCAGGCCCAAAACTGCAGAAGCGGTTGCGTAGAAGCGGCTTCAAGACCGCAAAAGCGGTCCCAACCCACTTGGCCAATTCTGTAGATGCGGCCTCTTCCTCGCAGAAGTGGGACCGCAGATGCGGAAATCACTGAAGTAGTGAGCTTCATTTATTACGGGCTCTAAGTCATTTTGGCTATTTTTCACTCATCCATTGGGGGATTTTGGAGCTCTTGTGAGAGTACCTTTACCTAGAATCTTGAGGTAAGTTTATCCTACCTATTTCTAGTTTAATACTCGAGTCTCGGATAGATTAACACACAAAGATTAAGGTAAAATCATGGGGTTAGAGCAAAACCTAAGATTTTGACAAAAGTTAGATTTGACCACGAAATTTGTTATGAAATGAATTAGAAATCATATATTATTGATCCTTGGGTTATGAAGAACAACTTTCTTCGAATAATTTTGGAATCCGGGCACGTGGGCCTGGGGTCGGATTTTAGGAAACTTGTGTTTAAGGTTGGGAAATTGCTTTAATAGTTAGAATGTGATCTTGTGAGCTTGTATTGACTAATTCTTACCCCATTTAACTAGTTTTGGACCGTTTGGCTCCAAATTGAGAGTTCGGGCTCGTTCTTGGAATTGGAAGTGCACTTTACAGTGAGGTGAGTCTCATTTCTAACCTTGTAAGAGGGAATTGTCCCCATAGGTGATGTAATCTGATAATTTTCCATTTAATCCGGGGGCTACATACGCACTAGGTGACGAGAGTCCGTGTGTAGCTACTATTATGCTAAGTCCGGGTAGTTTAGGACCTAAAGCATGCTTTATGTGATACTCTTGCAATTCTATATTTAATTTTGATTGTTTAAATCATGGTGATTATGATAAATGATCCTAGTTAAGAGGAACATTATCATTCTTGGCCTTTTTAAAAGAGAAGCTGATAATTCTATGAGTATTTGCTCCCCAGTTATATGTTCTTGTCTGCTTGTTGTTGTGCTTAATTACATTTGACCTCGTCGCATGGTTATTCATGAGTGGGGTAATAGATACATCTATGGTTCATACTATTCGACCCTCGACAGTGCACAATTTACTTTTATGTTGGATCAGGCCATACGACCTCGACACTACTTGCGCATATTTTACTTAGTATTTTTCTATGACTTGAGTTTTATTATTTGTCCTAGAATGGAAGTTGCCAGCTGTGACATTATCTAGGAGAGGACCTGTTAGTTCTTGATATACTCTACTAATTATTTGTTTTATCCATGCTCAGTATAATTTATCTCTCATATTATTTGACCCTAGTAAGTGTCAAGTCGACTTCTCGTCTCTACTTCTTCGAGAATAGACAGGATACTTACTAGGTAGATGTTGTTTATGTACTAATACTACACTTCTTTACTTAATTATACAGGATCCGAGGAAGGTACATCTGGCTATCAGTATGGTATGCATCCCTGAGCATATTACGAGGCTTCCACGGTGAGCTGCCCCCTTCCTATGTCGTTCAACAGCTTAATGGAGTCGCTCTTTATTTATTTTTGTTGTCTATTCTATTTCGGACAGTAGGATAGATTTATTTTTTTGTATATTCTGCTAGTTTCCCACAACTTGTGACACCAGGTCTTGGCACACATACTTTAGTAGACTATTCTTTTGGGAATTGTATAATTATTTTTTGTACCTTACCGGTTATCACTTGTTTTCTTTAACTTAAGGATTTACTGCAATTATTTTGGTAAAAGTAAAATGCAAACTTGTTTATATTTCCGTGTTGGCTTGCCCAGCAATGGTGTTGGGCGCCATCATGACCTATAATGGAAATGGGTTGTGACAACATGGTATCAAAGCACTAGGTTCACGTAGGTCTCACAAGTCATGGGCAAGCCTAATAGAGTCTTGCAGATCGGTACGGAGATGTCTGTATTTATCTTCGAGAAGCTATAGGGTGTTAGGAAACTACTCTTTATTCATTTTCTATCGTACAATGGTTGGTATACTAAATTTCCCTCTTCTATTCTCTCACAGATGGTGAGGACACGCACGACTGATGTTCCAGACCCGGGAGGAGCTGCTCCCCCCATTGCTAGAGGCCTAGGAAAAGGCCGGGGGAGGGCACCGGCCAGAGGTAGGGGACGAGGGCATCCCAGTAGCACCACCAGCAGATCCGGTGGGAGATCCTATCATTGAGGAGCAGGGCAAGGTGCCCACAGCCGAGCCTACCCCGGCAGACTTTATGACAGCACCAGGTTTCCAGGATGTCATGGGCTATATGTTGCGGTTCATGGACACCATGACTCAGGCTGGTTTATTTCCAGCACATCCAGCTACATCGTAGGAAGGAGGGAGAGCACAGACCCCTACTACTCAATCTCCTGGTCACGTAGCTACAGTTTATTAGACTCCGGGTGCACTACCCACAGATGGAGCTCAGTCTGTCACTGCACTAGTGTCCGATCCTAGACCAGTTGTGATGGTGACCCGCAGAAGTTATTGGATCGATGAACGAGACTCCACCCTCCTATCTTCGGGGGTGAGCGCCATGAGGATGCCTAGGATTTCATTGATAGGTGCAGGGACAGACTGCAAAACATGAGGATATTGGAGTCGCATGGATTTGACTTCACTACTTTTCAGTTGGAGGGCAGGTCCCATATATGGTGGCAGTCCTATGTTCTTGGTAGGCCAGCAGGTTCTCCTCCACTCACTTGGGGTCAATTCACACAGTTATTCTTGGATAGGTATATTCCACCCTCTGAGAGGGAAGATCTACGGTATCAGTTTGAGCATCTTGAGCAGGGTCAGATGTTCGTGACCAATTATGAGGTGAGGTTCTCTAAGTTGTCTCACCATGCACCTCGGTATTCGAGCTAGCATGGCCCGAGAGGTAGAGATAGGTACTAAGTATCAGCTAGTGGTGGAGATTGCTCGCAGGATTGAGGGTTATTGCTAGAGGGGTAGAGAGCCGTTTTAGCAGGAAAAGAGGTCCCAGTTTTTTGGAGAGTTCAGAGGTGCCCCAGCCAGGGGTAAGGGGAACACGGGGAGGGGTCAGAGCCCAGCACGCCCCTGTATTTAGCACCACCATCACCTCCCCAAGGTGCTCTAGTGAGACCTTATTACAGTGCAATGCTGGAGAGTTCTTGCCACCCACCAGCTATTCAGGGTTCCTCCGACGGGTATTCTGGCCATCAGGGTTCTTCCATGCTTACTTTAGTGTCATGCCAGAGAGTTAAAATCGCCCACCAGCCATTTAGGGCTCTTCTGGTGGATATTCGGGTCAGTAGGCTCAGACTTAAGGGTAGCAGGCTATGGTGCCGAGGGGTTGCTATGAGTGTAGAGATACGGGTCACATAAAGAGGACCTACCCCAAACTTCAAGGCAAGGAAGTACAGCAAGGTCATCAGCCTATGATTTTAGTGCCGGTTTCTCAGCCTCCTAGAGGCGTGGGACAGGCGGGTAGAGGTCGTCCTAGAGGTGGAGGCCATGTAGGGAGAGGTTAGACATCTACTGCTTAGTCAGGTAAAGGCCAGCTAGGTGGCGCCCCAGCCAGATTCTATGCCCTTCCGGCTAGGCCAGATACATTGGCCTCAAATGTCGTCATCACAAGTATTATTTCCATCTGCGGTAGAGATTCTTTGGTATTGTTTGATCTAGGGTCCACATATTCATATGTATCATCTCTGTTTGCTCGTTTCCTGGTTATTCTGCCTGCGCCTTTGGGCACTCCTGTTCATGTGTCCACTCCTGTGGACGATTTTGTGGATGTGGATCGGATCTACCGGTCTTGTGTGATCACATATTGTGGTTTCAAGACTAGAGCAGATCTCATGTTGCTTGATATGATCGACTTTGAGATCATCCTAGGCATGGATTGGTTATCTCCATATCGCGCCGTCCTAGATTTCCATGCCAAACCTATTACATTAGTAATGCCAGGGTTACCAAGGTTGGAATGGAAGGGTTCCACAGTTGATACGTCTACCCGGGTTATCCCTTTCCTAAAGGCTCAGCATATGGTCGAGAACGGGTGTTTGGCTTATTTAGCTTATGTTCAGGATACCACCTTAGAGTCTCCGACGATTGATTTAGTTCTAGTAGTTCGAGAGTTCACCCATGTGTTTCCTTCTGATCTTCCTGGCATGCCACTGGATCGTGATATTGATTTCTGTATTGATTTGGCTCCAGGCACCCAGCCTATATCTATCCCACCGTACCATATGGCTCCGAAGAAGTTGAAGGAGTTGAAGGAGCAGCTTGAGGTATTGTTAGCAAAAGGGGTTTGTTAGACCCAGTGTATCGCCTTTAGGGTGCACCAGTGTTATTTGTGAAGAAGAAGGATAGGACTATGTGAATGTGCATTGATTACTACCAGTTGAACAAAGTCACCATCAAGAACAAGTATCCCTTGCCTCGCATCGATGATTTGATTGGCCAATTGTAGTGTGCTAGGGTGTTCTCTAAGATCTACTTGAGGTCGGGGTACCATCAGTTGAAGATTCGGGACTCGGATGTTTCGAAGACTGCATTCTGGACAAGATATGGCCATTATGAGTTTCTGATGATGTCCTTTGGTTTGACCAATGCCCCAACGGTATTTATGGACTTTATGAACATGGTGTTCAGACCTTATATTGATTCCTTTGTCATTGTCTTCATTGACGACATCTTGATATACTCACGTAGCTTGGGGGTGCACGAGCAGTATTTGAGAGTAGTGCTTCAGACCTTGCGAGAGCAGAAGCTATATGCTAAGTTCTCCAAGTGTGAGTTTTGGCTAGAGTCAGTGACATTCTTGGGTCATGTTGTGTCAGGAGAGGGTATTAAGGTGGATCCCAAGAAGATTGAGGCAGTTCAGGGTTGGCCACGTCCTACTTAAGTGACCGAGATCAGGAGTTTCTTGAGGTTAGCAGGTTATTACAGATTGATTCGTGTAGGACGTTTCATCTATTGCATCACCTCTGACTAGATTGACCCCGAAGGGTGCTCCATTCTGTTGGTCCGATGATTGTGAGGCGAGCTTTCAGAAGCTCAAGACAGCTTTGATTACAACACCAGTTCTTGTGTTGCCTTCCGGTTTAAGGATGTATACGGTATATTGTGACGCTTCACGCATTGGATTGGGATGTGTATTGATGTAGGAGGGGCGAGTTATTACATATGCTTCGTGTCAGTTGAAGATTTAGGAGAAGAATTATCTTGTGCATGATTTGGAGTTGGTCGCGATTGTTCATGCTATAAAGATATGGAGGCATTAACTGTATAGGGAATTATGTGAGGTTTATACTGATCATTGCAGCTTACAACACTTGTTCAAGCAGAGGGATCTCAATTTGAGATAGGCTTGAATTGTTGAAGGATTATGACATCACCATTCTTTATCATCCGGGCAAGGCAAATGTGGTTGTGGATGCCTTAAGTAGGAAAGCAGAGAGTATGGGTAGCTTGGCATTCATTCCAGTAGAGGGGAGGCCACTAGCTTTGGACATTCAGTCCTTGGCTAACAGACTTGTAAGGTTGGATATTTCATAGCCCAGCTGAGTGCTTACGTGCATGGTTGTTCAGTCGTCATTATTGGGGCAGATCAAGGCTCGACAGTTCGATGATCCACATTTGGCAGTTCTTAGATAGACAGTACTTTATGGTAGTGCCAAAGAGGTTTCTATTGGTGAGGATGGCGTTTTGTGACTCTAGGGTCGCCTATGTGTTCCTAATGTTGATGGTCTGAGGGAGAGGATACTAGTGGAGGCACATAGTTTGCGGTATTCCATTCATTCGGGTGCGACAAAGATGTATCGTGACTTGAGGCAGAATTATTGGTGGCGGAAAATGAAGAAGGACATAGTGGAGTATGTGGCTAAGTGTTTGAATTGCCAGCAGGTTAAGTATGAGCACCAGAGGCTGGGTGGCCTACTTCAACAGATGCCTATACTAGAGTGGAAGTGGGAGCGCATTAATATAGACTTCGTAGTTGGGTTGCCCCGGACCTTGTGGAAGTTTGATGCAATATGGGTCATTGTTGACAGATTGACCAAGTCGGCGCACTTTATTCCGGTTGTGACTACTTATACTTTAGAGAGATTGGCCCAGATTTACATTCAGGAGATAGTCAGGTTGCACGGTGTGCCAGTTTCTATCATATCAGATAAAGGCCCTCGGCTCACTTCCCATTTCTAGAGAGCCGTTCAGAATGAGTTGGGGACCCATGTAGAGCTTAGCACAGCATTTCATCCTCAGACCGACGGGCAGTCGGAGCGGATAGTTCAAATTTTGGAGGACATGCTCAGAGCATGTGTGATTGACTTTGGAGGACAGGGGGATCAGTTCTTGCCTTTCGCAGAGTTTGCTTACAACAACAACTATCAGTCCAGCATTGAGATGGCTCTATTTGAAGCTTTGTACGATCGGCGGTGTCATTCTCCTATCGGGTGGTTTGATCCTAGTGAGGCTAAGTTATACGGTACAGATTTGGTGCAAGATGCCTTGGACAAGGTAAAGTTGATTCAGGAGAGGCTTCGCACAACTCAATCTAGACAGAAGAGTTACGTGGATCAGAAGGCGCGTGATGTATCATTAATGGTTGGAGAGAAGGTCCTCTTGAAAGTCTCGCCAATGAAGGGTGTTATGAGGTTCGGGAAGAAGGGCAAGCTGAGCCCAAGGTTTATTGGCCCATTTGAGGAGTTGAGGCGAGTTGGGAATGTTGCTTACGAGCTTGCTTTACCCCCCAGTTTATCAGGAGTTCACCTAGTTTTTCACGTGTCTATGCTTCGGAGGTATCATGCCGACTTTAGACTTCAGTACTATTCAGTTAGATGAGAGCCTGAGTTATGAGGAAGAGCCAATTGCCATTATTGATAGACAGGATCACCAGTTAAGATCCAAGAGGATTTCAGCGATGAAGGTCCAGTGGAGGGGCCAACTAGTCGAGGAGGCGACCTAGGAGTCCGAGGAGGACATGCGGAGCAGATGCCCACATTTATTCAGCACCTCAGGTACTTTTCTATGTCCGTTCGAGGACGAACGTTTGTTTAAGAGGTGGAGAATGTAACGAACCGACTTGTCATTTTGCTTTTTAGAACCCCGTCCCCCTAAATAAAACTTCTCGTGCTTGCTTTAACTAATTTATGACTTGCGGGGATAGTTGGTTCGGGATTTGGAAGAATTTGGGTTGAAATATGCTCATTTGATTCCTTAAGATTTTCTTAAAAGTCTAAGTTTGACTTTGGTCAACATTTTTAGCAAACAGACCCCGGATTCATGTTTTGACTGTTCCGGAGGGTCCGTAGGAACATATGGACCTAGGCGTATGTCCGGAATTGAATTTCGAGGTCCCTAGCCCGAGTAATGAATTTTTATTAGAAATTATTAAACTGAAATTCTAAGGATTTAAAGAAACTAAATAATGATTGATCAAATTGGTATTAGGCTCGTAGGTTGGTTCCGGAGCCCAGTACATGTCCAATATAACATTTGAGACCTGCCCACAAAATTTGGTGTCAATCCGAGTAGAATAAGTACGTTTCGGCATGTTAGAAATGAATTTAAGAACTTGAAGTTCATAAGTTTGATTCAATTGGTTTTAGGGGGTGATTCATAGATTTAGCGTTGTTTCGTGCGTTCCAAAGGTTCGAGCGGGTCCGTTTCATGATTTCAGACTTATCGGTATGTTCGGGCGGGGACCGGGAGGACCGAGCATCAATCGGGCGAGGCTCGAGTGAAGTTGGAAGAGTTGAGAAGAGCCGAAGCTTCTGGTTTCTGTCATAACCGCACCTGCGGTTGGTCATCCACAGATGCGATACCGCAGAAGCGGTTGTCCTCTCGTAGATGCGGCTAAAGCAGGCCAGGCCCAAAACCGCAGAAGCGGCTTCAAGATGGCAGAAGCGGTCCCAGCCCGCTTGGCCAATTCCGCAGATGCAGCCTTTTCCTCACAGAAGCAGAATCGCAGATGCGGTCCCCTGACCGTAAATGTGGAAATCACTGAAGCAGTGAGCTTCATTTATTACGGGATCTAAGTCATTTTGGCCATTTTTCACTCATCCATTAGGCGATTTTGGAGCTCTTGTGAGAGGACCTTCACCTAGGGTTGGGTAGATTAACATACAAAGATTAAGGTAAAATCATGGGGTTAGAGCAAAACCTAGGGTTTTGACAAAAGTTAGATTTGACCAAAAAATTTGTTATGAAATGAATTAGAAATCATATATTATTGATCCTTGGGTTATGAAGAACAACTTTCTTCGAAAAATTTCGGAGTCCGGGCACATGGGCCCAGGGTCGGATTTTAGGAAACTTATGTTTAAGATTGGGAAATTGCTTTAATAGTTAGAATGTGATCTTGTGAGCTTGTATTGACTAATTCTTACCCCATTTAACTAGTTTTGGACCGTTCGACTCCAAATTGAGAGATCGGGCTCGTTCTTGGTATCGGAAGTGCTCTTTGGAGCGAGGTGAGTCTCATATATAATCGTGTAAGAGGGAATTGTCCCCATAGGTGACGAGAGTCCGTGCGTAGTACTATTATGCTAAGTCCGGGTAGTTTAGGACCCAAAGCATGCTTTATGTGATACTCTTGCAATTCTATGTTTAATTTGGATTGTTTAAATCATAGTGATTATGATTAATAAGCCTAGTTAAGAGGAACATTATCTTTCTTGGCCTTTTTAAAAGAGAAGCTGATAATTCAGTGAGTATTTGCGCCCCAGTTATATGTTCTTGTCTGCTTGTTGCTATGTTTAACTATATTTGACCGCGTCGCATCGTTGATTCGCGATCGGGGTAATAGATGCATCTATGGTTCGTGCCATTTGACCTTTGGTAGTGCACAATTTACTTTTATGTTAGATTGGGTTGTACGACCTTGGCACTACTTGCGTATGTTTTACTCGGTATTTTTCTATGACTTGAGTTTTATTATTTGTCCTAGAATGGAAGTTGCCTGCTGTGACATTATCTATGAGAAGACCTGTTAGTGCTTGCTATACACTGCTAATTATTTGTTTTATACATTCTCAGTATAATTTATCTCTCATATTATTTGACCCTAGTAAGTGTCAAGTCGACTTCTCGTCTCTACTTCTTCGAGATTAGACAAGATACTTACTGGGTACATGTTTTGTATGTACTCATACTACACTTCTATACTTAATTGTACAGGATCTGAGGTAGGTACATCTGGCTATCAGTCTGGTGCGCATCCCTGAGCATATTTCGATATTTCCATGATGAGTTGCCCCCTTCCTGTGTCGTTCAGCAGCTTGATGGAGTCTCTCTTTATTTATTTTTGCTGTCTATTTGTATTTCGGATAGTAGAATAGATTTATTCTTTTGTATATTCTGCTAGTTTCCCACAACTTGTGACACCAGGTCTTGGCACACACACTATAGTGGACTATTCTTTTGGGAATTGTATAATTATTTTTTGTACCTTACCGGTTATCACTTATTTTAAATTTAGCTTAAGGAATTACTGCAATTATTTTGGTAAAAGTAAAATGAGAACTTGTTTATATTACTGTGTTGGCTTGCCCGGCAATGGTGTTGGGCGCCATCATGACCTATAATGGAAATAGGTCGTGACAAAATTACTACGGTTGGACTCATAATTGAATGGGAGTTCAGAATTTGTGAACTTTGTTAGGTTTCGGGGTGCGGGCCTGGGGTTAGCTTTTTGGGTTGACTTTGCATATTATTCAAGACTTTAGCTTTATCATTTGGAATTATTTCCAATGGTTTTTATTGATGATATTAAGGTGTTTTGGCTAGATTTGAGTCACTCGGAGGCTGATTCGCGTGGCAAGGGATTTTTGGAGTTTTGATTCGCATTTTGAGATAAGTAATATATCTAAACTTGGATCTAAGAGTATTTAACCTTGGTAACTATATTACATGAGAGGTATTAGGATGACTCACGCACTAGGTGACGGGCGTGTGTGCCTACACCAAAGTGTTCATGATTATAGGTGGCCTTTAGGCTATTATGGGATTATTTTTCCATCATGCCTTGTTGTATCCATGCTTTATAAACCTGTATGATCATTTGAGTTCTGATTCATGTTAGAAATAATGTCTAGGCTATGTACTATTTGTTTGAAAATTGATACGGACATTCTTGTTGTTTCTTAGTTATTTCGCTTAATTGTACACATACTCTCAGTCATGATGTTATATTTGTGTATGACATATCTGTCTAAGTACTTTCTTCTTCGATTCCTCACATGTTGTTGATGCCTTATATGCGTAACATTTTTGAATTGAATACTGTGAGATGTGGTTAACTGAGACTTGACCAGTTGATGATTGAGCTTGGGCCATAGAGCCGATTTGGTATTGATTTTGAGGTGACGCGTACGCCTGGGGTCATATTGAGTTAAGTGTTATTAATTTGGGGCGACACGTGCACCAGGCCTCACTATTAGGCAATATGATTATGATTAGTGCTTGGGCAGGATCCTCCCCTCCGAAGTCTGACATATCTATAGTGAGCACAGTTGATTGTAAATTCTTGAATGTGAACAAGTTGATCATAATTTCATTGAGTTACTTGCTTCTACTATTTCCTTATATTCTGAATTGTTACTAGATATTGATATTGGTCTCTGACTGTCAATTTTGAGCTGGTCACTACTTTCAACCCAAGGTTAGCTTTGTTACTTATTGAGTATATGGGGTCGGTTGTACTCATACTACACTCAACACTTCTTAAATAGATCCAGGTACTTTCGGATGAGGTGATCTCTAGAGTTTTTTTGCTACTAGCTTTTGGGAGACTACGCGGTAGTTGTTACCATCCGCAGACCTTGAAATTCTCTTTTATTATTTCTATTATTGTTGTTCTACTATTTAGACAGTTGTATTGAGAATTTGGCCTTGTATTTTGATACTAAGTAGTGCTCATGTACTCGTTGACACCAGATTTTTTAGCCCACTTGGCCGAAATTTAAGTTTCGGATCAATTTTTGATTACCCATCTACCCCCGAGCCCGGATATCTGATTTATTTTAAAATCCAATCTCAAATTACGGTCTAGATCTTATTTTTTTCCTAAATCCCTACATTCTACCCAAAACCCCTAATTTTACCATGAAATTCATAATTTTGATATTAAAAATTCATGAAAAGTAATTGAAATCGATAAAAACTAGTTAAGGATGCATACCAATGAATTTGGGGATAAATATTTCTTCAAAAATCGCCTCTAGAGAGCTTAGGGTTGAAAAGGGTGCAAAAAGAGATAAGTCCCGATTTTTCCATATTTTACCCAACTACAGATGCTGCAATTGCGAACTCTTATTTGTTATTGCAATGTCCGGAAATGCGACACACTAATCGCAAATAGGATCAGTGTATCAAACAGTTGAACGTCGCAAAAGCGACAAAATCTTGCAAATGCGATTATCCCCTCCATCGCAAATGCGACCTGAGCTTCGCATTTGCGAAGCTGCCAGCCCCCACCTCCAAGTCGTAAAAGTGACTCGAAGATTGCAAATGCGACCACCCAAAATCCTCAGATGCGGACATATCTTCGAATTTACGAAGTCAACAGCCCTTTTCAGATATCGCGTGTCACGCCCCGACCTCGGGAAGCGCGACTAGTGCTCTACCGAGATACCACGGTCGGGCAAGCCTGCATAATGTCGTCTACCCAACTCACCTTTGAATAGATATAAGATATATTTCGTTAATTCGACAGTAAGAGGTCATATGAATAACACCAGTTCATTTCCTTTAGTTACGTCATTAACAAGTCTCCAAAATAATACACTAGACAATCATAGTTTGAAGTGGAACATGTGATACAATTACAAACATTTTAGTTTAACTTTCCCAAAACAAGATACAATCCACACTATGTCTACGGATCCTCTAACAGAAACAAAAGAGTGCTACGACCATACCCCCGGAAACAAGGCCCCGACTATACCTCAAAATGCTATGTACAAAGGACAAGAGATACAAGACCCCCAAATAAAGTGGGGCTCGCCAAGTCAGCTGAGTAGAGGGTGTACTGCTATCAATGTTCAATGTCTCCCGTTGTGGAACCACCTGCATCCATTAAAGATGCAGTGCCCCCAACAAAAGGGGCGTTAGTACATACGGAATAGTACTAGTATGAAAATCTAAACACCCCATCAATAGAATGAGTAATAGTACAATGAGAAAGAAACATGGAATCGATGAGGACCTCAAACAATATTAAAGTACCAATTTAGGAGGATGATAGATTTCAAGCAAGTTTCAATATTTTAAGTTGGGAGATCTTTAGCACCGATACTCCACCATGCTTTTAGCATAGAGTCCGATCTCACCCGATTGGCTAAGCCATCTCACCCCGAGCCATCCACTCACAATAACACCATGTGTATGGTATGGCGTCCGATCTCAGCCCGATCGGCTAAGCCGTCTCACCACAATGCCATGTGGGTCGACATCACATCACATCTTGCTAGCAATAATCTCATCCCATTCAAGGGGAAATATCTCAACACATCAATCTCATCACATGTAAGGGGAAACAATCGCATCACCTCAACACGGGGATTTACCCCTCAATCACTCCTACATTTGCATGTATAGTTTCGGGGTTAGGTTACATTGACCTACCCTTCCTTGGTGACTAAACAGTACTCCCAATGTATTTATTATTTAAAGGATTCACAACTCATTTCAATGTCTTTTACACCTCTTTATTTCATTGGCACTAGTGGCCCCAATTGTAATATTGTTCTTGGCACGTCGGCCGTATTTCATATTCCATACTCACCCCGATAACTTTTAATCGTTACCATAGATTATCATCAATAAGAGGATTTCAAATCAAGACTTTAAGTACATATATGATCAGTTAAGAGCCTTAAGTACATTGAGTTTCTTTTCAACAATTTGGTATACTGACTTTAACTTGAAACACGACTTGAAGTCAATAACAACAACAACAATCCAGTAAAATCCCACTAGTGGGATCTGGGGAGGGTAGTATGTACACAGACCTTATCCCTACCCCAAGGAGTAGAGAGGCGATTTTCAAAGACCCTCGACTCAAGAAAATAAAAAGACAAAGACAAAAGGAGACAATATCAGTCCATACTTTGAACCACATTCCCGAAGGATAACATAATAAGATAAGAGCATTTGGAATATGTTTTTTTCAACATATAACTTTCGACACGGACCTTATTCGAAATAGTCAAATTTATTATGAACAACTCGGGACTTACAGAATTATCGTGGGATTCAATTCTAAGAGAAATGTTTAGCCAACATACCTTTTTGAGTTTCCTTGAATTACTACAATGTTTCCGAAAATCTTAGCATCTTCGATCTATTTGAAAATATAACAAATTTGAACATAAATTAGGAAGAAGTTCAGGGTTCATCACATTTGAACATTTTAACAAACACTAGGTGGACATTATGATCTCAAGGTCCTCCTATAGTGGATTCCTTCATCCCTCAACCAAAAGTCTACCCAATTGATCTCAACAATCTTCCCACAATCCTTGATAGTACATTCATGCACAATGAACAACTCCCACACCCAAGAATTGCTTTTCTCATTACCTATTTTCAGTTAATTCCCGAAATTAAGGGCTAGGGAGTAGAATCTTACCTCTAGGATGAAGACCTAATGAGTGTTCCTTGTTAATTCTCTAAAAATTGAGCAAGAATTGATGAAAAATTAGTTTAGGACCCCCCCCCCCACTCTAGATCACTTCCTCACTCTCAAGATATTAGAGTTTTAATTTACAAATGGTCTTTAACGTCTATATATCGAAATAGGGTTGGGTTATAAATTTGGAAAATGAAGCCCCGATGCAGACTTCTGTAGTCCACAAAATGGACCGCATAATGGTCCTCCGGAATTGGGCACATCTGTGCAGGTATGCGACAGGTCTGTGGTCCGTAGACCAATTCTGTCGTCGCATAATGGACCGCAAAACCTCCTTCCGAAATTCCTCAGGCTGGATTTGCGACATATGTACGGCCCGCGAAACGATTATGTCGTCGCATAATTGACTACAAAATTACTTCCAAAGTTTTCCCATTTCTCTACTTCACTCTATGGTGGATCTGCGGCCGCATAATGGACCGCAGAAATGCCTTTCTCTGCCAAATATTTTTCTTCAACTCCCCAACGCACTGTTCAACCCAAAAATCTCGTACTCTACAATCATCAACACATAAGTCTACCCTAGCATCACGAAACCTTGGGTTCTAGGTGAAGCCTTACATTCTCCCCTGCTTAAGATCATTCGTCCTCGAATGAGGGTCAAAATTCGCCATTAGAATGCAATGTGAATCAGCTGCTATTTCACACACCAGTAGTTCAAAATTTTTGACAAACTACCTAAATTTCAAGAAATTTCGGCAGCATTTCCCCTATAACTGGTCCTATACACCTCTCACAGAATCACATAAACCAATCCTAACAACATAACTGCAACACAAAAGTGTAACACAATTATGGACAAAACACTGTCTACAACGTTATAAACGTTATATTACCAAAAGAGACATTATTAACATGAACTGTACAAGTGAAATATGATTCATAGAAGTTAAGCTCTTAGCATTTTCCTAGAACACAACTTCATAAATACATAGCTATTAAAACAAATTAGGGTACTTCTTCTTCATTTCTTCCTCGGCCTCTTAGGTGGCCTCTTCGACCTGTTGGTTTCGCTATAGCACTTTCACGGAGGCAGTATCTTTATTTCTCAGCTTACGGACTTGCCTATCAAGAATGCAACTAGAATTTCTTCATAAGTCAATTCCTCATTAACCTCAATAGTCTCAACCAGAACAATAAGCGACGGATCTCTAACCACCTTCTTCAATATGGATATGTGAAACACCGGGTGCACTAAAGACATCTCTGGAGGTAGTTCAAGTTTGTAAGCCACCCGACCAATCCTCTGAATAATTCTGTACGGTTCGACATACCCCAGACTCAACATTCCTTTCTTAACAAACTGCATTATACCCTTCGTGGGGAAAATCTTCAAGAATGCCCAATCATCCTCTTTGAACTCCAAATCTCTGTGACGCACATCTGAATAGAACTTTTGACAACTCTTTGTAGTTTTTAACCATTCTGTAATGATCTTAACCTTCTCGATAGCCTGATGCATGAGGTCTGGCCTTATCATCTTTGCTTCCCCAATCTCGAACTATCCAATGGGAGATCTACATCTTCTACCATATAAAGCCTCAAATGGTGCCATCTGAATGCTAGCATGATAACTGTTGTTGTAGGAAAATTCTATGAGCGGCAGATGTTCATCCCAGCTAACCTTGAAGTCAATAACACAAGTGTGTACCATATCCTCGAGTGTTTGAATAGTCCGTTCTACCTGCCAGTCCGTATGTGGATGAAAGGTTGTACTAAGATTCACTTGAGTACCCAAACCTTGTTGAAAATTCTTCCAAAAATTAGCGGTTAATTGTGCCACTCGATCTGATATAAAAAAAGCTTGGGTGCCATGCAACCTGACTATTTCCTTGATATACAACTGAGCATATTGTTCTGCTGTGTCAAAAGCCTTAACAAGTAAGAATTGAGCTGATTTTGTGAGTCAATCCACAATCATCCAAATTGAGTCAAACTTGCAAGGCATGCGAGGTAGCCCCACTAGAAAGTCCATATTGATCATCTACCACTTCTACATTGTAATTTATATGTTTTGTGCCAATCCACTAGGCTGATGGTGTTTGGCCTTTACTTGTTGACAATTTGGACATCTTGCCACGAAGTCCGCTACATTCCTCTTCATATCATTCCTCTTGACAATTTGGACATCTTGCCACAATGCTTGTTACATTCCTCTTCATATCATTCCACCAGTAAACTTTATTAAGGTCATGGTACATCATTGTAGAGCTGGGTGCATGGAGTACCTAGAAGTGTGAGCCTTGATAATGATTATTTTCCGAAGACCATCTACATTTGGAACACATAATCACCCTTGGTACTTTAGTATACCATCATCCATGCCAAGAGAAAAATCCACGGCCTTATGTTTATGAATTCCCTCCTTCAGTTGTACCAACAATGGATCATTGTATTGCTTCTCCTTGACTTCAACTACACGCGACGATTCAGCCCTATTTTGCACATTCACCCCTCCTTCGCTAGAGTCCGCAAGAAGAATTCCAAAACTAGCCAACTGATGAACCTCCTTGGCTAACGGCCTATGATATGCCTCCAAGTGAGCAAACTGCCCATACATTTCTGGTTAAGAGCATCTGCCACAACATTAGCCTTCCCCGGATGATATAGGATATCGATGTCATAATCTTTGAGTAGCTCGAGCCATCTTCTCTGTCTTACATTCAATTCCCTGCTTGAAAATATATTGAAGGCTCTTATGTTCCGTGAATATATACACATGGACCCCATACAAATAATGACGCCAAAATCTTTAACGCAAAAACCACCACCACAAGCTCCAAGTCGTTTGTTGGATAGTTTTTCTCATGAGTCCTGAGTTGCCTAGAAGCATAAGCGATCACCTTGCTATGTTGCATTAATACACACCCAAGTCTGATCGTTGAAGCATCACAATATGCTACAAACCTATTTATACCCTCTGGTAGGGTCAATACCGGTGTCGTAGTCAATCTTGATTACAACTCTAAGAAGCTATTTTCACAAACATCTGACCATTGGAACTTAATCGCCTTCTATATTAATTTAGTCAACGAAGAGGCAAGAGTAGAGAACCCATCCATAAATTTCCTGTAATACCCGGCTAAGCCCAAGAAACTACGAATCTCTATTGGGATTGTAGGTTTAGGCCAATTTTTTCACAGCTGCAATCTTCTGAGGATCAACCTTAATTCCTTCTCCGGATATGACATGACCCAAGAAGGTGACATATTCAAGACAAAATTTACACTTCTAAAACTTTGCATAAAACTTGTGCTAATACAGAGTCTGCAAAACTACCCTGAGATGATGGGCATGGTCCTCTTGATGTCGTGAATATACCAGAATATTGACAATGAACACTATCACAAAAGAGTCGAGGTATGGCTTGAAAACTAGGTTCATAAGATCCATAAAAGTTGTCGGAGCATTTGTTAGCCCAAAAGACATTACCATAAAGGGAAAATACATAAGTTGCATCATGTACTTGTCCCGTAAAGTCAGTTTCAGGCTCAACCTTTACGGGCATTCTAATACCATCCTATCCTTTTCCAAGATGAATTTATTTACCCCTAAAATATAACAACCAAATTCAACTTGAGCAGTGTTTACACACATTGAAACGTGGTATTTTCACAATTTTTTAATTTTTTTCTTTTTAATGAAATAACCCCCCCCCCCCCCGAACCTTTCTTTCTCTCTTTCTTCCTCCCATCATTAATTTCTCCTTTTTAGAGAAAATTTCCAACATGTTTCTTTCTGGATCATGATGAATGCACAGAGATTATGAATAAACATTAACAAGTATTTTCATCTCTTTACTCACATATTGCCAGAATTTCCATTACAAATTATGTTGCCTACAATGTAGCTATAAAATTTGGTCTCTTTAAAAACCTTTGTTACAAATCTATTTTTAGCTATTTGGTGATAGAGAAATCATTTTCGCTTGCACCTTGAGTGATGTGAACCCATTTTATCTGCCACCTTATCTTTGAAGGAGGTATTAATTTCACTATGGATAAGAATAGGATGGTATCAGAATGCTCATAAAGGTTGATTCTAAAACTAAATTCGGGACAAGTACAGGGTGCAACATATTTATTATCCCTACCATAAATTCAAAGTGTCCATATAGGGTTTTGAAAGCTATTTTGGAGTATCCTGCTCCCTGATCTTCAATTGGTGATACCCGGATCTTAAATCAATCTTGGAGAAGTACTTAGCAGCCTGCAATTAGTCAAACAAGTCATCTATCCTTGGTAGTGGGTATTTATTCTTGATCGTGACCTTGTTGAGCTGTCGATAGTCAATACAAATTCTTAGTGACCCATCTTTCTTCCTTATAAAGAAGACCGGTGCTCCCCAAGGCAACACACTCGGTTGTGAAACCCTTCTCTAATAAATCCTTCAATTGTTCATTTAGTTCCTTCAATTCTGATGGTGCCATTATGTAGGGTGGAATAGATATAGGTTGCGTGCCCGGCATCACATCAATCCCAAACTCAATCTCCCTATCTGGTGGGATCTTAGGGAGCTCATCCGAAAAGACCTCTATAAATTCATTCACAACTAGTACAGACTCAAGTGTAGGTGCCTCAGTATCGGTCTCCATAACCTAGACCAAATGGTAAATACACCACTTGTTGATCATCTTCGTGGCTTAAGGTAAGAAATAAACCTACCCTTTGGCACCACGTCATCCCCCTTCCATTCAATAATTGGCTCATTTGGAAATTCAAACTTAATGGGTTTGGTTCGGAAATCAAGCTTGACAAAACATGAATAAAGTTAGTCCATCCCCATTATAACATCAAAATCAACCATCCCCAATTCAATAAGATCGTCCATGGTTTCCCAACCACGCACAATGACAACACAATCCCTATAAACCCGTGCAGACACAATAGACTCACCAACTGGTGTAGATACAGGGAACGACTCATGAAGTTATTCCGGTTCTATCCCAAATTCCATAGCAACATAAGGAGTGACATATTACAAAGTGGAACTGGGATCAATAAGAGAATATACATCATGAGATTGGATAGTCAATATACCTGTGACAACATCTTGAGAAGCCTCTGAACTCTAGCGACTCCTCATAGCACAGAAACGGCTGGGTCCTCTTGAACTTTGTGCACCACCCCTAGTTGCACCACACCCTGCGGGTACTGGAGTGCCTCGAGCTAGAGGAGGTGTTGCAGATGTAGTAGCTGTAGAACTGGCTGGTTGAGTCTTACCCCTGCCCATACTCTGGCGGGACGAACGACAATCCCTCTAAATGTGACCCCTGATACTGCACTTGTAGCATATGGGTTGGTCCATGTAGAAGGCCCCAAAGTGCACCTTCCCACACCTAGGGCATGGGGGCCTCTGCTGCTGCTAAAATTTCCCACCAGGCCAACCCTAATGGTAGGATCCCATGTTGCCCTGGCTGGGCCTAAAATGACTCCACTACTACTGACTAGGACCTAATAGCGGTGCACTAACTGAAGACTGAGAAAAGGACCGGGATGGCCCTGATGACCATTCCCTGATTGTTGGCCTGCGACCATCAGAAGAACCACCAAAGTTACCCACAGATCGGGCCTTATTGCTACCCTCTAGCTCCATTCTATTCTTCAATTTGAGGGTCTCTATGGCTTGAGAAAATGCCACCATCTTCCCATAGTTCATATCATAATTCAAGGTAGCTGTAGAGGCCTCATTAATAACCAAGGGGCCGAGGCCCTACACACACCGGCACACTCTAGCCTCCATAGTGGGAAACATGTAGATGGCATACTTGTACAGGCGCGCAAACCTCATATGATACTCCCATACACTCATGCTACCTTGTTTTAAGCTATCAAACTTGGCGGCACAGGCTGGCATAGTCTCAACAGGTAAGAAATGGTCGATAAAGGTGTCAGCAAACTCATTAAACCTCGCTGGAGGGCTCCCCTCCTCACAGAACTCCACCACATTTCAAACCAAGAATAGTCCACCTCTTTCAGGTGGTAGGAGGCCAACTCCACTCCCTCCGTCTTAGTAGCACGCATAACTCAAAGGGTCTTGTGGTCTCGTCAATGTCCTGGGGGTCATCCTCCTCAGGATCAGTACCTGTGAACACTAGTGGATCCAACTAAAGAAACATGTTCACCCTAGAACTAGCGGAATCCCCTGGCTGATTGAAAGAAGTAGGTGCAACGTTCAATTTTTGTGCCTGGGAAACCACTATCTGAGCCAACATCTATATGGCTCCCCTAATATCCCCATCAGAAACACTGGGACTGAAAGCTGGGATGGGAGATAAATAACTACACACTCAGTAGGAGTGGGAATTGGCACATTCGGAGCAGGATCTTTAGTGTAGTAGCTGGGGGAATATCCTCACCCCTCGGGTGCTTGCCCGCATCATTAGGTATGAATCTACTGCCACTCCTAAGGTGGAATTGGATCCTTGACCAGTTCTTGCTTTCTTCCTATGTGCCATGTATTGAAAATTAGAGCAATGCATGAGTTAGAGGAGGAACAATCTTACAATCAGCTCTATCGCACGATCTAGAACATCAAAGAATGGTATTATTCCTAAATTCCCAAGTAGCCTCCTAATTATAGATGTGATCAACAACACACCGATAAGAAGGACTCTACTAGAAACGGCTCTGATAAATCCTAGGACACTGTAAAACCTTAGTCCCCGATACCAAGCTTGTCACGCACCAACCTCGGAAAGTGCGACCGGTGCTCAACCGAGATACCCGATCAAGAAAGCCTACACAATGACGTCTACCCAACTCACCCATGAATAAAGATAAGATACATTTCTTTAATTAGACAGTAAGAGGTCATATGAATAACACCATAGGGTATGGCACCTCACACATAGTTCTAACCATCGCCTCGCTCTTGCACACATCCTATGTCCTTGATTCCTATACTTATACTCCTACAAACAGAAATGAATTCTATTAAAATAATATAGAAATAAAATAGATAAATAATATAAGAAAGCAGTAAAATTGGGTTACCTCCCAACAAGCGCCTAATTTATAGTCGTGGCACGACATGAACCACTTGCTCAAGCCGTATACTTTCGCTACCTCCTCCTCCCATGGAGTTTCGCCTTCTTATGTGCTCTAGGAAGATATCCTATTTCTTATCTGGACTTTTTCTCGGTCATCTTTACACACTCAGCATGCAACACCACTTCTTCTAACTCAACTTTCTTTTCAATTCCACTAAGATCCACAAAAGGACCTTACTCTATCAACTTTGATTCCACCACAAAAATCATTTACAAATCCCCATAATGCTTTGGAAGTTTAAGTGCCTTGTACATATTAAAAGTGACTTTCTCAACATGCACTCTCATATTCAATTTTCCTTCCCTCACATCAATAGTTTGCTCCACCAGTAGCCAAGAATGGTTACCCAAAAATAATAGGCACTTCCTCATTTGCTTTGTCGTTTAGAATAATAATGTCAGCATAAAAAAATGAACTTTCTCACTCATACTAACACATTCTCAATAATTCCTTCTAGCATTGCCAACGACCTATCTTATAACTATAAAGTGATCGTAGTAGGTCTAGGAGCTCCAAATTCGAGTTGCTTAATAACAATAGTAGCATCAAATTAAAACTTGCCCCTAAATCACATAAGGCACTATTAACCTCATGTTTTCCATTGGCCATGGGAATCGTAAAATATCCAGGATCCTCAATAAGTGCAATTGTCACAAATTCTGCATATCTTCACTTGTTAGCCGCAATGTCTCTAAGATACTTGGCATATTTAGGCACTTCCTACAACATTTCCACCAAAGGCATATTTAGACGTACATGGCTCAAACTATCCAAGAACTTCTTATACTTAGCATCATCTTTCTGTTTCTACAGTCTTTCCGAAAAAGGCGGTGGTGTACTTATATCCATCTCTCATTTTTGTTTATCATCTATCTTTTCTACTTCCTTCACTGGCTTAGCCACCAGCTCTCTGTCGGGAACATAATTTTTAGAGGGCAGCTCCTCTTGTTCTCTTCCGTTTCTAGAGTGATTGCTTGTACTTATTATTTAGGTTTTTCTCAGTATCGCTTGGGAAAGATCCAGCAGGTCTAATATTTTAATTGGAGACTATTTTCTTGAATTGCATTTCCAAATTTTTGAAATATGTCCTGAGTTGTTAATTGTCAAGCCTAAGTTGTTGATTGTCAAGCAAGAATTTCTCCAACAAATCATTTGTAGTCTCCTCTACCTATTGTGGTAGTATTTGTGGTAGGTTGTAATTTTCTTGGGTCGATTGTTGTTCTGATTGCCACACCATGAGAAGTTGGAATCATTTTTCTAATTTGGATTTTAAGTATTTTCATACTATTTATTTTGATTCATTGGACCCCTACATTTTTTACCCACATAGTAAATAGATTCAGGATTCATTAGACAATAATCACACGTGTGGACCTCCCTTACATATCTCACAATATGTGGACATCTGTTGCACATGTTGCATCTGTTGCTCCTGAACCCATTGCCCACTTAGTCAATTGATTTGTCAATTTGGCCATATATTCCCTCATAGTTGTAAACTCATTTAGATCGAGTATGCCTGCTGCAATTGTTCTTCATGGTTTCCATCACCTTGCCGATTATGATTATTATCAGTGAAATTGTAAAGCATGATCTAGATTTCATTATATGGACTTGCCATGCAACTAGGCCACAAGCTGAGTCAAAACTAATTTTGATGTTTCATCTAATCCATCAACAAATGTGTAACCTAAGACTTCATCTGTCTGACAATAATGTGGGCAATTTGTGAGTAGCTTTTTGCAGCGTCCTTGGTTTGACGAAGAGTCTCGCCTTCACTTTGTTTAGATCCCATTATTTGGATCCTCAATGATTTTGTCTTCATATTTGGAAAACTTTGGTAAAACCTTTCGTGCTTGATCATCTCATGTGGTGATCGAATTATCCGGCTCTTTCTATAATCATTCTTTTGCTTTCCGCAATAGAGAAAAGGGAAATAAAGTCTATCTGATATAATCCTTGAAAATATTCAGATAGTTGTATGTAATCATAATATTCAGGAAATTTTGGATTCGCCGATGTAGATCTTCATTAGATAGACCTACAAATTACCTTGTGGACTGATTAATTAGTTGCACCATGTACTTCTTGAGCTCAAAGTGACTAGTGATTTCAGGCTTTACGATAGCCTGGATCATATTAGCAAGATTAGGCCTTGTGGCCTCTATCAGCCGATGCTCTTCGTTACCTATCATATATATTGGTTATGGTTGAACTAAAATACCCAACGTTTCTTCTATTCTAGTTCTCGCTTCGACCTCCTTCCTTAACTTGTAAAGAGTTCATTCGATTGTAGGATTAAGAGGAACGAGGTCGTTCGAGCTTTTACTCCTCCACATTCAAGAGAAGAGCTTGAGTTAACACAAATAAAGCAAATAAAAAATTAAAACTTGAACAAATAATGAATAAAATCTTAATTCAGAGAAGTAGCTAATTTCTAAGTCCTCGACAACAGTGCCAAAAACTTGTTGGAGCCAAACAAATACGCAGGTATACGCGACCAATAAGTAATAGAGTGATAAGTAGAGTATCCTTCCTACGGAGACTTATGATTAACTATTAACTAAATTAAAACTCAAGCAAATTATGTGTTCAACATGTGTTTTCTCATAGTGTGTTGGTGGTGGATTAACTACTAAAGAGACTATTAAGCAAGTAAGTAAAGTAGAGATTGAATAAAAAACGTAGGCAACTTAGGATAAAAATCAATGGGAGAAGATATTTCAGGGTTATAAGTTAGCTAACAATCATATTGTGTTCTCTTCTTAAACTGACTAATTGATTTATCTGATTTATTTATTAACAGGGTTAATTTACTCATAAGAATCCGTGGAGTTCTTACTTGCCTAATAAAGTTAACCTAACACATACATGTCTATGAAATTAGGACTAACAAGAATGCATTTACATGTATATCAACCAAGTAAGGCAATTAGGTATATACCCACGAATCTATTCTCTGATGTCCAGATTAAAGAACTGTCTCTATTTAATCATTTACGCAATCTAGAATTCTTATGTTCGATTCAACTCTAGATTTATAGATAGTATTTTAATGTTAGCTACACAATAAAATAATTAAGTACGAAATTAAATAGTAAACCTATATGATAAAATTAAAATCGTCAATTCAAACTTCAAACATCAATATTTACGTAGCACTCATAACCCCAAAACAAAGAGAACTAGCAACTCATAGTTATGCTACTCATCATAAGAGTGTTTGAAGGCATACAAGTACATGTAATAAAAGAAAATAAGAAAAACTCTATGATTTTTGCTCCTAAATATATCCAGCAATATTTCTCCTTTGTTAGGATCAAACTCCCTAAAAATTGAGTTTAAGAACTATTTATATAGGTAGGAAAAGTCCTAGACGATTCTACGTCCAAGCAAAATAGAAAAAAATCAGCCTTTGAAATACACTGGGTGCGCCGCACTGGATGTGGCATTGACTTTGGGTGCTATGATGAATGATGGGCACTGAGGAGAGCACTGAAATTGAGTGTCGTAGCAGATGTTGGGCACTAAAAATTCGATGCTATAGTGGGTGCTAAGCACCGGACTCCTCTCTATTTGCCTAACTCTTGTCTTTCATCTTTGTACATTCTCCATCATTTTCCATCACAAATCATGTATTTCTACTTCATTTTCTTTTACTTGTTCCTATACAGACAAACATCACAATTAAACTCAAAAATTCAGAAAACACTTTATATACCACTAATATTATAATAGAATGTGAGGTAAATGCCATCATATTATAACTACTTTTAGCCAATTATCTATTGCGACTTCACAAAATAATTTGAAGCTTGAACAACAGATTAGGCGCAAAGAAGCCGAAGAGGACATGAATTTTCCCAGAACATTATTGAAAGAATAAGAACAAATAAGAGAACATCTAAATGAGAGGTTGACCGAAATTGGATCATCTAAAAATATAATTGAATGAAGATGAAAAGTAGAGGGATCATCTAAAGTTGATGTGCAGTTTATTATTGTTGTTTGTTATTTGAAAATATTATATTATTGTTTAAATTTATCTGTTTTATTTATATGTATTTTGTATCATCCGCACATTAGCAGTTATCGTTTCAACAGATTGTATATTTTGTGTTTTATTTGTATTTTATTGTTCGACTTTTTTTTATAAAGAAGTATGGCAGGTTTTGCAAAATTAATGTATACAATAATTTTGATAATATCATCAACTTTCATGCATATTCATTTGAAACATCATACACTATGAATTATAGAAATTCCAATAATTTGTAGTGCAGAAGCACTCAATATCGCTATCTGATAGATAATCAAAATCTAATAGATTTTATGTTGGATTATAGAAATTGATATCAAAACCGAAGTATGCATATATTATTAATTTTAACCCGGTCTATGAAAAGATAGGTTTATGTTGGATTAATTCGCATGATTGAAGACAATATAAATGAAAACATAACCAGTTTTTAGTACAAATGACTATGACTAAATACGATTATAATTTTCATTTATATTGTCTTCTCGATTTTTTGCAATCATTATGTACTTTGTGTATGCATATGTTTGAGTTGTCATCTTATTTAAGTTGTGATTATTTTTTTTACTAAAACTTTTGATGTTTGTTTCTTCACGTATATTATGTTTTTATTTTGTGAATTAACTCCCGAATATTTGTTGCTTCGTTGTGGCTTTTATTCATTGAATTGATTGAGCATAAAAATATACTCAAGTAATTTTTCTCTATACTTTTGATTAATTTTGTTACCTAATCTTGCCTTACACAGATAATCTAATGTGATCGAACTTAAATTAAGAACAAAATAAATGATAACAATTTAAATATGAGATGCCAGCTAGCCACACCTAAAGATATAGAAAATCGATGAAAAAAAGGCTCAACCTTTAATTCCATGAAAATCCTAGAAAAATATGTGTTTTAAAGATTTAAAGTTATCCCTATAAATTGTTGAGCTCAAACTTTTTAAATGAAAGTCTCAAGACAATTATTAACCAAAATGAGTAGGCATATATAAATAACGGCCTATTCAAAACATATATTGGAAGTAAAGTATTATTTTCATGTGCGAAAAATCTAAAAAGGCAATAACAACCACGAAGAAATGCATGAAGTTGTTTTAAAATATCTGTTATGCAAATTTTCTTTCAAGATTTAGTTTCTGAACTCCAAAATTGATTTAATTTTGGTTACATATGTGCAATAAACATAACATTACGATTTACAGTGAAAAAATAAACCTTTGATCAACTAAACAGCACAAATGTAAAATGAAGATTATGGCTAAAATTCAACATGATTCTTCATTTTCATGAATACTTAGTCATTTAATTATTTTCTAATACTTAAGACTTTGAATCCAACTAAATTTTGTGTATCTAAATTCTTTCTTAAATCAACTATGTAATTCTTATTTATTTGAACTATTTAGTATAACATACTTTTAAAAAATAGCTAAAAAGTTGAAACTAATGTTTTAATACGGTAAATTTGACAGGCATCAATATTCTGTTATGGGTATATTTTTATAAATTAAACACAAAGTTCTAAATACTTTAGGTCAAATATTGGACCACTTTCAACTCCTTTATGGTTGAGGAGTATCCTTTGATCAACTGAACGTACCACAAATATAAATGACGATTATGGTTAAAAACCAACATGATTCATCATTTGCATGAACTTATATTTTTTAATTTAATTTTAATTTTTCGACTAAAAAATATTACTATTTATGTGATTTTTTATAAATTTGTATTTAGTAATATGGGAATAGGCGCAATGCCTAGTTCTCTCAAATGTTTTTAACAACTTTAAAAATTTGACGCGAGACTAAAAAATTTGAAATACCATTTTAACTAAATCAGATCAAGAAAATATTTTGTTTTGCTGAGAGAAAATATTTGCTGCCTTTAACGTCTGAAAGGATGGTTATGTATTGTACTTCTTTTGCTTTTCTCTTTTCCGTTTCTAGGAGTACTCCCTTGGAAATTTTAATTATCAAATCTCCTTTTGTATTTTTATTTTATTAATTAATATATTAGTATGTTTTCACATTTCTTGTGGTTGTAAATATCTTATCTACCTTAATTCTGTATGTTTGGTATGGTTGACGAACTACAATGATTGAAAACATTACTTGTCATAATACTAAGTACTTTGCTGATTTTATTACCAAATTAAGAAATAAAAGTAAGTTTAGTTCACTAACGATCTAAAAGATATTTGTAGCCTGTTTGGCCAAGCTTCTAAAATCTGCTTATTTTGAGAAGTGTTTTTTTGATAAGTACATTTCAAAAATACTTTGGATGAGAATCGATTTGTGTTTGGCTAATTAATTTGAAAAATATTTTTGAGCAGTAATGTCACGACCCTAATCCCGGGCCCGGTCGTGATGGCGCCTTTCGTGAAGACAAGGCCAGCCGACACGTTCTCACTTCATTTTAAGCAATTAAAATAATAGGTATTAAGACTTAAACATGATAAAATCCCAAAATAAGTAGTGAACAATACAATTTGCGGAAATAAAACCAACACAGCCCGACATCGGGGTGTCACCAGTCATGAGCATCTAACAATATACTACAAGTCTGAAGAGTCTACTCAAATTATTACAGAACACTAATAAGAGAAAAGAAATGAGATAGGGGAGAAGCACGGGGTTGCGAACGCCGAGCAGCTACCTCGTCAACTCCGAAATCTGCTAGAAGCTCTCAGCCCTCGCCAGCAGGACCTGATGCGTCTGAATCTGCACACCGGTTGCAGGGAGTAAAGTGAGTACTCCAACTCAGTGAGTAATAATCATAAATAAAGACTGAGAAATATGAAATCATGTAAGGCACATCACAGGCTATAAGGAAGCAGTATAAGCCAATAAAAATAGTGAAACAGTAAAAATATGTAAAGTCATTTTAGTTCAGTTTAAACTTCATGAAGTGCCTTTTTAACAATTAAGCAAGTAAATGACAGACAACTAGGAAAGATAAACACATAAAGGATCACCCCTCGGGCACAAGGTCAACAAAATCCGCCCCTCGGGCAATATCATAAGACAACACCAGCCCCTCGGGCTATATCTCACATCACAATGGGTACCCGCACTCACTGGGGGTGTGCAGACTCCTGGAGGGGCCCCTTACAGCCCAAGCGCAATATCAAGTCATCTCGTGGCATAATCACTAGGCTCTCGGTCTCATATCAACAAGCCACCTCGTGGCATACAAATCTCAGGCCCTCGGCCTCATAATTATGATCAGGTGCTTCCTCACAACATAGGCCCTCGGCCTTATTCAGTCAAAATTCTTACAAGCCACTCGGGCAACAGTAAAACATGATGTTCAGCCCAAAATATCATTTAAAATCTCATTTAAGTGTTAAAGTAGAGTAAACATGACTGAGTTATGAAAACAGTAGAATATAGCATGACTGAGTTCAAGTATAAAGTCAAAACAGTGAGGAAATATCAATAAAAATTTCCTAAGGTTTCAAATAGTTGGCATTCAGCCCAAAAATGGCATTCAGCCCAAAACATGATGATAACAAATAGTTTTCAATCAAATACATAGTAAAACAATCATTCGGGATGGACTAAGTCACAATCCCCAATAGTGCACGACCCCACGCTCGTCATCTAGCGTGTGCATCACCTCCATATAGCACAACGATGTGCAATCTGGGGTTTTATACCCTCAGGACAACATTTACAATCATTACTCACCTCTACCCGGTCCAAATCTCTAGCTCGTGATGCCTTTTCCCCTCGAACCGGCCTCCGGATGCTCCAAATCTAACCAAAATCAGTGCAAAACCATTAAAATATGCTAAGGGAACAAAGCCCACTCGAAAAAAATCAAATTACAACACAAATCCCAAAATTGGCCAAACCCAACCTCCGGGCCCATGTCTCGGATTCCAATAAAATTTACATCAATGGACTTCTTATCACTCCCCGAGTTCATTCATACCAAAAGCATCAAAATCCAACCACAAATGACCCCTCAAATCCCAAATTCTAGGTCTCCAATTACAAGCCCTGGTTCTTCAATATTAGGCTTAATTTTCATGATTAATTAGGTAGAGTTCACATTAGAATCGAGTATTAAGTCCATGAATCTTACCTCCAAGTGTTTCCCCTTGAATCCCTCTTCAATAATTTTCAAAAAGCTCCAAAATCGCTCAAAAATGTTGGAAATTAACCCCAAAATTGCGGACAAGATGACTATTTAAAAATTCTACCCAGGCCTCAATTCCTTCTTCGCGAATGCGGTCAACTCCTCGCATTCGCGAAACACAAATTATCTTTGAGCAAAAATCCTCTTACGCGAACATGACCTGACCCTCGGGAATGCGATGGTTCCTCAGCCTAACCCTCGCGAACGTGCTCCCTCTCTCGCGAATGCGATGAACAAAACACCCGGAAACCCAGCTGCCCAACTTCCTCTACGTGAACGCGCTCCCCTTCTCGCGAACACGATGCATAATCTCCCAGCCCTTCGCGAACGCGGAGCCTTCCTGGTGAACGCGAAGGCTAAAATCACATCCTCCTCAACTAACCCTTCACGAACGCGAGGGCCTACTCGCAAACGCGAAGGCCATTTCTCTGCAACACTGAACAACAATTTTTCTGCAACTCTCAACATTTAGAAATGATTCGATTGACCACCCGAAACTCACCTGAGGCCCCCGGGACCTCAACCAAACATGCCAACATATCCCATAACATCATTCAAACTTGTTCCAATCTTCGGAACGCTCAAAACAACATCAAAACACTACATTTGCATCGGATTCAAGCCTAAGAATTTCAAAATCTTCTAAATTACGCTTTTGATAAAAAACCCAACCAAACCACATCCGAATGACCTGAAATTTTTCACACACATCCCAAATGACACAACGGAACTACTGGAACTCCCGAAATTCCATTCCTACCCCTATATCAAAATCTCACCTACCAACCGGAAAACGCCAAAATCCAATTTTGCCAATTCATGCCTAAATCTACTCTGGTCCTCCAAAACACATTCCGATCAAGCTCCTAAGTCCCAAATCACCTCCCGAAGCTATCCGAACCATCGAAACTCATATCTGAGCCCTCTAACTCATAAGTCAACATCCGATTGACTTTTCTAACTTAAGCTTCCTCAAAAGAGACTAAGTGTCTCAAGCCTTACCAAATCCTCTCTGAACCCGAGCCAACCAACCCGATCACATATAGAACCGATAGACAAAGAAATAAGAAGCATAAATGAGGAAAATAGAGTGGTAACTCATGAGACGACTGGCCGGGTCGTCACATCCTCCCCCTCTTAAACAAACATTCGTCCTCGAACGAGTCATGAAACATTCCTGAAGCCTCAAACAGGTGAGGATTTCTGCTTTGCATCTCCTGCTCAATCTCCCAGGTAGCCTTCTCCATGGGTTGACCTCTCCACTACACTTTCATTGAAGCTATATCCTTTGATCTCAACTTTCGAACCTGACGCTCCAAAATAACTGATGGCTCCACATCATAAGTCAAATCACGATCCAACTGAATCGTGCTGAAATCCAGAACATGAGACGGATCCCCAATATACTTCCGGAGCATAGAAACATGAAATACCGGATGCACACTCGACAAGCTAGGTGGCAAAGCAAGCTCATAAGCCATATCCCCAATCCTCCGAAGCACCTCAAAAGGCCCAATGAACCGAGGACTCAATTTACCCTTCTTCCCAAACCTCATAACACCCTTCATGGGTAAAATCTTCAACAGAACCTTCTCACCAACCATGTAGGACACATCCCGAACCTTCCTATCAAAATAACTCTTTTGTTTCGACGTCATTGTACGAAGCCTCTCCTGAATTACCATCACCTTTTCTAAAGCATCTGGCACCAAGTTTGTCCCCAATAGCCTAGCCTCACCCGGCGCAAACCAACCAACTTAAGATCTACACCGCCTATCATACAATGCCTCATATGGAGCCATCTGAATACTCGACTGGTAGATGTTTTTATAAGCAAACTCTGCAAGCGGTAGAAACTGATCCCATGACCCTCCGAAATCAATGACACAAGCACACCACATGTCCTCCAATATTTGGATAGTGCGCTCGGACTGCCTGTCCATATGAGGGTGAAAAGTTGTGCTCAACTCAACCTGAGTACCCAACTCTTGTTGCACAGACCTCAAAAACTGCGAAGTAAACTGAGTGCCCCTATCTAAATGATGGAAAATGGGACACCATGCAAACGAACAATCTCCCGGATATAGATCTCTGCCAACCGCTCTGAAGAATAGGTAGTACACACAGGAACGAAGTGCACGAACTTGGTCAGCCGCTCCACAATCACCCAAATAGTATCGAACTTCTTCAAAGTCCGTGGGAGCCCAACTACAAAGTCCATTGTGATCCTCTCCCACTTCCACTCTGGAATATCCATCCGCTGAAGCAAGCCACCCGGCCTTTGATGCTCATATTTCACCTGCTGACAATTGAGACACCGAGCTACAAATCCCACAATATCCTTCTTCATTCTTCTCCACCAATAATGTTGTCTTAGATCTTGATAAATCTTCACGGTACCCGGATAAATGGAATACCGCGAGCTATGGGCCTCCTCCAGAATCAGCTCTCGAAACCCATCTACACTGGGCACACATATCCGGCCCTGCATCCTCAACACCCCATTATCACCAAAGGTCACATCTCTGTCATCATCATGCTGAACTCTGTCCTTGAGGACAAGCAAATGCGGATCATCATACTGGCGCACTCTGATGCGATCATATAAGGAAGACCGAGAAACCACACAAGCCAATACCCAATTGGGCTCCAAAATATCTAACCTCACGAACCGATTGGCCAAGGCCTGAACATCAACTGCAAGAGGTCTCTCCCCAACTGGAATATATGCCAAACTCCCATACTCACCGCCTTTCAGCTCAAAGCATCGGCCACCACATTGGCCTTCCCCGGATGGTACAATATAGTAATATCATAATCCTTTAGCAACTCTAACCACCTCCGCTGCCTCAAATTAAGATCCTTCTGCTTGAACAAGTGCTGGAGGCTACGATGATCAGTAAACACCTCAAAAGACACACCATACAAGTAATGCCTCCAAATCTTCAATGCGTGAACTATGGAAGCCAACTCCAAATCATGAACGGGGTAGTTCTTCTCATGGGGCTTCAACTGACAAGAAGCATAGGCAATAAATCTACACTCCTGCATCAATACACACCCAATACCAACTCTCGAAGCATCACAATACACGGTATATGAACATGAAGCTAATGGAAAAACTAATACTAGAGTTGTGGTCAAGGCTGTCTTGTGCTTCTAAAAGCTGTCCTAGCACTCATCCGACCATACAAATAAAGCACCCTTCTGAGTCAACTTGGTCAAGGGAGATGCGATAGATGAGAACCCCTGAACAAACCGGCGATAATAGCTTGCCAAACCAATAAAGCTGCGAATCTCTAGGGCTGAGGACGGTCTAGGCCAACTCTGAACTGCCTCTATCTTCTTCGGATCAACTTAAATACCCTCACTGGACATCATGTGCCCCAAGAAAGCCACTGAACTGAGCCAAAACTCACACTTGGAGAACTTTGCATAAAGCTTCTCCTCCCTCAATCTCTGCAAAACAACTCTCAAATGCTCCGCGTGCTCCTCCTGACTACGCGAATACACCAAAATATCATCAATGAAGACTATGACAAGCGAGGGAGATAAGGCCGGAATACGCTGTTCATTAAATGCATGAACACTGCTGGGGCATTGGTCAGGCCAAAATAAATCACCAAGAACTCATAATGACCATATCGGGTCCCGAAAGCTATCTTCAGAATATTCGAGTCCCCGATATTCAACTGGTGATAACCTGAACGGAGATCAATCTTGGAGAGCACTTTCGCTCCCTGAAGCTGGTTGAACAAATCATCAATACGAGGCAAATGATACTTGTTCTTAACTGTTACTTTGTTCAATTGCCTATAATCAATGCACATTCTCATAGTGCCATCCTTCTTCTTCACAAATAGAACCAACGCACCCCAAGGTGACATACTAGGTCGAATGAACCCCTTATTAAGGAGTTCCTGAAGCTGCTCCTTTAACTCCTTCAACTCTGATGGTGCCATACGATATGGCAGAATAGAGATGGCCTGAGTGCCTGGCACTAGGTCAATACCAAAATCAATATCCTTGTCCGGTGGCATGCTCGGCAGGTCTGCCAGAAACACATCGTAAAAATTTCTCACAACTGGAACAGAATCAATACTGGGAGTCTCTGTACCGACATCCCTAACAAAGGCTAGATACGAAAGACAACCCTTGCCAACCATACACTGGGCCTTCAAGAATGAAATTACCCTACTAGGAACATAATCAAACAAACCTCACCACTCAATCTATGGCACACCTGGTATAGCCAATGGCATTGTCTTAGCATGACAGTCTAGAATAGCACGATATGGAGATAATTCATGCCTAAAATGACATCGAAATCCACCATAGATAATAATAAAAGATCCACTCGGGTCTCCAGACCCCCAATAGTCACCACACATGACCGGTATACACGGTCTACTACAACAGTATCGCCTATCGGAGTAGATACATGAACAGGTGAAACAAAAAACTCATGAGACGTATCCAAATAACGAGCAAAGTATGATGACACATAAGAAAAGGTGGAACCGGGATCAAATAACAGAAGCATCTTTGTGGAAGATTGAGACAATACCTATAATGACGGCATTTGAAGCAATAGCATCGGGTCTAGCTAGAAGTGCTTAGAAACGGGCCTGGCCGCCACCTAATCGACCTCCCCCTCTAGGGCGACCCCTAGATGACTGACCTCCACCCCTAGCTAGCTAGTTGGGTGGTAGTGAAGTAACTAGTGCTGAAGCCGATGGCTGACTCCTCTGCTGAGATAAACCCGTAAGACGACGAGGACACTGCCTCCACATACGACCCATCTCTCCACGCTCATAGCAACCCTCGGGTGCTGGAGAAGGGAACTGAAGGGAACTCCTAGCACCGGAATGACTAGCAGATGCACCTGGCATAGAAGAGCCCTGAACTAATAGAGCACGGGACGAACTCTGAGCTGGAAAGGCACTAAGTGATGACTGGCCCTGATGAGAACTGTGAGAACTATGACCCGATGATGCCCCATGATAACCTGGGCGAGCTAGTTGAGCATTCCTGAATGGATAGCCTCTACCGTGTTGAAACTAACTTCTCGAAGGAGCACCACTATAACTGCCAGATCCTCGAGGCCTCTTGGCCTCCCTCTCCTCTCGCTCCTAGCGACGAATTAACTCAATCTCATGAGCAATGTCTACAACCTCCTCAAAAGTAGCACCAGTCACCTTCTCTCTGGTCATGAGAATACGAAGCTGATAAGTGAGGCCATCAAAAAACCTCCTAATCCTCTCTGTATCTGTTGGAACCAACCGAATCGCATGGCGAGCTAACTTAGAGAGAACCTCATCTCATACTGCATCACAGTCATCTCTCTCTGACACAACCACTCAAACTGCCTGTGCAGCTCCTCTCTATGATACTGCGGCACATACTTCTCCCGAAAAAGAACGAAGAACTACTGTCAGGTAAGGGGTGATGCACTAACAGGCCAACGCCTCTCAAAAGCCTCCCACCAAGTGAAGGCAGCTCCAGAAAACTAATAAGTAGTAAAAGCGACCCCGCTGGTCTCCAGGATACCCATTGTACGAAGCATCCTCTGACATTTATCCAAGAAACCCTGGGCATCCTCGCCCTCTGCACCACTAAAGGTCGGAGGTTGAAGTCTACCAAACCTCTCGAACCTACGTTGCTCGTCCTCTGGCATGGCAAGAACTACATAGTACTGAGCAGTTGCAACCGGCTGGGCTGGATGTGCCCCCGGTGTCTGAAGTCCCTACACGACCTACTCAGGTGTGTGAGCGGCGGGAGTCTGAGTGCCTCCCCCGGGATGAGAAGTAGCTGCGGCTGTAGTAACTAAGACCGCTTGAGCTAGGCCAGTGCAAACTAATATAATTTAAGCCAAGGCCTCCTAAAGACCCTAAATCACAATGGGCATAGTTGGTGCCTGAGCTGGTGCTGCTGGAGCGTCCACAACTAGGACCTGATCCTGAATTGGGGCGGTTGGTGGATCTGCAGGTGCTACCCTAGCTGCTGTGCGAGCCACACCCCTGCCCCTACCGCGACCACGATCGCGTCCTCAGTCTCTAGTGGCCACAGCTGGTGGTACTAATGGTCATCCATCCTGACTAGTAGCGCGTGTCCTCACCATCTGTGAGAAAATAAAATAATAGAAGTTTAGTACTCAGATCAACAAATTCACACGACAAGAATTTCAAGAATATGAAGTTTTCCTAAAGGTTCTGCAGCCTCTCGAGAATAAATACAGACATCTCTGTACCGATCCGCGAGACTCTACTAAACCTGCTCATGACTCGTGAGATCTGTGTAACCTAGGCACTAATACCAATTTATCACGACCCTAATCCCTGACCCGGTCGTGATGGCGCCTCTCGTGAAGACAAGTTCAGCTGACACATTTCCACTTCATTTTAAGCAATTAAAATAATAGGTATTAAGTCTTAAACATGATAAAATCCCAAAATAAGTAGTGAACAATATAATTTGCGGAAATAAAACCAACACAGCCCGACATCAGGGTGTCACTGGCCATGAGCATCTAACAATATACTACAAGTCCGAAGAGTCTACTCAAATTATTATAGAACACAAATAAGAGAAAGGAAATGAGATAGGAGAGAAGCACGTGGCCGCGAACGCTGAGCAGCTACCTCGTGAACTCCGGAATCTGCTGGAAGCTCTCAACCGTCGTCAGCAGGACCTGATGCGTCTGAATCTGCACATGGGGTGTAGGGAGTAAAGTGAGTACTCCAACTCAGTGAGTAATAATCATAAATAAAGACTGAGAAATATGAAATCATATAAGGCACATCACAGGTTGTAAGGAAGCAGTAAAAGCCAGTAAAAACAGTGAAAAAGTGAAAATATGTAAAGTCATTTTAGTTTAGTTTAAACTTCATGAAGTGCCTTTTTAACAATTAAGCAAGTAAATGACAGGAAACTAGGAAAGATAAACACATAAAGGATCTCCCCTCGGGCACAAGGTCAACAAAATCCGCCCCTCGGGGAGTATCATAGGACAACACCATCCCCTCGGGCTATATCTCACATCACAATGGGTACCCGCACTCACTGGGAGTGTGCAGACTCCTGGAGGGGCCCCTTACGACCCAAGCACAATATCAAGCCATCTCATGGCATAATCACTAGGCTCTCGGCCTCATATCAACAAGCCACCTTGTGGCATATAAATCTCAGGCCCTCGGTCTCATAATCATGATCAGGTGCTTCCTCACAACATAGGCCCTCGGCCTTACTCGGTCAAAATTCTCACAAGCCACTCGGGCAACAGTGAAACATGATGTTCAGCACAAAATATCGCTTAAAATCTCATTTAAGTGTTAAAGTAGAGTAAACATGGCTGAGTTATGAAAATAGTAGAATATAGCATGACTGAGTTCAAGTATAAAGTCAAAACAGTGAGAAAATATTAATAAAAATCCCCTAAGGATTTAAATAGTTGACACGAGGCCCAAATATGGCATTCAGCCCAAAACATGATGATAGCAAATAGTTTTCAGTCAAATACGCGGTAAAACAATCATTCCGGATGGACTAAGTCACAATCCCCAATAGTGCACAACCTCACGCTCGTCATCTAGCGTGTGCATCACCTCCATATAGCAGAACGATGTGCAATATGGGTTTCATACCCTCAGGACAATATTTACAATCATTACTCACCTCTACCCGGTCCATATCTCTAGCTCGCGATGCCTTTGCCCCTCGAACCGGCCTCCGGATGCTCCAAATCTAACCAAAATCAGTGCAAAACCATTAAAATATGCTAAGGGAACAAAGCCCACTCGGAAAAAATCAAATTACAACACAAATCCCAAAATTGGCCAAACCCAACCTCCGGGCCCATGTCTCGGATTCCAATAAAATTTACATCAATGGACTCCTTATCACTCCCCGAGTTCATTCATACCAAAAGCATCAAAATCCAACCACAAATGACCCCTCAAATCCCAAATTCTAGGTCTCCAATTACAAGCTCTGGTTCTTGAATATTAGGCTTAATTTTAATGATTAATTAGGTAGAATTCACATTAGAATCGAGTATTAAGTCCATGAATCTTACCTCCAAGTGTTTCCCCTTGAATCCCTCTTCCATCCTCTTCAAAAAGCTCCAAAATCGCTCAAAAATGGTGGAAGTTAACCCCAAAATTGTAGACAAGATGACTATTTTAACATTCTGCCCAGGTATCAATTCCTTCTTCGCGAACGCGGTCATTTTCTCGCGTTCGCGAAGCAAAAATTATCTTTGACAAAAAATCCTCTTACGCATATGCGACCTGACCCTCGCGAACGCGATGGTTCCTTAGCCTAGCCCTTCGCGAACATGCTTCCTCTCTTGCGAACGCGATGAACAAATCACCCTGAAACCCAGCTGCCCAGCTTCCTCTACGCAAACGCGCTCCGCTTCTCGCGAACGCGCTGCATAATCTCCCAGCCCTTCGCGAACACGAAGGCTAAAATTTCAGCCTCCTCTACTAACCCTTCGCGAATGCGAGGGCCTATTCGCGAATGCGAAGGCCATTTCTCTGCAACACTGAACATCAATTTTTCTACAAATCTCAACATTTAGAAATGATCTAATTGACCACCCAAAACTCACCCGAGGCCCCCGGGACCTCAACTAAATATGCCAACATATCCCATAACATCATTCAAACTTGTTCCAATCTTCAGAACGCTCAAAACAACATCAAAACACCAAATTTGCATCAGATTCAAGCCTAAGAATTCCAAAATCTTCTAAATTACGCTTCTAATCAAAAACCCAACCAAACCATGTCCGAATGACCTGAAAATTTGCACACATATCCCAAATGACAAAACGAAACTATTGCAACTCCCGAAAATCCATTCCGACTCCTATATTAAAATCTCACCTATCAACCGGAAAACGCCAAAAATCCAATTTCGCCAATTCAAGCCTAAATTTACTCCGGACCTCCAAAATACATTCCGATCACGCTCCTAAGTCCCAAATCACCTCCCGAAGCTATCCAAACTATCGAAACTCACATCCGAGCCTTCTAACTCATAAGTCAACATCTGGTTGACTTTTTCAACTTAAGCTTCCTCAAAAGAGACTAAGTGTCTCAAGCCTTACCAAATCCTCTCCGAACCCGAGCCAACCAACCCGATCACATATAAAACCGATAGATAAAGCAATAAGAAGCAGACATGGGAAAAACGGAGCGGTAACTCATGAGACGACTAGCCAGGTCGTCACAAGTCATTAATGTTTGGTTAAACTATTGAAAACTGCTTCTAAGTGTATTTTTCTCAAAAGTGCTTCTGAGAAAAGTATTTTTGGAGATAAGCTACATTTTTCTGCTTCACAAAAACTGCTTCTGCTTCTCCTCAAAAGCACTTTTTTCCTTTCTAAATGCTTGGCCAAACACCTCAATTTTTGGCCAAAAGTGCTTTTGCATTTTTGGCCCAAAAAAAGCTTGGCCAAACAGGCTATTACTCAATCATTTAAAATGCCATGGCAAGTAACTCGTAAAAATTGCGCGGGGACCCCTATTTAGTCGCCCCCATTTAACCTATGCCCATTTTTTTAAAATTTTTAACTTGTACCCACTTTTTAAATAACTGCAGACCCCTTTCTCCTTCTCCTTCTCCTCCTTCTAGTCCAATCTATTTCGACATCAAATTACACAATAAGTTGAGAATGTAATAAGCAATTCCTTTTAAATCGTTCATCAATGCTCTCTTGTTCACAGGGTTGAGTGGACATTGAACTATACCAGCAAATAAATAAATAATATACCAATATAAATAGTGCAAATCTAAAATTTGGTTTAGTTGACTACTTCCCCGATTGAAGTGCATGATTAACATACCATATGTTACGCCCAGTAAGAGAAAAAGGATCACATTCTTTCCTTTTATTATATGCATTACTATAGTCACAAAACACTTCTCTGCCTCCATTTTATGTTAGTGTTTGATAAATATCTGTTGAATTCCCCTCTCTACGTGCAATGAAAACTTCACAATATTTGGAGAATGATATTTTTTGTATGATAATGAAATATTCAACGAAAAACATTTTGCTCGCACCAAAAAAAGATGGTCCAGCCAAAAACTTTCTTCAATAAAAACTTCAGTTCTAGAGCTGAAGTTAGACAGTTTCAAAACAAAAACTTCAGCTCTGGAGCTGAAGTCCGCCAGTTACAAAACAAAAACTTCAGCTCTAGAGCTGAAGTTTGCCAGTTACAAAAACAAAATCTTCACCAGTTACAAACAAAAACTTCAGCTCTAGAGCTGAAGTTCGCCAGTTACAAAACAAAAACTTCAGCTCTAGAGCTGAACTTCAGGCCCGGCTACTAGAATGCTGAAGTTTTGCATGATTGCCTTTGCTACTTCAGCCCCGTATGCTGAAGTTATGCGAAAAAGCGGGTACGCTTGCATTTTTTTTGCAAAGCGGACACAAGTTAAAACGTGACACAAAAAGCGGGTATAGATGCAAATGCCTAAAGTAACTCTTAAATATTATTGACTAATAATCTTTTATGAATGGTAAGTAACGTAATATAACTAAATTACACTTGTAAAACTTATTTATTGTCAATGCATATAACTTAAATTTACTACATAAAATAAATAACGATATCAATTGGCAGTATGAAACCTAATTTTTCTCTTAATAATTGACCTACTAAGTAGAAATTTCCTGCTTGACTTCATCCTCTGTTTCCCATTAAATTCTGTTATAGGACTTCTTAACTAATGAGCCTTTTCAACTTCCCTGAAATTCAAGTAACTCGTCAGTTCCAAACTTGCATGTAATCACTCTTTTTATTCTTTTACCTTATTATGATTTTGGAATAAAAGAATTGCTCTATAGTAATCTCTTCTTTATTTACAGGCTAGAAACGAAAAAACCATGTCGATGATTCCTGAATTTTATTTAACAACATTGAAGAGGAAAAGAGTCATTGTGGAACAAGAATATGAGTATTTTCTGAATATATCAGTGCACCATGCTGAAGACATTGATTCTGTCACAAGACATCCCGATGGCGAGAAACGGATATATAGGGTCATCGGATGGGTGAATCCAGGAGACGAATTCATAACTCCAGCAGCAGAAGGATTGCCAAATCCAGAGTGGAATATAAAATACCAAGTTCCGTTAGGGATGTATGATCCCTACAAGTACTTGAACTTGGAAGTAGTCCGTGTTTGGTCAAAATCTAATCCTGGTACATCGAGTGGTTGTATGTTGGTCGGAAGGGCTCAGATTCCTTTGCCATAACTTAACCAGAATAATAAAGGCGAGCAACAGGGGGGTGTAAGATAGTTTGTTATTGGCAAGTTGGAAGTGAGATTCTTCCCACATCGGAAAAAAGAAGTTCCGTGCCTGTTATGTGAAACACCTTCGAGACCGACCTTACTCGTACCGTGCCTGTTAGCCTCGGAACTGATCATTATGAAATAACACTCAACAGGCACGAGTTTGTCTCAACAGGTACGAGTTTGTCTCAACAGGCACGAGACTGACTCAACAGGCACGAGACTGACTCAACAGGCACGAGATTGTCTCAACAGGCACGAGATTGACTCAACAGGCACGAGATCCTAGAGTTAATTATTTTTAACAGTAAAATCAAATTTATTTGAATTTTAAATTCAAAATTCGAATAAATAGTCGTGTCTGTTTGTGAAACAAGACATCCTTTCTGAAAGGATCTGTTGGTTGCCTATAAATACACAAGAATTCCAACGAAGTGAAATAGAAAAATCACAAGTGTTACTGCAGGCTTTGTTGTATCCTGAAGAGAATCGTTTTGTATTTTCCCTAAATTAGTATACAGGCGATAACTCTTTAAGGACAGTCGATTTTTACGCCTCAAAGCCAATTTGATTATTTTATTTCTAACAATCTTAAAGAGTTATACTGCTATGGAGAAATTGATGTCTGTCGTTGAGAATCCGAAGGAGTTCATCAAACTTGATCGTTTTGATGGAACGAACTTTACCCGTTGGAAAGACAAGATGATATTCTTGTTGTCTGCTCTCAATATCTACTATGTTCTTGATTATGCCTTGCCTCCAATGCCTGAGCCCACAGCAGAAGATTCTGACGTAGTCAAGGAAGAAAGGAAGAAACGAGAACATGATGAACTGTTGTGTCGCGGCCATATTCTGAATACTTTGATAGATCGACTCTATGATCTTTACTGCAATCTGAAGTCACCAAGAGAGATTTGGACTGCTCTACGAACTGCATACCAGAATGAAAAACGAGGTATTGACAAATTTCTGGCTCTGTAGTACTTTGAATTTAAAATATTTGATACTAGGCCTATAATGGATCAAATTCATGAACTGTAAATCTTAATATCAAAACTAAGTGATCTTGAAGTTAAAATTCCTGATGCACTTCAAATAGGTGCTATTCTTTCGAAATTGCCTTCCTCTTGGAATGACTATAGAAAGAAAATCCTACATTCTATGGATAAAATGACTGTGGAACAATTTCGTACTCACATTCAAATTGAAAGTGAGACTCGTGCTCGTGATGCTATTAGTCAGCCTTCGAGTTCCGCAGTCAATTTTGTCAGTCAGAATGGTTCAGGAAGTGGGAACAAACATCTGAAAGTTTCCAAAAAGTCTTCTTTTAAAAAGAGAAAGAACTTTAGTTGTCATCATTGTGGAAAGAAAGGCCATATGATTCGGGACTGCAGATATAGAAAGGCAGGAATAAATTTCAATGCAGGCAATACCGAAAAGTCTAGAAAGATTGAAAAATCTGGAAATTCTGAAAAGGCAAACATAGTGGAAAATTCTGCCCAAGGACTGGTTGCCATGGTTTCCGCAATGCAAATTGGTATGGTCACAGAGTTGAATGTGGCTACCGCTGCTACAAATACTCAAGACTGGTGGCTAGATTCGGGTGCTACTATTCATGTCTGTTATGACAAGAAGATGTTCAAGACATATGCAGAAGTGCAGGATTCTGAACAAGTCTTGATGGGAAACCATGTTGCGGCAGATGTTGCTGGAAAAGGAAGTATTGAGATTAACTTCACATCTGGCCAGAAGTTGACATTACTGAATGTATATCATGTTCCTGATATGAAGAAAAACTTAATGTCCGCTGCTTTGCTGTCAAAGAAAGGCTTCAAGATAGTTATTGAGTCTGATCATGTAATAGTGTCTAAGAATGGTGTTTTTGTTGGAAAAGGCTATAACTGTAACGGCATGTTCAAATTGAGTATTAATGAAATAAATTATGTTTCTGCTTACATCGTTGAGTCTGATTCTTGTTTATGGCATGCTAGACTAGGACATTTAAATTTTGGCTCCTTGAATTATATGTCCAAAAATGGTTATATCTCATGTAAAACTCAACATATAAAATGTGAAATTTGCATACAAGCAAAGATGACAAAGAAACCATTTCGTAAAGTTGAAAGATCCACAGAACTATTAGATTTAATACATTCAGACTTGTGTGAATTAAATGGAGAATTAACTAGAGGAGGCAAAAGATATTTTATTACTTTTATAGACGACTTCTCTAGATTTACATATGTTTACCTACTTAGAACTAAGGACGAAGCTTTTCAAAAGTTTAAAGAATACAAGTCTGTTGTGGAAAATCAAAGGAGTAGGAAAATTAAAATTATTCGAAGTGATAGAGGCGGAGAATATTTTCCTAACGAATTTAATAAGTTCTGTGAAGAGCATGGCCTAATACATCAAATGAGTGCCCCTTATACTCCTCAACAAAATGGGTTAGCGGAAAGAAAAAATAGAACTTTGGTGGATATGGTTAATGCTATGTTACTTAATGCACATTTGCCACATAATTTATGGGGTGAAGCACTACTAACTGCATGTTATATTTTAAATAGAGTGCCTTCAAAAAGTATGCATATTTCGCCTTATGAGCTTTGGAATGGTAGAAAACCAAATTTAAATTATTTTAAAGTGTGGGGGTGTATATCCTATTATAGAGTACCTGACCATCAAAGAACAAAATTGGGTCCTAGAGGAATTAAAAGTGTTTTTATAGGATATGCACAACACTCCAAAGCTTATAGACTGCTAGATCTAGAATCTAATGTCATTATAGAATCTATACATGTTGAATTTATTGAAAATAGATTTATAAATGACAATGTTGATGAAATGACTGAAATAAATGGAAAACGTATTGATGCTAATAAATTGTCGCTTCCTGAAATTATTAAAACTAAGGAAAGAAGTGATGATATGCAGATAGAACCAAGGAAAAGCCAAAGAATAAGAAAGGAAAAACATCTTGGTTCTGATTTTATTTCTTCACAATCTATAGTATTTCTTAATGAAGGAGATAGGACAAACGTTTGTAATCAAATTCCAATTGTATTAAATGTTGAAGAAGACCCAAAGACGTTTCAAGAAGCAATGTCTTCTAGAGACGCTGCTTTTTGGAAAGAGGCCATTAATGATGAAATGGACTCAATTATATCCAACAACACTTGGGTTTTGGTTGATCTTCCTCTTGGATCAAAACCTATAGGTTGTAAGTGGGTCTTTAGGAGAAAGTACAATACAGATGGTTCCATCCAAACCTTCAAAGCAAGATTAGTTGCAAAAGGTTTCACTCAAAAGGAAGGCATAGACTATTTTGATACATATGCTCCTGTTGCAAGAATAACATCGATTAGAGTCCTTTTATCCTTGGCCTCTATCTATGATCTTTACGTACATCAAATGGATGTTAAAACAGCCTTTTTAAATGGGAACCTTAGTGAAGAAATATATATGCAACAACCTGAAGGTTTTGTTCTTCCGGGAAACGAGAAGAAAGTTTGCAAATTGATAAAGTCTCTTTATGGTCTTAAACAAGCGCCTAAACAATGGCATGAAAGATTTGATAGTGTAATACTATCAACCGGATTCGTACATAATAATGCAGACAAGTGCATTTACTCTAAATTTACAAAAAAATATGGAGTAATAATTTGTTTATATGTCGATAACATGCTGATTTTTGGTACGAATCTACAAGGAATTATCGAGACCAAAAAGTATCTAACCTCAGTTTTTAAAATGAAGGATTTAAATGAAGTTGATACTATTTTGGGAATCAAGGTCAAAAGAGATAACAAGCAAGTGACTTTGTCACAAGCACATTATATAGATAAAATCCTTACTAAATTCAGTCATTTAGGAATAAAGGGGTATAATACTCCTTATGATTCTAGTGTTAAGCTAACTGCAAATACTGGAAGAGCAGTAGCACAGTTGGAGTATGCAAGTGCGATAGGTAGTATGATGTATGCAATGCATTGCACTAGACCCGACATTGCATTTGCTGTTTGTAAACTTTCAAGGTTTACCAGTAATCCAGGTAATGATCATTGGAAAGCAATAAGTAGAGTACTTGGATATTTAAAATATACAAAGCACTTAGGCATTTGCTATAATGGTTTTCCTAATGTATTAGAGGGATATTCTGATGCAAGTTGGATTACAAGTGTTAATGATAATAAATCCACATCAGGATGGATATTTACTCTAGGCGGTGGAGCCATTAGTTGGGCATCCAAGAAACAAACATGTATTTTCCATTCTACTATGGAATCTGAATTTATTGCATTAGCAGCTGCTGGAAAAGAAGCAGAATGGCTGAGGAATATGTTACTTGATATAAAGTTGTGGCCACAACCTATGCCAGCCATTTCCATATTCTGTGATAGTGAGACTACAATGTGTGTTGCTCACAATAAAATATATAATGGGAAATCGAGACATATAAGCTTGAGACATGCTTATATAAGAGAATTAATTACAAATGGAGCTATAGCTATAATATATGTGAGATCAAATAAGAATTTGGCTGATCCACTTACGAAGCCATTAGGTAGAGATGTAGTACAACAAACTTGTGGAGAGATGGGGCTGAGACCCTTAAATTAAATACAAGGAATGGGAACCCCACTTTGAGTTAGTATACACTCTAACAATATAAGTTCAATGGGTAATAACAAGTTACTTGTATTGTTTAAGCACTGATCTCCTCTTTAGGAGCCCTAATTCTAATGTACTACTTACTGTTATATGAGGAGTTAAGGAGTTGTTAAATGCTTGTTATAACAGGGGCATAAAGACAAACTCCAAAGTGCATACAGTTACATGAAGAGGTTGATTAATCTTAATGGAATTATTAATGTCTGGAGTAACAGGGACATATTAACTAATTCCACCTATATGAATATTGAAGTGGTGCCGCTTCTAGCAAGATTTAAAGGGTTGATCTTGTAAATATTCATGAATTCAGGATGAGCACATGGTCGTAAACGTGCTAAAGCGAATACTGGATTTTCTAAGCTACTAGATAACACTGTGTGTGTGGTACTTTCGGTTTTGGCACAAGGAGTTGTGGTTCAAATCTTAAGATACCATTAACTTCGTCAAAACTTTAATATACTTACACTAAAGGAAAGTTCAAATCTGTAAAAGATACTTTCAATTATTCACAAGTGTTATGAAGCGAAATAACAAACTAGTGGGGGATTGTAAGATAGTTTGTTATTGGCAAGTTGGAAGTGGGATTCTTCCCACATCGGAAAAAAGAAGTTCCGTGCCTGTTATGTGAAACACCTTCGAGACCGACCTTACTCGTACCGTGCCTGTTAGCCTCGGAACTGATCATTATGAAATAACACTGAACAGGCACGAATTTGTCTCAACAGGTACGAGTTTGTCTCAACAGGCACGAGACTGACTCAACAGGCATGAGATTGTCTCAACAGGCACGAGATTGACTCAACAGGCACGAGATCCTAGAGTTAATTATTTTTAACAGTAAAATCAAATTTATTTGAATTTTAAATTCAAAATTCGAATAAATAGTCGTGTCTGTTTGTGAAACAAGACATCCTTTCTGAAAGGATCTGTTGGTTGCCTATAAATACACAAGAATTCCAACGAAGTGAAATAGAAAAATCACAAGTGTTACTGCATGCTTTGTTGTATCCTGAAGAGAATCGTTTTGTATTTTCCCTAAATTAGTATACAGGCGATAACTCTTTAAGGACAGTCGATTTTCACGCCTCAAAGCCAATTTGATTATTTTATTTCTAACGGCGGGGGGGGGGGGGGGCGCCACAGCAGGCGGCATGGCCTGGTAGCACCACCAGCGGCAGGGTCGAGCGTCGTGGCGGATGGGCACATCATAGTTGCCACGGAAGTGAAGAGGCGACCAACCTACTATTATGGTAGGTAGTTGATGTTTTTCTATTAAACGATTGAAAAGGAGAAAGATGTTGAAATGGCCAATTATTTCCCTCTTTTTTTGTTTTAAGTAGAAGGTAATAGTATTTTCCTTAGATAGTGAACCCATCAACTGGGATATGAATTACTGAATGTGATTGTCCAAAAGACATGGAAGTGTTTCATCACTTTCTACCATTAATTAAAGAGCTACAACATTTGACATGAAGTCTACCACATGTTTTAGTTACAATTTTAACATCCCACAGTACCATCATATCCTTGCTAAGCACTTGATTACATGTTTTACGCAAAGCTATCTTCTTTGCTTTTCTAATACTCATGACTTCAGCCATTAAATTGAGAATAATTATCATGGGGCATCGAATAAGAGGTATCTATATGCTTTTTTTACCAGTAAATAAGAGGTTGTCTATATGTCTCTACATCAAGTCCTGATTCTGAAAAAATAAAATCATATCTTTGTCCTGTCGGCCAGTTTTAGACATTATTGCAGAAAGTGTAATAAGCATCAAGTTAGACAATCATATGAGATTTGTTTTCCATGCCAACATAGATTTGAGGAAATGAAGCAACATATTTTCTAAGGGACATTTCTTTTTCTTAATGAACCACCGAGCCAGAAGCTGAAATGCACTACCGTGCTTTTGCTAGCTTAGAGCAAACATACTTCTCCTTATCACACAGGTTGCAGTAGCAGCAATATAAAGATATAATACTACTAAGCTACAAACAAATAAGTTGCAAGAATGCAGGACATTGAAATAGGTAGTCTGTAACTCAGTATTGGTATCAGATCTAAGCAATTCTGCATCTGTTCCCATGACAGGTTGCAAATTATTGTTAACATATAAGTAGCAGCAGATAGCTAGGAGGATATGGAATTTCGATACAAGGAAATAGGAATGGAGATGTTATCAACTCTAATGAGAGCTATCAGCAAGTTGGTTCCATGTTGAATGCATATATTAAGCTTCTTGATTAGATTAAACACAACTTGCACCATCCCGTAATTCGTGGGATCTTCCAAACTATGCACAATATTTACATGAAAAGCAGTGAAACAGTTAGCTTACCCAGCCCATTTGTGATAAACCACTGAACTGTAAGATGAACCGCAGAAATCTCAGCATGAAGATTTGTCTGTACACCGTGTTCATCCGTTATGATAAATGCAGCTGCACTCAATCTTGGGTTTCCTCTCAACACCTCCTCCCCCCCCCCCCCATCTCTATTACACTGTCTAATCCATAGATTGAGTTTGTATGTTAGCTAGCCTGTGAAACATACGTACGCTTTAAAATGTAAAACGCATCATTCATAGTCCCAATTAATTTATTCATCTACCTAGTAATGGCGAAGCTTCAACTTCTACGAAGTAAGAAGCAAGCTTTGTAAAAAAGGTTTCAAGTTAAATATTTCTCCTGCAAACCAGCTAGTGTTTCACTAGAAAAGCTGGAAGCCTATACTTGAATCTCCATTAGTCGCATGTTTGATGTTAGAGTAGGGTAGCACACAGTAAATTAAGTCAAAAGCAATCTTTAGTTTACGGTCTTTTTTATTTGTTGGTCATATAAATGAACGCTCCAAAAGAAGCTCACATGCTAGTTACTGGGCAACAAGCATAACACTTTATCTCTATGTTACTTGTCCAAGAAACTCTCAATTGCTTTTGTAGAAACTCGGAATGAAGGAAACAAACTCTTGAAGAAAGTATTTTAGTCGAAGAGCCAAAAGATGAAGTTACCTAGTCATTGGTTTCTGCAGATGGGGTATATGTATTTATAAAGAGAGAATTACAACGAACATACCTTGCCAAAATAAGATTGAATAACATCTCTTCACAAGGTATCCTTTAAAGAATAGATCAAACCTTTTTAGAAAGAAAAAAAATTGTACCTTTTCAACAATAGACCCATTAAACTTCGCATTACTCTAAATAAATTACAACAAATAAGCTGAATGAATTCGTAGCAAAATCATGTTGGATATGCTTCGTTGACATATCCTTGAAGAATTCACCAATCTAAGTGTGATTGTGAAGCCGCAACCTATGAGATTGGGCTTTATGTAGAGCACTCAAGAATCAAGACATAGCACAAGGCTGTTAAAGTACGATCCCAATTATGAACTCAGTAACAACCTCGTAAAATGAGTATGATGAATTGAAAATTGGGCTATAAGGTACGTACCAGTTAGAGATTCAAGTTCACAGTGGTCTTTCTGATACTAATTGAGCCTCAAGGCCATAAGACACCTTCACCGATTGCAGTATAAAAGACTATTTTTGTATTCCTTAAGTAAATTCTTGAATCACATAATCTGCCACACATGAATGCCTAGCCTTAAAAAGGACCACTGTTTCTGTACACTTTTGTCCCTCTGATACTAAAGTACTCCCGAATGACACTAGTTACACCTTCCATTGACAATATATATTTAGCAAAGGATACTATCTGCGAGTTCGACTCATCTTTCAAAGAAAAAGGATCACCAAAAATCATATAGAAGGGTGTTAAGCATATGATTTCCTAAATAACTGAAACAAATAGTCAAAATCAAATGCCTTATTAGCAATAAACAAGTGTAGCAGTTCTAACTACCTATTTTTCAACAGTTTACACTAGAAAATTAGGAACAAGTATAACAATTAAAAAGAAAATTCATAATAAAAATAACAAATTCACCTTCGAAAAATCCTATGGAAGAAATGAAGAAGGAAATGTGTACCTTCGTTAAGCTGGCTATGTGTGGATATTCGATGCGGACAATTTGGGACTTAAACATTGATCCAGACTCCATGTTATATTTACTGGGGGAAAAAACGAATGCTGTCAGAGCCGGAGAGAGAGCGAAAATGTATTCCAGTTACGAGATTGGAGAGCGATCCCTCGTGGCATTGTCGGTGGAAATGTAATCCGAGTCCAGATGAGAGAAGAGAGAGGGTGGGAGTAGGGCCATTTTATTTTGCCTGCCAAGAGGCTATTTACAGGAGGAGATTTCAATGGTCATATTGGATCGACCGCAGGTATTATGGCGAGCTGCATGGCGGCTTTGGTTTTGGGGAGAGGAGCAGAGGAGGTACTTCGCTGTTGGATTTCACTAAGGCTTTTGAGTTCGTGATTGCGAACTCTAGTTTTTCGAAGAGGGAGGAACATTTGGTAACTTTTCAAAGTACGGTGGCGAAAACTCAGATTGACTATCTTCAGGAGGTGTGACAGAGGGTTGTGCAAGGATTGCAATATTATCCCGTGTGAGATCCTCTCGCGACGCAGCATAGACTCTTGGTGATGGACGTCAGTATTATGTTAAAGAGGAAGAAATGGTATGTATGAGGATGATCGAGGATCGGGTGGGGAGCCTTGACTAAGGATAAAGCTCAGGAGTTGGAGGGTAAAGTGGAAGCAAAGAATGCAGTGTACCTGAAGTTAGTAGGGAGCACAAGTGAGGAAGAGAGGAGAGCGTGGGTGGAGAGATATAAGGTAGCTAGGTAGGAGGCTATGACTGCTGCTTTGGTCGTATGTACGAGAAACTGGGGGACAAAGGCGGGGAGAAAAAGTTATTCCCGCTGGCCATGGCGAGAGAGAGGAAGGCTCAGGATTTAGACCAAGTGAAGCACATCAAAGACGAGGATGGTAGAGTATTGATGGGAGAGACCCAGATTAAGAAGAGATGGCAGACTTACTTTCTTAAACTTCTGAATGAAGAAAGGGAACGGGACATTGTGTTAGGTGCATTGGAGGATTCCGAAAGTCACCGTGACTTTGGGTACTGTAGGTGCATCAAGGTTGGGGAGGTCGTAGGAGCTATGCGTAAGATGAGTAGAGGCAGAGCGAACCGAGCCGGACGAAATTCCAGTTGAATTGTGGAGGTGTGTGAGAAGAACATACTTGGAGTAGCTGACTGGGGTGTTTAATGTTATTTTTAAGACGAAGAGGATTGGATGAGTGGAGGTGGAGTACAGTGATTTCGTTGTTTAAGAACAAAGGCGATATCCAGAGTTGTAACAACTATATGAGTATCAAATTACTAAGTTATACCATAGAATATTGGGTGAGGGTGGTGGAAATGAGAGTGAGGGGGATGGTGTCTATATTTGACAACCAGTTCAGGTTCATGTCTGGATCGTTCTACTATAGAAGCTATCCACCTTATTAGGAGGTGTTGGAACAGTACAAGGAGAGAAAGAAGGACCTGCACATGGTATTTATTGATCTAAAGAAAGTGTGTGACAAGGTTCCTAGAGAGGTTCTCTGGAGAAGCTTGGAGGCAAAAGGTGTATCGGTTGCCTATATTATAGCGATTAAGGACATGTATGATGGAGCTAAGATAAGGGTTAGGACAGTAGGAGGTGACTTAGAGCATTTTCTGATTTTTATGGGGTTACACCAAGATTCTGCGCTCAGCCCGTTGTTATTTGCTCTGGTGATGGACGCACTAACACACCATATTCAAGGGGAGGTACAATGGTGTATGTTACTCGCTGACAACATAGTTCTGATTGATGAGACGTGAGCCAGTGTTAATGAGAGGCTAGAGGTTTGGAGACAAGACCTTGAGTCTAAAGATTTCAAGCTGAGCAGGACTAAGACGGAATACCTGGAGTGCCAATTCAGCACCGAGCTGAGGGAAGCGGGCATAAATATGAGGCTTGAATCACAGATCCCAAGTAGAGGCAATTTCAAGTACCTTAGGTTAGTTATTCAGGGGGTGAGAGATCGACGAGGACGTCACACACCGTATTAGAGTGGGATAGATGAAGTGGAGGTTAGCATCTGAAGTCTTGTGTGACAAGAGAGTACCACTGATACTCAAAGGTAAGTTTTATAGAGCGATAGTTAGACCGGTCATGATGTATGAGGCTGAGTGTTGGCCTGTTAAGAATTCATATATCTAGAAGATGAAAGTAGCAGAAATGAGGATTTTGAGGTGAATGTGGGGGCACACTAGAATGGATAAGATTAGGAATGATAATATTCGGGAGAAGGTGAGCGTGACTCCCATTAATGACAAGATGCAGGAAGCTAGGCTCGGATGGTTCAGGCACGTACAGAGGAGAAGCCCATATGCTCCGGTAAGGAGGTGTGAGAGGCTAGCTTTGGAAGGCACAATAAGAGGTAGAGGGCAGCTTAAGAAGTATTGGGGAAATGTGATCAAGCAAAATATGGCGAGACTTCCGATTTTTGAGGACATGGCCCTTGATAGGAAGCTATGGAGGTCAAGTATTAGTGTTGTGGGTTAGGAGGTAGTTGAGTCTATTTCTACTTCGTACCTATGTGAGCTAGTCTGATAGGATTTTTGTCTTAGACTGCTAGTGATCAATATTGTGTCTCACTATTCTTTCATTTTCATAGTGCCGAGTCTATTTACTGGCTATCGCTTTTGCTTTTCATCTATTTTTTGGTCTTTATGATGCTATTATTATTCCTATAGTAACTGATATTGTCTCTTTTCATCTTTTTGAGCCGAGGATCTTTCGGAAACAGCCTCTCTACTCCCTCGGGGTAGGGGTAAGGTCTGCGTACACAATACCCTTCTCAGACTCCACCAGCAGGATTTTACTAGGTAATTGTTGTTTCTTTTTTAACCGGACTAGCTAAATTGCTGAATGCTACTCCTATATTTGTCCGTCCTTAAAAATAAGGATTTTCAAAAGAATTTAAATGGTATTATTCCACTCATGTCGTTTGCTCGAAGGGGGAGGGATAATAGTTTTAAATAAAATTTGGGAACAATTTATTTCATATTTGGTTGAGTTTTTTATTCTAGAATTAGCAATCCCACCATTATTTTTGGGCCTGTTTGGCCATAAAAAAATCATCTTTTTTTGAATTTTTTTTCACTTTTCTCGGCATTAGTGTGTTGCTCTTGAAAATTTTAAATTTTACTTGAAGTTATTTTTTTCGGAATTTGAAAAACTCTAAAAAGTTATTTTTTAAAACTTTCACTTCAAAGTACTCACAAAAATTTAAAAAAACTCCAAATTATATTCATATCCAAACACAACTCTAATTTTAAAATATCATTTTCAACTTGAAAATAAATTTCACTTTTTTTCCGAACTTTCACAATTTTTATGCCCAAATGCCCACTTTATGTCACACTCAAGGCGGAAAAACAACTTTAAAATTTGTAAGGAAACAAAATGCCCTTAATTATCCATAGCACTTCTCCCGGGCTACTTACAACAACAACCACACAACGTAATCCCACAAGTGGGATTTGGGGAAGGTAGAATGTACGCAACCTTACCCCTACCTTTATAGACCATCGCCTAGAGAAGATGGAAGAAGTGTTGACAGCAAGTCATAGCAAGACAATATATTTAAAAAACTAAATCGAATATAACAATAAAGAATATGAAAGAAATACTGATAGCAAGAAAATTTATTTAGAGAATTAAATCTGAGGGTCTGATAGCAGTATAGAATATGAAAGGAGTATTGATAGCAAACAAAGGAAGTAGTGATGTCAAGTAATAACAGAACAAGATATGCAACAGTAACAAACTAATGATAAAAGGGGTACCATATAACCCTAATACTATCGAACTAATGGAGATAAAGGGAAACCCATGACTACCTACTAACCTTATACCCTAATCCTTAACCTCCACACCCTCCTATCCAAAGTTATATCATCGGTTAGCTCAAGTTGCTCCATGTCCCGCCTGATCACCTCCTTGGAAGACTTCTTTGGCCTACCTCTACCCTTCCTCTTACCCCCTAAGGCCAACCTTTCACACCTCTTGACTAGGGCATCTGTGCTTCTCCTCTTAACATGCCCGAACCATCTCAGCCTCGCCTCTTGTATTTTTTCCTCCATAGGGGTCACTGTCATCTTGTCTCGAATTACTTCATTCCTAATTCTATCTAACCTTGTATGCCCACACTTCCATCTCAACATCCTCGTTTCAGCTACTTTCATCTGTTGGACATGGGAGTTCTTGACTGGCCAACACTCTGCATCATACAACATAGTCGGTCTAACCACTACCTTGTAGAACTTACCCTTAAGTCTCAACAGCACATTCTTATCACATAAGATAACAGCAGCGAGCCTCTACTTCATCCACACTGCTCCGATACGATGTGTGACATCCTCATCAATCTCCCCCATCATTCTGAATTATAGACCCCAAATACTTCAAACTCTCTCTCCTGGGGATGGCTTGCGTATCAAGCCTCACATCTCCGTCCGCTTCCAGGGTAGCACTGCTGAACTTGCATTATAAGTATTTTGTCTTGGTCTGCTCAACATGAAACCTTTAGACTCAAGGGTATGTCTCCAGACCTCCAGCCTCTCATTAACACTATCTCGCGTCTCATCAATCAGGACTATGTCATCTGCAAATAACATGCACCAAAGTACCTCCCCTTAAATGTGTCGCGTCAATACGTCCATTGCCAAGAAAAACAAAAACAGCTAAGTGTTGATCCCTGATGCAGCCCCATCTCAACCGGGAATACTTAGAGGCTCCTCCTGCTGTCCTAACACGTGTATTAGTTCCATCATACATGTCCTAGATCACTCTAATATATGCTATTGGCACTCTCTTAGCCTCCAAACATCTCCATATGATCTCTCCCGGGACTCACTTAGCTACTTATAAACAATTAATACTAAAATTGAAAAAATAAAAATATAAGTTTATCTAATTTAAATCAAAATATGATTTATATTACAATGAACCATATATTAACAAATAAAATATATCTATTAAATAATCCCACAATCTAATCATGTCCCATTTATTTTTAACGCACCATGCCCCATTATCTATACTATATTAAAAGCACGAAATCCCTTAGCGAAATGTCGTTCGTCTTTTTTATCTTTTAAAATAAGTTTTGCATTGTATAAATATGTAATTTAAGATACTTTTCTAATATTTAGGATTTTTAAATGAAGTAAAATTTAAATTATACCTAATATTTAGGAGTTCAAAATCAACTAAATAAGGACGAAAAAATTAAGAAAATAGATGAGAATACAAAGAAGTAAAAGGTAAGATTCTTTTTTAACAAGGAAACTATACGACCAAATATTGCATAATTTTGTATAAATATACATAATATGCATGCAAATACTACACATAAATCTTCGAAAACATGAATGTCCTTTTCTTATTGAACTATGCATTGAAAAATTATATACGTAACCAAAGAGTTCTTATTTGTGTATTATTAATTGACTTTGCCTTTACTAATTTAAATTGAGTTTTATGAAATTTTAATTTATTCTTTAGTTATCAGCCAATAAGTTCTTTCTTCCATAACGCAGGAGGAATGAAATTTAAACTTTATAATATTTATTTATTTCTTACTAATTCTTATTTTATGCACTTTATAGTAAAAAAAAATGACGAATTTGATAGTATTTTGCTATGATTTTTCAATTACTTCTTTTAAATACTTGTAATTATAGAAATATTGTTTTTTTAATATCTAAAATTTTTAAAATAAAAATTTTATTTTCAAAACTTAAGATGAAAACTAAATAGTTTGACTTTCATATTGGGAAGTCGAATGAAACTTAAAGGACATAGTATTTCTACTTTAATTTAATTAACCAGTAATTTTTAGTAGTTTGTTCTAGAACATTGACTAATTATTAGTCATTTCAGAATTTATTCATCATTAGCTTATAATTTTTAATTTTATTTTATATATAATACATTGTTTAAAATAATTTATTTGATTTAAAAATTTATCTCCATTATTATAGATTCGCGTAATGTGCGTACTCTAAGATATTAAAAGTACAAAAACCCTTAGCAAAATGTCGTTTACATTTTTTATCCTTAAAAATAAAATTCACATTAGATAATGTTGTTATTTAATTATTCTCCTAATATTAGGACCTTATAAACAATAAAAAATTTACTCATTCCTTATTTGAACTAGATAGAGAGTCCTAATATTTAGAATTTTAATATGGAAGAGTTTTATTTCCTTGTATGTAACTTCAATTTGTTGAACCAATTGTAGTGAGATTATTGCTTCTTTCCAAGCTTGTCTTTTTTCCTTTTCTTATTTTATTATAGTTAATTTAACCATTTAAAAGTAACTCAATTAGATTATCAATAAATTCATTAGCTAAAACTTAATATTATTGTAACCAACAAATATATGAAATTTATCACATACTAATTATCAGTTAGTTTTATGATGTCTGTGCGGTCAAATTTGAGTATCCTATTCCTAATCATGCAAATATTAATAATTATACTTAAGTTAGAAAAGTATATCTATAGAGAGTTAATACATTGGTGATCGTGATATGGATTTAATTGTATAATAATCGTATTCTTTTTATAATATCAGTAAATTATAACCTGTGATAGTTATTAGGTTCTACTTTTAATATATTTACTATGTTTATAAAGAGATTACATACGTACAATTATCTTATAAGGTACATGGTTGTGTAAACTTTCTACACCAGTATAGAACTTAAACTCAATATGATAATGATATAAATGGCACAATGAAATCTGTTGACATTACATATCATTTTAACAAAATATATAGTAAATTATTCTCTTTAAATTTGATTAAACCAAACTTACTATGAATTGATCTATATTAAAGAAAATTATTGAGATAGAAATATTAATATATTTATTTTACTTCACTTTGAACATCTCTTTCTTTTTTTGAACATAACACATGAATATTAAATATATATATATATATATATATATATATATATATATATATATATATATATATATATATATATATATATAAAGCAAATTACATAGGCGTAGCAAATTTTTTTAGGGCACTAGTATTACCCATAGTTGCCAAATAGTTACAAACATTGTTTGACATACTCCTATTACCATTACAAACTCCATGCTTGTCTTTGGTCACTTCATACTCAATAAAACGGGGTGGACAGGCATGGTAAAAACACTTAGACGTTGATACATTTTTGGTAGCTTGCTTGGCTAGTAGATGAGACACCATATTGCCTTCTCTAAAATTATGCTTCAGTAGCGGGATCTTCAATTGGTGCATTAGTCATCTGCATTGACAAACAATATTAGAATAATTAGAGTTATTCTCGTAAATTAGTTTGATAACCTCAGTGTAACCAGTCAATTTCCATCATGATGAAGTTCATGTTCCTAGCAATTTTTAGCCCTTCTAGTAAGGCCAACAGCTCTGCATGGATGGGGGAAATCGCCTGGCATGATTTGTGGTAGCCTACAATCCAATCTCCTTTGCTATTACGAAATGCTCCTCCAAGCCCTGCCCTTTTACTCTTACTGGAGAATGCACCATCATAGTTTAATTTAATCACATCTTTATTAGGCTTAATCCAACTAATCTCAACATTGATGGTTTTTTCCACGAATGGATTTCTTTCAGTGGAGAAGGTGAATTCCCATGCTGCATGGATAACCTTTCTTATATCAAGGTAGTTATCCAGGTTATTGATGTTATTATGGTTCCTGTTTTTCCATAGTTCCCATATGCAATAGGGTAATAGAGTAGTCCACTTCATATATAATTTACAATTATTAATGAAAATATCCCTCAATTTAATAAGCCAATATTTTTCATTCCCAATATCCAAAGATGGAAGGCCCATATTATTCCAGAGATGATTTGAAATAGAACAATTAGTAAAGATGTGTTGTATATCCTCAATTCTGGCTTTACAGATTGGACAAGTAGAATCAATATTGATACCTATTTTAGCTAGGTAAGCTCGACAAGAAATATGGTTGAGCATGCATTGCCATAGAAAGAACTTTAATTTAGCAGGGCATTGGAGTTCCCAGATCCACTTAAATGGCCTTGAGATAGTACTATTTTCAGCGAGGAGTTCATGGCAAAATTTAGTGGAAAAACAACCCAATGTGTTAAGATGCCAACTTAATTTGTCGGAATTAGAACCCTTGCCAGGGACATGAGTAATGTGTATATTGTTGAGGATATTGTCGGGTAGCTCAAAGGAGATAGCTTTACTATTCCATTCCTTGTTATGAATGAGGCTTTTAATAGAAAGTGTTTGATCACTTCTATTTAGGGGTCCCTCTATTAAACTTCTTAGGGTCTTAGAATTATAAATCCTATTGTCATTCCAAATGTTAATTTTGGAATTGATACAAGGATGCCAAAGGATACCCTTATTGCATATTTCCAACCTTGCAAGATTGATTTCCAAATGAAGGAGGTGTTATTAATAACTTTTCTTGTACCGTATTTGGCTAAAATTATTTGTTCCCAGGGGGAAGAAGTGTTTTTAGGAGCCTCCAAGCAAGCCTGGAAAGTAGGACAAGATTCTTGGATTTTGCTTGACGAATACCTAAACCTCCCTCAGTTTTATCTGTAGTAACGTTTTGCCAACTTAATAGATGGAGCTTTTTAGAGGTGTTTGTGGAACCCCAAATAAAATCTCTTTGGATTTTATCAATATTCTTTAATACATTAGGAGGGAGAAGAGTGTATTGCATAGAATGTGTAGGGATTGCTCCCAAAGTGCTTGAGACTAAAGTAGCTCTTCCTGCCATGTTTCAGAAAGAACATTTCCAGTGGGATAGTTTTGATTGCATCTTGTCTATGATAAATTGGAAGTCTTTTGTTGTAGGAGAGTGGCTAAGAATTGGGAAGTCCAGGTACTTGCCAAATTCCTTAGTGGATTTGATACAAAAGAGGTTTGTTAAGAAATTTTTCAAATCTTGGGGACAGTAGCTGGGGAGCACTATTTTTTACTTGGCTTTGTTAATGGCTAGCCCAGATTTAGTGCAAAAAGTCTAAGCATGACTTAATGCAATATCTAATTTTTTTTGTTACCTTTTCCCACTAGGGTAATATCATCCGCAAAGAAGATGTGGGAAAAGCTGAGATCTTTGTGTTTAAAGTAGACAGGGTCCCATTGTAAAGTGTCTACTTGGTGATTTATTAATCGAGAGAGTAGTTCAATGTAAAGGATGAATATATATGGGGATAAAGGGTCACCTTGACTAATCCCTCGACTTGGTTGAAAGAAATTAGTTCTAACACCATTAACTATGATACTCATAGAGCTAGTACATATGCAGTGCATTATTAGATGAAATAGCTTAGCAGGAAATTTGAAATTCTTTAGGGTCTTATACACAAAAGACCATTCCAACCGGTCGAAAGCTTTCTTTAAGTCTAATTTGATGATCATATCAAAATTGGATTTCTTATTTTTATGGAGATTATTCATAATCTCTTGGATAATAATAGCATTGTCACATGCTCTCCTATTTTTAGTGAAGCTAGCTTGCATTGGAATAATAAGATAAGGTAGATAAGTTTTTATCCTATTAGCAATGATTTTTGTGATTAATTTATAGGAGGTATTGCAAATACCAATTGGTCGGAAATTCTTGAGGTTATTTACGTTGGGAAATTTAGGAATTAGACAAACGAAGGTATCATTGATTCCATTTGGAAGGGATTGGGACTCAAAAACCTTATGACAATAGTTGGTAATGGAGTTGCCAATGATATGCCAATATTTTTGGTAAAAGAAAGAATGGATGTCGTCCGGACCTGGAGCCTCAAAAGGTTTGAATAAGAATCGGGCATTTGTGATTTCAAAATTATTTAGTGGATTATCAAGACTACTTAGGTCTACTTTTTTAAGAGAGGAGGCATCACTTATGTTTATGTTATTTGGGGAAGAGAATTTGGATGTCCTAAAGGCATTCCTAAAGAATGTTAATGCATGGTCTAGAATTAAATTAGGATCTGATATCCTATCACCATTATCGTTAGTAAAGTACATAATAGCATTACGGCGTTTACGATTTGAGGCCATGATATGAAAGAAGTTGGTATTAGCCTCACCCTCGTTTAGCCAGTTTATTCTAGATCGAAGTTTCCAGAAATCATGTTCCATAGTAAGAATAGAGTATTCATGTTAAAATTGAGACTGCAGATCTTGTAAGAAATAATTCTTATGATAATTAGGAGAGGATTAGATACCACTTAGCCTAGCTAGTATCCTTTTTTTCTTTTTGAATATATAACCAAAAGTCTCATTTTCCAACTGATAACCTCATTCCTAAATGTGTTCTGAGCACTAATAAGGTCATCACTAATCCAACATTGTTTAACTAAATTAATGAAGTCCGGATGTCTACACCAAATTATTTCCAGACGAAAGGGTTTATTAAAATGATTCACATTTTTTGGGCATAGGGTTACTAATAAGGGATTATGGCCGGAGTTTATTTTGGGAAGGTGGATTACCACAGCCTTAGAGTATAGAAATAGCCAATAATCATTAACAAAGATTTTATCTAACTTCTCCATAATTAAGCCCTTTGATTTTTTTTCTTAGATTGGACCAAGTGTACTTAGGACCTTTATATCCAAAGGTCTAATAATCGACAATTATTAATACTATTCCAAATGGAGTTGCTACGTCTACAATTAATAGGATTACCCCCCAGCTTATCATTAGAACTAAGCACGTCATTAAAGTCTCCTCCTAGCAACCAAGGTCCTTTGTAACTAGTGCTAATATTTTCTATGTTTTTCCATAATTCATTTCTTTTGTCCGTTTTAGTGCTAGCATATATGGAGGAAAATAGCCAAGAAGAATGGGAAGGAATTACCTCAATTGATGCAAGAATTTCCTGATTCATCCTAACAAAGTTATGCACCTTAACAAGACTAGAATCCCAGAGAATAATCATGTCTCTAGATTGACCATCACTTGGGACCTCGATCATTTTAGAGAAAGCAAAGACACTTAGAAGAGAGATGTGGCTTTCCATTCTCGTCTCCAACAGTGTAACCATGCATGGTCTATGGGTGTCTATCATTTCTCTAAAATTAACACTAAAATTCTCATTGTTCCCCCACTGATATTCCATATAATAATGTTTGTAGGTCTAAACATCATTGCATGGTTGTTTGTTGGACCTTTGTCCATTTGAGTTTGTAGCACTGGGTTCCTCCTTAAACAGGATACTAGAATTATTGCATGGTTCCCTACCGTGGGATCCTGAGGGGGCCTCACATCTATTGAGCACTTGTATAGTGCTGGAGGGCAGCTGAGCACATATCTCTTCTCTAGTAGATCCCTGAAAAGAAGCACTTTTATCTCGTTGAGGCTTGAAAATTCTAGGACTGAACCGGACCCTAGTAGGTTTATCTCCTCTTCCTCTTCCATAAGAACATTTTCTAGTTCTGGAGCATTGGGAGGAAGTTGGACAGGTGGAGCTGGGTTTGGTATTTGGTACTGGTAGTGGGGCAGCTTGTGGCATTTGGAGTGGGATATTTGGTGGATTTTCTTGTTGTACTGGATTTGCATGGGGAGGTGCTTTCATGTTAGGGTTGGGTTAGGCTTGAGGATTGTTCACTAGCAGGGACCATGGCATGAAGATGGGATTCATGCTTGAGATTTCCCCTGGGGGAAAGAAGGGTAGTTCCAACTGGGCAGAGTGGTTCTGGATAGGGTTGAAATGGGGTGGTAAGCTCCATTGATGTCTCATGGCTTGAGCTTGATCAAAGTTCATCGATGGAGAAAGAGGATGAAGGATGTTGTTCATCCATACATGGTTGATGTAGTTGTTCATTTCCATGTGCATTCCCTCCGACACAAATTGGGCTAGGAAGTGTGAGTTTTGGAGAACAATTACTGTCTCCTGGCCATCTAGAATCATGTTGAACGTTATAGCATGGCCCATTAGAGCTTGTTCCACCCAAGAGAGGGGTTTATGATCTTGGGGTAGTGGAGGTTGAATGAAGAATACTTGGTTGTTTGTTTGAGTGTTTGGGGGGATTGGTGGATTCGACATGTTTAGATCTCTTTGGTGTCTCACTATTTGGACTAGGCGAAACCTTTCTCTTTGTGTGATTGGGATCCTTGGCATCTTTTGAAGAAGGTTGATCGATTATATTATAGGTGTGTGATGAATTTTGCTGTGCTGGTTTTGAGTTCACCAATGGAGTAGAGTGGTTTATTATAGTAGAGTCTATATGCATATATTTGATATTGCTCGAAGGAGTGGGATTTGGAAGATTTTGTTCAGATTGTGTAGGGAGGACGTGGTTGGTTGGTTTAGCCATTTGTGTAGAATCTAGCATTTGCATGGACATATGTAAGCTTGTTTGAAGTGGAGGATTATTTTCCATGCAATCAAAATTGTTTCCTTTAGACGGGATTAGTGGTTTGCTTAGGGGGAGGCATGTAATTGGGGGGGGGGGTTATTTAGTACATTGATGGGGTTACTTAGGTCCTCATTATCCTTAGTTAGTGAATGATTGTCTTGCATGTCATTTAATTGGTCATTTTTTATAATTGCCATTTGGATATCCATTACATGGTTTCCTTCCACGTCATTTACCATGCAGCTTGGTTTGTTTTTAACTAACTTATTATTATCAAAATTATTCATTTTAGGCGGAGGAACCAAGGCATCAAACATATTGCCAGTAGCAATGTACATTTTAGCCAACTGATTTTTCCCATTAATTTTAGGGTGTGTAGTATTAGTGGTATTACCATTATCAAGAGATTTTCCTGCTGAAATCACATTTAATAAAAGAGATTGAGACATACCTGGAGGAAGTGTGATTGGGTTTTGAGACTTACCATAATTGAAGGGCATCACCTTTATATTTTGATTGGGTTTCTTTTTCTTGGAGAATACGACCGTTTGCCAATTACCTTTTGTTGTCTAGAGAGTGAAATCTTCCATTTTGTCTTAAGGGCCACCCAATGTATTGGATTGGTTGTTGGCTAGAGTTTCGTGGGAAACTGTAGGAGAAGACTTAGGTGCTATGTAGTGACAGGTACATCAAAGGGAACTTCAATATAAAGCCTAGCATATCTTCCTCTAAGGGTGGAGGAAGTGCATGCATCAATCTTTAATAATCTACCGATTTTATTACCTACTTTCTTTAAAATAAGACTATCATAGAACTCGGTAGGTAATTGTGGAAGACGAATCCAAATAGCTGTGTTTGCAATTTTAGCTTCCGAAGCAATGAAGTTTGGAACCCATTTTTGGACTGAAAGAAAGTGACCAAAAATAAACCAAAGGCCATTATGAAGAGCTTTTAGCATACTCTCCTCATTATTGAACTTAGTTATGTAGAATTCAGATCCTAGATCAATCAAAGGAAAATTTTCTTTAATTTTTCATAATTCTTGAATTTTCCTTTTTAGAATATGGTATTGAGTCTTTTTCCCTTGAAACTTGATTATAGTTGAGAATCTCAATGGATGGTAGATTCTTTTAAGATCTTTCGGAGATAATTGGATCCCTTGTCTTTGGTCCTCATCAGGGTTATTGGAATGAGATCCATTTACTTCATTATGTAGAACCTGAATTCCATTGGGGGTTGGATCAATGATCATATGGATTTGATCCTCATGCATTCCATCCAATAATTTTTGGTTAAAACTTGGGTTAGGAAGTTCAGGTATTATGGTAGATTGTGTTTTATCAATATCCGGTGGTTTAGGAGGGATTTGGTTGTTTGGATTGTGAATTTTCATTGTGTTACTATCAGGAGATATTTGAAGATTGGTAGAGTTAATGGAGGTAGTTTTATAAGTTTAGAGAGAAGGTGGAGCTTCTCTCACTCACTCCGTCTTAGTAATATACTTTGAACATCTCTTTCAACCCTTCATGTTTTTTCCTTCTTTAAATAAGCTTTTGTTTTACTTATTAAGTGATAATAGTTATCTTTGTGAAGCCACGATCGAGGGTTATTGTCACGACCCAAAAACCGACCCGGTCGTGATGACACCTATCGTGAAACTAGGCCAGCCGACACAACTCCCGAATCAACCATTTTCCAATATAAGTTATTTTTATACCATTTCTAAACCAATATCTCATAAAGAAATTTAAAATAAAAGTGTGGAATAATTACACAAGACCGACATCGGGGTGTCACTAGTCATGAGCATCTACCAAGGTCTGAATACAACAAGAGTTTAAAAATGTACTAAATACAGTAATGTAAATGAGATGAAGGAAAGAGTGCTGCGAACATCATGCAGCCACCTTGCTAACTCCAATGACTCCGCCTCTGAGTAATCAACACCCGCTACCAGGTTCCGAAATACCTGAATCTGCACACGAGGTGCAGGGAGTAATATGAGTACTCTAACCCAGTAAGTAAAAAGAGTAAATAAAGACTGAGCAGTAAGAAAACACGTCAACTACGTCATAGCACCATAGTGATTACAGCATGTTCCCAAATCAGGATACCATACAAATCATTTAAGTTTTAAACTCCCAACTTCAGAAAAATCCTTTAAAAATTATCTTTCTAGCCTTTTCAATATAGGCTTAATGAAATATTTATATAGTGAAAGTGATGAAATTCATAATCGGCCCCTCAGCAAAACAAAAATTCTTACCCATTTTCTAACTTAAAAACTTCAGTTTAAATGAAAGTTGTTTAAAGCATTTGTTCAACATTTTCAATAGAGGCTCGGTCTGAAGATGAGTGAAAGCAGTAATTAAATCAATATATTCGATAGAACTCACTTTAAGGAGGAGTGAGAAATAGTAAGCTCATAAACAGGCCCTTCAGGCAAAGCATCATTCATGTACATGTATATCTATAGCCCCTCGGGCAAGCCTCTCAGTCACTCATGACTCAACTCTTACCGGTCAGCGCTGACACTCAGCACTCATACTCAATAGGTACCATATAGTAACCATTGCGGCGTGCAACCCGATCTATATATCGTTGCAGCGTGCAGCCCGATCCATATATATAGTCAACTGCGCTCACTAGGGGTGTGCAGACTCCGGAGGGGCTCCTACAACCCAAGCTCTATATTGCTGCGGCATGCAACCCGATCCAATATATCGTTGTGGCGTGCAACCCGATCCATATATATATATATATTGCTGCGACGTGAAGCCCAATCCATAAATATATAATCCTCACAACCAGGCTCTTAGCCTCTCTCGGTCATTAACCTCACAATCAGACCCTCGGTCTATCTCAGTCATCAACCTCACAAATACTCAGACCATCAATAAAATAGGGAACTCAGCCCAAACAATTTTCACATTTTAAGAAGTAAAGTGATAAAATCAGATTTAAATAATAAACAAGTAAAACATGACTGAGGATATGCTTTCAAAACAAATAGAGTGAGGAAAAATAATGAAAATGCCCCTAAGGGTCTCAACAGGTCGGTACAAGGCCCCAAACATGGCATACAACCCAAAATATAATATAAATCTCTAAAATATGGAATATCACAAGATTTCAAATCAAATACGCGACTTAACAGTCGTACGGGATGGACCAAGTCACAATCCTTAACGGTGCACGACTCCACGCTCGTCATCTAGCATGTGCGTCACCTCAAAGTAGCACAACGATGTGAAATTCGGGGTTTCATACCCTCAGGACAGTATTTACAATCATTACTTACTCGATCAGGCCAAAACTCTAGCCCGCGATGCCTTTGCCCTCACGAATCGACCTCCGAATTCTCCAAATCTAGCCACAATCAGTACATAACCATTAAAATATGCTAAGGGAATAAAGCCCACTCGAAAATATCCAATTTACATCAAAAACCCCGAAATTGCTCAAACACGGCCCCGGGCCCATATTTCGAAATCCGATAAAAATCACATCAATAAAATCCTCATTCACTTACGAGTCTACCCATATCAAATTCATCTAAATTCGGCCATAAACGACCCCTCAAATCCCAAATCCTAGGTCTTTAATTACAAGCCCTAGTTCTTCAGTACTAGGCTTAAATTCCATCATTAATTAGGTAGAATTCACATAAGAATCGAGTATTGAGTTCAAAATTTTTACCTTAAGGTGTTATCTCTTGAATCCCTCTTCAAATCCTCTTAAAAAGCTCCAAAGTAACCCAAAAATGGTGAAAGTTAGCCCCAAAATCGCGGACAAGACGACTATTTAAACATTCTGCCCAGGCCTCATTTCCTTCTTCGTAAACGCGGTCAACGCCTCGCCTTCGCGAAGCACAAAATAACATTGACCAAAAATTCTTCTTCGAGTTCGCGATCTGCCTATCACGAATGCGATGCTTCCTCAGACAACTCTTCACGAACGCACCCAATCACCCGCGAACGCGATGAATAACCTGACCTCAAACCCAGCTGACCACTTTCCTCTACGCGAACGCGGAGCTTCACTCGCGAACGCGATGACCAAACACTCAGCCCTTCGCGAACGCGGAGCCTTCCTCGCGAACGCGAAGGCTAAAATTCCATCCTTCACCAACTAACCCTTCGCGAATGCGAGGACCTACTCACGAATGCGAAGGCCTAATTCTCTGCAACACTTCAGCTGAATTTCTGCAATTCCAGACAACATGAAATGGTTCGATTGACCACCCGAGGCTCCCGAGACCTCAACCAAACATACCAACATATAACATAACCTCATTCAAACTTGTTCCAACATTTGGAACGCTCAAAACAACATCAAAACACCCAATTCGCACTGAATTTAAGCCTAAGAATTCCAAATTCTTCTAAATTATGCTTTTGATAAAAAAGACTACCAAACCTCATCCGAATGGCCTGAAATTTTGTACACACGTCACAAATGACACAATGGAGCTACTTCAACTTCCGGAATTCCATTCCATCCCCTATATTAAAATCTCACCGATTAACCGGAAAATGCCAAAATCTCAGTTTCGCCAATTCAAGCCTAAACCTTCCACGAAATCCCAAAATGCATTCTGATCATGCTCTTAAGTCCCAAATCACCTAACAGAGCTAACCAAATCATAAAAATTCCGATCCGAGATCATATACAAACAAGTCAAATCTTGGTCAAACCTTTCAAATTTCAAATTTCAAGCTTCAAACTGAGAATTGTTCTTCCAAATTCATTCTGATTATCCTGAAAACCAAAACCAACGATTTACATAAGTCATATTACATCACACGGGGCTAGCCATGCCCGAGAACTGGCGAGCGAAGTGCAAAATCTCAAAATGACCGGTCGGGTCATTTCATCCTACCCTACTTAAATATACATTCATCCTCGAACGTGCCCAGAGTTGTTCCAAAAGCCAACCAATCGCTGAATGACCTTACCATGCATATTCCCGGGGGTGATCCCACATCACCTATCTCATATAGGTCCGATAATACAATGTAACTAAAATTTCATAGTCCAACCTAGCCCATGAACCTTAGAACCACATTTTTACTTCTGAAATCATCCACAAGATATCTCACATCTATACTCTAAATAAGCCCGAACAAGCTGTAATAACCTATACCCGCAACCTTAGTGCAATTACATGATATACCACATAACTCAAACGCGTGCAGCGATAACTTCTAATCACAGCAGCTGCACACAACCACCGAATAGCGATAGAAACCTCTTATTAACTAAGGTCTAATTCCAACACTTTTATATACTGCCAATGATAAATAATACACGCAATTCTCGGGTCAACCATTCATGAAGCCACTTCTCCTTTGGCAAGGACCCTAGCAGATTTCTGAGCCGAACCTCGATATTATCCTTCCTACATGCTGACATCGAATCCATTTGCAGTCATTAAAGATCCCAACGATCTCATCTAATCCAACACAACTACTCTGGTGACATGACACATCAATACAGACTAAAGCCACGACTTGTGCAATCCGCACATCGATAAGCAACAATCCGAAAATACCTAAATCATGAAAATGACTCAAATGAAAGAGCTGTACCGCAAGCTCACCCGTACCACCACACACAATGCTGAGAACCCGTCACACATCATAGAAACAGAACACACGAATCTAACCCGCATGATCATACCTCCACATAGCTTCGCTCCAATGGGCGACTTCATCCAAACACTGGTCCACATGGAAATGCCTTAAGCCAGTATGCTCAAAATCAACAACCGTGCACAATGTGATGTCTAAAGCCAAAGCAATCATCATAACCACCGTGAAGCAATTACATAACACCACACAGCTCAAAAGTACATAATCGATACGCCATTTACCGAGCAATACCCAGTACTCTTCCCGCTCAAATTCCACTGAGAGGCCCCAATAACACCGCACCACATGTGCCTATAACTACAACTCCTAACATCTCGCAACATGGAAAGATAACTCATAGATCCCCCTGATTACTAATAGCTCATTAACAACCGAATCAACACATCCCTCATCAATAGCAACTTGAAGTCAACAAATCCATCTCGATGCAGAACACGCATCCATATAGGTCTACCAATGAACCACACATCAACTCTAGTCACCCACAACAAATAAATAACCTTCTGAAGGTTCACCATGACCGAATCATAGCACATACTATCATCTGACTAACTTACCCACATCTTTACCGTCCACAACTACGAGCTAACCTATTTATGAGAACTTTCAGTCTCCAAGTCCATAAAGCACATGAGTTACCATATCTGATCCCAATTTCGTCGCTCGAATATACAACATACCTCTAACACCCAATCATCCCAGGAGAGGTACACCTATGATTCTTCTGTGCCACCAAGCAAGCTCGAATATCATTAGTCGATCAGACAAGATAGTGCCGCAATACCAATAAAACATCCATAACTCAAACACATCGTCTTTTCTGAAATGTACACCCTCGTCAAGCCACACCAATCAGTGATCTCATTTACCTAGTCGCCTGAAGCTGCCCATGCTATTTAAGAATTCATGACCTTCCTTTCAAATTTGAACTGTGACCTTACACATGCAAATCTTAATCCAACATAACATACCGCATAAACCGTACCATCCTAGTATAGCCACAAGGACTTCATATCCCTTCCAATCCACTAGAAACTATGTACTCCACTAGGCAAGAACTTCCCATTGATCCCATCTAGAAGAAAATCGCTATACATCCCATGCTCCTCATGCCAATAGGAAAAAAATATATACCTCTCTAACTGTGGTGGAAACCATCTAGAACTCTCTAAATTCCATTTGCACAAAACTAAATCGTCAGGACTGAATCCTTCTAACTCAAACGAGCTACACAGGTCACTAAAGCCCAAGAGAATTGCCGCGAAACACCTGTAGAAACTCATTACCTTGTAAGCATCCAAAGAACAAATCATATCCTTACAATACCGACTCGGCCTACTACCAAGCTATCCCATTTGTCTGAGTTTCCTTATGATTTACCTTCAACTTGATACTCCTTCTTGCTATAACATCACAATTCCTCAACCCAGACTCACCACACGAGACCCAAGCATAAAACTACACCGTCTAAGGCTCATAACCCTCTGAATACCCTCTTAAATATCCCAAAACACCACATTTGAAATACTCTACTCTGAAGAGACTTCCTGCGAATCTAAATCCGTTACCTTTACCTTCCTGATGCCATATATATAGAACTCCCTAATTGATATCGAAATACCACAAATCTTGACACCTTCCAAATGCAAACCTCAGTTTCTAGCCAAAAGTACAGCTTGAAGATCTCCAATTATTACAGGTAAAATCTTGAACACATTAGAACAATTTTCTAGAGTCATCCACTCTACTCAAGCTGCAATTAGCCTGATCAAATGAATCAAACAACATGTGCCTCATTAAAACTCCGACACCGCAGAATGTAACCTTATCTTAATGCAACCAAGCAACTTCCAGCCCCATGCACCGAGCATCCTTCACCAATAACCACTCAAGACCCTCCGTGATTCTCATACACTTATGAAGCATAACATAACCTTTGTCAAAATATTTCCTTTACTCTAGCCATCCTCGGTCTCAATCTCCGTAAGCCATAACTGACTCACTCGCATGCTTCAAACTGGAACCAACGTAGCACATAACCGTGCAATCAACTAACCAATAGTAGGCTTCCCCACTTGGCTCAAAGTCATAGATCAAAACACATAATAACTCATAGTGCATATACTCTATTACTGCCATAATACCGTAGTGAGATTAAACTCAATCCTTCATAAGCTCGTGAAAGACAAATCATCTAGTACTTCAAATCTTCTTCAAATCTCGTGTTCACCCTTGTAACAGTCAAGCACACTCTCTTAAGGGACCCAAATTTAAATTGCAATACATATATTTTATTAGTAAAGGAGATCTTCCAACAACAACATAAGGACCACACAAACTTCAGAACACTCCGCATGAGATAAACCACCTATTTCACCTCAAACTAACATCTCTTTATACCCTTCCACCGTCATAAACATTACGCAGTCACTTAATCTTCCTGAGTCTGAACTCATCTCACAATATGAAATCTATTTCACTCCCCAACTAGGCAACATCAAAAGATCCTTCAATATGCCCACAACTCGGGCCATACGTCAAATCACGATGGAAATCAAGCACCGGATAGTTCTTACTACCCCCAAGCAGACCCTTCTCGTTTCATACAAATCATATGAACCCATCTTGCAGTCACATCATACTCATCACATAGCTATCCAGTCATCACTCCCACTAATCGGGATACTATCAGACATACAAATCCAAAAGTACGTGCTCACACAATCAATGCCTCAGTGCTCAACCTATAGGCAAAACTCGGCCTCAAGTCCTCCAGACTGGCCCAACATCAACACACAAAGATCATATCTCGCCCCTCAATCAGGGAATCACAAGCCATCGATGTATATTTGATACTGAGTGCTCGTGCGCACATACGAACATGTGGAGGGAATTCAAAGAGCTACATTTCAAGCTGAATCAAGGACGCATGATAAGAATTCAAGAAGGTGAAGTTTTTCCTAAAGGTTCTGCAGCCTCCCAAGGATAAGTACATACGTCTCCGTACTGATCCGCGAGACTTTACTAAACCTGCTCATGACTCGTGAGACCTATACAACCTAGGCTCTAATACCAACTTGTCAGGACCCAAAAACCGACCCGGTCATGATGGCGCCTATCGTGAAACTAGTCCAACCGACACAACTCCCGAATCAACCATTTTCTAATAAAAGTTGTTTTTATACCATTTATAAACCAATATCTCATAAAGAAATTTAATAGAAAAGTGCGGAATAATTACACAAGCCCGACATCGGGGTGTCACTAGTCATGAGCATCTACAAAGGTCTGAATACAACAAGAGTCTAAATATGTACTAAATACAATAATGCAAATGAGATAAAGGAAAGCAGTGCTGCGAACGTCATGCAGCCACCTTGCTAACTCCGATGACTCCGCCTCTGAGCAATCAACACCCGCTACAAGGTTCCGAAAAACCTAAATCTACACACGAGGTGCAGGGAGTAATGTGAGTACTCCAACCCACTAAGTAATAAGAGTAAATAAAGACTGAGCAGTAAGAAAAAACGTCAACCACGTCATAACACCACAGTGATTACAACATGTTTCCATATCATGATACCATTCAAATCATTTAAGTATTAAATTTGAAAAATCCTTTAAAAATTATATTTCTAGCGTTTTCAATATAGGCTTAATGAAATATATATATATATATATATATATATAGTGAAAGTGATGAAATTCATAATCGGCCCCTCGAGCGAAACATAGTTCGTATACAGCCTCTCGGCAAAACAGAAATTCTTACCCATTTCCTAACTTAAAAACTCCAGTTTAAATGAAAGTTGTTTAAAGAATTTGTTCAATATTTTCAATAGAGGCTCGGTCTGAAAATGAGTGAAAGCAGTAATTAAATCAACATATTCGATAGAACTCACTTTAAGGAGGAGTGAAAAACAGTAAGCTCATAAACAGGCCCCTCAGGCAAAGCATCATTCATGTACATGTATATCTATAGCCCATCGGCCAAGCCTCTCAATCACTCATGACTCAACTCTTACCGGTCAGCGCTCACACTCAACACTCACACTCAATAGGTACCATATAGTAACCGCTGCGGCGTGCAACCCGATCCATATATCGCTACGGCGTGTAACCCGATCCATATATATAGTCGACTGCGCTCAATGAGGGTGTTCACACTCCGGAGGGGCTCCTATTGCCCAAGCGCTATATTGCTGCGGTGTGCAACCCGATCCATATATATATATATATATATTGCTACGTCGTGCAGCCCGATCCATAAATATATAATCCTCGCAACCAGGTCCTCGGCCTCTCTCAGTCATTAACCTCACAATCAGACCCTCGGTCTATCCCAATCATCAACCTCACAATCAGACCCTCGATCTATCTCAGTCATCAACCTCACAATCAGACCCTCTGTCTATCTCGGTCATCAACCTCACAATCTCTCGGACCATCAATAAAATAGGGAACTCAGCCCAAACAGTTTTCACATTTTAAAAAGTAACGTGATAAAACCAGATTTAAATAATAAACAGGTAAAACATGACTGAGGATATGCTTTCAAAAAAATTAGAGTGAGGAAAAATAATGAAAATGCCCCTAAGGGTCTCAACAGGTCGGCACAAGGCCCCACACATGGCATACAACCCAAAAAATAATGTCAATCTCTAAAATATATCACAAGATTTTAAATCAAATACGCGACTTAACAATTATACGGGACGGACCAAGTCACAATCCCTAACGGTGCATGACTCCACGCTCGTCATCTAGCGTGTGTGTCACCTCAAAGTAGCACAACGATGTGAAATCTAGGGTTTCATACCCTCATGACAGTATTTACAATCATTACTTACCTCGATCCGGTCCAAACTGTAGCCCATTATGCCTTTGCCCTCACGAATCGACCTCCGGATGCTCCAAATCTAGTCACAATCAGTACATAACCATTAAAATATGATAAGGGAACAAAGCCCACTCGAAAATATCCAATTTACACCAAAAATCCTGAAATTGCTCAAACCCGGCCCCCGGGAACTCATCTTAGAATCCGAAAAAAATCACATCAATAAAATTTTCATTCACTTACAAGTCTACCCATGTCAAATTCATCCAAATCCGGCCTCAAACGACCCCTCAAATCCCAAATCCTAGGTCTTCAATTACAAGCCCTAGTTCTTCAGTACTAGGCTTAAATCCCATGATTAATTAGGTAGAATTCATATAAAAATCGAGTAATGAGTTCAAAAATCTTACCTCAAAGTGTTATCTCTTGAATCCCTCTTCAAATCCTCTCAAAAAGCTCCAAAATCGCCCAAAAATGGTGAAAGTTAGCCCCAATATTGCGAACAAGATGACTATTTAAATATTCTGCCCAGGCCTCATTTCTTTCTTCGCGAATGCGGTCAACGCCTCGCGTTCGCGAAGCACAAAAAAACATTGACCAAAAATTCTTCTTCGCGATCGCGACCAGCCCATCGCGAACGCGATGCTTCCTCAGACAACTCTTTGCGAACGCACCCCTTCACTCGCGAGCCCGATGAATAACCTGACCTCGCTGACCACTTTCCTCTACGCGAACGTGGAGCTTCACTCACGAACAAGATGACCAAACACTCAGCCGTTCGCAAATGCGGAGCCTTCCTCGCGAACGCGAAGGCTAAAATTCTAGCCTTCACCAACTAACCCTTCGCGAACGCGAAGGCCTAATTCTCTGCAACACTTCAGCTGAATTTCTGCAATTCCAAACAATATGAAATGGTCCGATTGACCACCCAAGGCCCCCGGGACCTCAACCAAACATGACAAAATATCCAATAACCTCATCCAATGTTCGGAATGCTCAAAACAACATCAAAATACCCTATACATCAGAATTCCAAATTCTTCTAAATTACGCTTTTGATCAAAAGGTCTACCAAACCTCGTTCAAATGGCCTAAAATTTTGCACACACGTCACAATGGAGCTACTGCAACTTCCGGAATTCCATTCCAACCCCTATATCAAAATCTCACCTATCAATCGGAAAACGCCAAAATCTCATTTTCGCCAATTCAAGCCTAAACCTTCCACGGACTCCCAAAATGCATTCCGATCATGCTCCTAAGTCCCAAATCACCTAACGGAGCTAAACAAATCATTAAAGTTCTGATCCGAGATCATATACAAACAAGTCAAATCTTGGTCAAACCTTTCAAATTTCAAGCTTCAAACTGAGAACTGTTCTTCCATATCCATTCCGATTACCCAGAAAACCAAAACCAATGATTTACATAAGTCATATTACATCACACGGGGCTAGCCATGCCCGAGAACTGGATCGGGATCGTGATGGCATCTAACATCGCACTCGCTAGGCAAGCCAACGTTAGAGTTCTATTCACCTTTTCCCTTGACTTTTTATAATTAAAATTTAACAAAACTAAATCAACGGAAATAAAAGCAGAAATACATAATTAACTGATTATCCTTATACTATTAACAAAACCGAAACTGTTACCACCTAGAAATTAGTGTCACAACCCATGAGCATTTTATAAATATCTTCAAGTATTGGTCTGAAAGAAAAGTACATCTGTCTCGAAAGAAAATAAAATAGAAATGTAGAACATAGGAGGGGATGCCAGGGCCTACGGACGCCTGCAAGACTGTAACGACCCAGCCGATCGTTTTAAGAATTTATGCACTGATCCCCTATTTACTGCATTCCCCGTTTTTGTTTCTACTATTGTGAGTTGCTGGGAGGAGTTATTTGGAGTTTCGGAGAGTTTTGGGATTCTTAGTCCCTAAATGAGAGCCTAAGTTTTAGAACATAGAATTCTATTAGTTCGGTTAGCTCCGTTGGGTAAATTCAGGTTCAGGAGCTTGTTTGGATTGTATTTTGGAGGTCCGTAGCTAATTTAGGCTTGAAGTGCCGAAAGTTGAATTTTTGATGTTTTCGGTTCGATAGTGAGATTTTGATCCGAGGGTTGGAATGGAATTCCGGAAGTTGGAGTAGCTCCATGGTGTTGAATGTGACGTGTGTACAAAATTTCAGGTTATTTGGATGAGATTTGATAGACTTTTTTATCGAAAGCTAATTTTGAGAGTTTTTGAAGTTCTTAGACTTGAATCCGAGGCTAATTGGTTGATTCGATGTTGTTTGAGGTGTTTTGGAGATTTTTATAAGTTTGTATTGTGGTATGTGATGTGTTTGTGCTTTTGTTGAGGTCACAGGGGCCTCAAGATGATTTCGGGTGGTTAACGAGAAGTTGGAAATTTGGAATTTGCAGCTGAAATTCTCTGGGCTGCTATCATAACTGCATCTGCGGTTGAGAGGTTGCAGATGCGACTGCCGCAAATGCGGAGTCAAGCTGCAGAAGCAGCCAAGAGGAAATAAAGCAAGGACCGCAGAAGCAATGGGTTACCGTATCTGCGGGACCGCAGATGTGGGTCATAGGTGCGGAGATGGAATTTTAAGGAAGAACCACAGAAGCAGTTCCCCAACCACAGAAGCGATATCGCAGATGCAATTGGTGGACTGCAAGAGCAGGTTTGCTAGGTAGAAAAATCAGAAATTCGAGGGTTTAGTTTCAAAAGTTGGAAAATCGATTTGGAGCACGGGAGAGGGCAATTTTGGGATGATATTGAAGAGGAAATCAGTGGGTAACAATTCCTAACCCCTTTCTAGTTGTATTCTTATAATCTAATCTTAGTTTTGTCATTTAATTTCGGATTGGAGATGAAAATTGGGGAATCAATGGAAGAAAGCTCTTAGACCTAGATTTCGAGTTTTGATTAGGAATTTGACATTGGATTTGGATAATTTTAGTATGCATGAACTCATGAGAGTATGAGGATTCTGAAAATATAAATTTTACCCGATTCCAAGAGGTGGGCTTGAGGGGCATTTTGGTCATTTTACCTAATTTCGCGTATTAGCTTAGAATTTCTTTGTAAAATCAGTTACTTGAAGTGTTATTTACATTATACAATTGAATTGAATAGATTTGGGTCATTTGGAGTCGAGTACTCGTGGCAAGAACGTGGTTTCGGGTTGACTTTGAGCCGGTTCGAGGTAAGTGGCTTGCCTAACCTTGTGTGGGGGACTTCCCCTTAGGATTTGATATTGTTGATATTTGAAATGCCTTGTACGTGAGGTGACGAGTGCGTACTTGTGCTAATTGTTGAAAATCCAATTTTCACTAAGTAATTATTATTGTGTTTCTCCTTCTGTTATTACTACTTGCAATTGCAGCCTATTGTTAGCTTAAGGAAGCATGTCTAAGTGATTTAATTGCTTTATTTGCTCAAACTGCTTTACCTGAATTCTGTGCTGCATGCTAAGCTAGAATTACCTATTTGCCTTAATATGAAATTGACATTTGCTAAATATTTTTCATGTTGCCGCTGTGTATTTACGTTTGGGACTACGAATGTGGGATTCTGGTAGATCTTTCTTGTCTTTTTATTTGGGACTACGGATGTGGGATTCCAGTAGATCCCCCTGCACAGTTATATGGAACTACGGGACTGCACCCGATAGATTCCTCCAATACTGGGTATTTACATTTGGGACTATGGATCGGGATTTCGTTAGATCCCCGTGCACTATGAGTTGGACTATGGGATGGTATCTCGGGAGCTCTATTGGATATGTATATTTGGGACTACAGGACGGTATCCTAGAAGATCCTCAGTTGTTATCTCTGAGTTGAGCTGTACTCTTTTTCTGTGATTATTTGTCTCTATTATAGTTACTGTTGTTCCTTCTATTCTGTGTTATTTCTTATTGTTGCATTTAGTTATATTTTCTCATTTTATACTATTTTACCTTATATTTCATTTAATCTTAGTAGGGTCCTGACTTTCCTCGTCACTACCGACCGAGGTTAGACTTGGCACTTAGAGTACCGTTGTGGTGTACTCATGCCCTTTTTGCGCATGTTTTTTTTATGTGCAGATCCAGGTACTTCGACTCAGTCTTATCACCCTTGAGTCGAGGCGACTTTCCCAGAGACTTCGAGGTATATCTGCCGCGTCCGCAGACCGAGGAGTCCCTTTCTATTCTCTCTTTAAGTATTAGCCCTTTTGTGCTTACTTTTGTTAGACATTCTGGAGTTAGAAACTTGTAGACATTCAAAGGCTTGTGGTTTCATGAGATTTCGGAATTTGGGAAATGTTGTTAGTTTCGAGAGTTGTATTGTATATGCCGAGTGGCATCATAAATACTATTTTATTCGGTTATTTTGGTTTTCAATTATTTTTTCCTCAAATTGTTATTTTACGCATTTCTTAGGCTTACCTAGTCGTAGAAACTAGGTGTCGTCACGACAGTTCACGGAGGGCGAACTGGGATTGTGACAAGTTGGTATCAGAGCTCTAGGTTCATAGGAGTCATGAATCACAAGCCGGTTTATTAGAGTCTCGCTGATCAGTAAGGAGACGTCCGTACTTATCTATGGGGGGCTATGTAACTGTTATGAAAATTCCACTTCATTTGATTTCCTTGTCGTGCGAGAGTTTTGATATCACAATTCTAAACTTCTATCTTCTATTCACTCACATATGGTGAGGACACGTGCAACCCGAGATGATCAGGAACCCGCACCCCCTACTACAGCCGTCATAGGCCGGGGCCGGGGTAGAGGCCGAGGATGCGTATGTGGTGTAGCCAGAGCACCCGCGCGAGCTGCCACCAAGGTACCGCCAGCAGTTACCGCCGGAGTCTAGGCACCTGATACGCCTACGGCTGCTACTACTCCAGCTCTTCAGGAGACTCTTGCACAGTTCATGAGCATTTACACCACTTTGGCTCAGGCATGGTTGCTTCCCCTTGCTGTAGCCACATCTCAAGCTGGGGGAGAAGCATAGACTCCTGTCGCCCGCACTCCTGAGCAGCGAGTGCATGTTGATCAGGTCCCATAGATTATTCCTGTACCACCTGCAGTCCCAGGTCAGCCTGAGGATAGGGTAGCAGCTTCAAAGGATGAGCAGCGGAGGCTTGAGAGGTTCAAGAAGTATGATCCTCCTGTATTCAGTGGGTTAGCATCAAATTATGTTCTAGGATTTCTAGATGAGTGCTACCGTATTCTCCATACCATGGGTATATCAGGATCGAGCGGGGTTTCCTTCACTGTTTTCCAGCTTTGAGGAGCCGCTACAAGTGGTGGCACACCTATGAGTTAGACAGTCCGGATGAGGTTGCTTCACTGACTTGGACTCAGTTCTCGGATATGTTCCTGATGGAGTATGTTCCTTAGAGCTTCAGGGACGCATGGCGCGCAGAGTTTGAGCATTTGTGCCAGGGTACTACAACTGTCTCGAAGTATGTTGTCCCTTACACTAGCTTGGCTAGATATGCACCAGCCTAGGTTTCCATTGTTTGCGAGAGGGTTCGCTGGTTTATTGAGAGGATTATTCCCAGTATCAGGTCTAGCATGACTCGTGAGTTGGAGATGGATATTCATTATCTGCAGGTGGTGAGCATTGCTAGGAGGATTGAGGGTATGCATGCTAGGGATAGAGAGGAGAGGAAGGGTAAGAGGTCTGGAGAGTCGGGCCATTATTCTGGTGCCCGTGCCCCAGCTACAGGCCGTCATGGTAGGGGTTATATGAGTCGCCCCATTCATTCAGCTCTTCCAGTAGCCAGTGGTATTCCAGCTCCTCCTAGGACTCAGGAGCCTTATTATACACCTCCAGTATCTAGTGCGTCTCCTATGCGGGGTGCTTTAAGTGGCCAGTCCAGTAGACCTGGCCCGAGCAAGTCACAACTGCCACATCCTCCCATAGCTTGTTTTGAGTGTGGTGATACACGCCATAAGGTGAGGGATTGCCCTATACTTAGGAGGGGTGCACCTCCACATACTTCACAGCCACAACGTGCCCCGCAGAGTTCTCAGGCTATGGTAACAGATCCAATTGCTACCCCACCCGCTCAACCAGCTAGAGGTGGAGGTTGGGGAGGTAGAGGTTGCCCTAGAGGGGGAGACCAGGCCAAATATTATGCCTTTCCTGCCTGTACCGAGGCTGTCACCTCTGATTCTGATGGGTATTGTCCTGGTTTGTCAAAGAGATGCATTGGTTTTATTCGATCCAGGCTCCACCTATTCTTATGTGTCTTCTTATTTTGCTCGACATTTGGGTGTATCTCAGGATTCTTTGAGTACCCCTGTTTATATTTCTACTCTTATGGGAGATTCTCTTGTTGTGGACCGCGTTTATCGATCGTGTTTGATTGCTCTTAGTGGTTTTGAGACCATAACCGATTTGTTATTGCTCAGCATGGTAGATGTAGATGTTATCTTGGGTATGGACTAGTTGTGACCCCCCCTTTATACTATTCTTGATTGTTAAGCCAAAACCGTGACACTGGATATGCTAGGTGTTCCGAGATTTGAGTGGAGGGGTACTTTAGATCACACTTCCAGTAGAGTTATTTCATTCCTCAAGGCTCAGCGTATGGTTGAGAAGGGGTGTGACGCGTATCTGGCTTATGTGAGAGATGTCAGTATTGATACCCCTACAGTTGATTCAGTTCCAGTAGTACAAGATTTTCCTAATGTGTTTCTAGCTGACTTTTTGGTCATGCCGCCCGATAAAGATATTGATTTTGGCATTGATCTGTTGCCGGGCACTCAACACTTTTATATTCCTCCATATCGTATGGCCCCGTCTGAGTTGAAGGAGTTGAAGGATCAGTTACAAGAATTGCTTGATAAGGGTTTTATTAGGCCTAGTGTATCACCTTGGAGTGCTCCTGTCTTGTTTGTAAAGAAGAAGGATGGTTCTATGCGTATGTGCATTGATTATCGCCAGTTGAAAAAAGTTACAGTGAAGAACCGTTATCATTTACCTCGTATTGATGATCTATTTGACCAGTTACAGGGTGCACAAGTGTTTTCTAAGATTGACTTGCGCTCAGGTTACAATCAGTTGAAGATTCGAGAGCCAAATATTCCGAAGACTACTTTGAGGACTTAGTATGGTCATTATGAGTTCCTTGTTATGTCATTTGGGCTGACCAATGCCCCAATAGCCTTTATGCATTTGATGTATAGTGTGTTCCGGTCGTATCTTGACTCGTTCATCATTGTTTTTATTGATGATATTCTGGTATATTCCCGGAATCGGGAAGATCATGAGCAGCACCTGAGGACAGTGCTTCAGACCTTGAGAGAAAAGAAGTTATATGCTAAGTTTTTGAAATGTGAGTTTTTGTTAGACTCTGTGGCATTCTTAGGCCACGTGGTGTCGAGTGAGGGTATTCGGGTGGATCCGAAGAAAGTAGAGGCAGTGCAGAGTTGGCCAAGACCATCCTTAGCTACAGAGATCCGCAGTTTTCTTGGTTTGGCAGGTTACTATCGTCGTTTTGTGGAGGGGTTTTCATCGATTGCAGCCGCTATGACCAGGCTAACCCAGAAGGGTGCTCCATTCCAGTGGACGGAAGAGTGTGAGACAAGCTTTCAAAAGCTCAAGACAGCTTTGACTACAACCCCAGTTTTGATATTACCTATAGGTTCGGGGTCTTATACTGTCTATTGTGATACCTCAAGGATTGGCCTTGGAGCAGTTTTGATGCAGGACGGTAGGGTGATACCTACGCATCCAGACAGTTGAAGGTGCATGAGAAGAATTATCCTGTCCATGATCTCGAGTTAGCTACCACTGTTTACGCCTTGAAGATCTGGCGTCATTATTTGTATGGTGTTCCTTGTGAGATTAATACCGATCATCGGAGCTTGCAACACCTATTCAATAAAAAGGATCTATATTTGCACCATAGGAGGTGTTTAGAGTTGCTGAAGGACTATGATGTCACTATTTTGTATCATCCGGGCAATGCCAATGTGGTGGCTAACGCTTTGAATCGCCGGGAAGAAAGTTTGGGCAGTTTGGCTTATTTACCAGTAGCGGAGAGGCCCATGGTGATGGATGTTCAGGCTTTAGCCAGCCAGTTTGTGAGATTGGATCTTTTGGAGCCCAGTCGGGTTCTAGCTTGCGTGGTTTCTCGAACTTCCTTATTTGATCTTATCAGGGAGCGTCAGTTTGATGACCCTCATTTGCTTGTCCTCAAGGATAAGGTTCAGCACAGTGATGCCAAAGATGTGACTATGGGTGATGAGGGGGTATTGAGGATGCAGGATCGGATTTGTGTACCCAATGTTGATGGGCTTTGAGAGTTGATTTTATAGGAGGCCCACAGTTCGCGGTATTCCATTCATCCAGGTGCCGCGAAGATGTACCAGGATTTGAGGCAACACTATTGGTGGAGGCAGATGAAGAAAGATATAGTTGCGTTTGAGCTTGGTGCCTCAACTCTTAGCAGGTAAAATATGAGCACCAGAGATCGGGTGGGTTGCTTCAGCAGATAGAGATTCTGGAGTGGAAGTGGGAGCGGATCACCATGGACTTTGTATTTGGGCTCCCACGGACTTTGAGGAAGTTCGATTCCATTTGGGTGATTGTGGATCGGCTGACCAAGTCTGCGCATTTCATTCCTATGTGTACTACTTATTCTTCGGAGCATCTGGCAGAGATTTATATTCGGGAGATTGTTCGTCCGCATGGTATTCCAGTTTCCATCATTTCAGGTAGGGGTACTCAATTCACACCACGGTTCTGGAGGGCTGTTCAGCATGAGTTGGGTACTCGGGTGGAATTGAGTACAACATTTCACCCTCAGACGGACGGACGGTCCGAGCACACTATTCAGATTCTTGAGGATATGCTCCGTTCATGTGTGATCAAGTTTGGAGGGTCTTGGGATCAGTTCTTTCCACTGACGGAGTTTGCTTATAACAACAACTATTTGTCCAACATTCAGATGACACCGTATGAGGCTTTATATGGTAGGCGGTGTAGATCCCCGGTGGGCTGGTTTGAGCCAGATGAGGCCAGATTATGGGGCACAGACTCGGTTTAGGATGCTTTGGAGAAGGTTAAGGTGATTCAGGATAGACTCCATACAGCCCAGTCCAGATAGAAGAGTTACGCGGGCCGGAAGGTTAGTGATGTTTCCTATATGGTATGAAAGCAGGTTCTACTTCGAGTTTCGCCTATGAAGGGCGTTACGAGATTTGGGAAGAAAGGAAAGTTGAGTCCGAGGTTTATTGGTCCTTTTGAGATATTTGTCGCACCCCTTTTTTTTCTTTTTCACATCGAAAAATCGGGTTTAGGACATTCGGTATGGGACAACTCATTCCTTTTGGGAACGAGGTTTAGATTTGAAGAGTCGCCACCTAATGATTTAAGGTGCATTAGGACACCTATAGAGTTCATTTCTAACTATGTTTGGACAACCATATATAGGGTAAGAGCTTGAAATTATCCCAAGGGAAAGGTGTTAGGCACCCCTCAGGATCCACTATTGTGGTTCCCGGCCAGACAGTTTTATGAATTTGTACAATTAGCAAATAGGCAAGTATTGACTCAAATAGTAGGGGATTTAATTTTGAATACACATATGTAAGAAAACAACTAAGAGGAGGTGAGAAAAAGTTATAATTTAAACATACTTGTAAAAGGGAAGGGGGGTCCTAGGTTTGTTTGTAATATGGATCACGTCAATGAAATACCCAGTATGACACTCCTCAAAAGAGGGGCTACACGTGGTATTAATGCACCGGTCATTATATCCATATCTACCCTTTCCCACCCCGTAAAGGTAATTAGAGCAATAATTGGTCTCGACTCTTATTGCATGCTGCTACCCATCCCTTCCTATCAGTCCCGGAGGAATTTTAGGACTCTTATTCCTAAAAGAAGGAGGTTCTAGGCAGACCTTAGGTTTAAAGGTAAAAATACTAAAGCGACATGCAAAACATGTAAGACTGCAATTAGGGGAAAATATGTATGCAGATAGAAGGCTCAGTTATACCTCCACAAATAGTGCACATACATAGCATGACTTATACACAGTCAAGATCTAAATTTAAAATACTAAAGCAGGGTGTTTAAGTTGTGGAAGCAGAACCAAACTTATTACATGACTCAGATAAGAAGTCTGAATCAGGCCTGCCTGCTAGTTGTAGCAGTTGATAATTAAACAAAGGCATTTTAATTTTTGTTCGAATTATTACTTAAGGCCTACCTAGGCGTAATAGTGATGTCCTATGAGCATGATATCTATATTGATTAGGAATGCAGTAAAACAATGATCAATTTTAAACGGACAACTTGAGATCCTATAGACATGCTTTCTAGCGGTATTAATTTAAGGCATTTGAAAACTTATTAAAGAAGCGACAGATTAATTGACTAATCCAATTCAGAATAACCAATGTGAATTAAACTGTTTCTCCAACTAAACGTGTTTTAAGTTCTATAGGCATGATTTCTATTATAACTGATTTTAATTCCTACAGGCATGGTATCTAAGTATTAAAAGTTAACTTTGGACTTATAGGCATGATTTCTAGGGAGACGAATTTGAATACATGCTGTAGTAAAAACTGAGCTTCAATTACTTTATACCCTATAGGCATGATACCTAATTATAAAGCTGATTTTAACCCTATAGGCATGATCTCTATTATTAAATCCATTTAGATCCTATAGACATGGTTTCTAATTGTGTGAAAGTAAAACATGCAGAATTTATTTTAAACCAAAGCAGATCCTATAGGCATGTTATCTAACAGATCGTATTTTGAATCAAAATATACCCTATAGGCATGTTATCTACCCGATTTACCCACAATACACAATTACCCACTCTTTTTCACTAATCACCCCAATATTTGTTTACAAATTATTACAGACCAAATGATTGAATTACATAAAAAGATGCAAACATAAGAAGTTACAACCATAGGAAGCCTGATTTTGACTTCCTCTATGAGTTATGGAATAAACCACCTCAAATGCCAATGTCATTCCAAAGCTTTTCTCTTATCTAGGTGTGTCAGAGTTCCCTAAGGATCTCAAGGGATCCCGGGCAGTGCTCACACCCAGATTTTGCATGACCAAACAGAGTAAGTGTAATGTGGAAGATCCAGCCCTTATGTGTCCAGGTTCAGAGGGAGCTCAAGGGTCCCAAAGCAAGGCTCACACAAAAGGGGTAAAACCTAGATTCTAAGAGTATAGTGGAAGTGCAGAACACATAGTTTGAAAAAGAGTTTGTTTAAAGCTGGACTGAGAAATCCATTTTTTTGAAAGTAATCAGTGACAGAGGTGATTGAAATCAGTGCAATATGGAAGATCCAGCCCTTATGTGTCCAGGTTCAGAGGGATCTCAAGGGTCCCAAAGCAAGGCTCACACAAAAGGGGTACAACCTAGATTCTAGGAGTATAGTGGAAGTGCAGAACACATAGTTTCAAAAAGAGTTTGTTTAAAACTGGACTGGCAAGTGCACTTTTTTTTAATGTAATCAGTGATAGAGGTGATTGATATTAGTTGTAGTAATAAACAACACTTAAACACATAGAATCAGTAGTCACACAAAGGGGTTAAGGGACTTGGGGACCCACAGACATTTGTCTGTAAACACATAGCCCTAACAGGGTTCTAGTTTGGACATGCACAACAATAGCTGATGCTAGCATAATCTCAAACCAGCAAGAAATAACACATGGAAGGGATAGGGGTTTGGGACATAGAGGACCCAAAGCAGAAACACACAATTAGTCATGCATTAGGCACATTATAGGCATGCTAGTTGAAGGATAGAAATAGGAACAGGCAAACATGCTGATCACTTTCAAAGAAGGGCAGAATTTTAAGCATGTTAAGTAAAGAAGTAAACAAACAGTACAACTCAACAACATGAGCCATTAAGTTAGAAAGAAGCAGGATTTACAGGAAGAAAACACATAGGTTGAGTCTCAGAATTTTAATTAGGAACGTACCAGTTGAAGGAGCAAAGTGCAGAAAAAGAAGTAAGGCAATCAGTGTTCCAAAGTCTAGCCTTGGCTTTCAGTCGGCTAGACAAGGCAATAGAACAAGTAATAGAGAAAAGGAAGAGAGTTTGAATGTGTAAGCGTGTATTTTTTAACTCAGTTGTTCGTGTCTTGTTAGTGAAAGCATTGGGGTATTTATAGTTTTGAAAATGAGTAGAGAATAAGGTAAAAAGTAAGGTTTTAACACAAACATGGAAATAATCTCAATTGGAATAAATTAACACGAGTACTTCCCTTTAATCAAGGGATTACTGCTCAAATGGATACTAACAGGGTTGATTAAGAAAAGAAATCAGTTTGTGAAAGATTGATTTCTGATCATATAGGGGTTATTGCAAGTATAAGGTAAATAATTGAGTCTAAGTACAAAATATACTTAATTGGGGAAAGGATTCAGCAGGGGTACAATATCACAGCAAATTAAAGAAAGGAATCAATCAATTCAAACAAACGGGTGGAATTAGGGGTTTTATAAGAAAACATTTGCAATCAGTCGTAACTTGGGGAAATCAAGATCAATCAAGAAAGAATCATGATTCTGCACTTTTCCATATAAATAGAGAAGACTGAACATGCAAAGCCAACCGTATCGACAAAAGGAATAACTAGGTACACACAATCATACAACAACAACATGAGTAGGCTAGGGCTCAGTAGTAAAAGAATCTACTAGAAGTATGGTAGTCAACAAGTCAAGTAGTCACATTGAATCAAAAGTGAAGAAACCACAGTAACAGGTAAAGGAGATCAACATACAGAAAGAAGAAAAGTATTTAAACTCATAGCAATAAGTGAAGAAAAATTTATAAGGACTTAGGGTTTTGACAGAGCTGAGTTGAAAAGGTAAGAACTTTAGAATCAGTCAAGTTAAAAAAAGAGAAGGATCTAAACACAAAGAACTCAGTCAAAACCAGTATATATGCAAGACAGACAAAGATAGCTTCAGAACCCAAAAAAGATACCAAGGATTTTAACACGATGAACTAGGTAGAAGAAAAACATGAACAAATCGTTTAAACATAGTAGAATCACAAAACAATATTGAAAATCGGAGAATAAAAGAGGTTAAGAAACCCTAATGTGAAAACGAAGAGTCACGTTGAAAGAGAATCGAAGAACCTTTGATAAAGTACCAAGAAGTCCATAACATGCACAAATCTAAGCCAAATCTAAAAGAAAAATCGAAATGCTCTTAAAGCTAGAGTTTTAGAGGACCCCGAAAAGTGAGAAAGACTTTGAAAAGTTACCGATCTAGCCGAAAAAGTCAAGGATCTAAATCGAACGGTCATGGATGGCTAGAGAAGGGCCGTGGATAGAAGTTGAGCAAGGGCTGGACCAGATCTCCTCAAGATCTGTCCATGGTATCACGAAAATAGGTAATCAGTAGACGTAGGAGATGAGTACACGTCTCAAACCGCCATGGGAGTCCATGGATTAAGGGGGATTGAAAGGGATTAGGGTGGATTTGGGTGGTGGCGGCAGGGTAGGTGAGGTTGCAGAGAGAATTGGAAAGGAAGGGGATTCAAGGGCGGCGGGTGGTAAGAAATGATTTAGGGTAAGGGGTCATTTATGTTTATTTTAAGTAGGTGGAATGGTGGCTATTTAACTCGGGCTGGTAAGGATCCGGGTTTGGGTATAGTTAAAATTGGGTTAAGGTCGGTTTTAATTAAAATTGGACTGGGGAAATTGAGGCCTGATTTGGGTTATAATTGAAATAAAAATGTGGCTACGAGTTAAATAGCCACTTTTCCCTTTTAATTTTATAAACAATAGTAGATAATTTCTGAAAACAAAGTGAAAGCACTAAAATGATTTATAATATACAATTAACAATTTAAAAATACAGGATCCTATTTTATAAATATAAAACCTAATTAAACCTTAAAAGGGCTAATATTGCAATTATATGCTATTTTACTTTAAAAATACTAAATAAAATTGTAAAAATTACTTTAGCCATATTTTTGCATAAATATAAAAATTCAATAGATAAATCATCAAAAATAATAATTTTGGAAATAATTATTGGGATTTTATGGATAAAAAAGGGAAATAAATCAATTAAAACCTTTAATAATTGTGGAAAAATAATAAAACCTTTGGACATATTTATATATGCATATATATGCTATTTTGAAGTTATTTTTCATATTGAAAATATAAAGGAAAAAATTGAGTATCAACAATAATGAGGCGTGTTGGGGAGGTTGCTTATGAGCTTGCCTTACCTCCCAGCTTGACAAGAGTTCATCCGGTATGTCATGTTTCGATGCTCCGGAGGTATCACGGGGATCCGTCGCACGTGTTGGATTATAGTTCAGTTCAATTGGACAAGGATCTATCTTATGTTGAGGAGCCAATGACGATATTGGACAGGCAGGTTCGAAAGCTGATGTCGAAGAACATTGCATTAGTAAAGGTTCAGTGGCGGGGTCAGCCGGTTGAGGAGATGACCTGGGAGACTGAGCAAGATATGCGCAGCCATTACCCTCATCTTTTCACTACTTCAGGTATATCTCTATGCTCGTTCGAGGACGAACGAATGTTTAAGTGTAGGAGGATGTAACGACCCGACCGGTCGTTTTAAGAATTTATGCCCTGATCCCCTATTTACTGCATTCCCCGTGTTCGTTTCTGCTATTGGGAGTTGCCGGGAGGAGTTATTTGGAGTTTCGGAGAGTTTTGAGACATTTAGTCCCTAAATGAGATTCTAAGTTTTAGAATTTAGACTGTAGTCGGAACGGTGTGAAGACGACTTCATAATGGATTTCAGTTGGTTCTGTTAGCTCCGTTGGTAATTTCGGGTTTAGGAGCATGTTCGGATTGTGTTTTGGAGGTCCGTAGCTAATTTAGGTTTGAAATGCCGAAAGTTGAATTTTTGAAGTTTCCGGTTCGATAGTGAGATTTTGATCCGAGGGTCTGAATGGAATTTCGGAAGTTGGAGTAGCTCTGTGGTGTTGAATGTGATGTGTGAGCAAAATTTCATGTCATTCGGACGAGGTTTGATAAACCTTTTGATCGAATGCGTATTTTGAGAGTTTTTGAAGTTCTTAGACTTGAATCCGAGGCTAATTGGTTGATTCGATGTTGTTGAAGGTGTTTTGGAGATTTGTATAAGTTTGGATAGTGGTATGTGACATGTCTATGCTTTTGGTTGAGGTCCTGGGGGGCCTCGGGATGATTTCGGGTGGTTAACGGGAAGTTGGAAATTTGGAATTTGCAGCTGAAGTTCTTTGGGCTACTGTCATAACCGCATCTGCGGTTGAGAGGCCACATATGCGACTCCCGCAGATGCGAAGTCAAGCCGTAGAAGCGACCAAGAGGAAATAAAGCAGGGACCGCAGAAGTGATGGGTTACCGCACATGCGGGACCGCAGATGCGACACCTGGGTCGCAGCAGTAGAGATGGAATTTTAAGTGAGAACTGCAGAAGCGGTTCCCCAACTGTAGAAGCGATATCGCTGATGCAATTTGTGGACCGCATGAGCGGGTTTTTGCTGGGCAGAAAAATCAGAAATTCAAGGGTTTAGTTTCAAAAGTTAGAAAATCGATTTGGAGCTCGGGAAAGGGCAATTTTGGGAGGATTTTGAAGTGGAAATTAGTGGTTAATGATTCCTAATCCCTTTCTAGTTGTATTCTTATAATCTAATCTTAGTTTTGTAATTTAATTTCGGGTTGGAGATGAAAATTGGGGAAACATTGGAAGAAAGTTCTTAGACCTAGATTTCAAGTTTTGTTTGGGAATTTGGCATTGGATTTGGATAATTTTGGTATGCATAAACTCGTTAGAGTATGAGGATTTTGAAAATATAAATTTTACCCGATTCCGAGATGTGGGCCTGAGGAGCATTTTGGTTATTTTACCTAATTTCGCGTATTAGCTTAGAATTACTTTGTAGAATCAGTTACTTGAAGTGTTATTTACATTATACAATTGAATTGAATAGATTTGGGCCATTTGGAGTCGAGTACTCGTGGAAAGAACGTGGTTACGGGTTGACTTTGAGCCGGTTCGAGATAAGTTGCTTGCCTAACCTTGTGTGGGGGACTTCCCCTTAGGATTTGATATTGTTGATATTTGAAATGCCTTGTACGTGAGGTGACGAGTGCATATTTGTGCTAATTGTTGAAAATCCAATTTTCACTAAGTAATGAAAATTTTGTTTCTCCTCATGTTATTACTACTTTCAATTTCAGCTTGTTGTTAGCTTAGGGAAGCATGTGTAAGTGATTTAATTGCTTTATTTGCTCAAACTACTTTACCTAAATTATGTGCAGCATGCTAAGCTGGAATTACCTGTTTGCCTTAATATGAAATTGACATTTGCTGAATATTTTTCATATTGCTGCTGTGTATTTACGTTTGGGACTACGGATGTGGGATTCTGGTAGATACCCCTTGTCTGTTTATTTGGGACTACGGATGTGGGATTTCGGTAGATACCCTGCACAGTTATATGGAACTACGGGACTGCACCCAGTGGATTTCCCCAGTACTGGTTATTTATATTTGGGACTACGGATCGGGATTCCGATAGATCCCCATACACTATGAGTTGGACTACGGGAAGATATCCCGGGAGCTCTATTAGATATGTATATTTGTGACTATAGTACGGTATCCTGGAAGATCCTCAGTTGTTATCTCTGAGTTGAGCTGTACTCTTTTTCCGTGATTATTTGTCTCTATTATAATTACTGTTGTTCCTTCTATTCTGTGTTATTTCTTATTGTTGCATTTAGTTATATTGTCTTATTTTATACTATTTTACCTTATATTTCATTTAATCTCCGTAGGGCCCTGACTTTCCTCGTCACTACCCGACCGAGGTTAGGCTTGGCACTTACTGTGTACCGTTGTGGGGTACTCATGCCCTTTCTATGCATGTTTTTCATGTGCAGATCCAGGTACTTTGACTTAGTCTTATCAGCCTTGAGGTAAATCGCCTTTCCCAGAGACTTCGAGGTATATCTGCCATGTCCGCAGACCGAGGAGTCCCTTTCCATTCTCTCTTTAAGTATTAGCCCTTTTGTGCTTACTTTTGTTAGACATTCTCGAGTTAGAAACTTGTAGACATTCAAAGGCTTGTGGTTTCATGAGATTCCGGGTTTTGGGAAATGTTGTTAGTTTCGAGAGTTGTATTGTATATGCCGAGCGACATTTTAAATACTGTTTCATTAGGTTATTTTGGTTTTCAATTATTTCTTCCGCAAATTATTATTTTCCGCATTTGTTAGGCTTACCTAGTCGTAGAGACTAGGTGCCGTCACGACAGTTCACGGAGGGCGAACTGGGATCGTGACAAGGACTACCTTGGTTCTTCTGATGAATGCCTGCAACCGACCTCCCGATCAGCCACAACCAACTCAAAAATCTACACAGAAAGTGCAGAGTGCAGTAACAGTACAACCGACCCCATGTACTGGTAAGTGTCGTGCCTAACCTCGACGAGGTAGTGACGAGGCTAAGGTGGAGCATTTACAATATAACCTGCATATAGTTGATAATAAAGCTAAAGGAAGTACGGAACGAATGGAATAGTAACTTGAAGTAAAATAAATACGGAACTCAATTATCTTGCCAGTACTCAGCTATAACCAATCCTTAAGGGGTCGTTTGGTTGGAATACAATTTATACCGGTATAAGTTATGCCGATATAAGTTATATTGGGATAAGTTATGCTGGGATTGTTGTTTATTCATTGTTTGGTATGTTTTATTAAGAATGACAATTGCATAATTTTTAAGAAGGTATAAGTTATACCGGTACTAATTACCCCACCTTCTATAAGGTATAAGTTATCCCAGTGTTAAAATTAATACCGGGATAACTTATACCTGGTTTGCTAACCAAACAGAGTATTAAGATGGTATTAAATTTTTATACTACCCTTATACCTTCTTATACCTCATACCAAATGACCTAAGAGAGTTACAATGCTACAGAATAAAATTACAGCAGAAGAAGAATACATAAATAACAAAATGAAGTGGCGCGCATCCCGATCCCACCATATAATTAGTAACAATATGAACATTCACCCTTATTACTACTTGTTGCGGTACCAGTCCACCCTTATTACTCCTCAATATATCACCTTTATTCCTCCTATTGCAGCGTGCAACCCGATCCCCCCTGTCCGTCCTTATTACTTCTTGTTGCGGCGCGCAAGCCGATCACACCAGACAATAACATTTCACCCTTATTCCTCCTGTTGCGGCTTGCAACCTGATTCCACCAAGTCAGTACCAATCACATAATAAAAATATTCATAGTTTAGCTCAAAAACCCTCCACAATATTTAAACCTCAAACCAAGTCAAACAGAAGACTATACAATTATGAAATCTCATCAACTATTACTACACAACGAGACCAACCAAAATGTATCATGAAACACCAATAAACCAATTTAAACCAATAATATAATATAATAAAACTACGGACAATTAATGCCTTCAATAAAGAAAACAACATCTAACAAGAAGCAATTAGACATGGAAGCATCAATAAGCATGTAACGGTTAAGACAGGAAGATAATATATTAGAAACGAGGAAGGGAACGAGCTAAACAAATAATTTGGCGGCGCATATGTACTCGTCGCCACACCTATACGCCACGCACATGGAAATTAACATAACAATTAAGTCGGGGATCTCTAATCCCTCGAGTCAAAGTTAGACCAAACACTTGCCTCAATTAAATGGCCAATTCAAAGCTCAATTACCGACTTCCCTCTCGATTCCATCTCCAATCCACTCATATCTAGTCATAATTAACTTAATAACATGAATTATCACTAAAGAAATCAATGCCAATGCATAATTATATGTTTCCCAACATTTTTCCCAAAAAGTCAAAAGCCGACCCCATGATAGCTTGGTCAAAACTTGAGATTCGGACCAAAACCCATTCACCCACGAGCCCAAATATGCAATTGGTTTTGGAAGTCAACCTCAATTTGAGGTCTAAATCCCCAAATTTTGAAATTCCTAAATTTTATCCAAAAGTCCCCAATTCCACCATGAAAAACCCTAGATTCTATGATGAAAGCTTGTGAAAAGAAGTAAAAGATTGAAAGAAATGAGTTAAGAATCAGTTACATATGATTTGGGTAAGAACTAGCCTTTGGAAAATCGCCTCTTGAAGTTTAGGTTTTGAAAAATAGGAGAATGAATGAAAAATCCCATCTAAGTCCAAAGTTATTAGGTGCAGATGTTGCATTTGCGACCTAAGCTTCGCATTTGCAAAGCTCGCAAATGCGAGAAAGGTATCGCAAATGTGAACCCCTCGCATTTCTGCTACCTTCGCAAATGCGAAGTCCCAGTCGCAAATGCGAACAATGGACTTCCGCAAATGCGACCTTTTCCTTCGCAATTGCAAAGTACCCAGTCCCCTCCCATGCTCGCAAATGCGAATATTCTTCGCAAATGCGAGGCTCGCATTTGCAAGCTAGACCTCGCGTTTGCGAGATCTACAGGCCTTGAACACACCAGCAAATTTTTCTTAAGTCCAAAATACTCCGTAACCCATCCGAAACTCACCCGAGCCCTCAGGACTCCAAACCAAACATGCATGCAAGTCTTAAAAAATCATACGAACTTGCTAGTGCGATTAAATCGCCAAAATAATATCCAAAACTACGGATTTAACACCAAAACATATGAAATTTTCAAGATAGCTTCAAAACTCATATTTTCTCAACCAAAGGTCCGAATCACGTCAAATAAACTCTGTTTTTCACCAAATTTCAAAGACATAACTTAAATATTATATTACACCTATACCGGGCTCAAAAAATAAAATACGGGCCCGATACCAATGCGATAAAACATTAATAAATTTATTTAATTCCTTAGATTCTTCAGTCTTACAATTTTCATCAAAATTTCATTTCACGGGCTTGCGACCTCGGAATTTAATTTTGGGCATACGCCCAGATCCCATTTTTTACTAAGGACCTACAGGACCATTAAAACACAAGTCCGGGTACGTTTACCTAAAACGTTGACCGAAGTTAACAAAAATCAACTTTTAGGCCAAAAATTATTATTTCATAAATTTTCCAAATAAAGGCTTTACGGAATCACGATCGGACTACGCACGTAAATTGAGAAGAGATAAAAAGAAATTTTTAAGGCCTCGGAACATTGAATCAGGTTCTAAAATAGAAGTGACCTTTTGGGTCATCACAGTTATTGCGATGGTAAATAAGTTTCTCGGATAGTAAATATTTATTTTAGACTAATATAATTCTAGAGCAAGCTTCTTCTATAATATTCAAAAGAAACTTTAAATTCATTCCATCTTAAATCTTCAAGAATTGTGTATTCTTGTAACGACCCGACCGGTCGTTTTGAGCTTTTGCACTTCGCTTGCTAGTTATCGGGCATGACTTGTTTCGTGTGATGTATTATGACTTATGTAAATCATTGGTTTTGGTTTTCAGGGTAATCGGAATGAGTTTGGAAGAACAGTTCTCAGTTTGAAGCTTGAAATTTGAAAGGGTTTGACCAAGATTTGACTTGTTGGTTTATGCTCTCGGCTCAGAATTTTTATGATTTGGTTAGCTCCGTTAGGTGATTTGGGACTTAGGAGCGTGATCGGAATGGGTTTTGGAGATTCGGAGTAGATTTAGGCTTGAATTGGCGAAAATAGATTTTTGGCGTTTTCTGGTTGATAGGTGAGATTTTGATATATGGGTCGGAATGGAATTCCGAGAGTTTCAATAGTTCCATTGTGTCATTTGGGATGTGTGTGCAAAATTTCAGGTCATTCGGACGTGGTTTGGTTGGGTTTTTGATCAAAAGCGGAATTCAAAAGATTTTGGTAACTTAGACTTGAATCCGATAATTTTTGGTTGATTCGGTGTTATTTGAGGTGTTTTGAAGATTGGTATAAGTTTGAATAAGGTTATGGGATATGTTTGTGCTTTTGGTTGAGGTTCCGGGGGCCTCGGGGTGATTTTGGATGGTCGACAGAGAGTTTGGAATTTTTGATGAAGCTGCAGATTTTTCTACTTCTGGTATTTCCGCACCTGCGGATTGGGGACCGCAGGTGCGATGCCACAGATGCGAGGAAGGGAGTCGCAGAAGCGGAAATGATCTAGGGAGGCAGAAATCACAGAAGCAGTTTGGAGGACTGCACCTGCAATGTCGCAGATGCGGATGTGGGATCGTAGATGAGGAAAATGGGAAGTTAAGTGAATAACCGCATAAGCAGTTGGTTGACCGCAAATGCGGTACCACAAAAGCGGAATATTGGCCGCAGATGAGAAAATTCCTGGGCCAGAAGGTATAAATTGTTTCCTTCGCGATATTTGAGCTATTTCACCATTTTTGAGTCAGCTTTGGAGCTCTTTGGACGATTTTGAAGAGTGATTTCAAGGTAACTTCAATGTGTTAAGGATTTTGGACCTAAAACTCGTTCCTATTGAATTATTTCACGGATTAGAGCTATAATTAATGTAATTTGAAGGTTAAAAATTGGGGAGAAACTAGGGCTTGGTATTGGAGACCTAGACTTGAGGATTTGAAGAATCATTTGAGGTCGGATTTCAGAACTTTTAATATGTATGAACTCGTGGGGAGATAAGGAATCCATTGATGTGAATTTTATCAATTTCTGAGATGTGGGCCCGAGGGTCGGGTTTTGGTAATTTCAGTATTTTGTGTCGTATATTGACTATTTTAGCTTGGGCTTCGTCCCCTTAGCATATTTTGACGTCGTGATTCTGATTTTGGATAGATTCAATGTGAGTGGAGGTCGATTCGAGGGGCAAATGCATCGCGAGCTAGAGACTTGACTGGTTTGAGGTGAGTAGTGATTGTAAATGATGTTCTAAGGGTATGAAACCCCGGATTTGCACATCATTGTGCTATATTGAGGTGACACACACGCTTGATGACGAGTGTGGGGTTGTGCACTGTTGGGGACTGTAACTTAGTCCGTCCCGAATGACTATTTTACCACGTAGTTGACTGAAATCTATTTGCTATCATGAGTATTTGGGCTGAATGCCATATTTGGGCGTCATGCCAACTATTTGAACCCTTCGGGGATTTTTATTGATATTTCCTCACTATTTTGAGTTTATTCTTGAACTCAGTCATGTTATATTTCACTCTTTTCATACTCAACCATGTTTACTATGTTTTAACACTTAAATGATCTTTAAAATGATATTTGGGATGAGAATCATGTTTTACTACTGCCGAGGGGCTTGTGAGGATTTTTTGACTAAGTAAGGTCGAAGGCCTATGTTGTGAGGAAACACTGATCATAAATCAAGGCCAAGGGCTTGAGATAAGTAAGCCACAATGTTGCTTGATTGATATGAGGCCGATAGCCTAGTGATGATGCCACGAGATGGCTTGATATTGCGTTTGGGCCGTAAGGGGCCCTTCTAAGAGTCTGCACACCCCCAGTGAGCGCGAGTACCCATTGTGATGTGAGATATAGCCCGAGGGGCTGGTGTGGTTATGAGATATTTCCTGAGGGGAGGATTTGTTGACATTGTGCTCGAGGGCGAACCTTTATGTGTTTATCTTTCTTATTTACCTGTCATTTATCTGTTTAATTATTGAAAAGGCATTTCATGAAGTTTAAACTGAACTTAAATGATTTCACATTTCTTTACTAATTAGTTGTTTGTTACTGGTTTTACTGCTTCATTATAGCATGTAATGTGCCTTACGTGTTTTCATATCTCTTAGTTGTTTATTTATGATTATTACTCACTGAGTTGGAGGACTCACTTTACTCCCTGCACCCCGTGTGCAAATTCAGACGTTGTTGATCCTGCTAGCGCGAGTTGAGAGCTCCTAGCAGACTTCAGAGTCCACGAGGTAGATGCTTGGCATCCACAGTCCCGTGTTTCTCCCCATTTATCTCATTTCTATCTCTTTATCAGCTTTTCTGTAATAGTTCAGTAGGCATTTCAGACTTGTAGCGTATGGTTAGATGCTCATGACTAGTGACACCCTGGTATCGGGCAGTGTTGGGTTTATTTTCCGCAATTGTACTGTTAACTGTTCACTTTTGGATTATTTATCATGTTTTAGACTTGATTCTTGTTATTGTAATTACTTAAAAACTTAAATGGGAAGTGTCAGTTGGCCTTGTCTTCATGAGAGGTGCCATCACGACCGGGCCCGTATTTTGGGTCATGACAAGTTGGTATCAGAGCCTATGTTACATAGGTCTCACGAGTCATGAGCAGGTTTTGTAGAGTCTTGCGGATCGGTACGAAGACGTCTGTACTTATCCTCGGGAGATTGCAGAACCTTTAGGAAAAACTTTACATTCTTGAATTCTTATCGTGCGTCCTTGATTCAACTTTAAAAGTAACTCTTTAAATGCCTTCCACGCGTTCGCATGCATGCATGAGCGCTCAATATCGGATATGCATCAATGTCTTGTGATTCCTTAATCGAGGGACGAGATGTGATCTCTGTGTGTTGATGTTGGGCCAGTCTGGAAGACTTGGGGCTGAATTTTTTCCTATTGCTTGAGCCCTGAGTTGTTGACTGCACGAGCTCGTGTTTCTGGATCTATATGTTCTGTTGTATCCCTATTAAGGGGAGTAATGACTGGATAGCTACGTGATGAGTATGTTATGACTGCGAGGTGTATTCATATGATTTGGAAACGACGAGAAGGGTCTGCTGGAGGATGGAAGAACTATTAGGTACTTGATTTGAGGTATAGCCCCGAGTTATGGGGAGTGTGAAAAATCTTTTCATATTTTCTAGTTGGGAAGTGAAGTAAATTCCATGTTGTGATACGAGTTCAAACTCAGGAAGATCAGGTGACTGTTAATGTCTATGACAGTGGAAGGGTATGAAGAGATGTTAGTTGAGGCGTCGCAGGTGGGTTATCTCCTGCGGATTGTTCGGAAGTTTGCATAATCATTTATGGCATTTCCTGGAAGATCTCTATTACCAGGAAAATATATGTGTTGCAATTTAAATTTGGGTCACTGAAGAGACTTGGTTTAACTATTACGAGGGTGAATGCGAGATTTGCCGAAGATGTAAAGTACTAGATGGTTTGTGTTTCACGAGCTGATGAAGGATTGAGTTTAATATCACTATGGTATTATGGAAGTAATAAAGTAAACGCGTTATGAGTTATTGTGTGTGTTTTGATCTATGGCTTTGAGCCAAGTGGGGGAGTCTTCTATTGATTAGTTGATTGCACGGTTATGTGCTATGTGGGTTCCTATTTGAGGCATGCTGGTGAATCAGTTATGGCTTACGGAGGTTGAGACCAAGGATGCCTCTAGTAAAGGAAATTTCAATAACGATTATGTTATGCTTTATGGGTGTATTAGAATCACAGAATGTCTTGAGTTGTTGTTGGTAAAGGATGTTCGGTGCATAGAGCAGGAAGTTGCTTGGTTGTATTAGGATGAGGTTACATTCTGCAGTGTTGGAGTGCTAATGAGGCACAGGTTGCTCGGTTCATTTGATCAGTCTAATTGAGGTTCGAGTAGAGTGAATGACTCTCGAGAATGGTTCTAATTGGTTCAAGATTTTTTATGTAATAATTGGAAATTTTCGAGTTGTATATTCGGCTAGAAACTGAAGTTTGCATTGGATGGTGTCAAGACTTGTGGTATTTCGATATCAATTAGGGAATTCTATATACTTTAGCATCAGGAGGGTGAAGGTAACAAATTTAGATTCGCATGAAGTCTCTTCATAGTAAAGTATTTCGAATGTGGTGCTTTTGGGGATATTTAAGAGAGTATTCACAGGGTTATGAGCCTTAGACGGTGTGGTTTTATGCTTGAGTCTCGTGTGGTGAGTCTGGGTTGAGGAATTGTGGTGTTATAGCAAGAATGAGTATCAAGTTGAAGGTAAATTAGAAGGAATCTCGGATAGATGGGATAGCTTGGTAGTAGGACGAATCGGTATGGTAAGGATATGATTAGTTCTTTGGATGCTTGCAAGGTAATGAGTTCTTACAGGTGTTTCACGACAATGCTCTTGGGTTTTAGTGTCCTGCGTAGTTTGGTTGAGTTAGGAGGATTCAGTCCTGTCAATTTTGGTTTTGTGCAAAAGGGGGTCAGAGAGTTCTTGATGATTTCTACCGCGGTTTGGAGGCGTATATTTTCTACTGGCATGAGGAGCGTGGGATGTGTAGTGATTTTCTTCCAGATGGATTCAATAGAAAGTTCTTGGTTGGTTGAGTACATAGTTGCTTGTGGCTCGGAAGGGATATGAAGTTCTCATGTTATCCTAGGACGGTATGGTTTATGCGGTATGTAGTGTAGGCTTGAGATTTGCATGTGTAAGGTCTTGGTTCAGTTCTGAAGGGAAGGTCATAAAAATCCTTAGGCAGCGGGCAGCTTCAGATAATTAGAGAAATGAGCTAGATAATTAGAGAAATGAGCTTCAGATAATTAGGGAAATGATCTTCAGATGATTAAGAAAATGGTATTGCTAGTTGGGGTGATTTGACGAGGGTATATGTTTCAGAAAAAGGCAATGTAATTAAGTTGATGGTACTTTGGTAGTATTGCGGCACTCTCTTGTTGGATCGACTGCTGATATTCGAGTTTTCTTGGTGGCACATAACAACTATAAGAGTACATCTCGTGGAATGATTGGGTGTTGGAGGTGTATTGTATATTCGGACAGCGGAATTGGGATCAGGTATGGTGATTCGTGTGCTATATGGATTTGGAGATGGGAAGTTCTCATAAACAGGTTATGTTGTTGTTGTGGGATGTGTGTATAGGCGCTGTATAGTGACTATCGGGGTTTGGAGACCCGAGTGGATCTTTTGCTACTTGGTATGTTGGATTATGATGTAATATTGGGTACAGACTGGTTGTCTCCGTGTCGTGTTATTCTAGACGACCACGGATTGAGTGGTGAGGTTCGACGGATTATGTACTTAGTAGGGCGGTTTTATATTTCGAAGACCCAGCAGATATTTGGGAAAGGTTGTCTTGCCTATTTGGCCTTCGTGATGGATGTTAGTGTAGAGACTCCCACCATTGATTCAGTTCCGGTGACGAGGGACTTTTCGGATGTGTTTCTTGTGGCCAGGCATGTTGCCAGATGAGGTTGTTGATTTTGGTATTGATTTGGTGTCGAGCCATAGCGTATGGAATCGGCGGGGTTAAAGGAGTTGAAGGATCAACTTCAGGAACTTCTTGATAATGGTTCATTGGTAGACCTATAAGGATGTATGTTCTACATCGAGACGGCTTTGTTGACTTCGAGTTGCCATTGGTGATGGATGTGTTGATTCAATTGTTATTGAGCTATTAGTGTTCTAGGAGGATCTATACGTTACCTTTACATGTTACGAGGCGTTGGAATTTGTTGGTTATTGGCACATGTGGTACGGTTCTATTGGGATTTCGTAGTGGAATTCGAGCGAGAAGAGTATTGGGTATTGGTCGACGGATGGTGTATCGGTTATATCCTTTCGGGTTGGGTAATGTTATGTCAATTGCTTCGCGATGGTTATGATGATTGATTTGGTTGTAGACATCACATTGCGCATGGTTGTCGCTTTTAAGCATAGTGAGTTGAGGTGTTCCATGTGGACCAGTGTTTGGATGAGGTCGCGCATTGGAGCGAAGCTATGTGGAGGTATGATCCTGCGAATTGGATTCGTGTGTTTTTTTTCTACTACGTGTGTCAGGTTCTCAACATTGTGTTGAGGTGGTACTATGGAGCTTGCAGTACAACTCTTTCATTTGATCATTTCCATGATTTGAGTATGTTCGGATGGTTGCTTATTGGTGAGCGAATAGAGCAAGTTGTGGCTTTAGTCTGTATTGAGGTGTCATGCCGGCAGAGTAGTTGTGTTGGATTAGATGAGATTTTTGGGATCTAGAATGAATACAAATGGATTAAGTTTCAGCGTGTGGGAAGGATAACATCGAGGTTCGACTCAGAAATTTGCTATGGTCCTTGCCAAAAGAGAAGTGGCTTCATGAATGGTTGATCTGAGAAATGGTTACGGTTTATTGCATGTTTCATTTATCATTGGCAGTATATGAAAGTGTTAGGATGAGACTTTAGTTGATAAGAGGTTTTCTATCGGTATTCGATTATTGTGTGCAACTGCTGTGATTAGAAGTTATTGCTACAAGCGTTTGAGTTATGTGGTATATAATATAATTGCACCTGAGGTTGTAGGTATGGGTTATTACAGCTTGTTCGGGCTTATTCAGAGTATAGATGTGAGATTCTGATCTGGTGGATGATTTCGAAAGTGGAAATGTGGTTCTAGGGTTTATGGGCTAGGTTAGATTTTGAAATTTCAGTTACATTGTGTTGTCGGGCCTATATGAGATAGGGTGTCGTGGGATCACCCCCGGTTATGTGCATGGTAAGGTTACACAGCGATTTGACGGTTTTCATAACAACTCCGGGCACGTTCGAGGATGAACGTATATTTAAGTTGGGGAGGATGTAACGACCCGACTGGTCGTTTTGAGCTTTTGCACTTCGCTCGCCAGTTCTAAGGCATGACTTGCCCCGTGTGATGTATTATGACTTATGTAAATCATTGGTTTTGGTTTTCAGGTTAATCAGAATGAATTTGGAAGAATAGTTCTCAGTTTGATGCTTGAAATTTGAAAGGGTTTGACAAAGATTTGACTTGTTGGTATATGATCTCGGATTGTCTGTTAGGTGATTTGGGACTTAGGAGCGTGATCAGAATGATTTTTGGAGGTTCGGAGTAGATTTAGGCTTGAATTGGCGAAAATGAATTTTTGGTGTTTTCCGGTTGATAGGTGAGATTTTGATATAGGGGTCGGAATGGAATTCCGAGAGTTGTAGTAGTTCCGTTGTGTCATTTAGGATGTGTGTGCAAAATTTCAGGTCATTTGGACATGGTTTGGTTTGATTTTTGATCAAAAGCGAACTTCGAAAAATTGTGGAAACTTAGGCTTTAATCCGATGAGTTTTGGTTGATTCGGCATTGTTTTAGGTGTTTTTAAGATTGATATAAGTTTGAATAAGGTTATGGGATATGTTTGTGCTTTTGGTTGAGGTTCTGGGGGCCTCGGGGTAATTCGGATGGTCGACGGAGAGTTTGGAATTTTTGATGAAGCTGCAGATTTTTCTGCTTCTGGAATTTCCACACCTGCGAATTGGGAACCGCAGGTGCGATAATGAAGATGCGAGGAAGGGAGCCGTAGAAGCGGAAATAATCTAGGGAGGTAGAAACGGCAGAAGCATTTAGGAGGACCGCACCTGTGATGTCGCAGATGCAGATATGGGATTGCAGATACGGAAAATGTGAAGTTAAGTGAATAACCGCATAAGTGGTTGGTTGACCGAAAATGCGGTATCGCAAAAGCGGAATATTGGCCGTAGATGCGAAAATGCCTGGGCCAGAAGGTATAAATTGTTTCCTTCGCGATTTTTGAGCTATTTCACCATTTTTGAGTCGGCTTTGGAGCTCTTTGGATGATTTTGAAGAGGGATTTCAAGGGAACTTCATTGAGGTAAGAATTTTGGAGCTAAAACTCTTTCCTATGGTATTATTTCATGGATTAGAGCTATAATTGATGGAATTTGAAGGTTAAAAATTGGAGGAAAACTAGGGCTTGATATTAGAGACCTAGACTTGAGGATTTGAAGGACCATTTGAGGTCGGATTTCAGAACTTTTGATATGTATGAACTCGTGGGGAGATAAAGAATCCATTGATGTGAATTTTACCAAATTCCAAGACGTGAGCCCGGGGGTCGGGTTTTGGTAATTTCGGGATTTGTGTCGTATATTGATTATTTTAACTTGGGCTTCATCCCCTTAGCATATTTTGACACCGTGATTTTGATTTTGGATAGATTCGACGCGAGTGGAGGCCGATTCGATGGGCAAAGGCGTCGCGAGCTAGAGACTTGACCGGTTTGAGGTGAGTAGTGATTGTAAATGATGTTCGGAGGGTATAAAACCCCGGATTTGCACATCACTGTGCTATATTGAGGTGACGCACATGCTCGATGACAAGCATGGGGTTGTGCACTGTTGGGGACTGTGACTTAGTCCGTCCCGAATGACTATTTTACCGCGTATTTGACTGAAATATATTTGCTATCATCAATATTTGGGATGAATGCTATATTTGGGCCTCGTGCCAACTATTTGAACACTTCGGGGATTTTTATTGATATTTCCTCACCGTTTTGACTTTATACTTGAACTCAGTCATGTTATATTTCATTATTTTCATACTCAGCCATGGTTACTATGTTTTAACACTTAAATGATCTTTTAAATGATATTTGGGCTGAGAATCATGTTTTACTACTGCCGAATGGCTTGTGAGGATTTTTGACTGAGTAAGGCCGATGGCCTATGTTGTGAGGAAACACTGATCATAAATTGAGGCCGAGGGCCTGAAATATGTAAGCCACGAGGTGGCTTGATTGATATGAGGCCGAGAGCCTAGTGATGATGCCACGAGATGGCTTGATATTGCGCTTGGGCCTTAAGGGGCCCCTCCAGGAGTCTGCACACCCCCAGTGAGTGCGGGTACCCATTGTGATGTGAGATATAGCCAGAGGGGCTGGTGTGGTTATGAGATATTGCCCGAGGGGCAAACCTTTATGTGTTTATCCTTCTTATTTTCCGGTCATTTATCTGTTTAATTGTTGAAAATGCATTTCATGAAGTTTGAACTGAACTTAAATGATTTCACATATCTTTACTGATCTGCTGTTTGTTCATGTTTTACTGCTTCATTATAGCCTGTAATGTGCCTTACGTGTTTTCATATCTCTCAGTCGTTTATTAATGATTATTACTCACTGAGTTGGAGTACTCACTTTACTCCCTACACCCTGTGTGCAGATTCAGGCGTTGTTGATCCTGTTAGCGCGAGTTGAGAGCTCCCAGAAGACTTCGGAGTCCACGAGGTAGCTGCTTGGCGTCTGCAGTCTCGTGTTTCTCCACATTTATCTCGTTTCTATCTCTTTATTAGTTGTTTTGTAATAGTTCAGTAGGCATTTCAGACTTGTAGTGTATGGTTAGATGCTCATGACTAGTGACACTCCAGTATCGGGCCGTGTTGGGTTTATTTTCCACAATTGTACTATTAACTGTTCACTTTTGGATTATTTATCATGTTTTAGACTTGATTCTTATTAGTGTAATTGCTTAAAAACTGAAATGGGAAGTGTCGGCTGGCCTTGTCTTCACAAGAGGCACCATCACGACCGGGTCTGGGTTTAGGGTCATAACAATTCTTGTTGAAACTAGAAAGGTAACACAATAGCCTGTGAAATTAAAGTGATAAAATAATAAAACCAAAATAAATTCTAAGTTAAACATATCAATTGATGATTAAGGACTTCTATATGATAATTTTATTTTTTGAGTTAACTATGTAAGACCAATATTCATCTTTTTAATGAAAATACACTTTTCTTTATTACACAAATACAAATTATCATATAATATTTATCTAGTTTTTTAAAATAATTTTCCTCATAGAGATATGGTACAACGTACCTATAGTCTATAATCTATAGACTTGTCACGACCCGGAATTTTCACCTTCGGGGCCGTGATGGCGCCTAACATTTTACTTGTTAGGCAAGCCAACATTAGAACAATTTATCCATTTTAAACTTTTCAAATTGAATGATAAGAATAATATGAAATAACTGTAATAATCTAAAGTAAAGTGCGGAAGCCATAACAATTGTAATATCTAATACAGCCCTGGACCTGGTGTCACAAGTACACGAGCTACTAGAATAGTACAAATAAAGGTCTGAATAAAACATAAAGTTGTCTGAGGGAAAATACACAGCTAATAAAAAGGAAAGGGGACTCTAGGGGCTGCTGACGCTGAGCAGCTGTACCTCGAGTCTCCGCACTGCTAGCCAACCCGAGCACGCTAATAATCATCGTAAGGACCGACTCTAAAACCTGCACAAGAAGTACAGAGTGTAGTATGAGTACAACCGACCTCATATACTCTATAAGTAACAAGCCTAACCTCGACGAAGTAATGACGAGGCTAAGGCGGGTCACTTGCACTATAACCTGTACGGAGAATAAAATAAAGACAGAAAAGGAAAATACAGAGCAAAATAAGGCAGTTAACTGAAGAAGATGGCTAAATCCTCAAAGAAAGCCAGTGAAGGTCCGAATTACCAATCCTTAGAGTTTAGTATGAAAAATACTGAAAACCAACACAACACAAGGAAATAGAAACACATAGATTGTTGCGGTGCGTAACCCGATCCTACTATACAACACAATCCTCCTTTATTCCACTGTAACAATATCAACAATCATAAATAAATATATGTTGCAGCGCCGATCCCACCATATTAGAAAATCAGTATTATAATTCACCCTTATTTCACCGTATCAATCTACCCATATTTCACCTGTTGCGGCGTGCAACTCGATCCCACTATATCAGTACAATTTCACCCTTATTTCACCATATTAATCCACTCTTATTTCACCTATTGCGGCGTGCAACCCGATCACACCATATTAGTATCAAATATTCAATGAGTACAATCAAATCAATAATTCGAATCACAAGAACCTCTACGGGTGATGAGTTTGAAGCTGAATCGGAAAGGAAACCTCATACCAAATTGAGAGTTCACATATGTAATGTTACACGGTAAGACAAGTCCAGTACATGACAGTTAAAGGATGCAAGTAAGTCAATTAAGGCAAATAGCAGTGAGTCATGAAAGCATAAAAAGGTCTAACTATTTTAACACGAGAAACAATGATTAACAAATAGCAAGTAAAGCATGGGAGGCGTTTAAAGCACATAACAGTCAAAGCATGGAAGGAAACAATTAAGGAAAAGCGGAAAGCAGGGAAACAAGTAATTTGGCTGCGTATAAGCACTTGTCGCCTCGAATATATGCCGCAACACATGAATTTCACATAGCACATAGTTCGAGGGTTCCTAATATCACGACCCGGATTTTCCAACCTCGGGAGTCGTGATGGCGGCTACTAGTGAAAGCTAGGCAAGCCAATCATTCCAAATATTTTACCATTTCCATTTTTAATCCTTTAACAGTTATGAATTAACATTATATAAACAACAAAAATAATAAAATAGAAGGATGAAATGTAACAACTTAATAATAATACCAATACAAATCCATAACCAAAAGCTACCCATAACTGGTGTCACAATCTCACAGACTATTTAGGAATACTACAAATAGGGGTTAGAAAGATAAATACAAAGTTGTTCATGAAATACATAAAAGAAACAGTATGGAAGGATAGAAGGAGATGCCAAGGCATGTGGACGCCTGCAGGACTACCTCGGGTCGCCTGGTGTCTGAAGGCAGCAACCTTAATGTGGTCCAAAAGCTGCAGCACTGGAATCTGCACATAGTGTAGAGTGTAGTATTAGCGCAACCGACCCCATGTGCTGGTAAGTGCCTATCCTAACCTCAACGAAGTAGTGACGAGGCTAGGACAAGACTATAAAATAAACCTATGCAGCTAAATCATATACAGCGAAAAATAAATGCAAAAATTTACAGTTAAAGATAGGAGGGGGAAACATGCTGCGACGAACAACAAGTAACAAAAGAAAACCAACAGATAAATGTAAAGAACACCCTAATTCAATTATCAGCAAGAATCGAAAATCAAAGATAAGTGCACGACATCACCCTTCGTGCTTTTACTCTCATTCTCACCATAAGAATCAATATAATCGCCACGACATCACCCTTCATGCTTTTACCTCACATAATCATGGCACGAAATTATCCTTCGTGCATTATCACTCGTATCATGGAACGAAATTGTACATCATGCGGAACGGCATCATTCTTCGTGCTTTTACCCTTCGTGCATTAACACTCCCAAAATTATACACGGCATCACCCTTCATGCTTTACACTCTTCCTCACCCAAGCAATGATCACAAAGCAATTTGGACAAGGGAATCAATAATATCACAATAAAATTCCGACAAGGGAACAATAGCATTACAACAATATCCCGGCAAAGGAAACAATATCATGAGTAATAACATCCTAGTAAGGGAGATAATATCAAAAGCAATAACATTCTGGCAAGGGAGATAATATCAAAATCATTAACATCCTGGCAAGGGAGACAATATCATAAACCTCTCCTCTTTACCACATTTACTTCACAACTCAATTCTCAACTTGAGCCAATGCTATACCATGTTCAATTACCAATAAAACTTCCACATGCCTTGTTCAACAATATAAATTATCATATAAAGCGTGAACAATACGAAACAGAGTCACATTAATCATATTATAAGACCCACAGGTATGCTTGACACCAGCGTATAGATATCGTCACCATGCCTATACGTCGTACTCAATAATTAATACATAGAAAATAAGATACAACTCCTAATCCCTCAAGCTAAGGTTAGATGAAACACTTACCTCAATGCCACGAACTCAATTCAAGCCTCAGCTATCGCTTTACCTCTTGTTTCTACTACCAATTCGTTTGTATCTAGCCACAATTTACTTAATGATATCTGCCGCACCCCCTTTTTCTCCCTCCCTTTTTACGGGGAGGAAAAGGTCTGGGTTTCGACGTTTATGGGGGATAATAACTCATTCCCCTTTAGGATTTGGGTATTTGAAGAGTTGCCACCTAACATATTATGGTGCGTTAGGGCACCTAATTAACTCTTGGATTGGTTTGTATTACCAGAGATTTAGGGTAAGGGCTCGAAATGACCTCGAGGGGAAGGTGTTAGGCACCCCTCTTGGTCCACAACTGTGGGTCCCGGCCGAACTTATATTTATGAATTAGTCCATTAACAAATAAGTAGTTGAAATAAATAATTGCAAGTAAAGCACGTTGGACGTTGTATAACTCAAATAATAAGACAAAGATTTTGAACAAGTTGTGTACATATGGAAAAGTAAAGCAAAAGGATATTTGAAAAGGAGGGGTCCTAGGTTGGTTAGCCCACAGGATCACCCCACACAAGGTCTGATAAACACTCCCCAATGAGGGGCTACACGTGATATTAGCGCGCAGTCATCATATCTCATTCTACCCAAGTCCCTCCCCTTGGTCATAGCCTAAAGCGTCCTAGTAACCTTGACAATGCCTATGCATGCACTACCCGTCCCTTCTTTGTGGCCATGGAGGTATATTAGTACCTCTAAATCTGGGCAGTTCTAGACAACCCCTAAGGTGCTTAAAGGAGAAAATTCTAGGCGACAGGCAAAAACAATTTAGGACTGCATATAAAGCAAGTTATAGTCTCACAGTCACCTCCTCAAGCATATCACATAAGTGCACATCTTCAAACAACATTCTGTCGCACCTCCTTTTTACATACCCCCATGAGGGTACAAGGGGAGTTTTCTCCAATTAAAGGACAGTCGAAACGGGATTTATTTAATTATTTCAGAGTCGCCACCTGGGAATTTTAAGGCGTCCCAAATCACCAATTTTAATCCCTGAATCGAGGAAAATATGACTCTGTTTATTATTCTGCGAACCAGAAATCCTGAGTAAGGAATTCTGTTAATCCGGAAGAAGGTGTTAGGCATTTCCGAATTCCGTGGTTCTAGCACGGTCGCTCAACTGCTTTCATTCTTGGCTTAATTATCTTGATTTTATTAAATACATTTTTATTGCATGATTTTACTACCGCTTTTTACTTATTGTTTATGACGAATTACGCGTACGTATATTCGTATTATATATCTTTTATAATTACCGGGGATTGTGCCACGCGTACGTGTACACAATAAAATCATCCATGTTATAGTTTTTATAAAAATATATATTCGAAAATTAAAAATAAAATCAGGAACATCATCACCCTTTTTATTTAGATAATGAACTGCACACCTCGGATTATATGAAATTATTTAATATTTTTTTTAAAGAAATTCGTTTTATTAAATATTCGCTCGAAATTGCGCGTACGCATAATCCGAATTTACTTTTAAAATATAACCAGGGTGCACGAACGCATTCCTGATTGCGCAAAATCTTTGTTAATAGTATTATGGACTTTTCACAAATTATTTATTATATCATACATTTTTTATGTGAAAATCATGAGAACTCCCACTTTAGAGGCCTTTGAATTCTTTGAAAAGAATTCACAATCTATTAAAGGTTGTCCGTCGATTATAATCTCCGCGTATAATTTATGTTCATCCAAGACTATTCAAATTCAAAATAAAGAATAAGAACATGATTAATACTATTCTTCACAAATACAACATATATATCTATATGCCCAATAATGAATTGTATATGAAACTAAAAATGATTTATAAAGGGAAGAATATTTTTTCAAGAACTTTTATTATTTCTATTTAGTGCAAGTCCTATTTCTAATTGTCGTTGATGTAAAGTGTTGCAATTTGTATATCTCATTTTATTCTCATATACTTGCTTTTAATCCAATAGGCCTAATTATTTATTTAGGATGGTAAATAAGCATCAAATTGATAAGAAAGGGATTTATTATACAAATTGATTAACAACATTGCCTTACATGCCACATATTTGTATGTCTTGAAACATTCGTAGCACTTTAACATCATAATGAGCCATAACAACTCAACTTACCATCCACTAATGGTTCTATAGATACCTGTTATAATGCCACATAAGAACGTACAACTTATATCATTTCTTCCACAACTAAATCAGATTATCAGAATAAACTAACAATATGGTTTTGACATTTTCACGCTATTCTTTATTCAACTAACAACGTCACAAGGCCTAGTTAATGGCCAATCTTTATGTCATGTTTCCTACCTTGACAATTCAAACATGACAAAACTAATGAGATGAAGGGCTAACATTATTACAAAGCCTTCACTACTAAATATGAATTTCAAGGTAAGACAATTAACTCATAGCTATCAAATTGAATTCACTACTAATTAACTAACATGAAACAAAAAATGAAATTTAAACTGATGAACTCGGACAAATGGAAAAAAACAGAATTACAAAGCAAGCTTCGTTGATTAATCATGTTGAATCTCTTTCCAACATGAAATTTAAAAGACATGTACCTGAAAATGAAGGTAGAAGGAGTAAATTTCAGCAGTAGCAGCAGTAACAAATTCAGCAGAATATACCAGTGTTCAACAGATTTGGTCAACAAAACAAGGCCCGAGGAACTCAGAAACACAGTACAAGACTTCTTAAAAGTTTCAGATTTTAAAACTGAACAATCTGTCTGATTCTAAAACTTTAGAAAAGGAAAACTGAAAAGCTCTTAATTTCAAAAATCAGCCTTAATACTAGTGTCTGATGTAGAATTCTTTTTACTATTTCTGATTTTCTTTCTTTCCTTCTATCCTATATCTGATTCTGTTCTTCTCAATTTTCAGATTTCTATTTCTGATTTTTCTCAATGTATCTCTCTCAGTCTTTCTCTGAAAAGCTCTTAAATCAGATTTTTTCTCTTTCAAAATCTGAGTCTCTCTAAACTCTCTTTCTCTGAAAAAACTGATCTAAATCAGTCCCAATTCCCTCTATCTTATACAGGTCTGTCTCCCCTCCTTTTTAAGTGCTGCCCGGACCCCCTTTATCTTTTAAAAACAGAAAATTTCCATTAAAAATCTGTTTTTCCACTTTAAATCCCATTAGGCTAACTTTTCCCTGATTTTCAGCAGCCCATTACCCTTTGTTTCCCATTATCACACTAAATAATAGCCATTAACTTTCCACTTTCAGCCCACTACTATTATCACATTACCCTACTGTTTCTATCCCAGAAATACCCTTGAAAATCCTACTGTAATTACAGTTTTTACTGCCCCAGACCAAAGACTGCCTAAATCTTAACAGGTTTATCTGAATTAAACTGTTTAGCAGCTAAAAACCAATTCCTAAATCAAAACAAACATTTTGTCTTTTAAATGATAGCTAATTGATCCCACACCCAATGTCTAATAGCTAATGGACAAAACTAAATTCAGATTGAACACTGAACTTGTATACAAACGTATTAACAATACACAGAACTTAACAGAACAAAAATCTGAATTGAAATTGAATTTAGCATAAGTGCAGGGGCATGGTCAGTATATTGACACTGCCTGAAACTTAATGCTAAGAAATCAACAGCATCTTATTGAATTTCAAACAAAGCTGATTTAATTAACGAGTATTAGTCAAACTGATTATTTACAACAATTGTCGACAAACAACTGATAAACAGATTATTTCAAACAGCATTTTCAGAAACAGAATTCTATAATATAACTAATCGACGAACTTAATCGAGTCGATTACACACATTGTAATTAATCACAACTAACAGAAACAATTCACATTCGGATCAAGTAGATAGGTAGGAGGCAGAATCACGGAATTAAACAATAAAAAAAATGAAAAAATTAAACAGACAACTAAAATAGGCAACAACATATGTAGGAAACAAAAGAAAAATAGGAAAATACCTCTGAATCTTCAATTCCATACGGACTCGAACTTGACTTTGAATTCGGACCTTTTTGAAATCAAACAGACCTTAGTCGAAGTATTTTCAACTAAAAATACTTCGACTAAGGTCGATTAGACCCCAATCTTCTATTTAACTCAGGCAAATTCCATGTTTTGAAATTTTTAGGGTTTTCTGATTCTTGGATCCTAAATTCGAACACTTCTAGGCAGATTCGAAGGGAACCAAAGATGACACAAGGGTGAGGGAGGCCTAGGGGTCGTTTGGTGTTAGTTTGGAAAGAATCTGAGTGAGTTCAGATTTGATTCGAACCTTCAAAAGAAGATTCGAAGAGTTCTGAGGCGATTCGAACCAAACCAACACCAGATCCACAACGAGGGTAGTTAGGGGAAGCCATGGTGTTAATTTGGGGCTGGTTGGTTTAGATCTAAGTTTGGCTCGAATCTTCAAATGAAGATTCGAGAACCTTCAGGAAGATTCGAGCCAAACGGCTAACATATTCGGATAGAGGAGGTTCAGGGGGTTCTAGGGTGTTATTTTGGTGACCGGCGGCGTTGATGCCGCCGGGTTTCAGGCGGTGGGATCCTAGGGCGGCTAGGGTTAGGAGTGGGGGTTTGGGGGACGATGATGAACAGTGTAGGAGGGGGGTGTTTAGTTTGGGGCCGGGGTAGGGGCCTGGGACTTATATAGGGGTGGGGTGGATTGATATTGTCCGTTGGATTAGATAGAATGAAGGGTTGAGATCAATCCACTTAACCAACGTCGTCGTTTGGTCTAAGTTCAGGGTCGGCCTGTATTGGGTCAAAGGGTCGGGTTACAGGTTACGGGTAAGGGTAGTATATCTCAGCCGTTAAATTGATCTAATCTAACGGCCCTTGATGAATGATCACCAAACGACGTCATTTGGCGTAGCTGAATTGGACCGGACATGGTAATTTGGATTGGGCTGTGGGGGGGAATTAATTCGATTTGGGCCTGGATTTTAATCCAGTCCGATTTTATGTATATGTATTATTTTTTTTCATTTTTTTCTAATTAGATTTCTAATTTTAATTATAAAACAATTTTAACTTCACAAAAATATATTAATTATTCTATAACAATTATTTAACACATAGACAAAACATCAATCACACAGTGGAATATTTAAAATAGAACTATTGCATATTTTTTGTGATTTTGTTTAAATTATCTTTTTAATTACATAATTAAATCCTATATGCATGCAACATGTATTTTATTTTATTTTTTCATTCTATTATGACACCGTAAATATTTACGGACATAAAACAAATATTTAACATCACGCAAATTCAAAAATTACACAGTAAAAGAAATTTATTTTATTTTTGATTTATTTTGGAGTAGTTTTCATAAGGCAAAAATCACGTGCTCACAGCTGCCCCTCTTTGTGCGGAAACTCGAAGAGTTTTCGTGCAAAGATAAAGTGAGCGGATACGAGCGATTTTTGCCCGTTCAAATACTCCGTGGGAAGCATTTTTTGAAAGATTTGACCGAACCTCTGCTTCAAAGGTTTCCTACATATCCTTGGCTATAAAGGAATCAGGTCAATGTAGTTCGGGAAGTTTTGGGTAGCTGGGACTACCATGGGACTGTGATGTTACTGCTGCTTTGTGCTGTTTTTACTACTTGCTGACCTCCTTATTACACCTTACTTCAAAGGAAATACAAAAAGTTAAACTAGACTATGGTACATGAATTATAAAAATCTTATCTAGATCATGCCCTTGCGTTTCTTGTTGTCTTGATATCTTGGTGACTCTTGGGCATTTGGCTTATTCCGTATTCCTTTTCATTGTGTCCCGTATTTTCTTTTGGGACTCTTGTTGTTTCTTGCTGGGGATTTTGTTGGACTTCTCTGCTTTATTGATTCTAAATGTGCTCCTTTATCATATGAGCGGGCTTTTGATTTCAAAACTTCAATTGCATTCCCTCGTTCTCCAGGTGGGTGCCTTGACTGCTTCTTTTCTTTCTTCATCCTCGTTCTCCAGGTGGACGCCTGACTTCTTTTTAACTTCTTCATCCTCATTTTCCAGGTGGACGCCTGACTTCTTTTAATTCTTCATCCTCATTCTCCAGGTGGACGCCTGACTTCTTCTTTTCTTATCCTCGTTTTCTAGGTGGACGCCTGACTTCTTTAATTCTTCATCCTCATTCTCCAGGTGGACGCCTGACTTCTTCTTTTCTCATCTTCATTCTCCAGGTGGACGCCTGACTTCTTCAATTCTTCATCCTCATTCTCCAGGTGGACGCCTGACTTCTTTAATTCTTATCCTCATTCTCCAGGTGGATGCATGACTTCTTTAATTCTTATCCTCATTCTCCAGGTGGACGCCTGACTTCTTTAATTCTTCATCCTCATTCTCCAGGTGGACGCCTGACTTCTTCTTTTCTCATCCTCATTCTCCAGGTGGACGCCTGACTTCTTTAATTCTCATCCTCATTCTCCAGGTGGACGCCTGATTTCTTCAATTCTTATCCTCATTCTCCAGGTGGACGCCTGAATTCTTTAATTCTTCATCCTCATTCTCCAGGTGGACGCCTGACTTCTTCTTTTCTCATCCTCATTCTCCAGGTGGACGCCTGACTTCTTCTTTTTCTTCATCCTCATTCTCCAGGTGGACGCCTGACTGCTTCTTTTCTTTCTTCATCCTCGTTCTCCAGGTGGATGCCTGACTTCTTTTTAACTTCTTATCCTCATTCTCCAGGTGGACGCCTGACTTCTTCTTTTCTCATCCTCATTCTCCAGGTGGACGCCTGACTTCTTTAATACTCATCCTCATTCTCCAGGTGGACGCCTGACTTCTTTAATTCTTATCCTCATTCTCCAGGTGGACGCCTGACTTCTTTAATTCTTATCCTCATTCTCCAGGTGGACGCCTGACTGCTTCTTTTCTTTCTTCATCCTCATTCTCCAGGTGGACGCCTGACTTCTTTTTAACTTCTTATCCTCATTCTCCAGGTGAACGCCTGACTTCTTCTTTTCTCATCCTCATTCTCCAGGTGGACGCCTGACTTCTTTAATTCTCATCCTCATTCTCCAGGTGGACGCCTGACTTCTTTAATTCTTATCCTCATTCTCCAGGTGGACGCCTGACTTCTTTAATTCTTATCCTCATTCTCCAGGTGGACGCCTGACTTCTTTAATTCTTCATCCTCATTCTCCAGGTGGACGCCTGACTTCTTCTTTTCTCATCCTCATTCTCCAGGTGGACGCCTGACTTCTTTAATTCTCATCCTCATTCTCCAGGTGGACGCCTGATTTCTTCAATTCTTATCCTCATTCTCCAGATGGACGCCTGAATTCTTTAATTCTTCATCCTCATTCTTCAGGTGGACGCCTGACTTCTTCTTTTCTCATTCTCATTCTCCAGGTGGACGCCTGACTTCTTCTTTTTCTTCATCCTCATTCTCCAGGTGGACGCCTGACTTCTTTAATTCTCATCCTCATTCTCCAGGTGGACGCCTGATTTCTTCTTTTTCTTCATCCTCATTCTCCAGGTGGACGCCTGACTGCTTCTTTTCTTTCTTCATCCTCGTTCTCCAGGTGGACGCCTGACTTCTTTTTAACTTCTTATCCTCATTCTCCAGGTGGACGCCTGACTTCTTCTTTTCTCATCCTCATTCTCCAGGTGGACGCCTGACTTCTTTAATTCTCATCCTCATTCTCCAGGTGGACGCCTGACTTCTTTAATTCTTATCCTCATTCTCCAAGTGGACGCCTGACTTCTTTAATTCTTATCCTCATTCTCCAAGTGGACGCCTGACTTCTTTAATTCTTATCCTCATTCTCCAGGTGGACGCCTGACTTCTTTTTAACTTCTTCATCCTCGTTCTCCAGGTGGACGCCTGACTTCTTCTTTTCTCATCCTCATTCTCCAGGTGGACGCCTGACTTCTTTAATTCTCATCCTCATTCTCCAGGTGGACGCCTGACTTCTTTAATTCTTATCCTCATTCTCCAGGTGGACGCCTGACTTCTTCTTTTCTCATCCTCATTCTCCAGGTGGACGCCTGACTTCTTTAATTCTAATCCTCATTCTCTAGGTGGACGCCTGATTTCTTCAATTCTTATCCTTATTCTCCAGGTGGATGCCTGAATTCTTTAATTCTTCATCCTCATTCTTCAGGTGGACGCCTGACTTCTTCTTTTCTCATTCTCATTCTCCAGGTGGACGCCTGACTTCTTCTTTTTCTTCATCCTCATTCTCCAGGTGGACGCCTGACTGCTTCTTTTCTTTCTTCATCCTCGTTCTCCAGGTGGACGCCTGACTTCTTTTTAACTTCTTATCCTCATTCTCCAGGTGGACGCCTGACTTCTTCTTTTCTCATCCTCACTCTCCAGGTGGACGCCTGACTTCTTTAATTTTCATCCTCATTCTCCAGGTGGACGCCTGACTGCTTCTTTTCTTTCTTCATCCTCGTTCTCCAGGTGGACGCCTGACTTCTTTTTAATTTCTTATCCTCATTCTCCAGGTGGACGCCTGACTTCTTTTAATTCTTCATCTTCATTCTCCAGGTGGACGCCTGACTTCTTCTTTTCTTATCCTCGTTTTCCAGGTGGATGTCTGACTTCTTTAATTCTTCATCCTCATTCTCCAGGTGGACGCCTGACTTCTTCAATTCTCCATCCTCATTCTCCAGGTGGACGCCTGATTTCTTCAATTCTCCATCCTCATTCTCCAGGTGGACGCCTGATTTCTTCAATTCTCTTTAATTCTTCACCAGATATTTCCTGACATAAATATTGTATTTGCCCCTGTTTTAAATCAAAGAAAACTTCGTTAGTTTAAAGCAGGGTGGTTGACTGGGGTATTCTTGCCGATTGTGATGCTCCTCTTCGTCTCTCTTTATTGCCTTGGAATGGTTGAAAAGACTGTTTTGTCCTTGTAATTGATCCTTGACTATAGGATTCCCCTCTGTATGTTTTCCTTCAAACCCTTTTAACTGTAATCATATGTCCCTTCTGACTTTGCTGATCCACATTTGATTTCACCTTTCTTACACCCATATCTTTTATTTCCCACCTTTCGTGGCCGTATTTTGTAACCTTGGATCTTGGTAGTATACCTTGACATTCCTTCTTATTTGTTTGGAATAAAGCTTATCTCAAATCTTTTAGAAAAGTAAGATTATTAGTGATGAAACACGCTGATTTCGACAATTATAGAATGAAAAGAAAAATCCAAGTTTGGATGACTGGTGGAGAAAGAATAAAAACTTATCTGATTGGAGTTACTGGCACAAATGATCAGGGTATGTATTTCGGATTAATCAACCCAGTCTTTAATCAATCTCCTTTCAATTGTCTCGTTTTTGTTTTTTTGCCAAAATTTCCATAATCCAACCTCATTTTTCATTTCACAGACCTGTTGGACTTGCAATGTCTTCAAAGAGTTTTCACCGATAAACCTTCCTCATTTGTTCATTTCTCACTTCCTTTTCGCCTTATGGTGCCTACGAAGGTTTTCACCAATAAGACTCTCTCATTTTACTTTTCTCTCAACTTCCGTCGCCTTATGGTGCCCGTGTGGGTTTTCACCTATAAGACTCTCTCATTTTTACTTTCTTTTCTTGTTTGTACCAGAGTATTATGAACCATCTTCATTTGCTTGACTCAACATTTTTCTAAGATTGGTCGAAAGGTCTTTCTGGTATGTGGTTAGAAATGGAAAAGGTATTAAAAACTAAACAGTTTTGGTATGTGTTTAAAATTACAACTCTTGGAATCTTTTTCTTATTTCCAATACAATTCTTGCCCCAGTTCCTTAATTGGGGTCACTTGATGTTTCTTTTTGTGCACATTTTATGTATATTGTGCACCCTATGACCGAGCCGTGAGGCGCCTATGTATCCTTCTTTGAGGAATCAGGTCAAACGTAGTTCACTACATAATAGTGATGATTTTTTTTTTAATTATTTCATACTTGATTTTTTTATTGATTCCAAGAGAGGGTAGGAAAGAAACAAGTATGGCTCAAAAGGGAAGCAAATGGTATAGTGTTTGGATAGCAGAATAAATTGCCTTTGTCATTCCAATCTTCGAAATAATGCTAAATACAAACACTCAAAAAGTTATGCATAATATCTCTTTACCGCGTCAGAATTGATCGCCATATCTATGCATTTGCCTTCAATGTCTGTTAAGCATAGTGCACCATTCGATAATACTCTGGTCACAATGAATGGTCCTTGCCAATTCGGGGCAAATTTGCCCTTTGCCTCGACCTGATGTGGAAGAATACGTTTCAGCACATGCTGACCTACTTCAAACTTCCGGGGTCGCACCTTTTTGTTGTATGCTCTTTCTATTCTTCTTTGATATAATTGACCATGACATACTGCGGCCAATCATTTTTCATCAATTAAGTTTAACTGTTCCAGACGGGTTTTGACCCATTCATCATCATCAATCTTTGCTTCGGCGATGATCCGAAGGGAAGGAATCTCAACTTCTGCAGGAATTACTGCTTCAGTGCCATATACCAACAAATAAGGAGTTGCTCCTACTGAAGTGCGAACAGTAGTGCGGTATCCCAATAATGCAAATGGTAATTTTTCATGCCATTGTTTTGAACCTTCTATCATTTTCCGAAGTATCTTCTTTATGTTTTTGTTGGCTGCTTCTACTGCTCCATTCGCCTTGGGCCGATATGGGGTAGAGTTACGATGTGTAATCTTAAACTGTTGACATACTTCCTTCATTAAGTTGCTGTTAAGATTAGCACCGTTATCTGTGATGATCACCTTCGGGATTCCGAATCGACATATGATATTTGAATGGACAAAATCGACCACAGCTTTCTTGGTCACTGATTTGAATGTCTTGGCCTCAACCCATTTGGTAAAATAATCAATAGCTACCAGAATGAACCTGTGTCCATTGGATGCTGCCGGCTCAATTGGTCCAATCACATCCATGCCCCAGGCAACGAAGGGCCATGGTGCCGACATTGTGTGCAACTCGGATGGTGGAGAATGAATCAAATCTCCGTGTATTTGGCATTGATGACACTTGCGCACAAAACTGATACAATCTCGCTCCATGGTAAGCCAATAGTAACCGGCTCGGAGGATTTTCTTTGCCAATACATATCCACTCATGTGGGGTCCGCAAACTCCTGAATGTACTTCAGACATGACAGCTGCAGCTTGTCTGGCATCTATGCATCTTAATAATCCAAGATCTGGTGTTCTTTTATACAAAACTCCTCCGCTTAAGAAGAATCCATTTGCCAATCGCCTAATGGTCCTCTTTTGATCTCTTGTGGCTTGTGCGGGATATATCCCCATCCTGATATACTCCTTGATGTCGTGGAACCATGGTTCACCATCAAATTCTTCTTCAACCATATTGCAATAAGCGTGCTGATCGTGGACTTGAATATGTATTGGATCTACATAAGCTTTGTCCGGATGGTGCAACATCGATGCCAGGGTAGCCAATGCATCGGCAACCTCATTATGGATTCTTGGAATATGTTGGAATTCCACTGATTGAAACCGCTGACAAAGATCATGTAGACATTGTCGGTATGGTATGAGCTTCAAGTCTCGGGTTTCCCATTCTCCTTGAATTTGATGTACCAAAAGATCTGAATCTCCCATGACTAAGATTTCTCGGATACCCATGTCTGCGGCTAGCCTTAACCCCAAAATGCAAGCTTCATATTCAGCCATATTATTGGTGCAATAAAATCGCAATTGAGCCGTAACAGGATAGTGATACCCTGATTCAGAAATGATTACAGCTCCTATTCCGACTCCTTTCATGTTGGCGGCTCCATCAAAGAAAAGTTTCCAGCCAGGCTTTTCAATTCGCTCCACCTCGTCGATATGCATTGTTTCTTCATCAGGAAAATAAGTTTTCAACGGCTCATATTCCTCATCGACCGGGTTTTCGGCTAAATGATCGGCCAGTGCTTGAGCCTTCATTGCAGTTCGAGTCACATAAATGATGTCGAATTCTGTGAGCAATATCTGCCACTTTGCAAGCCTTCCCGTTGGCATAGGCTTTTGAAAAATGTATTTCAATGGATCCAACCGAGAAATGAGGTAAGTAGTGTAGGATGACAAATAGTGTTTCAATTTTTGAGCTACCCATGTTAGGGCGCAACATGTCTTTTCCAGATGAGTATACTTAACCTCATAAGCTGTGAACTTCTTGCTAAGGTAGTAGATGGCCTGTTCTTTTCTGCCAGTAAGGTCATGTTGCCCCAATACACAACCAAATGAATTTTCCAAAACCGTTAAGTAAAGAATCAAAGGTCTTCCTGGCTCTGGCGGGACCAACACGGGTGGGTTAGACAAGTACCCTTTTATCTTATCGAACGCTTCTTGACACTCATCGGTCCATTTGACCGCAGCATCCTTTTTCAACAATTTGAAAATTGGCTCACAAGTCATTGTGAGCTGAGCAATAAACCTGCTGATGTAATTTAACCTTCCCAACAAACTCATTACTTCAGTTTTGTTCCTGGGAGGTGGCAATTCTTGGATGGCTTTGATTTTTGATGGGTCTAGCTCGATGCCTCGTCGACTGACTATGAATCCCAACAATTTTCCAGACGGAACTCCAAATGCGCACTTGGCAGGGTTAAGCTTGAGGTTGTACCTGCGAAGTCTTAAGAAGAACTTCCTCAAATCCCCAACGTGGTCGGCCTGATGCTTTGATTTTATGATCACATCGTCCACGTATACCTCAATCTCCTTGTGTATCATATCATGAAACACTGTGGTCATTGCTCTCATATAGGTTGCTCCGGCGTTCTTCAAACCGAATGGCATTACCCGGTAGCAATAAGTTCCCCATGGTGTGATGAATGCCGTCTTTTCTGCATCTTCTTCATCCATTAGAATTTGATGATACCCGGCATAACAATCCACGAAAGACCCTATATCATGCTTGGCACAATTGTCGATCAAAATATGGATATTAGGTAATGGGAAATTATCCTTTGGACTTGCTTTGTTGAGATTGCGATAGTCGACGCATACTCTAATTTTGCCATCTTTCTTTGGCACAGGAACGACATTAGCTAACCAAACAGGATATCGAGTGACTCGAATGACCTTTGCTTCCAATTGTTTGGTGATTTCTTCCTTAATTCTCACACTCATATCAGGCTTGAATTTTCTCAGCCTCTGCTTGACAGGAGGCACCGTTGGATCGGTGGGCAATTTGTGGACCACTAAATCAGTGCTCAAGCCCGGCATATCGTCATACGACCATGCAAAAACATCTTTGAATTCTATGAGTGCTTTAATTAACTCCTCTCGGATCTTTGGTTCGAGATGGACACTTATTTTAGTTTCCCGGACATTACTCGTGTCCCCTATATTGACGTCCTCGGTATCACTCAAGTTAGGTTTGATTTTTTCCTCAAAGTGAATTAACTCTTTACTAATCTCTTCAAAAACCTCATCTTCATCATATTCTGATTCATAATCACAATATATTTCTTGAATTATTACTTCGGAACCAGATTGATTTTTAAGACTGGGCTGAGGATTCCTCATGCATGCCATATCACTAGAGCCAGCGTAAAAGGAACTGTACAGGAAAGAAGAAAAAGAAAAGAAAACTATCAGGAATGATAATAAAAAGGAAACTGCTTTTTATTGGATGATGAAAGATAACAAGGTTTGCACACTTCAAACAAACTGTAAGATAAGCTTTGGGATTACAACCCTGAAGTAACCCAAACAAACTGAAAGAAAATCAAAATAAACTACCAAGACTCCTTTCGAATTGGGAGAGGAGTGGCTTTCCAATTATTGAGCTTTGTTTCTGGCCCAACGAATTGAACTTCTGCGTTGCTACACCCTTCTCCGCCTTCCAACATATTCACATCACTAAACAATTTCTCGAACCTTTCAATTAATTCCTCCTCAGGATTGACCCGGGATTTAGGAATTGTTGTTATCGGGCGATTTTTAGCACCGGTCTTGACAAAAGACTTTGACAGATGTGGTACTGGTTTTGGAAGAACCCATGCTTGGTGTTTCAACTTCCTGGCCCTTATCACGTCATTGGCGGTGGGTATGAACCCTAAACCGAATGTTCCCCAGTTCTCGGGGAGAGATACTGGTTGTACAATTCCTTGCAAAGATAAGCCCAGACCTTTGCCGGGTATAAAGCCATTCTTTAACATTTCATAAGCTACCATGACTGATGCAGAGGATATCTTTGGATTCGGAAGGTATTTCCCTTCTGGAATTTTCTCTACTGACACCGTGTCGGACACTTGGTATACCCATGGTCCTTGGTCAATTTCTGTTCCCTCGACCGGTACAATGGTACTGTTGTGAGCATTTAAACTTTCTTCTCCATGCACGACTATTTCTTGATGATCCCATTCAAACTTGACAGCCTGATGTAGTGTTGACGGGACTGCTTTAGCAGCATGGATCCATGGTCGACCCAACAACAAGTTGTAAGAAACAGTCATGTCCAACACTTGGAATTCCATTGTGAATTCAACTGGCCCTATAGTTAGTTCCAACACTATGTCGCCAAATGAATCTCTGCTTCCACCGTCAAATCCTCGTACGCAGATACTATTCTTCTGGATCCTCTCCTCTTTAATTTTTAATTTGTTTAAAGTGGAGAGAGGGCATATGTTTGCACTGGACCCATTGTCAACCAATACCCGGGTTACTACGGAGTTTTCACATTTCACGGTGAGGTAAAGAGCTCTGTTGTGCTCGGTACCTTCCACAGGTAATTCATCATCAGCAAATGTAATTCTGTTTGTCTCAAAGATTCTGTTGGCTATTTTTCCCAAATGATTTACAGAGATCTTTTCAGGAACATGAGCCTCATTCAGGATTTTCATCAAAGCCAGACGGTGCTCCTCTGAATGTATCAGTAATGACAACAATGAAATTTGAGCGGGGGTCTTCTTTAATTGATCCACGACAGAATAATCATGGAGTTTCATTTTTCTTAAAAACTCCTCCGCCTCTTCTTCCGTCACAGCTCTCTTTGTTGGCGTTGGATTGTTTTTAGTTTTTCTCAACTCTTCGGGAGTAAAACATATTCCCGAACGTGTCAAGCCTTGCACCTCACACACTTCTTCCTTGATTTCTTTGCCCTTGTACATTACAGATACCCGTTCATAGTTCCATGGGATGGCTTTGTTGCTGATGACCGGCAGCTGGATTACAGGTGCAATAATAACCCGATCTGTACGGGCTCCTTCTACGAATATAATGGGTTTGTTAGCAACCCCTGGTACTATCACTTTCGGCCTTTCTTGTTTTGCGGCAACTTGGCTCGATGATCCCTCCTCGATTATCATAGATGGTCCATCACCATTTCTGTTCTGCTTAGATACCGGCTTCTCCTTTGTTAACTGCTTATCTGGCTTGGTTTCATGAGATTTGATCATCATGACAGTTTGTGATGGCTTCTTTGTCTCCCCATCAGCTTGTATGATTTCTATCATATTAGCCTCTTGATGGGCTGGCATTGGATTTCTATTGATATTTGGGGCTTCGGGGGTTTGAACCTCGATTTTATTAGTATCAATCAGCTCTTGTATTGCATTTTTCAAATGCCAGCACTTCTCCGTATCATGGCCTGGTGCACCGGAGCAATATTCACAGCTAATGGTGTAATCCAAATTCTTTGGAGGAGGATTGGGTAGCTTGGATTGTATTGGTCTCAGCATGTCTAGCTGTCTCAGCCTGTGGAACAGACTAGTGTAAGACTCTCCCAATGGAGTGTAAGTTTTCTTTTTCTGTTCCCTTTCTCCCCTGAATGCTGGCCTAGGCCTGAAACCTGGTCCGGGATAGGCTCGTGGGTAAGTATTTGGTGTGACAGGAGCACGCCAATTGGTGTGAACAGGTGGCTGATTGTATGCTTGAGCATGGTTAATGGAAAAATGAGGCTCTGAAGGGTGATAGTAGTGTTGGGATGAATCATGGTGGTAAGCTGATTGGCGAGGTCGTTGCTGATTATAGTAAAGCGGTGAACCTCTGGGTCCCGGCCAAATTCCTGAATCAACTACTGCTGCTTCCTCCCTCTTCTTTCTTCCGATTCCTCCTACCCCGCCTTGAATAGCTTGAGTAGTTGCCTTAATTGCTGAATAGCTCATGATTTTATTTGTCTTGAGGCCTTCTTCCACCATACCTCCCATCTTCACTACTTCGTTGAATGATTTCCCAACCGCTGAAACCAAGTGGGCATAGTAAGTCGGTTCCAAGGCTTGGAGGAAGTAGTCTACCATTTCGCTCTCCTTCATAGGAGGATCCACTCTTGCTGCCTGTTCTCTCCACCGAAAACCATACTCTCTGAAACTTTCATTGTGTTTCTTCTCAAATTTGGTCAAAGATAATCGATCTGGGATGATTTCCAGATTGTATTGGAAATGGTATGCGAATGCCTGTGCCAGGTCATCCCAGGTGTACCATCTTCCATGGTCCTGGCGTGTATACCACTCCAAAGCTGATCCGCTTAGACTTTGACTGAAGTAAGCCATCAATAATTCATCCTTTCCCCCAGCTCCTCGCATCTTGCTACAGAAACCCCTTAAGTGGGCTACTGGGTCGCCGTGCCCGCTGTATAGGTCAAATTTGGGCATCTTGAAGCCAACTGGCAATTGTACATTAGGGAATAAGCATAAATCTTTGTATGCTACACTGACTTGCCCACCTAATCCCCGCATGTCTCGGAACGATTGTTCTAGACTTTTGACCTTCCTGAACATCTCTTCTTGTTCAACATTTTTGGCTGGCTTGTCAATTTCGGTTGGGAGATCAAACCGAGGAGCAGTTGAATTGATTTCGGAGGCTTTGAAGGTGGGCTCCGGGGGGTAATATTGGTTGTCTTGGGCCTGGAATGTAGGCTCACTAGGAGATTTGTGAAATGTAGCAGGGGGAGGTGCTACGAAAACAGGAGTCATAGGTGGAGGAAAGTACGGAACTGGTTTTGGAGGTGGAGACTGTGGTGTCTGAGAGGTGGTGCCTCGGTAGTGCTGATAAATGGGGAAATTTGGGGATAATTCAGTGGTGATATTATCCTGAGTTTGGGTCATTGATGGAGCAGGGTTATTTGGGTGAGATGGGGGTAACTGTCCTGTAGACCAGGCTTGGTACATCTCAGCCATTTGCTGCTTGAGTTTAAACATCTCTTCTTTCATTTTCCCGACATCCATCTCCTCTAGCTCCATACCTGTGTCAACATCTGGGATAGACATACTTTCGGGTATTGGTCCTTTTGATCTTGTGTGATAGTGATAATATGCCAGTATACTCTTTAGAGAAACTAACTGCTTGAATTCTGAAAATGAACAAACTTGTTAGTTTTGAGAGTTTAACACATATATAATCACACGTTGAGATGCAATGCTCCTAGACAAATAATCCCTTTCTATTATGCATTTGCTCGGCTGCTTGTGTCGTCCCAGCTTTCTTGAAATTTTTATTGTTATTCACTTTTATTTATTATATATATCTTTTATCGTGGTGGTCGAATCTTAGAGATTGCCTACGTATCATGCCTCACATGAATCAGACCTTGCGTAGTTTGGACCAAAGCAATCACTATTATTCATTACACAAAGATGGAATTACATTTGAAAACTTTAAGAAAATGGCTTGAAAACACACACTTAAATCAAAATAAAAGATACAATTCTTAACATCTCACAACGTGCTCCACTTTCCACTTTTGTTTGTCAAATATTGGATTATCTGCTCAATGTGGGGCTTGACCCGGATGGCCTCCCAGCGTACGATACATCCTTTCCAACTCCATTGCTAGATGACGAGCAAAAGTGGGCGCATGCTCTGTAAACCTTTCATAATCCATTCCTTGGCAATTTACATAACTTTGAGATGTGAAGACTGCCAGGTCGTGGATTTGTGCCCTGAAACCTTGGAGACGTTGGTCTTGGTCTTGCAATTGCTGCTGACGAGTGGTGGCTATATCTCTGACACGGTTTTCACGATCTAGAGCTGATTCTAACAGAGCTCGGAGTCTGGCCTGCTCTAATCTTGCTTGCGATCTTTCCCTGTCGAGGTCTGCTTGTTGATGTTCTCTGTTGCATCTTCTTGCCTATTCTAGTTGTGCACGAAGCTGGTCTTCTGATCGCGTCCAATAGTCTTTTTCCTTCTTGAATTGTGCCTTGTCTTTTTCGGATTGCCTATCCTGGCGTTCCTTGTTAGATCTGGCTTCTTCGTTTAATTGTTGGATCCTTTCTTTTGCTTTGCTCAACGCCCTTTCATTTTCCGCAAGAATGGAATCATAATCTTGCATTCTTTCAAAGAGATTGGCGATGGTTTTTTGATCCTTCCAGCTCCTCTTTGGCGTTTCAGAAACTCTTTTCATTTTTTGGAATCGAGCATGAAGATTTTCATTCTCACAAGCTAGACTCTTTTTCTCGCCTTCGGCTTCTTGTTCTTGCAAATCTTTCTCCAAACTGAGGCTTCTTAGATTTTCTTTTAGGGCATGGATAGTTGCTTTGTACCCTTTTTCCTTTTCTCCCCAGATCAACCGTTCTTGGATTTTATCATTGAAGTTTTGAATATGGGGTCTTTTTGTTGGCCTTCTTAGCTCAGGCTCTGATACATCATCCACGCGAGATCGTTTTTCAAACCACCTTGCATATCCAGGATTTATCTCACCCCTTGTAGTGTCTGGGACTTGAGTATCACTTTTCAAGTATCGACATCCATTCCACATCTGCTGAAGTAGAGCTTCGGGAATAGTGGCTTCTGGGTGTAATTCGATTACTTGCATACTCAAATCTTCATCATCAGGAACTATTTGATATCTCCCTAGTTGCCTTAAGACTCTTAGTGGTGCATACGGCTGAATGCTTCTTAATCCCAATAGTAGTAGATAACTATTTGAGGTTGACATATGTATTAATTCCCTCATCGGGAGCCATCCCAGGGTCCATTCAATTTGATTTGCCGTTAAAGCCTTTAGATGAGATACCCATGCTTCTATCCCTTCTGGCACCTGATAATTTTTTGTTCTTTCCTCATAGCTTTCGATGCAATTATCATTGTTTGACCCATACTGTATGATTCTTGGGCTGTTGTTGGAGATGTTCAATCACCCACATTTGCAACAAAATTTTGCATCCTTCGAAGACTTTTGCTCCTGATTTGCATAAAGTCAAAGCCCGATAAATATCTGATAGAATGATGGGGACAAGGGTGTGATTTTCTTTAGTGGTGAGGATTTGCACAACTTTCGCGGTGCGAATATCAATTGTTCGCTCTTTATTTGGGAAAACCATGACTCCTAGAAAAGCCACCATGAAAGCAAATCGACGGTGAATCTGCCAAGTGTCTTTGTTTTGCTTATTAGTAAGGCCTTTCTCATGAATTTCGAACCCATCTGATTTTCCGAACCTTGAATACAAAAAGTTGAAGGAACAACATCCATTGATGACATTGCTTTTCCTGATTTGACTGCTGATGTTCAGAAGACCGAAGAATCGATGTACCGAAGGAGCCTTTGTGAATATCAAGCTTTGATTTCTTAGACTTCCGTCAAAACCAGCATAGCCAGCTATCTCCTCTAATGTAGGAGTAAGCTCGAAGTCAGAGAAACGAAAAACATTGTGAACAGGGTCCCAGAAAGTTACTAACGCCGCAATCAGATCATCACGGGGTTTAACTTTCATAATGTCCGTGAGATTTCCCAAATGCTTGACGACCCATTTTTGACTGTCTTCGCCTAAATCATACCACCACATTTGAAGCTGACATAGAAATTCTTCCGTACTTGTGGATGAGGGACTTTGTGTGGTGCTCATTTTGTATCTGAAATTTAATTTTAATAAAGTCAAAATTCATTTTGGAAAATTTATACTAAAAAAAAATCATTTTCGAATTTTTTTTTTATTTATTAAATACCTTTATTTCAAAATTTAAAACTATTTTTTTTTCGAAATTTTTTAAAACAACCCATTTTATTCCTTTCTTCTTACCATGATTTTATTTAAGCTGGTCAACAAGCATGTTCGAGGCAAATGAATGCACAAGTAACAAGTAGGATGCATCATGATGGTCTTTTTATTTTGGGTTCACCTGTCCTAGACAGACCCAACCCCTGTGTTGAGTCTCCAAGGCCAAATGCATATGATGCAAATATTCGTTCCTACTAGGGATCCGGTACATGGCTGAGTTATTCTAAGTGTAAAACCTTAGGTTGATTGTTCTAAACCTGGCTTACCCAAACGGACAGTTTGAGCCGAAGCGGGGGCAACGTACCGGGAGCACGAAAGTCTGCCCGGCCTAGTTACTTGTCCCAACTCCGTCTTATTTGGTATGACTTTAACAGAAAGGTGGGTCACGCGCACGTGTACACCATAAATTCAGAAGACTCAGAAAGAAAGGGGTTTCGTAGCAGTTGTATATATTCACAATTCAAATAATATTAAAGCGATAAAAAGCAACATTTAGCATATTAGCATATAAACAGTTGAAAATCATATAGTAAATAAAGCCAATTATTGCAGTTATCTTAAGCTCGAATTCTTTAAACCCTGAACCAGTGGTTCTGGGTTACAACAGGAATCCCCAGCAGAGTCGCCAGAGCTGTCGCACCTCCTTTTTACATACCCCCATGAGGGTACAAGGGGAGTTTTCTCCAATTAAAGGACAGTCGAAACGGGATTTATTTAATTATTTCAGAGTCGCCACCTGGGAATTTTAAGGCGTCCCAAATCACCAATTTTAATCCCTGAATCGAGGAGAATATGACTCTGTTTATTATTCTGCGAACCAGAAATCCTGAGTAAGGAATTCTGTTAATCCGGAAGAAGGTGTTAGGCATTTCCGAATTCCGTGGTTCTAGCACGGTCGCTCAACTGCTTTCATTCTTGGCTTAATTATCTTGATTTTATTAAATACATTTTTATTGCATGATTTTACTACCGCTTTTTACTTATTGTTTATGACGAATTACGCGTACGTATATTCGTATTATATATCTTTTATAATTACCGGGGATTGTGCCACGCGTACGTGTACACAATAAAATCATCCATGTTATAGTTTTTATAAAAATATATATTCGAAAATTAAAAATAAAATCAGGAACATCATCACCCTTTTTATTTAGATAATGAACTGCACACCTCGGATTATATGAAATTATTTAATATTTTTTTTAAAGAAATTCGTTTTATTAAATATTCGCTCGAAATTGCGCGTACGCATAATCCGAATTTACTTTTAAAATATAACCAGGGTGCACGAACGCATCCCTGATTGCGCAAAATCTTTGTTAATAGTATTATGGACTTTTCACAAATTATTTATTATATCATACATTTTTTATGTGAAAATCATGAGAACTCCCACTTTAGAGGCCTTTGAATTCTTTGAAAAGAATTCACAATCTATTAAAGGTTGTCCGTCGATTATAATCTCCGCGTATAATTTATGTTCATCCAAGACTATTCAAATTCAAAATAAAGAATAAGAACATGATTAATACTATTCTTCACAAATACAACATATATATCTATATGCCCAATAATGAATTGTATATGAAACTAAAAATGATTTATAAAGGGAAGAATATTTTTTCAAGAACTTTTATTATTTCTATTTAGTGCAAGTCCTATTTCTAATTGTCGTTGATGTAAAGTGTTGCAATTTGTATATCTCATTTTATTCTCATATACTTGCTTTTAATCCAATAGGCCTAATTATTTATTTAGGATGGTAAATAAGCATCAAATTGATAAGAAAGGGATTTATTATACAAATTGATTAACAACATTGCCTTACATGCCACATATTTGTATGTCTTGAAATATTCGTAGCACTTTAACATCATAATGAGCCATAACAACTCAACTTACCATCCACTAATGGTTCTATAGATACCTGTTATAATGCCACATAAGAACGTACAACTTATATCATTTCTTCCACCAACTAAATCAGATTATCAGAATAAACTAACAATATGGTTTTGACATTTTCACGCTATTCTTTATTCAACTAACAACGTCACAAGGCCTAGTTAATGGCCAATCTTTATGTCATGTTTCCTACCTTGACAATTCAAACATGACAAAACTAATGAGATGAAGGGCTAACATTATTACAAAGCCTTCACTACTAAATATGGATTTCAAGGTAAGACAATTAACTCATAGCTATCAAATTGAATTCACTACTAATTAACTAACATGAAACAAAAAATGAAATTTAAACTGATGAACTCGGACAAATGGAAAAAAACAGAATTACAAAGCAAGCTTCGTTGATTAATCATGTTGAATCTCTTTCCAACATGAAATTTAAAAGACATGTACCTGAAAATGAAGGTAGAAGGAGTAAATTTCAGCAGTAGCAGCAGTAACAAATTCAGCAGAATATACCAGTGTTCAACAGATTTGGTCAACAAAACAAGGCCCGAGGAACTCAGAAACACAGTACAAGACTTCTTAAAAGTTTCAGATTTTAAAACTGAACAATCTGTCTGATTCTAAAACTTTAGAAAAGGAAAATTGAAAAGCTCTTAATTTCAAAAATCAGCCTTAATACTAGTGTCTGATGTAGAATTCTTTTTACTATTTCTGATTTTCTTTCTTTCCTTCTATCCTATATCTTATTCTATTCTTCTCAATTTTCAGATTTCTATTTCTGATTTTTCTCAATGTATCTCTCTCAGTCTTTCTCTGAAAAGCTCTTAAATCAGATTTTTTCTCTTTCAAAATCTGAGTCTCTCTAAACTCTCTTTCTCTGAAAAAACTGATCTAAATCAGTCCCAATTCCCTCTATCTTATACAGGTCTGTCTCCCCTCCTTTTTAAGTGCTGCCCGGACCCCCTTTATCTTTTAAAAACAGAAAATTTCCATTAAAAATCTGTTTTTCCACTTTAAATCCCATTAGGCTAACTTTTCCCTGATTTTCAGCAGCCCATTACCCTTTGTTTCCCATTATCACACTAAATAATAGCCATTAACTTTCCACTTTCAGCCCACTACTATTATCACATTACCCTACTGTTTCTATCCCAGAAATACCCTTGAAAATCCTACTGTAATTACAGTTTTTACTGCCCCAGACCAAAGACTGCCTAAATCTTAACAGGTTTATCTGAATTAAACTGTTTAGCAGCTAAAAACCAATTCCTAAATCAAAACAAACATTTTGTCTTTTAAATGATAGCTAATTGATCCCACACCCAATGTCTAATAGCTAATGGACAAAACTAAATTCAGATTGAACACTGAACTTGTATACAAACGTATTAACAATACACAGAACTTAACAGAACAAAAATCTGAATTGAAATTGAATTTAGCATAAGTGCAGGGGCATGGTCAGTATATTGACACTGCCTGAAACTTAATGCTAAGAAATCAACAAGCATCTTATTGAATTTCAAACAAAGCTGATTTAATTAACGAGTATTAGTCAAACTGATTATTTACAACAATTGTCGACAAACAACTGATAAACAGATTATTTCAAACAGCATTTTCAGAAACAGAATTCTATAATATAACTAATCGACGAACTTAATCGAGTCGATTACACACATTGTAATTAATCACAACCAATAGAAACAATTCACATTCGGATCAAGTAGATAGGTAGGAGGCAAAATCACGGAATTAAACAATAAAAAAAATGAAAAAATTAAACAGACAACTAAAATAGGCAACAACATATGTAGGAACCAAAAGAAAAATAGGAAAATACCTCTGAATCTTCAATTCCATACGGACTCGAACTTGACTTTGAATTCGGACCTTTTTGAAATCAAACAGACCTTAGTCGAAGTATTTTCAACTGAAAATACTTCGACTAAGGTCGATTAGACCCCAATCTTCTATTTAACTCAGGCAAATTCCATGTTTTGAAATTTTTAGGGTTTTCTGATTCTTGGATCCTAAATTCGAACACTTCTAGGCAGATTCGAAGGGAACCAAAGATGACACAAGGGTGAGGGAGGCCTAGGGGTCGTTTGGTGTTAGTTTGGAAAGAATCTGAGTGAGTTCAGATTTGATTCGAACCTTCAAAAGAAGATTCGAAGAGTTCTGAGGCGATTCGAACCAAACCAACACCAGATCCACAACGAGGGTAGTTAGGGGAAGCCATGGTGTTAATTTGGGGCTGGTTGGTTTAGATCTAAGTTTGGCTCAAATCTTCAAATGAAGATTCGAGAACCTTCAGGAAGATTCGAGCCAAACGGCTGACATATTCGGATAGAGGAGGTTCAGGGGGTTCTAGGGTGTTATTTTAGTGACCGGCGGCGTTGATGCCATCGGGTTTCAGGCGGTGGGATCCTAGGGCGGCTAGGGTTAGGAGTGGGGGTTTGGGGGACGATGATGAACAATGTAGGAGGGGGGGGTGTTTAGTTTGGGGCCGGGGTAGGGGCCTGGGACTTATATAGAGGTGGGGTGGATTGATATTGTCCGTTGGATTAGATAGAATGAAGGGTTGAGATCAATCCACTTAACCAAACGTCATCGTTTGGTCTAAGTTCAGGGTCGGCCTGTATTGGGTCAAAGGGTCGGGTTACGGGTTACGGTTAAGGGTAGTGTATCTCAACCGTTAAATTGATCTAATCTAACGGCCCTTGATGAATGATCACCAAACGACGTCGTTTGGCGTAGCTGAATTGGACCGGACATGGTCATTTGGATTGGGCTGTGGGGGGGAATTAATTCGATTTGGGCCTGGATTTTAATCCAGGTCCGATTTTGTGTATATGTATTATTTTTTTCATTTTTTTCTAATTAGATTTCTAATTTTAATTATAAAACAATTTTAACTTCACAAAAATATATTAATTATTCTATAACAATTATTTAACACATAGACAAAACATCAATCACACAGTGGAATATTTAAAATAGAACTATTGCATATTTTTTGTGATTTTGTTTAAATTATCTTTTTAATTACATAATTAAATCATATATGCATGCAACATGTATTTTATTTTATTTTTTCATTCTATTACGACACCGTAAATATTTACGGACATAAAACAAATATTTAACATCACGCAAATTCAAAAATTACACAGTAAAAGAAATTTATTTTATTTTTGATTTATTTTGGAGTAGTTTTCATAAGGCAAAAATTACGTGCTCACACATTCAAATACTTAAGAAAACAAATCCTAGAACATGATATCTAAGTGAGCAGGGGTTATAAAGTACTGAACTAGGCCAATATATGAAGGATCCTATTTAACTTGACTACTTATTAAACCTGTTAAATCTTAACAACTTCAAGTAGTAGAAATACAGCTTCAGAGTTGCAGAATTTAAACTCACCCTATAGGCTTGCCTAAATGCTGAATAGTGGTGTCCTAAGAGCATGATAACTACATTTGATATAGTAAAACAATGGGCAGATTTTAAAAACGGGCTCTTGAATTCCTATAGGGCAGTACACGAAAGAATTCATTTAAGGAAAACAAACCCCTGATTAGACCAGTTTCGAAGTAAACTAACATGAATTGAACTGACTTATTTAAACTAAAAGGAATTTAGATTTATAGGTAGAATTTCTAATGTTGTTCCCAATAAGTATGATATCTAGTTGTTAAGAGCTGATGTTAGAAACTTGTAGGCATGATATTTAATGCAAACAAATGTAATTACCCATTATAACAGATGTTGAACTGGATCACATTCTATAGGCGTGGTATCTACTTGTGAAAGTTGATTTTAAAAACCTATAGACATGATTTCTTTAATCAGAACCACTTGAAACCTATAGGCATGATTTCTAACATGGTAAGGCAAATATAGCAAATATAAAATCCTATAGGCATGGTTTCTACCCATATTACCCCATAAATATATAACTACCACCCCTTCCACTAATCGTCCCAATATTCGCTTTCAAATTATTACAAACCAGATGAATGAATTACATAAATAGATAAAAGAAAAGAAGAAGTTACACTATAGGGAGCCTGAAGTAGGCCCAAGTGATTTCCTAAACCTCCAATAGCCTCAAATGCCAATTTCATAGACTATATCATTATCTAGGTGCGTCAGAGTTCCCTAAGGATCTCAAGGATCCCATGCAGTGCTCATACCTAGACTTTGTAACCAAATTGAGTAAGTGCAGTGTGGAAGGGCCAGCCTCAGTACGCCGGAGTTCAGAGGGATCTCAAAAGGATCCCAAGGCAGTACACACACTGGAGGGGGTAGAACTTAGGGACTTAGGAGTAGAGTGAGAGTGCTTGATATAGTTTGAAAGGGGTTTTAGTAGGATAACAGGCTTAAAAGAGATTTGCTTGAAATAGTTTTGTAAACAAATACATGGAGTTATTAAATAAGATAATTTTGAAAAGGGTAAGGTGGCCAACAATCAACAAACCAAATACAGAACCAGAAGAGGTCCCTCAGCACTTCAATACATGGAATCAAACAGGTACACACATTCACTCAGGGGTAATGGGGGATTTGGGGTAAGTATATGGAACATAGTAAGCACAGATGCACATAGATACAGAATAAGAGAAGCCTTGAAAGGGGTTCAAAGGATTTTAAGGTACAATATGAGCTTCAGAGTTAATACCGAATCAAACAGACTTAGGATAGCCAACTACTTTACACAGGAAGGTGCATGCCAGAAATCAGAGAAACATAGTCACAATGGGGTATACTAGAAAGGGATTCATGAGCAGGATAATCCTAAAGGGAGTATATTCAGAAGCATGCAGTAAAGAAGACAGTGAAGTAGACATGTTGGTTGCAGGTTGAACAACAAAACCATAGATAGAAGCATATTAGAAACATGACAAATTGAAGTAGTAGGAGAAGCATATTGTTTTAGGATTTGAATTGAAATTAGAACATACCAGTAAAGAGACAGTAAACACAAAGTGAAATAGAACCCAATAGTTAGCCTTAGCTTGCAGTCGGCTAACTTAGAACAGTAGTAAGTAACACAAAACAGATCAGAAAGCTTTAAGTGTGAGAGAGAGAGTTTGAACCAATGTGTTCGTGTGTTGTGTTAATACTTATAGTTTGAAAACAGGTAGAAAAATAAGGCAAGAATCAAAATTCAGCAATAATTATGGAACCATGCACTAATTAGAATCAAATCAATGCAAGTACTCCCTTAATTAAGGGGTGATCAACCAACGGTAAAGAGCAGGACATGTTTTAAGGAAAGAAAATCAAGTAAGGTATTAGGTACAAAATAGACAATTAGGGGTAAATACACAAGGGTTCAATTAAGGAAATAGTTAGTGAAGAATTAGCAAATAACACAGTTAACCAAATAAGGTAAGAAAACTAAATAAGGTTGCAGAATGTGGAAATAATCGAGAATTAGCATATAACAAATCAGTGAATCAAGGACTCAAAATAATACTGATTTAAGGAGAATAACATAGGTTCCCATGAATAAGCAAATAAGCCAAGTTGAAATAAGAAGAATCGAAGGTCTAAAGGGAAGTTTTTCAAATCAAGCCAAGAAATAGGGAACTCAGAATCAATCAAAGAGAGAGTCATGAGTCAGTGTTTAGCATATAAACAAAGTGAGACAAGGATAACCCGAGGTCGACACATAACTCTAGCAAGCACGAAAGTTAAATAATACTGATTCGATGAGAGGGAGGCAAGTCTTGAACAGTTAAGATGAACACATGAACATAGAATCGATGTAAGTTAGGCTAAGAAACTCAGTAGAAACATATTCAAGGCAAGATGGTCATAGAAACTCAAAAACGAGAACCGATCAGTCATACTGATACACAAAACCAAACGAAGAAACCTAGAAAATTAGGGCTTTCAACATAGACGAGTTAAAGATATAGTAAAATCATAGAATCAGTCAAAATGTGCAAGAAATAGAAGTTTAAACACAAAGAATCAGTTAAACAAGGTTTTAAAGAAGTTTTGAAACCCTAGTTTTTAGAAGAAGGTGAAAAACACTTGAAATCAACGATTCTTGTAAAGAGTCTCAAGGACAGTGTAAAACATTAAAAAAACAAACTCAAATCGTCCTAGATTTGTACAGATCTAGGAGGTGTAGAAAAGAAATTAGGGTTTCGAAAGAAACCTGTATAGAGATAAAGAAACCTATCTAGAAACCCAAGGATCGTAGCAAATACAACATGATTTTGCTTTAAATCACACTGGAGTAGCCAAGAACATGCGGGTGACTAACCCTAGATGCAAGTCGGCATGGCCCTGGGCCTTTGAAGACCTTAGAGAAGGCAAGCATGGATTGAGAGGAGCCATTGGAGGCTTAAGAGACAATGAGAGGTCACCGGAGATGGCCGAGGATGGGAGGTTGGCGGTTGAAGATTAGGGTTAGGTTGAGAGTGTTTTGAGAGAAGAGAGGATCTTAGGGTGGCGGTGTGTAGAGAAATGGTTAGGATTAGGGGTCGTTTAGAATTAAAAGAGGAAAGAATGAACGAGATCAACGACCAGGATTTGATGGGTTTTGGGTCTATAGGTGCATTTAGGGCATGGGTCGGGTTATTTAATCTGAAATTGGGCTGGGATATTGGGTTGAAATGAGGCTAAAATTGAAATGCAATTTGGCTAGGTTTTAAATAGCCAATTTAACCCTATGTAATTTATAATAAATAATAGATAATTTCTAAAAAATAATTTCATGTACTAAAATGATTTAAAATAGATATTTAATATTTTAAAACTATAGAAGATCAATTTTATGCATATAAATGTAATTATACATTAATAGGGCTAATATTGCAATTATATGCAAATTAGTTTTAAAAATATAAATGCAATTATAAAAAAATGCACAAAAAATATTTAAGCAATATTTTGGCATAAATATAGTTATCACAACTATAATTTGAAGGATAATTATTGGAAATTTTATAAGTGAAAAGGAAGAGATAAATCAATTTAAAAACTTTTAAAATTATAGAAAAATTATAAAGACCTTGTGCATGCTTATATATGCCTATATATGCTATTTTGAAAGTATATTTATCTATAAAAATATATAGAAAAAATTGGGTATCAACAGCTACCCCTCTTTACCCGAGAAGGATGAAAGAGTTTTCGGGTAAAGAAATGATGGTCAATTTTGACCGGACGGAGTGTTTCGAAAGATAGAGGCCGGACTTCGGTCTTCGATTTGCCTACATATTACTAGTTTTACAAGAACTAGGCCATGGGTAGTTCTGGATTCATTGGCGGAATATACCGATGAAGTCATTGCAAGAACGAACATGGGGTGTAAGAGCGGCTATGGTGAGCGGTTAAGGCTCGTGATAGTTGGACGAACTGGAGCGATATCTCTCCTACTAGGATAGTGGTTGCTTACTGGTTACCTGCAGATAAAAAAAGCTACAAACATGTATTTGCGAAAATTTGAACATGATGCATATTCCCTTTGGACCATGTCTTTGGACAATTAAAGATGATGTCCTTGGACCATGACGTCCTGGGCCTTGAATTATTTAGTGAGGGATTCGTATGCCATGAAATTCTATTCTCGGTCCATGAAAATTATGCCTTCGAACTATTACTCCTTTGAATAATGATATGCAAATTTGAGGGATCCTTAGGCCATGGCATGGTGTCTTCCGGCTATGAGGATGATGCCTTTTAGACTATGACGCCTTTGGATAGATTGGCAATATTTCAAACCATGAAATGCAATAATATGATGTTAACAAGACAAGGCTTAGTTTTGTGAAATGGAGGGTAGAGCTTAACCCGATTGAAAAACAAATAGATAGTGCTAGAAATAGAGCATGATTTGTGCGAAATGGGACAGTGCTTAGTCCTATGCGAATGTGGAGGAAATAATTAGCCTCATGTAGGTATGGAGGCAAGGATTAGCCTCATGCAAGTATGGAGGCAAGGATTAGCCCCATGCAGGGTGGGGGCAAGGAATAGCCTCATGCAAGTATAGGGGCAAGGATTAGCCTCATGCAAGATGAAGGCATGGATTAGCCTCATGCAGGATAGAGGCAGAGATTAGCCTCATGCAGGTATGGAGGCAGGGATTAGCCTCATGCAAGTAGGGAGGCAGGGATTAGCCTCATGCGGGATGGAGGAAGGGATTAGCCTCATGCAGGATAGAGAAAAGGATTAGCCTCATACAAGATGGAGTCAAAGATTAGACTCATGCAAATAGGGAGGTAGGGATTAGCCTCATGCAAATAAGGAGGTAGGGATTAGCCTCATGCAGATATCGAGGCAGGGATTAGCCTCATGTAGTTATGGAGGCAAGGATTAGCCTCATGCAAAGAGCACATAGCAAATAAGAGTAGTATATGTATTAGCTAGAGATATATTCGGTGCTTGATGGACTGATTGATAGTGATCTTGCTACGTGGATGTTATCGTTACGTCGAATGTGCCTGCGTTCAAAGAAAAATTGTAAGTTTTGTGAGGGTGAGGTTGGTTCATATTTCTGTCGGGTGGCTTTACCTTGCTCCGTTCTGAAAGCCTTTTGAGTTCCCCTGGGTGACACCTGACTGCTATGAAAATAGAGTTTTCAAAAATATGCAATTTGATAAAAAATAGAGTTATTTCAGAAGTATATTGATACATTTAGATAAACTAGTGACTGTAACACATCTCAAAGACATTGCAGCTTTCTTATATCAGAATTTTGAGGGTCGTCCTCAAAATTCTGCCCCAATTTGGTAGATGATCTTTGATCGTTTGCGGATAATAGGCTTTGCTGAACCTTCTTTTGAATTTTGAGAATCCTTCTCAAAATTCTGCCCCAATTTCTTAACTGACTTTCTGACATGCGACGACATTGGCTGGACTTGCTCCGGAATTTTGAGGGTCCTCCTCAAAATTCTGCCCCAGTTTCTAAACTTGGGGGGAAATGAAAATTTTATTATGATATGACTAAACCCATAAAGCTGCCTACGTATCCCTCTTAAATGGGAATCAGGTCAAGCGTAGTTCAATTACATCAGAAGAGAAATGTAAAATAATCTAGGCATAGTATCTCTTGACTGCGTCTGAATTGATTGGTTTTGGCCAGACTTCTCCGTCCATTTCTGCAAGTATGAGTGTTCCTCTTGTTAGTACCTTGTGAACCATGTACAGACCATGCCAGTTGGGAGAGAATTTCCCTTTGGCTTCATCTTGATACGGGAAGATTTTCTTCAATACCAACTGCCCTGGTGCGAACTGTCTTGGTTTGACTCTTTTGTTGAAAGCTTTAGACATTCTGTTCTGGTAAAGTTGGCCGTGACATACTGCGTTCATCCTCTTTCCATCGATAAGGGCCAATTGTTCATAGCGACTCCTTATCCACTCTGCATTGCTGAGTTCAGCTTCATGTATGATTCTGAAAGAGGGAATCTCCACCTCGGCTGATATGATAGCCTCGATGCCATAAACCAACATGTAGGGAGTTGTCTCGGTTGATGTGAGAACGAGGTGCAGTACCCCAATAGAACAAAGGGTAACTTCTCATACCATTGTTTGTGGTTCTCTGCCGTTTTCCTTAGTATTTTCTTAATGTTTTTGTTGGCGGCTTCTACGGCTCCATTCATCTGAGGTCTGTAGGCTGCAGAATTCTTGTGCTTGATTTTGAAAGTTTCACACATGGCCTTCATAAAATCACAGTTGAGATTGGCGTCATTATCAATAATAATGGACTCGGGAACCCCGATCGACAAACGATACGATCCTTGACAAAATCTGCGAGACTTTCTTGGTTAAAGCTTTGTAAGATGCAGCCTCTACCCATTTTGTGAAGTAATCAATGGCTACCAGAATAAACCTGTGTCCATTTGAAGCAGTGGGCTCGATTGGACCAATAACATCCATTCCCAGACGGCGAATGGCCAAGGTGAGCTTGTTGCATTGAGCTCGTTTGGCGGCACCTTTATCATGTCGGCATGCACTTGACATTAAAAGCATTTACGGACATACTCGATGCAATCTGTCTCCATGGTCATCCAAAAGTAACCTGCCCTAAGTATCTTCTTAGCCAAGATGAAACCATTCATGTGTGGGCCACAGGTCCTAGCATGCATATCCTCAAGTAGCTTAGAAGCCTCCTTTGCATCAATACATCTTAGTAAACCCAAATCAGGAGTTCTTCTGTACAAGTTCCCTCCGCTGTGGAAGAAGTGATTTGACAATCTCCGGAGTGTGCATTTCTGAATATGATTTGTATGCTTTGGGTATTCTCCTTTTGATAAGTACTCTATGATGTCATAGAACCAAGGCTTTCCATCTACTTCTTCTGTGACATTAGCACAATACGCTAGCTGATTATGGATCCTCACCGGAATGGGATCAATGTAATTCTTATCTGGGTGTTGTATCATAGATGACAAAGTGACCAATGCATCAGCAAACTCATTCTGAACACATGTCTGAATTCTATCTTCGTGAACCTCTTTCTTAGTTCTTGCACATAGTGTAGATAAAGCAACATCTTGGAATTCTTGGTGGCCCACTCTCCTTGTACCTGGTGCACAAGCAGATCTGAATCATCGATCACCAACAACTCTTGAATGTTCATGTCGACTACCATGTTGAGTCTTAGTATGGAAGCTTCATACTCCGCCATGTTATTGGTGCAGGGAAATCTGAGTTTAGCAGACACCGGATAATGTTGAACTGTTTCTGATACCAAGACTGCTCTAATACCTACTCCTTTGAAATTTGCAGCTCCATCAAAGAACATCCTCCAACTGTCGTATGCTTCAGTAATGTGTTCTCCTACGAATGATACATCTTCATCAGGAAAATACGTTTTCAAGGGTTCATATTCTCCTTCCATCGGATTTTCAGCAAGGTGATCTGCCAATGCTTGTCCCTTGACCACCTTTTGAGTTACATAGATGATGTCGAACTCACTCAACAGTATCTGCCATTTGACCAACTTTCCAGTCGGCATGGGTTTCTGGAATATGTACTTTAGAGGGTCCATCCTGGATATAAGGTATGTTGTGTAGGCACAGAAGTAATGCCTCAATTTCTGAGTTGTCCTGGTCAAAGCACAACAAGTGCGTTCAAACAGAGAGTACCATTCTTCACAAGGTGTGAACTTTTTACTCAAGTAATATATGGCTTTCTCCTTTCTTCCTGTCTCGTCATATTGTCCCAAAAAACATCTGAAGGCTCCATATAATACAGATAGATAGAGTAGCAATGGTCGTCCTAGTTCCGACAGGACCAGAACTCGTGATGTGGACAAGTATTCCTTGATCTTGTCAAAAGCTTTCTACAATCCTCTATCCAGCTTGTTTAAGAATCTTTCCTCAGCATCTTGAAGATGGGTTCACATATGACTGTGGACTGTGCTATGAAACGACTGATGTAATTGAGATGTCCTAAGAGGATCATCACATCCTTTTTTCTCTTAGGTGGTGGTAACTCCTAAATAGCCTTGACTTTAGATGGATCTAGCTCGATCCCTCGATGACTAACAATGAATCCCAATAATTTTCCTGTGGGAACCCCGAATGCACACTTTGCGGGGTTCAGTTTCAAATTGTACCTCCTTAGCCTGTCAAAGAACTTTCTCAGGTCCGCTATGTGATCTGCGACCTTCTTGGATTTGATAATGACATCGTCCACATACACCTCTATTTCTTTGTGTATCATATCATGGAATATAGTTGGCATGGCTCTCATGTAAGTGGCCCCAACATTCTTCATACCAAATGGCATCATTTTGTAATAGTTCACACCCCACGGTATGATGAAAGCTGTCTTCTCTGCATCTTCTTCATCCATCCAAATCTGGTAATAACCCGCGAAGTAATCTACAAAGGATTGGAGTTTATGCTTGGTGCAATTATCTATCATGATGTTCATATTTGGCAGTGGGAAGTCGTCCTTGGGACTTACTCTGTTTAAATCCCGATAGTCAACACATTATCTGACCTTCCCATCCTTCTTCGGAATTGGCACAATGTTAGCTATCCAAGTTGGGTACTCAACCACCCTGAGAACTTTGGCTCTGATCTGCTTGGTAACCTCCTCCTTGATTTTCAAGCTCATGTCTGGTTTGAACTTTTGGAGTTTCTGCTTGACTGGCAGACATATGGGATTAATAGGAAACTTGTGAGCCACTATAGATATGCTCAAATTGGTCATGCCATCATATAACCATGCAACAATATCCTCATACTCTTTTAGGAGCCGAATGTACTCTTCTTTCTCTGTCGGTGACAAGTAGATGCTGATGCGAGTCTCCTTGACGGTCTCGACGTCACCCAAATTTACTGTCTCGGTCTCGTCCAGATTGGACATAGGCTTATTCTCAAAAATTTCAACCTCCCTGACAATTTCCTCGGGTATCTCATCTTCTTCATCTGAATCACTATTCTCATGTTACGTTGCCTCATTACATATCACAGTCACTGGTTCATCAGGAAAAGTAATAATAATACCAGGGACTTGGCGGGCTCAGGATGGTGTGGCGGTCCAGTTCCTGAGAACAACTCCCTTCTTCACGGTCTGAATAGTGAGTCTTTCTTCCTCCTCCTCCTCTATTATGGCGCTTCAATCCATGTCTTCATCCTCCAAGAACAAATTCTTCAAACCAGCTAGTGCTCCCTCTCCTGTGATCCCCCATATCGTATTAGCCTGGTGAAAAGCTTGTTCCAAACATGGCACTGGTTGATCAAAAGGGTAATACGGTCCACGTTATAGAGGCGACCATTCCCTATACTCTTGCCATGTGTACTGGTATCCGAGCCCAAAGGTGTTACCATGATTTTTCAGTTGTATCGGTTTAGTGATACCTTGAAGATTCTTTCCCAACCCTTTGCTAGGTTCATATCCGGACCATACCAATATGCTTTCTATTTTACCACTCCGCCATTTATCCTTCTCAACGTCGTTGACCCATTCGATATGATGATAGGTTTCCCCTCCTAGCCTTCTTCTATGTCCAATGGCCGAGATGGTTTGACTAGTGTAAATGGGGTTAATTCAATCCCCGTGAATGATTACCTCCTGACGGTTCCACTCAAACTTCACGGCTTGATGTAGCGTGGAAGGCATGGCTCCAGCGGCATAGATCCATGGTCGTCCCAACAGAAGGTTATATGAGGCTGGTGTGTCGAGTACCTGAAATTCAATGTCAAACCAAGTTGGCCCCATCTGGAAGCAAAGGTTGATTTCCCCGATCGTGGCCCTCTAGGACCCATCGAAATCTTTCACATTCATGCTTCCTACCCGTATTTCATGGAAACCTTTGTCCAACCTTTTCAGAGTGTCCAATGGAAAAATATTTAGGCTCAAACCTCCATCAACCAAGACCATGGCAATGAACTTGTCTTCAAATTGCACCGTAATATGCAATGCTCGATTGTGATTCATCCCCTCAGGTGGTAGCTCATCTTCGTGGAAGATAATCTTATGACTTTCCAATACTTGCCCTACCTCCACCAGTGATGTTATTGGGTACATAAGCCTCGCTCAGCACTTTCATCAAAGCGTTATTGGGTGCCTATGAATTCTGCAATAGTGACTGGATAGATATCTGAGCAGGGATTTTGTTTAGATGGTCAACAACAAAATACTCCTTTGCCTATACTTTCCTCCACAGGTCATCAAGCCCGGTCTCAATGATAGGCTGCCTAGTAGTGGCATCCTTACTTGATCCTCCCAAATGTTCCGGTGTATAGACTCTTCTAGTTCTAGTCATTCCTTGTACGACGTCAAATTCCTCTACCTTGGCCTTTCCTTTTTGCCGAGCCTGACCAACATAATCCTAGGGCATTGCTTTTGAGTTGAATGGGGGCGTGGTTGATACTATCACGGTAAAGGGTGTGACCACTTCTACTTAAAATGGAGAGGGGGTGGCTGCAGACGTAGCCACCTCTACCTCTAATGGAACTGATGCAGTTACCTCAACCTTGATTGATGCTTGAGTCTGTACCACAATAGTAGTAAGTGTGACTGCAACTTTAAAGTCATCACCTTCTCGAATAAGCCCAATCGACCCATTGGGGTCCTATTTTTCATTTGTCTATATCACATGTACACCATCACCTCTATGATCAGGGAGGGGGTTGTTGCGTACACTAAGTGCGGCTTCCTTCGCCTATATGACCTTGTTGTCAATTAGTGTTTGGATCTTATCCTTCAATGTTCGGCACTCAGAAGTGGTGTGCCCTTTTATACCGGAATGGTACGCACAAGTTTTGTTAGGATTGACCCATTGGGATGGATTCTCTAACGCCACAACGGGAATAGGAGTGATGTAACCCGCGGCTTTCAACCTTTTATACAATTGGTCGATGGGCTTAGCAATGGTGGTGTATTATCTGGGTGGCTTGCGGTCGAAGATGGCTCTTAGTCTTGGATAATTTTGGCAAGTTGGTGGTGATTGAAAATGGGATGGTTGGGAGTTATAGATGTGGTGGACAGTGGCTAGTTAGGAGTATCTGAGGGATGAGGGTTGATATGTGAGTGGTGGTGCTTGGTATATGGGTGGAGGTGTTTGATATGTGGGTGGAGGTGTTTGATAGGTAAGTGGATATTTTGGGCCCTGGGCCACCATTACTAGCCCAACATTTCTCTTCTTTGATATGTCGCCTGATTGCAATGCTTTATTTGTGGCCTGCAGCACCTCGAAATTTGTTACCATCCCGCTCTTGATTCCTTCTTCGTTTCTTTCTCCAAGTTTGATGATATCAGAGAATTTATGATTTTTGATAACCATCAACCTTTCATAATATTGCGGATCCTATGCTCTAACGAAGAATTTGTTTATCTGTTCTTCGTCCAAAGATGGCTTGACCTTGGCCACTTCCGACCTCTAACGAGTAGCACACTCACGGAAAGTCTTAGTAGGTTTCTTCTTAAGATTCTGAATATAGAAACATCCGGTGCATTCTCTGTGTTGAACCTGAACCGGTCCATGAAATCTGATGTCATACCTATCCAATTGGACCATTTCTTGGGATCTTGGCTGATATACCAGGACAAAGCATCCCCAATAAGACACCTCATAAAGAGCTTCATCCAGATCTTTTCATCTTTCCTGACCCTGACAAGTTTGTCACAATAGGTCCTTAGATGAGCCTGGGATCACCCGTTCCATCGAACATCTCGAACTTGGGAGGTTTGTACCCCTTAAGCAGTTCCACATCTAGTTGTATGCACAAGTTTTCATAGTTTAAACCTTCTATTCCTCTGTCGCCTTCAACACCTTGAACTCGTCTTGTTAACTTCTTGAGTTCTTCAGCCATATTTTTAATGAGCAGTTCCTTCTTAGAGGATTCTGGTGTATATGACATTGGTTGGGTAGAGTGAGGTACAATTTCCACATATATAGGGTTGCTTTGATGGGTTCCAGAGACTTGGGTGTAATGATGGTCATTGGTGGAGTTTTGGGGATCGGGAATGAGTTGTGGTGTGTGGTAAGTGGTGGTTGTGGGTACTAAATTAGTTGATGGTGATGTTGTGGTAGAGTTGGTATTGGCAGTGGATTGATATTTTGGGGTGGAGTTGTGTATTCATTTGGTGCGGGAGGATTTTTGTTTTGTGTGTTCTAAGGAGGTGCTGGGTTCTTTGTGTTTTGTTGGTGGATGTCAGGGACATTGAGGGTGAGTCACAGGTTTGCCAAGTTGCAAACCTGATCAAGTTCTCTTTGCAGTTCTAGTATCTTTTTTTCCAGTCTCAGGACTAGATCATTGGGGGCCGGAGTACTACGACCATCTAAGGTTTCTGCGTTCTCAATATTCTCCTTTCGGATTCCACTTAAGTCATTCATTTTTGCGTTTCCTTTGCCTTTTGTGTTGCTTGGAGGAGGAGGAGGTGGAGGGCCTCTGGATCTGGTATGATGCGCTGATGAGGCCAGTATGAGTGAACTAACCTCAGGGGATTGGAATAATGAAAAATAAGCAAAAACAAAAGGTAACAAGTCAGTGAGGATCCTAAAATGTTTGCAGTATTTAAACACATATTGCGAAAATGTAAATTCGTGTCCTACTTTGGGAACCTTGTTTTGCCCGAGGTAGGCCTAGCAACAAATAAATTTGAAAAAATTTTAACACCAATAAATTCTTTATTTCATAATATAAAAATAGACGAATCCCAAAACGTCACTAAGATGATAAAAATAATAAGTCACTACTGGCACTTGGCCTTATTACATTTTAGGAAAAAGCAAATAAATCTAGCCTATTTGGTCCCAGAAGGACCTTCCCCAGATTCGATCTTCTGGACTCCATCATATAGATCCCCCAGCTCGCGTAGCCCTAGCAGCAAGTAGGCTCTGGCAAGAGGTCCTTCTTCAGCTCCTTCAGCGTTCTGGCAATTTTCAATCCTCTTTATGACTTTACCTTCTAATTCCACGATTCCTCGCCCTAGATATTCCAGTTTCCTATCAGAAGTAATTGCCATTTTTTTCCATTTCTCGATCAACCTCACATTCCTCTAATGTATTTCCCGGTGTTCATTCTCAGATTCGTGGACCCTCTTGCGCAGCCTGTTGTATTTGACTTGAGTTTCAGCTTTTTCATCTATGATTCTATTCCCCCAACTGGCCCCTGGTGTCACCATTACTTTCAGATTGTCCTTTAACCATGCCGGGTAGAGAGGCTCGCACCCTGCATGATACCTCTCTGGCTCAATGGTGTTCTTCTCCATAATGATTTTGCAGTGCCACATGTGTTGAGCTTAGCACTTATAAGGGACGTTGTCGTCTTGAAAGTCTGCCCTAAAATGACTCATCTTGACAACCCTTGGTATAACATGTTTTCTGCCTGCTTGCCTCATAACTCGTATAGGGACATATGGGTATATCCTTCTTTACTCGATCAGCACCAAGTACGGAGCATCCCTGGATCTGATGATGAATTCGTTTGTTGGGAACCATTCAAACATCCATTGCACCTGTTCCTCGGTCAAATTGTCAAAGAACTCTACCCATTCTTTCAAAGAACTCTCCCCATTCTTTGGCACTTTCTGGCTGAGTAAATCTATCTGGAATGTAAGTCATCCACTTGGGGTGATGGAAGGTAATATGGTCGTTCCAATCCCTTCGCGGAAATTCTTGGCGATAGTGACCCTTTTGGAAATGCTCTAACAACCATAACTGCAGCAACAAGTTACAACCCTCAAAATGCTTGACCCCTATTTGACAGCGTTCCAGAGCCCTGTAGATATTGGCTATGATCATGGGGACTATGGTATATGTCTGTCCGTTAATCCCTTCCATCAAAGTCTTGGCCATGGTCAACCTAGTGTGGATTCTTTCCTTTTTCATTGGGAATACTATCAGGCCTAAGAAGCATACAATGAATACGAACACTCTGCAGTGGATGTGACCCAGAGAAGTGAGAGAGATGTCATCATGGTAGGTACGGAAAGACTTGCTATGGCCATACCTTTCATACAGGTATTCGAAAGGTATGTAAGATTCAATCAAGCACACTAGGTCGACATTCTTCTTTTGCCCTATCATCTTTAAAAATCCCATGCCGGTACAGTATTCTGGTACCAATAGCCCGGGACTATCCCCAGTCAATCCCACAAGTCCTCCAATTTCCTCTAGAAGCGGTGTCATTTCTATGTCGATGAAATGAAACACAGCCCTTTCACTATCCCAGAATAAAGTGGCATCCTCGATCAACTTGTTGTTTGGCTCAATATCTAGCAAGGAAGGCAAGTTACCCAAGTACTTTCTCACATGTTTCTTGTCACTTGAGGAAAGGTCCTCCCACCAATCTAGCAGCAATGCTAGGATGTTGCTAACCATACCGAATCTGGGGACCTTGCGCCTCATTTAAAACAAAAGGGTTAGGTCTTACCCCCCACCAGACTCGACTATTTATACATTTACGATCAGTATATCGGCATTTAGTTCTCCAAATTAATGCATAGAACGTGATTGTGTCCATTGGGATTATGGAAAACCCGATGGACTTTTGGATAAGGCTTATCTTAAATGATAATTATGTGGACATCATATTGATCCGACTAGGTTTGACCATGATGCATGCACAATTTTGACCAGAGTAAGGCTACTATGGGGTTTTAGATTGGTACCCTCAAGTGTACAACTTGAGGGGAAAGGCATGGAACTGTCGACTACACCGCTGATCGACTGATTTTACCGCAAATAAGCCTTTCCGAATTTAAGGGTGGTAAATAGGAAGAGCGCAACCACTCATTTAATAGTTGCTATAGGATTTGATACGCACGAGTGGAATATTATGTAGAGCATGATTTAGGCAGCAATTAATAACATGTAGTCAAGTATTTGCACGTAGGGAAAAAAATAAATACAGTATTTAAATAATTAAACGACAATTACAGGAGAAAGAAAACAAAGAGACAAGTCAGTTTCAGGGATAAAGAATTATAAATGCATAAAAGAAAGCGGACAGTTAAGTTCAAATAAGGGAGAAGTGTACGGGATAAAGCATGCTTGGACTAATTCATAAAAAGATAAGTACGTTATGATAAGAGCCTAAAGGTATCCCCAGCAGAGTCGCCATGCTATCGCGCCCCCTTTTTCTCCCTCTCCTTTTACGGGGAGGAAAAGGTCCGGGTTTTGACGTTTATGGGGGGTAATAACTCATTCCCCTTTGGGATTTGGGTATTCGAAGAGTCGTCACCTAACGGATTATGGTGCGTTAGGGAACCTAGAGCGATTAAATCTTGGATTGATTTGCATTACCAGTAGGGTAAGGGCTCGAAATGACCTTGAGGGGAAGGTGTTAGACATCCCTCTTGGTCCACAACTGTGGGTCCCGACTGAACTTATATTTATGAATTAGTCCATTAACAAATAAGTAGTTGAAACAAATAATTGCAAGTAAAGCACGTTGGACGTTGTATAACTCAAATAATAAGACAAAGATTTTGAACAAGTTGTGTACATATGGAAAAGTAAAGCAAAAGGATTTTTGGAAAGGAGGGGTCCTAGGTTGGTTAGCTCACAGGATCACCCCACGCAATGTCCGGTAAACACTCCTCAATGAGGGGCTACACGTGACATTAGCACGCAGTCATCATATCACGTTCTACCCAAGTCCCTCCCCTTGGTCATAGCCTAAAGCATTCTAGTAACCTTAACAATGCCTATACGTGCACTACACGTCCCTTCCTTGTTGCCCTAGAGGTATTTTAGGACCTCTAAATCTAGGCGGTTCTAGACAACCCCTAAGGTGCTTAAAAGGAGAAAATTCTAGGCGACAAGCAAGAACAATTTAGGACTGCATATAAAGCAAGTTAGAGGCTCACAGTCACCTCCTCAAACATATCACATAAGTGCACGTCTTCAAACAACATTCAAACACTTAAGAAAACAAATCCTAGAACATGATATCTAAGTGAGCAGGGGTTATAAAGTACTAGACTAGGACAATATGTGAAGGATCCTATTTAACTTGCTTAATGATTAAACCTATTCAATCTGAACAACTTCAAGTAGTAGAAATACAGCTTTAGTGTTGCAGAATTTAAACTCACCCTATAGGCTTGCCTAAACGCTGAATACTGGTTTCCTAAGAGCATGATAACTACGTTTGATATAGTAAAACTGTGGACAGATTTTAAAAACAGACTCTTGAATTCCTATAGGCATGCTATCTAATAGTAAATTAGGGCAGTACTCGAAAGAATTCATTTAAGGAAAACAAACCACTGATTAGACCAGTTTCGAAGTAAACTAACATAAATTGAACTGACTTATTTAAACTAAATGGATTTTAGATTTATAGGCGGACTTTCTGATGTTGTTCTCTATAAGCATGATATCTAGTTGTTAAGAGCTGATGTTAGAAACTTGTAGGCATGATATTTAATACCTGTTATAACAGATATCGAACTAGATCACCTTCTATAGGTGTGGTATCTACTTGTTAAAGTTGATTTTAAAAACCTATAGACATGATTTCTATTATTGAAACCACTTGAAACCTATAGGCATGATTTCTAACATGGTAAGGCAAACATAGCAAATATAAAATCCTATAGGCATGGTTTCTGCCTATATTACCCCACAAATATGTAACTACCCACCCCTTTCACTAATCACCGCAATATTCGCTTACAAATTATTACAAACCAGATGAATGAATTACATAAATCGATAAAAGAAAAAGAAGAAGTTACACTATAGGGAGCCTGAAGCAGGCCCAAGTGATTTCCCAAACCTCTAATAGCCTTAAATGCCAATTTCATAGACAATATCATTGTTTAGGTATGTTAGAGTTCCCTAAGGATCTCAAGGATTCTGGGCAGTGCTCACACCTAGACTTTGTAACCAAATTGAGTAAGTGCAGTGTGGAATGGCCAGCCTCAGTGTGCCAGAGTTCAGAGGGATCTCAAAAGGATCCCAAGGTAGTACACATACTGGAGGGGGAAAAACCTAGGGACTTAGAAGTAGAGTAAGAGTGCTTGACATAGTTTGAAATGGGTTTTAGTAGAAAAACAGTGTTAAAAGAGATTTGCTTGAAATAGTTTTGTAAAAAAAACATACGGAGGTATTAAATAAGACAATTTTGAAAAGGGTAAGGTGACCAACAATCAATAAACTAAATACAGAACCAGAAGAGGTTCCTCAGCACTTCAATACATGGAATCAAACAGGTATACACATTCACTCAGGGGTAATGGGGGATTTGGGGTACGTATAGGGCACATAGTAAGCACAGATGCACAATAGGTACAGAATCAGAGAAGCCTTGAAAGGGGTTCAAGGGATTTTAAGGTACAATATGAACTTCAGACTTAATACAGAATCAAACAGACTTAGGATAGCCAACTACTTTACACAGGAAGGTGCATGCTAGAAATCAGAGAAACATAGTCATATTGGGGTATACTAGAAAGGGATTCATGAGCTAATCCTAAGGGGGTATATTCAAAAGCATGCAGTAAAGAAGATAGTGAAGTAGACATGTTAGTTGCAGGTTGAACAACAAAGCCATAGATAGAACCATATTAGAAACATGACAAATTGAAGTAGTAGGAGAAACATATTGTTTTGTGACTTGAATTGAAATTAGAACATACCAGTAAAGAGATAGTAAACACAAAGTTAAAGAGAACCCAATAGTTAGCCTTGGCTTGCAGCCGGCTAACTTAGAACAGTAGTAAGTAACACAAAAGAGAGCAGAAAGCTTTAAGTGAAAGAGATAGAGAGTTTGAACAAATGTGTTCGTGTGTTGTGTTAATAAAAAGTAGTGTAATTATAGTTTGAAAACAGGTAGAAAATAAGGCAAGAATCAAAGTTCAGCAATAATTATGGAACCATGTACTAATTAGAATCAAATCAATGCAAATACTCCCTTAATTAAGGGGTGATCAACCAACGGTAAACAGCATGAAATGTTTTAAGGAAAGAAAATCAAGTAAGATATTAGGTACAAAATAAACAATTAGGGGTAAATACAGAAGGGTTCAATTAAGGAAACAGTTAGTAAGAATCAGCAAATAACACGGTTAACCAAATAAAGTAAGAAAACTAAATAAGGTTGCAGAATATGGAAATAATCGAGAATCAGCATATAGCAAATCAGTGAATCAAGGACTCGAAATAATACTGATTTAAGGAGAATAACATAGGTTCACATGAATAAGCAAATAAGCCAAGATTATACAGGAAGAATCGACGGTCTAAAGGAAAGTTTTTCAAATCAAGCAAGAAACAGGGAACTCAGAATCAATCAAAGAGAGAGTCATGAGTCAGTGTTTAGCATATAAACAAAGTGCGACAAGGATAACTCGAGGTTGACAAATAACTTTAGCAAGCACAAAAGTTAAACAATACTGATTCGATGAGAGATAGGCAAGTCTTGAACAGTCAAGATGAACACAAGCACATAGAATCGATGTAAGTTAGGCTTACAAACTCAGTAGAAACATATTAAAGGCAAGATGGTCACAAAAACTTTAAAATGAGAACCGGTCAGTCATGTTGATACACATAACCAAACGAAGAAACCTAGAAAATTAGGGCTTTCAACATAGACGAGTTAAAGATGTAGTAAAATCATAGAATCAGTCAAAATGTGCAAAAAATAGAAGTTTAAACACAAAGAATCAGTTAAACAAGGTTTTAAAAGAAGTTCTGAAACCCTAGTTTTTAGAAGAAGGTGAAAAACACTTGAAATCAACGATTCTTGTAAAGAGTCTCAAGGACAGTTGTTGATACTCAATTTTTCTCTATATATTTTTAATATGCAAAATACTTTCAAAATAGCATATGTATGCATATATAAGTATGTCCAAATGTTTTATTATTTTTTTTAATTTTTAAAGATTTTTTAAATTTATTTATTGCCCTATTTTATCCATAAAACCCCAATAATTATTCCCCAAATTATAATTTTGGTTATTAATTTATAGTAATCTCCTATTTATGTCAAAATATAGCTAATGTGATTTTTGCATATTTTTACAAATTTATTTACTATTTTTAAAGCTAAATTGCATATAATTGCAATATTAGCCTCTTTTTAGATTTAATTACGTTTATGTCTATAACAACTAGGTCAAATATTTTTAATTTGATAATTATATGCTATTAATCATTTTAGTACCTTTAATTTATTTTCAGAAATTATTTTACTATTTTTGTAAATCAAATAGGAAAAAATGGCTATTTAAATGTTAGCCCATTTTTTATTTTAGTTTTAGCCGGATTTGGCACCCCAATTGGACCCAATTACCATGACCCAATCTCTGTCTGAACCGATCCACGACCTAATTAAATTACCCACCCAGATTCCCTTTTAATCCCAGTCGTTAATCGCTTAGATCAATGGCTCACATTTTCCCCTTCCTTTTTAACCTGAACTAACCCCTAACCCTAATCATTTCTCACCTGTAGCCACCTTTGTATTTCCCCCCCCCTCTCCCAATTCTCTCTTAAACTCCCTCTCAAACCCTAGCCGCCGCCCTTAATTACCACCTAAAAATTTCCCAAATTTATGGCCTCTGAAGCCATCGAAGGCCTGTATCTACCTCCCTTGGCTCCTACATGTCTGATTGCTATGGTTTCAAGGCCAGACCTCGAAGAATTATGGTCCATACCTTGGTGATTTCAGTTCTATGGCTGTCTCCGGTCACTTTTGACCTTACTCCGGCCAGCCATGGCCATTGAAGTCTGACTCTCGACTTCAAAACCCTAACTTCTTTGGACCTATTCGAGCTTTTGAAGTTGCCTCATCTGTTGCTCGACTAGATTCGAAATCTTTTTGTTTCATCCTCTATTTCTTTATCTGATTTTGACTTCCTTGAAACTAGACTACAGTTTTCAGAAAAGTCTTTTTACTTGACCCATTTTCATGTTATTTGATACTCTCTCTTTTCTCTATTATTGAGTTACTAAGATTGACCTACGTAACTACCATGTTTCGATAGTCTACTACTTACTGACTTCATGATTGCATGACGCTTCTCTTCGTCCTAAATTCAGCCTTGCATGCCTAATACTTATCCACTCTTTTATACGCTGAATTTTCCTCTGAAATGACCTTCAATTTTGGACTGATTTCAAACCTCCTTGTGTAATTTTGATTGCATTCATATGTTAAGTGATTGGATCTTTCCTTGTTTTGCCTTACTAATTCCCCTGTTTCTTGGGTTGATTTGAAAACTTTCCTTAGACTTCCAATTCTCCCATTTTTTGACTTGGTTTATTTGTTTATTCATGGGAACCCATGTCACTCTCCTTAAATTAGTGATTTTGAAATCCTTGACTCTCTGATTTGCTATGTACTGATTTTTGATTGTCTCCATATGCTGCAACTTTGAGTATGTCAAAGGTTCTTCCCTTAATTAAACCTCTATGGACTTACCCCTAATTGTTTACCCTGCACATGATGCTTACTTGATTTCCTTCCTTAAATGTTTTCTGCCCATTACCGTTTGATTTCAACTTCTTAATTAAAGGAAGTCCTTATACTGATTTGATTTTAATTGGTACATAGTTCCATAATTACTGTGAAGCTATGATTTTTGCCTTATTTTCTGCTTCTTTCCAAACTATAAATACCCTGCTCTTTCATTAACACAGACACACACGCACTCTGAGTTCTAAAATCACTTACACTAAAAAAACACTCTCTTCTGCTTTACTACTTGTACTGTGGCCTGTTTTCAAAGTTCTGCTACCTGCCTTTACTATATTTTACTTCTCCGAATTGGTATGTTCTGATTAAGATTTCAGCGTCACAACAATATGTTTACTTAATCCTTTTACCTGTTTGTCTGCCAACTGCTTGTGTTTAATTCAGTACTTATTTTAGCAATTCTGCCTGTTCTGAATTTATGATGTATCCTAAACCCCTACCCCAATGTGTTTGGTACTAATGGCTTGTTTGAGGCATGACAGTATTGAGTATTGCTGTCTATGACTCAAACCTCTTTGTTACCACTATATGTTGTGTATTCTGGTTGATTTTGTAAGCATATCAACACTCTCTATTGTTGTGCATGCTCGAATTAACTAGTGCCTAAGTACATAGGCTCTTTGCAAGCTCCCAATCCCTGAACCCCTTTTATGTGAAGTTATCAATTTTGTAACTGTTTCCCAGCACCTCTTTCCTCTCCTTTACTTCCTTAGTTATTAAAATTTTGTTTCTGCACTTCCACTCTCTCTTAGACTTAAGTTCTGCCCCCCTCTTGTGAGCCTTGCCTTGGGACCCATGAGCTCTCTCTGAACTTGGACACTTGAGGGCTGGCACTTCCACACTGCACTTGTCCATATTCTTGTAATACAATTTGGGTGTGAGCACTGCCTGAGGTCCTATTGAGTCTCTTAGGGAACTCTAACACACTCAAATTGGAGAAAAGCTTTGGATCAATGGTCTTTGAGTTGGTTTATCTTGTAACTCAGAGAGGAAGTCAAGAATCAGGCCTCCTCTGGTTGTACTTTCTTTGTATTTTTCTATTCTGATGTAGTTTGTTATTCTGGTTTGCAATAAGATGTAATAAACACTTGGGGTTGACTAGAAAAAAGGGTAGGTAACTATGCATGCAAGAGTAGAAAACATGCCTATAGGGTGTTTTAACTCCTGTATATTTGAACTTCATCTAGAGACCATGCCTATAGGATACATTTTCAACATCACGTAGAAAACTTGCCTATAGGGTACTTTTAATTGTGCATATTCAACTTCTTGTAGAAAACCTGCCTATAGGGTACTTTTAATTCTGCATATTCAAACTTCATTTAGATACCATGCCTATAAGGTTTAAAACGAGTAATGCATAGAAACCATGCCTATAGGGGTTTCTTAAATCAATCTGATTCGCTTTCATTCGCAGTCAATGTTAGATAACATGCTCCTAGGAATTAAAGTCGTTAACTGAAGATACTACCACCTGCAGAACTTGTAACCAATTAAGTTTTTTTTATTCATTTTGCTTCTCTTGAAAACCTAATTCCCTCACTTAACAAGGTTTAACAAGCATGCTTATAGGATTTCGAATAATATATTTCAAGCTTCTACTATTTCATCACCTTTTAAATTCAGAAGATATCATGCCGATAGGACCCCGTCTAAACACTTAGGCAAACCTTAGAGTAATAACTGTAAAACTGAATCTGTTAATCACTATAACCAGCAGGCAGGCCTGATTCAGACTTCTTATCTGAGTTATGCAATAAACTAAAAATACCTCAACAATCTCATCTCCCTCGTCTTTAATGCTTTTCAATCAGACCTAAGCAGTATGTGTAAGACATGCTACTTTATGTATTTGTTCGAGGAGGTATACTTGAGCCTATATGCTTATGTGTTTCCCCTTTTATATGCAATATATGTTTTTGTATGCCGCCTTAGAATTTTTACCTTTGAAACTCCAAATAAGCCCAACATCCCTCCCTTTTAGTATTAGTAGTCCTAAGTGCCTCCAGGATTGATAGGAATGGGACGGGTAATAGCATGCAATAAGTAATCGAGACCAATCTGCGCTTTAATACCTTAACGGGGTGGGAATGGTAGATATGGATATGATGACCACGCGATAATGTCACGTGTAGCCCCTCATTGAGGAGTAATTACCGGACATTGTGTGGGGTGATCCATATTTTTTAATAAACCTAGGAGCCCCTTTCCTTTATTCTTTATTCTTTTAGCAATTTAACTCCTTATTCTAAAAAATCAGTTTTTCTAATTGTTCTTTCAAAACTTGTTTACTTTCAAACCATTATGTGTTGAAATCCCCTATTATTTGAGCCTTATTTGCTTATACGTTAATTGCACCTCAATTCACAATAATTGTCTGGCCGGGAACCACTCTAGTGGATTCTGAGGGGTGCCTAACACCTTCCCCTTAGAATAATTTCAAGCCCTTACCCTATCTCTGGTTATTCAAATCGAACTCTTTTGGTGTCCTAATGCACCCTAATCATTAGGTGGCGACTCTCCAAATTCAAACCTAATTCCCAAAAGGAATGAATTGTCTCTCCAAATGTCATAAACCCAATTTCCGCTTAGGAAAAAAGGGGGCGCGACAACATGGCGACTCTGTTGGTGATCTTTAGGCTTTTACCATTTCAGACTATTATTGTGGATTTATACCTCTTTATGTGAAATTACTTGTTTATTTCTTTTAAGCATTCAATTTCCTATTTCAACTGCAAAACTGACTTGTCTTCTTTGTTTCTTTCCTTACTACTGCTTTAAATTATGAAACTACTGTATTTACCGCTTTCTTAACATGAAATACGTGCCAACATGCTTTTAATTATTGCATAATCATGCTCAACATCATATTCCTCTCGTGCCAAACAAATACCATAGCAACGCTTATAATGAGTGGTTGCGCTCTTCCGATATAATCAACCCCTAAATCTGGAAAAGGCATATTTGCGGTAAAACCTGTCGATCAACGGTGTAGTCGACGGTTCTGTGCCTTTACCCCTTGAGTTGTCCGCTCAAGGGTACCAGTCTAAAACCCCATAGAAACCTTACTCTGTTTAAACTGTGCATGCATCATGGTCAAACCTAGTCGAGTCAGTTATGTTGTCCGCATAATGACTCTTTAAGATAGTCTTGTCCAAAGTCCACTAGGTTTCCCCAAAACCCAAACGGACACTACCATGTTCTATGCATTAATTTGGAGAACTAAATATTTTTATGCTAATTGTTGATATTAAATAGTCGAGTCCGGTGGGGGTAAGGGCCTAATCCTTTTTTGTCCTGCAGAAATATGAGGCACGAAGTCCCCAGATTCGGCATGGTCACCAATATCCACCCAAAATTGCTAAGCTGGTGGGAGGATCTTCACTCTAGTGATCAAACTCTTGTCCGCAAATGTCTGGCAACCTACCTTCTCTCCTGGAAATCCAACAAGATCATAGAAGCTGCCACTTTGTACTGGGATTGTGCGAGATCTGTGTTCCGCTTCGGGGACATTGAAATGACACCCTTGCTAGAAGAAATAGGAGGATTGGCCGGTATAACATGGGAAACTATGGGTTTGTTAATGCCCGAGAACTGCAAGGGTAGGGGTTTCCTCAAAATGATGGGTTTGAAGAAGAATCCAGAACTGACAAGTCTGAAAGAGTCCTATATCCCTTTTGATTATTTGTATGAGAGGTACGGTCACAGCAAGTCCTATCGTACCTATCCTGACGAATTTGCCATTACATCACTAGGGCATATTCACCAAAGGGTCTTTGTATTCATGTTTTGTTTCCTGGGGTTGATGGTGTTTCTAATGAAGAAAGCAAGGATCCATACCAGGCTGGCTATGGTAACTAAAACTCTGATGGAGGGCATTGGTGGGCAATCATTCAGTATTGTGCCCATGATCATTGCGGAAATATAGCGGGCCTTGGAGAAGTGTCAACGATGAGCCAAACACTTCGAGGGCTGCAATTTGCTACTCCAGCTTTGGATCATGGAGCATCTCTAAAAGGATGAGTACCGACAGGAGATTCAGCGAAGAGACTGGGATGATCATATTGCTTTCCATCGTCCGAAGCGAATGAATTACATGGCCAACATGTTTTCCCAGCTAGAAGATGCCAGAGGATGGGTAGATCTATTTGATAATCTAACCGAGGGTCAGGTACAATGGATGTTCGAGTGGTTTCCAACCGAGGAATTCATCGCCCGGCCCAGGGATGCACCATTTCTGATATTGATCGGTCTGAGAGGATCATACCCTTACATCCCTCTCCAGGTTATGAGGCAAGCTGGTAGGAAGCAGGTTATACCCAGGGTCGACAAGATGAGTCATTTTTGGGCTGACTTCCAGGCTGATGATAACCCTTATAAGTGCCAAGCTCAGCATATGTGGCACTGCAAGATCGTCATGGGGAGAGATACCATCGAGCCAAACAGATACCATGCTGGTTGTGCTCCCTACTATTTAGGCTGGTTGGAAGATAATCACGATGGTCTGGGCCAGCCAGGGTTTGCTAAGGGCCACAGGATCATATATGAAAGGGCCAAGGCACAGGTCAAATACAATCAACTGTGCAAGAGGATTCGAGAGTGCGAAAGCGAGCACCGTTAGATACAAGAAGCCAACCAAAAGCTGATTGATGAGTGGAAAGACATGGCTGTTAGCGCCAACAAGTGACTGGGATACTTGGAGTGGGGCATAGTGGAGCTAGAAAGGAAATTCCTCAAAAGAATCGAGGATTGCCAAAATGCTGAAGGAAATGAGGGCGGACACCTAGCCAGAGCCTATCTATTGCTGGGACTTCGTGAGCTGGGAAAGCTGTTCGATGGAGCCAAGGATGCCGAATCTGGGGAAGGTCCTTCTGGGACCAAATAGATAGGAGTTTTCTTTTGCTTTATGAAATGTAATAAGGCCAATGGCCATTAATGACATTTTATTTCTTGTTATTTAGTGTCAATTTGGGATCCGTCTACTTTTATCAATAAAATGAGGCATTTAGCATTTTAAGTTCTCCAAATCAATTTGTTGCTAGACCCACCTCGGGCACAAAGAGGTCCCCAAAATTAGGACACGATTTACATTCTTGCGCTACGTGTTTAAATATCATAACATTTTTTTATAATCCTCACTAACTTGGTTACCTTTTGCTTTTATTTTTTGTTTTTATTTTTATTATTCCCCTCCCCAAAGGTTAGTTCGTGCACTCTGGCAACATCATCCTATTCCACGAGATCCAGGGGCCCTCCACCCACTCCTCCTCTTAGTCCTGTCAAAAACAAGAACAAAGGCAAAATGGAAGATTTGAACGTCAGAAAGGAGAATGCAACTGAATGGGTAGAGGCCACCAATGGTCATGGTACTTAGGTTCCCAAGGAAAATGTATCCCAACTTGAACAGAAATTGTTGAAATTCCAAGAAGAGCTCGATCAAGTTCGGAATCTGGCAAGCTTGTCATTTTCCCTCAGCACCCCGGATATCACCTTTCCCAATACTCAAAACCCTACACCACCTCAAAATATCCCAAAGCAATAGAATCATACTACTCCCCATGCTGTTCCACCAAAGACCCAATGCAATACTTGCCATACCCCAAATAACACTCTGCTACTCATCCCAAAACTCCACAAATGACCACTTTCACACCCACCATAGCACTCCCATCTATGTGGAGACCATACAACACTCCACCCAACCCATCTCAAGCACAACCGAGTATGACGATAAAAACTTGCTCATCAGGAACCTGGCTGAGGAACTTAAGAAATTAACTAGCTGGATTTAAGGCATTGAAGGAAGTAAGGGAATTGAGGGGCTGAACTATGAGGATCTTTGCATACAGCCCGATGTCGAACTGCCCGAGGGTTACAAACCTCCTAAGTTCGTGATGTTTGATAGTACATGGGATCCAAGAGTACATTTGAGAACATACTGTGATAAGCTGGAGAATTCGCATGAAGCTTTTCATGAGGAGTCTGAAAGGAGATGCTCTATCTTGGTACATTAGCCAAGATCCGAAGAAGTGGTCAAGTTGGGTAGGCATGGCATCCGATTTTATGGATAGGTTCAGGTTCAACACGGAGAATGTGCCGGATGTGTTCTACATTCAGAATATAAAGAATAAACCTACAAAAACATTTCGCGAGTATGCTACTCGTTGGAGGTCCGAAGCTGCTAAGGTCAGACCTGCCTTAGAAGAGGAACAGATGAACAAATTCTTTGTCTGGGCTCAGGACCCGCAGTATTATGAAAGGCTGATGATGATTGAGAGCCACAAATTTTCCGACATTATCAAGTTGGGCGAAAGGATCGAAGAGGGCTTCAAAAGTGGTATGGTTACGAACTTTGAGGCCTTGCAAGCTACAAATAAGGCCTTACAATCTGGTGGTGTGTCCAAGAAAAGGGACGTAGGAGCCGTAATGGCGGAACAGAGAACCAAATCTCCCATCAAATACCAAACATATACAATGCCTCCACTCACATATCAGCCTACTGCAAACTACCAAGCACCCTCACCCTCTTACCAAACTCCACCACCCACTTATCAATCATCTCCACCACCCATACATCAGCCTACTTCACCCAGATATTCCCAACCCGCACATGTTTACCAAGCCAAAAATGTTCAACCATCCCACTATTAATCACCTCCTACATGCCAAAACTTCCCTAGACCTCGACCAAATTTTGACCGCAGACCTTCTAAACAGTATACAGTCATTGCCGAACCCATTGACCAGTTATACGAGAGACTCAAAGTTGCTGGTTATGCCACCCATATCCCGCTATAACTCTTGAGAACACTTCTCAGTGGGTTAATCCAAAAAAATCCTGTGTATACCATTCCGGCATGAAAGGACACATCATCGACGAATGTCATTCTCTGAAAGACAACATCCAGGCTCTGATTGACAACAAAATTATTGTGGCAAAGAAACCCGCTCCGAATGTCCGCAATGACCCTTTGCCAGACTATAAGGGTGGAGGCGTTCACATGATTGAAATAGAGGATTATTGGGATCCCGAGGGGTCTATCGGGTTGATCGCAAAAGGTGATAACCCAAAGAAGTCAATAGTTACTCTTAATTCGATCGTGGTCCAGATTCAACCCTCGAGGAACATCAAGGTAAATATGTCTGTGCCACTTGAGTTTGAAATAACGCCATCTGCAAAGACACCAGCGCCAATTGAGGTCGAATTCGTGTCTCCAGCAAATGCACCTACGCCATTCGAAGATGAAGTTTTTCCACCCAAGGCCCATGCTCCATTCAGAGTAAAGATAGCCACGCTGATCCTAGTAGCGATCTAGACCATGACCCCATTCCACACAAAGGGTATACCATGGGACTATACAACTGAGGCAAGGAGGAAAGGCAAGGTTAGGTTCGAGGAAACTGTTGTCGCAGAGGGTATGATGAGAACTGGTAGGATCTATACCCCACAATACCTAGCTGAGTCAAGCAAGCAGGCCTCCAATCAATCTCCCATTATTGAGATGGGTCCAGACGATATTTGGAGAAAGATATAGGCCAAGGAATACTCGGTCATCGACCAGTTGAACAAAACAACGGCGCAGATCTCCATACTTGCTTTGCTACAAAATTCTGAGGCACACAAGAATGCTCTGTTGAAGGTGCTGAGTGAAGCATACATGCCAAGCAACATCACTGGCGGGAAAATGGCCAACATGGTCGGACAGGTATTGGAAAGTCACAAAATTACTTTTCATGAAAATGAGCTACCGCTTGAAGGGATGTGACACAACAAAGCACTGCACATCTCTGTGCAATGCGAGGACTACTTCATCACCAGGATCCTAATCGATAGGGGTTCCAGTCTTAACATTTGTCTATTGGTAACACTCAAGAAGTTGGGTAAGGGACTGCACGAGATAAAGGATGAAGCCATCAACGTGAAAGCTTTCGAAGGTTCCCAAAGGTCCACTATTGGGGAGATTAGTCTGTGTTTGCAAATAAGGCCAACTTGGTTCGATGTTGATTTCCAGGTGATAGACGTGCCGGCATCTTACAATCTACTATTGGGACGGCCATGGATTCATGCTGCCAGAGCCATAGCATCAACACTGCATCAGGCAGTAAAGTTTGAATGGAATCACCAGGAAGTGATCATTCACGGCGATGGTAGCAATCCTATATATAGTCGCTAGACCATTCTATCAATCGAGGGGAGAAAGAAGCTGGGAGGAGAGACTTACCATCACATCGAATAGGTAAATATTGTTGACAAAGACAAATGGTGGGATAACAAGATCGAGAGTATACTGAATTGGAGTCGGTACGAGCCTGGCAAAGGGCTCGGCAAGAACCTCCAAGGAATCGTTAAGCCCATAAAGCTCAAGAAGCATGGCACTACTTTCGGTCTAGGATATGAGTACACCTGGGAGGAATTCAACAACTGGTCGCCACCAAGGCGTGGTCCTTACTATCTGCTAGAGGAACCAATACCACATTTGGAGCAGACTTTCCAACCAGCCGATGTTATCTATGGGTCAGAAGAAGAGGAAGCACTGGCAGCTATGAAAAACTTGTTCTTAGAGGACAATGACATGGGTTGTTGTGTTGTTCTCGAGGAGTAGGGTATGAAGGCCCTTTCGTATAGGCTGTAAGCAGAGGAGCACGCCTCAATAACTAGACAATCAGAATAACCAGGGCCCGACGAGCCTCGGGGTAGCAAGGCTAAAACAAGCGCTATTTTGATTTACTAAAAGATTTTATTTTTCGCATGTTTTCAATTCCTGCAATAAGATCTCCAATGTTCAAAACATTTATTATGAAATTTATCAAAGGATTTTGACTTTTATTATGAATCAACAATTATTACTATCGTTTTCTTTCATTACTCTACTTATACAACATTACTATTACTTATCTTGATGAACCAATGACTGTGACATGCAACGAAACAACGCAACAAATAGACATAGATTCAGAGGAAGATGACATACCTGAATAGATTGTTAAGGAAGTTGAGAATTTTGAGAACATACCTAAGTCCAACCTGGACGAAACAAAAGTTGTTAACTTGGGAGATGCAGAAAATGTCAAAGAAACACGAATCAGCGTCCACTTATCACCGTCAGAAAAGAAGGAATACACGGAATTTCTAAGGGAATATGAGGACATATTCGCATGGTCGTATGATGACATGACTGGTTTAAGTACGTCTATTGTGGCTTACAAACTGCCAACTGATCTAACATGTCAGCCGGTAAAGCAAAAGCTCAGGAAATTCAAGCCTGATATGAGTCTGAAAATCAAGGAAGAGGTCACTAAGCAGGTCAAAGCTAAGGTTCTCAGGGTAGTAGAATACCCGACATGGTTATCCAACATCATGCCAGTACCAAAGAAGGACGGGAAGTTCAGAGTCTGTGTCGACTACTGGGATCTCAACCGGGCCAGTCCAAAAAATGAGTTCCCCTTGCCAAACATACACATGCTGATTGACAATTACACCAAGCATGAGTTGTAATCATTTGTAGATTGTTTTGCTCGGTATCATCAAATCTAGATGGATGAAGAAAATGTTGAGAAAACGGCTTTCATTATGCCGTGGGGAATGTACTGTTACAAGAGGATGTCGTTTGGGTTAAAGAATGCAGGGGGCACCTATATGAGGGCCATGACTACCATTTTCCCTGATATGATACACAAGGAGATAGAGGTGTACGTAGATGATGTTTAAGAAAGCCACTGATCGCATGGAAGATTTGAGGAAGTTTTTCAATAGATTGCGAAGGTACAACCTGAAACTGAATCCCGCAAAATGTGCATTTGGGGTTCCTGCTGGAAAGCTACTTGGGTTTATTGTGAGTCGCCGAGGAATAGAACTAGATCCATCAAAGGTCAAAGCTATTCAAGAATTACCACCGCCAAAAAACAAGGACGTGATGAGTTTATTGGGGAGACTCAATTATATCAGTCGGTTCATAGCACAGTCTACAGTTATATGTGAGCCAATCTTTAAGATGTATAAGAAAGACGTCGCTACCAAAGGGACTGATGACTGCCAAAAAGATTTCGATAGAATCAAGGAATACCTATCGACACCACCAGTTTTGGTCCTGCCCGAGCCAGGTAAACCTCTATTACTCTACCTTGTAGTATTGGATAGAGCTTTCGATTGTGTTCTGGGGCAGCATGATGAGACGAAGAGGAAGGAGCAAGCCATCTATTATCTCAGTAAGAAGTTCACCCCATACGAGGCCCGGTATTCTCTATTAGAATGCACCTGCTATGCTTTGACTTGGGTAGCTCAGAAGCTGAGGCACTACTTCTGTGCTTACACTACATATATCATATCAAGGATGGATCCTTTGAAGTACATCTTTCAGAAGCCCATGCCCACTGGCAAGCTAGCCAAGTGGCAAATCCTATTGAGTGAATTTGACATTGTCTACGTGACTCAGAAGGCAATCAAGGGACAGGCACTAGCAGATCACCTTGCTGAGAACCCCGTGGATGGAGAATACGTACCCCTGAAAACATATTTTCCTGATGAAGAGGTATCATTCATAGGAGAAGATATTGCAGAATCCTATGACAATTGGAGAATGTTTTTTGACGGAGCAACAAACTTCAAAAGAGTTGGCATAGGAGCAGTCCTCGTATTGAAAACCGGTCAGCATTATCCTAGGGCTCAAAATGGCCATCGACATGAACATTCAAGAGTTGCTAGTGATCAGAGATTCACACTTGCTAATACATCAGGTACGAGAAGAATGGGCAACCAAGAACTCCAAGATACTCTCGTATCTACATCATGTATGGAGGTTGAGAAAAAGGTTCGCGAAGACGGAGTTGTAACATGTTCCTAGAGTCCAGAATGAGTTCGTCGATACATTGGCTACCCTATCATCCATGATACAAAATCTAGACAAAAACTACATTGATCCTATTCCAGTAAAGATCCATGATCAGCCAGCTTATTGTGCCCATGTTGAAGAAGACGAAAACGGAAAGCCTTGGTTTCATGACATCAAGAAATATTTGGAAAGGGGCGAATACCTAGAACTTGCGAATCCTACTCAGAAATGCACCCTTCGGAGGTTGTCCAACAATTTCTTCCACAGCAGAGGAATCCTGTATAGAAGGACTCCTGATTTGGGATGTTAAGGTGTGTGGACGCAAGGGAAGCATCCAGGCTACTAGAGGAAATTCACACTGGGACCTGTGGTCCACATATGAATGGCTTTGTCTTAGCAAAGAAGATACTCTGAGCTGGTTACTTTTGGATGACTATGGAAATGGACTGCATCCAGTATGTCCAGAAATGCCACCGCTGCCAGATATATGCAGACATGATAAAGGTACCTCCAAACAAGCTTAATGCAACAAGCTCACCATGGCCATTCGCCACTTGGGGAATGGATGTTATTGGACCAATCGAGCCTGCCGCCTCCAACGGGCACATGTTTATCCTAGTAGCAATCGACTATTTCACCAAATGGGTCGAAGCAGCATCTTATAGAGCATTGACTAAGAAAGTTGTGGCAGACTATGTACGCGACCGCATCGTTTGTCTATTCGGGATTCTACAATTAATCATTACCGATAAAGGCTCAAACCTCAACAGTGACTTGATGAAAGCTATGTGTGAAACTTTCAAGATCAGACATAAGAATTCTACAGCCTACAGACCTTAGATGAACGGAGCAGTAGAGGCTGCCAACAAGAATATCAAGAAGATATTGAGGAAAATGATAGATAAGCATAAACAGTGGCATGAGAAGTTGTCATTTGCTCTATTGGGGTATCGCACCATAGTCCGCACATCAACTGGGGCAACCCCCCTATATGCTGGTTTATTGTACAAGAGCCGTCATTCCCGCCGAAGTAGAAATTCCTTGCCTAAGGATCATACAGGAAGCTGAGCTCGACGACGTAGAGTGGGTGAAAAGTCGTTATGAGCAACTAGCCCTTATAGACGGGAAACAAATAAATGCAGTTTGTCAAGGTCAATTTTATCAGAACAGAATGTCTAGAGCCTTCAACAAAAGAGTCAAGCCGAGACAGTTCACACCAGGGCAACTGGTGTTAAAGAAGATTTTCCCGCATCAAGATGAAGCAAAAGGGAATTTCTCTCCCAACTGGCAGGGTCCGTACATGGTTCACCGGGTCCAGATAGGAGGAGCCCTCATACTTGCAGAAATGGACGGAGAAGTCTGGCCGAAGCCGATCAACTCAGATGTAGTCAAGCGTTACTATATGTAATCTTATGCTTTCCTATATGAGGTAAATTGAACTACGCCTGACCTGATTCCCGTTTAAGAGGGGATACGTAGGCAGCCTATGGGTTCGGTCACAATTCAATAAAATTTCCATTTTTCCATGCAATTGGAAACAGGGGCAGAATTTTAAGGAGCACCCTCAAAATTCCGAAGTTGATTTCAGCCAATCATCGCAAGCAACAGTAAAAAAACATCAACCCATTAAATTGGGGTAGAATTTTGAGGAGGACCCTCAAAATTCCGTAGCAAGAGAGGTTGCAATGTCCTAAACCACGTCATAGTTATCAGTTCATCTAAAAAATTATTATTATTATGTCATATTTTTACTAAATCATGCATGTCTATTACTGAAATTGCCTTGTTTAGCAATGCTACCCCAATGATACATACAATATCACCAGTTCAAAGCCGAGCAGGTAAAGCAGAGCCAGCGTGGGATACGAACTAACCGCCCCCTTTTTTTACAAAACTCACGATTTTTTGGACGCAGGCACTTGAATTGCAAAATCATCGAATATACTATACACTCACGAGACAAACACTGTTCAGGAATACAACTCTCAGAACCATTTCACTTACTCACAGTTGCTATCCGCACACAACAGTGTCCCCAACAGGCACAATATCCCCAGTAGTTACAATATTCCAATCTGCTATCAGCTAAGAAAGTTCTATTACCATTTGCTATCTTATTTTTGCATAAGGCTACCATTCTGCCTTCCGAGGTTAAGCTCTATGTCCATATGCATTCTTGCATTACATAAGGCTGTCATTCTGCCTTCTGAGACTAAGCTCTGTCCCCATCTGCATTCTTGCATTGCATAAGGCTACCATTCTGCCTTCCGAGGTTAAGCTCTACCTCCATCTGTATTTGCATGGCTGAAAGATCGCCAATTTATTTACATTTGCATCGCTGAAAGATCGCTGCCTTATTTACATTTGCCTGGCTAAAAGACCGCCACTTTATCTGCATTTGCATGGCTGAAAGATCGCCACCTCTACATTTGCATGGCTGAAAGATCGTCGCCTTTACATTTGCATAGCTGAAAGATCGCCACCTCTACATTTTGCACGGCTGAAAGATCGCCTCCTCCTGCATTGCATAGGCTAAAAGATCGCCAAATACTGCATCTCATGGGCTAAAAAAATCGCCAAATTATCCGAAGGCGTCATTGTTCGGAGGCACTATTTTCATAGCCCGAGAACACCATGTCATGGCTTGAGGACCCCTTTTTATCTTTTGCTTATCATTATTTAAAGGCATCATGGTTCAGAGGCATCATTCTCATAACCCAAGAGCATCATTTCATGGCCTGTGAATCCTTTATTATACGCCTCATAGCCCAGGACATCTTGGTATAAGGACGTCATCCTAACTACCCAAAGACAACCTTCATGGTCCGACGGGAATTTGCATCATGTTTAAATTATGCACCATATATGCTTGTATTGCTTATTTGAAGGAAATCCGACGAGCAACAGCCATCTCGGCAGGAGCGATACCGCTCCGGTTCCCACAGCCCTATCAGACTTCAACCATTCACTTCGTCATTAATATTGCGTCCGTTCTTGAAAAGTCTCCATCGGCATACTCCGCCGACAGATCCTGAACTACATATGGCTTGATTCCTATAAAACCAGGAATATGTAGGCAGCTCAAAAGCCAGAGCACGGCCTAAGTCTCCTCGAACCATTTCGTTCGGTCAAAATTGGCCATCATGTCTTTACCCGACAACTCTTTCATCCTTCCCGGTTAAAGAGGGGCAGCTGTTGATACCCAATTTTCCATATATATTTTTAATATGCAAAATACTTTAAAAATAGCATATGTATGCATATATTAGTATGTCCAAATGTTTTTTTTTTTTTTTAAATTTTCAAAGATTTTTTAAATTAATTTATTACCATATTTTATCCATAAAACCCAATAAGTATTACCCAAATTATCATTTTGGTGATTCATTTATAGGACTCTCCTAATTATGCCAAAATATAGCTAATGTGATTTTTGCATATTTTTACAAATTTATTTAGTATTTTTAAAGCTAAATTGTATATAATTGCAATATTAGCCTCTTTTTAGATTTAATTACGTTTATGTCTATAAAAACTAGGTCCAATATTTTTAATTTGATAATTATATGCTATTAAATATTTTAGTACCTTTAATTTATTTTCAAAAATTATGTTACTATTTTTGTAAATCAAATAGGGAAAATGGCTATTTAAATGTTAGTCCATTTTTCATTTCAGTTTTAGCCGGATTTGGCACCCCAATTGGACCCAATTTTAAACCCATTTTCCATGACCCAATCCTTGTCTGAACCGACCCATGACCCAATTAAATAACCCGCCCGGATTCCCTTTTAATCCCAGCCGTTGATCGCCTAGATCAACGGCTCACATCTGCCCCTTCCTTTTTTAACCTGAACTAACCCTTAACCCTAATCATTTCTCACTTGTAGCCGCCTTTGAATTCCCCCTTCTCCTAATTCTCTCTCAAACTCCCTCTCAAATCCTAGTCGCCGCCCTCAATTACCACCTGAAAATCTCCCAAATCTATGGCTTCCGAAGCCATCGAAGGCATGTATCTACCTCCCTTGGCTACTACATGCCTGATTGCTATGATTTCAAGGCTAGACCTCGAAAAGTTTGGTCCGGACCTTGGTGATTCAGTTCTATGGCTATCTCCGGTCACTTTCGACCTTACTCCGGCCAGCCATGGCCATTGAAGCCTGACTCTCGACTTCTCTACTTAAGATCAATTATTTTCTAAGCCTTTGTCACCATCTGGGTTTCTTCCGAAACCCTAGACTTTGAGGTTCTTCCGATTTCTTTAGATCTGTTCTAGATCTGTGTTTACTCTAAACTTCTAAACATTTTTCTCACGGTTTGTTTCAAAACTCTGCCTCCAAAACCCCTTGTCTTTTCCGATTTAGGTTTTGTTAAAGTTGTTTTGAAGATTTCTCTGATTTTTAACATGGTCTACAATATTTCTTATATTGTTCTTCTACTGGAGTTTGCATGTTAAAAGTCTTAGTTTCTTTTGAGGTTTCTGAATCTACTTTTGTTAGTATTTGTCTGATTTACTCGTTTTTATCTCTAGAACTTGATTGATGGTGAAAACCCTAAAATTTGGGGTTCAGTCGAGTTCTGAGGCTATTTGCTATGTGATTTACTTTGTTGTCATGCTCTGAATTCGATTGATTTCAAAACCCTAACTTCTTTGGACCTATTCGAGCTTCTGAAGCTGCCTCATCTGTTGCTCGACTAGATTCGAAATCTTTTTGTTTCATCATCTGTTTCTTTATGTGATTTTGACTTCCTTGAAACTAGACTACAGTTTTCAGAAAAGTCTTTTTACTTGACCCCTTTGCATGCTATTTGATACTCTCTCTTTTCTCTATTATTGAGTTACTAAGATTGACCAATGTAACTACCATGTTTGATATTCCACTACTTACTGACTTCGTGATTGCATGACACTTCTCTTTGTCCTAAATTTAGCCCTTCATGCCTAATATTTATGCACTCTTTTATATGCTGAATTTCCCTCTGAAATGGCCTTCAATTTTGGACTGATTTCAAACCTCCTTGTGTAATTTTGATTGCATTCATGTGTTAAGTGATTGTCTCTTTCCTTGTTTCGCATTACTGATTCCCCTGTTTCTTGGGTTGATTTGAAAACTTTCCTTAGACTTTCAATTCTCCCATTTCTGACTGGGTTTATTTGTTTATTCATGGGAACCCATGTCACTCTCCTTAAATCAGTGATTTTGAAATCCTTGACTCCCTGATTTGCTATGTACTAATTTTCGATTGTCTCCATATGCTGCAACTTTACTTTGTTTTCTTACCTTATTTGGCTAACCGAGTATTTCAAAGGTTCTTCCCTTAATTAAACCTCTATGCACTTACCCCTAATTGTCTACCCTGCACATGATGCTTACTTGATTTTATTCCTTAAATGTTTTCCGCCCATTACCGTTTGATTTCAACTCCTTAATTAAAGGAAGTCCGTATACTGATTTGATTTTAATTGGTACATAGTTCCATAATTACTGCGAAGCTATGATTCTTGCCTTATTTTTCTGTTTGTTTTCAAACTATAAATACCCTGATCTTTCATTAACACAGACACGCACGCACTCTAAGTTCTAAAATCATTTACATTCAAAAAACACTCTCTTCTGCTTTACTACTTGCACTGTGGCTTGTTTTCAAAGTTCTGCTACCTGCCTTTACAATATTTTCCTTCTCTGAACTGGTATGTTCTGATTAAGATTTCAGAGTCACAACAATATGTTTACTTAATACTTTAACCTGTTTGTTTGCCTACTGTTTGTGTTTAATTTAGTACTTATTGTAGCAATTCTGCTTGTTCTGAATTTATGATGTATCCTAAACCCCTACCCCAATGTGTTTGGTACTGATGGCTTGTTTGAGGCATGATAGTATTGAGTATTGCTGTCTATGACTCAAACCTCTATGTTACCACTATATGTTGTGTATTCTGGTTGATTTTGTAAGCATAACAACACTCCCTATTGCTATGCATGCCCAGAATTAACTAGTGCCTAAATACATAGGCTCTATGCAAGCTCCCAATCCCTGAACCCCTTTTATGTGAAGTTATCAATTTTGTAACTATTTCCCAGCACCTATTTCCTCTCCTTTACTTCCTTAGTTCTTAAAATTATGTTTCTGCACTTCCACTCTCTCTTAGACGTAAGTTCTGCCCCCCTCTTGTGAGACTTGCCTTGGGACCCATAAGCTCCTTCTGAACTTGGACACTCTAGGGCTGGCACTTCAACACTGCACTTGTCCCTACTCTGGTAATACAATTTGGGTATGAGCACTGCCTGGACTCCCATTGAGTCTCTTAGGGAACTCTGACACACTCAAATTGGAGAAAGGCTTTCGATCAATGGTCTTTGAGTTGGTTTATCTCGTAACTCAGAGAGGAAGTCAAGAATCAGGCCTCATCTGGTTGTACTTTCTTTGTATTTTTCTGTTCTGATGTAGTTTGTTATTCTAGTTTGTAATAAGTTGTAATAAACACTTGGGGCTAGCTAGTGAAAAGGGTGGGTAACTATGCATGCAAGGATAGAAAACATGCATATATGGTGTTTTAACTCCTGCATATTCGAACTTCACCTAGAAACCATGCCTATAGGATACGTTTTCAACTTCACGTAGAAAACTTGCCTATAGGGTACTTTTAATTCTGCATATTCAACTTCATGTACAAAACCTGCCTATAGTCTAATTTTAATTCTGCATGTTCAAACTTCATTTAGATGTCATGCCTATAAGGTTTAAAATAAGTAATGCATAGATATCATGCCTATAGGGGTTTCTTAAATCAATCTGATTCGCTTTCATTCAAAGTCAATATTAGATAACATGCTCCTAGGAATTAAAGTCGGTAACAGTAGATACTACCACCTGCAAAACCTGTAACCAGTTCAGTTTTTTTTTTGTTAATTCTGCTTTTCTTAATAACCTAACTCGCTTAACAAGGTTTAACAAGCATGTATAGGATTTTGAATAATTTATTTCAAGGTTCTACTATTTCATCACCTTTTAAATTCAGTAGATATCATGCCTATAGGACCCCGTCTAAACACTTAGGCAAACCTTAGAATAATAACTGTAAAACTGAATCTGTTAATCACTATAACCAGCAGGCGGGCCTGATTCAGACTTCTTATCTGAGTTATGCAATAAACTAAAAATGCCTCAACAATCTCATCTCCCTCGTCTTTAATGCTTTTCAATCAGACCTAAGCAGTATGTGTAAGACATGCTACTTTATGTATTTGTTCGAGGAGGTATACTTGAGCCTATATGCTTATGTGTTTCCCCTTTTATATGCAATATGTGTTTTTTGTATGCCGCCTTAGAATTTTTACCTTTGAAACTCCAAATAAGCCCAGCATCCCTCCCTTTTAGGATTATAGTCCTAAGTGCCTCCAGGATTGATAGGAATGGGACGGGTAATAGCATGCAATAAGTAATCGAGACCAACCCGCGCTTTAATACCTTAACGGGGTGGGAATGGTAGATATGGATATGCTGACCACGCGATAATGCCACGTGTAACCCCTCATTAAGGAGTGATTACTGGACATTGTGTAGGGTGATCCATATTTTTTAATAAACGTAGGACCCCCTTTCCTTTATTCTTTATTCTTTTATCAATTTAACTCCTTATTCTAAAAAATCAGCTTCTCTAATTGTTCTTTCAAAACTTGTTTACTTTCAAACCATTATGTGTTGAAATCCCCTATTATTTGAGCCTTATTTGCTTATACGCTAATTGCACCTCAATTCACAATAATTGTCTGGCTGGGAACCACTCTAGTAGATTCTGAGGGGTGCCTAACACCTTCCCCTTAGAATAATTTTAAGCCCTTACACTATCTTTGGTTATTCAAATTGAACTCTTTTGGTGTCCTAATGCACCCTAATCATTAGGTGGAGACTCTCTAAATTCAAACCCAGTTCCCAAAAGGAATGAGTTGTCTCTCCAAATGTCATAAACCCGATTTCCGCTTAGGAAAAAAAAAAGGGCGCAACAACAGTGTAAAACATTAAAGAAACAAACTCAAATTGTCTTAGATCTGTATAGATCTAGGAGATATAGAAAATAAATTAGGGTTTCGAAAGAAACCCGTATAGAGATGAAGAAACCTGTCTAGAAACCCAAGGATCGTAGCAAATATAGCATGATTTTGCTTCAAATCACACAAGAGTAGCCAATAACAGGCGAGTGATGAACCCTAGATGCAAATCGGCATGGCCCTGGGCCCTTGAAGACCTTAGAGAAGGCAAGCATGGCATGAGAGGAGCCATTTGAGGCTTAAGAGACGATGAGAGGTCACCAGAGATGGCCGGAGATGGAAGGTTGGCGGTTGAAGATTAGGGTTAGGTTGAGAGTGTTTTGAGAACAGAGAGGATCTTAGGGCGGCGGTGTGTAGAGAAATGGTTAGGGTTAGGGGTCGTTTAGAATTAAAAAGGGAAAGACTGAACGAGGGCCATTGATCTTTTAGATCAACGGCCAGGATCTGATGGGTTTTAGGTCGGGTAGTTGCATTTAGGGCCTGGGTTGGGTTATTTAATCTGAAATTGAGCTGGGATGTTGGGTTGAATTGAGGCTAAAATTGAAATGCAATTTGGCTAGGTTTTAAATAGCCAATTTAACCCTATATAATTTATAATAAATAATAGATAATTTTTAAAAAATAATTTTATGTACTAAAATGATTTAAAATCGATATTTAACATTTTAAAAATATAGAAGATCAATTTTATGCATATAAATATAATTATACATTAATAGGGCTAATATTGCAATTATATGCAAATTAGTTTTAAAAATATAAATGCAATTATAAAAAATGCAAAAATAATATTTAAGCAATATTTTGGCATAAATATAGGATTTAGATGATTAAATTATCACAAAAATAATTTGAAGGATAATTATTGGAAATTTTATAAGTGAAAAAGGAAGATATAAATTAATTTAAAATATTTTAAAATTATTAAAAAATTATAAAGTCCTTGTGCATGCTTATATATGCCTATATATACTATTTTGAATGTATATATATCTATAAAAATATATATAGGGAAAAATTGGGTATCAACAATATCAATAAATGCTAACTGAATCAATTCTAATGCATGAAAATAGGTTTTCCAATAATTTTCCCGGAAAGTCAAAAATCGACCCCGGGCCGACATGGTCAAAACCCGAGGTTCGAACCAAACCTCGATTACCCATTCACCGACAAATTCAAATATATAATTTATTTTGAAATCGGACCTCAAATCGAGGTTCAAATCCCCAAAAATTGAAAATCCTAAGTTCTACCTAAAACACCCAATTTTCACCATGAAAACCCTTGATTTTGAATTGAAATCATGTGAAAAGATGTTATAGACTAAAGAAATGAGTTAGAAACAACTTATAATTGATTTGGAGAAGAACTATTCTTTAGAAAATCGCCCAAGAGAGCTTAGGGTTTGAGAGAGTTTGAAAAATGAAAAAAAATGCGTCTAAGTCCTAATTCACTGGTCGCAGATGTCGCAATTGCGACCAGGGCTCTCAATTGTGAACCCCTTCAGTACCTGCTATCTTTGCAAATACGAAGAATCTGTCGCATTTGCGACCAAGGGAAAATTTGGTCACCTTCGCATTTGCGAGGGACTAGTCGTATTTGAGACATCGCAATTGCGAGAAATGGTCGCATTTGCGACCAAGGCCTGCCCAGGCTAGGATCGCATTTGTGATACCTGGGTCGCAATTCCCATGCCTGAGAACTTCGCAATTGCGAAGCCTGATCTCGCAATTGTGAGATCATAGGCCTGGGTAAAAATACCAGATACCAGCAACCTTTCCTAAGTCCAATTTCACTCCGTAGCCTATCCAAAACTCACCCGAGCCCTCGGGGCTCCAAACCCAACATGCATGCAAGTCCAAAAACATCATACGGACTTGCTTGTGCGATCAAATCATCAAAATAACATCAACAACTATGAATTAAACCTCAAATTCATGGAATCACTCAAGAATATCAAAATTACTATTTTCTCAACTATAGGTCTGTTTTATACCAAACCGACTCCGACCTTTACCAAAATTTACAGATTCATCTTAATTATCATTTCAAACTTGTACCAGGCTCTGGAACCAAGATACAGGCCCGATACTATCAAGAAAATGCATCAATTCACTTCTAAAAACCTTTATATTTTCCAGAAAATAATTTTCTTTAAAAATTTATTTCTCGATCTTGGGACCTCAGAATTCGATTCCGGGCATATGCCCAAGTCCCAAATTTTACTTAGGACCCTACGAGACCGTCGGATCACGGGTTTGGGTCTGTTTACCAAGAATGTTGACCTAAGTCAACTTTATTCAATTTTAAAAGCCAATTTCCTTATTTCACTTAGTTTTCACATAAAAGCTTTCCGAAAACCTTCTCGGACTACGCACACAAATCGAGGTGAGACAAAAAGAGGGTTCTAAGGCCTCAGAATACTTAATTTACTTTCAAAATGAGTGATGACCTTTTAGGTCATCACATTCTCCACCTTTAAAACAATTGTTCGTCCTCGAACGGACGTAAGAAAAGTACCTGAGTTGGAGAAAAAATGTGGATATCGGCTCTGCATATCGGACTTGGACTCCCAGGTCGCTGCCTCAAGAGGCTAACCTCTCCACTGAACAAGAACAGAAGAGAAACTCTTCGATCTCAACTGACAAACCTATTGGTCTACAATAGCTATCGGCTCCTCCTTATAGGACAAGTCCTTGTCCAAATGGACAGTGCTGAAGTCTAATACGTGGGATGGATCGCCGTGATACTTCTAAAGCACGGACACATGAAACACTGGATGCATGGCTGATAAACTCGGCGGCAACGCAAGTCTGTAAGCCACCTCTCCCACTCGATCAAGAATCTCAAAAGGGCCAATGAATCTAGGGATAAGCTTGCCCCTCTTCCCAAATCTCATCACGCCCTTCATAGGTGACACCAGAAGCAACACCCACTCACCGACAATGAATGCCACATCACGAGCCTTACGGTCGGCATAACTCTTTTGCTTGGACTGAGCTGTATGAAACCTATCCTGAATGATCCTGACCTTGTCCAGCCATCCTGTACTAGATCCGTACCCAACAACCGAGCCTCTCCCGGCTCAAACCATCAAACCGGCGACCGACACTGCCTACCATATAAAGCCTCATAAGGAGCCATCTGGATGCTTGACTGGTAGCTGTTGTTGTAGGCAAACTCCGCTAAAGGCAAGAACGGATCCCACGAGCCTCTAAAGTCAATAACACAAGCTCGGAGCATATCCTCCAAAATCTGAATAGTATGCTCAGATTGCCCGTCCATCTGAGGATGAAATGATGTGCTCAACTCTACCCGTGTGCCCAACTCACGCTGAACTGCCCTCCAAAAATGTGAGGTAAGCTGCGTACCTCGGTCCAAAATAATAGACATGGGCACCCCATGAAGACGAACAATCTCCCGGATATAGATCTTAGCTAATCTCTCGGATGAATAGGAAACTGCCACCGGAATGAAATGTGCTGACTTGGTCAGCCAATCAACAATAACCCACGCTGCATCGAACTTCCTTTGAGTCCGTGGGAGTCCAACAACAAAGTCCATAGTGATACGCTCCCACTTCCACTCAGGAATCTCAATCTTCTCGAACAAACCACCCGGTCTCTAATGCTTGTATTTTACCTGCTGACAATTCAAACACTGAGCCACATATGCAACAATATCCTTCTTCATCCTCCTCCACCAATAATGTTGCCGCAAATCTTAATACATCTTAGCGGCGCCCGGATGAATAGAGTACCGGGAGCTATGGGCCTCCTCTAAAATCAACTCTCGAAGTCCATCCACATTAGGCACGCAAACTTGACCCTGCATCCTCAAAACTCCATCATCTCCAACTGCAACCTGCTTGGCACCTCCGTGTTGCACCATGCCCCTAAGGACACACAAATGAGGATCATCATACTGCTGATCTCAGATATGCTCAAATAATGAGGAAAGAGTGACTGTGCAAGCTAACACACGGCTGGGCTCAGAAACATCCAACCTCACGAACTGATTAGCCAAAGCCTGAACATCGAAAGCTAGCGGCCTCTCACCGACTGGAATATATGCAAGACTGCCCATATTGGCTGACTTTCTACTCAAAGCATCGGCCACCACATTTGCCTTTCCCAGATGATATAAGATGGTGATATCATAGTCTTTCAATATCTCCAACCACCCTTTCTGCCTCAAATTTAGCTCCTTCTACTTGAACAAATATTGTAGACTCTTGTGATCCGTGAACACCTCACATGACACGCCATACAGATAATGCATCCAAATCTTCAATGCGTGAACAATGGTTGCTAACTCCAAATCATGAACTGGATAATTCTTCTCATGAATATTCAACTGTTGCGAAGCATAAGAAAAGACCTTGCCATCCTGCATCAACATCGCACCAAGTCCAATACAAGATGCATCACAATAAACTGTATATGGCTCTAAACCTGTGGGCAAAACCAACACTGGCGCCGTAGTCAAAGCTGTCTTGAGCTTCTGAAAACTAGCCTCACACTCGTCCGACCACCTGAATTAGGCCCCCTTTTGTGTTAACCTGGTCATCGGGGCTACAATAGATGAAAACCCCTCCACAAACCGACGGGAATAGCCTGTCAAACCCAAGAAACTCCGGATCTCTATAGATGATGTGGGTCTAGGCCGGTTCTTAACTACCTCTATCTTCTTTGGATCCACCAGAATACCCTCTACTGAAACCACGTGACCCAAGAATGCAACCAAACTCAGCCAGAACTCACACTTCAAAAACTTAGCATACAATTGACTATCTCTCAAAGTCCAAAGAACAACTCTCAGGTGTTGCTCATGCTCCTCCCGGCTGCGAGAATAGATCAAAATATCATCAATGAAGACTACCAAGAATGAATCCAAGTAGGGCTTGAACACTCGGTTTATCAAATCCATAAAAGCTGCTGGGACATTTGTCAACCCAAATGACATCACCAAGAACTCATAATGCCTGTACCGAGTGTGGAAGGCTATATTAGGGACATCGGATGCCCTAATCCTCAACTGATGGTAGTCAGATCTCAAGTCAATCCTCGAAAATACCTTGGCACCCTGAAGCTGATCAAACAAATCATAAATCCTCGGCAATGGATACTTATTCTTGATCGTAACCTTGTTCAACTGTCGGTAATCTATACACATCCTCATTGATCCGTCATTCTTCTTAACAAACAACACCAGTGCACCCCAAGGCGAGAAATTAGGTTTAATAAAGCCCTTATCAAGCAAGTCCTACAACTGCTCCCTCAATTATTTCAACTCAGGTGGGGCCATACGATACGGTGGAATAGAAATGGGCTGAGTGCCCGGAGCCAAATCAATGCAGAAGTCAATATCCCTGTCGGGTGGCATACCCGGTAGGTCTGAAGGAAATACCTTAGGAAACTCACGAACAACAGGCACAGAATCCATAGAAGGAACCTCGGCACTAGAATCACGAACATATGCCAAATAGGCCAAACACACCTTCTCGACCATACACCGAGCCTTCATATATGAGATAACCCTGCGGGTAGGATGACCAAAAGTCCCCCTCCACTCTAAATAAGGTAAACCCGGCAAGGCTAAGGTCACAGTCTTGGAATGACAGTGCAAGATAGCGTGTTAAGGTGATAACCAGTCCATCCTCAATATGACATCAAAATCAACCATGTCCAGAAGTAACAAATATACTCGAGTCTCAGGATCCCCAATCACAACTATAGAAGAATGATGGACACGATCTACCACAATAGAATCACCCACCGATGTAGACACATATACCGGAGTACCCAAAGAATTACTAGGCATGACTAGATACAGTGCAAATAAGATGACACATAGGAGTATATAGATCCTGCATCAAATAGAACTAAAGCATCTCTACTACAAACCAGAACAACACTTGTGATAACTACATCGGAAGCCTCAGCCTCAGGCCTGGCTGGAAGAGCATAGCATTGGGGTTGGGCCCCACCACTCTGAACTACATCCCTAGGCCGGCCTCCTACTGGCTGGCCTCCACCTCTGGCGGCCTGAACTCCACCTCTAATACCTCTACCTCCACCTCTAGCACCTCTACCTCAACGTCTAGCTAGTTGAGCAGGCGGTGGAACACTCGGTGCCTGAACCATGGCAAGGGAACCCTGATGCTGAGAGCTGCTCGAGGGCAAAATCTAGCAATATGCCTTGTATAGCCACAAGTGTAACAAACCCTCAGCTGCTGAGACTGCTGACCTTGACGGCCTGAATAACCACTCTAAAAACTCTGAGTGGAGGTACACTGATAGGAGCTGGCGGTGCACTGTAGGGCAACTGATCAAAATACTACATATAAGAACCACGGCCACCTGGAGCACCATGAGAAGCCTGAAGTGCTGAATGAAATGGCCTAGAAGAATGGCCCCTACCAAAAGAATCCCTGCCTCCAAATGAGGCACCACTGAACCTGCCCGAATGACGAGGCCTCTTGCCAAACCCTTGACCACCCCCCTGTGATAGAACCATCTCAACTCTCCTAGCCACATTGGCTGCATCTTGAAAAGAAATCTCGCTCCCCATATCCTTAGCCATCTGCAATCGAATAGGGATAAATGAGTCCCTCAATGAACCTCCTCTCTCTCTCTCTCTCAATGGGAAATATAAGAAGAGCATGACGGGCCAAGTCAATGAATCTGGTCTCGTACTGAGTGACAGTCATAGAACCCTACTAGAGACACTCAAACTGCCTCTGATAGTTCTTCCTCTAAGTGATAGGAAGAAACTTCTCCAAAAATAGCTGGGAGAACTGATCCCAAGTCAAAGCTGGTAACCCAGCTGGTCTAGCCAAACAATAATCTCTCCACCAAGTCTTGGAGGATCCAGACAAACGAAAAGAATCAAAGTCGACCCCATTGGTCTCTACTATCCCCATGTTCCAAAGAACCTCATGACAACTATCCAAATAATCCTCGGGATCCTCCAAAGATGTACCACCAAAAGTAGTAGTGAAGAGCTTGGTGAACCTGTCCAATCTCCACAATGCATCAGCAGACATAGTTGGCCCCTCTCCGGTTTGTGCCATAACACCAGGCTGAACTACCCCAACTGGCTGAGCTGCTGGAGTCTAAAACTAAGGATCCATCTGCTCTAGAGTGCGAGTAGTAGGAGTCCGGGCTCCTCCTCCAGCCTGAGAGACGGCTGGTGCTACAGGAAGCAAACCTACCTGAGCGACACTCTCCATAAGGCCCACTAGACGGACCAAAGCATCTTGAAGTACCAAGGTAGCAATGAACCCCTCTAGGACCTGGGCTGGTCCTGCTAAAACTGTCTAGGCTGGAACCTCATTGTCAAACTCAACCTGAGGCTCCGACGCTGGTGCTGCTGCTCGAGCTCTAGGCTAAGCCCTACCTCTACTTCGGGTTCTAGCACGGCCTCGACCTCTACCCCTCGCAGGAGCTGCTACTGGGGTCTCGAGCTATTGGTCAGCTGATGAAGCGGTACGTGTTCTCATCATATGCGAAAGAACAGAGTGGAAGTTCAATTAGCATTGAGAAATCAAGTCGCACGATAGGAAAGAATAGATGTGAATTTTTTCCTAACTTTGTAGCCTCTAGGGGATAAATACAGACGTCTCTGTACCGATCTTTCAGACTCTACTAAGCTTGTCCGTGAATTGTGAGACCTAATCAACCTAGAGCTCTGATACCAACTTGTCACGACCCAGATTTCCCACCCTCGGGAGTCGTGATGGCGCCTACTAGTGAAAGCTAGGAAAGCCAATCATTCCAAATATTTTACCTTTTCCATTTTTAATCCTTTAACAATTATGAATTAACATTATATAAACAGCCGAAATAATAAAGCGGAAGAATGAAATGTAACAACTTAATAATAATACCGATACAAATCCATAACCAAAACCTACCCAGAACTAGTGTCACAATCTCATAGACTGTTTAGGAATACTACAAATAGGGGTTCAAAATATAAATACAAAGTTATTCTTGAATTACATAAAAGAAATAGTATGGAAGGATAGAAGGAGACATCAAGGCCTGCGGACGCCTGCAGGACTACCTCGAGTCGCCTGGTGGACTGAAGGCAGCAACCTCAATATGGTCCAAAAGCTGCAGCACCGGGGTCTGCACACAGTGTAAAGTGTAGTATCAGCACAACCGACCCCATGTGCTGGTAAGTTCCTAGCCTAACCTCGGCAAAATAGTGACGAGGCTAGGACAAGACTACCAAATAAACCTGTGCAGTTAAATCATATATAGCGGAAAATAAATGCAGAAATTTACAGTTAAAGATAGGAGGGGGAAACATGTTGTGGGGAACAACAAGTAACAACAGAAAACCAACAGATACATGTAAAGAACACCATAATTCAATAATCAGCAAGAATCAGAAATCAAAGACAAGTGCACGACATCACCCTTCGTGCTTTTACTCTCGTCCTCACCATATGAATCAATATAATCGGCACGACATCACCCTTCATGCTTTTACCTCACATAATCATGGCACGGAATTATCCTTCGTGCATTATTACTCATATCATGGCACAACATTGTACATCATGTGGCACGGCCTCACCCTTCGTGCTTTTACCTAACAATATTGGCACGGCATCACCCTTCGTGGATTAACACTCCCAAAATCATACACGGCATCACCCTTCGTGCTTTACACTCTTCCTCACCCAAGCAACAATCACAAAGCAATTTGAGCAAGGGAATCAATAATATCACAATAAAATCCCAGCAACGGAACAATAGCATAACAATAATATCCCAGCAAGGGAAACAATATCATGAGTAATAGCATCCCGTCAAGGGAGATAATATCAAAAACAATAACATCCCGACAAGGGAGATAATATCAAAAGCAATAACATCCCGGCAAGGGAGATAATATCAAAAGTAATAACATCCCGGCAAGGGAGACAATATCATAAATCTCTCCTCTTTTTCACATTTACTTCACAACTCAATTCTCAACTTGAGCCAACGCTTTACCATGTTCAATTACCGATAAAACTTCCACAAGCCTTGTTCAACAATAGAAATTATCATATAGAGCATGAACAATACGAAAACAGAGTCATATAAATCATAGTATAAGACCCACGAGCATGCTTGACACCAATGTATAGATACTCGTCACCATGCCTATACGTCATACTCAACAACTAATACATAGCAAATAAGACACAACTCTTAATCCCTCAAGCTAAGGTTAGACCAAACACTTACCTTAATGCCACAAACACAATTCAAGCCTCAACTATCGCTTTACCTCTTGTTTCTACCACCAATTTGCTTGTATCTAGCCACAATTTACTTAACAATATCAGTAAATACTAAATGACTCAATTCTAATGCATGAAAATAGGTTTTCCAATGATTTCCCCCAAAAGTCAAAAATCGATCCCGGTCCCACATGGTCAAAACCCGAGGTTTGAACCAAAACTTGATTACCCATTCACCCATGAACTCAAATATATAATTTGTTTTGAAATCGGACCTCAAATCGAGGTCCAAATCCCCAAAAATTGAAAATCCTAAGTTCTACCCAAAACACCAAATTTCCCCTATGAAAACCCTTGATTTTGAATTTAAATCATGTGAAAAGATGTTATAGATTAAAGAAAATGAGTTAGAAACAACTTACAATTGATTTGGAGAAGAAGTATTCTTTAGAAAATCGCCCAAGAGGGCTTAGGGTTTGAGAGAGTTTGAAAAACGAAGAACAATGCGTGTCACACCTCCATTTTACCCATCCGTGGGGATATAAGGGAGTTTTTCCAATTAAAGGGATATTATTCGAAATGGAATTATTTTATTTATTTTTCAGAGTCGTCACTTGGAATAATTTATTTTTGGTGTCCTAAGTCACCGGTTTATTTTTAAATCCTATATCGAGAAAATTTTTGACTTTATTTAAAAGTCTGCGAACCAAAAATTCTAAATAAGGAATTCTGTTAACCAAGGAGAAGGTATTAGGCATTCCCGGGTTCCGTAATTTTAGCACGGTCGCTTTAATCATACCTGGCTTAATTAAATTGTTTAATTACTCATTTTAGAACCTATGCACATTTTTACCTTTTACCGCTTTTAATTTGAAACGAATCACGCGTATGTGTATTCATTTCGTTTGGCGCATCAAGAATCATGTCACGCGTACGTGTCCACAAGTAATCACGCTTTATTAATGCCAAAGTTGTGCGAACACATACCTCGATTTAATTTAAAAAATCATAATTATATCACGCGAACATATACATAATCACGATGGTTTGATTAATTAGGAGCGTGCTTAAAGCATTTTCTACGAACATTCATCAATTGTTCTCCTAAGCTAATTTTTGGGATTATCGTAGAGCAAGAGTTTATGAATATTAATCGTGAAAAGTGGGTTAGCTTTTGCAATTAAAGAAGAAGCGGGCCAGCATCATATTATCGTAAAAATGGGCTTGTCTGATGATTTATTTTAGCCCCAAATCTTTAAGGTCCGAATTTCTTTTGTTTCTACCCACCGGACACCTAGTCACAGCCCAAATTATTTTATTTCGCTCATTTCTGACTTAAAAAGTATTCTGGGGCCTTGTGTTACTATGTTGGAATTAAATAAAGCCTTCAAATTTATTCTAGTGGCCCAACAATAAATCCGAAATTCATTCTTAAATTACTAATGCAATAACCCAATTGTAAAAATTCAGTTAAGTTCTCAATCCTTACTTTTCTTTATTTCCTAGTTTACTCTATTAATATAACTGATCACTTCACAATATACAATAAAAATGACACACTAAATTATTTAGCAGACTAGTTATAATAAAAACAAAAAGAAATAAAACCATGAGAGGCGGCTATAGGAGATTGAGCAAAGAAGCAAATAAGACTCTTAAGCAAGAGAAAGCAATTAAAACAAGTTCAATTTAACTCAGTAGGTAAAAATGAAGAATAGCAAAACATCATGCAGAAAACTTACATCACCGGTTAAAACAAACAGAGCCGTCATCCCAGGCCACGAACGGAGCATCGCGAACTCGCCGCGACCTCGACTGAAAGCTTTACTATTTCAATCGGTTTTTGATGGTGGTTGGGCGCTGAAATTTCAGGTGTTTGGCTGATTGTTTGGAGCTGATTTTCAGCTGGTTTGTGGCTGATTATCGCTGGAAAAACTAGATGTTTTTGAGCTCGTTTTTGAACTATTTCTGGAGGAGATTTCGAGTTGGAGTTTGCAGGTTCTAGATTTGATTTTGCTGGTGCAAAACAGGGGCTGTTCGGGTAGGGTTTTGGAGTCAATTTTAAGCTAGAATCGGGGGTTTTTGGGGCTGTTTAGGGAAGTGTTTGCGGCTAGTTTCTGGCGACGTAACAGCAGCGAAAGAAAGGAGGAAGAGAGGTGAAGAGGGATGGCTCTAGAGTGGAAGGGTTCGAGGGTGGTGAAGAGCTGAGTTTCTTTTGGGATTTACATAGTGAAGTTATGAAGAAAAATGGCGTTTTAATGGTGTATGGCTACTGTGATTTTGCTTGAAGAAGAAGACGTTCTCTTTTTTGTTTCTCTGATCTCTCATTACTCTTCGTTCTCTTTTTCTATTTTCCCCCAGGTTCTTCGTTCCCCAGATCCCCCTGTTCCTTTCATTTTTATCTATCTTTTTATTAGCTTTTGGCATCTACATATATAGTGTGTTTGTGCTTGGGGATCAAAAAAAGGAGATAGCAAGAATATAATTTTTGTCTCCAGGTGTATAGTGTGGTCCACTAAAATTAGAGAAAGTTCCCAGCAATTCTGTTATGGGAAAGATTCTCCCAATTGAAAGGGGGCACGAGGATAGAGGGAACAAAATGTTTATTTGATTAAAATATTTTTTTTAAATAAGGATGAGTATGGACTACGTGAGGGATGAGCTGGAGAATTAAGGGGAAGAAATCTTGGGTAGAAGACAAAATGTCACCATTTGATGAGTTCATGTCCTTTTCTTTTTGATTTTCTATATTTGTTTTAGAAAAACAATAAATATAAAAACACTACATTTATTAAATTAAATAGCAAGGTAAAAATTACTACATACTCGGTATTTATTTGTTGAAAAAATCTCTAACTTAAAAATTGCACTAAACTATATAAAATTATATCCTTTTTTGGAAACTTTTCTTTCTCTGTAAAATAAAGATAAAACTTACACTAAAATGTGACTCTTTTTCGTAATTTTTAATTTATCTAAAATATTAAAATTAAACTTGAAATCTATTTAAATATTAAAAAGTGAGTGGAAAATCAAATATGGTTAAAAATTAGGTGCTCACAGCTGCCCCTCTTTGCTTGGAAATATGAAGAGTTTTTAGGCAAAAATAAAGTGAGCCGTGTGACTAATTTTTGACCAAATCGTTATTCAAAAGAGGAAGAAAATAAAAGAAAAAGGCGCAATCGAGTCCTGATTTTGGACAACCTACATATCCCGGGTTATAAAGGAATCAGGTTGCTGTTGATACCCAATTTTTCCTCAAACTATTTTTTTAAAATTTGCATATATTCCTTCAAAATCACTTTTATAATAATTTGTATTTTTCACAATTTTTCATATTATTATCAATTTATTTTCTAATTTATTCAGTATTTTATATCCAATAATTATTCATAAATTACATTACAAGTAATTTCAAAGTATTTCTTAGCTCAAATATATCTTTTTAATCACTATTAGGATTTAATTATTCCACAAATTAGCCAACTTGGCATTATTTGACTATAATTACAATAATTTTGCAATTATAGTCTAATTGTACACTTCATGCTATTTTAATTCAAAATCGGTCATTTTATATTTTAAATGTTAGTTAATTACCTTAATTTCACCTATTTAGCTTTAATTTTATTTTATCTAATGTTGATGGGTATTTAACAATTAGCCACTCCCTATTTAAATTCTAGCCTAAATCCAATCGGACACCCAACCCAATTTAATAACCCACAGACCCAGGTCCAAGTCCTAATACTACCCGACCCAACACCCTGACAAATCCTGGTCGTTGATCATTGTGATCAACGGTCCATATTCTCCCTTTCCTTAATTAACCTAAACTACCCCCTTTCCAAACCCCTCATTTTTCTCTTGACCCCGCCGACACTCATCTCCCTCCTCTCTCGAATTCTCTAGAGCTCTCTCAGACCCAAACCCTAAATTTCACTTCACCATCACTCTCCACCATCAACCATGGTTGTTCTTCACCATCCTCAGGCCTCTCATGGCTCTCTCACGCCGGGATTTATGTTGTCTCTAATGCCCTCAAGGGACAAGGGTGAGTCCACTCATACCTTGCCATGTTCTTGCCTGTTTCAGGCTGCCATGGATCGATTTTGAGTAAGATCTTGCTATTTTTGCTAAAACCTATGGGTTTCTAAGCCGATCTTCACCTCTGCGTTATTTTTTACAAAAAAAACTACTTTCATCTCTTAAACTTCTCAGATCAGTACAGATCTGAGATAAATTGAACTATATTTGCTTACTTTTATGAAAAACCTTCTGATTTCCAAGTGTCTTCATTTCTTCTTAGCTAGGATTTCCTGAAAATCTTTGCTTCAAGACATTTTCCGATTTTAAGTGCTTATTCTCTAATTCTTAGGTGATTTAATCAATTATGTTGAGTTTTTCTTCAACCCTAACTAGTCTGTGTTAAGACCCCTAATTTTTGACAATATGTTAGGATTCTGAGTCGATCCATGTTATTTGATACATAGCTCTGTTCTGTACTTGGATTCATATGATTTCTCCTTCATTTAATTTGAACGTCGTATGATTTTTTACCCTAGTGTGCTTTTATTAGGGTTTCATATTCAAATCTGGATTGATTTTTATGTGTTTATGCTTATCCTATCTGTTATTCATGGAAAACCTATATCATTTTCCCTAAATTAGTATTATTTTAAATCTTTATTCACTGATTAGCTACGGTAATACCTATATACTGATTTCTGATTATTTTTCCTATTTCTAAAACATTTGATTCTTTCTTGCCTTATTTATGATTAATTGTGATACTTGATGATTCTTATTGGTTGTTCCCTTAATTGAACTTTTATTCATTTACCCATAGTTACCCACCCCGTACTTAAGTAGTTAATTTTCTTTCCTTAATTATATGCACTGCTCTTTATCGTTAACTGGTTACCCCTTTATTAGAGGAAACTTTGCTGATTTTATGCATGATTGATTATGTAATTTTTCCTAATTACTGAATAATTGATTCCTTACCTTATTCTACCTAGCTATCGACTAATATATAGACTCTCATTTATTCTCACTTCAAGGGGACGAACACATTGTCCTAAACCCTCTCTCTCTCATACGCACACATATTCTCTCTTGCTCTTCTTTTTGATTATTTGCCATTCTCAGTCGGCTGCAAGCCAAGACTGAGTATTATACACTCTGTGTTTACTCTCTTTTAACTGGTATGTCCTCAGTCTAGTTTAAAGCTTGAAAAACAATATGTTTCTTTGGTATTTCAGTTCTTCCTATTTCTATACTATGCTTCTACTTATTGTTTTCTACCCTGCAACTATCGTGTCTACTTATTGTTCTACTAGTATGATTATGGTATCTCTCCCCCTTAAACTCAACATGTTACCCCTTAATAGCCTTCAACGTGATTCTGTTTCACTGGTGTTGCTTTAATTCCTAGCATAAACCTCTTTGTGGTAAGATTGTTTCTGTGACTAATAAGTTCTATAATACATCTTCACCCCCCCCCCCAGGACTTCTCTAATCCTAACGTATATGCAAAGCTACCTATTGTATGTTTACTCTTATGTGTTTTCTAATTATCTCCAACCCCTTACATCCCTGCTTGTGAATGTTGAAATGATACTACACTTTGAACTTGCTGTGTGTGTGCTGGCTTGTTCCAAGTTGTTGTTGCTCCTATTTCCTTCCAATTTCAAAACTATTTTTTCACTAAGCCACTCTTCTGTTGTTTTGCAAACTTATTTCAAACATGTTGTTTCAAAACTATTTTCCAATTCAACCTTTTCAAAACTATGTCAAGCACTCTCACTCTACTCTTAGACCACTAAGTCTTGCCCCTTTTGTGTGAGCCTTGCCTTGGACCCTTGAGCTCCCTCTAAACTTGGACACATGAAAGTTGGTCTTTCCACACTGCACTTACTCTGTCTTGGCTATGAAATTTGGGTGTGAGCACTTCTCGGGATCCCTTGAGGTACTTAGGGAACTCTGACACACCCAGATATGAGGAAAAGCTATGAAAGAATCTTGACACTTGAGGTGATTTATTATATAACTCAGAGAGGAAGTCCTAATCAGGTGTTGAAACTCTGGGCCTGTTTTCAGGATCCCTATAGTGTCACTTTTATTTTTCTTATGTAATTCATTTCAGTATTGGTCTGTAATAATCTATTTTAAACAAGTATTGGGGCTGGCTAGTGAAAAGGGAGAGTAGTTATATATGCTATCAACATCAATGGGTAGAAACCATGTCTTAGGTTTACATTTCCTATATGTGCATTAGAATCGATGTGTAAGACCAATATATTCAAAGCATGTCATGCATTAGATACCATATTCTTAGTTTTACTGTTTCAACATCTCATTTGACATCACTTTACCACTTAGAAATTCTGCTTTAGGCTAAGTAACAGCATTAACATAAAATGTTGCTTCTGCACATCTTGAAATCATACTGTAACTCTTTGGGCATTTAGAAACCATGCTTCAGGAATTCTGCATATCCTGAAATCAGCCTGCATTTTCATATGTGCATGTTAGATACCCTGTTTAGGATCTTGTTCACACTCACTCAGTCACACTTAGTTAAACTACTGATGCACGAAAAAGGACATAAAACAGTCTCATGTTTGATTATCCTATTTAAGTGAAACTGGTCACAATCCATGCATGTCTTTGCAACATTTAGAACAACATGCTTTAGGTAAAATAACTTCCAAACTGTTTCAATAATTCTGGTGACTGCTGCATATTATTTTATGTCTAGGCAAGCCTTAGGTAATAAACTTAAATAAAACCAGAATCGTTTTTGTTTAACTGTCAGCATGTTAAAATCAGTATGCAAGCCTGATAGGACTTCCTATTTGAGTAATGTTATAAATATGACTCTGTTGTTATCACTTAGATACCATGCTTAGGATCTAAATTTAGACCTTAATTATGTATGAGTCATGTTGTTTATGTGTACTGTGTGTGGAGGTATATTTGAGCCTTTCATTTGTCTTCCATGCTCCCCCTTAATTGAAGTCCTGCTTGTTTATTATATGTCACTTTAGTATTTTACCTTTAAACTTGAGGGTCTACATAGAACCCCCTTTTTATAGGATAGGAGTCCTAAATTCCTCCAGGTCTTATAGGAATGGATGGGTAACAGCATGCAATAGGGGTCGAAACCAACCCTCATTTTAATTACCTTCACAGGGCCGGAAGGGTAGATATGGATGTGATGACTTGTGCGCTAATACCACGTGTAGCCCCTATTTAAGGAGTGTCATACCGGGTATTGCATTGATGTAATCCATATTACAAACAAACCTAGGTCACCCCCTTTCACATTCCCGAATATTCTTAGATTATAATTCTTTTCAAAATCTTGCTTTTCATTAACTGCTTTCCAAACATCTATGTACTTAAACTTAAATCCCCTACTATTTGAGTTATACTTGGTTATATGCTACTTGTACAAATTCACAAAAACTATTTGGTCGGGAACCACACTAGTGGATCCTGAGCGGTGCCTAACACCTTCTCCTTAGGATAATTTTCAGCCCTTACCCTGTCTTTGGTTATCAAACGTAGTTAGAAATAAATCCTATAGGTGACCTAACGCACCTTAAATCGTTAGGTGGCGACTTTTCAAAAATGCAAACCCTCTTTCCCAAAAGGAAAGAGTTGTCCCAACCAAAAATGTCATAAACCTGATTTCGCGAGAAAAAGGGGGCGCGACAGCATGGCGACTCTGTTGGGGAGATTTAGGATTTTACCATTTCATACCCTTTTGTGAATTTGTACCCTCCCTATGTGCAATTATTTGTTTAATTCCTTTAAGTGTTTAGTTTCTTCAAAAGCAAAACTGACATATCTTTCTTGTTTCCTTCCTTCATAACCGCTTTAAATTATAAAATTGTTGTATTTATCGCTTTATTAACGTGCAAATACATGTCAACATGCTTTTAATTATTGCATAATCATGCTCAACATCATACTCCACTCGTGCCAAACCAATATTATAGCAATGCTTGATGAGTGGTTGCGCCCTTCCTATATCATTACCCCCTAAATTCGGAAAGGCTTATTTGATTAGTGGTACAGTCGACAGTTTCGTGCCTTCTCCCTTGAGTTGTCCGCTCAAGGGTACCAGTCTAAAACCCCATAGAAACCTTACTCTGTTTAAATTGTGCATGCATCATGGTCAAACCTAGCCGGGTCAGTTATGTTGTCCACATAATGATCCTTTAAGATAGCCTTGTCCAAAAGTCCACTAGGTTTCCCTGAACCCAAACAGACATCATCACGTTCAGTGCATTTATTTGGAGAACTAAATGCTTCATGCTAATTGTTGATGTATAAATAGTCGAGTCCGGAGGGGGTAGGGTCTAAACCTTTTGTTTTGCAGAAAATGAGGCATGAGGTCCCCAGTTTCGGTATTGTTAGCACACCCCACTCTTGCTATACAAGTGGAGGAGTCTTCCATCAAATGACCAAATCAATGAGTGGAAAGAGAGGCCCGCCAAAGCTAGCGAAAACTTGGAATATCTAGAATATAGTCTGCTGGAATTGGAAGGAAAAGTGAGGAAGAGAGTCACCGACTGCCAGAACGCTGAGGGAAACGAAGGAGAACACCTGGCAAAGGCATTTTCACTAGTGAACCTACGCGAGCTGGAGGATTTAATCAATGAGAGCATTCAACCTGAGGAAGGTCCTTCTGAGGCCAAATAGATTAGGTTTACTCGCTTTCCAAATGTAATAAGGCCAATGGCCATTAGTGACTTTTATTTCTTGCTTATTTAGTGTCATTTTGTGATTTGCCTATCTTTATCAATAAAATGAGGCATTTAGCATTAAAACTTCTTCAAATCTATTTGTCGCTAGGCCTAACTCGGGCACAAAGAGGTTCCCAAATTAGGACACGCTTTACATTCCCGCACTATGTGTTTAAATATTGCAATACTTTTTATAATCCTCACTGACTTGATTACATTTTGTTTTATTTTGTTTTTATTATTACTCTCCCCAAAGGTTAGTTCGTGCACTCTAGCATCATCATCTTATTTCACAAGATCCAGGGGTCCTCCACCCACTCCTCCTCTTAGTCCCATTAAAGGCAAGAACCTCCAAGGAATCTCTAAACCCATAAAACTCAAGAAACATGGCACTACCTTCAGTTTGGGGTATGAATACACCTGGGAAGAATTCAATAGTTGGTCGCCACCATGGCGTGGTCCTTACTACCCACTAGAGCAGCCAATACCACATCTGGAGCAGACCTTCCAACAGGCCGACATTATTTATGGGTTAGATGAAGAAGAAGCACTTGTAGTAATAAAGAACTTGTTTCTAGAGGACAATGATATAGATTGTTGTGTTATTCTCGAGGAGGAGGGGGAGGAAGGCCCTTCCATACAGGCTGTGAACAGAGGGGCACATCTCAAGAATTGAACCATCAGGACAACCAAAGCCCGATGAGCCTCGGGGTAGCAAGGCTAAAACAAGCATTATTCACTATTTTATTTACTAAATGATTTTCTTTTCGCATTTTTCAATTCCCGCAATAAGATCTTCGATGTTCAAAACAGTTATTCAATTTATCAAAAGCATTTTTGATCTTTTCTTATGAATTAATATTTATTGCTATCATTTTCTCTCCTTACTTTACCAATACAGCATTACTATTACTTGTCTTGATGAACCAATGATTATGACATGCAATGAGACAACGCAACAAACGGACATGGATTTAGAAGAAGATGACATACCTAACGAGATTGTCAAAGAAGTTGATATCTTTGAGAACAGACCTAAGTCCAACCTGGACGAGACCGAAATTGTCAACCTGGGAGATGCAGAAAACATCAAGGAAATGCGAATCAGCACTCACCTATAGCCATTGGAGAAGAAAGAATACATAGAATTTCTGAAGGAGTGTGAGGACATATTCGCCTGGTCGTATAATGACATGACTGGTCTGAGTACGTCTATTGTGGCTCACAAACTGCCAACCGATCCAATATGTCCACCGGTAAAGCAAAACCTCAGAAAGTTCAAGCCTGATATGAGTTCAAAAATCAAGGAAGAAGTCACCAAGTAGATCAACACTAAGGTTCTTAGGGTAGCAGAATACCCGACATGGTTAGCCAACATTGTGCCAGTGCCAAAGAAGGATGGGAAGGTCAGAGTCTATGTCGACTACCGGGATCTCATCCGGGCTAGTCTGAAAGAAGACTTCCCTTTGACAAATATACACATCCTGATTGACAATTGCGCCAAGCATGAGCTACAGTCATTCATAGATTGTTTCGCTGGTTATCATCAGATCTAGATGGATAAGGAAGATGCTGAGAAAACAGCTTTAATTACGCTGTGGGGAGTGTAATGTTACAAGATGATGCTATTCGGCCTGAAGAATGCAGGGGCCACTTACATGAGGGCCATGACTACCATTTTCCATGATATGATACACAAGGAGATAGAGGTATATGTGGATGATGTTATTATCAAATCCAAGAAGGCCACTGACCATATAGAAGATCTGAGGAAGTTCTTCAATAGACTGCGGAGATACAACCTAAAACTAAACCCCGCAAAGTGCGCATTTGGGGTTCCTGTTGGGAAATTGCTTGGGTTTATGCTGAGCCGCCGAGGAATAGAACTGGATCCATCGAAAGTCAAAGTTATTCAGGAACTACCACTACCAAAGAATAAGAAGGATGTGATGAGTTTCTTGGGAAGGCTTAACTACATCAGTTGATTCATAGCACAGTCTACAGCTATCTATGAGCCGATCTTTAAGATGTTAAAGAAGGATGCCGCCACCAAATGGACCTATGACTGTCAAAAGGCCTTTGACAAAATCAAGGAGTACATGTCAATACCACCAGTCTTAGTCCCGCCCGATCTAGGTAGACCCTTATTACTCTACCTTGCAGTGTTAGATGGAGCTTTTGGCTGCGTTCTGGGGAAGCACGACAAAATAGGGAGGAAGGAACAAGCCATTTATTATCTCAGTAAAAATTTCACCCCGTACGAGGCCCGATGTTCTCTATTGGAACGCACATGTTGTGATTTGACTTGGGTAGCTCAGAAGCTGAGACATTACTTCTACGCCTATACTACATATCTCATATCGAGAATGGACCCCTTGAAGTACATCTTTCAGAAGCTCATGCCCACCGACAAGCTAGACAAATGGCAAATCCTGTTGAGTGAGTTCGACATTGTTTACGTAACTCAAAAAGTGGTCAAGGGACAGGCACTGGCAGACCACCTTGCTAAAAACGTCGTGGATGGAGGATACGAACCCATGAAAAAGCATTTTCCTGATAAAGAGGTATCATTCATAGGAGAAGCCAATGCGGAATCCTATGACGGTTAGAGAATGTTCTTCGATGGAGCGGCAAACTTCAAAGGAGTTCATAGAAGCAGTCCTAATATCAGAAACTGGTCAACATTATCCGGTGTTAGCCAAACTCAGGTTCCCCTACACCAACAATATGGCCGAGTATGAAGCCTACATTTTAGGACTCAAAATGGCCATTGACATGAACGTTCAAGAGCTGCAAGTGATTGGAGATTCAGACTTACGTATACATCAGGTACGAGGAGAATGGAAGACCAAGAACTCCAAAATACTCCCGTATTTGCATCACGTATGGGAATTGAGAAAGAGGTTCACGAAGACGGAATTCCAGCATGTTCCCAGAATCCAGAATGAGTTCGTCGATGCATTGTCTACCCTATCATCTATGATACAGCATCCCGACAAGAATTTCATTGATCCCATTCCAGTGAAAATCCATAATCATCCATCTTACTATGCCCATGTTGAAGAGGAAGAAGACGGAAAGCCTTGGTTTCATGATATCAAGGAATATTTAGCAAAAGGAGAGTACCCGAAGCTTGCGAATCCTACTCAGAAATGCACACTTCGGAGATTGTCCAACAACTTCTTTCACAGCGGAGGAATCCTATATAAGAGGACTCTCGATTTAGGATTATTAAAATGTGTCGACGCAAAGGAAGCATCCAGGCTACTAGAGGAAATTCATGCTGAGGCCTACGATACACATATGAACAGTTTTGTCTTAGCAAAGAAGATACTCCGGGCTGGTTACTTTTGGATGACTATGGAGACGGACTGCATCCAGTATGTCCAAATATGCCACCGCTGTCAAATACATGCAGACATGATAAAGGTACCTCCATGTGAGCTTAACACAACAAGCCCACCGTGGTCATTCGCCGCCTAGGGAATGGACATTATTGGACCAATCGAGCCTGCTACTTCCAACGGACACAGGTTTATCCTAGTAGCCATCGACTATTTCACCAAATAGGTCGAAGCAACATTTTACAAAGTAGTGACTAAGAAAGTCGTAGCAGACTTTGTCCGCGACCGCATTGTTTGTCGATTCAAAATTCTAGAGTCAATCATTACTGATAATGGCTCCAACCTCAACGCGACATGATGAAAGCTATGTGTGAAACTTTCAAGATCAAACACAAGAATTCCACAGCCTGCAGACCTCAGATGAATGGATCTGTAGAAGCCGCCAATAAGAATATCAAGAAGATACTGAGGAAAATGATAAAAAATCATAGATAGTGGCAAAAGAAGTTATCATTTGCTCTACTAGGGTATCGGACTACAGTTCGCACATCAACCAGGGTAACCCCCTATAAGATGGTTTACGGTACAGAGGTTGTCATTCCCGCTGAGGTAGAGATTCATTCCCTAAGGATCATACAAGAAGTTGAGCTCGACGACGCAGAGTGGGTAAAAATTCGTTATGAGCAACTAGCCCTTATAGATGGAAAGATAATGAATGCAGTCTTCCATGGTCAACTCTATCATAACAGAATGTCCAGAGCCTTCAACAAAAGAGTCAAGCCAAGACAGTTCGGACCGGGACAGCTGGTGTTAAAGAAAATTTTTCTGCATCAAGGTGAAGCCAAAGGGAAGTTCTCTTTCAACTGGCAGGGTCCATACATGGTTCACCGGGTTTTGATAGGAGGAGCCCTCATACTTGTAGAAATGGATGGAGAAGTCTGGCCAGCCGATCAATTCAGATGCAGTCAAGCGTTACTATGTGTAATCTTTATGCTTTCCTTATATGATGTAAATTGAACTACGCCTGACCTGATTCCAATTTAAGAAGGGATACATAGGCAGCCCTATAGGTTTGGTCACAATTCAATAAAAATTTCATTTCCCCCCGCAATTGGAAACTGGGAAAGAATTTTGAGGAGGACCCTCAAAATTCCGAAGTAATTTCAGCCAATCGCCGCACGAGCAGCAGTCAGAAACGTCGACCCATCAAACTGGGGAAAAATTTTGTGGAGGACCCTCAAAATTCCATAGCATAAGAGGTTGCAATGTCCTGAACTACGTCACAGTCATCAGTTCATCTAAAAGTTATTTTTAATTTATGGCATACATTTACAAAATCATGCATGCCATTATCGAAACCGCTTTGTTTAACAATGCTACCCCAATAATACAAATGGTATCACCAGATCAAAGCCAAACGAGTCAAGCAAAAGCCATCAGGGATACGAACCAACCTCCCCCTTACAAAACTCACGATTTTTATTTGGATGCAGGCACTAGGATTGTGAAATCATTAGACATATTGTACATCCACAGGGCAAACATTGTTCAAAATACAATTCTCAGAGTCGTTGCACTTACCAACATTTGCTATCAGCACACACCAGTGATGTTCTGTATATCACGACGTTCCTAATAATCACAACTCCGCAATCTGCTATCAGCTAAGAAAACTCTACTGTCATTTGTTATCTTATTTCTTGCATAAGGCTACCATTATGCCTTCCGAGACTAAACACTGTCTCCATCTGTATCTACATTGCATAAAGCTACTACATTGCCTTCCAATTTGCATAAGGCTACCATTCTGCCTTCTGAGACTAAACGTTGTCTCCATCTGCATTTGCATTGCATAAGGATACCATTCTGCCTTCCGAGACTAAACGTTGTCTCCATCTACATCTGCATTGCATAAGGCTGCTATTCTTCCTTCAAATTTGCATAAGGCTACCATTTTGCCTTGTGATGTTAAGCTCTACCTCCATCTGCATCTGCATTGCATATGGCTACTATTCTGCCTTCTAATTTGCATAAGGCTACCATTCTTCCCTCCGAGGTTAAGCTCTACCTCCATCTGCATCTGCATTGCATAAGGCTACTATTCTGCCTCCCAATCTACATAAGGCTACCATTCTACCTTCTGAGGCTAAGCTCTGCCTCCAATTTTCTTCGAAACTAAGCGATATCCTAAACACTATTTATTTCGCTTCTCTTACGGGCTAAGCTCTGCCCTTCAATTTGCATGACTGAGCTATGTCTTGTCCGCATCATACTAATGCATCCTTCATGGGCTGAAATATCGCCAATTTATCCAAAGGCATCATCATTCGAAGGAATCATCTTCATAGCCCGAGAACACCATGTCATGGCCTGAGGATCTCTTTCGATCTCTTGCATATCATTATTCAAAGGCGTCATGGTTCGGAGACCCCATCCTCATAGCCCCAGAACATCATTTCATGGTCTGTGAATCCTGCATCCAACAACTCATGGCCCAGGACATCATGGTTTGAGGATGTTATTCTTAACCGTCCAAAGACAACATTCATGGTCCGATGGGAATTTGCATCATGTTTAAATTTATGCACAGTATACGCTTGTATTGCTTCTATTTGCAAGTAAAACGGTGAGAAACGGCTATCCCAGCAGGAGCGATCCCGCTCCAGTTCCCTCAATCCACATCAAACCTAACCATTCCCGTAAACCGTTCACTCACTCAGCCCTAGGTGTTGCGTCCGTTCTAGAAATGGCTTCATCGGTATACTCCGCCGATGGATCTTGAACTACATATAGCCTAATTCCTGTGAAACCAGGGATATGTAGGCAGCTCATAAGCTAGGGTGCGGCCAAATCTCTCGAACTATTTCACTTGGTCAAAATTGGCCATCATTTCTTTACCCGAAAACTCTTTCATCCTTCCTGTGTAAAGAGGGGCAGCTGTTGATACCCAATTTTTACTCAAACTATTTTTTTTAAATTTGCATATATACCTTCAAAATCACTTTTTATAATAATTGGTATTTTCCATAATTTTCCATATTATTATCAATTTATTTTCTAATTTATTCAGTATTTTATATCCAATAATTATTCATAAATTACATTACAAGTAATTTCAAAGTATTTCTCAATATATCATTTTAATCCTATTAGGATTTAAATATTTCACAAATTAGCCAACATGGCATTGCTTGGCTATAATTACAATAATTTTGCAATTATAGCCCAATTGTACACTTTATGCTATTTTAATTCAATAATCGGTCATTTTATATTTTAAATATTAGTTAATTACCTTAATTTTACCTAGTTAACTTTAATTTCATTTTATCTAATTATTAGCTGTTTTATTAATTATATATCTAATTTTGATAGGTATTTAACAATTAGTCACTCCCTATTTAAATTCTAGCCAAAATCCAACCGGACTCCTAACCCAATTTAATAACCCACAGACCTAGGCCCAAGTCCTAATACTACCCGACCCAATACCCGGACAAATCCTAGCCATTGATCATTGTGATCAACGGTCCAGAACCTCCCTTTCCTTAATTAACCTAAACTACCCCCTTCCCAAACCCCTCATTTCTCTCTTGACCCCGCCGACACTCATCTCCCTCCTCTCTCGAATTCTCTAGAGCTCTCTCAGACCCTAACCCTAAATTTTACTTCACCATCACTCTCCACCATCAACCATGGTTGTTCTTCACCACCCTCAGGCCTCTCGTGGCTATCTCACACCGGGATTCATGTTGTCTCTAAGGCCCTCAAGGGACAAGGGTGAGTCCACTCACGCCTTGGCCTGTTCTTGCCTGTTTCAGGCCGCCATGACTAGATTTTGAGTAAGATCTTGCTATTTTTGCTTAAACCTATGGGTTTCTAAGCCGATCTTCACCTCTGTGTTAGTTTTTACAAAAAAAAAACTACTTTCATCTCTTGAATGTACAGATCTAAGATAAATAGAACTATCTTTGCTTACTTTTATGAAAAACCTTCTAATTTCCAAGTTTCTTTTCAGTTCTTCTTAGCTAGGGTTTCCTAAAAATCTATACTTCAAAACATTTTCCGATTTTAAATGCTTATTCTCTAATTCTTAGGTGATTTAATCAATTATGTTGAGTTTTTCTTCAACCCTAACTAGTCTATGTTAAAACCTCTAATTTTTTACATTGTGTTTGGATTCTGAGTCGATTCGTGTTATTTGATACATAGCTTTGTTCTGTACTTGGATTCATATGATTTCTCCTTCGTTTAATTTGAACGTCTTATGATTTTTTGCCCTAGTGTGCTTTTATTAGGGTTTCAGGTTCAAATCTGGATTGATTTTTCTATGTTTATGCTTAACCTATCTGTTATTCATGGAAAACCTATATCATTTTCCCTAAATTAGTATTATTTTGAATCCTTATTCACTGATCTACTACGGTAATACCTATATACTGATTTTCGATTATTTTTCCTATTTCTACAACCTTTACTTATTTCTTGCCTTATTTGCGATTAATTGTGGTACTTGATGATTCTTATTGATTGTTCCCTTAATTGAAATTTTGTTCATTTACCCTTAATTACCCACCCCGTACTTAAGCAGTTAATTCTTTCCTTAATTATATGCCCTGCTCTTTATCGTTAACTGGTTATCCCTTTATTAGAGGAAACCTTGCTGATTTTATGCATGATTGATTATGTAATTTTTCCTAATTACTGAATAATTGATTCCTTACCTTATTCTACCTAGCTATCGACTAATATATAGACTCTCATTTATTCTTACTTCAAGGGGACGAACACATTGTCCTAAACCCTCTCTCTCTCATACGCACACATATTCTCTCTTGCTCTTCTTTCTGATTATTTGCCATTCTCAGTCGGCTGCAAGCCAAGACTGAGTATTATACACTCTGTGTTTACTCTCTCTTAACTGGTATGTCCTCAGTCTAGTTTAAAGCTTGAAAAACAATATGTTTCTTTGGTATTTCAGTTCTTCCTATTTCTATACTATGCTTCTACTTATTGTTTTCTACCCTGCAACTATCGTGTCTACTTATTGTTCTACTAGTATGATTACAGTATCTCTCCCCATTAAACTCAACATGTTACCCATTAATATCCTTCAACGTGATTCTGTTTCACTGGTGTTGCTTTAATTCCTAGCATAAACCTTTTTGTGGTAAGATTGTTTCTATGACTAATAGGTTCTATAATACATCTTCACCCCCCCCCCCAGGACTTCTCTGATCCTAACGTATATGCAAAGCTGCCTATTGTATGCTTACTCTTATGTGTTTTCTAATTATCCCCAACCCCTTACTTCCCTGCTTGTGAATGTTGAAATGATACTACACTTTGAACTTGTTGTGTGTGTGTGCTGGCTTGTTCCAAGTTGTTGTTGCTCCTATTTCCTTCCCCTTTCAAAACTGTTTTTTCCCTAAGCCATTTTTTTATTGTTTTGCAAACTTATTTCAAACATGTTGTTTCAAAACTATTTTCCAATTCAACCTTTTCAAAACTAATAGGTTCTATAATACATCTTCACCCCCCCCCCCCGGACTTCTCTCATCTTAATGTATATGCAAAACTGCCTATTGTATGCTTACTCTTATGTGTTTTCTAATTGTCCCAGACCCCTTACTTCCCTGCTTGTGAATATTGAAATGATACTACTCTTTGAACTTGTTCTATGTGTGTTGCCTTGTTCCAAGTTGTTGTTTCTCCTATTTCCTTCCCCTTTCAAAACTGTTTTTCCCTAAGCCACTCTTCTGTTGTTTTGCAAACTTATTTCAAACATGCTATTTCAAAACTGTTTTCCAATTCAACCTTTTCAAAACTATGTCAAGCACTCTCACTCTATTCTTAGACCACTAAGTTCTGCCCCTTTTGTGTGAGTCTTGCCTTGGGACACTTGAGCTCCCTCTAAACTTGGACACATGAAAGCTGGCATTTCCACACTACATTTACTCTGTCTTTGCTATGAAATCTGGGTGTGAGCACTTCCCGGGATCCCTTGAGGTCCTTATAGAACTCTGACACACCCAGATATGAGGAAAAGTTATGAAACAATCTTGACACTTGAGGTGATTTATTATATAACTTAGAGAGGAAGTCCTAATCAGGTGTTGGAAATCTGGGCCTGTTTTCAAGCTTTTTATAGTGTCACTTTTATTTTTCTTATGTAATTCATTTTAGTATTGGTCTGTAATAATCTGTTGTAAACAAGTATTGGGGCTGGCTAGTGAAAAAGGGAGGGTAGTTATATATGCTATCAACATCAATAGGTTGAAACCATGTCTTAGGTTTACATTTCCTATATGTGCATTAGAATCCATGTGTAAGACCAATATATTCAAAGCATGTCATGCATTAGATACCATATTCTTAGTTTTACTGTTTCAACATCTCATTTGACATCACTTTACCACTTAGAAATTCTGCTTTAGGCTAAGTAACAGCATTAACATAAAATGTTGCTTCTGCACATCTTGAAATCATACTGTAACTCTTTGGGCATTTAAAAACCATGCTTCAGGAATTTTGCATATCCTGAAATCAGTCTGCATTTTCATATGTGCATGTTAGATACCCTATTTTAGGATCTTGTTCACACTCGCTCAATCACACCTAGTTAAACTACTGATGCATGAAAAAAGGACATAAAATAGTCTCATGTTTGATTATCCCGTTTAAGTAAAATTGGTCACAATACTTGCATGTCTTTGCAACATTTAGAACAACATGCTTTAGGTAAAATAACTTCCAAACTATTTCAATAATTCTGGTGACTGTTGCATATTATTTTACGCCTAGGCAAGCCTTAGGTAATAAACTTAAATAAAACTAGAACCATCTTTGTTTAACTGTCAGCATGTTAAAATCAGTAGGCAAGCCTGATTAGGAATTACCATTTGAGTTATGTTATAAATATGACTCTGTTGTTATCACTTAGATACCATGCTTAGGATCTGAATTCAGACCTTAATTGTGTATGAGTCATGCTATTTATGTGTACTGTGTGTGGAGGTATATCTGAGCTTTTTATTTGTCTTCCATGATCCCCCTTAATTTAAGTCCTACTTGTTTATTATATGTCGCTATAGTATTTTACCTTTAAACTTGAGGGTCTGCCTAGAACCTCCCTTTTATAGGATAGGAGTCTTAAATTCCTCTGGGACTTATAGGAATGGCCGGGTAACAGCATGCAATAGGGGTTAAGACCAACCCTCGCTTTAATTACCTTTACGGGGCGGGAAGGGTAGATATGGATGTGATGACCGGTGCGCTAATACCACGTGTAGCCCCTCTTTAAGGAATGTCATATCAGGTATTGCATTGATGTGATCCATATTACAAACAAACCTAGGACACCCTCCCCCCCTCCCCCTTTTACATTCCCGAATATGCTTAGATTGTAATTCTTTTCAAAATTGCTTTTCATTAACTGCTTTCCAAACATCTGTGTACCTAAACTTAAATCCCCTACTGTTTGAGCCATACTTGTTTATTTGCTACTTGTAGAAATTCACAAAAGCTGTTTGGCCGGGAACCACACTAGTGGATCCTGAGGGGTGCCTAACATCTTTCCCTTAGGATAATTTCAAGCCCTTACCCTGTCTACGGTTATCAAACATAGTTAGAAATAAACCCTATAGGTGCCCTAACTTACCTTAAATCGTTAGGTGGAGACTCTTCAAAAATGAAACCCCCTTTCCCAAAAGGAAAGAGTTGTCCCAACCAAAAATGTCATAAACCCGATTTCGCGAGAAAAAGGGGGCGCGACAGTCGCGTGTAGTTCAAGGAGCTTTGGTAGAATGATGAGTTCGATAGTCGAGTGAGGTTCCGTCGAGGCTCCGGTCTGTGGTCTTGTTATTACATCAAAAATCAAAATTGAAAAGACTAACTAAGCCTATCATCTACGAGTTGCCTGATTCCTATCTATAAATCTTCTAAAGCTTGATCATGCGTCTTGGCTGGTTCTTCCTGCAGACTCTGATCTGAATCTTGATGCTCGTTAGCTGCAACCGCTGGTTCATTCTTCTTCAACTTTTCGAATCAAGGCGGGACATGCAAAGCTTGTGACTTCAATCATATTTTGAGCAGTCCACATCTTTTCTCTGCTTCTATACATAGAGTTCAACTTCTTTTCTTGTTTTTCTTTTTCTTTTATTTGGATTGAGACTTTTTCTTTTGGTCATATCAAACATCGTGCCTTATGGTAAAAACCTGTTCGAGCACCACAAAAAACAAACGAGCAAACAAACGAATGAAATTTTCTGCCCCAGTTTTCACTAGAAAAATTTCGTGAGTTATTGCAACAAAATCTAAACTATTTCTTTATTGAAAGCAATTAAAATCGAGATTATGTATCCCTGAAAAAAGAAATTAGGGAGTGGAGAACTATATCTATAATGAAATCAACCGGGGATCGGAGGCCCTGAGTTGGGAAGATTACCAGGTTATGCTGGAAAAATGACCGGGTTATGCCGGAAAGGTCCTCGGGTTATGCTGGGGAAGGTCATCGGGTTATGCCGAAAAGGTCCACGAGTTATGCTGGGAAAGTCATCAGGTTATGCCGAAAAAGTTCCTTGAGTTATGCTGGAAAAGTCATTGGGTTATGCCGAAAAGGGTCCTCGGGTTATGCCGGGGAGGTCCACGGGTTATGCCGGAAAACTCATTGGGTTATGCCGAAAAAAGGTCCTCGGGTTATGCCGGAGAGGTCCACATGTTATGCTGGGAAAGTTATCGGGTTATGTCGAAAAAGGTCCTCGGGTTATGCCGGGGAGGTCCACGGGTTATGCCGGGAAAGTCATCGGGTTATGCCAGAAAAGAACCTCGGGTTATGCCGGGAAGGTCCACGGGTTATACAAGAAAAGACATCGGGTTATTCCGAAAAGGGTCCTCGGGTTATGCCGGGGAGGTCCACAGGTTATGCCGGAAAAGGTCTCCGGGTTATGCTGGTAAAGTCATCGGGTTATGCCGGAAAAGTTCCTCGAGTTATGCTGGGGAGGTCCATAGGTTATGCCGGGAAAGTCATCGGGTTATGCCGGAAAAGGTCCTCGGGTTATGCCAGAGAGGTCCACGGGTTATGCCGGGAAAGTCATCGGGTTATGCTAGAAAAGGTCCTCGGGTTATGCCGGGAAAGTCATCGGGTTATGCCGGAAAAGGTCCTTGGGTTATGCCGGGGAGGTCCACGGGTTATGATGGAAAAGTCATCGGGTTATGCCAGAAAAGGTCCTCAGGTTATGCCGGGGAGGTCCACGGGTTATGCCGGGAAAGTCATCGGGTTATGCCCGAAAGGTCCTCGGGTTATGCCGGGAAAGGTCATCGGGTTATGCCGGAAAGGTACTCGGGTTATGTCATATAAGGTCATCGGGTTATGCCGGAAAGGGTCCTAGGGTTATGCCGGGAAGGTCCACGGATTATGCCGGAAAAGTCATTGGGTTATGCCGAAAAAAGGTCCTCGAGTTATGCCGGAGAGGTCCACATGTTATGCTGGGAAAGTTATCGGGTTATGTCGGAAAAGGTCCTCGGGTTATGCCGGGGAGGTCCACGGGTTATGCCGGGAAAGTCATCGGGTTATGCCGGAAAAGAACCTCGGGTTATGCCGGGAAGGTCCACGGGTTATACCGGAAAAGACATCGGGTTATTCCGAAAAGGGTCCTCGGGTTATGCCGGGGAGGTCCACAGGTTATGCCGGAAAAGGTCTTCGGGTTATGCTGGAAAAGTCATCGGGTTATGCCGGAAAAGTTCCTCAAGTTATGCTGGGGAGGTCCATAGGTTATGCCGGGAAAGTCATCGAGTTATGTCGGAAAAGGTCCTCGGGTTATGCCAGAGAGGTCCACGGGTTATGCCGGGAAAGTCATCGGGTTATGCTAGAAAAGGTCCTCGGGTTATGTCGGGAAAGTCATCGGGTTATGCCGGAAAAGGTCCTTGGGTTATGCCGGGGAGGTCCACGGGTTATGATGGAAAAGTCATCGGGTTATGCCAGAAAAGGTCCTCAGGTTATGCCGGGGAGGTCCACGGGTTATGCCGGGAAAGTCATCGGGTTATGCCGGGAAAGGTCATCGGGTTATGTCGGAAAGGTACTCGGGTTATGTCATATAAGGTCATCGGGTTATGCCGGAAAAGGTCCTCGGGTTATGTCGGGGAGGTCCACGGGTTATACCAGGAAAGCCATCGGATTATTCCAGAAAATGTCCTCGGGTTATGCCGGGGAGGTCCACGGGTTATGCCGGAAAAGTCATCGGATTATGCCGGAAAGGTCCTCGGGTTATGCCGGAGAAGGTCATCGGGTTATGCCAGAAAGGTCCTCAGGTTATGCTAGGGAAGGTCCACGGGTTATGCCGGAAAAGTCATCGGATTATGCCGGAAAGGTCATCGGGTTATGCCGGAGAAGGTCATCGGGTTATGCCAGAAAGGTCCTCGGGTAATGCCAGGGAAGGTCATCGGGTTATGCCGGAAAAGTCCTTGGGTTGTGCCGGGGATCAACTAAAGGGTTGGGACCCTTTATTGGAAAAGACTACCAGGTTATGCTGGCAGCGACTAGGGAATGGGACCCTATGTTGGAAAACACGTAGCTAGAGATTGGAGACCCTATGCTACCATGATTTTGAATTTTTTTCTTCTTTCTTTTCACTTCATTAAATTTTTTTATATGAAAATGAGTAAAAATGCAGGAAAGAATTTGGAAGAGACTTCCCTTTTGGATTGATTATTGCTGCAAAGCTGTTTCTAGCCCTTGCGCAGTTTCTTTTGGTTGCACCTGCTTCTTGCAAGGTTGCTTTGGATTGCACGTGTTTCCTGTTTTTCAAACAAAGAACAATTTGTCAGTTTGAAGTGGTGGTTAGTTTTGTGGCCTTGATTATTTCAATCACTTGTTCTCGGCCCTTTCAACTACAACTGGTTGCTTCCTAAATACCGATTGCATTTTTGACTCTGGAGAAACTCTGGCTTTTCCAGACTTTGACATGATGATTGGCCGGTGGAACTCAACCTTATCGACTTTATTTTTCCTTCGTAGGCCTTTCCCTTTTGACTTTTTTTTTTCTTCTTCTTCTTTTCTCTCCTTTTTTTCCTTTTTTTTTAACTTCGGAGCATTGGGGAAGTTTTTGGTCCACAAACTTTGTCGCAACGGCTAGTCGCGTGAGACTTAAACTTTCCAACTTTATTTTGCCTTTATAGGCCTTTCATTTCTGGCTTCTTTCTTCCAATTTCAATTTCAGAGCATTTGGGGTACCTTGGCTTTTCAAACATTTGCCGAGACGGTTAGCCACGTGGGACTCAACCTTTTCAACTTCATTTTCCTTTATAGGCACTTCAATTTGATTTCCTCCTTCCAAGAGTTTTCAATTTCAAAACATCAGCCACCATGGCCGGTCGAAGTCGGCTTGATGCCCCTAACGAGGCTGGGTGCCTTATTGCACATTAGCTCGTGTCAAATAAGAACCCTGTAAATCAGTCTTGCCATCCCTTCTTTGTCTCAGTTTCGGAATAGAGTTAGACCGAAAGGGATTCAAAGGAAAAACAAACAATAGAATGGATAAATAAATTTAGACAAGAGGTATCCCTTTCAGGGAAAGGAAAGGTGGACTTATCTGGAGTACATGCGGACTTCAATGAACATGACATGCCTTTTGGACTGGATGATCCGTGCAAACCGTCCGACTCTCAAATATTCATCACAACATTTCCCTCAAAACTGAGAAACCTTGCCCAGGACTGCGTCAATGGCAGTGGCTGTGAGGATCCTCTTTTCGATCAGGGACGCCCTTTGCGGGTTTTCACCGGCTGACCTCTCTCATTTCTCTTCCCACCATCGCCTTGTAGTGCTCTTTGTGAGTTTTCACTAACAAGACTCTCTCATTTTCCATTTCTCTTCTTACCATCGCCTTACGGTGCCCGTATGGGTTTTCACCAATAAGACTCTCTCATTTTATTTCTCTCATTTTGATTGCATCGGATCCAAGTAGTTTTATTCTCCGATCCTTGAGCATTCTCACCGATTGATCGGAAGGACTTTAAAGGATTTGGGTAAAAATGATTTGGACTGAATTACAACTTTGGAACCATTCAAGCGGGATCATCGCCGAATCATCATAACATCTGCCCCAGTTTCACTTTTGGGGAAATTTGGATTTTTATTTTGGTGTGATTGAACCCCAAAGAGAGGCTGCCTACATTTCCTTTCGGAATCAAGTCAAACGTAGTTTAGGGACTTTGTTTTCCTTTTGGATTTTCTTTTGTTTTTCTTCTGTTTTGTTTTGTTTTCTCTTTCTTTTCTTTTTTCGTTCATTTGAACAAAGTCTTAATTACTGTTGTATTCTGGGCGGGACCCGGGCCTAAATGAGCCAAACGGGCCGGGCTTAACGGGCCTAGACTTAGCGGGCCTGTGCTCTGGCGGTCCCGGGCCTCACGGTCCCGGGCTTCGTGGGCTCAACGGGTGGAACCAGCCCGTGACGGGCCTAAGCCCATATGGTCATGGGCTAAATAGGTCGGGCTCGTGGGCTTTTTTTTTTTTGTTCCACTAGGCAAACGCCTAGGGCTAGTTTTATTAATAACCATATAGAATACGAAATACAATGTCATGATAAAGAATCCTATTATCAAAATTGAGTGTTACACTCAATATTGATGTCACCTTAGTGCAATTAAACTTTGAAATACAATTCTACATCCAAGAATGTGCATGTGAAATTCACAATGTTTTGATCCTTGTTTAACGCATTCTTAACTTTGTTTCCATATCGGGTTCCCTCCATCCTCCATTGTAGATTCTCCTCTAGGTACCTTTAGCATCCGTTCGCTTGTTGTTGACGTACCAGCACACTTAAGTTGCGCACGACATCTGCTAGTGATGCATACGATTTCTGCTTCTTCCTTGTTATTTATTCCCCCCTTCTTTTTTGTATCTTTCTTTTTCTTCTTTTTTTTTCATTTTTCATTTCAATTGTTTTTTTTTCAATTTTCTTTTTTTATTTTCAACAACACTTTCAAGTTCCTAAGAGGGTCATCAAAGAAGAGTAACCGACTCAAAGGGTTTGCAAAGGGTGGATAGTGTTTGGGTAGCGAAAATGAAAGCCTTCTTCATCCCAACCGGAGAACATTAATGTTATATAGAGGATCCAACATAGTACTTTTTGACTGCATTTGCATTGATAGTTGTTTCAGGGACGTTCCCTTCGATGTGTCCCAAGTACAACGCACTCTTTTGGCAGTATTCTTGTTGCAATGTATAGACCTTCCCAATCTGGAACCAATTTTCCTTCAGTTGTTCCAACTCTTTGTTTTATTTTCTTAACTTATCTTCATTGCGATCTAATTCTTGATTCATTATTTTGAGGTCTGAAAGCATTTCAGGATCTGGGCATGAAGTCTTCAAGCATGTCATGTTATTGAAATCTGCATTTAACAGAACTAAAAAGAGAATAAGAAAAATGACAAGATTAAGAAAAGAGACATTCCTGGACAATGAAATATTAATTTCATTTGACTTTTTGATTTTGGATTGATTTTTATTATTATTTTTCAATTTTTGAAGATAGAAGGGTTTACATCAGGAAGTAAGACAATAAAGTAAAATATCTGGATCACATTCTGAGATAATCCGGATGCAGAAAGGATAGCGAGACTGGCTACCGAGACTCCTGTCTAATTGGGAACTTTCAGGCTTGGCGACCATTTTTTGCTTTTCTTCTGTCTCGGCAATGGCTGTAGTGACCTTCAGTGCTGGATCAAATTCCTCATCTTCACAAATCATTCCGACTATTGGCCCTATGTTGTGGGCAGACAATAGATTGTTCATCACATCAGGAGTTTCTTCATCCCGAAAAACAATTCTTACAGCTTCAATCAAATCTTCAACTGCCCTTTTGAGGGTCCAACAATCCTTCGTACTGTGTCCCACTGCTCCAGAGTGGTAATCACATATAGCATCATCTCAATGCGAGGGGGATTCTGGGTTCGGCCAGTTCAGGCCCACTGGCTGCAATAGATCTAGCCTGATTAGCTTTTGGAACAAGCTTGAATACGATTCACCAATAGGGGTGAACTGATTCTTTCTGAAAGGCTCTCTTGGGCGAGGATTGTATTGGGGATCATTTAGTTAAGGATTATATGGGGCTTGGTAAGGATAGGCATTTATGGGAGGTGGAGCTCGGTTTTGTGTATGATGTTGTAGTCGCGTGTAAGGTCACGCTTTCATCACCGCATAAGGAGGTGGTGCCACGACATAAGCAGCATCTTAAAGGGGATAATAATGTTGAGGGACCTCAGGAAGCATACATGATTGGCTGAATGACCTGCGAGCCCCCCTCGAGCTGGAAGCCATCATTGCTCCTTCATCTCTCCCATTTCCATTTATCAAATCCTCTGAACCATTTTGAACATCTAATGATGTGGCTTTAAAAGCAGCATGACTCAATATTTGACCCGTTTTCAGCCCACTTTCTACCATCTCCCCAATTTTGATAGCCTTAGCAAATGACTTTCCCATAGCGGACATCATGTTCTGGAAGTAGTCCGCCTTTTGGGCCTGTAGAAAAACCGTGACCATTTCAATTTCGTCCATTGGAGGCTTTACCCTGGCAGCTTGCTCACGCCATTTGACAGCAAATTCGCGGAAGCTTTCCGCGGTTTTCTTTTTCAAATTGGACAAAGAGTTTCTGTCGGGAGCGATGTCCATATTATACTGGAACTGGCAGACAAAATCTCGAGCCATATCGTCCCACACGTGCCAATGAGTAATTTCTTGATCCATATACCACTCAGAAGCGATTCCGGTAAGGCTTTCCCCAAAATAGGCCATTAACAGCTCATTTTTTCCACCAGTACCCTTCAACTAGTTACAGTATCGTTTCAGATGAGCGACCAGGTCTCCATGCCCGTCGTACTTTTCAAATTTTGACATCTTGAAGCCATCTGGCAAGTGGACATGGGGAAACATACAGAGGTCAGAGTATGAGACACTCTTTTGGCCACTTAGAGCTTGTATGATTTTCAGGCTTTGTTCCAGGCTCTTCATCTTCTAAGCCATTTCCTCTTGCTCAGGATTTTCAACAACCTTTTCTTGCTTCACTGAGAGATCATATTGCAGAGGTTGAGTGAAAGAGTACGGGGTCACATATGTTATTTCTGATTGAATCTGTGGACCCTGAAAGGTGAACATTGGAGGCTCAACATACGGCCGTGGTAAAGTTGGTTGTGTTCTGGTGTAGACTGGTGCTGTCGAGAACAATATTGGAGGTGCCTATGAAACTGGCACCTGGGGGCGAACCACAGAAGGCATGTCAGGATCATTGAATGGCATTGGAGGGTGCCTTCATGGGATGAGCGGGTTGGGCACAGGGGTGTTGGTAACCTCACTTGACCTGGGGACCAACTCAAGGAACCAGGGATTGCACTTGGTGGTTCCCTACCATTAGACCAGGCATCCCACATTTTCAATATGCAAAGACGCAACATCTTATTCTCTTCAGCAGCTGCTAATTCTAACTGCAGAATAGCCGATGCCGGGCTATCCTCAGGACCGATGATTGGTAGATTGCTTGCAAATGCCATATGTGCCTTTGGATCTTGTGAAGGAGGGGAGGCTAGACTACCAACAAAATCAACCACCAAAATCTGGCTAGTTTGCACACCCAACAACCTTGTTAGTTTTGAGACATTTAACATATAGGAAATCGCACGTTGGGATGCAATGCACCTAACAGTTAAACACTTCTACCATGTGTTTGAATGGTTGGATGTTTCATCCCGGCCTTAACTAACTCTTTCAGTATGTACCTCTTTTCTTTTATTTCTACCTCTCTTTAATCGCTCTTGATTTGTTTTTATTTCGTTTCAGTCACTCTTTTTATTTTTTGCACTCTCTTTTTTGTTTTTTTTGTCACCCTTTTATTTTTTGCCACTCTCTTTTTTTCTTTTTTCACTCAATTTTTCTTTCTCTCTTTTTTCAGTTTATCTTTTTACTCAGTTTATTTATGGCTATGATCGAATCCGATGGGGATTGCCTAAGTATCATGACACCGCATGAATCAGATTTTGCGTAGTTCGGGAAGATCGAGAGTGGAGTAAATAAGGTAACTCTTCTTCTTTTTTTTCTTTTTTTTTTGTTTACTTTTATAAAACTCAGAACATGAAAGCTTAAAAGAAAAAGAAAAACATATTTTTTTTAAAATATTTTTTTATTTTTTTCAAAAGAAATGCTTTAAAAGAAGAAAAGAAATATTTTTTTTGAATTTTTATTTTGATTGATTTTATATATATATATATATATATATTAGAGAAAGACTTTTAAAAATTCATTTGCTTTTGATTTGAACTTTGGGAATTTTTAAAAGTAAAAAGAAGTTTTCATTTGTTTTCTCTTTTTCTAAAGAAGAAAGAAAGTATTTTTTTTTATTTTGGATGTTGCCTCTTAATTTTCTAAAGAGGAACTTTTAAGAAAATATTTTGAATTTCTGAGTTTTTTTGTTTTAAAATTCACAAAAGTACTTCTAAAGAAAAACGAAAATATTTTTGGACTTTAATCTTTTAAAAAAAAATATTTTTTGAAAGAAAGACTTTTAAACAAGGAAAAGAATTTTTTTTATTTGTTTTTTTCTATTTTTGTTCTTGAATTTTTTGGAAAAGACTTCTTAAAAAGGTAGAAAAATATTTTTGTTTTATTTTAATTTTGATTTGACTTGTGGATTTTCAAAAAAAAGGACTTTTAAGAAAACATTTCGGATTTCTGAGTTTCTCTTCTTTCTCTTTTTTTTCTCTCTTTTTAATTTACGAAAGTACTTTCAAAGAAAAGCGAAAACATTTTTGAACTTTTATTTCTCAATTTTTTATGGACATTTATAAAAGGAAAATATTTTTGGATTTTTGAAAATTGGGGTCGGAACCGATGAGGTTTGTCTACGTACTTCACATCCGGTGAGAATCAGACCTGCGTAGTTCGTTCAGTTTTGACAGAACAAGAAAAACATGGCACTTGAAAATTTTGGCTCATTTTGTAATGACTTTCCTTTTTTCTTTTTTTTCAGAATTTCGGTAGAGTTTCGGAATTTATCAACTACCTACCTCTCGCTCTTGTTTTTTTTTTCTTTTTTTTTCATTTTTTTTTATTTTCTTTCCCTATTCTAAAAGTCAATCAACATGCAAGCCGAAACAGACAAATAGGCAAATAGCACGTAAGATGCATCAGGATGGTCTTTTAATTTGGGTACACCTGACCTAGACGGACTCAACCCCTGTGTTGAGTCCCCAAAGTCAAATGCACGTGATGCAAACAAGCATTCCTACTAGGGATCCGGTATGAGGCTATGTTTTTCTAGGTTTAAACCTGGGGTTGTGTTCTAACCTGGCTTACCCAAGTGGATAGCTCGAGCCGAGGCAGGGGTAACGTACCGGGAGCATGAAAGTCTACCCAGCCTTGTTGTTTACCCAGCTTTGTTCTATTTGGTATGACTTCTAATAAAAAAGTGGGTCACGCGTACGTGTGCACCGTATTTTTAAAAGACTCAGAAGGGAAGCGTAAGAAGACAGTTTAATACAACTCAAATAATATCAAAGCGGTAAATAAGCGGCAATTAGTACATTAGGTCCACAAATACAGTAATATCAACAAATAATAAAGCCAATAATAGATCATATTAACAAGATCGAATTCTTGAACCCTGAACCATAGATTCTGGGTTCTTATCCCCAGTAGAGTCGCCAAAGCTGTCACACCTCCATATTACCCGTCTGTGGGGATATAAGGGAGTTTTTCCAATTAAAGTGATATTATTCGAAATGAGATTATTTTATTTATTTTTCAGATTCGCCACTTGGAATAATTAATTTTTGGTGTCCCAAGTCACCGGTTTATTTTTAAATCCCAAATCGAGGAAATGTTTGACTTTATTTAAAAGTCTGCGAACCAGAAACTCTAGATAAGGAATTTTCTTAATCCAGGAGAAGGTGTTAGGCATTCCCGGGTTTCGTGGTTTTAGCACGGTCGCTTTAATCATACCTGGCTTAATTAAATTGTTTAATTACTCATTTTAGAACCTATGCACATTTTTGCCTTTTACCGCTTTTAATTTGAAACGAATCATACGTACGTGTATTCATTTCGTTTGGTGCGTCAAGAATCATATCACGCGTACGTGTCCATAATTAATCACGCTTTATTAATGCCGAAGTTGCGCGAACGCATACCTCGATTTAATTTGGAAATCGTAATTATGTCACGCGAACGTATACATAATCACGATGGTTTGATTAATTAGGAGCGCGCTTAAAGCATTTTCTACGAATATTCATCAATTGTTCTCCTAAGCTAATTTTGGGATTATTGTAGAGCAAGAGTTTATGAATATTAATCATGAAAAGTGGGTTAGCTTTTGCTATTAAAGAAGAAGCGGGCCAACATCATATTATCGTAAAAATGGGCTTGTCAGATGATTTATTTTAGCCCAAAATCTTTAAGGTCTGAATTTCTTTTGTTTCTACACACCAGACACCTAGTCACAGCCCAAATTATTTTATTTGGCCCATTTCTGACTTAAAAAGTATTCTGGGGCCTTGTGTTACTATGTTGGAATTAAATAAAGCCTTCAAATTTATTCTAGTGGTCCAAAAATAAATCCGAAATTTATTCTTAAATTACTAACGCAACAACCCAATTGTAAAAATCCAGTTAAGTTCTCAAACCCTACTTTTCTTTATTTTCTAGTTTACTCTTTTAATATAACTGATCACTTCACAATATACAATAAAGGTAATGCACTAAATTATTTAGCAGTTTAGTTATAATAAAAACCAAAAGAAATAAAACCATGAGAGGCGGCTACAGGAGATTGAGCAAAGAAGCAAATAAGACTCTTAAGCAAGAGAAAGCAATTAAAGAAAGTTCAATTTAACTCAGTAGGTAAAAATGAAGAATAACAAAACATCAAGCAGAAAACTCACATCACCGGTTGAAACAAACAGACCTGTCACCCCAGGCCACGAACGGAGCGCCGCGACCTCAACTGAAAACTTAACTATTTCGATCGGTTTTGGGTAGTGGTTGGGCGCTAAAATTTCAGGTGTTTGGCTGATTGTTTGAAGCTGATTTTCAGTTGGTTTGTGGCTGATTTTCGCTGGAAAAATGAGTTGTTTTTTAGCTTGTTTTTGAACTATTTCTGGAAGATATTTCGGGCTGAAGTTTGCAGGTTTTAGATCTAATTTTGCTGGTGCAAAACAGGGGCTGTTCGGGTGGGGTTTTGGAGTGATTTTTCAGCTGGAATCGGGGTTGTTGGGGTTGCTTTAGGGAATTGTTTGCGGCTGGTTTCCGGCAACGTAACAACAGTGAAAGAAAGGAGGAAGAGAGGTGAAGAGAGCTGGCTCTAGAGTGGAAGGATTCGATGGTGGTGAAGAGCTGAGTTTCTTTTGGGATTTACATGGTAAAGTCATGAAGAAAAATGGTGTTTTAATGGTGTATGGCTACTGTGATTTTTCTTGAAAAAGAAGACGTTCTCTTTTTTCTTTCTCTAATCTCTCGTTCCTCTTCGTTCTCTTTTTCTGTTTTCCTTTGTTTTCCCTAGGTTCTTCGTTCCCCAGATCCCCCTATTCTTTTTGTTTTTATCTATCTTTTTATTAGCTTTTGGCATCTACATATATAGTGTGTTTGTGCTTGGGGATCAAGAAAACGAGATGGCAAAAATGTAATTTTGTGTCCAGGTGTATAGTGTGGCCCACTAAAATTAGAAAAAGTTCCCGGCAATTCTGTTATGGGAAAGATTCTCCCAATTGAAAGAGGGGCACGAGGATAGAGGGAACAAAATATTTATTTGATTAAAATATTTTTTTTAAAATAAGGATGAGTATGGACTACGTGAGGGATAGGCAGGAGAATTAAGTGGAAGAAATCTTGGGTAGAAGATAAAATGTCACCATTTGATGAGTTCATGTCCTTTTCTTTTTGATTTTCTATATTTGTTTTAGAAAAACAATAAATATAAAAACACTACATTTATTAAATTAAATAGCAAGGTAAAAATTACTACATACTCGGTATTTATTTGTTGAAAAAACCTCTAACTTAACAATTGCACTAAACTATATAAAATTATATCCTTTTTGGAAACTTTTCTTTCTTTGTAAAATAAAGATAAAACTTACACTAAAATGTGACTCTTTTTCGTAATTTTTAATTTATCTAAAATAAACCTATAAAAAGATAAAATAAACTAAAATATTAAAATTAAACTTGAAATCTATTTAAATACTAAAAATTGAGTGAAAAAATCAAACATGGCCAAAACTTAGGTGCTCATGATGCGTCTAAGTCCTAATTCATTGGTCGTAGATATCGCAATTGCGACTAAGGTTCTCAATTGCGAACCCCTTCAGGACATGCTGTCTTTGCAAATGCGAAGAATCTGTCGCATTTGTGACCAAGGGAAAATCCGGTCAGCTTCGCATTTGCGAAGAACTAGTCGCATTTGCGACATCGCAATTGCGAGAAATGGTCGCATTTGCGACCAAGGGCTGCCCAGGCTAGGATCGCATTTGCGATACCTGGGTCGCAATTCCCATGCCTGAGAACTTCGTAATTGCGAAGCCTGATCTTGCAATTGCGAGATCAGAGGCCTGGGTAAAAATACCAGATACCAGCAACCTTTCCTAAGTCTAATTTCACTCTGTGGCCTATCCAAAACTCACCCGATCCCTCGGGACTCCAAACCAAACATGCACGCAAGTCCAAAAATATCATACGGACTTGCTCGTGCGATAAAATCATCAAAATAACATCAACAACAATGAATTAAACCTCAAATTCATGGAATCACTCAAGAACATCAAAAGTATTTTTTTTCTCAACCATAGGTCTGTTTTATACCAAACCAACTCCGATCTTTAGCAAATTTTACAGATTTATCTTAATTATTATTTCAAACTTGTACTGGGCTTCGAAACCAAGATACGGGTTCGATACTATCAAGAAAATGCATCAATTCACTTCTAAAAACCTTTATATTTTCCAGAAAATAATTTTCTTTAAAAATTCATTTCTCGGGCTTGGGACACCGGAATTCGATTCCGGGCATATGCCCAAGTCTCAAATTTTACTACGGACCCTATGAGACCGTCAGATCACGGGTCCGGGTCTGTTTACCAAGAATGTTGACCCAAGTCAACTTTATTCAATTTTAAAAGCCAATTTCCTTATTTCACTTAGTTTTCACATAAAAGCTTTCCGGAAACGAGCCTGGACTGCGCACGCAAATTGAGGTGAGACAAAAAGAGATTTTTAAGGCCTCGAAACACTGAATTTACTTTCAAAACGAGTGATGACCCAAAAAGGTCACCACACCTAATTACCTCAAATCAAGATCAAACTCAACACTTACCTCGCTCCAAAATCGACTCAAAGCTCAACCACGGCTTTGCCTTTCGAACAAGCCTCCGAACCAATCAAATCTAGCAATTTAACAACCAAACGATTCAAAATAAGCGTTAAGAACTACCCACGAATGAAAAAGGTTCAATTTAGGTCATTATTAAAAAAGTCAACTCCCGGGTCCGCTTGGTCCAAACCTGCAATTTGGGCCAAATCTGATTACCCATTCACCCCCAGCCCGGTTATGTATTTTTTTTTTCGAAATTCGACCTCAATTTGAAGTTTAAATTCTAATTTTACAAAATTCCTAATTCTAGTAATGAACATATACCAACCTCCAGAACAAACGTTCATCCTCGAACGGACATAGAAAAGGACCTGGACTGGTGAAAGGGTGTGGATATCTACTCTGCATGTCCGACTCGGACACCCAAGTAGCTACCTCGGTCGGCTGACCTCTCCACTGCACTTGAACTGAAGGATAACTCTTTGACCTCAACTGCCAAACCTGCGAGGCTAGAATAGCCACCGGCTCCTCCTTATAAGTCAAATCCTTGTCCAACTGGACTGAGATAAAATCTAATGCATGGGACGGATCGTCGTGATACTTCCGGAGCATAGACACATGGAATGCCGGATGGACTGCTGATAAACGAGGTGGCAATGTGAGCCTATAAGCCATCTCACCCACTCTCTCAAAAATCTTAATGGGTCCAATATCCTAGGACTCAACTTGCCCTTCTTCCCGAACCTCATCACACATAGGTAAAACCCGGAGCAATACCCTCTCTCCGACCATGAATGCAACATCACGAACTTGGAGGTCGGCATAACTTTTCTACCTATAATGAGCTGTACAAAGTCGATCCTGAATAATCTTGACTTTATCCAAGGCATCCTACACCAAATTTGTACCCAACAATCAAGCCTCCCCCGGCTCGAACCATCCAACTGTCGAACAACACTGCCTCTCGTATAATGCCTCATAGGAAGCTATCTGAATGCTCGACTGGTAGCTGTTGTTGGAGGCAAACTCCACATATGCAATCACCCTGCCATCCTACATCAATACCGCACCGAACCCAATACGAGATGCATCATAATACACCATGTAAGATCTTGATCCTGTGGGCAACACCAACATTGGCGACATAGTTAAAGCAGTCTTGAGCTTCTGAAAGCTTGCCTCACACTCGTCTGACCATCTGAACGGGGCACTTTTCTGGGTCAACCTGGTCAATGGGGCTACAATAGATGAAAATCCTTCCATAAAACGACGGTAATAACCCGCCAAACCTAAGAAACACAGGATATCCATAGTTAAAGTGGGTCTAGGCCAGTTCTGAATTGCCTCAATCTTTTTAGGATCCACCAGTATGCCCTCTAACGATACGGCGTGCCCTAAAAAAGCGATTGAGTCCCACCAAAACTCGCACTTTGAAAAATTGGCATATAACCGGTTGTCTCTCAGAGTATGAAGTATGATACGAAGATGCGGCTCGTGCTCCTCTCGACTGCGGGATTAGATCAAGATATCATTAATAAACACAATCACAAAGGAATCCAAGTAGGGTTTGAACACCCAGTACACCGAGTCCATAAATGTTGCTGGGGTATTTGTCAGCCCAAATGATATCACTAAAAATTCATAATACCCATACCGAGTTCGAAAAGCTGTCTTAGGGACATCGGATGCCCTAATCTTCAACTGATGGTAGCCAGAACTCAAATCAATCTTTAAAAACACCTTGTCACACTGAAGATGATCAAATAGGTCATCAATCTTCGGCAATGGGTACTTGTTCTTTGTCATGACCCAAAATCCGTTAAAGGTCGTGATGGCACCGGACACCACTGTCAGGCAAGTCAACACTAAATAGTTAATTAAATTCTCATTTTTATATTTCTGAGATAATAAATTTCCTTCAACTTAACTAGTAAAAGATGAACTTTACAGAATAATAATAATGTTTTCCAATTTTAATATCGAATATCCCATAATCATCCCAGAAATCGGTGTTACAAGTGAATGAGCATTTACTAGGAATTAAAACAAAATACAATAACTATCCAAAATATAAATTTGATAGAAAAAAAATACTAGCACTCTGAAGGAGACTCTGCTGGTTGCGGATCGTCTCATAAGATGTAGCTCACATAAGTTCCCTTATCAACCATGTTGCTGCGCCCACAAGGCCACTAGATGTACATGTGCCTGTACAACAAAATGTACAGCAAGTATAGTATAAGTACGAAAATAACGTGCACCCAGTAAGTATCCAGTCTAATCTCGAAGAAGTAGTGACGAGGGGTCGACTCTGACACTTACTATGGCCAATAATAATATACTGATAATATGATAAATTATGAATTTCTTTAAGGCAACTGTAAACTCAATAACATGAACCAAGTAAACAATTCGTTTGTTAATAGGTGATTTTTAAATTTATTTTCATCTTTTAACAATTTATATCTCCGGCCAATGAGACCACATCAACTATCAAAAATTCCAAAACAGTCAATTAAGTCATGCGCAAATCACGCCGAGGTCGTATGGTCCGATTCAACATAATATTTAAATTGTGCACTGCCGAGGGTCGAATGACGCGCACCATAGATGCATCTATTTACCCCGCTCGTGAATCATACATGTGACATGGTCAAATATAAATTTAAGGAATTACCCCTCTCGCGGATCATACATGTGACACGGTCAAATATAAATCTAAGAAGTTTCCCCGTACGCGGATCATACTTGTGATGCAGTCCAATACAAATTTATCATTGAATCATAACCCTTTCTTGATTCTTTTCAAAATAAAGACAATCCAACTTGAACTTTTAAATCCTTAAAAATTCTCAACTTAGTTCCATTTGATACAATTAACATATATAATCATGTAACAGTATCCACAAAGTATGGTGTAAGCCTAAAACTACCCAGACATAAACAGGAATAGTAGCTACACACAGACTCTCGTCACCTCGTGTGTACGTAATCCTCACAAATAGAATTACAAATTGAATCATTTCATCTATGGAGTAAATTCTCTCTTACAAGGTTAGAAAAGAGACTTACCTCGCTCCGAAGTTCCATAAACGGCTCCAACATCGCTCTAACACCTCAAACCGGTGTCCGTCGCTCCAAACTAGTCAAGCAATGCGCAAACAATAAAAATATACTCTAATACTCATAATAAATCAATTTGTAACAACTCACAACTCCGCTCGAAAAGTCAATAAAGGAAACCATGGGGCCCACGTGCCCATATTACAAAAATTATTGAAAATAAATGTTACCCATAACTCATAAGGTCTATATCCAGAAATTCATATAATTTGTCCATGAATCAACCCCCAAATCAAGGATTTACCATTTTTCAACTTTGGGGCTCAAAATCCCAATTTCTACAATCCAAACACGGATTAAAATAGAAACCAACAGAAATAATCATGAAGAAACATCAAAATAAAGGTCATATATTTACCCCCTTGTTGAGATAAGAACAACGCCGCAAAAATCACCTCAAACAAAGCTCTAGAACTCAAGATATGCCCAAAATACTAAAATTCTCTACTGTCCAGGCAATTTTTCTCCATCACCTTCGCGGGAGACTTTCTTGTTCCTTAAGAGCAATTTTTCCCATTGACCGGTCAACCCAGAAATCCTTCTTAACGTTCGCGGAACCTCTCTCGCATTCGCGAAGAACAAATCTTCGAACCAGAAACCAGCAATTTTGTCCGACACGGAAATGGGCATAACTCTCTCATACGACATAGAAATTCAATGATTCTTGTTGCTATGGCTCCATAATTATGATACGTGTCTATTTGTCATTTGCTCAATATAGTGCCCTTTATGCCCAAAGAAACGATGCTGAAACATCAAATAAGAACACGATACAACTTAAACACCTCCGAAACACACCCGAGGCCCCCGGGACCCCCTCCAAACACACAAACCAGTCCTATAACATAACACGAACCTACTCGAGGCCTCAAATCACATCAAACAATATCAAAATCATGAATCGCACCCCAATTCAAGATTGATGAACTTTAGAACTTTCAACTTCCATATTCGATGCCGAGACCTATCAAATCACGTCTGATTGACCTCAAATTTTGTACACAAGTCACATCTGATAGTACAGACCTACTCCAACTTTCGGAATCGGAATCCGATCCTGATATCAAAAAGTCCACTTCCGGTCAAACTCTTCAAAAACCTTCAAATTTCTAACTTTTGCCAAATGACCCCAAAATGATCTACGGACCCTCGAATCCACTTCCGGACACGCTCCCAACACCAGAATCACCATACGAAGCTCTTCCCATACTCAAAATCTCAAACGGACATCGATAACATTGTAAAGCACTTCAACCCAAATTTATAAATTCTTCCAAAATGCTAACTTCCACAATAGGTGTCGAAACGCTCCTGGGTCATCCAAACTCGATCCGTACATACACCCAAGTCCAAAATCATCATACGAACCTGTTGGAACCTTCAAATCCCGATTCCGAGGTCGTTTACTCAAAATCCAACCTTTGCCAAAATCTTCCAACTTAAAGCTTCCGAAATGAGAATTCTCTTTCCAAATCAACTCCAAACTTCCCGAATTTCAATTCCGACCATGCGAACAAGTCGTAATACCTGAAGTGTAGCTGCTCATGGCCTCAAACCGCAAAACGACGTGCTAGATTTCAAAACGACCAGTTGGGTCGTTACATTCTCTCCTACTTAAACATACGTTTGTCCTCGAACGTGCTAAGGACTGCTCTAGAGTTGTCTGAAATCACTATTTAACACCTCGTACACCTACCCATGCTATCACAACTCAGTTGAGCACATTAGTTCGAGCTAATATGAAGATATTCCCTTTTACTCGGCCAAATGGGCTTTAGAGCCGAATTCCAACATCTGAAATTCTCTGCCAGACCCGCTTCCATCATATGAACACCATATCAATCTCTATGCGATACACCAATTCATGATTGCATACCATTGGTGAATCACACTATGCATTGCATAACTTACATGACCATAATAACATCCTCTGATAACAATAGTCGAAATTTCACGAATCTGATGCTTGCAAGGCACCTCATGACATATATAAGTCTTGTTTCAACTATGGAAATACCGCCACGACGGAAGAGATATGTAGAAATTCATGACCAACTGCTAAGTAATTAATTCATTGAGTTCTTTCTCTTGACAAGATCCATTGGCTCATTATGAACCAAATAACTACATTTTCTCTTGAATCTACTTCATGTAATCCGATCACACTGATCCCAGGTCCCATAATCTTGTCTCACCCAGTACAAGTTGCTCAGGCAATAAGCCACCTCAGACATTGCCAAAAGTCTCATATAATGCCACAATGTGCCAACACGCTACCAACTCGAATATGATACATAAGGAAAATGAACTCTAGAAAGGACTATTCAACCCACGTAACTAATTAGACAACCGAAAAGGTGTTATGAACCTTCCTCAGAAAATGGGAAATAAAACGCACAAAAATAGATATAGGGGACTGTACTCAACATCACACTGTTGCGGCGCGCAGCCTGATCCAAACAACATACCCGTGGCGACGTGCCACCCGATCCACACATAAAATCTATTTAAGAAGATACTCACCGAGCTAGAATGCTCATTACTACAAAATATACGAATATCGGCAACAAGCACATTAAGTGCATAATACCATCCATGGGGAGACAGATAGCGCCATACGCTACAAAACTAAAGCACAACTAAGGTGTGATATATGATCTGAATCTCAAGAGCCCTCCTGCTCACATAACACCATCGCTACACGAAACCTCAACACATGAAATTTGTCAAGCTGTTTCACAACTCACACTGCACAAAATATAATATCACACGAAATAGTCGATGACGAAATAACATCCAACGTTCGAATACTCCTCCATAAGGACCGCTATGCCGAAATGAATACATCCAGCCTGATATAGAGTCCACGTTCACATTTAGATCCATCCACAGACCTCAAGACGATTCTGATCGTACCGCACTAGGATAGTAACCTTTCAAGGATCCATTATAACCCTTCTTCCCTTGGCACACAAGGATAGTCGTCGATCTGGAACAAACTTCCACAGTCTACAACCAAATGAACTGAGTGCCCTTCAGGCATAAACTCTCACATGAACGATAGTACCACAATCTCCATACTTGGTTCCAATCTTCAATCAATCAAGTGACTACATGTCACACTTATACCATCTTCCCGTGGGACACGTTCCCACAACCTTCTGCACCAGGTAACAATGTTGCACATCCATACCACCAGCCGCACTAATGCTGTAAAGAAAATCAAAAATCTGAAATTACTAATCAAAGCCTCTTACACATGACACCGATCTCAGGTGATGCTAAAGACAACACCAACTTACTCTAACCATTTGAATCCTTTTTCCTTGCTCATCCGAGCTGGTGACATTCTTGTCGACACCAAACTGCAACTGTGATCCTCAACTTCCAAATCCCATGCTACTCGATGCACTTAATTATGCCAATGCGCAAAAGTACAAGAATTCCATCATAACTCCTGAACCACCAATAGGGTAAACACTAAATCATATAGAAACCTTTTACTTAACTCATTTCAAGAGAACCATTGCAACACGTAACTAGATTCCTATAACCGCAGAAAATACAACCTCGAATCGTGATCTAAACCACCATAACGCTTCCAGGATCCATCTACACATAATAGGCCATAACACTCGAATTCCTTCACATAAAATCAATTACAGCGGCCGTCAAGCCTCTCGCACACCGCCACCAAACACATGTGTAACTTATCACACTGAAGGAACTTATTATTGCCACCATCGTGCCAATTCAACCATTGCTAACTGATTCGACTTCTTCTAATTTACTCTAGATTGACTTAGGAATAATAATAGCCCCATTCAAAACATCACAAACCTAACTCCGCACTCGTCCTGAGTGACCTGATTTCATGAGACCACATCGTCTCAAAACCCACGAACCATTTCATACCCTCCTTGTGCGCATAATTATGTCTTCAACTGGTACACCCATTCTGATAATTCTTCAATGAATTCGAAGTTATTTTCTCTCATTCTTCCAATAATATACCGTAGACCGAAGATAACATAGAATACTCCAAGCCCCTTTCACAATCTGCTGTAAAAGCTCGATACTTAACCATACCACAAACTTGAAGTCCTTAGGCACCACATTTTAACCTTTGAATCCACTAGGACCGTTGTTGAGCGTCACCCACTCTGACTTGGTCCCAAATATAATCAAACCCCCAAGGCTTTGCTAGCACATGAACACCCTACCAAAAAAGCACTCGGCTGAATCACCTTTTTTTTAAATCACCTCTACACAAAGCATAAATCCTGGATCTTCCCAAAAGCTGAACATGAACCGATAAGGCCAAAGATAGCACATATTCCTCAAATATTTTGCTCAAATTACCACTAATGTTTTTTTTGCTTAGTCGTAATAACCCACCAGTACATCGATAACCAGAAACCGCACAAGTAGATACCCACGCAGTCCAATCATAGACGGTGGGGCTCTCTCACTTAGCTTGAAGCTACAATTACATAACCCTGAGACCCACCAAGGTTCCTTCTTCCCCATTGGCATCAGCTAAAAGTCCAACAACGCATTCCAAACTCGAAGTCATGTTGCACCCAAATAAAAATCTGTGGACCTAGTCGCTGTCCACCATGAATTTCCCAAATGGCTCCAGACTTTCCTCAAGGCGTGTGACCATCCTACCATAGAACTTATATGTTACTCTGCCACTCTCCCACTTTGGTTCAACCCTCTCCTTTAAGTAACTCTTCGACTTCTACTTTTTACATTTGACCTTCTAGAAATTCAACCACCGCAAAACACCTCCCACATGTCCTTCCGTGTACTTCATCGCCCAATTATTGCCCCAAATCTAAATCCATCTACGTAACACCTGAACAAATGAGCCGCTACCAACTCTAAACCTCTTAGAGGATCATCTTTATTGAGCCATCAATACTAGAAATACCAATTCGATTTTGAAATCAATACACTCTGTTATCTCTGACAACCGCATCTCAGGCACCATTTCACAATACCATGCCCCGAAAGCAAATTAAAGAAGGGCATAACATCGGCGGACCTCAACGCATTCAACAAGGACGATGACACCACATCACAATTGAGAACTCTACCACGCTCGAAAATACCAAGCCTTGTTACTCTATCAACCCAAATTTGAGCATTCCTAGTCCGATTGCCTTTCCTTCGCTGGAAATAGAATACCGAATCTCTGAATCATGCACTATGTAAAACCTCCTTTCAAGTCATTCACTGCCTCGATGCCTAGACAAGAATCCTACCATTACACAAACACGGTGTGATAGCTACGCACGAATCGTCATAACAATCAATGCCAAATCTCAAAACCTTATTCAATACTGATGTTGAGCTGAAATGATAGGACGGCCTTACGAAAGACGACGGTAATAGCATAATCAAATATGCAGGTAGAAACATCTTGCACCATATCTGTAGTACCATGACAATTCCTCTATTCCCAATCCATAACAAGCGCTTCACGTCGCATAAGATTGAATATTAAAAAATAAAGGTACAAGTCTCAAAAGGATCAATTTGCACAATGAGGAATCAAGAAGGGAAGTGCTCCTAACAGCCTTGTAGCCTATCGAAGATAAGTACATACATCTCTGTACTGATCCGCAAGCCTCTACTAGACTCGCTCATGACTCATGAGACCTAAGTGAACCTAGTGCTCTGATACCATGTTGTCACAACCCAAAATTCGTTAAAGGTCATGATGGCGCCAGACACCACTGTCAGGCAAGCCAACACTAAATAGTTAATTAAATTCTCATTTTTATATTTTTGAGATCATAAATTTCCTTCAACTTAACAAGTAAAAGATAAACTTTATAGAATAATAATAATATTTTCCAATTTCAATACCGAATATCTCATAATCATCCCAGAACCCTGTGTCACAAGTGCATGAGCATTTACTAGGAATTAAAATAAAATACAATAACTATCCGGAATATAAATTTGGGCAAAAAAGAAAAATACAAGTACTTTGAAGGAGACTCTGTTGGCTACAGATTGTCTCATAAGATGCAGCTCACTTAAGTCCCCATACCAACCACACCACTGTGCCCACAAGACCACTAGACATACATGTGCATGTACAACAAAATGTACATCAAGTATAGTATGAGTAAGAAAACAACGGGTACCGAGTAAGTATCCAGTCTAATCTTGAAGAAGTAGTGACGAGAGGTCGATTCCAACACATACTATGACCAACAATAATATACCGATAATATGATAAATTATGAATTTCTTTAAGGCGACTCTAAAATCAATAACATGAAGCAGGTAAAGAATTATTTTATTTATAGGAGATTTCTAAATTTATTTTCATCTTTTAATAATTTATATCTCCGGCCAATGAGGCCACATAAATTATCAAAAATTCTAAAACAGTCAATTAAGTCATGCGCAAATCATGTCGAGGTCGTACGGCCCGATCCAACATAATATTTAAACTGTGCGTTGCCGAGGATCGAGCGGCATGAACCATAGATGCATCTATTTATCTTGCTCGCGAATCATACATGCGACGTGGTCAAATATAAATTTAAGGAAATACCTTGCTCGCGGATCATACATGTGACGCGGTCAAATATAAATTTAAGGAGTTTCCCAGCTCGCGGATCATACTTGCGATGCGGTCAAATATAAATTTATCATTAAATCATAACCCTTTCTTGATTCTTTTCAAACTAAAGACAATTCAACTTGAAACTTTTAAATCCTTAAAAATCCTCAACTTAGTTCCATTTGATACAATTAACAAATATAATCAAGTAATAGTGTCCATAATGTATGGTGTAAACCTAAAATACCCGGACATAAATAGGAATAGTAGCTATGTATGGACACTCGTCACCTCGTGTGTATGTAGCCCCCACAAATATAAGTACAAATCGAATCATTTCACCTATGGGGTAACTTCCCTCTTACAAGGTTAGAAAGAAGACTTACCTCGCTCTGAAGTTTCATAACCGGCTCTAACATCGATCTAACACCTCAACCGGTGTCCGTCGCTACAAAACTAGTTAAGCAATGTGCAAACAATAAAAATATACTCTAATGCTCATAATATATCAATTTGTACCAACTTCCAACTCTGCTAGAAAAGTCAATAAAGTCAACCCTCGGGCTCAAGTGCCTGTATTCTGAAAATTATTAAAAATAAATATTACCCATAACTCATATGGTCTATATCCACAAATTTATCTAATTTCGTCCATGAATCGACCCTCAAATCAAGGATTCACCATTTTTCAACTTTGAGGCTCAAAATCTCAATTTCTACAATCCAAACGTGGATAAAAATAGAAACCAACAGAAATAATCATGGAGAAACACAAAAATAAAGGTCATATATTTAACCCCTTGTTGAGACGAGAACAAAGCCGCGAAAATCACCTCAAACGAAGCTCTAGAACTCACGATATGCCAAAAATACTAAAATTCTCGGTTTAAAACACTGTCCAGGCAATTTTTCTTCATCGCCTTCGCGGGAGACCTTTGCGTTCGCGAAGAGCAATTTTTCGCATTGATGGTCAACCCAGAAATCCTTTTTCGCATTCGCGGAACAAATCTTTGCACCAGAAACCAGTAATTTTGTCCGACACGGAAATGGGCATAACTCTTTCATACGACATCGAAATTCGACGATTCTTGTTGCTATGGCTCCGTAATGATAATACGGATATAATGGTTCAATCCAATCCTAAACAAAAGGTCGTTTACTAAATATAGTGCCCTTTATTCCCATAGAAATGACGTCGAAACATCAAATAAGAGCGCGATACAACCCAAACACCTCTGAAACACACCTGACGCCCCCGGGGCCCCGTCCAATCACACAAACTAGTCCTATAACATAAAAAAGACCTTCTCAAGGACTCAAATCACATCAAACAATGTCAAAGTCATGAATCGTACCCCAATTCAAGCTTAATGAACTTTAGAACTTTCAACTTCCACATTCGATGTCGAAACATATCAAATCACGTCCGATTGACCTCAAATTTTGCACACAAATCACATTTGACATTACGGACCTACTACAACTTCTGGAATCAGAATCCGACCCTAATATCAAAAAGTCCACTTCCAGTCAAACTCCTCAAAAACCTTCAAATTTCTAACTTTCGCCAATGACCCCAAAATGACCTACGGACCTCCGAATCCACTTCCAGACGTGCTCCCAACACCAAAATCACCATACGGAGATATTTCCAGATTCAAAATCTCAAACAGACATTGATAACATTGAAATACACTTCAACCCAAATTTATAAAATTCTTCCAAAATGCTAACTTCCACAACAGGTGCTGAAACGCTCCAGGGTCATCCAAAACCCGATCTGGACATACACCCAAGTCCAAAATCATCATAGGAACCTGTTGGAACCTTCTAATCCTGATTCCAAGGTCGTTTACTAAAAATCTAACCTTAGTCAGAATCTTCTAACTTAAAGCTTCCGAAATGAGAATTCTCTTTCCAAATCAACTCTGAATTTCCCGAATTTCAATTCCGACCATGCGAACAAGTCATAATACCTAAAGTGTAGCTGCTCGTGGCCTCAAACCGTTGAACGACGTGCTAGATCTCAAAATGACCAGTTGGGTCATTACATTCTTGATGATCATTTTGTTCAACTGCCGGTAATCTATGCACATCCTCATCGATCCATATTTCTTCTTCACAAACAACATAGGTGCACCCCAAGAAGCAACACTGGGTCTAATGAAGCCTTTATCAAGTAAATCTTGTAACTGCTCCTTCAACTCTTTCAACAGTATGGAGGAATAGAAATGGGTTGAGTGCCCAAGGCCAAATCAATACAGAAGTCAATATCTCTGTCGGGTGGCATCCCTGGTAGATCTGCAAGGAACACCTCTAGAAACTCACGAACAACTGGTACTGAATCCATGGAAGGAACCTCCGTACTAGAATCGTGGACATAAGCCAAATAAGCCAGACACCCCTTCTCCACCATATGTCGAGCCTTCACATAAGAGATAACCCTTCTGGTAGAATGGCAAGGAGTCCCCCTCCACTCTAATCGGGGAAACCCCAGCAAGACTAAGGTCACTGTCTTGGCGTGACAATCCAATATAGTATGATAAGGTGATAGCAAATCCATACCCAAGATGACGTCAAAATCTACCATATGAAGAAGTATAAGATCTACGCTAGTCTCAAAACTCCCAATAGTAATCACACACGAACGATAGATACGATCTACAATAATAAAATCTCTCGCAGGTGTGGACACATGCATAGGAGCACTCAAATAATCATGAGGCACAACCAGATATGAAGCAAAATAGGATAACGCGTAGGAATAAGTAGAGCCCGAATCAAATAGAACTGAAAAATCTTTATGACAAACTGGAACAATACCTATGATAACAACATCAGATAACTCAGCCTCTGGCCTGGTTGGGAGAGCATAAAATTGGGGCTTGTCCCCACCACTCTAAACTACATCCCTAGGATGGGCTCAAGCTGGCTAGCATCCACCTCTAGCGGCCTGACCTTTACCTCTAGCGGCCTGACCTCCAACTCTAACGGCCTAATCTCCACCTCTGGCTGCCTAACCCCTGCCCCTAGCTGGCTGAGCGGATGGTGGTGCAACCGATGCCAAAATTATGGCATGGAAATTCTGATGTGGCATGCCGCCCAATAATCTCGGACAGGTCCTCCTTATATGTCCAAAACCACTACACTCAAAACATCCATCCAGCTGTTGTGGCTGCTGAATTTGAGGCTGACCCAAATGGTTTGTATAAATATGGTGATAACTCTGAATCGAAGGTGTACTGATAGAAGTTGATGGTGCACTATAGGCTGGCTGCCCAAAATAAGGCACATAAGGACCACGACTCCCTGAAGTACCGTGGGATGCCTAAAGCGCCGACTGAAATGGCCTGGGAGGATGACCTCTACCAAAGGTATCCCTGCCTCCAGATGAGGAACCACTGAAACCACCTGAATGTCGAGGCATCTTATCAGACTCCTGCCCTCTCTCCTTTGCAAGAACCATCTCGATCCGCCTAGCAATATTAGCAATCGTCTAAAAGGAAATCTCTACCTCGTCTCCTTGGCCATCTGTAGCCTAATAGGGTGAGTGATTCCATCAATAAACCTCCTCTCTCTCTCTCTCTCTCTCTCTCTTTCTCTCTCTCTCTCTCTCTCTTAGTAGGAAGCAAAAGAAGAGCATGACGCACTAGATCCACAAAATGGGTCTCGTACTGAGTGACTGACATACTGCCCTGCTAGAGACGCTCAAACTGCCTACGGTAATCCTCCCTCAGTATGATAGGAAGGAACTTCTCTAGAAATAGCTAAGAGAACTGGTCCCAAGTAAGAGCAGGTGACCCAGCGAGACCCATCATCTAAAACATAGCAAAATCGACCCCATTGGTCTCAACTATACCCATGTTCCGTAGTACCTCATGGCAACGGTCAAGATAATCCTAAGGGTCCTCAGAAGGTGCACCACTGAAGTGAAGTGGGAAGAGCTTTGTAAACTTGTCCAATCTCAATAAGCCCTCAGAAGACATGGCAGGCCTATCACCAGCCTGTGCCGTAATAACCGACTGAACTACTCCAGCTGGCGGGGCTGCTAGTGTCTGATACTGGGGAGTCATCTGCTCTGGAGTGTGAGTAGCAGGAGTCTATGCTCCTCCCCCATCCTAAGAGACGGTTGGGCCACAGGAAATATACCGGCCTGGGCAACACTCTCCATAAGGCCCACCAAATGAACTAGAGTATCCTGAAGCACTAGGGTGGCGATGAACCCCCCGAGACCTGAGTTGGTCCAATAGGTACGGTCTCTACTGGAGCCTCCTCATCAAAATCCACCTGAGGCTCCATAGTTGGTGTTGGTGCTCGAGCTCTAGGCTGAGCTCTACCTCTGCCTCGGCCTTTGGCGTGAGTTGACCTCAACCTTTTCCCCTCGTAGGAACTGCTACTGGGGGCTCCGGCTGCTATCCAGTTGAAGATGCAGTACATGTTCTTTCCATCTACGAGAGAAAAATAATAGAAGAGTTCAATCATCAATGATAGAATAAAATTGCACGACAGAGAAGAATAGAAGTGAAATTGTTCCTAAACTCCATAGCCTCTAGAAGATAAGTACAGACGTCTCTGTATCGATCCTCCAGACTTTACTAAGCTTGCTCGTGACTTGTGAGACCTAAGTAACCTAGTTCTCTGATACCAACTTGTCACGACCCGGAATTCCCACCTTCAGGACCATGATGCCGCCTAACATTTCACTTGCAAGGCAAGACAACATTAGAATAATTTATCCATTTTCAGCAGTTCAAATTAAATGATAAGAAATAAGCTGAAATAACAGTAATAATCTAAAGTAAAGTGTTGAAGCTATAACAACTGAAATATCTAATACAACCCTGGACCTAATGCCACAGTGCACGAGCTACTAGAATAGTACAAATAAAGGTCCGAATAAAATGTAAAGCTATCTGAGGGAAAATACACAACTAATAAAAAAGAAAGGGGACTTTAGGGGCTGCGTACACTGAGAAGCTGTACCTCGAGTCTCTGCACTGCTAGTCAACCCGAGCACGCTAATAATTGTCGTAGGGACCGACTCCGAAATCCTCACAAGAAGTGTAGAGTGTAGTATGAGTACAACCGATCCCATGTAAACTGTAAGTGTCAAGCCTAACCTCGACGAAGTAGTGACGAGATTAAGGTGGGTTACTTACACTAACCTGTATACAGTATAAAATAAAGACAAAAGGAAAATACGGAGAAAAATAAGACAGTTAACTGAAAAAAATGGCTAAATCCTCAAAGAAAACCAGTAAAGGTTAGAATTACCAATCCTTTGAGTTTAGTATGAAAAATACTGAAAACCAACACAGCGCAAGGGAATAGAAACACATAGATTGTTGCGGTGCGCCACCCAATCCCACCATATAACAAAATATCATAATTCACCCTTATTTCACTTGTTGCGGCGTGCAACCTGATCCTACCATATCAATACAATTTCACCCTTATTTTACCATATCAATCTATCCTTATTTCACCTGTTGAGGCGTGCAACCCGATCACACCGTATTAGTATCAAATATTAAATGAGTACAATCAAATCAATAATTCGAATCATAAGAACCTCTACGGTTGATGAGTATGAAGCTGAATCAGAAAGGAAAGCTCGTACCAAATTGAGAGTTTACATATGTAATGTTACACGGCAAGACAAGTCCAGTACATGACAATTAAAGGGTGCAAGTACGTCAATTAAGGCAAATAACAGCGAGTCATGAAAGCATGGAATTAAAGGTCTAAAAATATTAACACGAGAAATAGCGATTAACATGTAGCAAGTGTCGCGCCCCCTTTTTCCCTCCGCGGAGAGGGGTCCGGGTTTCGACATTCATGGGGTGTAATGACTCATTTCCTTTAGGAAAATGGGTATTTGAAGAGTCGCCACCTAACGATTTTAAGGTGCGTTAGGGCACCTATAATGTTCAATTACAACTATGTCTGATAACCAGAGATAGGGTAAGGGCTTGAAATTATCCAAAAGGGAAGGTGTTAGGCACCCCTCAAGATCCACTAGTGTGGTTCCCGGCCAGATAGTTTTTGTGAATTTGTTCAATTAGCAAGTAGGCAAGTAGGTTTCCAATAATGGGGGATTTAAGTTAAAGCACACAAGTGTTTGAAAAAAAATGATTAATAAAAGCAAGGTTTTGAAAAGAGTTATAATCTAAGCGTACTTATAAAAATAAAGGGGTGTTCTAGGTTTGTTTGTAATATGGATCACATCAATGCAACACCCAGTATGACACTCCTCAGAAGCGGGGATACACGTGGTATTAGCACACCAGTCATCATATCCATATCTACCATTTCCCGCCCCGTTAAGGTAATTAAAGCCAGGGTTGATCTCGACCTCTATTGCATGTTGTTACCCGTCCCATTCCTATCAGTCATGGAGGAATTTAGGACTCCTATTCCTATAAGAAGGAAGTTCTAGGCAGACCCTCAGGTTTAAAGGCAAAAATACTAAAGCGACATACAAAAACATATAAGACTGCAATTAGGGGGAACATATAAGCAAGTAGAAGGCTCAGTTATACCTCCACAAACAGTGCACATAGATAGCATGACTTATACATAGTTAAGGTCCGAATTTAAAGTCCTAAGCAGGGTGTTTAAGTTAGAACCAAATTTTTCACATGACTCGGAAAAGAAGTCTGAATCATGCCTGCCTGCTGGTTGTGACAGTTGATGATTAAATAAAGGTAGTTCCAGTTTTATTTAAGTAATTACCTAAGGCTTGCCAAGGCATAGAGCGATATGCAGCAGTTGTTCCAAGTCATTAAGACAGTTTGGAGATTATTTGTATTACCTAAAACATGTTGTTCTAGTTGCAGAGATCGTTGCCAATTTTATTCAGAAAAACACAATATGAAAATTACTAACTTCTCCTGAATTAGTAATTAACTAGGCGTTTTAAAAATGCAAATAGGATCCTAGAATATGGTATCTAGTATGCACATGCAAATGGCAGGGTTGTTGAAAACAGAATCCCTAAGGCATGCTTTCTAAATGTACACAAGAATTGCAAAATCTTTGAAATAACAGTCTTTTATACCATTATTGTTATTGCCCTAGGAGCAGGATTTCTAAGCGATAGACATAAGACATGGATTAATGAATGAGATGCTGAAGCAGGCAACATAAATCCTAAGAACATGATTTCTAATGCATTGTATGAATCCTAAACATGATTTCTATTGCACAACTTGGAATATAAACCTAATAACATGTTTTCTACCCTTGAACAACTATGGCATGCATATTTCCCATCCCTTTTCACTAGCTACCCCCAATACTTGTTTACAAATTATTACAAACCCTGTGATAGAATTACATAAGAAATGCAAAAAATAAGAAGTTACAACCATAGGAAGCCTGATCTTGACTTCCTCTCTGAGTTATGTAATAAACCATTTCAAATGTCAATAGTGTTCCAAAGTCATTCTCATACCTGGGTGTGTCAGAGTTCCCAAAGGACCTCAAGGGATCCCGGACAATGCTCACACCCAGATTGTATAACCAAGAGTAAGTGCAGTGTGGAAGAGTCAGCCCTATGTGTCCAGGTTCAGAAGGAGCTCAAGGGTCCCAAAGCAAGGCTCAGACAAGAGGGGTAGAACATAATGATCCAAGAGTGCATGTGAGAGCGCTGGACATAGACTCACAGGAGTTAAGTTGGAAAATAGTTTTTAGAAACAACATGTTTGAAGTGAGTTTGTAAAACAGCAGAAGGATTGCCTAATAAAATAGTTTTCAAAAAGGAAAGGGACTAGGAGTAACAATAACACACACAAAACAAATTCAGAGATGAGTACATGCTTCAGCAGTTACAACAGGGGAGTAAAGGGGTTGGGGACATAGAGGATATTTGACTGTAAACACATAGCCCCATCAAGGGTCTTAGGACTAGTTGGACATGCACAACAATAGGTGGTACTGGCACAATCACAAACTAGTCAGAAAGAACATAAACACATTGAAGGGATAGGGACTTGGGATTCACAGGATGGCAAGTACACAATAAGCGACTGACAAAGTATGCCTTGAAACACACATAGGGGAGTGCATTAATCTAAAGGGGAAAGGGAGACATTATAGCATGCTAGTAATGTAGCTTAAATGTAGGTTTCACAACAGAACCACAAGCAGAAGTAGATCAAGAATGAGAGAGACTGAATAATAAAGAAGCATGTTGTTGCTGAAGCTTTAAAATTAAACTAGGACATACCAGTTAATGAAGCAAAGTGCAGAAAATAAAGCGAGTAGAGTTCCACAGTCTAGCCTTGGCTTTCAGCCGGCTAGACAAAGCAGTAGCACAAGTAATGGAGACAGAAAAGAGAGTTTGAATGTGTGTGTGTGTGTTCTGAACTTAGTTGTCCCTCTCTTTAGAGAAGAAAGGGTAGGGTATACATAGCTTTGAAAATGAGTAAAAAATAAGGTAACAAGTAAAAGTTTAACACAAATATGGAAATAATCACAATCAGAATCCCGTTAATACAAGTACTTCCCTTTAATCAAGGAATTACTGCTTAACGGATACTAAGAGGGATAATTAAGAAAAGAAAATCAATTTGAGGAAGATTGATTTCTGACCATATAAGGGATAGTAAGAATATAGAGTATACAATTGAGTCTAGGTACAGAATATATTTAATTGGGGAAACGATTCAGCAGGGTGAAACATCACAGTAAATAAAGGAAGTAAATCAACAAATGAGTAAAATTGAGGGTTTATAAGAAAACCTTGCAACCAAACCGTAATTTAAGGAAATCAAGATCAATCAAGAAAGGGGTCATGATTCTGCACTTCGACATATAAATAGGAAAGAATGAACAGGAGTATCAGACATGCAAGGCCGAACATATTGGCAAAAGAAGCAAATAGATAAACATACAGCAATAACGCAAGTAGGCTAAGGATTCAATCGTAAAAGAACCCATTCAAAACATGGCAATCAACAGGTCAAGTAGTCATGGCTCACACATAGAACCAAAGTAAAGAAACCAGTCTAACACATAGCAACAGGTAAAGGAGATCAGACCAACACACGGAAATAAGTAGAGGAAGTCTTTAAAAACTCACAGCAACAAGTGAGAAGAGTTTTAGGAAATTAAGGTTTTAACAATAGTCGAGTTAAAAATGGTAAGAACTCTGAATCAGTCAACAAAGAACAGGATCTAAACACAAAGAACTTAATCGAAACAAGTATACATACAAAACAAACAAAGACAGTTTCAAAACCCGGATAAACCCAAAAATACCTAGGGTTTTAACACAATGAACCAGGTAGAAGAAAACATAACAAATCATTTAAACATAATAAAATCATAAAAAACACTAAAAATCGGAGAAGAGATCTTTTTAAAAGAGGTTGAGAAAACCCTAATCGTTGAAGATGAAGAGTCGTTTTGAAAAATCGGAAAACTTTTAAGGAAAACACTTAAGAGGTTCATAACATACATAGATCTAAGACAGATCTGAAAGAAAATCGAAAAGCCTTTAAAGTTAGGGTTTCAGAGAACCCAGAAAAATGAGAAAGACTTCGAAAAGTTACCTATCTAGCCGGAAAAGTCAAGGATTTGACTCGAACAACCATGGATGGCGGGAAAGAGACCATGGATAGAAGTTGAGCAAGGCCTGGACTAGATCTCTTCGAGATCTTTCCATAAAATCACGAAAACAGGTAACCAGTAGACATATGAGACCGGTATACATCTCAAACAGCCATGGGAGTCCATGGATTGGGTGAGGATCGAAAAGGATTAGGGTTAGTTTGGGTGGCGGCGGCTAGGGTTGGCTTTAGGTTTCAGAGAGAGTTTGAGAGGAGAGGGGATTCAAGGGTGGCGGACCGTAGCAAATGAATTAGGTTAGGGGTCGTTTTGGGTTAAAAATGGTAAGGGGAAAAGGAGACAGTTGATTTGAATGATCAACGGTCACGATCAAATGGGTAGGTAGGAATCCGGTTTGGGCTTGGGCTAAAATTGGGTTAGGGTCGGATTTGAATTGGAATTGGGCTGGGGAATTGGGGATTCGATTTGGGCTAGATTTTAAATCCAATTTTCGCTATAAGTTAAATATCCATTTTTTTCTTTTAATTTTATAAAAATAATAAATAATTTTTGAAAACTAATTTAAAAGGCTAAAATGATTTATAACCCATAAATAACAATTTAAAAATACAAGATCCAATTTTATACATATGAAACATAATTAAATCATAAAATGGCTAATATTGCAATTATATGCAATTTAGCTTTAAAAATACTAAATAAAATTGTAAAAATATATAAAAATTACATTAGCCATATTTTGCATAAATATAGAAATACAATAGAAGAATTATCAAAATAATAATTTTGGAATTAATTATTGGTATTTTATGGATAAAAGGGAGAAAATAAATCAATTTAAACCTTTAAAAATTATGGGAAAAAAATAAAACACTTCAACATGCTTATATATGCATATATATATGCTATTTTGAAGTTGTTTTGCATATTGAAAAATATATAGGGAAAAATCGGGTATCAACAGTTGTCCCTCTTTACCCGAGAAGGATGAAAGAGTTGTCGGGTAAAGATATGATGGCCAATTTTTATCGAGCGAAACGGTTTGAAGAGGTTTAGGCCACACCCTGGCTTCTGAGTTGCCTACATATCCCTAGTTTTACAGGAATCAGGCCATATGTAGTTCAGGATTCACCGATGAGGCGATTTCAAGAATGGACGCAACATCTAGGACTGGATGAGTGGACGGTTTACGGGAATGGTTAGGTTTGATATGGTTGCGGGTACTGGAGCGGAATTGCTCTTGCTGGGGGTAGCCGTTGCTCACCGGTTTACCTGCAATTAGAAACAATACAAGCGTATATTGTGCATAAATTTAAACATGATGCAAATTCCTGTTGAACCATGAATGTTGTCTTATGGACGGATTGGAATGGCGTCCTCAGACCATGACGTCCCGGGCCATGAAGGGAATGATAAAGGATTCGCAGGCCATGAAATGATGTTTTCGGGCTATGAGGATGGTGCTTCCGAACCATGACGCCTTTGAACAATGATATGCAAAAGATTGAAAGAGATCCTCAGGCCATGACATGGTGTTCTTGGGCTATGAAGATGGTGCCTCCGAATGATGATGCCTTTGGATGAGTTGGTGATATTTCAGCCCATGAAAGATGCAGTAGTATGATGTGGACAAGACAGAGCTTAGTCCTGCGAATTGAAGGGCAGAGCTTAGCCCGTAAGGAAAGAGGGATAAATAATGCTTGAGATAGTGCTTAGTTTCGAAGAAAATTGGAGAGCATAGTGCTTAGTTTTGAAGAAAATTGGAGGCAGAGCTTAGCCTCGGAAGGCAGAATGGTAGCCTTATGCGAAGATGCGAATACAGGTGGAGGTAGAGCTTAACCTCGGAAGGCAGAATGGTAGCCTTATGCAATGCAGATGCAGATGGAAGTAGAGCTTAACCTCGGAAGGCAGAATGGTAGCCTTATGCAATGTAGATGTAGATGGAGATAGAGCTTAACCTTGGAAGGCAGAATGGTAGCCTTATGCAGAAATGCGGATGGAGACAGCATTTAGTCTCGGAAGGCAGAATGGTAGCCTTATGCAAATTGGAAGGCAGAATAGTAGCCTTATGCAAGAATGCAGAATGGAGGTAGAGTTTAACCTCGGAAGGCAGAATGGTAGCCTTATGCAAGTTGGAAGGCAGAATGGTAGCCTTATGCAGAAATGCAGACGGAGACAGCGTTTAGTCTCGAAAGGCAGAATGGTAGCCTTATGCAAATTGGAAGGCAGAATAGTAGTCTTATGCAAGAATGCAGAATGGAGGTAAAGCTTAACATCGGAAGGCAAAATGGTAGCCTTATGCAAGAATAAAACAACAAACGATAGTAGAGTTTTCTTAGCTAATAGTAGATTGCGGCGTTGTGATCACTGGGAGCACTGTGACGTACGGAACCTCACTGGTGTGTGCTGATAGCAAATGTTGGCAAGTGCAACGGTTCGGAGAATCATATTCTTGAATAATGTTTGTTCCATGGGCGTACAATATGTTTAATGATTTCGCAATCCTAGTGCCTGCATCCAAATATAAATCGTGAGTTTTGTAAGGGGGAAGGTTAGCTCATATCCCCGCTGGCTTTACTTGGCTCGTTCGGCTTTGATCTGGTGATACTGTCTATATCATTGGGGTAGCGTTGCTAAACCAAGCATTTTCAATAATAAACATGTATGATTTTGTAAAAGTATGACATAAATGTATAGTTGAAAATAGCTTTTAGATAAACCGACGACTGTGACGTGGTTCAGGACATTGCAACCTCTCTTGCTACGGAATTTTGAGGGTCTTCCTCAAAATTCTACCCCAGTTTGATGGATTGACGTTTCTGATTGTTGCTCGTGCGGCGATCGGCTGAAATTACTTTAGAATTTTGAGGGTCCTCCTCAAAATTCTGCACCAGTTTCCAATTACGGGGGAAAATGAAATTTTATTGAATTGTGACTGAACCCATAGGGTTTCCTACATATCCTCTCTTAAACGGGAATCAGTTCAGGCGTAGTTCAATTTACATCATACAAGGAAAGTATAAAGATTACACATAGTAATGCTTGACTGCATCTGAATTAATCGGCTTTGGCCAGACTTCTCCGTCCATTTCGGCAAGTATGAGGGCTCCTCCTGTCAAAACCTGGTGAACCATGTATGGACCCTGCCAGTTGGGAGAGAACTTCCCTTTGGCTTCATCTTGATACAGAAAAATTTCTTTAACACCAGCTGCCCCGGTGTGAACTGTCTTGGCTTGACTCTTTTGTTGAAGGCTCGGGACATTCTGTTTTGGTAGAGTTGACCATGGCAGACTGAATTCATTCTCTTTCCGTCTATAAGGGCTAGTTGCTCATAATAACCTTTTACCCACTCTGCGTCATCGAGCTCAGCTTTTTGTGTGATCCTTAGGGAAGGAATTTCTACCTCAGCGAGAATGACAGCCTCTGTACCATAAACTAGAATATAAGGGTTGCCCCGGTTGATGTGTTGACTATGGTGCGATACCCCAATAGAGCAAATGATAACTTCTCGGGCCACTATTTATGCTTTTCTATCATTTTCCTCAATATCTTCTTGATATTCTTATTGGCGGATTCTACAACTCCATTCATTTGAGGCATGTAGGCTATGGAATTCTTGTGTCTGATCTTGAAAGTTTCACACATAGCTTTTATCAAGTCGTTGTTGAGGTTGGAGCCGTTATCAGTAATGATTGACTCCGAAATCTCGAATCGACAAACAATGCGGTCGCGGATAAAGTCTGCCACGACTTTCTTAGTTACTACTCTGTAAGATGCTGCTTCAACCCATTTGGTGAAATAGTCGATGGCTACTAGGATAAACCTGTGTCCGTTGGAAGCGGCAGGCTCGATTGGTCCAATAATGTCCATTCCCCAGGCGGCGAACAGCCACGATGAGCTTGTTGTCTTAAGCTCGCTCAGAGATACCTTTATCATGTCTGCATGTATCTGACAAGGTGGCATTTCTGGACATACTGGATGCAGTCCATTTCCATAGTTATCCAAAAGTAACCATCCCGGAGTATCTTCTTTGCTAAGACAAAACCGTTCATATGCGGACCGCAAGTCCCAGCATGAATTTCCTCTAGCAGCTTGGATGCTTCATTTGCATCAACACATCTTAATAGTCCTAAATCGGGAGTCCTCCTATACAAGATTCCTCTGCTGTGAAAGAAGTTGTTGGACAATCTCCGAAGTGTGCATTTCTGAGTAGGATTTGCAAGTTCCAGGTACTCTCCTTTTGCCAAATATTCCTTGATATCATGAAACCAAGGCTTTCCGGCTGCTTCCTCTTTGAAATGGGCACAGTAAGCTGGCTGATCATGGATTTTCACCGGAATGGGATCAATGAAATTCTTGTCGGGATGTTGTATCATAGATGATAGTATGACCAATGCATCGGAGAACTCATTCTGGATTCTGGGAACATGCTGGAATTCTGTCTTTGTGAACCTTCTTTCTCAATTCCTGTACGTGATGCAGATATGGGAGTATCTTGGAGTTTTTGGTTGCCCATTCTCCTCGTACCTGATGTACAAGCAAGTCTGGATCTCCAATCACTAGCAGCTCTTGAACGTTCATGTCAATGGCCATTTTGAGCCCTAAGATGCAGGCTTCATATTCGGCTATATTGTTGGTGCAAGGGAACCTGAGTTTGGCAGACACCGGATAATGATGACCGGTTTCTGATATTAGGATTGCTCCTATGCCAACTCCTTTGAAGTTTGATGCTCCATAGAAACATTCTCCAACAGTCATAGGATTCTGAAATGTCTTCTCCTATGAATGATACCTCTTCATCAGGGAAATACGTTTCAGGTGTTCGTATTATTTATCCACGGGATTCTTAGCGAGGTGGTCTGCCAGTGCTTGTCCCTTGACCGATTTCTGAGTTACGTAGATAATGTCGAACTCACTCAACAGGATTTGCCACTTGGCTAGCTTGTCGGTGGGCATGGGCTTCTGAAAGATGTGCTTCAAAGGATCCATCCTCGATATGAGATATGTAGTATAGGCGTAGAAGTAATGTCTCAGCTTCTGAGCTACCCAAGTCAAAGCACCATAGGTGCGTTCCAATAGAGAATACCGGGCCTCGTACGGGGTGAACTTCGTGCTAAGATAATAAATGGCTTGTTCATTCCTCTCTGTTTCATCATGTTGTCCCAGAACGCAGCCGAAAGCTCCATCTAACACTACAAGGTAGAGTAGTAAGGGTCTACCTGGCTCGGGCGGGACTAAGAATGGTGGTGTTGATAGGTACTCCTTGATTATATCGAAGGCCCTTTGGCAGTCATCGGTCCATTTGGTAGCGGTGTCCTTCTTCAACATCTTAAAGATTGGCTCACAGATAACTGTAGACTGTAGCTATGAATTGGCTGATGTAGTTAAGCCTTCCCAAGAAACTCATCACATCCTTCTTGTTCTTTGGCAGTGGTAGTTCTTGAATGGCTTTGATGGATCCAGCTCTATTCCTCTGCGTCTTACGATAAACCCAAGCAATTTCCCAGCAGGAACCCTGAATGAACACTTTTCAGGATTCAGTTTCAGGTTGTACCTCCGCAATCTATTGAAGAACTTCCTCAGATCTTCCAAGTGGTCAGTGACCTTCCTGGATTTGATAATAACGTCATCCACATACACCTCTATCTCCTTGTATATCATATCATGAAAGATGGTAGTCATGGACCTCATGTAGGTGGCCCCTGCATTCTTCAGGCCGAATGGCATCATCTTGTAACAGTACACTCCACACGGTGTAATGAAAGCCATTTTCTTAGTGTCTTCCTCATCCATCCAGATCTGATGATAACCAGTGAAGCAATCTATGAATGACTGTAACTCATGCTTGGCGCAATTGTCAATCAGGATGTGTATATTTGGCAAAGGGAAGTCATCCTTCAGACTAGCCCGGTTGAGATCCTGGTAGTCGACACAGACTCTAATCTACCCATCCTTCTTTGGCACCGGTACAATGTTGGCTAACCATGTCGGGTATTCTACTACCTTGAGAACCTTAGCTTTGATCTGCTTGTTGACTTCTTCCTTGATTTTCAAACTCATATCGGGCTTGAACTTTCTGAGCTTTTGCTATACCGGCAGACACATTGGATCGGTTGGCAGTTTGTCAGCCACAATAGACGTACTCATACCGGTCATGTCATCATACGACCAGGCGAATATGTCCTCATATTTTTGTAGAAATTTTGTATATTCTTTCTTCTCTGATGGCGATAGGTGAATGTTGATCCGTGTTTCCTTGACATTTTTTGTATCTCCCAAGTTGACAATCTCAGTCTCGTCTAGGTTGGACTTAGGTCTGTTCTCAAAGTTCTCAACTTCTTTGACAATTTCGTCAGATATGTCATCTTCCTCTGAATCAATATCCGTTTGTTGCGTTGTCTCGTTGCATGTCACAGTCATTGGTTCATCAAGACAAGTAATAGTAATGTTGTATTGGTAAAGCAAGGGGAGAAAATGATAGCAATTTATTAATTCATAAGAAAAATCAAAATGTTTTTGATAAGTTGAATAACTGTTTTGAACATTGAAGTTCTTATTACGGGAATTGAAAAATGCGAAAAGAAATCATTTAGTAAAAAAACAATGAATAATGCTTGTTTTAGCCTTTCTATCCCAAGGCACGTAGGGCTTTGGTTGTCCTGATGGTCCAATTCTTTAGATGGGCCCCTCTACTCACAGCCTGTATGAAAAGGCCTTCCTCCCCCTCTTCCTCGAGAACAACACAACAGTCCATATCATTGTCCTACAGAAACAAGTTCTTTACCGCTGCAAGTGCCTCTTCTTCATCTGGCCCATAAATAATGTCAGCCTATTGGAAAGTCTGCTCTAGATGCGGTATCGGCTGCTCTAGTGGATAGTAAGGACCGCGCCATGGTGGCGACCAACTATTGAATTCCTCCCAGGTGTATTTATATCCCACGTAGATAGGAGTGTTATGGTGGCCTAATGTGTGGAAATGGTTATTTGTGGAGTTCTAAGGTTCTGGGATGAGTAGTGGAGTGTTGTTTGGCGTGTGGCAGGTGTTACATTGGTTCTTTGGTGGAGCAGCGTGATGGTGAGAAGTGGGATGATTCTGCTGTTTTGGGATATTTTGAGGATGTGTAGAGTTTTGATCATTGGGGAAGTTGATATCTGGGGTGTTGAGGGAAAATGATAGGTTTGCTAGATTTCGAACCTGATCGAGCTATTCTTGGAATTTCAGCAGTTTCTGCTCAATTTGTGGTACATTCTCGTTTGGAACCCGAATACCCTAGCTATCAGTGGCCTCTACCCGTTCAATTGTGTTCTCCTTCTTGATGTTGTTCAAATCTTCCATCTTGCCTTTGTTCTTGCTTTTAACAGGACTAAGAGGAGGAGTGGGTAGAGGGCCCCTAGATCTTGTGAAATAAGATGACGATGCCAGAATGCACAAACTAACCTTTGGGGAGGGAAATAATAAAAACAGAAATAAAAACAAAAGGTAATCAAGTCAGTGAGGATTATGAAAAATACTACAATATTTAAATACATAGTGCAGGAATGTAAAGCGTGTCCTAATTTGGGAACCTCTTTGTGCCCGAGGTAGGCCTAGCGACAAATAGACTTGGAGAACTTTTAATGCTAACTGCCTCATTTTATTGATAAAGATAGGTGAATCCCAAAACGACACTAAATAAACAAAAAATAAAAGTCACTAATGGACATTGGCTTTATTACATTCATAAAGCGGAAAAGTAAATTCCTATCTATTTGGTCCCAGAAGGACCTTCCTCAGGTTGAATGCTCTCGTTGATCAGATCCTCCAGTTCGCGTAGGTTCACCAGTAAAAATGCCTTTGCCAGGTGTTCTCTTTCATTTCCCTCAGCGTTGTAGCAGTTGGTGACTCTCTTCCTCACTTTTCCTTCCAATTCCAGCAGACTGTATTCCAGATATTCCAACTTTTTGCTAGCTTTGGCGGCCCTCTCTTTTCACTCATTGATTTGGTCATTTGATGGAAGACTACTCCACTAGTCTAGCAAGAGTGGGGGCGTGCTAATCATACTGAAACTGGGGACCTCATGCCTCATTTTCTGCAAAACAAAAGGGTTAGACCCTACCCCCACCAGACTCGACTATTTAATATCAAAAATTAGCATGAAACATTTGGTTCTCCAAATAAATGCACAGAACGTGATGATGTCCGTTTGGGTTTAAGGAAACCCAGTGGACTTTTGGACAAGGCTATCTTAAAGGATCATTATGTGGACAACATAACAGACCCGGCTAGGTTTGACCATGATGCATGCACAATTCAAACAGAGCAAGGTTTCTATGGGGTTTTAGACCGGTACCCTTGAGCGAACAACTCAAGGGGGAAGGCACGGAACTGTCGATTGTACCGCTGATCGACTAGTTTTACCGCAAATATGCCTTTCCGAATTTAGGGGGTAATGATATAGGAAAGGCGCAACCACTCATCAAGCGTTGCTATAGTATTTGTTTGGCACAAGTGGAGTATGTTGTTGAACATGATTATGCAATAATTAAAAGTATGTTGACATGTATTTACACGTTAAGAAAGCGATAAATACAACAGTTTTATAATCTAAAGCAGTAATAAAGGAAGGAAACAAAGAAGATATGTGAGTTCGCTTTTGAAAAAGAAATTAAACGCTTAAAGGAATTAAACAAGTAATTTCACATAAAGGAGGAGTACAAATTCACAAGAACAATCTGAAATGGTAAAAGCCTAAATATCCCCAGCAGAGACGCCATGCTGTCGCGCCCCCTTTTTCCCTCCACAGAGAGGGGTCCGAGTTTCGACATTCATGGGGTGTAATGACTCATTTCCTTTTGAAAATTAGGTATTTGAAGAGTCGTCACCTAACGATTTTAAGGTGCGTTAGGGCACCTATAAGGTTCAATTACAACTATGTCTGATAACCAGAGATAGGGTAAGTGCTTGAAATTATCCTAAGGGGAAGGTGTTAGGCACCCCTCAGGATCCACTAGTGTGGTTCCCGGCCAGACAGTTTTTGTGAATTTGTGCAATTAGCAAGTAGGCAAGTAGGGCTCAAATAATGGGGGATTTAAGTTAAAGCACACAAGTGTTTGAAAAAAACTATTAATAAAAGCAAGGTTTTGAAAAGAGTTATAATCTAAGCGTACTTATAAAAATAAAGGGGTGTCCTAGATTTGTTTGTAATATGGATCATATCAATGCAATACCCGGTATGACACTCCTCAGAAGAGGGGATACATGTGGTATTAATGCACCGGTCATCATATCCATAACTACTCTTTCCTGCCCCGTTAAGGTAATTAAAGCGAGGGTTGGTCTCGACCTCTATTGCATGTTGTTACCCATCCCATTTCCATCAGTCTCGGAGGAATTTAGGACTCCTATTCCTATAAGAAAGAAGTTCTAGGCAGACCCTTAGGTTTAAAGGCAAAAATACTAAAACGACATACAAAAACATATAAGACTGTAATTAGGGGGGACATATAAGCAAGTAGAAGGCTCAGTTATATCTCCACAAACAGTGCACATAGACAGCATGACTTATACACAGTTAAGGTCTAAATTTAAAGTCCTAAGCATGGTGTTTAAGTTAGAACCAGATTTTTCACATGACTCAGAAAAGAAGTCCGAATCAGGCCCGTCTGCTGGTTGTGACAGTTGATGATCAAACAAAGGCAATTCCAGTTTTATTTAAGTAATTACCTAAGGCTTGCCTAGGCGTAGAGCGATATGTAGCAGTTGTTCCAAGTATTAAGAGAGTTTGGAGATTATTTTGATTACCTAAAACATGTTGTTCTAGTTGCAGAGATCGTTGCCAATTTTATTCAGAAAAATACAATATGAAAATTACTAACTTGTCCTGAATCGGTAATTAACTAGGCATTTTAAAAATGCAAACAGGATCCTAGAACATGGTATCTAGTATGCACATGCAAATGGCAAGGTTGTTGAAAACAAAATCCCTAAAGCATGCTTTCTAAATATACATAAGAATTGCAGAATCTTTGAAATAACAGCCTTTTATACCATTATTGTTATTGCCCTAGGAGCAGGATTTCTAAGCGATAGACATAAGACATGGATTAATGAATGAGATGCTGAAGCAGGCAACATGAATCCTAAGAACATGATTTCTAATGCATTGTATGAATCTTAAACATGACTTTTATTGCACAACTTGGAATATAAACCTAATAACATGTTTTCTACCATTGAACAACTATGGCATGCATATTTCCCATCCCTTTTCACTAGCCACCCCAATACTTGTTTACAAATTATTACAGACCATATGATAGAATTACATAAGAAATGCAAAAAATAAGAAGTTACAAACATAGAAAGCCTGATCCTGACTTCCTCTCTGAGTTATGTAATAAACCACTTCAAATGTCAATACTGTTCCAAAGCCATTCTCATGCCTGGGTGTGTCAGAGTTCCCTAAGGACCTCAAGGGATCCCGGGCAGTGCTCACACCCAGATTACATAACCAAGACTAAGTGCAGTGTGGAAGAGCCAGCCCTCATGTGTCTAGGTTCAGAGGGAGATCAAGGGTCCCAAAGCAAAGCTCACACAAGAGGGGCAGAACCTAATGATCTAAGAGTGCATGTGAGGGTGCTGGACATAGACTCACAAGAGTTGACTTGGAAAATAGTTTTTAGAAACAACATGTTTGAAGTGAGTTTGTAAAACAGCAGAAGGATTGCCTAATAAAATAGTTTTCGAAAAGAAAAGGGACTAGGAGTAACAATAACACACAGAGAAGAAATTCAAAGAAGAGTACATGCTTCAGCAGTTACAAATAAGGGAGTAGATGGGTTGGGGACATAGAGGATATTTGACTGTAAACACATAGCCCCATCAAGGGTCTTAGGACTAGTTGGACATGCACAATAATAGCTGGTACTGGCAGGTGTTACATTGGTTCTTTGGTGGAGCAGCGTGATGGTGAGAAGTGGGATGATTCTGCTGTTTTGGGATATTTTGAGGATGTGTAGAGTTTTGATCATTGGGGAAGTTGATATCTGGGGTGTTGAGGGAAAATGATAGGTTTGCTAGATTTCGAACCTGATCGAGCTATTCTTGGAATTTCAGCAGTTTCTGCTCAATTTGTGGTACATTCTCGTTTAGAACCCGAATACCCTAGCTATCAGTGGCCTCTACCCGTTCAATTGTGTTCTCCTTCTTGATGTTGTTCAAATCTTCCATCTTGCCTTTGCTCTTGCTTTTAACAGGACTAAGAGGAGGAGTGGGTAGAGGGCCCCTACATCTTGTGAAATAAGATGACGATGCCAGAATGCACAAACTAACCTTTGGGGAGGGAAATAATAAAAACAGAAATAAAAACAAAAGGTAATCAAGTCAGTGAGGATTATGAAAAATACTACAATATTTAAATACATAGTGCAGGAATGTAAAGCGTGTCCTAATTTGGGAACCTCTTTGTGCCCGAGGTAGGCCTAGCGACAAATAGACTTGGAGAACTTTTAATGCTAACTGCCTCATTTTATTGATAAAGATAGGTGAATCCCAAAACGACACTAAATAAACAAAAAATAAAAGTCACTAATGGACATTGGCTTTATTACATTCATAAAGCGGAAAAGTAAATTCCTATCTATTTGGTCCCAGAAGGACCTTCCTCAGGTTGAATGCTCTCGTTGATCAGATCCTCCAGTTCGCGTAGGTTCACCAGTAAAAATGCCTTTGCCAGGTGTTCTCTTTCATTTCCCTCAGCGTTGTAGCAGTTGGTGACTCTCTTCCTCACTTTTCCTTCCAATTCCAGCAGACTGTATTCCAGATATTCCAACTTTTTGCTAGCTTTGGCGGCCCTCTCTTTCCACTCATTGATTTGGTCATTTGATGGAAGACTACTCCACTAGTCTAGCAAGAGTGGGGGCGTGCTAATCATACTGAAACTGGGGACCTCGTGCCTTATTTTCTGCAAAACAAAAGGGTTAGACCCTACCCCCACCAGACTCGACTATTTAATATCAAAAATTAGCATGAAACATTTGGTTCTCCAAATAAATGCACAGAACGTGATGATGTCCGTTTGGGTTTAAGGAAACCCAGTGGACTTTTGGACAAGGCTATCTTAAAGGATCATTATGTGGACAACATAACAGACCCGGCTAGGTTTGACCATGATGCATGCACAATTCAAACAGAGCAAGGTTTCTATGGGGTTTTAGACCGGTACCCTTGAGCGAACAACTCAAGGGGGAAGGCACGGAACTGTCGATTGTACCGCTGATCGACTAGTTTTACCGCAAATATGCCTTTCCGAATTTAGGGGGTAATGATATAGGAAAGGCGCAACCACTCATCAAGCGTTGCTATAGTATTTGTTTGGCACAAGTGGAGTATGTTGTTGAGCATGATTATGCAATAATTAAAAGTATGTTGACATGTATTTACATGTTAAGAAAGCGATAAATACAACAGTTTTATAATCTAAAGCAGTAATAAAGGAAGGAAACAAAGAAGATATGTGAGTTCGCTTTTGAAAAAGAAATTAAACGCTTAAAGGAATTAAACAAGTAATTTCACATAAAGGAGGAGTACAAATTCACAAGAACAATCTGAAATGGTAAAAGCCTAAATATCCCCAGCAGAGACGCCATGCTGTCGCGCCCCCTTTTTCCCTCCACAGAGAGGGGTCCGAGTTTCGACATTCATGGGGTGTAATGACTCATTTCCTTTTGAAAATTAGGTATTTGAAGAGTCGTCACCTAACGATTTTAAGGTGCGTTAGGGCACCTATAAGGTTCAATTACAACTATGTCTGATAACCAGAGATAGGGTAAGTGCTTGAAATTATCCTAAGGGGAAGGTGTTAGGCACCCCTCAGGATCCACTAGTGTGGTTCCCGGCCAGACAGTTTTTGTGAATTTGTGCAATTAGCAAGTAGGCAAGTAGGGCTCAAATAATGGGGGATTTAAGTTAAAGCACACAAGTGTTTGAAAAAAACTATTAATAAAAGCAAGGTTTTGAAAAGAGTTATAATCTAAGCGTACTTATAAAAATAAAGGGGTGTCCTAGATTTGTTTGTAATATGGATCATATCAATGCAATACCCGGTATGACACTCCTCAGAAGAGGGGATACACGTGGTATTAATGCACCGGTCATCATATCCATAACTACTTTTTCCTGCCCCGTTAAGGTAATTAAAGCGAGGGTTGGTCTCGACCTCTATTGCATGTTGTTACCCATCCCATTTCCATCAGTCTCGGAGGAATTTAGGACTCCTATTCCTATAAGAAGGAAGTTCTAGGCAGACCCTTAGGTTTAAAGGCAAAAATACTAAAACGACATACAAAAACATATAAGACTGTAATTAGGGGGGACATATAAGCAAGTAGAAGGCTCAGTTATATCTCCACAAACAGTGCACATAGACAGCATGACTTATACACAGTTAAGGTCTAAATTTAAAGTCCTAAGCATGGTGTTTAAGTTAGAACCAGATTTTTCACATGACTCAGAAAAGAAGTCCGAATCAGGCCCGTCTGCTGGTTGTGACAGTTGATGATCAAACAAAGGCAATTCCAGTTTTATTTAAGTAATTACCTAAGGCTTGCCTAGGCGTAGAGCGATATGTAGCAGTTGTTCCAAGTATTAAGAGAGTTTGGAGATTATTTTGATTACCTAAAACATGTTGTTCTAGTTGCAGAGATCGTTGCCAATTTTATTCAGAAAAATACAATATGAAAATTACTAACTTGTCCTGAATCGGTAATTAACTAGGCATTTTAAAAATGCAAACAGGATCCTAGAACATGGTATCTAGTATGCACATGCAAATGGCAAGGTTGTTGAAAACAAAATCCCTAAAGCATGCTTTCTAAATATACATAAGAATTGCAGAATCTTTGAAATAACAGCCTTTTATACCATTATTGTTATTGCCCTAGGAGAAGGATTTCTAAGCGATAGACATAAGACATGGATTAATGAATGAGATGCTGAAACAGGCAACATGAATCCTAAGAACATGATTTCTAATGCATTGTATGAATCTTAAACATGACTTTTATTGCACAACTTGGAATATAAACCTAATAACATGTTTTCTACCATTGAACAACTATGGCATGCATATTTCCCATCCCTTTTCACTAGCCACCCCAATACTTGTTTACAAATTATTACAGACCATATGATAGAATTACATAAGAAATGCAAAAAATAAGAAGTTACAAACATAGAAAGCCTGATCCTGACTTCCTCTCTGAGTTATGTAATAAACCACTTCAAATGTCAATACTGTTCCAAAGCCATTCTCATGCCTGGGTGTGTCAGAGTTCCCTAAGGACCTCAAGGGATCCCGGGCAGTGCTCACACCCAGATTACATAACCAAGACTAAGTGTAGTGTGGAAGAGCCAGCCCTCATGTGTCTAGGTTCAGAGGGAGATCAAGGGTCCCAAAGCAAAGCTCACACAAGAGGGGCAGAACCTAATGATCTAAGAGTGCATGTGAGGGTGCTGGACATAGACTCACAAGAGTTGACTTGGAAAATAGTTTTTAGAAACAACATGTTTGAAGTGAGTTTGTAAAACAGCAGAAGGATTGCCTAATAAAATAGTTTTCGAAAAGAAAAGGGACTAGGAGTAACAATAACACACAGAGAAGAAATTCAAAGAAGAGTACATGCTTCAGCAGTTACAAATAAGGGAGTAGAGGGGTTGGGGACATAGAGGATATTTGACTGTAAACACATAGCCCCATCAAGGGTCTTAGGACTAGTTGGACATGCACAATAATAGCTGGTACTGGCACAATCACAAACTGGTCAGAAATAACATTAACACATTGAAGAGATAGGGACTTGGAATTCACAGGATGACAAGTACATAATAAGCGACTGACAAAGTATGCCTTGAAACACACATAGGGGAGTGCATTAATCTAAAGGGGAAGGGGAGACATTATAGCATGCTGGTAATGTAGCTTAAATGTAGGTTTCACAATAGAACCACAAGCAGAAGTAGATCAAGAATGAGAGAGACTGAATAATAAAGAAACATGTTGTTGCTGAAGCTTTAAAATTAAACTAGGACATACCAGTTAATGAAGCAAAGTGCAGAAAATAAAGCGAGTAGAGTTCCACAGTCTAGCCTTGGCTTTCAGCCGGCTAGACAAAGCAGTAGAACACGTAGTTGAGACAGAAAAGAGAGTGTGAATGTATGTGTGTGTTCTAAACTTAGTTGTCCCTCTCTTTAGAGAAGAAAGGGTAGTGTATTTATCGCTTTGAAAACGAGTAAAAAATAAGGTAACAAGTAAAAGTTTAACACAAATATGGAAATGATCACAATCAGAATCCCATTAATACAAGTACTTCCTTTTAATCAAGGAATTACTACTTAACAGATACTAAGAGGGATAATTAAGGAAAGAAAATCAATTTGAGGAAGATTGATTTCTGACCATATAAGGGATAGTAAGAATATAGAGTATACAATTGAGTCTAGGTACAAAATACACTTAATTGGGGAAAGGATTCAGCAGGGTGAAACATCACAACAAATAAAGGAAGGGAATCAACGAATGAGTAAAATTGAGGGTTTATAAGAAAACCTTACAACCAAACCGTAACTTAAGAAAATCAAGATCAATCAAGAAAGGGGTCATGATTCTACACTTCGACATATAAATAGGAAAGAATGAACATGAGTATCGACATGCAAGGCCAAACATATTGGCAAAAGAAGCAACTAGATAAACATACAGCTGTAACACGAGTAGGCTAAGGATTCAGTCGTAAAAGAACCCATTCGAAACATGGAAATCAACAGGTCAAGTAGTCATGGCTCACACATAGAACCAAAGTGAAGAAACCAATCTAACACATAGCAACATGTAAATAAGATCAGAACAACACGCAGAAATAAGTAGAGGAAGTCTTTAAGAACTCACAACAACAAGTGAGAAGAGTTTTAGGAAATTAGGGTTTTAATAATAGTCGAGTTAAAAATGGTAAGAACTCTGAATTAGTCAACAAAGAAGAGGATCTAAACACATTAAACTTAATCGAAACAAGTATACATACAAAACAAACAAAGACAGTTTCAGAACCCGAATAAAACCAAAAATACCTAGGGTTTTAACACGATGAACCAGGTAAAAGAAAACATAACAAATCATTTAAATATAGTAAAATCATAAAACAATACTGAAAATCGGAGAAGAGATCTTTTTAAAAGAGGTTGAGAAAACCCTAATCGCTGAAGATGAAGAGTTGTTTTGAAAAATCGAAAAACCTTTAAGGAAAACACTTAAGAGGTTCATAACATACACAGATCTAAGACAAATCTGAAAGAAAATTAGAAAGCCTTTAAAGTTAGGGTTTCGAAGAACCCAGAAAAATGAGAAAGACTTCGAAAAGTTACCAATCTATCCGGAAAAGTCAAGGATCTGACTCGAACAGCCATTGATGGCCGGAAGAGACCATGGATAGAAGTTGAGCAAGGTCTGGACTAGATCTCTTTGAGATCTTTCCATAAAATCACGAAAACAGGTAACCAGTAGAAATAGGAGACCGGTATACATCTCAAACAACCATGAGAGTCCATGGATTGGGTGAGGATCGAAGGGGATTAGGGTTAGTTTGGGTGGCGGCGGCTAGGGTTGGCTTTAGGTTTCAGAGAGAGTTTGAGAGGAGAGGGGATTCAAGGGCGGCGGACCGTAACAGAAAAATTAGGTTAGGGGTCGTTTTGGGTTAAAAATGGTAAGGGGAAAAGGGGACCGTTGATCTGAATAATCAATGGTCACGATCAATTGGGTAGGTAGGAATCCGGTTTGGGCTTGGGTTAAAATTGGTTAGGGTCGGATTTGAATTGGAATTGGGCTGGGGAATTGGGGATTCGATTTGGGCTAGATTTTAAAGCCAATTTTGGCTATAAGTTAAATAGTCATTTTTTCCCTTTTAATTTTATAAAAATAATAAATAATTTCTGAAAACTAATTTAAAAGGATAAAATGATTTATAACACATAAATAACAATTTAAAAATACAAGATCCAATTTTATGCATATAAAACATAAATAAATCTTAAAAGGGCTAATATTGCAATTATATGCAATTTAGCTTTAAAAATACTAAATAAAATTGTAAATTTATATAAAAATTACCTTAGTCATTTTTGGCATAAATATAGAAATACAATAGAAGAATTATCAAAATAATAATTTTGGAAATAATTATTGGAATTTTATGGATAAAAAGGGAGAAAATAAATCAATTTAAACCTTTAAAAATTATGAAAAAATAATAAAACACTTAGACATGCTTATATATGCATATATATGCTATTTTGAAGTTGTTTTGCATATTGAAAAACATATACGAAAAAATTGGGTATCGACAACAAGTAAAGCATGTGAGGCATTTAAAGCACATAACTGTTAAAGAATGGAAGGAAACAATTAAGAAAAAGCAGAAATCAGGGAAACAAGTAATTCGGTGGCGTATAAGCACTCGTCACCTCACATATACACTGCAACGCATAAATTTCATATAGCACATAGTCTGAGGGTTCCTAATTCCTCAAATCAAGGTCAAACTCAACACTTACCTCGCTCCAAAATCGACTCAAAACTCAACCACGGCTTTGCCTTTCGTACAAGCCTCTGAACGAATCAAATCTAGCAATTTAACAATCAAACGATTCATGATAAGCCTTAAGAACTACCCACGAACGAAAGAGGTTCAATTTAGGTCATATTGGAAAAGTCAACAAAAGTCAACTCCCGAGCCCACTTGGTCCAAACCCGAAATTCGGACCAAAACCCGATTACTCATTCACCCCCGAGTTCGGTTATATAATTTATTTTTAAATCTAACTCAATTTGAGCTCTAAATTTTAGTTTTACAAAAATCCCTAATTCTAACCAAATCCCCAATTTCTACCATAAAAATTCTAGATTTTAGGTTGAAATCTTATGAAATGTAATGGGTGATTAAACGAAAGTAGGTTAGAATCACTTACCATTGAATTTAGGAAGAAGAGTTCTTGGAAAAATCGCCTCTAAGGTTTCTGGGTTTGAATATTTTAAAGAATGAGAAAAATCCCGTCTAACTCAGCTTTTACCCAGCTGCAAATGTCACAATTGCAAACTCCTCTCAGAATCCCAGTGATCACAATTACGATAAATTGGTCGCAAATGCGAACTTTGATGCCATCGCAAATGCGGACCTACTCTTTGCAAATGAGAAGATCATTAGTAATATGCTGAGTCGCAAATGCGACTCTGCCTTCGCAAAAGCGGAATTGGTAAGTTCGTAAATGCGAACTTTACCTCGCAAATGCGAGGACCCCCTAGCCATGCCCAGGCTCGCAAATGCGAGCCAGATCTCGCAAATGCGAGATCTGCAATAGACACTAGAAACACAATGCATAAGCTATGAATTCTAAGTCCAAATCCACTCCGTAGCCTATTCAAAACTCATTTGAGCCCATGGGGCTCCAAACAAAACATGCACATAAGTCCCCAAAACATTATACGAACTCGCTCGCGCGATCAGAACACCAAAATAACACCTAGAATCGGGCACCAAATCAAATGAAATATTCAATGAAACTTAAGAATTTCTATTTTAACAACCGGACGTCCGAATAACGTCAAACCAACTCTATTCTTCAACAAATTTTGCAGACAAGTCATAAATATAGTAATGAGCATACCAAGCTCCGAAACTAAAATCCGGTCCCGGTATTATTAAAGTCAAACTTTGATCAAATTTTTATACTCTTTAAACTTCAAATTTTGACCAAAAGCGATAACTCGAGGTAGGGACCTCCGAATTTAATTTCGGATATATGTCCAGATCCCAAATCATGATACGGACCCACGGGCCCATCAAAATCTAAATCCGGATCCGTTTGCTCAAAACGTTGACCAAAGTCAACTCAAATGGATTTTTAAGACATAATTTCACATTTTATTAAGTTTTAACATTAAATTCTTCTGAAAAAAGACACGAGCTGCGCACGCAAATCGAGAACAAATAAAGGCAGAGTGGCCTAAATGGCACCTGTACTTGTGCCACTTTGTCATGTCGGTCCTGAAACTTAACAATTTGCCAATTGAACACTTATACTCATTCAAACCGTGTATAATAAACGCTTATGACAAGAGGCTATCAGTGCATGTAATACAATCTCCTACACGTAGGACGCGACGTCAAGAAAATTAAACCACTTAGGCTCCAGGTCATTTATTATGGACACATAAGAAAGTAAAATGGAAAATGATTATTAACCTCTCCTCCCCCTCCCCAAACCAATTCTTCATCTGTTCTTCATCTTTCAAGCTTAACCCAACACATTTTATGGCTTCTCCCACGATGAGCAATCATACTCTCTTTTTTTCTTCCAACAATCCCTATAAAACTAATTACGAAATGCACAAAAATCAGATCATGATTTTTCCCAAGCATAAAACTCTTATTGGGAGCTCGAACGCAGATAAACTCACCCCCGCCTCAGAATTCGGTGACTGTTGCTTTACTCCATATCTTTGTCGTTTCTCTTCTTCATCTTCCCTTCCCCCTGTTTTATTTTCTCTAACTATTTGTTAGCTTTTTTACAGGTCTAGACCCAGCCGAATAAATTAGATCTGACCGAAAATATAACTTTTTCGGGACCTTCGTTCCTCCACAACACTAACCGGCGACTTCTGCTCTTTCTTTTATTTTATTAGACCCCAAATAAACTTAGGCGAACTACCAGATCTTGGCAAAAAATTTAGCCGGAATTTGATTTCGCTTGAATACTTGCTCTTTCTTCTAATTCTCATGTTTTTGTATTACTTTGACAATAGTTCACATATTTGTTCTTTGTGCAGATCTGGGAATGAGAAAAATTTTACTCTGGTTTGCATGGAGATAATTATTGTTTCTTTGAATTTTAGTATTTTTTTTAATCAAACCCAGTGTATTCACCCGCTTTTAAAAGCGCGTGACCACACACTTCATTTGACTCAGCAAAATAAATGCTACATATGCTTGGTCAACGGTCAGAGTGGTTTGATATATAAGTTTTGATCAAGTAGAAATGTCTAGATGTAAACAAATGAAGTAGATGGACCGGATGACAAAGTGACACAAGTAAAAGTGTCATTTAAGCCATTATGCCAAGAATAAAATAAGATATTTGAGGTTTCGAAACACACCAATAACGTTTAAAACTCTATATGACGTAATGGGTCTATCACAAGACTAGTCTACGTGAAAAAAGGAAACGAAAAGAAGTAAACCGAGAAAGTGGGAATGAAATAGAAAGAGAGGAATAGACATAACAGGTAGTAGTCAGCTCAGCAACATTAAGGCCAAAACCAGCCCACACCAATGTGACAAACTTGACTTGCTTCTTTCCTAAACGGAACGCCAAGTCGCCAACTCTGATCTGTTCAATTACTCTTTCTTCGCTACATCCAAAGTCAGAGATAGTCTTCCCCTCAACGCTGGGGCCCTTCCCCTAACAACTCCACCACCCCCTTTTCTTCCCTTCACTTTCTTTAACTATTTTCTGAAATTGTTTGTTAAGGGAAGAGATGTCGGACGCTTTGATCAATGGGCTTGCCGGTGCCGGAGGTGGCATCATCGCTCAGCTTATTACCTATCCTCTCCAAACCGTATTTATTTATTACTCCTCTCTACCCCTTCTTCCCTTTTCTTAGCTTCATCCCCCCCCCCCTCCCTTTCAATTACCCAAAATCAGAGAACTATTTCTCTTTTCTTATTTAATTTGGATGATGTTAGGTGAATACGCGGCAGCAAACGGACAGAAATTCGAAGAAGGAGAAGCAAAAGCTTAGGACAATAGAGCAAATGTATCAGGTGCTTGCCTATCTTTCTTCTGATCGTTTTTATTAATTAAAAAAAATTCTGTATGAGATCTATTATAATTAATATTCTACTTCAGTTGTTCAGTTTTGTACGCTTTCAGTTTCACAATTTTCGTGTCTACGTGATCTGTAGGTTGTAAGGCAAGAAGGATGGGATCGGCTTTACGGTGGTTTAGCTCCGTCCCTAGTGGGCACCGCTGCTTCCCAGGTAAGGACTTCCTGTGGCATCTCCAACCTTTACCCCATTCCAACCATTCCCCATTAGCTCCATTTTTTTCCCCATTACATAACACAAAGGGTTTAATCTTATCACATTTATCAGCATACCATGAAAGAATTTCAATAAAATTACCCTTGTTCAATGACGTTTCACTTTCGTGATGACCGCAAAATGCAAATCCTTCAAGAGAATCCTTACCACATCAACTGAAGCATTTAAGCGAACCCAATACTCACGCTTAGTTTGATCAGAATGTTTCTCAAATGCAGCAACAATAGATTGTTTTTGCCGCATTAGATCGTCACAATTTCTATTTGCTTTATTGTGAATACTATTTGGCAAACCAACATGCTTCTTAAAATATTCTTTTCTGTTCCAATTCCTAAACCCTTTACTCGAAAAAACATCACCACCACCTTGATGAATACTTTCGCCCTTAAATAAATAACAAGGTAAACAATATGCAGCATCGGTACTTACACTATACTCCAACCAATTAAATTCATCAAACCATATAGGATTAAAACGACGCTTAAATTTAGAAAAGTCAGATTGAGGGAAGTCATGATACCGAGGTTGGCAAGGACCACCTTGAATGTATGCCCTCCTTATTTCATCGCGATGGTTTGGATGATACTCCAATATTGGAGTTCTTTCAGCTGGATCAGACTGTGGAGCAATTGTATCAATTACTTCTCTGTTAGATTGATTTTGAGAAGCCGAAGTTATTTTTGGTACTTTGTTGTAAAATTTCAACAAGTTCATTGCAACTTTAATTCCTGAATGTATAAAGTAGTTAAGACATATTACTCCTCAACAATTAAATAAACAAAAGGAACATCAACAGTTTGTGTTTGAACTTACAACAAGCAATATACATAAATGCTAACTAATTACTCACAGTGTATTGTCCCAAAAATATTTATCATATAAAAAATCAGAGAAATTTAACACAACTGAAACTTTGAAGCAAAAAAGGAAAAGAAAGACGAGATTCGAAGTTCGAACCAGTTCAATGGCGGAATGGAGTATTCGGACAGTCGGAGACTCGGAGTAACACCGGCGAAGACGGAGAGCAGCAGGAACTTTCAAACGCAAAAGTTCGTTGGCAGAGAAATCGAAGAAGATGGAGATTTTGGTCTACCTAGGTTTCGGCGAAGATGGAGATGGAGATTTTGGTCTACCTAGATTTTGGTAGAGAAATCGAAGAAGATGGAAATCGGCGAAGATGGAGAGCAGCAAGAACTTTGATGGATCGATTTTGCCTTTTAGGGATTAAATTTGTTTATTCGTAATTTTTGTTTTATACAGATTTGTTTATTCCTGATTTTTATATTATAAAGCAAGTCAAACAAAGAAAACGACGCCGTTTAGTCTGCTTATCTAGTTGTCTTTAAAAAGAATTGTACTGCAACAAAAAATTGTGGAGCGAGGAGTTCGAACTTGCGCCTCTAAGGCATTTTGACCACCCTTTGCCACTGGGCTATGCCTCTTCATTGTTACAAGGGTGTTCAATATGTATTACATATATATAGGGTGTGTTTGGTATAACGGAAAATGTTTTCGAAGAAAATGTTTTCTTGGAAAACAAGTAGTAATCTTATTCATTTTCCGGTGTTTGGTACGCAAATTAAGGAAAATGACTTCTCAAGAGTATTCATAAATAATTCAGATATAATAAACATGAATCCATAAACTTTCAAACCAACAACCTTCCGGACCCACAAATTTCATAAACTTTCCAACCGCTAAACTTTCTGAACCGCGGAATTTCGAACCCGTAAACTTTATAATTTATAAACCCGTAAACTTCCAAACACATAAACCTCCGAACTCATAATTTTGGAACTTGTAAAATTTTGAGCCTTTAAACCGATAAATAATAAAATTAAAACTGAAAACTGAAAAATATATTTAACTTTTTTTTGTGCCGGGGGGGGGGGGGACAACAAAACGAAAATAAAAACAGAAATTTAAATTACAAAAAAAAAAACTTTTTTTTTGTGGGGGGGAGGGGGGACAGCAAAACGAAAAAAAACAGAAATTTAAATTAAGTAATTTTTTTTTGTGCGGGGGTGGGGGTGGGTGGTGCAGAAAAATGAAAAACAGAAGTTTGAAATTGCAAAAAAAAAAAAAAAAAAAATTAAGGTAAAATTTTTTTTTTTGAGAGGGGAGGGAATGGAGGGGTAGTAGGGTGAGTGGTAACGGAAAAACTGAAATTTGTAAAAAGAAAAAGAAAACCTTCTTTTGGAGAAGGGGTGGGGTGGGTTGGTGAGGGTGGGGAAGGTTGAGAAGGAGCTTTGAAAAATATTTTCCTTTCTCTTGATAAGGAAAACATTTTTCTCCAATTGGAGGAAAATGAATTGATTAGGAAAATGTTTTCCAAAACATTTAAGCCAACCAAACATAGGAAAATTAGAAAACATTTTCCGGAAAATGTTTTCCTTCATACCAAACACACCCATAAATTCTAATATTTTACCTATATACACGGTATTATTTTTCGACGAAGGGTGGTCAGTTGACCCTTGCTACACTGTACCTTCGCCCCTGATTGCAGTATTCGTCATTCCAAATTGTCACTTGTAGAATATGGTGGACCCTGTTATATTGAACTGGGTCAGAGCATAAATGCATAGATGGACATGTTTGCTTTGATAGTGTTCTCATATGCCTGTAATAGAATGGTTAACTTAGAGAAGTGAACAGTCAACTAGTTTTTCCTGGCCTCAATGCTGGAATACATTGGCTATTTCTTTGTAACTATAATTAATTTATGAACTCACTCTGCTTGTTGTTTGGTAGTGAAAATTCTGTTCACTGATGTTTCTGTAAATTTGTGTTTACAGGGCGTATACTATTACTTCTATCAAATATTCAGAAATCAGGCAGAAATTGCTGCGCTTGAAGGTAAGAAGAAAGGGATTGGTGATGGATCGGTTGGAATGTTCTCATCACTTCTGGCAGCTGCTTTATCTGGGTAATTTACTTGTCTGTGGCGTAGTAGAATTTTATGTCCACCTTTTTTGTAGCCTTGCTATCTTTCTTAGATTGCCCTGGTGGACTGATCCTGGTAAATGTCCAACATGCATCCTAGTCAACGACATTCTGGCTTTTCTTGTCGTTATTACATATTGCCTATAAAAAGGAATCAAAAGTTTCTGTCTTTTGGTATAATATGGAATCACGATTGCGCTAATTTCTTCCATTTTCTATCCCAGGCCAATGTAAAAGCACCCATGTTTACGAATTACCGTTAAACTTTTCTGATTTCTTTGTGGATAGTTACCATTGAACTTCCTTACTTTTCTATGTTACAGGTGTGTTAATGTTCTGCTGACTAATCCCATATGGGTTGTCGTCACCCGCATGCAGGTACTCTTGTATTATATTTTAGTTCCTTTGGCCCTGGTTATGAAATTGAGGCATTTGTTTCAAATGTTCTGGTGAATTTAGTGCAGAAATATGTTTATTGGTGTTATTTACCTATTTTACTCTCTGATGTTTATCCTGCATGTTAAGACCTAAAGTAAATATACTTTCATTTCTACAGGTAACAAAACAATGCTGCATATATTAGTTAATTTATTTTCTATTAGGATATTTTTGGCAGAAAATATAAATGTAGTTATAATATAATCTTTAGAGTGGCAAGGAAGTTAATGTGGGTTTAGGGGGGCTGTACCAGAATTGGTTCAGCTGCAGTAAACAAAGGTTTCTTCTTCAGTGTCTGTCAAATAGTATGTAAGATTGAGGATCCCAAATGCAACACAACAAGGGGCAAACCAAACGCTTGCGTGAAGAAAGAAGCTAATCAATCAGAATTTGAGTCAGGGAGGAGAGGCGAAAGAGCGATTTTCAAGCCTGCAAGCAGCAAGCAACAACGGTTTTTCATCCGTCACGCGCGAGCTTGTAGTTTAGGGGTATAGTTGGGATGCCCCTTCTTAAGCTTTTCTATAATATGACGTAATTTTTGTGACCCTACAGGGTCATGGGTAATGAAGAAGACCCATGGCCTAGGTTGAGGACCTCCATTGCACTTTGGAGGGACGCCCACCTAAGGTCGGCCCAAGTGGCTGAGATACCCAAAAAGAAAAAAAGAAAAAAAAAGAAGCTGGAGAGTTGCCTTTACTTCACAAAGTGAAATATTAGCAATTGCAATTCCGGTGGGAAGGCTTACACCCAACCAAGGTTGTTGAAAGTTTTCCTACTTCAGCCATTGATTACGTTTATTTTGCAGAATATCCTGATCTTGTTTACCAAGATTTTTTATAGGTCCTTATTTTATTTCCTGCGAAGCTGTAATTTCAGTATTAAAGTTGGAGTACCTTTATAGTACATTAAACGTATTCTCATGAGATTTGTTTCCGGCCAGCCACCTAGCTAAGCTTGATTCCTGCAACAATGGTTCTTTAACTGAATGGTTTGATTTAAGCTGTGGAAATTCCTTTACTCTTTCCTCCTAGGTGCATTACGAGTTAGTTATGAAAGAGATTTAATTCCTACAACAACCTTGGTACGTTAACTGTCTGCTTTCATTTAAGCTGGGGAATTTTCTTACTCATTCTTCCTTGGTGTTGAGATACGGAATAATATTAACAGAAGCTTAATTATGTATTGGACCATTTCTTCAATCTATCGGAAGACAGAAGTGTAAGAAGCCATTCCTCCTTGGTGTTGAGATACGGAATAACATTAACAGAAGCTTAATTATGTATTGGACCATTTCTTCAATCTATCGGAATACAGAAGTGTAAGAAGCATTATTTGAGTTGTGGATTCTGTAGTTTCAATAACACGGTAGTAATTTCAATGTTGAAATTACCTTTTTTTAGACACATAACAATTGCCTTTATATACATCCCTTTTCCTTTTACATGATTTCATTTGACATGTAGTAAATGCAACAGGCATTTATAAAGAATCTGATGAATAAAACTAGTTTACTTAGCTTTGGCATGTAGAATTTTTCATTATGTTTCTTAACATACCCTGCCACTTCCTCGCACAAATTGGTCTAATTTAGATATTTTGTTTGTTCCTTGCAACTGCTGTGCAGACTCATACGAAAAAGTCAAAAGGTAGCCATCCTGAACCTGCAGCATCAGACGATGCAATCGTTGCTGTGGTCGAACCGCCTCCTTTTGGAACTACCCATGCTGTATGTACATTTGTCTTCTTATTAAAAGATGTAACTTATGGTTCATGGAAAAATACATGCCTTGAAATCGTGGACCTTAGGATATGCAGTGTTTTTTCTTGACTAACTTCAAGTGTCATTATAAGCTGATGCCGAGCTATGCTAGATGATTTTTGTAATGAAAATTTCTTTGTATTTCTCAAGACTCTGAGCTTCAAATATTGATTAGTTGACACTTGAAAGCTTGTCTTGCTTTTCATAACTAAATTGTCTGGCAGCATAGCAATTTGGGAAATGATAATTTCTGAAGAACGTTCTCAAGAATGCAGTCAGTTCAGTGAAGAGAAGATATAGATAATGTCATTGCAGTTTTTTATGAAGAAAATCTTTGATGATACTCAAACTTTTTTTTGTGGTTCGTCTCTGATCATTTAGCAATTAGCAGTCAGCAGAGTATTTGTGCTCATCACATGGAATCATGACATTTTTGTTTATGCTTCCCATTGATTTGGTTCAGACTATGGAGACTATGCCTCTATTTCTCACAGGCACTTTGTTTCACAGATTCAAGAAGTCTATGGTGAAGCTGGAGTTTGTGGTTTCTGGAAAGGTGTTTTTCCGACGTTAATCATGGTATGTGACAACTGACTCTAGTTAGTAGTAACCAATGGTTGCTGATTCTTTTCACTGCTAAATACAGGTAAGCAATCCTTCTATACAATTTATGCTATATGAAACCCTTTTGAAGAAGATTAGGAAACGGCGTGCCTCTAGCAATAAAGGCGCCAATGATGTCACTGCATTGGAGGTAAATATTTGCACTTCACTCTTCGTTTTTTTCTGCTTAGTGATTTAGTCCATCAGGCTGGTATTTTTGTTCTTGGCCTAGATCTTTTGGAGCTCATGCACTTGTTATTTTGGTTAGATATTTTTACTCGGAGCTGTGGCAAAGCTTGGGGCTACAGTTGTAACATATCCTCTTCTGGTTGTGAAGGTAATACAAGTTTTTATTTTCCAGGAGAAACTTGGCTTTCCCTTTTTCTCACTTCTCTTGAAATCTCTATGATCGTTTAGATTAAAATGTCGTAAATTCTTCTCATACAATTTCCTTAAAAGTTATTCAGAGGTTCATATTCTTCTCTTGTTATGTCGTACCGCACTCATTATGGTCAATTTTGAGAATAAACTGTTGAACTACTAGCTTAATGGGGCGTGGGTAAATGCTTGCCTCTGCTTTTCAGTTTTTGCTAACTGTATTGTGTTCAGTTTTAAGTTTATTTGGTCCCAAGTAATCTCAGTCATAACACGAAATGCTTACTACCACTTTTTTGGTTTTGTTAAACCTGTTGGCTGGAACTGTTCAAAAAATGTTGCAGCAATGTCCAATTTAGAGAAGCTTGGTCACTGTAAAGAGTTTGGTCCACTATCCAACAATTATTTGAGATTTGTTTTCTGCATGAACAGTAATTTTTCTATCTTTGCATTCAAGACTTTCCCAACATGTTCAGGACTGACGCTTAGTTGTTGTTTTGTTGTTGCAGTCAAGACTTCAGGCAAAGCAAGTTACTGGTGGGGATAAAAGACACCAGTACAAAGGTTAGTGCACCTATTTTTAATGCATTACTATCACAGAAGTCACTGTAAAGGTTTCGTAAGTTCTTCAGCAGTAAAAACAGAATGCTGAAATGCAGTAATTCAATCTTCAGAGATCTGTTATGTTACTGTGACCTGAGAAAAATGACAGTCGAGAGAGATGCAGCCTCGTTATAAATTATTGTTGTATTATCTATAAGTGGACCTCTGTTGGCTGTTGTATGGTGGCTATAATCTGCAATGCGGGGAAGTTGATATGTGTTAGGATTTTTGTATAAGCATTTCAGGCATTTGTATAGTGTAGGTTCTGATGTTGCTTTTACGCCATTCAGGTACCCTGGATGCTATTATGAAGATGATACGGTATGAAGGCTTTTATGGATTTTACAAAGGGATGGGCACGAAAATCGTACAGAGCGTTCTAGCAGCTGCTGTCCTATTCATGGTCAAGGAGGAACTTGTCAGGGGTGCTAGGTTTTTACTAATAGGAACTGCAGCTAGTACTGTAAGATCAAAGCCTCCCTAGAATTTTCCGACATAGCAGTCTTGGGAAGCTGCAGCCTGCAGCATACCTCATCACAGATACCTACAGAATTAGGACGCATACATTGTAATAGCAAAGAAATTAATTCGAAATTGAAGATAAAGGAAGATGATCTAGTAAAATGGTTGACCGTTGGCTCTCCAGCAATAAGCCCATTCATCGGTCTCCATCATAAGCACATTAGTCATGCTCTCAATTGTTTGAACTTGGATTGAGCTGTCTAGCAAATTGAAAAATGGAACATATTGATTATTTAATCCTTTGTTTGAAACAGTGTGGTCCAAGGATCTGCTTAAGTCCTGAAGCTCTGAAAAGTTCAGGGAGGGCACTTCGCATTGCTTAAGCTGCGTTTTAGATAGTCACTATAGCGTGCACTTCATTGCCCATGAATTCTATCTTGAATGAAATAGCACTAAACAATAAATATGATAGGTAAGGTATATATTAATCATTAAAGAAAACGTCTTGAATGAGTTTGTCACTTATTTCTTGAATTACATTTATAATTTTTTCCTTTTCTTTATTAATTGTGCTTTTTTTTTTTACTAAGGCCCACACTTTAATTACGTCTTGCGCATAAAGCCTTAATAGTCTTGAAGTGCTTTTTAGAGTTTTTTTGCCTTTGACAACACTGGTTTGAAGAAATGACGCTCAATCTTTTAATACAATGTTTTGGACATGAATTCACTTGAAAATAGAGATTAAAAATTTTGTGAGTGACAACTATTATTATTTGACTTGAAATACTTTTGTCTTTTGAAACAAGTTTTTCATTATTTAGCGAAATGGGAAAAAAGTTATTTGTTTGTGAAGTTTTGAGCTAAGAGTTTCAACTTAACAAGTTGAAATAGTTGTTTGAAGCGCAAAGATTACTTTTATCTCGAGGTCGGAATCATTTACCTTCGATAGTCACAAAAGTGTATAAAATTTGTATATTGTATACAATATAATATATATAAAAATATATAATTTTTCGACTATTATTTTAAAATCGACTATACAATATCATTTCCCTTGTTCGAATGTGTATTTAAGTGAAGTATTCTTTTTTTTTAAAAAAAAAAACAATATTTGACTGTCAGTTGACAAATCTTTTTAACTTCAATTAATTTTGTCCAAATAAAAAAGATACAATTATCTAAACGTAAATAAACTACTTTTTTCGTAAAAATAGCATGAGCTAACCAGTTTTTGGACTGACCATTCAAATAGCCAGCGTTTGCAAAGTTATTGAAAAATAGCCACTATATTGCTGCAACACGGAAAGTTCCAGCATAATATACTGGAGATCGGTGCACGTACGTATGAACTTCCAGCATACTATGCTGGAACTCCAATACGCGAAAAGTTCCAGTATATTATGCTGGACCAGTATAATATGCTGGAGTTTCAGTATATTCCAGTATAATATACTTGAGTTCCAGTATATTATACTGGAGTATTTTTTCGAATTTTGAACAGTGTTTTCGTTCAAATTTATCTTTACATGAAAAATGACTAAATTTCGATTACTTTTGAAATTGTGGCTATTTTTGAATGACCATTTGTACGTCTGACTATTTTTGAATTTCTCCCACTTTTTTCGGGACACATGCTCCTGAAGATTCCTTAATGACGTCAACATATCTATCTTTTTTAAGAGAAGGGATACATAGTTCTTTCTTTGATAAGCATTATTTACGAGTCGCAAAACTTGGAAATTAACCTCAACTATTGTAAAGCTGATGTTCGATTTTCGAGTATACTCGCGCTCTTTTGATATTTACCCAATTGCTAGACTTCGAACCGTCAGAACATGCGCAGGGGAGCATAAATGTAGGTACCACAAATACGAAAACTAGATAATGATTTAATTACTGAGATATTAGAAGTGCTAACATTTTGAAACTGCTGCGAGGTTGTGAGTTCGAGTCTCCCCAAAGAGCAAGGTGGGAAGTTCTTGGAGGGAAGGATGCCGGGGTCTATTTGGAAACAGTCTCTCTACCCTAGGATAGGGGTAAGGTCTGCGTACACACTACCCTCCCCAGACCCCACTAAGTGGAATTATACTGGGTTGTTGTTGTTGTTGTTGTTGTTGTTGTTGTTGCACAAGTCTTTCACATAACAAGAATCCAGGGCTGCAGTCTTTTGCTATACTCCTAATAAAATTTTGGACGAAATTATTTGAGTGACCAAATACTACTACTATAAAGAGTGAATTATTAGGTGAAACTTGTTTTTATTTGTAGACCCGAAATTAAGCCAAAAAATAGACCAAAATCGTGTAGGATTCTCCTAGCAGAATCCTAGTCCAACTAAAACAAATAACTTTTCTCCCTAGTCACTTTTTACCCAAGTCTGTCAAGGTTTTTACTAGTTATAGCAGGGACCACAGAAATAATATTAGACTACCAATTATAGTATTAATTCGAAATTTGGATGAATTAAATCCTATTATAATTAATCACATTTTATTCCACTAAAAACTGCAATTGAACTCCTCAATATGAATTTCGAAATTTACTAACACTTATTTTAACTCCCCATGTAAAGGTTACAAATACTAGTTAATTAAACTAATCACTGATAATTTAATTTAATCAACTAACTAAATCCTTTATAATTTCGCTTAAACTATTTCATATGACGGATACAAAATCCACCGATCGAGTTTTTACATCAAAACTTATAAGCTTACATGAAGGGATATCATCAAAAAGGCCGAATCACAGATCTATCAACTAATTATTATTTCATAAATGATATTCGTTATTGTCCAATCTATTCGGCATACACTAACTATGAATAGAGTTGTACCTTTTGATAAATCAAAACAATAAACAAATCATATTGATCATAATAACTATATCTAGATTAGTAGTATAAGCTCATTTAATGAACCGGAGAAAATATTTTATATATATTCAGCACAAAAACATCTTTTCTCTACTTGGTCAGTTCAATATACACTAAATATACTAGCACAAGAAGTTAGAATAAAATCACTCCCATAATAAAGATAAATTATACTTTAATCTTGTGCTACATCATCAAGATATTTTGCCCAATAATATCTTCGATTGTGAACATAGTTTATTAATTATGAGTATCGACAATTTAATCTTCTGTGCATGAGCTAAGACTCCATACACTAAATTGTAACATCTGATGCAAACGGCCTCTCACCAACTGGAGTATACGCCAGGCTACCCATACTCACAACCTTTCTACTCAAGGTATCGACCACCATATTGACCTTCCCGGAGTGATAGAAAATGGTGATATCATAGTCTTTCAACAACTCTAATCACCTCCTCTGCCTCAAGTTGAGATCCTTGTTCTTGAACATATACTGTAGACATTCGATGATCCGTGAATACCTCACACGACACACCGTAAAGATAGTGCCTCCAAATCTTCAACGCATGAACAATGGCTGCCAACTCTAAGTCATGAACAGGGTAATTCTTCTCTTGAATATTCAACTGCCGCGACGCATATGCAATCACCCTACCATCCTACATCAATACTACACCGAGCCCAATACGAGATACATCACATTACACCGTGTAAGATCCTGAATATGTGGGCAATACTAACACAGGGTCATAGTCAAATCAGTCTTGAGCTTCTGAAAGCTCAACTCACACTCATCAGACCATCTAAATGGGGTAACCTTCTAGGTCAATATGGTCAATGCGTCTGCTATGGATAAAAATTCCTCTACGAACCGGTGATAACAACCCGCCAAACCTAGGAAACTCCGGATCTCTATAGCTGAAGTAGGTCTAGGCTAGTTCTGAACTGCCTTAATTTTCTTAGGATCTACTTTTATGCCCTCTGTCGATACTACATGCCCAAAAAAGGCGATTGAGTCCAACCAAAACTCACATTTTGAAAGCTTAGCATATAATTGGCTATCTCCTAAAGATTGAAGTACAATTCGAAGATGCTTCTCATGCTCGTCTCGACTGCGGGAGTAGATCAAGATATCATCAATGAATACAATCACAAAGTAATATGAATAGGGCTTGAACACGTGGTTCATCAAATCCATAAATGTTGCTGGGGCATTTGTCAACCCAAATGACATCACTAGGAACTCATAATACCTATATCGAGTCCGAAAAGCCATCTTAGGGACATTGGGTGCCCTAATCTTCAACTGATGGTAGGCAGACCTCAAATCAATATTCAAAAACATCTTGGCACCCTAAAGCTGATCAAATAAGTCATCAATCCTTGGCAACAAATACTTGTTCTCGATAGTGACTTTGTTCAACTGCAGATAGTCTATACACATCCTCATCGACCCATCTTTCTTCTTTATGAACAACACGGGCGCACCCTAGGGTGAGACACTGTGTCTAATGAATCACTTATCTAGCAAATCTTGCAAATGTTCCTTTAACTCCTTCAACTCCGGCAGGGCCATATGGTATGGTAGAATAGAAATGGGCTGAGTGCCCGGAGCCAAATCAATACATAAGTTAGTATCTCTGTTGGGTGGCATCCCCAGCAGATTTGCAGGAAATATCTCTGGGAACTCACGAACAACTGGTACTAAATCCATGGAAGGGACATCCACACTAAAATCGCAAATATAAGCCAAATAAGCTAGACACCCCTTCTCGACCATACGTTGAGCCTTCACATAAGAGATAACCCTGCTGGTAGAATGGCCAGAAGTCTCCCTCCACTCTAATCTAGGCAACACGGCATGGCCAAGGTCACCATCTTGGTGTGGCAGTTCAATATAGCATGATAAGGCGACAACCAATCCATACCCAAGATGACATCAAAATCTACCATATCAAGAATTAGGACATCTACGCTATTCTCAAGTCTCCCAATAGTAACCACACACGAGCGATAGACATGATATACAACAATAAAATCTCCCATAAGCATGGACACATACACAGGAGCACTTAAAGAATCACAAGGCACACCTAGATTTGAGGCAAAATAGGATGACACGTAGGAATAAGTAGAGCCTGGTGTCACACCTCCTTTTTACGCGCCCGCGGGGGCGCAGGGGAGTTTTTTCCAATTAAAGGACAATCGAAACGGGATTGGTTTAATTATTCAGAGTCGCCACTTGGGAGATTTAGGGTGTCCCAAGTCACCAATTTTAATCCCGAATCGAGGAAAAGAATGACTCTATATTATGGTCTGCGTACCAGAAATCCGGATAAGGAATTCTGTTAACCCGGGAGAAGGTGTTAGGCATTCCCGAGTTCCGTGGTTCTAGCACGGTCGCTCAACTGTTATATTCGGCTTGATTATCTGATTTTATACAAGTGTGAACTTATGTGCAAAATTTAACTTTTAACCGCTTTTATCATTTACTGTTTTTATCAAGAATTGCAACGTTGTGAAAATGTATCTCGAACCGCGTTACAATCAATGTACCCGTGGTCGTCGACACACTTTGACTCCGTTGAGATTTGGATTTGGGTCACATCAATGTGCACCCGAGTTTAAGGAAATTAAATTATTAAAGGCGCGCCTAAAGCGACTAGCGTATTTATTTTGGGTAGGACCGTGGAATTTTACTAAACGGTCCATCCCGAAGCCTAAACAATTTTTAAAGCAATATTTATTGAGGGCCCCGCAATTTGTATTTTTATTTGGCGAGGCTCACCTCGTTCTTTATTTCTAATGAATTTGCAACGTCATGGACATGCATCTCGAACCACGTCACAGTCAATGTACCCGTGATTAGAGAGGCATTTCGAATCCGTCGAGATTTGGATTTGGGTCACATAAATGTGCACCCGAGTTTAAGAAGGTAAAGTTTATTAAAGCGTATCCTAAAGAGACTAACGTGTTGTCATTTTAGGAAGGTTGTGAGATTTGCTAAACAACCCGTCCGGGAAACTAAATGCTTCAATGATTTACATTTAACAAGGGCCCCGCATCTGCGTGTTTTGTTTATTTTCATCGAGGCTCATCTCGTTCTTATTTTAAAAGGATATCCTATAGCAACTACGTTTCTTGTCGTGTTCGTCTCTATCAATTGAAAACGGTAGACAGTCCTAATTAATTACATGATTGCGAGTTTACTTATAACAGGATTTAAAATGCTTTTACAGAATAATAAAATGTGACTGCGATTATGGATAACTAGCCGAAAATTATGGGCCCAAACCTAGCTCATGCGAGATGGCCAGACTTAGGCCCCCTTTTTCGATATGGGCCTAACTGATTTGTTTCGATTTGGGCTCGGCCTTCATGAGATTGAGGCCTAGGACTGATTCTTTGTTCTGTGAAATGAGTTTATCAATTTATATGGGACAATCTGGCAAAAGGAGAAAGAATTTTAACTAAAGTGGATAGTTTTCCTATTTGGCTTACATTAGAGAATATATTACACCCTCAGACTAAGTCTAAAGGTACAACTTATTACACTGGGAATGTTTTTTCACCTAACAGCACACATACATGACTAGCATGCATTAACCTGCATTGATACACTAAGCATGTAGGCTACTTCTATTATCCAAACAAAAATGTAACTACTATATACTACATGACATTTAACACAACAGTCCACGTGTATATAAACAATCTGCAGGTCCTCTCTTTTGCATTTATGTTCAAACTCTCAGTTACATTAGTGGTATCGATTGTGTACCTGGTAAGGAGGACAAAGAAGAAAGGAATGATCAGCTAAGCAATATGCAGTGAATACAGCAACAGCAGATAACACCAACAACACAGCAACAACAACCAGCCACAATGATGAAGCTCACAAGTGGTCGAGCAACAAACAAGCAGTCCCAGAAACAGAATGATGAACCAACAGAAAACCAGAGTATTCAATATAACAGCACCAGCAGTTCAACAATCACAAACAGCTCGGCAAATAACCAACAACAATTAGCAAAGACAGCTTGGCTAACTTGAACTCCTAAGCAGTTTTCAGACAGTGTTTTGTTACAATATTCTGAAATTTTCTTTTTGTTTTTTTTTTCTTTCTCTCCAGACTCAAAAATGTCCAGCCTAAGACCCTTAAACTTCAGCCCCTGTTTTAGTTATCAAATGGCCTATTTATAGGCCAAATGCACCATTACAGCTGAGCTGCCCTGCCTGCCAATTGGCAGAATGCCCATACTCTTTAAGCCCATGCTCAGCATGCTTGGTGTCAGCTCCCTTTATTCCCCACGCCTGGTTTTGTTTAATCCAGAATTATGGGCTCATTTGTTTATTCATTTTGAGCCCCCATACCCTTGTGTCTTGTTCCCCCATTGGTATTAGTTTAATCCTAAGTTAGTACCCTTTTTGTCAGCTCACTTAAACTAATTACTTCTGTTCTTTTTAAACACCCCAGAATACCCCCGTTAACCTTGATTATTACTGCCCCTGCCTATTGCAGCATTAGGGCATTTTTGCACTGATGAAAACTCGAACTCAGGACTGCCTAGACTGAACCCTTTTAGTCATTTTTATAATGCCAACAGACCATTTCAAACATTACTAGGTCATCCAGCCAGTGTCCGAGTTTAATTAGTTATGTGAAACTCCTAGCTCCTTCGATCCATTAGTTATAGAAAACTAATCGACGACATTTATCGAGTCGACTATACTAATTATAGCAGGTAATAATCAGTCGCTCATATAAACAACACGTTCGGGGACCTAAAGGGTATCAGACAACTTTTATTAAATTACTGGGCCTATATGAATTAGTTCCTTTGACGATTAATCTAACTGACGATCATGTTTATCACAGAGTGTATTCAGAACAAACAGAAGACAATCGACCAAATAAAGGGTCTTTAACAGAGATGAAAGAAATCTGGAAGAAGTAACAAAATAACAAACAAACACAAAGAGATATGCTGACAACTTATTTGGAAATAAAACAAAAGAACGGAAAACTTACCAAAATGTTTAAACCAAACAGACCCAAATCAAACTCGACTTCGAACCTTTGAGGCCGAACAAACCTTAATCAGGGTGTTCTCACATGAGAACACCTTGGTTAAGGTCTATTAGACCTCAAACCTATGTCAAAACTGGCCGGGTTCCCCAGGTGCATGTGCTTCAGAAGTCTGGATTTCCAGATCTGGATTTTTGGGAGTTGTGGGTGGATTCGGACCAAACCAAGCTTGGTTTGGTCACGAGGAAGGTCAGGAGAGTGTCTAGCATGAAGATGGGGTGGTTTGGCATAGGTCCAGGTTCGACTCAAATCTTCAAACGAAGATTCGAGACGAACGGAAGTGATTCGAGGCTTGTGGTTAGTGGATTCGTGTTCAGGATGGTCGGGTGCATCGGGGGTGTTATTTTGGTGGTCATCGGAACTGTGGTTGCCAGGCTTATGGTGGGAAACCTAGGCTGCTAGGGTTTGAGAGGAAAGGGAGCCTGGGGAAGATGGTGAATAGTGGCCGAGGGGGGGGTGTGGCTTGGGGCGTGGGGTAAGGGGGTTAGGTTTATATATGTATTGAGGGTTTAGATCCTGGCCATTGGATCAATTGAGATCAAGGGCCAGGATCTAACCATTGAGGAGGGACGACGTCGTTCGGGAGATGATAGTGGGTTATGACCGGGTAGGGGATTGGATCGGGTCATGTTGACGGGTTTAGAGGAAGGCCTGGATCCGTTGGATCAATGGGAATGAACGGCCCAGATTAACTTGCCTGAAACGACGTCGTTTCGACTTAGCAGGGGCTGTATTGGACCGTTTGATTGCCATGAATCAACGGCTCAGATTGAGGCGCTGATACGACGTCGTTTGGGACGTGTCCGGGCAGCCTGTGTTTGGACTGGATCTGTGTCCTGGTCTTGGGCCTATTTTGTTTCATTTCTTGGCCCAAACCGATTTTCCCTACTCTTTTGCTTTTGTTTTCTTTCTTATTATTTTTTCTTTTCTTTTAAACAAAATAAAAATAACAAATAATAAGGTAACGGAATTAAACAACAATGCAACATTTTAACACAATTATCACAAAAATATTTACGTAGGTTAGCTAAGAGCCTAGGGCGAACGGTGCACATATATATTTTTTGAATTTTCTTTTACTGACCGAATTATGGTTTAACCATCCTAATACATATATTTTGTATTTTGTTTGTTAATGATTAAATGCAAAAAAAAAAGAATGGACAGATCCACAAGTGACTAACAACACATGAAAACTCGAACAATTGTACAACGAAGCCATTTGTCACTATTTTTATTTTCTTTTGGAGCGAATGTCCGTAAAGCAAAAATCACGTGCTTACAGCTGCCCCTCTTTGCACGGAGACACGAAGGGTTTTCGCGCAAAGATAAAGCGAGCGATTTTTGCCCGTCCGAATACTCCGTGTGAAGCATTTTTGAAAAAGATTTGACCGAACCTTTGCTTCGGAGGTTTCCTACATATCCTGGGCTGAACAGGAATCAGGTCAATGTAGTTCGGGAAATTTTGGTAGCTGGGACTACCATGTGACTGTATTGCTTGCTGTTGTTGTGCGCTGTTGCATGCTGCTGTAGGATGCTACTGCTCAACCGATCTCCCTATTACATTGCTCTAAAAGGAAAAACAAGAAGTTAAGCTAGAGTATGAGGTCTCATCTATCTCCCACTTGTTCTTGTTGTCTTGCTTTCTTGTCGGCTAATGCTTTCCTCTGACGCCTGTATTTTGTGAACTTGGAGATGATGCTGATCCTTCGCTGACGTTTGAATGCCAGTTTTCGTCACTTTGCTTGACCCGCTGGGGATACGACTTTCTTCTTTAAATCTTTCAATGGTTTCCTCAGTGGTATGGCTTTTCATCAGAATTGTTATGTTGGGCATGCCATAGCGTTCCCAAACTGCTCTTTTGAGACGCGTTCCTTCTTCCCTTTGAATGTGCGCTTGCTTTTGCAGTTGTCTGCTTCTTGGTGCTGAGGATTTTATTGTTTCCCGTTTGGGGATCTCTGTCGTAACCTTCCGTCTTCAGGTGGGGTGACTGATTCCAAAATCTAGAGCTGAATGTATTCCCGCATTATACTGGTGGGCGACCTAGAACTTAAATGTATTCCCGCGTTATACTGGTGGGCGACCTAGAAAAAGTATTCCCGCATTATACTGGTGGGCGACCTAGAACTTAAATGTATTCCCGCATTATACTGGTGGGCGACCTAGAACTTAAAAGTATTCCCGCATTATACTGGTGGGCGACCTAGAACTTAAATGTATTCCCGCATTATACTGGTGGGCGACCTAGAAAAAGTATTCCCGCATTATACTGGTGGGCGACCTAGAACTTAAATGTATTCCCGCATTATACTGGTGGGCGACCTAGAACTTAAAAGTATTCCCGCATTATACTGGTGGGCGACCTAGAACTTAAATGTATTCCCGCATTATACTGGTGGGCGACCTAGAACTTAAAAGTATTCCCGCATTATACTGGTGGGCGACCTAGAACTTAAAAGTATTCCCGCATTATACTGGTGGGCGACCTAGAACTTAAATGTATTCCCGCATTATACTGGTGGGCGACCTAGAACTTAAAAGTATTCCCGCATTATACTGGTGGGCGACCTAGAACTTAAATGTATTCCCGCATTATACTGGTGGGCGACCTAGAACTTAAAAGTATTCCCGCATTATACTGGTGGGCGACCTAGAACTTAAATGTATTCCCGCATTATACTGGTGGGCGACCTAGAACTTAAAAGTATTCCCGCATTATACTGGTGGGCGACCTAGAACTTAAATGTATTCCCGCATTATACTGGTGGGCGACCTAGAACTTAAAAGTATTCCCGCATTATACTGGTGGGCGACCTAGAAAAAGTATTCCCGCATTATACTGGTGGGCGACCTAGAACTTAAAAGTATTCCCGCATTATACTGGTGGGCGACCTAGAGCTTAAATGTATTCCAATTGTTTCCCCGTTCTTCCGAGAAAATTTCGACAATCGGCAGAAAATTTTCTGCCCCGGTTTTTGGTAACTTCCATGGCATTGCATCTTGTTGCCGTCATCAATTCTTTGCTCTCCTGCAAAAGACAAAAGGTTTTAGTCAGTTTTAATCGTGGGGGTAGAGGGTGCCTTTCTGGCGAGCCATTTTTCTCTCTTCCCCTTTTCTTGCTCTTTGTCCCCATAATTGGTTGGCAGGCAAAGTTGCCTGTTGGGGATCTCTAGCCTGCTGGGGATATGGTTTTCAATTTATCCCCTTTTCTGCTTTCTTTTAAAACACATGATGTGGGAGTCTGCTTCTAACTCCCGAAACCACTCCCTTTGGAGCTTACTTCTTCCAACATTTCCGAGCACAGTCCCTGCATCGCCTGGGGCCGGCCTTTTAAGACTGTTTGTATTACCCTGCATTGGGTGAATTTCCCTTCGGTTTCTGGTAGTAAGCTTTGAAAAATCCTTTAAAGAACACTTTTTTAGGAAAAGAAAATAAAGATATGGAAAAGAGAAAATCTTTCTGAACCAATCTTTTGTGGGAGAAGACAATCAAAAGAACTTATCTGGATGACACAACTGGTCCCCGTGATCATGACATGCACCATAGATTCCCGACCCAGTCTATTTGTATCAATTGATTTGTCCGACGGGCTGACTTGCTGGGGATGATAAATGGATGTTCATCTTGTTGCGAATGTGGTAGGTTTCGCTGCTCTATCTTGTCGCCTCATAGTGCCCTTCGAGGGGTTTTCACTAATGAGACTCTCTCTTTTCTCTCATCTCCCGGCGCCTTATGGTGCCTGTGAAGGTTTTCACCAATAAGACTCTCTCATTTCATTTCCCTCATCTTACATCGCCTCTCGGTGCCTGTGAAGGTTTTCACCGATGAGACTCTCTCATTTTATTTCTTTTCGAGGAATCGGGGTGTTGTAGATATGATCCTCTCTTCTGGAGATTCTTTTGACTATCAACTCATTCCCAGTCTTACGATCCTTTTCTTTGCTGGGGATCGGTGTATCATTCTCGGCCTTATTTGCCGGATTTGGCATCTCTCGAACATTGATCGGGAGGTCTTTTGGATGTCGATGTTGGTTTTGGTGTGGGATTGAAGGAAGGCTAAAAAAAAAAAAAAAAAAAAAAAAAAATGAAAACAACTTGGAGGGTGATGTGCTACAACTTTTGGAATCAAACCTTTGTTGGAACTTAAAACATAACTTCTGCCCCAGTTTTCTTGCTTGGGGAATTTATTTATTTTTTACTTTTATGTTGTGCTACGTGCATTACGCACGCTGTGTCTATTATGCATACTATGTACATTATGCATCCTATATTTATTATGATGCATACTATGACCGAGCCGTGAGGCGCCTACGTATCCTCTTTGAGGAATCAGGTCAAACGTAGTTCCCACGGTTTTGTATTTCTTTATGATTTCATCTTCTTTTTCTTCTTCTTTTTCTTTTTTTTTTTTTTTTTTTCATGTCCTTTCCATTAGTGATTCCAAAAGAGGGGTATGAAAGGATTACTTAAGGCTCAAAGGGGGAAGCAAGGGTTAAACAGTGTTTGGATAGAAGAAAGAATTGCCTCCGTCATCTCATTATCCATCAAATGCCAAATACAAACAAATAAACCAAAAATTGCCATAATTAAAGAAATTACGCATAATATCTCTTGACTGCATCTGAATTGATAGCCATGTCGACACATCTACCTTCGATATCTGTCAAACACAGAGCGCCGTTGGACAATACTCTGGTCACGATATAAGGCCCTTGCCAATTTGGGGCGAATTTGCCTTTTGCTTCGACCTGATGTGGGAGGATCTTCTTTAACACCTGCTGCCCTACCTCAAACTTCCTGGGGCGCACCTTCTTGTTATATGCTCTTGCCATTCTCTTCTGATACAGTTGACCATGGCACACTGCTGCCAATCTTTTCTCATCTATCAGGCTCAACTGTTCCAATCGAGCTTTTACCCATTCATCATCATCAATCCCGGCTTCAGCGACAATTCGGAGGGATGGAATTTCGACCTCCGTTGGTATCACGGCCTCAGTTCCATACACCAACAAATAAGGAGTTGTGCCTATGGAGGTCCGGACGGTAGTGCGGTACCCCAACAAAGCAAAGGGTAATTTCTCGTGCCATTGTCTGGACCCTTCCACCATTTTTCGTAGTATCTTCTTGATATTCTTATTGGCTGCTTCGACTGCTCCATTCGCCTTGGGACGATATGGGGTGGAATTGCGGTGTGTAATCTTGAATTGTTGGCACACCTCTCTCATCAGGCTGCTATTAAGATTCGCGCCGTTATCCGTAATGATCACTTTTGGGATCCCAAATCTGCAGATGATATGGGAGTGAACAAAGTCCACCACCGCCTTCTTGGTTACCGATTTGAAGGTTTTAGCCTCCACCCATTTGGTGAAGTAATCAATGGTCACTAGAATGAACCTATGACCGTTGGACGCTGCTGGCTCGATGGGCCCAATGACATCCATGCCCCATGCTACAAACGGCCAGGGTGCTGACATCGTATGTAACTCTGTTGGCGGAGAATGAATCAAATCTCCATGTATCTGGCACTTATGGCATTTCCTTACGAAAGTGATACAGTCGTGTTCCATGGTTAGCCAATAACACCCTGTTCGAAGGATCTTTCTTGCCAATACATATCCGCTCATGTGTGGCCCACAAACTCCGGCATGTACTTCCGCCATAACCGTCGTTGCCTGCCCGGCATCTATGCATCTCAACAACCCCAAATCCGGGGTTCTTTTGTACAATACTCCTCCACTGAGGAAGAAACCATTCGACAAACGCCGAAGGGCTCTTTTTTGGTCTCCAGAGGCATGTTCTGGATATATCCCCATTTTGAGATATTCCTTGATATCATGAAACCAGGGTTCGCCATCTGCTTCTTCTTCTATGGTATTGCAGTAGGCGTGCTGATCACGGACTTGGATATGCAGAGGATCAACATACATTTTGTCAGGGTGGTGCAGCATTGATGCTAAGGTGGCTAAAGCATCTGCAACCTCATTGTGAACTCTCGGGATGTGTTTGAACTTCACCGATCGAAATTGCTTGCTCAGATCATGCAAGCATTGTCGGTATGGTATGAGCTTCAGATCTCGTGTTTCCCATTCACCCTGAATTTGATGTACCAAGAGGTCCGAGTCTCCCAAGACCAAGACGTCTTGGACATCCATGTCAGCAGCCAAGCGCAGACCCAGAATGCAAGCCTCATATTCGGCCATATTGTTAGTGCAATAGAAGCGCAGTTGGGCCGTAACAGGATAATGCCGTCCTGTTTCAGAGATGAGTACTGCCCCTATTCCCACCCCTTTTGCATTTGCCGCTCCATCAAAGAAAAGCTTCCAACCCGGTTCCTCGGGTAATTCCAACTCATTTGTATGCATCACCTCTTCGTCAGGAAAATACGTTCTTAAAGGCTCGTATTTTTCGTCAACGGGATTCTCTGCCAAATGGTCTGCTAGTGCCTGGGCTTTCATGGCCGTCCTTGTTACGTAGATGATATCAAACTCTGTGAGCAGAATTTGCCACTTTGCCAACCTTCCCGTGGGCATAGGTTTCTGAAAGATATACTTCAATGGGTCCAAGCGGGATATGAGATAAGTAGTATATGAGGACAGGTAGTGCTTCAACTTCTGAGCTACCCAAGTCAGGGCGCAGCATGTTTTCTCGAGTTGAGTGTACTTGACCTCATGCACTGTGAATTTCTTGCTAAGATAGTAGATGGCCTGCTCCTTCCTTCCTGTGTCATCATGTTGCCCCAGTACACAACCAAATGAATTTTCCAAGACTGTCAGGTAAAGGATTAGGGGTTTCCCGGGCTTAGGCGGGACCAACACGGGTGGATTAGACAGATACCCTTTGATTTGGTCGAAAGCCTCTTGACACTCTGTCGTCCAACCTTCTGCAGCATCCTTTCTCAGTAGCCGAAATATGGGCTCACAAGTTGCTGTGAGTTGAGCGATGAACCTGCTGATGTAATTGAGTCTACCCAGCAAACTCATTACCTCTGTTTTGTTCCTTGGCGGTGGCAAATCTCGGATGGATTCAATTTTGGATGGGTCTAACTCAATCCCCCGTCGACTGACGATGAATCCTAGCAACTTTCCTGATGGAACCCCGAATGCGCATTTGGCCGGGTTAAGCTTGATATCATACCTCCGGAGTCTTTGGAAAAATCTCCTTAGGTCTGCCACATGGTCCTCCTGACGCCAAGATTTGATGATCACATCATCGACGTACACCTCTATTTCTTTGTGTATCATGTCATGAAACACAGCAGTCATTGCTCGCATGTACGTTGCCCCAGCGTTCTTTAAACCGAACGGCATTACCCGATAGCAGTAGGTTCCCCATGGCGTAATAAATGCTGTCTTCTCAGCATCCTCCTCATCCATTAGGATCTGATGATAACCCGCATAGCAATCCACAAAGGATCCGATCTCGCGCCCAGCGCAATTATCGATCAGGATATGAATGTTGGGTAACGGGAAATTGTCCTTGGGACTTGCTTTGTTGAGGTTGCGGTAGTCGACGCACACCCTGATTTTTCCATCCTTCTTTGGGACTGGTACCACATTGGCCAACCATTCGGGATACCGAGTGACCCGAATGACCTTCGATTGTAATTGCTTGATCACTTCTTCTTTGATCTTTACACTCATTTCTGTTTTAAATTTCCTTAGTTTTTGCTTGACCGGAGGGCATGCCGGGTCAGTGGGCAATTTGTGAACCACTAAATTGGTGCTCAATCCAGGCATATCATCATATGACCATGCAAAAACATCTTTGAATTCCCTGAGAGTTTCGATCAATTCTGCTTTGACATTTGGCTCAATGTGGATGCTAATTTTGGTCTCTTGGATGATATCAGCGTCTCCTAGGTTCACAGCCTCAGTGTCATTTAGGTTAGGCTTGGGTTTCTCTTCAAATTGGCACAGTTCTCGATTTATTTCTTCGAAGGCTTCTCCTTCGTCACATTCGGATTCATTATCACAAACGACCTCTTGCATTGTTGAGTCAGATTCAGATTGATTTATTAGACTAGGTCGAAGATCCGCTGTGCATGCCATGTCATTAGGACCAGTAAAAAGAGAACTGTTCAGAAAGAAAAAGAACAAAACCAGAAATTAAAATGGGACAAAAGAAAAGAACTTTATTAAATTTGCAGGATAAAAAGGGTTCACACTTTTACAAAACGAAAGTAAAATTGGGATTACACCCTTGAATAATCCGATCAAACAAACAAACAAACAAAACATTAATCAAAGCCTACTACCAAGACTCCCCTCGGACAGGAAGAGGAGTAACCGTCCAATTGTTGGTCTTGGCCTCAGGCCCCACAAATTGTATCTCTGCCCTGCTGGAACCCTCTCCAGCTTCCACCACACTGACATCCGCGAATAGTCTCTCAAAACTCTGATTCAGGTCTTCATTTATGCCGATCAAAGGTCCTTGAATCTTTGGGATCGCTGACCCCTTGGCACTAGCTTTAACAAAAGACCTCGAGAGTCGTGGTACTGGTTTAGGCAGAAACCAGACCCTCTTCTTCATTTTTCGCGCTTGCTTCCTGTCTGCTGGGGTTGGTTTGAACCCCAACCCGAAAGTTTCCAGATTTTTAGGAAGGGAGACAGGTTGGACTATCCCTTGAAGTTCAACTCCCAGGCCTTTTCCCGGCACAAACCCATTACCCAGCATCTCCGATACCATCATGACTGTCGCGGCAGCTACCCTAAGGTGCGGGATGATTTCTCCTTCAGAGATTTTGTTGGCCGACCCTGTATCGAGAATCTGGTAGACCCAAGGACCCTTGTCATCAGTGGTCTCTATGAAAGGCACAATGGTTCCGCCCATGGTGCATGTTGTATCCTCACCGTGCAACACGACCTCTTGTCTTTCCCACTCGAACTTCACTGCCTGATGTAGGGTGGAAGGCACCGCTTTAGCTGCATGAATCCAAGGTCGTCCTAACAGCAAATTGTAAGATACCGTGGCGTCCAATACCTGGAATTCCATGGTAAACAGGACCGGGCCAATGGTTAGTTCAAGTACAACATCCCCCACAGTGGCTGTTCCGTTTCCGTCAAACCCTCGGACACAGATGCTATTCTCCCGGATTCTTCCACGGTCAATCTTTAACTGGTCCAGGGTGGATAATGGACAAATATTGGCGCTTGAGCCGTTATCCACTAATACTCGGGTTACCACCGAGTCTTCACATTTGACAGCTAGGTATAGAGCTTTGTTGTGCTCTGTACCTTCCACCGGCAGGTCATCATCTGAGAATGTCACTCTGTTCACCTCGAAAATCTTGCTGGCAATGGTTTCCAGGTGGTTTACAGAAATCTCACTGGGTACATGGGCCTCGTTCAATATTTTTAACAGGGCTCGGCGATGTTCCTCGGAATGGAGGAGTAATGACAATAGTGAGATCTGGGCAGGTGTTTTTCTCAGCTGCTCAACCACAGAATAGTCTTGCACTTTCATCTTCCTCAGGAAGTCTTCGGCCTCTTCTTCTGACACTGGCTTCTTGGTTGCCACTGGGTTGGTTTTCCTTAACTCCATCGGAGCAAAACATCGACCTGATCGAGTCAGCCCTTGCGCTTCACAACTGACTTCTTCCACCTGTTTTCCTTGGTACGTTACCACTGCTTTTTCATATTTCCAGGGGACAGCCCTGCTGTCAAGCATTGGCAGTTGGACCACCGGCTTTATGGTTACCCGTTCTCTACATACCCCTATCAACACGACCGCCGGTGTGGGCAGGATCCCTGGTATTACCAACTTGCTTGGCTCGGGTTTGCTTGCTATGACGGACGGGTTCTTCCCCCATAATACTACCGGCTTGACACCTTCTCCCTGCGACTGTGCATTTGTTCCTCCCCTGGTTAAGACTTCTTTTGGGGCAGCTTGGATCATCATCACTGTTTGTGAGGGTTTTCTTAATTCACCTCCCTCACACACCAACTCAATCATGTGAGCTTCGTGGTGCGCTGGCAGTGGATTTTGGTTGATGTTAGGAGTCTCCGGTGTCTGGACCTCGATCTTATTGGTGTCAATAAGATCCTGTATGGCATGCCTTAACTTCCAACACTTCTCGGTATCGTGCCCGGGCATCCCTGAACAGTATTCACAACTGATTGAACGATCCAAATTCTGAGGCGGGGGATTTGGTTCCCGAGTATGGACGGGACTAACCAAACCCAATTGCCGCAGCTTGTGGAACACAGCGGTGTAGGTTTCTCCCAGTTCGGTGAAGGTTCTTTGCTTCCGCAACCTGTCATTTCTGGCATCTGGATTTCCCCGGAAACCTGCCCCTGAAGGATTTCTATATGCCCTTGGTGGAGGGTAAGTGTTTTGTGGTGGTGCATATATGTTCTGGGGAGCCGGTGCGCGCCATTGTGGGCGAACCGGAGGCTGAGTGTATACCTGGGCTTGGTGTACGGAACAATGTGGTTCTCGAGGTGGATAGAAATTTTGTGGTGGGTTGTATGGATAGTTTGACCTGTGAGGCCTGGGTTGGTTGTAGTGTGGCCTGCCAGCCCTGGACCAACTGCCTGCCTCGATCGTGGCAACCTCTTCTTTCTTTCTTCTTAGCGCACCTCCCGTGCCGCTTTGAATAGCCTGGGTCGTGGCCTTAAGTGCCGAATAGTTTAAGATCTTGTCCGACCTCAAACCTTCTTCTATCATGACCCCTATTTTGACTACCTCGTTGAAAGATTTTCCAACCGTTGTCACCAAGTGACCAAAGTAGGTTGGATCCAATGTCTGCAAAAAGTAGTCTACCATTTCTCCCTCTCTCATGGGAGGATCGACCCTAGCTGCTTGTTCTCTCCAACGGAACCCGAACTCGCGAAAACTTTCCCCGGGTTTCTTCCCAGTCCTCAATAACGTGAGACGGTCAGGGACTATCTCTAGATTGTACTGGAAATGACCTGCAAAAGCCTGTGCCAGATCATCCCACGTGTACCACCTGCTGAAATCCTGCCTGGTATACCATTCCAGCGCAGATCCGCTCAGACTTTGGCCGAAGTAAGCTATCAAAAGCTCATCCTTGCCTCCTGCCCCTCTCATTTTGCTACAGAACCCCCGCAAATGTGCCATGGGATCACCGTGCCCTTCATATAAATCAAACTTGGGCATCTTGAACCCAGCCGGGAGTTGGACATCTGGGAAAGGGCACAGATCTTTGTATGCCACGCTGACTTGATTGCCCAGCCCGTGCAAGTTTCTGAAGGATTGCTCCAGGCTTTTGAACTTTCTTAACACTTCATCCTGTTCTGGGGCCTTAACAGGCTTCTCAACCTCTGCCGGTACTTCCAAATGGGGATTGTAAACCTGTGGTTCCGGTGCGTGGAATGTAGGCTCAGGGGGATAGTACTGTGTATCGTGAGCCTGAAACAATGGCTCACTGGTCGTTCGCTGCAAAGGGGCTGATGCAGGTCCCACAAAAATGGGAATATTGGATGTTGGGAGAGGTTGGTGGGGTGGTGGAGCTTGGGAATCATGAGGGCTTCTCTCTTGATGATAGAGGGGGTTTGGGCGGCTTGTGGAAGGGCCAGAGTGAGGGTACTCCGGTACGTGTCCCAGTGTCTCAGGGCTCTTTTGCGTTTTGGCCAGGGCTAGCTGCATGGCATGCATCTCCAGTCCCATCCTCTCAATCTTTTCCATTGCCTCTTTTAGCAACTGGCTCATCGGCCTTTCTTCCTCATTACTATTCTCAGAAGTGGTCATGCTTGTTGCTACCGGTCCTTTGGATCTGGTTTGGTATGAATGTGTTGCCAGAATTCTTTAACAACTAACTGTCTGGTATCAGACAACAACAAACTTTGTTAGTGTTAGAGCTTAACAGATTTGATCATAACACATAGAGGATGCAATGCACCTAGGCAGTTGACCGTTTCTACATGCTTTGCTTCAAACCACATGCGTCATCCCGGTTTGTTCATTCGTCTCTTTTTTAGAGTATTATGCGAAACCCCGCGTTTTTATTTTATTTACATTTTCTTTTCTTTATTTAAAAAGCGGTCGAATCTTATGGGGATTGCCTACGTATCACGTCCCCGCGTGAATCAGACCAGGCGTAGTTCTGCCTTAAAGTAAAGACACATAGAAATTCTTCCGGAGTCACTTAATTTCATTATCAAAATTTGCTATTACACATTGCTTCAAACAACATAGCAACAGTACAGACTCCATGGTTCTTTGACCCTATTTGATTGAAGAAAAAATGGAAAACAACATATGGGAAAACATCAAAGCTTAACTAAAACAAGACTCGGCCGGAGGTTAATTTTCCAACTTAGGGACTCGCGAGGCATCGTTCGGCCTTTTCGCGGTTCTAGGTGCGAGATCCCTTTCGAGCTGCTCCAACTCGTGCATGGTCTGTTTGACATAACCCATCACTACTGGGAGAACGGTAACACAGGTCATGTTTTCACACCGTCGACACCTTCTGATGATGGCATGGGCAATGGCCCTGATCTTGTCTCTGGTTTTTTTCTTCTCTATGAGTAGGTGTCTTATCTGATCACTGCACGTCTTGAATACCTGTGAGTCCTGTATATGCTGATCCCTCAGCTGTCGCACTTCTTCCTTCATTTGGGCCAACAAGTCGTAACAGTATCTACTCTCCGATTGGAAATCCCCGGCCTGCTTAACTGCTTTAAACTCGAGTGTAGCCATCTCCCTCTTTATTTTGGCCACAGTCTTCTCGTGGTCACGTTTCAATTGGTTCAAACACCGGCGATGCTTATCTACTCTTGTTCCCCACCGTGCCTTGAACTCTGTCATGACCTTTTCGGATTCTTCTAACCTGTCTCGCCATTCCGCGATCTCCCTTTTCAAACCCTTTATCAACCGCTGGTCTGATCGACTTCTGGGCTGCTCGTCGAGAGACAATCTCAATTTTTGGATTTGGGCCTTAAGCTCTTCGTTCTCTTGGATCAATCTATTCTTTTCGCTTCGATCCGCCGCGACTTGTACGCTATTATCGAATTTCAGACTATCCATTTGTAGCTTCAAATCGCCAATCTCTGCCCGATAACCCTTCTCTTTTGCTAACCAGTTCCATTGCCCTTGGGATGATTCTACGAAATCTTTGAGATGCGGCCTCTTAGCCGGTCTTTCGTAGGACAGGCTACCTCTAAACCAAGCGTGATATTCTGGGGCGACTTCCCCTTGTGCCGTATTAATCACACAAGTGTTTGCTGTCAGATGTTGGCATTCACTCCATATTTGGCGGACTTCTTCTTCAGGGAAATGACCGTTCGGACTGATTTCAATCACTTGGGTACTCAAATCTTCATCTTTCGGTACCACTTGGTACCTCCCAAGTTGCCTCAAAACCCGATATGGTGCATAGGGTTGGATACTTTTCAGTCCCATCAACAGAAAGTGAGGCCGGGTTGCCGGCATGTATATGATTTCCTCGATAGGTGACCATCCGAGCGTCCACTGGATTTGGCTGGCAGTGAGAGTTCGGAGAAATGCGGTCCATGATGTGACTCCCTTAGGTAAATTGAGCCCTTTGATTCTCGTGTAGAATTCTCCAATACAAGTTTTTTCTGGCGAACCATAACCCAAAAGTGAGGAGCGATGGCATAAATGATCGGTCATCCACATTTGCAACAGTAGGTTACATCCTTCGAAAAAGTCGCCCCTGGCTCGACAAGCAGTGAGAGCCCGGAAAATGTCAGCCATAATCATAGGCGCCAGAGTACTTTTATCTTGGGTAAGCAAAGTATTGACAACCCCGGCTATCCTTAGATCAATGTTTCCATCTTTCCTAGGGAACACTATAAGTCCCAGAAAGGCTGTCATAAAAGCCACTAGCCTGTGTTCGTCCCACTTTTGTCGGTTGCCTCTACTGCATAGCTTGAAATCCGGCTTATTGAACCCGCCCATGTGACCGTATCTAGCATATATGAGGTGGAGACTGCAGAATCCTTTGGCAAGATCTGGATGGTGGAATGTCCGAGGTATTTTTAGGAAATCCAGAAACCTGTGTACCGTGACAGCTCTAGGTGCAATTAAGTATTTGAATCTAAAAGGGGCTTCATCAATCCCGATGTACCCTGCTATTTCTTCCAACGTCGGGGTGAGCTCGAAGTCCGAAAAATGGAACACGTTGTGTGCGGAATCCCAACAAGTGACCAATGATCTGATGATATCACCCCGAGGCTGAATGTTTAGTAGGTCCGGGAGACCTTTCAGATATTTCCTTACTTTGTCTTGCCCTTCTTTGCCTAAGTCGTTCCACCATAACCGCAACTCAAACGGGATCCTGGTCATTATTGAAAAGGGTTCGTTTTGTACCGTGCTCATCCTGCACATTTATTGGGGTGATTATGCCTAAGTGAATAATAAAAAATAATAAAAAAAAAAATAATAAAACTTTATTTAGACGTCTACTTTTATAAAACTTTATGAAAAACCCTGCACATTTATTACTTTCATGACTTTTGGCAAAACCAGTAATTTTGCCACAAATAAAGGCGTATTTTTATATTTGTATATATATATGTAGAGATATATATATATATCAAAAATAAGACTCTTTTCCATCTTCATTTTTGCGACAGGACAAACCATATATATATATATTTAAAAGTATATAAAAGTAGAACGACGACCCCTTTTTTCTTCTTTTCTATTTTTCCTTTGCAATTAATTAAAATAAAACTAATAAGACATTTTCCTTTCATTTTCTCAAAATTTCAGCAGAGTTTTGACTGTATTTTGGCATTGGCTTTTTTTTTTTCAAAAATAAACAATTAACTCCTTAACCGCTATTCCTTCCCCTTTTTTTTCGATTTCCATTATTCAAACACTGGTCAGCATGCGGGCTTGAGACAAATAGATGCACGGAAAACAAATGGGATGCATTAGGATGGTCCTTTCATACCAGGTTGCTAGTCCTAGACGGACCCAACCCCTGTGTTGAGTCCCCTAAGTCATATGCAACATGATGCAAATAAGCGCTCCTACTAGGGATCCGGCATGAAGTCACGTTATTCTATGTTCAAAACCTGGGTCAGTGTTCTAGACAGTGTACCCGAGCAGACAACTCGGGCCGAGGAGGGGCAACTTACCGGGAACCAAAAGGCCGTCCGGCTTCGTAACTTATCCGTCCTCTTTCTTATTTCGGGTATTGACACTAACAGAATAGGGAGTCTCGACCAGCGAGCTTCTCCCCGGAGGTAAGAAGAGAAGGGTTTCGGCACAGTTTATATATACAGTCCAAATAATATCAAAGCAGTAAAAGCAGCATTTAGCACATTAGGCTCAAACACGTAAAAAACCAGATAATAAATAAAGCCAAATAATAACAATTATTTTAAGCTCGAATTCTTAACCCTGAACCAGTGGTTCTGGGTTACAGATCCCCAGCAGAGTCGCCAGAGCTGTCACACCTCCTTTTTACGCGCCCGCGGGGGCGCAGGGGAGTTTTTTCCAATTAAAGGACAATCGAAACGGGATTGGTTTAATTATTCAGAGTCGCCACTTGGGAGATTTAGGGTGTCCCAAGTCACCAATTTTAATCCCGAATCGAGGAAAAGAATGACTCTATATTATGGTCTGCGTACCAGAAATCCGGATAAGGAATTCTGTTAACCCGGGAGAAGGTGTTAGGCATTCCCGAGTTCCGTGGTTCTAGCACGGTCGCTCAACTGTTATATTCGGCTTGATTATCTGATTTTATACAAGTGTGAACTTATGTGCAAAATTTAACTTTTAACCGCTTTTATCATTTACTGTTTTTATCAAGAATTGCAACGTTGTGAAAATGTATCTCGAACCGCGTTACAATCAATGTACCCGTGGTCGTCGACACACTTTGACTCCGTTGAGATTTGGATTTGGGTCACATCAATGTGCACCCGAGTTTAAGGAAATTAAATTATTAAAGGCGCGCCTAAAGCGACTAGCGTATTTATTTTGGGTAGGACCGTGGAATTTTACTAAACGGTCCATCCCGAAGCCTAAACAATTTTTAAAGCAATATTTATTGAGGGCCCCGCAATTTGTATTTTTATTTGGCGAGGCTCACCTCGTTCTTTATTTCTAATGAATTTGCAACGTCATGGACATGCATCTCGAACCACGTCACAGTCAATGTACCCGTGATTAGAGAGGCATTTCGAATCCGTCGAGATTTGGATTTGGGTCACATAAATGTGCACCCGAGTTTAAGAAGGTAAAGTTTATTAAAGCGTATCCTAAAGAGACTAACGTGTTGTCATTTTAGGAAGGTTGTGAGATTTGCTAAACAACCCGTCCGGGAAACTAAATGCTTCAATGATTTACATTTAACAAGGGCCCCGCATCTGCGTGTTTTGTTTATTTTCATCGAGGCTCATCTCGTTCTTATTTTAAAAGGATATCCTATAGCAACTACGTTTCTTGTCGTGTTCGTCTCTATCAATTGAAAACGGTAGACAGTCCTAATTAATTACATGATTGCGAGTTTACTTATAACAGGATTTAAAATGCTTTTACAGAATAATAAAATGTGACTGCGATTATGGATAACTAGCCGAAAATTATGGGCCCAAACCTAGCTCATGCGAGATGGCCAGACTTAGGCCCCCTTTTTCGATATGGGCCTAACTGATTTGTTTCGATTTGGGCTCGGCCTTCATGAGATTGAGGCCTAGGACTGATTCTTTGTTCTGTGAAATGAGTTTATCAATTTATATGGGACAATCTGGCAAAAGGAGAAAGAATTTTAACTAAAGTGGATAGTTTTCCTATTTGGCTTACATTAGAGAATATATTACACCCTCAGACTAAGTCTAAAGGTACAACTTATTACACTGGGAATGTTTTTTTCACCTAACAGCACACATACATGACTAGCATGCATTAACCTGCATTGATACACTAAGCATGTAGGCTACTTCTATTATCCAAACAAAAATGTAACTACTATATACTACATGACATTTAACACAACAGTCCACGTGTATATAAACAATCTGCAGGTCCTCTCTTTTGCATTTATGTTCAAACTCTCAGTTACATTAGTGGTATCGATTGTGTACCTGGTAAGGAGGACAAAGAAGAAAGGAATGATCAGCTAAGCAATATGCAGTGAATACAGCAACAGCAGATAACACCAACAACACAGCAACAACAACCAGCCACAATGATGAAGCTCACAAGTGGTCGAGCAACAAACAAGCAGTCCCAGAAACAGAATGATGAACCAACAGAAAACCAGAGTATTCAATATAACAGCACCAGCAGTTCAACAATCACAAACAGCTCGGCAAATAACCAACAACAATTAGCAAAGACAGCTTGGCTAACTTGAACTCCTAAGCAGTTTTCAGACAGTGTTTTGTTACAATATTCTGAAATTTTCTTTTTGTTTTTTTTTTTTTCTCTCCAGACTCAAAAATGTCCAGCCTAAGACCCTTAAACTTCAGCCCCTGTTTTAGTTATCAAATGGCCTATTTATAGGCCAAATGCACCATTACAGCTGAGCTGCCCTGCCTGCCAATTGGCAGAATGCCCATACTCTTTAAGCCCATGCTCAGCATGCTTGGTGTCAGCTCCCTTTATTCCCCACGCCTGGTTTTGTTTAATCCAGAATTATGGGCTCATTTGTTTATTCATTTTGAGCCCCCATACCCTTGTGTCTTGTTCCCCCATTGGTATTAGTTTAATCCTAAGTTAGTACCCTTTTTGTCAGCTCACTTAAACTAATTACTTCTGTTCTTTTTAAACACCCCAGAATACCCCCGTTAACCTTGATTATTACTGCCCCTGCCTATTGCAGCATTAGGGCATTTTTGCACTGATGAAAACTCGAACTCAGGACTGCCTAGACTGAACCCTTTTAGTCATTTTTATAATGCCAACAGACCATTTCAAACATTACTAGGTCATCCAGCCAGTGTCCGAGTTTAATTAGTTATGTGAAACTCCTAGCTCCTTCGATCCATTAGTTATAGAAAACTAATCGACGACATTTATCGAGTCGACTATACTAATTATAGCAGGTAATAATCAGTCGCTCATATAAACAACACGTTCGGGGACCTAAAGGGTATCAGACAACTTTTATTAAATTACTGGGCCTATATGAATTAGTTCCTTTGACGATTAATCTAACTGACGATCATGTTTATCACAGAGTGTATTCAGAACAAACAGAAGACAATCGACCAAATAAAGGGTCTTTAACAGAGATGAAAGAAATCTGGAAGAAGTAACAAAATAACAAACAAACACAAAGAGATATGCTGACAACTTATTTGGAAATAAAACAAAAGAACGGAAAACTTACCAAAATGTTTAAACCAAACAGACCCAAATCAAACTCGACTTCGAACCTTTGAGGCCGAACAAACCTTAATCAGGGTGTTCTCACATGAGAACACCTTGGTTAAGGTCTATTAGACCTCAAACCTATGTCAAAACTGGCCGGGTTCCCCAGGTGCATGTGCTTCAGAAGTCTGGATTTCCAGATCTGGATTTTTGGGAGTTGTGGGTGGATTCGGACCAAACCAAGCTTGGTTTGGTCACGAGGAAGGTCAGGAGAGTGTCTAGCATGAAGATGGGGTGGTTTGGCATAGGTCCAGGTTCGACTCAAATCTTCAAACGAAGATTCGAGACGAACGGAAGTGATTCGAGGCTTGTGGTTAGTGGATTCGTGTTCAGGATGGTCGGGTGCATCGGGGGTGTTATTTTGGTGGTCATCGGAACTGTGGTTGCCAGGCTTATGGTGGGAAACCTAGGCTGCTAGGGTTTGAGAGGAAAGGGAGCCTGGGGAAGATGGTGAATAGTGGCCGAGGGGGGGGTGTGGCTTGGGGCGTGGGGTAAGGGGGTTAGGTTTATATATGTATTGAGGGTTTAGATCCTGGCCATTGGATCAATTGAGATCAAGGGCCAGGATCTAACCATTGAGGAGGGACGACGTCGTTCGGGAGATGATAGTGGGTTATGACCGGGTAGGGGATTGGATCGGGTCATGTTGACGGGTTTAGAGGAAGGCCTGGATCCGTTGGATCAATGGGAATGAACGGCCCAGATTAACTTGCCTGAAACGACGTCGTTTCGACTTAGCAGGGGCTGTATTGGACCGTTTGATTGCCATGAATCAACGGCTCAGATTGAGGCGCTGATACGACGTCGTTTGGGACGTGTCCGGGCAGCCTGTGTTTGGACTGGATCTGTGTCCTGGTCTTGGGCCTATTTTGTTTCATTTCTTGGCCCAAACCGATTTTCCCTACTCTTTTGCTTTTGTTTTCTTTCTTATTATTTTTTCTTTTCTTTTAAACAAAATAAAAATAACAAATAATAAGGTAACGGAATTAAACAACAATGCAACATTTTAACACAATTATCACAAAAATATTTACGTAGGTTAGCTAAGAGCCTAGGGCGAACGGTGCACATATATATTTTTTGAATTTTCTTTTACTGACCGAATTATGGTTTAACCATCCTAATACATATATTTTGTATTTTGTTTGTTAATGATTAAATGCAAAAAAAAAGAATGGACAGATCCACAAGTGACTAACAACACATGAAAACTCGAACAATTGTACAACGAAGCCATTTGTCACTATTTTTGTTTTCTTTTGGAGCGAATGTCCGTAAAGCAAAAATCACGTGCTTACACCTGGATCAAATAAAACTGAAGCATCTTTATGGAAAACTGGAACAATACCTGTGATAGCGGCATTAGGTAACTCGGCCTCAGGTCTAGCTGGGAAAGCATAAAATCAGGGGTGGGCCCCACCATTCTAAACTATGTCTCTAGGATGGACTCTAGTTGGCTGGACTCCACCTCTAATGGTCTGACCTCTACCTTTAACGGCCTGACCCCCACTTCTAGTTGCCTGACTCTGCATCTAGCTGGCTGAGCGGGCGGTGGAGCAACCAGTGCTGGGACCATGGCATGAGAACTCTACTATGGCATGCTGCCCAACAATCTCGGATATAACCTCCTGATGTGACCAGTACCTCCACACTCAAAACACCCATCCTGCTGATGTGGCTTCTAAAGTTGAAGCTAACCCGAATAGGCTGGATAAACACGGTGATAGCTCTGAATCGTAGGTGCACTGATATAAGCTGATGGTGTACTATAGGTTGACTACCCAAAATGAGGCACATAAGGACCACATCTCCCTGAAGCACTGTGAGATGCCTAAAGCGCTGACTGAAATGTCCTGGGAGGATGGCCTCTACATAAAGCATCCCCTGCCTCTAGATGAGGCACCACTGAAACCACCGAAATGATGAGGCCTATTATCGTACACCTGCCCCTTATTTTGAGCATGAACCATCTCAATCCGCCTAGCAATATCTATAGTCATCTGGAAAAAGTATCACTCTCGGTTTCCTTGGCCATCTGTAGCCTGATAGTGAAAGTGAGACCATCAATGAATCTCCTCACTCTCTCCCTCTCAGTAGGGATCAAGATAATGGCATAGTAAGCTAGGTCCACAAAACGAGTCATACTGGGTAACAATCATACTACTTTGCTAAAGACGCTCAAACTGCCTATGGTAATCCTCTTTCAGAGTGACAAGAATGAACTTCTCTAGAAATAGACGTGAAAACTAATACCAAGTGAGAGCAGGCGACCCAGCTGGTCTAGTCAACATATAATCTTTCCACAACCTCTTAGCGGATCTAGTCATCTGAAACACTACAAAATCAACTCCATTGGTCTCAACTATATACCCATGTTCCGTAGCACCTTATGGCAGCGATTTAGATAATCATGTATGTCCTCAAAAGATGCACCATTGCAATGAACTAGAAAGATCTTGGTAAACTTGTCAAACCTCAACAAAGCCTCAGAAGACATAGCGAGCCTATCACCGGCCTGTGCCGCAATAACCGGCTGAACTACCCCAACTGGTGGGACTGCTGGAGTCTGATACTGGGGGGCCATCTGCTCTGAGGTATGAGTAGCGGAAGTCTGTTCTCCTCTTCCAGCCCAAGAGACGGCTGGTGCTATCGGGAATGTACCAATGTCGGACACACTCTCCATAAGGCCCACCAAACGAACTAGAGCATCCTGAAGCACTGGAGTGGCTATGAACCCCTCGGGGACCTGAGCTGGTCCGACGGGTACAATCTAAGCTAGAACCTCATCCTCAAAATCTACCTAAGGCTCCGCTGCAGTTGCTGCTGCTCGAGCTCTAGGCTGAGCTCTACCTCTGCCTTGACCTTTGGCGCAACATCGACCTCTGCCCTTGGTCGAAGCTGCCACTAGGGGCTCCGGCTCCTGTCCGACTACCGATGTTGTGTGTGTTCTCGCCATCTGTGAGAGAACAAGAATAGAAGGGTTAATCATCAATGATAGAATAAAATCACATAATAGAGAAGCATAGAAGTGAAATTGCTCCTAAACTCCATAACTTCCGGAAGATAAGTACAGACATCTCCATACCGATTCTCTAGATCTACTAAGCTTGCTCATGACTCTTGGGACATACGTAACCTAGAGCTCTGATACCAACTTGTCACGACCCGAAATTCCTACCCTCGGTACCGTGATGGTGCCTAACATTCCACTTGCAAGGCAAACCAATGTTAGAATAGTTTTTATCCATTTTTTAATAGTTTAAATTAATAATAATCAAGAAACTGAAATAACTAGAATAAATCTAAAATAGAGTGAATAAGAAAAAATATAAACGATATCTAGATACAATCCTAGAACTGGTGTCATTAGTACACGAGAGACTAGAAATATACAAATCCGTTGCGGCGTGCAACCCAATCCCAGCATATCAATATCAATCCTCCCTTATTTCACCCGTTGCGGCGTGCAACACGATCCATAAACAAAATCCATTAATGAAATCAACTCAACAACTCAATTCACAAGAATCACTACGATTAAAGAATATGAAAGGAAAGCCATAAAGGAACCTCAGACCAATTCAAGGAATGCTACGATTAATTCAAAGCAACAAGACAAGACAAATACAAGACATTTAAAATGTACAAGTAAGACAATTAAGGCAAGTAGCAATTAATCATGTAAGCATGGGAGCAACGAACATTTTAATACGATAATAATAAGTGACAAGCAGCAAGTTCAGACATAGGAAGCAATTTAAAGCATGCAACAACTAAGACATGGAATAAATCAACTAATGAAATACGGGAAGGCATGGAAACAATTACTTTGACGGAATATATACTTTTTTCACCTTGCATATATGTTTCTACACATGTTATTCACATAACACATAGTTCAAGGGTTCCTTCGCTCAAATCAAGGTTAGACCCAACACTTACCTTGTTCCACAAGCAAATCAAAGCTCAACCGGGGCCTTCCCTCTAAAATTCGCCTATGAACCAACCGAATCTAACCAAAATTGACTTAATATTAACAAACAATGCTGGGAAAATCAATTATAATATATAAAGTTAAGATTTTTATACTTTTTTCAAAAATTCAACAAAAGTCAATCCCGACCCGTTTGGTCGAAACCCGATATTCGAACCAAAATCTAATTATCCATTCACCCCGGAGCTCGATTATTTAATTTGTTTTGAAATCTGACCTCAATTCGAGGTCTAAATCCCAAATTTACAAGAATCCCTAATTCTACCAAAATCCCTAATTTCTACCATGAGAATCCTAGATTTAATGCTGAAAGCGCTTGAAAAGTAATGGGTAATTGAAACGAAATAGATTAAAGTTGCTTACTAATGAATTTAGGAAGAAAACCTCTTGGAAAAATTGCCTCTAGGGTGTTTAGGGTTGAGAGTTTGAAAGAAATGAGCTAAATCTCATTTCCTCCCTCTTTTACCAGCTGCGGATGTCGCAATTGCGAATATCGCAAATGCGAGAATAAGGTCGCAAATGCGAACCCTTCTCAGAAGGTCAGTCATCGCAAATGCGATGTTATGGTCGCAAATACGAACCCATACCACTCGCAAATGCGGACCATTCCTTCGCATATGCAAAGGTATCCCAGGACACACTGAGTCGCAAATACCTCTGCCTTCGCAAAAGCAACAGCAGCAAGTTCACAAATGTGAACATTTACCTCACAAATGAGAGATCTACAGTAGAGCACCAACAACAGTGAAGGCATCAACTATTCTTCTAAGTCCAAAATCACTCTGTAGTCTATCCGAAACTCACTCGAGCCCCTCGGGCTCCAATCCAAACATGCACACAAGTGTATTAAGATCATACGAACTCGCTCGCATGATCAAAACACCAAAATAACACCTAAAACTATGAATTAGATACCAAAACAAATGAAATTTTTAAAGAAATTTAAAAACTTTCAATTTTACAATCGGACGTCCGAATCACGTCAAATCAACTCTCTTTTGCACCAAATTTTGTAGACAAGCCATAAATACTGAAATGAACCTCTTCCAGGTACTGAAACTATAATCCGAACCTAGTAGCAACAATCTATGATCAAACTTAGGAATTTTTTAAACCTTTAAATTGCTAGTTTCCAACAAATTACATCAAATCAAGTCTTTCGAATTCAATTCCGGGCATACACCCAAGTCCCTAAACACGATACGGACCCACCGAAACTGTCAAAAAATTAATTTGGGTCTGTTTACATAAAACGTTGACCGTAGTCAACTCAAATGAGTTTTATGGAATGATTTCACATTTTCATCAATTTTCTCGTAAAAACTTTCCGGAAAAAGTACACGGACTGTGCATGCAAATCGAGAAAGGCTAAACGGAGCTATTGAAATTCTTGAAAAATAGAAATGAAGGTTAAAACTGAAAATAACCTATCAGTTCATCACAATTTAAAATTGATTATTTGTTATATGTGTGTCATTTAGTTATATAGTAGAAAATTTAACATATGGAGTCTTAGCTTATGCACAAAAGATTAAATTGTCGGTTCTCATAATTAATAAACTATATTCACAATCGAAGATATTGTTGGGCAAAATATCTTGATAATTATAGCACAAGATTAAAGTATAATTTATCTTTATTATGGGAGTGATTTTACTCCAACTTCTTGTGATAGTGTATATTATATACTTAGTGTATATTGAATGGACCAAGTAGAGAAAAGATATTTTTATGTTGAATATATATAAAATATTTTTTCTAATTCATTAGATGAGCTTATACTCCTAATTTTTATATAGTTATTATGATCAATGTGATTTATTTATTGTTTTGATTTATTAAAAGGTACAACTCTACTCAGAGTAATGTATGCTTTATAGATTGGACAATAACTAATAGCATTTATGAAATAATAATTAGTTGATAGAATCTATGACACGGTCTTGAGTTTGATTATACCTCTTTATGTAAGCTTATAAGTTTTCATGTAAAAACCACCGCTGGATTTTGTATCCATCACATGAAATAGTTTACACAGAAATATAAAGGATTTAATTTGTTGATTAAATTAAATTTTCAGTGATTTAGTTTAATTAAACGGTATTTGTAATCTTAATATGAGGAGTTAAAATAAGTGTTAGTGAATTTCCAAATTCATATTGAGGAGATCAATTGCAGTTTTTAGTGGAATAAACTGTTATTAGTTATAATAAGATATAATTCATCCAAATTTCGAATTAATTCTTTAATTGGTAGCCTCTTATTATTTCTGTGGTTCTTGCTATACCTAGTAAAATATTTTTTGACAGATTTGGATAAAATGTGACTTGGGAGAAAAGTTATCTATTTGAGTTGGAGTAGAGTTCTGCCCTACACGATTTTGGCCTGTTTTTTGGCTTAATTTCGGGTCTGCAAATAGAAGACAAGTTTCACCTAATAACTCACTCTTTAGAGTAGTATTATTTGCCCGGTCAAATAATTTCGTTCAAGGTTTTACTAGGAGCATAGCAGAAGACTGCAACCCTAGATTCTTGCTCTGTGAAGGACTTGTGCAACAGTTTTGAGAAGTTAGTGCTTATAATCTCTGTAATTAAGTCATTGTCTAGTTTACGTGTTTGTGATACCTATGTTTATGCTTGCTTCTGCTGCGCATATTTTAAAAATTGGTATCAGATGCCATCTTACATCTAACTAGATAATGTAATACGACATGAATCGAGTAAACTTAAAACGTGATGTCCTATTCCATGAAAATAATGTTGTTTTTCTCATGTTTGTTGTGTTTATTCCATAAAAATAATGATATTTGTTTTCCAAAAACGAGACTGTTATAATAATATTTTGATTTCTAAAATCATGGATTAACATACATAAGTATTATTTGTGATATGAATGAATCAAAATATTTAGAACCCTAAAAACGCCAAATCAGTTTTTGCAAATTGGTCATGATTTTGGAATTCTAAAATTCTGTCGAACTCCGATTGACCTCAAATTTTGTAGGTGCATCGAAAATGACCCAATGAGAAATACTCATTGTCATTACTCATGATGTACATCATTTTCGGGCATTGGGGATCATTTTAATGGGGTTTTGGCCATTTTTCTATTTTGTGAAGAAAAAATAAATCAATAAAAGAATATTTTTTTACCGAAAATAGTGGTGGTAGGATTCAATCCCTATTGTTTTTATTCATGTTTTACAGTAATATAATGAATTTATATATTGACGTATGTCTTCTTCTACTTCGGATAGATTCATTATAGATAATTACTGTAGTTTTGCCTCTAGTTGTTTGATAACTTGTACGAACTCTCCAACTGAGTTACAAGTTGATTCATTGAAATTAGAGTTTATAAAAGTGATATTTACATGTCTTAAATTGATAGTTTACTCTCCATATGAGTTGGTTCTGTTTAAATTTATGGGGTGAATATCTGACATAACTCATATATTTTGCATGAATAGTTTGGTTTCCCTATCAAATCTAATTGTTCATTGAGAATAGTGGTTTGTGTATTGTGTTATTGTTAATATTCTTATTTCATAAATAATGATCTATTTAATATGAATATCTCTCAGATTAACCATGTTTTCATTCAACCTACATACCTCAATTTTGAACCAAATCAAGTTATAAGGACCAAATTATGTTGACCGGAAAAGGAACCTTGATATTGTCCTAACTACTGAAGGCTACAAATTTGTAATCACTAAATAATTCCCAAAAAAAACTGATGAAGATGCTACTAATGATCGGGTTAAGGCCTATGATAAATGGGTTAAGGCTGATGAGATGGTGCGATGTTACATTCTTGCCTCTATGACGAATGTTTTGCGACATCAACATCAGTCTATGAGGTCTTCTTATGACATACTCGAAATTCTCAAAGAGATGTTCGGCGAGCAGAATCGTGCAGCTAAGCAAACATCCATGAAGGCCCTTTTGAATACCAAGATGACTGAAGGATCATTGGTTAGGGGCCATGTTTTGAAGATGATGGGTCTTCTGAATGAACTAGAGGTCCTTGGATCTGTGATTGATATGGAATCTCAAGTTGAGATGGTCCTGCAGACTTTGCTTGAGAGTTTTCAACAATTTCGCTTGAATTATAATATGAACAAAATACATTTTTCACTAGCGAAATTGTTGAATAAGCTGTAAGTGGCAGAATCTATTATCAAACAGCAAGCTCCGGTTGTGGCACTGCATGTTGAGAAGCTTCTGTTCTATTCTGAGAGGCAAAAAGAAAAAGAAGAAGGCCCACAAGGTTTTGGCACCTAGAGATGCAACTGCTGGTGTGAAAAGGCCCAAAGGAAAGTGCTATCATTGCAAGCAACCTGGGCATCACAAAAGGCAATACCCTGTCTATCTAGAAAAATTGAATAAGCAAGGTAATTCAAACTTAAATGTTATTGAAACTATTTTAGCGGCTGTCTCTATCGTGTTTTGGTGTGTATATTCAGGAGTCATTAATCATATCTGTACTACTTTACAGAGGTTTCAGGAAACGCGACGGCCAATTGAGAGTGAAGTTTGTATTTTTCAAGCCAATGGCAAGCAAGCACCACCTTTAGCATTAGGAGATATTAGAGTTTCGTTTAATAGTGCTAGAGTTTTAGTTTAAAAGGATGTTCTATATGTACCTTCTATTAGAAGGAATTTGATTTCGGTTTCAAAAATAATGGATGCTGGTTATAATGTTTATTTTGCTAATAACTCTGTTATTATTAAGTTTAATAAATATTTTATCTACACTACTGCTAGAGTACATAGCCTTTTTATTCTTGATATATCTCCTCGTGTGCTACAACCAAAAGAATTAAATAACATTAATCTACCATATAAAAAAATATATTTTTGAATTTAGCCAAACTTATTTGTGGCACTTACGTCTAGGTCATATAAATTAAAATAAGATTTTGAGGTTGGTTTCAGATGGACCTTTGAGTTCATTGAAAGTGGAGGCACTAACAATATGCGAATCCTGTTTAGAAGAAAAAATTATGAGGAGACGTTTTCCCTCAAAAGGAAATTGAGTCAGCGATAAGTTAGAATTAATTTACTCTAATTTGTGTGGTCCTATGAATATACATGCAAGTGGTGATTTTGAGTATTTTGTGACTTTCACAGATGATTAGTCAAAAATATGGATACATTTATTTGTTGTACCGTAAGTCTGAATGCTTTGAGAAATTCTAAGAATTTAAGATGGAAACAGAGAAATGACATGATAAACATATCAAATCATTGCGATCTGATTGTGGTGATGAATACCTTTCTGCGGAATTCATTAAATAATAATCAAATTGTGGAATTAAATACCAATTATCTTCCCCAGGAACACCACAACATAATGGTGTGGCAAAAAGAAGAAATAAGACCCTTATGAAATGGTTAGATCAATATTAAGTTATTCCGATTTGCCTTATTTTTTGGGAGGATATGCTTTAGAAAAAGCAAATTATATTCTGAATTTGGTTCCTTTAAAGTCAGTACCTTCAACCCCAACAGAATTGAGAACTGGGCACAAGCCCAGTTTGCGCACATTCAGGTTTGGGGTTGTCCAGCACATGTGCTGAAAGAGAAAGCGGATAAATTAGAATTGAGGACAGAAGTGTAAATTTTCATTGGATATCCAAAGAGAATGAAAAGAGGTTTATTTTATTGTCCCAAAGAAAATAAGGTAATTATTTTGACAAATGCTAGACTTTTAGAAGAGGGCTATTTAATGAACCATATTCCTAGAAGTAAACTAGTTTTATAGGAATTAAACAATGGAATAACTAATGACTCATCCCTGGAACGTATTCCAGAAACCAGTATTGACATACAACTGCATTAGCTTAGTGGGAGAAATGTCAATAGGCAACAAAACACAGAAGAGCAATTGCCTGGCATCTCACTATCCCAAAGTAGTGAGAGTAGTGTTGAGAAATCTCAGATTGTTGAGAAACCTGAAATTGTTATGCAGCATGAACTTTAGATAGAAGTTAATGATATCCCAACACCGCAAGGTGTGGAGGATAACATTGAGGCTTTAGTTCTGGAAAATGATGTTGCGGTTCAACAACCAAATCAAATTGCACATGCAGTGACTAGTTGTAGTGGGAGAATTATTAAAAACCTCTCTAGTTTGCGCTCTTGGGAGAATCTTATGATATAATCCTTGAAGAGCTTAATACAGAACCTCTTAATTACGACAAAGCACTACATGATACAGACGCTGAAAAATGGATTGTTGCTATGAAATCTGAGATGGAGTCCATGCACTCTAATCAAGTCTGGTACATTGTAAAACAACTTACTGGAGTCAAACCCATTGGTTGTAGATGGATCTATAAGAAAAATAGAGGAGTGGATAGATAAGTGCAAACTTTTAAAGCTAGGCTTGTTGTAAAAGGGTTTACTCAAAAAGAAGAGATCAATTATGAGAAAACCATTTCGCCAGTAGTCATGCTTAAATCCATTAGTATTCTCTTATCCATTGCTACTCATTACGCTTATGAGATTTGGAAAATGGATGTCAAGACAACTTTCCTTAATGGAAGTCTTAATGAGTGCAATTATATGGCACAACCAGATGGTTTCATAAAAAGTGGCAATGAGCACATGTTCTGTAAATTAAAGAAATCCATTTATGGATTAAAACAAGATTCTAGAGCATGAAATTTTTGACACATCGATTAAAACTTTCAGTTTTGATCAATGTGAAAACGAGTCTTATGTCTATAAGAAGTGGTATGGAGATAAAGTTGTATTTTTAGTTTTGTACATAGATAATATCTTGCTAATAGGTATTAATGTGAGCATGTTGAATTCAGTAAAAGAGTGGTTGTCCTCGCGTTTTGATATGAAAGACTTGGGAGAAGCGACACATATTCTTAGGATCAAGCTTATGCAAGATCGCAAACGAAGGATATTAGGCTTATCCCAAGAACTTTATATTGATAATATTCTCACCATGTTTAGTGTGCAAGATTCCAAGAAAGGTTTTCTTCCTTTTAGGCATGAAATATCTTTATCAAAAGATCAGTCCCCAAAATGACTGATGAAATAGAAAAGATGTAGACAGTCCCTTATGCTTCTGCTGTAGGGAGTCTCATGTATGTTATGTTATGTACTAGACCTGATATCTGCTTTGTTGTTGGCATGGTTAGCAGATTCCAGTCTAATCCCGGACGAGAACACTGAACTGTCGTTAAACATATAATCAAGTACCTGAAAAGGACTAGGGATTATGAAGGTGTTTGGATTGTCTTTTAAGCTGGTCAAAATAGATTTTAAGCTCTTTTTAGCTTTTTCCAGTGTTTGGCAAAGTTAAAAAGTGCTTAAAATAACTAAAAAAACTGCTTAAAACAAGCCAAAAGCAATAAGCTGGGCAACTCCAACTTATTGTTTTTTTGGCTTAAAAGCTATTTCTGCTGAAAAGCCACTTTTTTTAAGCCAATCCAAACGGGCTCTATATGTTGGTTTATCACTTAGGTGATCTTGCAGCCATTGGCTATACTGATTTAGATTTCCATTCAGATACAAATTCTAGAAAATCTACCTCAGGATATGTTTTTACCTTAAGAAGTGGATCGATAAATTGGAAGAGTATCAAGCAATCATGTGTTGCTGATTCCACCATCGAAGTCGAATATGTGGCTACATCTGAGGCAGCTAAAGATGTTATTGGGCTCCAGAACTTTTTGAAAAAGCTTAATATATTTCCTTCGGTACAACCACCAATTGTACTTTATTGTGACAATATTGGTGCAATTGCAAATTGAGCGTAAATATCATTTAATTCGGGACATAACTCAGTGAGGTGATGCAAAAGTGTTGAATATTGCGTAACAATTTGGAAGACCCGTTTACAAAGAGTTTTCCATAGAAGATATTTGACAAGCATGTAGAAGGAATGGACATTAGATTTGTTGACGCATGGTTATGAGTCTAAGTGGGAGATTGTTGGGATACACTATTAACAATGCAGTTTAGCTGTAGTATTATGTTTTATTCTTTATGAATCAATTGTTTATTTGATTTATTCAATTTAATAAAGTATTATTTTAAATAGATCATTATTTATATGTGTGTCCTTTAGTTATGTAGTACAGGCTTTGGCCACTCAGTTCGTGAGGTTAGATGTTTTGGAACCCAACCTTGTTCTAGATTGAATAGTCTCTCGGTCTTTCTTGTATGAGCGCATCAGAGAGTGTCAGTATGATGACCCCCATTTTGTTGTCCTTAAGGATATGGTGCGGCACAGTGGTACCAAGCAAGTTACTGTTGGAGATGATGGAGTTTTACGGATGCAGAGTCATATTTGTGTGCCTAATGTGGATGGGCTTTGTAACGATCCGACCGGTTGTTTTGAGCTCTAGAACATCGTTCGATGGTTGAGGCCATGAGCAGCTTCACTTCAGGTATTATGACTTGTACGCGTGGTCATAACTGAATTTCGGGAAGTTCGGAATTGATTTGGAGAGAGAATTCTCATTTCGGAGGCTTTAAAATGGAAGAATTGACTAAGGTTGGACTTTTGAGTAAAAGACCTCAGAATTGGGATTTGAAGGTTCCAACATGTTTGTATGATGATTTTGGACTTTGACGTATGTCCGGATCGGGATTTGGATGACCCATGAGCATTTTGGAAGAATTTCATAAATTTGGGTTGATGTGCATTTCAATGTTATCGATGTCTGTTTGGGATTCCGAGTCTGGGAATAGCTCTGTATGGTAATTCTGGTATTGGGGTGCGATTCATGAATTTGACATTGTTTGATGTGATTTGAGGCCTTGAGCAAGTTAGTGTTATATTTTTAGACTTGTGGGGGTGTTTGGTTTGGAGCCCCGAGGGCTCAAGTGAGTTTCGGACGTTCGGGAGGATGAGAAGAACTCTAGTTTTTCTGGTGTTTCTAGGCAGCAGTTGCAGGTCTCGCAAATGCAAGAATTTTTTCGCATTTGCGAGAAGGGCTTCGTAATTGCAATTGAGCCTGACCTGGGACAGAGTTCGCATTTGCGATATTTAGGTCGCATTTGCGACCTCAGCAGAGTTCGCAATTGCGACTCATTGGTCGCATTTGCGACCTTAGTAGTGCAGGCCCATGTTCGCATTTGCGATGGTTTTGTCGCATTTTCGACCTTTGCATTTGCGAACAAGGTGTCGCAAATGCGACATCTAAGGCATGTGCACAACTTATTAATTGCAAGACTTATACCATTTAGCTCATTTCCTTTAATCTCTTGGGCGATTTTTGGAGCTTTTGGAAGAGGTTTTTCACCTAGCATTTTGAGGTAAATAATTTCTACACAACATGAGTTTAATACATAGATTATGGATAGATTAACATGTAAAAATTGGTTAAAACAAGGTTTTGATGAAAACCTAGGTTTTGGATAAAAAATGAGATTTGACCACGAAAATGGTTAAGGAATATGGTAAAAATCATATATTTGACTTCATGAGGTTATGGGCAACTACTTTCTTTGAAAATTTCTAGAATCTGGGCATGTGGGCCCGGGGTAAATTTTAGGAATCCTACATTTAGGGTTGGGTAATTGCCTTAATAGTTGGAATATAAATTTTTGAACATGTATTGATTATTTTATACACTATTTGATTAGTTTTGGATTGTTCGGCACTGAATTAAGGGTTTGAGCATAATCTTAGACCGGAAAGTGGGCTTCAGAATGAGGTAAGTCTCCTTTCTAACCTTGTAAGAGGGAATTAACCCTATAAGTGAAATAATTCATTATGTGCTTCTATTTTTGGAGGCTACGTACGCACGAAGTGGCGAGAGTCCGTGCGTAGCTACTATTATGCTTAAGTCCGGGTAGTGTAGGACCCAAAATCATGCTATACTTGCAATATTTGTAACCTTATTGTCAATTTAAATTGCTTAAATCATATTGAATTGGTAAATGAATTTCTAAAAGGTTAAACTTCATTTTTCTTGATCGTTAAAAGAGGATTGGCATTTCCTTGGATAAATGCTCCTTGATAAATTCGTGATTGACTGTTTGATTGTGTTTTACTTTTTGTGGAACGTGCCGAACGCTTCGGCAGATTAAATAGATGCATCTATAGTTTGCGTCGTTCGACCCTACGGTAGTGCACAGTTAAATATTATGATTGATCGGGCCGTACGACCTCGGCATGATTTACGCATGGCTTAATTGATTGTTTTGGAATTATTGATAATTGATGTGGCCTCATTGGCCGGAGATATAAATTGTTAGAAGATGAATTGATTTTGGAAATCTCCTATTAATAAAAGAATTATTTACCTGTTTCATGTTATTGAGTTTACATTCGCCTTATAAAGTACATAATTTATCATATTATTAGTACATTATTATTGGCCATAGCAAGTGTCAGAGTCGACCTCTCGTCACTACTTCTTCGAGATTAGACTGGATACTTACTAGGTACGTGTTGTTTTCGTACTCATACTACACTTGCTATACATTTTGTTGTACATGCACCTGTATGTCTAGTGTCCTTGTGGGCACAACGGCGTGGTTGATACGGGGACTTAGGTGAGATGAATATTATGATACGAACCGCAACCAGTAGAGTCTCCTTCAGAGTACTTGTACTTTCTTTTCTGTCCAAATTTGTAATCCGGACAGTTATTGTATTTTTATATTATTTTTTAGTAAATGCTCATGCACTTGTGACACCAGATTTTGGGATGATTATGGGATATTTAGTATTGAAATAGGAAATCATTATTATTATTATTCTTTAAAGTTCATCTTTTACTACTTAAAATGAAGAAAAATTTGTGATTTCAAAAAATATTAAATTGAGGATTTAAATAACTATTTAGTGTTGGCTTGCCTGATAGTGGTGTCTGGCGCCATCATGACCTATAATAGATTTTGGGTCATGATAATATAGTATCAGATCACTATGTTCACTTAGGTCTCACAAGTTATGAGCGAGTCTAGTAGAGTCTTGCGGATCGGTACGGAGACGTATGTACTTATCTTCGAGAGGCTACAGGGCTGTTAGGAGCACTTCCATTCTTGATTCCTCATCGTGTGATTTAATTTCTTTGAGGTATATGCCTATATTTCTTCCTATTCCATCTTATACGACGTGAAGTGCTTGCTATCGATCGAGAATTGAGGAAATTGTAATGGTGCGACAGATACGTTGGGGGATGTTCCTCCCTACATAGTTGATTGGGCTATTATCGTCGCCTTGCGGAAGGATGTTCCGTCATTTTAGCTCAGTAGTTGTACTTCTGAGAGCTTTGAGGCTCTGCACAGGTTGCTATGATGCTCATGAATTGTTATAGCACAGTATTGAGGTGATGGTAAGATGCTTGCCTCTGTGTCGGGGAAATGAATGACTTTAGAGGAGGTCTACTCAAGGTATGATTCAAAGATTCGGTATTTTATTTACGGTGGAGGAAAAGGAAATCGGACTAAAATGTTTAGGTTTGGGTTGATGGAGAATGAGATTTGGTATTTTAGAGCATGGTGGAATTTTCATCCGTGATGTGGTTTCTTCATCCTTGATTGAATGTGTTAAGTTCGCAGGCGTTACGGTTCTCTTCAATTCGCCTTTGGGTAGAATATTATGAATGGTGCTGGGGAAACGGCTGTCAGACATAGCGGAGTACAACAATTTCGAAATCGAATGGGTATTTCTAATATTGACGGCTCAAGGAAGACGACCCTCAGAGGGGTTTAAAGTTTGTAGCGATCTATTAGTTCAAATGCTACAGAGATGGATTTTTTATTTAAGGCAACAACTGGGCAGCAAAGGATGATGAAGGACATGTGGGGAGTTTCATGCTGTGGTTAAATTTCTAGAAGGCCAGGTGTAAGAAGCAGAAGTCGAGTAGTTGCTTAAAGGAGTGGGTTTGACCAAAGTGGGAGAGTGGAAGAGTAGCATATGGGTTCAGTGGTAAGATAACTACACGCCCTGAGGAAAGTTTAGAGTGATTTAGGATTCATGGTGGACGGTGACTAGGTCTATGGACTTAATTCGAAATATTAGCTATTTTACGGTGGGAGATTGGATACGACAGAAAGGAGTTGCTTGATATGAAGAAGGATAAAACGTGATTTTGGACGAGGATGTATTGTCGCACCTTTAGTTGATATCCATGTGGAGTGAACGGACTTGTGCGGCTGGTGAAAGAGCTCAGCCTCAGGATGGTCTACTGATTTCCTAATGATTGTACTTAGTGCAGCATCGTTGGGTGATGTCGGCATGGAATTTCCATATGTGGGTTATCACCAGCGAGCAGGTTAGCGGTCTGGTGGTGTTGATGAAGCTTTTATGAAGAATTCTACTGGCTATCCAGTAAGAGGTCGGATATGTAAAATGTGACTAGTAATTCAAAGTGTTCATTAAGGGTTTATGATGTTTTAAGCATCAATACCACACAGGGGGGGGGGGTGATTTGTGTGGTACCCAATTTTCGCTATAGAAGAACCTGGTTATTCTAGGTGTTCTAACTACTACTGTTTGCGGAATAATAAGTACATAAAATAAAGAACACAGAGATTTTTACGTGGAAAACACCTGGCTCAAAAGGTGAAAAAACCACGACATACTACTTAGTAGATTTCCCAAACTTCCACTAAAATCACTGAGCCAAAACAGCATTTACAAAAACTCTTTTTAAACCTAACGATTAACTCTAATCCCGTTGTGGCACACAACATCCACTGTTGCGACAACATCGAGTTAGCTATAACTTTACACTCTAGGTACCTAATACAATTGCTTCTATGAAAGCTGAAAGGTACAACTTTAAACCACCTACTACAATTGAACTAGAATAAATGATAGACACAATGGAATTGATTCTTCTATCTCGTTCAAGTAGCTTCAGGAGTGCACACTCAAATCACACATAAATTGCTTGCAAAATCGCCTTGATCTTTTGCTCTCAATTTAGTTTAACTTCTGCGTATGTGCATTACCTGTAAAAGAGAATATTCACTGTCATTTAGTAGGTTAGTAATCAGAGTTTGATTGGGACTCAATTGCTGATCTTCTATCGTAGAAGAGTTCATGAAGATCTCAAACTATAACACTATCTTTTATCCGGATTCTGTTCTCTTCATATAAGGAAACTTTCTCCCATTATCTAATATGCAACCTTTTCGATTAGATCAGGAGATATTGCTGCTTGATCAGTAGGACTTATCTCCCTCACGTGCATTTCACATGTATAGGTTGATCATCACTGTGTTTCACAAGATGGACCTGGTCCATGACTGAGTTCATTTGTCATTCTTCAAAACTTCACCTGTTCTTGGGGCCAACAAATTCCCCCTTTTTTATGATGACAAACTCTGTGCTTTTTACTTATTTGGAACCTGTAGGAACTCAGCATAACCATCAACACTAAACTTAGAAAATTCACTTATCATCAAGGACCAGGTTAATTAGGTTATAAATATCACATATTTTCAGAATATGTAAAGCACAATATCTCTTCCCCCTTTTGGCATCATCGAAAAGTTGCATACGATGTGTGATACCCAGATTTTAATAAATACTCATGGCCACTGGGGCAACTACAAGTGCAATCATCAGTAATCAACAAACATATTTAAACTATCAAGGACAGATTAATTATTGATCAAGATAGAAACAACATTTATCATTGATAGAGATATGTTGCCACCTACAATCCACAAAAAAGAAAGAAAAACATTCAAACCATGAGCAAAAATAGAAAAATCCCTAATCTGGGTCACTGGGGGTGCTGAACAAGTTAAGGAGACAAAAACTATGAGTCCTAAGGCTTGGAGGAACTGTAGGGATGGGTTTGAGTTTGGAGAAGATTCAGCATGTCTGAAGAATTCCATCATTCTTCTCCTTTTATTTGGCAAGCTCAGTTCTGAGACCATCCCTCTCAGTTTCCACTTCCACCACACGAGCCTTGAGCCTAGTAATTTCAACATCATTGACTGCACATTCCTGAACCAGAGTCCTAGCTTTGTTGTTGATGGGTGTCTTCTGGGATGAGCCAGGTTTAATTGGGATGGCATAGACTAGATAATCACAGGCAAGAAGAGTTTTGATGCCAAAGAGTTCCTTGCTAGAGGCCATTTCCCATTTCTTCAGAGGCTCATTTAGCTTGTCCAGAACTGTGGTTAGTATAAAGCCATATGGAGTAGCATGAGCCTTGGAGCCATTTATGACCCTGTCTAGCAGTTTGATAATGAAGGCATGCCAGTTGATTTACTTTTCTCTCTCCAGGCACTCCATAAGAACCAGATCCATATAGTTAGCAGTGTGCCTTCTCTCCTGTCTGGGAAATAAGCACTTGTTGACAAATTCAAACACAACCTTGTGCTCAGGCCTCATCTCACTTTTCTGCACAGCCCTGGCTTGGTGATTGCAAGGGCAGTAGGGAAGGAGTCCAGGCATGGTCACCTTTGCCTTGTATGGTCATCAAACCCTTCAGAGGATATGTCCAGGATCTCTCCCAGTTTTTCTGCATCAAACTGCACTTGGACGCCTTTCACCAGGCTACTGACAACTCCATCCTTAACAACAACATTGGCCATAAATTCAATCAGCTCATTTTTGGCTAGCCTACCATCCATCTGAAGGACCATGTCCTTCCATCCCTGAGCAGCTAAGGCATCCACCAATCTCATCATTCCTGGTTCCACCAGGTCCATCAACAGTCTACCCTTTAAAATCTTTCTTCTGCCAAAAATGGCAAGCTTGTCATGTTCCTTCTCAGAATCGTTTTCTTCTTCTTTTCCACTCCAGTCATCATCATCAGAAACTTTTGATTGTTTGGTTTTCACTGCAGATTTTGTCCTCTTGGATAGCATGGGTTCGTCAGTCACAGGCACAGAGGAAGACTTCTTGAAAGAAGTCTTGGGCTTTTTAGGCTTGGGTGTAAGAACCTCCATTGTTGTACCCCTTTCTTGATGGACCAGTTCCATCTCTTCTTCCTCAACATCCTCTGAGGATTCTACAATCTTTCCCTTTCCTTTATTCTTTCTCTTTTTCTTATTTTCTTCTAAGGCCCTTTGTAGATCAGCTTCACTCTATTTTACCTTGCTTCTTGTGGCTCTACCCCTTGGTAATGAGGAGGCAGTAGGTGTTGGGGATGAAGCCTTTCTTTTCTTGGAAGGCTTAGGAACATTTGGGGCTTTTGTTGTGGGAGTTATACGTTTCTTTGGGTCATAGCTTGCCCCAACCTTTTTCAGTAGATCAGCTAGGGTCTATTCAATTGATGGAACAGGTTCATCTCTCTATATGCTCAGATGAACCAACCCCTTAGCAACTTCCCCAGAACCACTTCCCCCTGACTTCATGCCACTCTCTTCTACCCTTTCATGTTTAACCCCACAGATAGCAGGCACTACACTTTTCCCAATTCCCCTTTCTTCACCACATGCACCTTCTCTCTCTTTTTCTTTTTCAAAATTCTTTTTACCTCTCCTACGTATACCAGGCAATTCAACATCCCTAATTGGTCCAACCAGAACAAACCTAGTCTCTAGATTTTCAGTCACAGATGAACTTACCTCAGAAAGAGATTCATGAATCTTTTCAGAGTTAGAAGACCCATGTCCTTCCCCCTCAGTAGCGGATTGATAGGATTCAGACTCAGAGCTTGTCTTTCTTTCACTTGGCTTGCTTTCAACCTTTCATTTAAAGTATTCCTCAGAGCCCCAGATGCTACAGTCTTTCGAGCAAGCATTTTCACCCTTCGTAGTCTAGGTTTTGGAGATGCACTGGGAGGAGTAGTTGAGGATGAATTGGAAGGAGACAGTGGTGGAGGAAAACTAGGATTCTCTTGTGGGTTAAACATGATTGTAGGTTTCTTGAGAGAATTTGGGAATTTTGGAGAAGAGGGCAAGTGAAATCGAAGAAAAGTTTTTGACGGTTTAAAATTATGATGAAGGCAAGAGAGTTGATGTATATTTAAAGACAAATACACATTTAATAAGTAACGGAAGCCTTTTGTAGTGGTCAATTAGAGGTCTAATCAACCTGAAATTCTGATTTTGAATGATCGATTTGGCTTCCCTAGATATTAGGCAAAAACTACGGTTTAGATTTGTAGGTGGACGGAACTGGTTCAATGCTAACGGATAGAATTTTCTTGGAATTTGACAAGTATAGGACTTCTGCTCATGATTGAATTATTAATCTTTCTAATTGTGCAGAGTATAGAAAACATACCTGAGCTTTCATATGAACCCATATTGATGAACCAAGTTCTTCATTTAGAACTCTATTGAACATGCCTCAAATGCCATAATAGAGAAAATTTTGCAAGAGATCAGTGAGTCATATAAACACATGTCACATGAGTATAGTAATTAAAGTACGAAGCTGAGTAAGAATTAATCTAGATATTTACACAAGTTCAAAATTCCTAGCCAATTTTTTTTCATTGTGCATTCTGAGCTGGACTTATTAGGTGATCTTAATCATCCCTAATTCCAACTTTTTCCTCTCAAAGTTTTCTCTACTCAGTGCTTTAGTGAAGATGTCAGCAATTTGCTTATCAGTAGCACAGAATTCTATGGAGATCAAGTATTTCTCATAGTTATCTCTTAAGAAGTGGTGTCTAACATCTATGTGCTTAGTCCTCTTATGATGAACAAGGTTCTTTGTCATACTTATAGCACTAGTGTTATCGCAGAATATAGGAATGTAACCAACTTCAATGCCAAAATTTACCAACTGCTGTTTGACCCATAACAATTGAGCACAACAAGATGCAGCAACAATATATTCAGCCTCAGCAGTGGATAAGGCCACTGAATTTTGCTTTTTAGTGGCCCAGGATACAAGACATGAACCAAGAAAGTGAGCCATACCTGAGGTGCTTTTCCTATCCACAAGGAAACCGGCATAATCAACATCAACATGTCCTACTAGATTGAAATTACTACCTTTGGGATACCAAAGACATAGATCAGTGGTGCCTTTCAAGTATCTTAGTATCCTTTTGGCAGTAGTCAAGTGAGACTCTTTTGGATTGGCCTGAAAGCGAGCACAAAGCCCTGCACTGAAGACTATGTCAGGTCTGTTAGTAGTAAGATACAAGAGTGAACCAATCATATCCCTATACAACTTTTAATCAACTGATGAACCAAGTTCATCAATGTCTAATTTTGTGGCGGTTGCAATGGGTGTGTCTATTTCCTTTGATTCCTCTATTTTAAACTTTTTGATAAGCTCTTTTGCATACTTCTGTTGATGGATCATGGTTCCATTTGGGCTTTATTTGATTTGTAAGCCTAAGAAGAAGTTAAGCTTACCTATCATACTCATTTCAAACTCACTCCCCATTAATTTTGCAAAATCCTTACTTAGCTTATCAGTGGTGGCCCCAAAGATTATGTCATCAACATATATTTGTACCACAAGGATATCCTTACCTTTTTCCCTTAAGAATAAGGTACTGTCAATTTTACCTCTTTTGTACCCATGTTCAAGCAGAAATTTGGACAATCTTTCATACTATGCTCTTGGAGTCTGCTTGAGTCCATAGAGAGCCTTGTCTAATTTGTACACATGCTCAGGACATTCCTTGCTCTCAAACCCTGGAGGTTCTTTCACAAACACTTCTTCTTTCAAGTAACCATTCAGGAAGGCACTTTTGGCATCCATATTATGAAGAGTGAATTCCATGTGTGCTGCAAAGGATATGAGGAGTTTTATTGCCTCTAGTCTTGCAACTGGAGCAAAAGTCTCATCATAGTTTATGCCCTCCTCTTGGCTGTAACCTTGGACCACCAGTTTTGCCTTATTTCTTGTAACTGTTCCATCTTCGTCAAGTTTGTTTCTAAAGATCCATTTTGTACCAATAACTGATCTGTCCTTGGGTCTTGGAACTAGATTCCAAACTTGGCTTCTCTCGAATTGATTGAGTTCATCTTGTATTGCATTCACCCAATCTGCATCCTGTAAAGCCTCAACAACATTTTTAGGTTCAATAAGAGATAAAAAGGCATCAAAAGCACATAGATTCTTTAATTGTGATCTAGTTTTGACTCTAGATGTTGGATCAGTGATAATGTTCTCAATAGGATAAGAACTTTGATACTTGTGAGGTTTCACAAACAACTGGTTTTTGCTAGATGTTTCTCCTATGTTCTGTTGCTGTGGAATAGGGTCATGAACAGGTTCTTTTAGAGGGTTTGTTTCAATTCCTCTTCGATCAATTCCGCCTGTCAGGTTGCCCTGAATGGAAGAACTTGTTCCATCACCTGTTCCTTCTTTTGGTGCCACTTTAACTTGTGCTGAGGCTTCAATCAAATCCTTTACCAATCCAATGGCTTCATCTTCATGTTCCTGCCTCTCAGAAAGAATGTTAGTTTCATCAAACACTACATGCACACTTTCTTCTACACACAAAGTTCTTTTATTGAACACTTTATATGCTTTGCTATGTGAAGAATATCCCAAGAATACTCCCTCATCACTTCTAGGATCAAACTTACCTAGGGAGTCTTTTCTATTATTGTGCACAAAGCACTTGCATCCAAATGCCCAAAGATGGAATATATTTGGTTTTCTCCCTTTAAGTAACTCATAAGGAGTCTTCTCTACAAGAGGTCTAGTCATGCATCTATTGATAATGTAACATGCAGTGTTCACAGCCTCTGCCCAGAAGCTGTGGGGCAGTTTACTAGAAAAAAGCATAGTCCTCGCCATGTCTTCAAGAGTCCTATTCTTTCTTTTAACTACTCCATTTTGTTGAGGAGTCCTAGGGGCAGAGAAGTTATGATCTATACCATTCTCATCACAGAATTCAACAAACTTAGCATTTTCAAATTTAGTTCCATGATCAGACCTAATGAATGCAAGTTGATTTCCTAATTGTTTCTGAGTTTTTCTAACAAAAGCAGTAAACATGTCAAATGCTTCATCTTTAGATGTTAGAAATAGTACCCAGGTAAATCTAGAATAGTCGTCAACAAGTACCATCACATATTTCTTTCCACCTCTACTTATGGTTCTCATTAGACCACAGAGATCCACATGGACCAGTTCCAACGACTTGGTTGTGCCTACCATTTTCTTGCTTTTGAAGGATGATCTTACCTGCTTCCCCCTTGCACAGGCCTCACAAACTTTATCTTCCTTGAACTTGATGTTAGGTAACCCTATTACTAAGTCCTTAGAGACTAATTTGTTTAGCTGATTTAGACTAGCATGACCAAGTCTTTTGTGCCATAGGAGGGGATCATTATCCAACACACTTAGACAGGTGAGTTCATTTTCTAAAAGAGTAGACAAATCTACAATGTAAATATTGTTAACTCTTTTTCCCTGCAAAACAATCTTGTCAGTGATAAGGTTAATCACAAAGCATTTAGTAGAGGTAAATACTACAAGGTTACCTCTGTCACACAGTTGTGACACACTGATCAGGCTGTATTTCAAGCCATCTATCAAGTAGACATTATCAATGGAGTGAGAATTTATCTTACCTACTTTTCCAACCCCAATAATCTCACCTTTTTCCCATTTCCAAATGAGACATTACCTCCCTTTAAGTCCTCAAGTGAAAGGAACTGGTTCTTGCTTCCGGTCATATGTTTTGAGTAGCCACTATCCATGTCCCATATTTGGCTACTTCCATTCACTTGGACCTACAAAATGAAATTAAGGGTTAGTCTTAGGAACCCAAACTAGTTTAGGTCCCTTTCTATAGGCAAAGAGATAAATCAAATTCCTTTTAGCTCACCCAGGCAGCCTATTTTTCTCTTGAACAAAAGCTTTGTTCTTTTGATTGGCCTTTTCTTTTACATCACATTCATTTTTGTAATGGCCAGTCTTACCACAGTGTGTGCAGATTTTGTTCTCAGGAAGAGTGAGGTACTTGCTTTTAGGGTCCCACTTAAGTGCTTGAGTCCCATAGCCAAGTCCTCTTTTGTTGCTACTGTGATGTTCTTGTAGCCATGAAAGTGCATCAGTAGCCTTGTTCCATTTGCAAGTTCTGTCTAGTTCATGTTTTACCTATCTAGATCTTCTTTTAAGACTTTTATCTGCTCATCCTTCCTGTACAACTCATCCTTCATTTTTTCTAAGTTTTCTTCTAGAGTGAGATATGTGTGATTAGCTTTCTTCTTACATGTTTCTAGTTTCAGTTTTAAGTTCTCAGACCTAAGTTCTAGGACACTGGTGCCAAGTTCAAGAACCTGGTTCTTCAACTCAGTGTTTTTACTATCACTCTCATTAACCCTAGACTCTAGATTTTTACACTTGGTTTTTAGGATCACACATTCCCTAAACAGATCTTCCTTCTCATTGTTAATTATCTCAGACTCATCAATAAAGTCTAGCAATAGCTCAAACAACCTTTCTTTAGACAAGAATTTAATCTCTTCTTTGAGATGAAGGATACTTACCTCTTGTTCATCATCTGATTCTCCGATGGCCATAAGTGCTTGTTCATCTCCAGCTTCATCTTCTGAGTCCTCATCTGATGTTTCTCCCCAAGCAGCAACCATAGCCTTTGTTGATCCTTTGTTCCTTTTTGGTTGAACATGTTCCTTCTTCTTGTTCCTTCGTTCAGCCCTTTCCTTCTTCCACTAAATTTCCCATTGAGGATAGTTCTTGATCATGTGATCAGTCTTACCACATTTGTAGTAACCCTCGTTGTTCTGTTTCTCAGGAGCCCTTGGTTTGTTGAAGGTTGTACCTCTTGAAGAACCCTTTCCTCTCATCAGGTACTTTTTGAAATCTCTTGTAATCATGGCCATTTCATCATCCTCCAGATCTGAACCTTTAGCTATTCAGAGAGCCAAACTTCTTTCCTTCTTGGGCGCATCCATTTTTATGGTTTGCCTTCTCAGTTCATAGGCAGTGAGGTTTCCAATCAGTTCATCCAGCTTGAGGGTAGCAATATTCTTTGATTCATGAAGAGCAGTGATTTTGCTTTCCCAAGAGACTGGAAGAACCCTTGTCAAAATCTTCTCAACTTTGTCTTCTTCAAGAATAACCCTTCCAAGAAACTTAAGTTCATTTGTCAGTGTGGTGAACCTTGTATACATCTCCTGGATGGTTTCTCCTTCCTTCATGGTGAAATTCGCATACTGAGAATACAACAGTGTTCCTCTGGACCTCTTCACTTGAGGTGTTCCTTCATGGGCCACTTGCAAAGTGTCCTAGATTTCCTTAGTAGTGGTATAACTTTGAATTCTATTGTACTCATCTGGACCCAGTCCACACACAAGCCATTTCTTGGCCTTGGCATTCTTCTCCCATTTATTCAAATCTTCAGCAGTGCAGTCAGCTCTTGTCTTTGGCACATCCACTCCTTCAGCATTCTTCTTTGTGGTTGCTAGAGGACCATTAGTGACTATGTCCCAGAGTTCATAGTCTTCTCCTATGATGTGATCCCTCATCCTGTTCTTCCACCAAGAATAGTACTGACCATTAAAAAGTGGAGGCCTAGCAGTGGATTGCCCTTCCTAGTTCCCAGGTGGTGCACTCATTTTGATCTTTTCCTAAGGTGTTAGCCTCTTCAAGGATAACCCGCTCTGATACCAATTGATGTTTTAAGCGTCAATACCACACAAGAGGGGGGGGGGCGTGATTTGTGTAGTACCCAATTTTTGCTATAGAAGAACCTAGTTCTTCTAGGTTTTCTAACTACTACTGTTTGTGAAATAATAAGTACATAAAATAAAGAACACAAAGATTTTTACGTGGAAAACACCGAGCTCAAAAGGTGAAAAAACCACGACCTACTACTCAGTAGGATTTTCCAAAACTTATACTAAAATCACTGAGCCAAAACAGCATTTACTAAAACTCTTTGTAAACCTAAGGGTTAACTCTAATCCCGTTGTGGCACACAACATCCACTGTTGCGATAACTTCAAGTTAGCTATAACTTGAACACTCTAGGTACCTAATATAATTACTTCTATGAAAGCTGAAAGGTACAACTTTAAACCATCTACTACAATTAAACTAGAATAAAAGATAGACACAATGGAACTGATTCTTCTATCTCGTTCAAGTAGCTACAGGAGTGCACACTCAAATCACACATAAATTGCTTGTAAAATCGCCTTGCTCTATTGCTCTCAATTTAGTTTAACTTCTGAGTATGTGCATTACCTGTAAAAGAGAAAAATCACTATTATTTAATAGGTTAGTAATAAGAGTTTTATTGGGACTCAATTGCCGATCTTCTAACGTAGAAGAGTTAATGAAGATCTCAAACTCTAACACTATCTTTTATCTGAATTCTGTTCTCTTGATATAAGGTAACTTTCTCCTCTTATCTAATATGCAACATTTTTGATCAGATCAGGAGATATTGCTGCTTGATCAGTAAGACTTATCTCCTTCACGTGCATCTCACATGTATAGGTTGATCATGACTGTGCTTCATAAGATGGACCTGATCCATGACTGAGTTCATTTGTCATTCTTCAAAACTTCACCTGTTCTTGGGCCAACAGTTTAACAGAAACATTTCGAGAAATTATGTAAGTTGATTGTGCAAGATTATGCCAATGATGAAGAAAGAGCCTTGGTGGGTTCCAGGTTTATGCAATGGTAGCTTCAAGCTAAGTGGGAGAGCCTCACCGCCTACGACTGGATTGTATGGTTATCTATGGTTATCTACTTGTGAGGTTTCTAGTTATTGGCATATTGGTGGGTTATTACGACTAAGGTAAGAGAACATCAGTGGTGATTTGAACAAAGGATTTGAGGATTGTGTGCTATAATTGGCCTTATCAATTGTGTTTAGGCTTTAAGAAGACTCAAGATTTATGCTTTGTGTAGAGCTGATTTACAAGAAAGGTGATTCAGTTGGGTGCTTCTTTGATAGGGTGTTCATGTGCTAGCGTAGCCTTGGAGTTTGATTATATTCGGGACCAAGTCAGAGTGGGTGACTCTCAACAATGGTGCTAGTGGATTCAAAAGTTAACATGTGGTGCCTAAGGATTTCGAGTCTGTAGTATGGTTGAGTATTGAGCTTTTGCAGCGGGTTATGAAAGGGGGATTAGGGTGTTCTGTGTTATCTTTGGTCTTCGGTATAACATGAGAGGATTGGGAGCAAATGACTTTGGGTTCATAGAAAAATTATCAGGATGAGTGTACCAGTTAAAGACGTGAATATCCGTACAAGGAGGGTATGAGATGGTTCGTGGGTTTTGAGATAACGTGGCCTCGTGAAATAAGATCACTTAGGATGAGTGCGAGATAGGTTCGTGATGTAATAAATGGAGCTATTATTATTCCTAAGTCCAGGGTAAATTAGAAGAAGTCGGATCGGTTAGAAATGGTTGAATCAATATAAAGGTGGCAATGATCAGCTCCTTTAGCGTGTTGAGTTACTCATGTGATTTGTGACAGTACATGCGAGGTTTGATGGTGCTGTAATTAATTTTATTTGGAGGCTTTCGAGTATTATGACCAGTTATGTACAAATGGGTCCCGAAAGAGTTATGGTGGTTTGGACCATTACTTGAGGTTGGTATTTTCTGTGGATATGAGAATTCAGACACGTGTTGCGATGGTTCTCTTGAAATGAGTTAAGTAAAAGGTTTATATATGATAAAGTGTGTACCCAATTAGTGGTTCAGGAGTTATGATGAAATCCTTGTACTCTTGCGTATTGGCATGATTAAGTGCATCGAGTAGTAGGGGAGTTGGAAGTTGAGGATCAAGTTTGCGATTTGGGTGCCGACAAGAATGTCACCAGCTCAGATGAGCAGGGAAAAAGGATTTAGATGGTTAGAGTAAGCTCGTATTGTCTTTAGTGTCACCAGAGATTGGTTTCCTGTGTAAAAGGCTTTCAGTGTTGATTTGCGAATCCTTGATTCGCTTTACAACATTAGTATGGCTGGTGGTAAGGGTGTGCAGATTATTACCTAATGTGGAAGGTCGTGGGGGCATAGTCACTTAATCGATTGAAGATTAAAAACCAAGTATGGAAATTATGGTACTATCGTCAATGCGAGAATTTATGCCTAAAGGGTGGTCGGTTCATTTGATGTTGGACTATGGAAGTTTGTTCCGGATTTGATGGTTGTTCTTGTGTGTCATGGTAAAGAGGGTCATTGTGAATCCTTCAAAGATTACTAGCCTATTGCAGTGCGATCAGAATCAGCTTGAGGTCCGTGGATGGATCTAGACATGAATGTGGGCTCTATGTCGGGCCAGAGGTGTTCATTTCAGCATAGCGCTCCCTGTGGAGGAGTATTTAGACGTTGGACTTTGTTTCATCATCGGCTATTTCATGTAATACAATATTGTGCCGTGTGAGTTGTGAAACGACTCGATAAAATTCGTATGTGTTGAGGTTTCGCGTAGCGATGGTGTCATGTGAGCAAGATGGCTCTCGAGATTCAGATCATATCTCACACCTTAGTTGTGCTTACATTTTGTAGCGTATGTCGCTATCTGTCTCCCTAGGGATGGTATTATGCAGTATGCACTTAGCGTGCTTGTGGACGATATTCGGGTATGTTGTTTGGATCGGGTTGCACGCCGCAACAGTGTGATGTTGAGTACAGATCCCCTATATCTATTCTTATATGTTTTGTTTCTAATTTTCCGAGGAAGGTTCATAACACCTTTTCGGTTTTCTAATTAGTTGTGTGGGTTGAGTAGTCCTTTCTAGAGTTTGTTTTCATTATGTATCACATTCGAGATGGTAGCTTGTTGGCACATTGTGGCATCATATGAGTCTTTTGGTCGTGTTTGAGGTGGCTTATTACCTAAGCAGCTCGTACTGGGTGAGACGAGAATTATTGGATCTGGGATTAGTGCGATCGGATTATATGAAGCATATTAAAGAGCAAATATTATTATTTGGTTCATAATGAGGTAATAGTTCCTGTCAGGAGGAGAGACTCCGCGATTTGTTGACTCGGTAGTTGGTTATGAATTTCTACACATCTCTTCCGTCGTGGAGGTAAGGTCTGCGTACACACTACCCTCCCTAGACCCCACTAGTGGGATTATACTGGGTTGTCGTTGTTGTTGTTGTTTCTTTTGTCGTGGCGGTATTGCAAGAGTTGGGACAATACTTATATATGTCATGAGGTGCATTGTGAGCATCAAATTCGTGAAATTTCAGCTAATGTTATCAGAGGATATTATTATGGTTATGTGAGTTATGTAGTGTATAGTGTGGATTTAGAAATGGTATGCAATCACGTACTAGTGCATCGCATAGAGATTGATACGGTGTTCGTATGATGGAAATAGGCCTAGTAGAGAATTACGGATGCTGGAATTGGGTTCTAAGGCTTATTTGACTAAGAAAAAGGGAGAATCTTCAGTCTGGCTCGAGCTAGTTTGCTCAACTGAGTTGTGGTGGCACGGGTAGGTGCACGAGGTGTTAAGCAGTGATTTCGGATAACCCCAAAGCAGTTCTTACCACGTTCGAGGATGAACGTATGTTTAAGTGGAAGAGAGTGCAATGACCCGACCGATCATTTTGAGCTTTAGCACATCGTTTGGTGTTTTAAGTTCATGAGTAGCTTCACTTAAGGTATTATGACTTGTACGCATGGTCAGAATTGAATTTCGGGAAGTTCGAAGTTTATTAGGATAGAGAATTCTCATTTCGGAAGCTTTAAAATGGAAGAATTGACTAAGTTTGGACTTTTGAGTAAAAGACCTTGGAATCAAGATTTGAATGTTCCAACATGTTGGTATGATGATTTTGGACTTCGGCATATGCCCGGATCAGGTTTTGGATGACACGGGAGCATTTTGGCGCCTATTGTGGAAGTTAGCATTTTGGAAGAATTTCATAAATTTGGGTTGATGTGCATTTCAATGTTATCGATGTCCGTTTGGGATTCCAATTCTGGGAATAGCTCTGTATGGTGATTCTAGTATTGGGGAGTGATTCATGAATTTGACATTTTTTGATGTGATTTGAGGCCTTGAGCAAGTTCGTGTTATGTTTTTAGACTTGTGGGGGGGTATTTGGTTCGGAGCCCCGAGGGATCGGGTGAGTTTCAGACGTTCAGGAGGATGAGAAAAACTCCAATTTTTCTGGTGTTTCTTGGTAGCAGTTGCAGGTCTCACAAATGCAAGAATTTGATCGCATTTGCAAGAAGGGCTTCGCAATTGCGATTGAGCCAGACCTGGGGCAGAGTTTGCATTTGCGATATTTTGGTCGCATTTGCGACCTCAGCAGAGTCCGTATTTGTAACTCATTGGTCGCATTTGCGACCTTGGCAATGGAGGCCCATGTTCGCATTTGAGATGGTTTTGTCGCATTTGCGAACCAGGTGTCGCAAATGCGACATTTGAGGCTTGTGCACAGCGTATTAATTGCGAGACTTAGACCATTTAGCTCATTTCCTTTCACCTCTTGGGTGATTCTGGAGCTTTTGGAAGAGGGTTTTCACCTAGCACTTTGAGATAAGTAATTTCTACACAACATGAATTTAATACATAGATTATGGATAGATTAACATGTAAAAATTGGTGAAAACAAGGGTTTAGATGAAAATCTAGGTTTTGGATAACAAAATGAGATTTGACTACGAAAATGGTTATGGAATTTGGAAAAAATCATATATTTGACTTCATGAGGTTATGGGTAACCACTTTCTTCGAAAATTTTTAGAATCCGAGCACGTGGGCCTGAGGGTGAGTTTTAGGAATCTTACATTTAGTGTTGGGTAGTCGCTTTAATAGTTGGAATATGAATTTTTGAACATGTATTGATTAGTTTATACACTATTTGATTAGTTTAGGATTGTTCGGCACCGAATTGAGAGTTTGAGTATAATCTTAGACCGGAAAGTGGGCTTCGGAGCGAGGTAAGTCTCCTTTCTAATCATGTAAGAGGGAATTAACCCTATAGGTGAAATAATTCAATATGTACTTCTATTTGTGGGGGCTATGTACGCACGGGGTGACGAGAGTTCATGCGTAGCTACTTTTATGCTTAAGTCTGGGTAGTCTAGGACCCAAAAGCATGATATACTTGCAATATTTGTAACCTTAATGTCAATTTAAATTGCTTAAATCATATCAAATTGGTAAATGAATTTCTAAAAGGTTAAACTTCATTTTTCTTGATCGTTAAAAGAGGATTGACATTTCCTTGGATAAATGCTCCTTGATAAATTTGTGGTTGACTGTTTGATTGTGTTTTCCTTTTTGTGGAACAGGTCAAACGCCTCGGCAGATTAAATAGATGCATCTATGGTTCGCGTCGTTCGACCCTCCGGCAGTGCACAGTTAAATATTATGTTGGATCGGGCCGTACAACCTTGGCATGATTTGCGCTCGCTTAATTGATTATTTTGGAATTATTAATAATTAATGTGGCCTCATTGGCCGGAGATATAAATTGTTAAAAGATGAAAATTTATTTGGAAATCTCCTATTAACAAAAAAAATATTTACCTACTTCATGTTATTGAGTTTACAGTCGCCTTATAAAATCCATAATTTAGTACATTATTGTTGGCCATAGTAAGTGTCAGAGTCGACCTCTCGTCACTACTTCTTCGAGATTAGACTAGATACTTACTGAGTACGCTTTATTTTTGTACTCATACTACACTTGCTGTACTTTTTGTTGTACATGCACCTGTATATCTAGTGGCCTTGTGGGCGTAGCGACATGGTTGATATGGGTACTTAGGTGAGTTGCATCTTATGAGACGAACCGCAGCTAGCAGAGTCTCCTTCAGAGTACTTGTACTTTCTTTTCTGTCCAAATTTGTATTCCGGACAGTTATTGTATTTTTATATTATTTCCTATTAAGTGCTCATGCACTTGTGATTCCGAGTTTTGGGATGATTATGAGATATTTAGTATTGAAATAGGAAAACGTTATTATTATTCTTAAAAGTTCATCTTTTACTAGTTAAATTGAAAGAAAATTTATTATTTTAAAAAATATTAAATTGAGGATTTAAATAACTATTTAGTATTGGCTTGCCTAACAGTGGTATCCAGCGCCATCACGACCTTTAATAGATTTTGGGTCGTGACAGATTTCGTGAGTTGATTCTTGAGGAGGCCCATAGTTACCGGTATTCTATCCATCCAGGTGCCGCCAAGATGTATCAGGATTCGCGGCAACATTATTAGTGGAGGAGGATGAAGAAGGATATAGTTGCATATGTATCTTGGTATCTAAATTGTTAGCAAGTTAAGTACGAGCATCAAAGGCCTGGTGGTTTACTTCAGAGGCTAGCGATTCCAGAGTGGAAGTGGGAGCGTATCACTATAGATTTTTGTTGTTGGACTCCCACGGACTCAGAAGAAGTTCGACGCATTATGGGTAATTATGGACAAGTTGACCAAGTCGTCACATTTCATCCTAGTGGTAGTTACCTGTTCTTTAGAGCGGTTAGTTTAGATTTACATCCGCGAGATCATTTATCTCCTCGGTATGCTCGTGTTTATCATTTCTGATCGAGGTACGCAATTCACCTTGCACTTGTGGAGGATCGTATAGTTTGAGTTAGGAACACGAGTTGAGTTGAGTATAACATTTCACCCCAGACGGACAGAGAGTACGAGCGCACTATTTAGATATTGGAGGATATGCTTCGCTCTTGCGTTATGGATTTCGGGGGTTCTTGGGATCAGTTTTTGCCACTTGCGGAGTTTCCTACAAAAGACCCACCAGTCGAGCATTCAGATGGCTCCCTATGAGGCATTGTATGGGAGGCGGTGTCGTTCTCTAGTTAGTTGGTTTTAGCCGGGAGAGGCTCAGTTGTTGGGTACCGATTTGGTTCAGGATGCCTTGGATAAGGTCAAGATTATTCAGGATCGACTTCGCACAGCTCAGTCTAGATAGAAGAGTTATGTCGACCGTAGAGTTCATGATGTTACATTCATAGTTGGAGTGAGGGTATTGCTCCGGGTTTCACCCATGAAGGGTGTGATGAGGTTCGAAAAGAAGGGAAAGTTAAGCCCTAGGTATATCAGAAGCTTTTAGATTCTTGAGAGAGTGAGTAAGGTGGCCTACAGGCTAGCATTGCCACCTAGTTTATCGGCAGTCCATCCGGTGTCCCATGTGTCTATGATATGGAAGTATCACGGTGATCCGTACCAAGTGTTAGATTTCAGCTTAGTCCAATTGGACAAGGATTTGACTTACGAGGAGGAGCCGATGGCTATTTTAGCCCAACAAGTCCGGCAGTTGAGGTCTAAGAGTTATCCTTCAGTTCGAGTGCAGTGGAGAGGTCAGCCGATTGAGGCAGCTACGTGGGAGTCCGATTCGGACATGGGGAGTAGATATCCACACCTTTTCACCAATCTAGGTACCATTTCTATGTCTATTCGAGGATGAACGTTTATTTTAGAGGTGGAGAATGTGATGACCCAATAGGTCATTTTCAGTTTTAACCTTTATTTTTGTGTTTCGAGACTTTGAATAGCTCTGTTAGCCTTCCTCGATTTGCGTCCGCAGCCCGTGTCCTTTTTTCATAAAGGTTTTATGAGAAAATTGACAAAAATGTGAAATCGTACCTTAAATACGATCAATGTTTTGTGTAAATGGACCAAATTAGTGTATTGACGGTTCTAGTAGGTCTGTATCGTGATTTAAGACTTGGGCGTATGCCCAGAATCGAATTCGGAAGTCCCTAACTTGATTTGATGTAATTTATTGAAAACTAGCAATTTAAAGATTTAAAGAACTCCTATGTTTGGCCATAGGTTGACTTTGTTGCTACCAGATTCGGATTACGGTTCAAGAACTTGGAAGAGGTTCATTTCAGTATTTATGTCTTGTTTGCAAAATTTGGTGCAAAGCGAAATTGATTTGACGTGATTCGGAAGTCCGGTTGTAAAATTGAAAGTTCTTAAGTTTTTTTAAAAATTTCATTTTTTTGGTGTTCGATTCATAGTTGTAGGTGTTATTTTTGTATTTTGATCATACGAGCGAGTTCATATTATGTTATTACAGTCGTATGCATGTTTGGTTTGGAGCCCAAGGGACTCAGCTGAGTTTCGGATAGGCTACGGAGTTACTTTTGACTTAGAAGAATAGCTGATGCATTTTCTATTGCTGGTGCTTTGCTACAGATCTCGCATCGCATTTGCGAGCATGGGATATATTAGGGGAGTCTCGCATTTGCGAGGTAAATGTTCGCATTTGCGAACTTGCTGCTGCCACTTTTGCGAAGGAAGAGTCGCATTTGCGACTCAGTGTGTCCTGGGCTACCTTCGCATAAGCAAAAGAATGGTCCGCATTTGCAAGTGGTATGGGTTCACATTTGCAACCAAAACATCGCATTTGCGATGACTGACCTTCTGAGAAGGGTTCGCATTTGCGACCTCATTCTCGCATTTGCAATGTTTGCAATTGCGAACAAGATATCACAACTGCAACATCTGTAGCTGGTAAAAGAGGAGGAAAATGAGATTTAGCTCATTTCTTTCAAACTCTCAACCCTAAATACCCTAGAGGCGATTTTTCCAAGAGGTTTTCTTCTTAAATTCATTGGTAAGCAACTTTAATCTATTTCCTTTCAATTACCCATTACTTTTCAAATGCTTTCAGCATTAAATCTAGGATTCTCATGGTAGAAATTAAGGATTTTGTAAATTTAGGATTTAGACCTCGAATTGAGGTCGTATTTCAAAATAAATTAAATAATCGGGCTCGGAGGTGAATGAGTAGTTGGGTTTTGGTCCAAATCTTAGGTTTTGACCAAGAGGGCCCGGGGTTGACTTTTGTTGAATTTTTAGGAAAAGTGTAAAGATCTTAACTTTATATATTTTAATTGATTTCCCCAGCATTACTTGTTGATATTAAGTCGATTTTGGTTAGATTCGGTTGGTTCAGAGGTGAATTTTAGAGGAAAGGCTCGGGTTGAGCTTTGATTTGCTTGTGGAGCGAGGTAAGTATTGGGTCTAACCTTAATTTGAGGGCATTAGGAACCCCTGAACTATGTGTTATGTGAATAACATGTGTAACAACGTATATGTGAGGTGACGAGTGTATATACACCGTCAAAGTAATTGTTTCCATGCCTTCCCCTATTTCATTAGTTGATTTATTCCATGTCTTAACTGTTGCATGCTTTAAATTGCTTCCTATGCCTGAACTTGCTAATTGTCACTTATTATTCTCGTATTAAGATGTTCGTTGCTCCCATGCTTACATGAATAATTGCTACTTGCCTTAATTGTCTTACTTGTACACATACCTTTCATGCTAACATGTGTTTATTTTCATCAGTTAACTGCCCTACCTTTCATGCGTTCTCTACTTGTTATTATTATTACACTGCGTCCAGGTTATTGTAAGTGACCCGCCTTAGCCTCGTCACTACTTTGTCGAGGTTAGGCTCAGCACTTACAGAGTACATGGGGTTAGTTGTACCCATACTAAACTCTGTAATTCTTGTGGAGATTTTGGAGTCGGTCCTAGCGACGGTCAGTAGATTGCTCGGATTAATAGCCCGATGGAGACTTGAGGTACAGCTGCTCGGCGTTCGTAGCCCTGAAGTCCCCTTCCACCTTATCCTAGATGTTTACTTCATTTCAGACATTTTTACTTTTATTTAGACCATTATTTGTATATTTCTAGTCGCTCATGTACTTGTGACATCAGTTCTGGGATTGTTTCTGGATATCGTTGATATTTTGGCTTATTCACTCTATTTCAGTTAATTCAATTGCTGGATTATTATTAATTTAAACTATTAAAAAAATAGATAAAAACAATTCTAATGTTGACTTGCCTGACAAGTTAAATGTTAGGCGTCATTATGGTCCCGAGGGTGAGAATTCCGGGTCGTGACAAAAACAATACTTTATTGAATTGAATAAATTAAATACACAACTGTTCCATAAAGAATAAAAAATAATACTATAGCTAAACCACATGATTAATAGTATATTCCAACACGAACCAATAGAATTAATATCTATTATGATTTGAGGGGATGCGGAACTCTCTCTATATGTCCAGGCCAAAACGCATAATTTATTTTTGTTTACTCATTTTATTATATGCCCTTCGCGCGTGTACCTCTTCTTAATGAGTATAAAATTATAAAAGTTATAAAATTATACTTTTTTGGTTAACTAAATATTATTATTAAGCTGTGTATATCTAACGTACAATTGTTATCATTTTAGAAATATTTTTAGAATTTGATTTTGAGTTACAGAGAATAATAATTATAGATATTGAGATAATTTGTATCCAACTATGGTATTTACTAAAATGTGTATTTACGTTTTAGTACATAAATTAAGGTGGACATATGGTTGTATACCCAAAGAATAAAAATAAAAAAAAATCCACAGAGATCCCTTTTTTTTTTTTTTCTTTCAGTTTTACTAAGATAATTAAATTATATAGCATTAATTACTTGAGTGCGGCAGAAAAACTATCGGCTTATTCAAGCATCAAATAGCATTGTTTGTTCTTTGCATCAAAATAAATATGGATTAATTTATAGCTTGTTTAGAGGCACGATAAAATTATAAATTAGCTTCTTTGTCCTATTGAATATAATTTAGAAACATTATGTTCAATTAGAATATAAAGCTCCAGTTTACTTAATTATTACAATTCAAAGACTAAAGAAAAATTAACGTGACAATACTGACAGTCATATTTGCAAACGACATACTATATATAAAAGTGTTTGTCTATATAATATAATTTTTTTTTAAAAAAGATTCATGTAAGATAAACAATGTGCATAGCTCAAATAAAAAAAAACTACCGACTTTATTTATAGTTTCCTATATTTTCTTTTTCAATTATTTACTAAAGTAATCAAACTATAACAAATTAATAGGTTATATTTTCAAAATTGTATTGAAGGAAGAAAGCTATGAGGGTGCATGGTAAGCGAAGGATAGCTAACGTGCACCATTCATGGCACGCCAGAAGAAGAAGCAGATTCCGGCGTCGGTGGTAGACACCAATCTTTCCTCAACCAAAGACGATTCATCCAGATTAGTTACACCAGAGACGGAAGTTCCACAGAACTTAGCCCCAATTAAATTAGGGCAATGATGATGGGTATGGCTAGAGTCCCAACGATATTACAAGCCCAAAATCGAGATCAACTGGAGATTCCAAAAAAGAAACAGGTGGAGGTAAAAGAGCAACAACCGAGAGCTAACAATGCAACAAGGAAACTAACGTTCTGTGCAAACTCCAACCATAGTGGACATAGTCAAAGGTAATCGAGCTCACTACCTAGGGAAGGAACTTAATTACTTTCCCCCTACCTTGAAGAATAGAATCAAAGTTGTCAAGCTAAGTGCCAATGCCATAGAACTGCAAAATCAAAAATGGAGTTCAACCCTAATTGGCTATGTAATTGGGGGTAATCCTACATTTAAAGACATGCTTAAGTTCGTCTATGGAATATGGAATGATGTCACAACTTCTCAGGTTTATCTCCATGATGAAGGCTATTTCATATTTAGATTTGATGATAAAGAAGATAAACTGAAGATTCTACAAAATGGGCCTTATACTTACAACAATAGGCCTATGATTCTGAAGCATTGGGTACCAAATTTCAAATTAGCTGAAGAACCACTGAATGCAATACCAGTATGGGTAGTGTTTCCAACCTACCCATCCAGTATTGGGCGATAGAAAATTTGGGATGAATAGCTAGCTGCCTGAGGAAACCAATTTGTACTGATAAGCTCACAGCAAAAGAAGAAAGAATCTCCTATGCAAGGGTGCTTATTGAAATGGATGTGGCCCAGCCTCTTCCTAAATCAGTAATGTCACACCTCCTTTTTACTACACTTCGTAAAGGGTATAAATACAAGGGAGTTTTTCCAATTGAAGGACAATCGAAACGGGATTTGTTTAAAGATTCAGAGTCGCCACTTGGGAGGTTTATGGTGTCCCAAATCACCAGTTCCAAATGCCGAATCGAGGAAATTAACTCTATTTACAGTCTACGAACACAGAAATCCGTGTAAGGAATTCTGTTAACCCGGGAGAAGGTGTTAGGCACTCCCGAGTTCCGTGGTTCTAGCACGGTCGCTTTGATTATACTTGGCTTTGACTAAATTGTTTAATTACTGAGTTTAGACCCTATGTGCATTTATCCTTTACTGCTTTTTAATTAAGAAAATTATCTCGAAACGGGTCACGCGTACGTGTACCCATTTATTTGGCGTGTGAAAAATCATGTCACGCGAACGTGTCCACAATTAATAAAACTTTATTATTATAAATAAAAAGATTTGGTCAAAGTTGTGCGTATCTAAAGCAAACTATAAACATTTGTCATTTTGTATGATTAAATGGTAGACGGTGCACCTCGAACTATATGAGCTAATTTAATTAATAACCTATGAAAACCCATTTTTATTATTAAGAATATTTGTTCGAAGTTGCGCGAACGCATACTCCGAATTGGTTTTTAGAATTGTAATCATATCATGCGAACGTGTATACAATCACAATTGTATTTTAAACGGCGCTAAAGGTTTCTCTATGAATATTTGTTACTGTACCTTTATATTATGAGATTAGCACAAGAAGCCATTTGTTACTAAGTGTCTAATTATGGCTCACCTCTTAATTACTCGGAATGGTCTGACTCAAATAAAGAGGAAGCCTAAAAGAACTCAAAAATGATAACTTAAAACTAAGCTTAAAAGGGGATAAATAAACAAGGGGTCCGTTCCTTTTGAGTATAAACCCCATGACGTATTTGCAATTACAACACTTAAGAATTGAAATAATTTGGCCCAAACTCATTAACGGGCCCAGCTTGTACACACGAGGCGGAAAAGGAGAAATTCAGGGTCAAGGCTTAATGCCTTATTCTCATCCCAGACCAGCCCTCTGAGTTTAGGCTCAATAAAGCCCAAATGGGCATTTCATGTTTCTAATTTCACATTTCACCATACCAAATAGGAGATTAATCTTTAGCATTTTCACGTTCCCAATCATCAAACAAATGGGCAAACAAATATAAGCTTTAACGTTTATGGACAGACCATAATGCATGAAATGACCAAGTACAAACACCGCTGAACTGAATTTGACAAACTGCAGCTACCAGTTATCATCCCCTAAACATATGGGCAGCGTATATGCTTAACCCATCACAGTCAACTTGAGATTAATCTATAATTTGCAAAATAGAAGCAACAAAATAGCAGATGCAGCGAAACTCATACCCAAAAGCACAAAACTGCATGACTGTTTTACCAACACAATTCAGCTGAGTGTCTTTCCCAGTCCTGTTAAACTACTACGCAACTAATCAAACAGTAATTATTGCGGCTAATTTTCATGTTAGCAACCTATTAGTTACATCCATCATAATAAACAATCACTACACTAAGTAGACACCAAATCATGAGACACGGAAACAGTAGCACTGATCAAAGGAGCCCAGACATATTGGAGCTATTTCATTTCATTCTGCAAATCAAAGCTTCATACATAGCTTCTAAATTCAGAAAATGTGTACTTGGAGAGCAAAATAAGAGAAACGATGGGGATCAGCACAACAAGATAGTATTAGTAGATAAGCAGCAACACCAACTAGAACACAACCCCGGATTGAAGGATTTGAACCCACATAATCAATTAAGTCCAATGGAACAATAAATTTAAGCAGCTTGACCCAAAACTTTTCAAGAATTAACCTCAAGTCATGTTAAATCTATGTAAATCAGAAAACAACTTCAAAAAATCAGAGAAGTTTTTAGATTTCTAGCTTTTCCCAAATCTCCTGTGAAATTTTTTTTGTATATATTTTTGATTTCAGTCTTTTTTTGGTCTCTCTAAGATGTAAAAAATTGTCTTGAATGAGAAGAAGGCTTTCTTTGAAAGGTGAGGGTCTGCTGTGTGCCTTCCAAGGCAAGGCAGTCAGATTTTCCAAAATACCCTCTTAGGGCATCTTTCAAAACTGATTTTTGGACAGATGTCCATTTCCCTCAGATATTTTCAATTTACAGCCTGTTTTCCCTAACCATTTTGGGCAGCTGTCCATTTAGGAAGCTTCCCATAAGTTATTAAAGATTCCTTAGGTTGAAATAATCTCCAAAATTACCCCCTAAAGTTCCCCATTATTCACTTACCCCACTTAAATTCTGAATGCACACAATCACAATAACAGTAAACAAACTGGCTGACACTTTCAAACAAATTGAAATTCAAAACAACTATTGATATTATGAGAAGCTAGCTTGAATACCCTTCACACATAAACATGAATTCAGAAAATATTCTTGAAACAAGAATTAATGCGAACGATGAACTATATTTGACTCAGTTCAAAAATTAATTCACAAATGTGAAATGAAACCTAGCGGAAAAGAAGAAAATCTCGTGAATTGAAACCAAATTAAACTCAAACCTTACGAAGCTGATTGTCATCGACAACTACGCGAACAAGCTAACTAACAAACTTACGACCAGAACATAATGCAATTAAGCAAGAGACAAAAATTCTGAAGGATGAAAACTGGAAAAACAAACAACCAAGCAAACAAATAGAAGAGATCAACAAGAAACCAATCGACGCAAAAGAAATTCTCCCAAACCTGCTTCGGCAAGAACTGCATGAACTCGAACAACCTTGGAGGAGACAGTGAACCTTTGAAGGTCATTAATCAGTTGTCCTTAGCAAAAGACAAACGATTAATGACAGTATTGGGTTCACTTGACCTTGCTAAGCCAGAAAGGAACCCAAGGAGAGACTTGGCTATCTGGACCTCTGCTTTACCACTGACGGACCATTTTGAAATGAAACACACACGTATTTGAGGCAGGAATGAGATGAGGGGTTGCATGGTGTGATTTTGGGTGGATCTAGGAATTTTAGGGTTTTCGGCGCTAACCTCAGATCTGAGATTCGAGGCGATGGAAGGGGATTTGAGAAGAACTGTTTGGAGATTTGGGACGGGGAGGCGGAAGGGAGTTCATGGTGTTAATTCGGTGGCGATTGGACGTCGGCGCCGCCAGCGGACGGTGAGGAATTCTGGGGCGGCTACTACGGTTTGGGGGCAAGCTTCTGAAGTTGGGGTGTTAGGATGATTAACTGGGGGGGGGGGGGTGCGTTCGAACATATATATACTCCCCGGCTTTAGTTCCGAGCCGTTCGATCAAGTGGAGATCAACGACTCAGATTGACACTGGTCGAAACGACGTCATTTCGTTTGAAGGGGGATTCGTACCGGGTAGAGGCGGGTTTGGGCTGGAATTGTACAAATCTGGGGGCAATTGGGCTGAAGGGGGTTTAATTAAGTGGCCCAAATCCGAATTTCCTTTTGTTTTTCTTTGAATCTTTTCTCTTTTTCAATTTCCAAATTTCTTTTCTTTTCAAAATTAGAAATAAATCCTAAATTAATTATTAAAACTAATACTATCCTATCAAATTAAATAATTACTATAACTTATTAAATACCAATTTAAAGAAAGCTAACAAAATTCGAGAAATTAAAATTAAAATGCAAAAATGAACCATTGTTTTTGTGATTTTTCCATTTTTATAAGACACTAAATTACTAATTATTTCAAACATGCAAAAAATTAAATCCTAAATGCAAATGCAGCATATTTTGTATTTTTCATTAATTAACAAACGAAATGCACAGACAAAAAATGCAAATAATTAACAGCAAATGCCACAAGATCCACAAAATTGCAAATAATGAAACGAAATTACTTTGCTTTGAATTTATGGGAGTATTTCATGTAGGGCAAAAATCACGTGCTCACAGCCGCCCCTCTTTGTTCGGAAACACGAAGAATTTTCGTGCAAAGATAAAGTGAGCGGATACGAGCGATTTTTGCCCGTTTGAAAACTCCGTGGGAAGCATTTTTGAAAGATTTTACCGCACCCTGCCTCTGAGGTTGCCTACATATCCTTGGCTAAAAAGGAATCAGGTCAGTGTAGTTCAGGAAGTTTTGGTAGCTGGGACTACCATGAAGCTGTGATTTTACTACTGCTGCTGCTGCTACTGCTTACTGAACCTCCTTATTACACCATGTCAAAATAAAACAAAAAGATATACTAGACTATGATCTATGGATTACAAAAGTCCTATCTATATCTTCAAACTTGATCTTGTGCTTCTTGTTGCCTTGTTGTTCTCCATTCTTTCGGAGACATCCGTTTGTTGCCATCTTGAATTATAAACTGAGATGTTTTCCCCTTCTTCAGGTAGGTGCCTGACTTCTGAACGTGATATGTATTCCCTGCTCTCCAGGCAGGCTCTTGACTGCTGACTTGAAAGTATTCCCTGCTTTCTAGGTGGGCTCCTGACTTCAACTTGAAATGTATTCCCTGCTCTTCAGGCGGGCTCCTGACTTCAAAATAAACAAAACAAAGAATTTGAAAGTTAAAACTTAAATTGTACTCCCTTGTTCTCCAAGCGGGCTCCTGATTGCTGCGCTTGCATGTATTCCCTGCTATCCAGGCTGGCTCCTGACTTCAACTTGAAATGTACTCCCTGCTCTCCAGGCGGGTTCCTGACTTCAAATAGACAAAACAAAGAATTTGAAAGCTAAAACTTAAATTCGTACTCCCTTGTTCTCTAGGCGGGCTCCTGACCGCTGACCTGAAACATATTCCCTGTTCTCCAGGCGGGCTCCTGACTTCAAAATAGACAAAACAAAGAAAAAATTTCCGCCCCAGTTTGGTGGCTGGGCACAGCTGTGAGTGTAAAACTAAATCATATTACCAAGTATTACTAAGAATTGAAAGCTAAATCCCATTATTCAGGGAGGTCCTGACAACTCTTAACTAAACGACAATATAGAATCTAAGTTATATCTTCTACAGGTGTGACTTCTGCTAAATCTTGCTATCTAAGAGGATCTTTAAACTACTCCCCATTATCCAGGAGGGTCCTGAAAATCAAAAGTCCAATTTATCTTAAGAGTGATAACTTTTATGGCTGAATTATACTACCCTACAACAGACTTTACGCTAAATATTATTATCTAATTGAACTCTTAAACTAAGTCCCATTATTTAGGAGGGTCCTGAAAACTCCTAATTGAATCCTATCTCGAACATGCACACTTCTAAGTCAACTTATATTCCTTTGGGATACATTTATGCTAAATTATGCTATTTCTGAACTTTAAACTAGGTCCCATTTTCTAGGAGGGTCCTGAAAATCAAAACAAACCTGTTTGGTGACTGCCTTTCTCCACGGAGAGTTTCTCTGGAACAACCGAAATTTCGTGCCCCTGTTTCAATCAAAGCAAATTTTGTCAGTTTAAAATGGTGGTTAGCTGATGGCATTCTTGCTGAAGATCTTTCCGCTGCATTGTTTTATTCTGACTGGCTTCTCCGAACTGGCCCTGAACCGCTTTGACTGTCTGACTGACTTTCAAACCTCATGACTTTGATGAGCCGAGTGTTCTATACCCCCGTTGTTGTCTTACCTCTGACCCCTTTATCTGAACTTTTGCATCTCTCATGACATTACCAAACCATTCCACCGATGAAGCTTCCGGTGATTCCTTGTATTCCCCTCTTTCGCCGTGTTATCCTTTGTATGCTTTGACCACTCCGTGCTTTGCAATTTTGGAAGTTGGTAGTGAGCTTTGAAATCCTTTTCACTCGATTTGAACAAGACTAACATTGAAACATCGTTAGATAAATACCCAAAAGAAAATGAAATGCAATGACTTTGCGGGTTAAGGATAAGAAGAATCCAAAACCAGATGACTGCTACCAAAGGAGAAAGAAAAGAAACTTATCTAGGTGGAACAGCTGGTACCAAAGATCATGACATGCATTTCGATTAGTCAGCCCAATCTGTCCAACCAATCAACTTTCAGTTGACGTACTTTGTTTCACTAGAATTCCCATGACTTGACTACTTTACGCAAACCTCGGCCTTGTTCATCCTGCGGTGCCTTGAAACAGATTTCCCACCAACAGACCTTTCTCACTTGTTGACTTTTCAACTCACTGTCGCCTCAAGGTGCCCGTGAGGGTTTTCTCCAATAAGACTCTCTCGTTTTAATTTCTCTCAACTCCCGCCGCCTTATGGTGCCCATGGAGGTTTTCACTAATAAGACTCTCTCATTTTATTTCTCTAAACTCTCATCGCCTTACGGTGCCTGTGAAGGTTTTGACCAATAAGACTCTCTCATTTATTTTTCTTGCTGGAACCAGAGTGCTGCCCCTGACGTGAATTACCTTTAGCTGCTCGACTTGGCATTTCTCAAAGACTGATCAGAAGGTCTTTCTTTGGACCGTAATGTGGGCTTCTGGACAGGGTTAGAAATAAAGGGTATAAAAGGCTCAAATAATTCAAATGGGTTAGAATTACAACTTTCGAAATCAGGTTTCTCACAACAACCACAACTTCTGACCCAATTTCTTTCTTGGGGACTTTCGGATTTTCGTTTTGATGAGACCGAACCGTGAGGCTGCCTACGTATCCTTAAAAGGAATCAGGTCGAACGTAGTTTATGTCATAGAAATTACTTTGTTGTTGCAATTTTTCTTTTCTCTCTTTCTTTTATTTCTCTCTTTTTTCTTCTGTTATTCTTCTTTTCTCTCCTTTTCCTTTTTCTCTTTTTTTTCTCTTTTGGCTTTTCTCTTTTCTTTTCTTTTCTTTTCTTTCTCTTTCTTCTCTCTTTTCATTTTTCTTCTCCTTTTCCTTTCTTGTTCGTTCTTTCTTTTTCTTTTTACTTACTTATCCTCCGCACTTGCGTATCTGAATTGTGCGGTTGATCCCCAAAGAGGGGTATGAAAGAAAATAAATAAGGCTCAAAAGGGGTGACAAGGGATAAAGTGTTTAGATAGCAGAACAAAATGCCTTCGTCATTTCAATCTTCAAAATATGCCAAATACAAACAAGTATAATCAAAGAAAGAAATCATACATAGTATCTCTTGACTGCATCGGAATTGATAGCCATTTCTACACATTTTCCTTCTACATCTGTCAAATATAACGCGCCATTGGACAACACTCTAGTTACAACAAATGGCCCCTGCCAGTTTGGGGCGAACTTTCCCTTTGCTTCAGCCTGATGAGGCAAGATACGTCTCAAAACTAACTGACCCACTTCAAACTTCCGTGGAAGTACCTTCTTATTATATGCCCTCACCATTCTCTGTTGGTACAATTGGCCGTGACACACTGCTGCCAATCTCTTTTCATCAATCAGACTTAATTGTTCCAAGCTGGTTTTGACCCATTCAACGTCATCAATTTCTGCCTCAGCAACAATCCTAAGGGATGGGATTTTAATTTCTGCGGGTATTACTGCCTCCGTGCCATACACCAACAAATAAGGAGTAGCCCCTACTAAAGTGCGGACAGTAGTGCGATAACCCAGCAATGCAAACGACAACTTTTCATGCCACTGCCTAGAACCTTCCAACATTTTTCAAAGTATCTTCTTTATATTCTTGTTGGCTGCCTCGACTGCTCCATTCGCCTTAGGGAGATATGAGGTGGAATTGCGATGTATAATCTTAAACAACTGACATGTTTCTGTCATCAGATGACTGTTGAGGTTAGCGCCGTTGTCCGTGATGATTACCTTCGGGATCCCAAACCGACAGATGATATTTGAATGCACAAAATCGACCACTACTTTCTTGGTCACATATTTGAAAGTTTTCGCTTCAACCCACATGGTGAAATAATCGATGGCTACCAGAATAAACCTGTGTCCATTTGATGCTGCTGGTTCGATTGGCCCAATGACATCCCTGCCCCAAGCAACAAAAGTCCATGGTGCAGACATTTTATGTAATTCAGATGGTGGAGAATGAATCAAATCTCCATGCACTTGGCACTGATGACATTTACGCCCAAAACTGATGCAATCCCTCTCCATAGTGAGCCAGTAATAACCTGCTCGGAGAATTTTCTTTGCCAGAACGTACCCACACATATACGGCCCACAAACTCCGGAATGTACCTCGATCATGATAGTTGTGGCCTGTCTTGCATCTATGCATCTTAGCAACCTCAGATCTGGAGTTCTTTTGTACAATATCCCTCTACTGAAGAAAAATCCGCTTGCCAATCGTCGAATTGTTCTTTTCTGATCACCTGTGGCCTGTACCGGATATACTCTCATCCGGAGGTATTCTTTGATATCATGGAACCATGGCTCCCCATCAAGTTCTTCTTCTACCATATTACAGTAAGCATGCTGATTACGGACCTGAATCTGCAAAGGGTCCATATAAGCCTTATCTGGATGAAGTAACATTGACGCTAGAGTGGCCAAAGCATTGGCGACTTCATTATGTATTCTTGGGATATGCCTGAATTCTATTGACTGAAACCGCTGGCAAAGATCATGCAAACATTGTCTATACGGTATGAGTTTCAAATCCCATGTTTCCCATTCTCCCTGAATCTGGTGCACCAGGAGGTCCGAGTCACCCAAGACCAAGACTTCCTAGACACCCATATCCACAGCTAACCTCAAACCCAGAATACATACCTCGTACTCAGCCATGTTATTGGTACAGTAAAAATGAAGCTGAGCCGTAACAAGGTAGTGTTGCCCTGTTTCAGAAATAAGTACTGCTCCTATCCCCACGCCTTTCATGTTTGCGGCTCCGTCAAAGAAAAGCTTACATCCAGGCTTCTCGCCTTGTTCCAACTCATCAATGTGCATCACCTCTTCATCGGGGAAATAAGTTTTCAAAGGTTCATAAGCTTCATCAACCAGGTTCTCAGCCAAATGGTCCGCCAAGGCCTGTGCTTTCATTGCAGTTCGGGTCACGTAGACAATGTCAAACTCTATGAGCAGGATCTGCCACTTTGCAAGTCTCCCTATGGGCATAGGCTTCTGAAAGATATACTTCAATGGATCCAAGCGAGATATGAGGTAAGTAGTATAAGATGACAAATAATGTTTCAACTTCTGCGCCACCCAAGTTAGGGCGCAACATGTCCTCTCAAGCTGGGTGTACTTAACCTCGTACGGTGTGAATTTCTTGCTGAGATAATATATGGCCTGCGCCTTCCTGCCAGTGATATCATGTTGACCCAGTACACAGCTGAATGAATTGTCCAATACCGTCAAATATAGAAACAAAGGTCGCCCTGGTTCTGGCGGGACCAACACAGGTGGATTTGACAAATACCCCTTTAACCTATCAAACGCCTCCTGACATTCATCTGTCCACCTGACCGTAGTGTCTTTCTTTAACAGTTTGAAGATGGGCTCACAAGTTGTCGTGAGCTGAGCGATGAACCTGCTGATATAATTCAATCTCCCCAACAAACTCATCACCTCGGTCTTGTTCTTCGGAGGTGGCAATTCCTGGATGGCCTTGACTTTTGATGGGTCCAATTCAATACCCCGGCGGCTGACTACGAACCCCAGCAACTTTCCAGACGGCACCCCAAAAACACACTTTGCAGGATTAAGCTTGAGATTGTACATGCGAAGCCTCCGGAAGAACTTCTTCAGATCCCTAACATGGTCAGACTGCTTCCTAGACTTCACGATCACATCATCCACGTACACCTCGATTTCCTGGTGTATCATATCATGGAATATTGTTGTCATTGCCCTCATGTAGGTTGCCCCAGCATTTTTCAAACCGAATGGAATGACCCGATAGCAGTATGTTCCCCACAGCGTGATGAATGTCGTCTTTTCAGCATCTTCCTCGTCCATTAAGATCTAATGATAACCTGCGTAACAATCTACAAAAGAACCAATCTCATGTTTGGCACAATTGTCAATCAATATATGGATGTTTGGCAAGGGAAAATTATCCTTCGGACTTGCTTTGTTGAGATCCCGATAATCAACGCACACCCTGGTCTTGCCATCCTTCTTTGGCACAGGCACTACAATGGCTAACCAGGTGGGATACCGTGTGACCCGAATAACTTCGCATCGAACTGCTTGGTGACCTCTTCTTTGATCTTTACACTCATATCTGTTTTGAACTTTCTCAGCTTCTATTTGACAGGAGGGAATGTCGGGTCAGTGGGCAACTTGTGAACCACTAGTGCTTAGACCCGGCATGTAGTCATAGGACCATGCAAAAATGTCTTTGTATTCGAACAGTGCTTTGATTATCTCCTCCCTGAGTTGAGGTTCCAGATGGACACTTATTTTAGTTTCACGGACATTTTCTTGGTCCCCTAGATTAACTGCTTTTGTATCGTTCAAATTAGGTTTGGGCTTTTCCTCAAAATGACTTAGTTCCTTACTAATTTCTGCATAGGCCTCATCATCATCAAATTCCAACTCGTCATCACACACAATTTCTTGTATTATTACTTTAGAGTTAGACTGGCTTTTAAAACTAGGCCGAAGATTCCTCATGTATGTCATGTCATTGATGTCATCATAAAAAGAACTGTACAAAAGAAGAAAACAAAAATAAAATTAGAAGAAATGAAGGAAAAGGAACAATTGCTTTTCATTGAATATAAAGATAACAGGGTTTCAACACATCCAACTGGACGGAACATAATATCTGAATTACAGACCCTGGAATAATCCAGAAAACTAAAAGAAAATCAAAACCTACTACCAAGACTCCCTCCGGATAGAAAGAGGAGTAGCTTCCCAGTTGTTGACTTTTGCACGTGGTCCCACAAATTGCACATCTGCCTTGCTGGACCCTTCCCCAGCCTGAACCATATTGACCTCGGCGAATAACCTTTCAAACCCCTTCTCCAAACCTCCATCGGCTCCAATCAGTGGTCCAGGGATCCTTGACAATAGTTGCTTTCTGGTACCCGGCCTGACGAATGACCTAGATAGACACGGGACTGGCTTTGTCAATGCCCATGCTTTCTTTTTCATTTTCCTAGCTCTTCTCATGTCTGCAACGGTATGGTTGAACCCCAGACCAAAAGTATCTAGATTCCTTGGAAGGGAGACTAGCTGCGCAATACCTTGCAGAGATATACCCAAACCCTTGCCTGGTACGAAACCATTTTTCAACATCTCGACAGCTACCATGACTGATGTCGCAGCCATCTTTGGAGTTGGCACGTACTTTCCTTCCGGAACTTTCTCTACCGATACTGTGTCGGAAACCTGATAAACCCATGGTCCCTTACCATCGTCAACCTCTATGAACGGTACAATGGCACCATTGGGCACACACAAATTATCTTCGCCATGTACAACAATTTCCTGTCGATCCCATTCAAACTTGACCATTTGATGCAGAGTAGACAGGACTGCTTTGGCAGCGTGGATTCAGGGTCGTCCCAACAATGGATTGTATGAAACAGCCACATCGAGCACCTGGAATTCCATAGTAAATTCAACTGGCCCTATTGTGAGCTCAAGCACTATATCCCCGACTGAATCCTTCCCTCCACCGTCGAATCCCCGAACGCAAATACTGTTCTTGTGAATTCTTTCATCCTCCACTTGCAGCTTGTTCAATGTGGCGAGAGGACAGATGTTCGCGCTAGACCTGTTGTCAACCAGTACCCGAGTAACCACGGAGTCTTCGGGTTTCACCGTCAGATAGAGGTCTCTATTGTGCTCGGTGCCCTCCATGAGCAACTCGTCATCGGAAAAGGTGACTCGGTTTACCTCAAATATCTTGTTAGCTATCTTTTCTAAGTGGTTTATTGAGATTTTGTCAGGAACGTGGGCTTTGTTCAAGATCTTCATCAAAGCTCGACGGTGCTCGTCGGAATGGATCAGTAATGACAAGAGCGAGATCTGAGCTGGTGTTTTCCTCAACTTCTCCACAATGGAATAATCTTGTACTTTTATCTTTTTCAAAAATTCCTCTGCTTCTTCTTCGGACACAACTTTCTTCACCGACACTGGATTGTCTTTGGAAGTTTTAGCTTTTCTCAACTCTTCGGGGGCAAAGCATCTCCCCGATTGAGTCAAACCATGGGTCTCACATACTTCTTCTCTAACCTCTTTCCCCTGGTAAGTTACTGTCACTCGTTCATAATTCCATGGGACCGCCTTGCTGCAGATAACTGGAAGCTGAGTTACTGGTTTTATAATAACAGGCTCTGTGTGAGCACCCTTCACGACCACGACAGGTTTACTTGTAACCCCTGGTACCACCACTTTAGCTTTCTCTGGTTTCACTGCAGTAGTACTTGACGACCCTTTCTCGGCTACCACAGCTGGCTTGTTGTCTACCTCTTTTCGCTGGACCACTGATATCCCACTGATTACTTTTTCCTTTGAATTGGTTTCACTGGAGCGGATCATCATCACCGTCTGCGAGGGTTTCTTATCCTCCCCTCCCTTGTGTATCAACTCAATCATATGGGTTTCATGGTAAGTTGGTAGCAAATTCTGGTTGATGTTTGGTGTTTCTGGGGCTTGAACCTCGATCCGATGAGTATCAATTAGCTCTTGTACAGCTATTTTTAGTTTCCAGCATTTCTCTGTGTCATGGCCCAGGGCCCCTGAACAATACTCACAATTTACCGAGCGATCAAGATTTCTGGGAAGGGTATTCGGCATTTTAGCCTCGATCAGATTCAACATGCACAACTGTCACAATCTGTGGAACAGGCTGGTATATGATTCTCCCAATGGAGTGAAAGTCTTATGCTTCTGCACCCTTTCATTCTTAATGGCTTGATTGGGTTGAAAACCTAGTCTAGGGGGGGGTTTTTGTAGGCTTTTGGGGGTGGATGGGTATTTTGTGGAGTTTGGTAGGGACTTTGTGGAGCTGGCGCACGCCATTGCACGTGAGCGGGAGGTTGGGTATAGGTTTGTGCATGATAGACCAAAAAATGGGGATCTGGCGGTGGGTAGTAGTGTTATGGTGGGCTATATGGAGTGTGGGGGTATGTTTGGGGATAGGGTCGGGGCTGGTTGTAGAATGGTGGAAGGTTCCTGGATCCACCCCAAGACGCCGACTCGATCATTGCAACATCCTCTTTCTTCTTCTTTCCGAGCACACCCCCAGTACCATTTTGAATGGCCTGAGTGGTTGCTTTGATTGCTGAATAACTCATAATCTTATTTGACTTGAGTCTCTCCTCAACCATGCCTCCCATTTTCACAACTTCATTAAAGGACTTGCCCACTGCTGACACCAAATGACCAAAATAAGTGGGCTCCAAGGCCTGCAAGAAATAATCAACCATCTCGCTTTCTTTCATCGGGGGGTCCACCCTTGCTGCTTGCTCTCTCCAATGGAACCCATATTCTCGGAAACTCTTACCGGGCTTCTTCTCAATCTTTATTAATGACAGACGATCTGGGATGATTTCGAGATTATACTGAAAATGACAGGCGAAGGCTTGGGCCAAATCTTCCCATGTGTACCACCTACTATGATCTTGTCTGGTGTACCATTCTAGCGCCGACCCACTCAAACTTTGGCTGAAATATGCCATCAGCAATTCGTCTCTTCCACCTTCCCCTCTCATCTTGCTACAGAATCCTCTTAAGTGTGCTACCGGGTCGCCATGCCCATCGTACAGATCAAACTTGGGCATTTTGAACCCTGTTGGCAACTGAACATCTGGGACCAGACACAAATCCTTATAGGCCACACTCACTTGGCCTCCCAACCCCTTCATATCTCGGAACGATTGCTCTAAGCTTTTGACCTTTCTGATCATCTCTTCATGCTCAGAATTTTTGGGCGGTTTCTCGGTCTCTACCGGGATATCAAGATGAGAAGTGTAAGGATATGGTTCTGGAACTTTGAAGGTGGGTTCAGGGGGATGGTACTGGTTGTTGTGAGTTTGAAACAGGGGTCCACTGAAAGATCTGTGTAACGTAGTAGGTGGGGGTGCCACAAAAACAAGTGTAATTGGTGAGGGAGGGTACGGGACTTGTTTGGGCGGTGGAGCTTGAGAAGTATTGGAAGTGGTGCCTCGACATTGTTGGTAGAGGGGGAAGGCTGGAGATGAGTTAACAGTGGGAGGCTCCGGAGGTTGGGCTGATGATGGGATATAAGCAGGATTGGTGGGATAAACCGGTGGTGGATGCCCTTTCGCCCAAGCTTGGTACATTTTAGCCATCTGCTGTTTCAGCTTATACATTTCTTCCTTCATTGCATTAACGTCCATTTCTTCCATCTCTTTCGATGGATCGACAATACTGGCTTCCAGTTCCTGGTCGACCATATTCAGCCTGTCTTTCGATCGGGTGTTGTAGGAGTGAGTTGCCAGAATGCCAGTCAACTAACCACCTGCCTGGACTTAATATATCAAACAAACAACCTTGTTAACGATTAGGCTTTAACAGATTGGCAATCGCACATTGGGCATGAATTCACCTAAACAATTAACCGTCTCTATTATGTATTTGATCTGTTGCATGCGTCATCTCGGCCTTTCTTTCTTTTAATTGCAAACATCCCCTTTTCTTTTCTTTTCTTTCCTTTCATTCTGGCCTCTGTTCTCTCCTTGTTTTTACTCTCTCTTATTTTCTCTTTTTCTTTCTTGTTTTTCCGCTCTTTCCTTTTCTTTACTCTCTTGTTTTTCCTCTTATTTCTTTCCCCTTTTTTTCTTTCTTTTTCTTTCTTTTCTTTCTTTTGGTTATGGTCGAATCCTGTGGAGATTGCCTACGTATCATGACCCTGCATGAATCAGACTGAGCGTAGTTCTGGTGGATAAGTGTAAAATAAGGTAAAGACATTTGGGATTTTCAATTTTCATAAAAACGCTATTACAAAGACTGAAACTAACAGACTCGAAAGAAACTAATAGACTCGAGATACAAACTAAAAAACAAACAACTCGCATGCTCTAATAACAAAAATACAGACTCCAAAACAGCTGGCAGACTTTAACGAAAAGAAAACACAGACTCAAGAAATCACGAATACATCAATGCCTCAACTATCCCTGGGACTCGCGGGGCGGCATTCGTCCTTGCTGTGGGACGACTTGCTAAATCCTCTTGAAGGTGGTAGAGATCTTCCATTACTCGGCGAATAAAAATCATCACAGTGGAAAAGAACATGGATCTCGTCATATCCTCAAAGCTACTGCACCTCATTGCGATATAGTTAGCAACCCTTTTGACTCACTCTCTTATGAAGCCCTTCTCTTGCAACAAACGCCCAATTTGTTCGGTTCTGGCTTCCAAAGTTCGTTCGGCTAACTGGTTCTACTCTTGGAGTTGTTGCAAGTCCCTTTCTAACCGTGCCATCAAGGCGTAACAATATTCTCTTTCAGCCTTAAAATTTTTGGCTTGTTTAGCCATTCCCCCCTCGAGGTTGCCGATTGCCTTTTCCCAACCTATGACCCCTCTTTCATATCTTTCTTTCATTTGTTGAACGAAAGTTGCACGCCCCTCAGCGCTTTTGGCCAACCTTGCCCGTGTTTTTGCTAGTTCAGACTCAACTTTCTGTAGGTTATCTTCGTAGTCACGTACCTTTTGAGTGAGGTTGTAAATGAGCCTCTCATCTTTCCTGCTTCGGCCTGGGTTCTCGGCTTCAATTTTCAACTGTCAAACTTGAGCTCTGAGGGCCTCGTTTTTTTGCACCAATCTTCTCCTTTCACCTTCGGCCTCTTGTGCCTGCAAATCATTGTTGAAGGTGACATTTCTCAATTCTTCTCGCAGACCGTGGATATTGGCCTTATATTCCTTCTCCTTCTCCCCCCCAAGCTAACCTCTCTTGAATTTTATCATCAAAGGCTTGAACATGAGGCCTTTTGGCGGGCCTCTCGGGTTTTGGCTCGTTGCTTACATAAGACATTTCCTCAAACCAAGCAGCATAATTTGGATCTACTTCCCCCTTGGCAATGTCTGGTACCTGGGTGTCGTTTTTGAGATACCGGCAGCTATTCCAATCCTGCTGAACTAGAGCCTCAAGCAATGCGGCTTCTGGATGCAACTCTATGACCTGGATGCTTAGATCTTCATCTTCAGGCACAATCTGATACCTCCCCAATTGCCTCAAGACCCTCTGCGGTGCATATGGCTGAATACTCCTTACGCCCATTATACTCAGGTATCCATTGGTAGCAGTCATATAGATGGCTTCTGTCCTCAGGAGCCATCCTATAGTCCACTCAACCTGACCTGCATCAAGAGCTTTCAAATGAGAAACCCATGCTTCAAATCCTTCTGGTGTGTTGTAATCTTTTATCCTCTCCTCGTAACTAATGATGAAGTTGTTTGGGCTCGAACTGTAACTCATGAATCTGGGATGATGGCAAAGATGCTCGATCAACCACATTTGCAGAATGATACTGCAACCCTAAAAAAACTGAGCCCCTGCTTTGCATACAGTCAATGCGCGATAGATATCTGCATGCACCAACGGGGCAAGTGTATGATTTTCCTTGGTAGTGAGGATTTATGCAATTCTAGCCATACGAATGTCCACCGTTCCTTTCTCATTTGGAAAAACCATGATCCCCAAGAATGCCACAATAAATGCGAACCGACGATGAATTTGCCAAAGGCCCTTGTTTTGTTTGTTGCTCAGGCCCTTTTCATGCGTTTCAAAATCAGAGGAATGCCCGAACCTGAAGTATAAGAAATGGAAAGAACAGCACCCATTGCTTACACGTTCCTTATTTGTCTGTTTACTAATATTCAAGAGGTCAAAGAACTTGTGCACCGATGGAGCCCTTGGAAATATGAGTTGTTGCTTCCTCAAGTCCTGTCCGAATTCAATGTACCAGGCTATCTCCTCCAAAGTAGGGGTGATCTCGAAATCTGAGAAACGAAAGACATTGTGGAAAGGATCCCAGAACGTTACCAAAGCTTTGATCAGATCTTCCCGTGGTTTGATTTCAAAGATGTCTATAAGAGCACCCAAGTGCTTTTTCACCCATTTCTGACCATCTTCGCCTAGATCATTCCACCACATACGCGAGTGTAGCCGAGCCTATTCCCTGACCACTTCTGGCGGTTCTTGGATGGTACTCATTATTCATGTGGAGGATTAAGGTTACGGTTTGACTCGAGTTGACACTTTTGTAAACAGTTTTTCGAAAAAGAAAAGAAAAAGAACAAATAAAAGAAGAAAAAAACCATAATCTCTTCCCATGTATGCCAACTTTAGCCAAATGGCTATTTTCGCAAATGCGGCCCCTTCTCAATTTCACGCGAATTTTGAGGCTGGGGGAATTATTTTATGACCCCTCAAAAGCTTGTCCATTCTTTTACGAAAATAGCCTTTCGACAACTGAAAAATACTCTGAGGCTACCTCGACAAGAACGGTTTAAGACATAGCCGAAGCTGGATCGGCTTATTTTGACCAAAATCAAGATTGCATTCATTCGACCACCGACTCTCTTTTCTTGCTTTTCTTTTCTCTTATTTTCAAAAATAAGGCCGAACCTTATGTAGGTTGCCTACGTATTCCACACCCGGTAAGAATCAGACCTTCGTAGTTCGGTCAGTTTTGACACATTTGAAAGAACACAATGTTTGACTCTTTTAAAAATAACCCCCTTTTTTGAAAAATTTTTGGGCAGAGTTTCAGGACGCTTTTCAAATACCGGGATGTTTTAGAACCGGGTTTTATTTCCTTCCCTATATCACTCTTTGTTTTCCTCTTTTCTTTTTTGCTTTATTTTCCTTAGCCGGTCAGCATGCAAGCCAAAATAAATGTTCATATAGCACATAGGATGCATCAAGATGGTCTGTTATTTCGGGCACACTTGTCCTAGACGGACCCAACCCCTATGTTGAGTCCCCTAAGTCAAATGCACATGATGCAAACAAACATTCCTACTAGGGATCCGGCATGGGGCTGTGTTTTTCTAGGTTTAAATCCTGGGATTTTGGTCTAGACTTGGGGTACCCGAGCGGACAACTGGGGCCGAGGAGAGGGCGACGTACCGGGAGCACTGAAGTTTACCCGGCCTTGTCGCTTGCCCAGCCTCGTTCTATTTGGTATAATTTCTACAGAAAGAGTGGGCTACACGAACGTATGTACCATTTCTAGAAGACTCAGAGAGGTGGCGTAAGAAAACATTTATATACAATTCAAACAATAATAAAGCAGTAAACAGATAACTTTTAGCACAAAAGATTCACAAAATACAGTAATATTAACAATAAATGAAGCCAAGTAAAAATCATTAACAAGCTCGAATTCTTGAACCCTGAACCAGAGATTCTGGGTTAAAGTCCCCAGCAGAGTCACCAGAGCTATCACACCTCCTTTTTACTACACCCCGTAAAGGGTAAAAATACAAGGGAGTTTTTCCAATTGAAGGACAATCGAAACGGGATTTGTTTAAAGATTCAGAGTCGCCACTTGGGAGGTTTATGGTGTCCCAAGTCACCGGTTCCAAATCCCAAATCGAGGAAATTGACTCTATTTACGGTCTACGAATACAGAAATCCGGGTAAAGAATTCTGTTAACCCGGGAGAAGGTGTTAGGCACTCCCGAGTTCCGTGGTTCTAGCACGGTCGCTTTGATTATACTTGGCTTTGACTAAATTGTTTAATTACTGACTTTAGACCCTATGTGCATTTATCCTTTACTGCTTTTTAATTAAGAAAATTATCTCGAAACGGGTCACGCATACGTGTACCCATTTGTTTGGCATGTGAAAAATTATGTCACACGAACGTGTCCACAATTAGTAAAACTTTATTATTATAAAAAAAAATATTTGGTCAAAGTTGCGTGTGTCTAAAGCAAACTATAAACATTTGTCATTTTGTATGATTAAATGGTAGACGACGCACCTCGGACTATATGAGCTAATTTAATTAATAACCTACGAAAACCCATTTTTATTATTAAGAATGTTTGCTCGAAGTTGCGCGAACGCATACTCCGAATTGATTTTTAGAATTGTAATCATATCACGCGAACGTGTACACAATCACAATTGTATTTTAAACGGCCCTAAAGGTTTCTCTACGAATATTTGTTACTGTACCTTTATATTATGAGATTAGCACAAGAATCCATTTGTTACTAAGTGTCTAATTATGGCTCACCTATTAATTACTCGGAATGGCTTGACTCAAATAAAGAGGAAGCCCAAAAGAACTCAAAAATGATAACTTAAAACTAAGCTTAAAAGGGGATAAATAAACAAGGGGTCCGTTCCTTTTGAGTCTAAACCCCACGACGTATTTGCAATTACAACACTTCAGAATTGAAATAATTTGGGCGAAACTCGTTAATGGGCCCAGCTTGTACACACGAGGCGGAAAAGGAGAAATTCAGGGTCAAGGCTTAATGCCTTATTCTCATCCCAGACCAGCCCTCTGAGTTTAGGCTCAATAGAGCCCAAATGGGCATTTCACGTTTCTAATTTCACATTTCACCATACCAAATATGAGATTGATCTTTAGCATTTTCACATTCCCAATCATCAAACAAATGGGCAAACAAATATAAGCTTTAACGTTTATGGACAGACCATAATGCATGAAATGACCAAGTATAAACACCACTGAACTGAATTTGACAAACTGCAACTACCAGTTATCATCCCCTAAACATTTGGGCAGCGTATATGCTTAACCCATCACAGTCAACTTGAGATTAATCTATAATTTGCAAAACAAAAGCAACAAAATAGCAGATGCAGTGAAACTCATACCCAAAAGCACAAAATTGCATGACTGTTTTACCAACACAATTCAGCTGAGTGTCTTTCCAAGTCCTGTTAAACTACTGCGCAACTAATCAAACAGTAATTATTGCGGCTAATTTTCATGTTAGCAACCTATTAGTTTCAGCCAGCATAATAAACAATCACTACACTAAGTAGACACCAATTCATGAGACACGGAAACAGTAGCACTGATCAAAGGAGCCCAGACATATTGGAGCTATTTCATTTCATTCTGCAAATCAAAGCTTCATACATAGCTTCTAAATTCAGAAAATGTGTACCTGGAGAGCAAAATAAGAGAAACGATGGGGATCAGCACAACAAGATAGTATCAATAGATAAACAGCAACACCAGCTAGAACACAACCCCGAATTGAAGGAATTGAACCCACAGAATCAATTAAGTCCAATGGAACAGTAATTTTAAGCAGCTTGACCCAAAACTTTCTAGGAATTAACCTCAAGTCATGCTAAATCTATGAAAATCAGAAAACAGCTTCAGAAAATCAGAGAAGTTTTTAGATTTCTAGCTTTTCCCAAATCTCCTGTGAATTTTGTTTTGTATATATTTTTGATTTCAGTCTTTTTTTGGTTTCTCTAAGGTGCAAAAAACTGTCTTGAATGAGAAGAAGGCTTTATTTTAAAGGCTGAAGGTCTTCTGTGTGCCTTCCAAGGCATGGAAGTTAGATTTTCCAAAATACCCTCATAGGGCATCTTTCAAAACTGATTTTTGGACAACTGTCCATTTCCCTCAGATATTTTCAATTTACAACCTGTTTTCCCTAACTATTTTGGGCAGCTGTCCATTTAGGAAGCTTCCCATCAGTTATTAAAGATTCCTTAGGTTGAAACAATCTCCAAAATTACCTTAAATTCTGAATGCTCACAATCACAATAACAGTAAACAAACGGGCTGACACTTTCAAACAAATTGAAATTCAAAACAACTATTGATATTATGAGAAGCTAGCTTGAATACCCTTCACACATAAACATGAATTCAGAAAATGTTCTTGAAACAAGAATTAATGCAAATGATGAACTATATTTGACTCAGTTCCAAAATTAATTCACAAATGTGAAATGAAACCCAGCGGAAAGAAGAAAATCTCGTGAATTGAAACCAAATTAAACTCAAACCTTACGAAGCCGATTGTCATCGATAACTATGCAAACAAGCTAACTAACAAACTTACGACCAGAACATAATGCAATTAAGCAAGAGACGAAAATTCTGAAGGACAAAAACTGGAAAAACAAACAACCAAGCAAACAAACAGAAGAGATCAACAAGAAACCAATCGACACACTTTATCTTTGCACGAAAACTCTTCGAGTTTCCGCACAAAGAGGGGCAGCTGTGAGCACGTGATTTTTGCCTTACGAAAAACTACTCCAAAATAAATCAAAAAATAAAATAAATTTCTTTTACTGTGTAATTTTTGAATTTGCGTGGTGTTAAATACTTGTGTTATGTCCGTAAGTGTTTACATTGTCATAATAAAATGAAAAAATAAAATAAAATACATATTGCATGCATATAGGATTTAATTATGCATTTAAAAGATAATTTAAATAAAATCACAAAAAAATATGCAATCGTTCTATTTTAAATATTCCACTGTGTGATTGATGTTTTGTCTATGTGTTAAATAATTGTTATAGAGTAATTAATATATTTTTGTGAAGTTAAAATTATTTTATAGTTAATATTAAAAATTTAAATTAGAAAAAATGAAAAAATATATATATATACAAAATCGGACCTGGATTAAAATCCAGGCCCAAAACATTTTAACCCCCACAGCCCAATCCTTTAGCCCAGGTCCGGTCCAAACCAGACGAACCAAAACGACAGCGTTTGGTCGTGGCTTCTCAGAAACCGTTGGATCAAATCCAACCAACGGTCAAGATCTCACCCCCTTTACCCGTAACCCGTAACCCGATCCAGTGACCCGACTCAGCCGACCCTGGCATTAAACCAAACGACATCGTTTGGTTTAATGAATTGATCCTGGCCTTCATCTTACTTGATCGGACGGACAATATCAATCCACCCCACCCCTATATAAGTCCCAGGCCCCTACCCCGACCCCAAACTAAACACCCCCCCTCATACACTGTTCATTATCGTCCCCAAAACCCCCCACTCCTAACCCTAGCCGCCCTATGATCCCACCGCCTGAAACCCGGCGGCATCAACGCCGCCGTTCACCACCTTAACAACCTAGAACCCCTTGAACATCCTCTATCCAGTTATGCTAGCCACTTGGCTCGAATCTGCTTGAAGGTTCTCGAATCTTCATTTGAAGATTCGAGCCGAGTTTAAATCTAAACCTAACAGCCCCAAATCGACACCATAGCTTCCCCTAGCCACCCTGAGTATGGATCTATTGTTTGTTTGGCTCGAATCAGTTCCGAGCTTCTCGAATCTTCTTTTGAAGATTCGGACCAAACAAGAACAAACTCAGATCCGTTTTAAGCTGACACCAAATGACCCCTAGGCTACCCTCACCCTTGTATCATATTTGGTTCTCCTCGAATCTGACCAGAAATGGTTAAATCCCAAATCGAACTTTCAAGAACCCTAAAAATACCAAACTTTTGGATTCTGTTCAGATTGAGTAAAGATTGAGGTTTAATCGACCTTAGTCGAAGTATTTTCAGTGGAAAATACTTCGACTAAGGTCTGTTTGATTTCAAACAAATCCGAAGCCAAGTTGAGTTCGAGTCTGATTAAAATTCAGAGGTACTTTTCTATTTCTGTTTGTGTATTCTGTATGTATTTTCGTTTGTTTTAATAACTTGTTAATTTCTCATATTTTGTTTTGATTAATTCTGTCATCTTTGTCTCATGCCCGTATAATTAGTCAAATAAATGAATTGTTTTTGTTGATTTTGTTTGTTTACAATGTGTGTAATCGACTCGATTAAGTTCGTCGATTAGTTATATTACGAATTTTCATTTCTGAAAATGCTGACTGAAACAGTCTGCTTCTATTGTTTTAGACTGATTATGGACAAATGTTGTAAATAGTCAACTGATTAATACTCGTCAATTAAATCATGTTTGTTTGTGAATCAGTGAATTCAAATGTATGCTGTATATGTTGTTTTCTGAACATTAAGTTCAGGACATTGTCAATATATTGACAATGCTCCTGTTTGTTTGATCTTAGTTCAAAAGCTGAGTTCAGTTGAATTATTAGGCTGAATTCAGTATAATGTTGTTATGATGTTAGTTCTGAATTCAAGTTCACAAAGGTTGGGTAAATACAATTGTATTAGGAGGTTAATCATTAGGAATTGGTTGATAGTTGCTGGACAAGTTTTAATTCAGATAACTTGTTAAAATCTAAGACAGTAATACCAGTAGAAAACAGTAGGTCAGGGACATTTCTGGGATAGAACAATGAGGATAACCTGATAGCATAATGGGCTGAAAGTGAAAAGTTAGTGGCTATTATTTAAAGTGATAATGGGAAACAAAGGGTAATGGGGCTGCTTAAAATCATGTTAGGATCATATAAAGTATTAAAAAGTAGTTTGTAATGGAACTTTCTGTTTTTTTAAAAGAAGAAAGGGGTCCGGGCAGCACTTAAAAGGGAGGAACAGACCTGTATAAGAGGGTGGGAATTGGGACTGATTGGGAGGAGTTTTCAAAAAAAAAAAAAAAGAGTTTGGAGAGATTTTGAAAGAAAAAAATCTGATTTATCAGTTTTCAGAGAGACAGAATTTAGATGAGACTTTAAAAGTTTTCAGACAGAGAAGAGAATTTAGACAGACTTTAAGAGATTTAGAGAGGAAGAGAAAAAATCTGAAAAAAATACAGTTTTCAGACAGAGAGATAGAGCTTAAGGGGACTGGAAGGGTTACAGTCATAATAAATTTGAAGGAGGGTTACAGTCACACACACACACAGATACAGCAGCAGCAATAGAAAATCAGAAAAATGGGAATTTGAAACCGAAAAGAAATTGAAATCTGAAATATTGTTCTTTTGTTGAATCTGTTCAACATTACTTGGTTCCACTGATTCAGTTAACATCTGAAGTGTCTTTTAAAAAATAACTGTACTGTGCATCTGTTTTCTTCGGGTCTTATTATTGCTCAAATCTGTGGGAATACTGGTATTTTGCTGTTTTTGTTACTGCTGCAACTGCTGAAACTTACTTCTTCTACTTCCATTTCCAGGTACATATCCTTTTAAATTCTATGTTGGAAAGAGATTCAGTATGACAGATAAATGAAGCTTGAATTGTAATAATATCTTTATCCATTTAAGCTCTTTAATTAAAAATTCAGTTTTGTTTCTGGATCAAATAAGTAGTATATGTTGATAGGATGACTGTAAGTTAAATATCCTTTATTGAAGACTGTATAAGTGTTGTAACAAGGTTAATTTTCTAAATTTTCATTAAAGTATAATTGTGATTAAGATTGTCAAGGTAGGAAACATGGCATAAAGTGGGCCATTATTTAAATTTTATGGTGTTGTTAGCTAAGTAAAGAGTAATGTAGAAATATCAAGAAAACTACATTACTAACTCTTGTTGTTAAATAAGGTTAAGATGGTATTGATGGTATATTTTTATAAAGATAATAGATGTGTGTATAAACGTTGGTGAAAGGTGATATGATATAGCTTGTTACGATGTTAAAACGTTATGAATGTTTACGACATACAGTTAGGTTGCATGTAAGGTAATTTTATTGAATTAACTTGTATAATAACTCCTTTCCTATAAACTCGATGCCTATCTACCTTCATAAAACAAATTGACCAAATAATTAGGCCTATTAGATTAAAAGCGAGTATATGAGAATGAAACGAGATGTATAAGCACCAATTGCAACACTTTATATCAATGGTAATTAGAAATAGAATTTGTTAGTTTCATATACAATTCATTCTTTGGCATACATATATATGTTGTATTTGCTAAAAAATCAAATTTTTATCCTTTCACTGTGAATTTGAATAGTCTTGGGATGAACATAATTAATACTCGGAAATTATAGTCAACGGGCAATATTTAAAAATTGTGAATTTCTTTTAAAAGAATTTAAAGACATCCCTTGAATATGAATTTCTCAGTATTTTCATATAAAATGTGTAGATACAACAAACAATTTGTGGAAAAATCCCTAATATCATTACAAATATTTTGCGCAATTAGGGATACGTTCGCGTACCCTGATTATATTTTTAAAAGCAAAAATTCGGATTATGCGTACGCGCAATTTCGAGCGAATATTTAATAAAAGGATTTTTTCAAAGGCGTTAAATTAATTTCATAAAAACCCGCGATGTGCGGTTCAATATTTAAGAAAAACAAATATTCTTGATTCAACACAATTTCGAAAAAATGATTGCTTAATAAATATATTATCAAAAGTTATTGTGTACACGTACGCGTGACACAATTCCGCATTTTTAAATTTATAACACGAATATACGTACGCGTAATTCGATTCAAAGAAGGGTCCTTAATCACAATAAGTAAAAGCGGTAGAAAAATCACGTAACAAAAAGTATTTAATAAAAATCAAGATAATTAAGCCAATAATAAAAACAGTTAAGCGACCGTGCTAGAACCACGGAATTCGGAAATGCCTAACACCTTCTTCCGGATTAACAGAATTCCTTACTCAGGATTTCTGGTTCGCAGAATAATAAACAGAGTCATATTCTCCTCGATTCAGGGATTAAAATTGGTGACTTGGGACGCCTTAAAATTCCCAGGTGGCGACTCTGAAACAAATAAACAAATCCCGTTTCGACTGTCCTTCAATTGGAGAAAACTCCCCACGCGCCCCGCGGGCGCGGAAAAAGGAGGTGCGACAGCTCTGGCGACTCCGCTGGGGATAATATTGTAACCCAGAACCATTGGTTCAGGGTTTAAAGAATTCGAGCTTAAAATATCTGTGTTAATTGGCTTTATTTACTATATGATTTTCAACTGTTTATATGCTAACATGCTAAATGTTTTTTTACTGCTTTAATATTATTTGAATTGTGAATATATACAACTGCTACGAAACCCCTTTCTTTCTGAGTCTTCTGAATTTATGGTGTACACGTGCGCGTGACCCACCTTTCTGTTAAAGTCATACCAAATAAGACGGAGTTGGGACAAGTAACTAGGCCGGGCAGACTTTCGTGCTCCCGGTACGTTGCCCCCGCTTCGGCTCAAACTGTCCGTTTGGGTAAGCCAGGTTTAGAACAATCAACCTAAGGTTTTACACTTAGAATAACTCAGCCATGTACCGGATCCCTAGTAGGAACGAATATTTGCATCATATGCATTTGGCCTTGGAGACTCAACACAGGGGTTGGGTCTGTCTAGGACAGGTGAACCCAAAATAAAAAGACCATCATGATGCATCCTACTTGTTACTTGTGCATTCATTTGCCTCGAACATGCTTGTTGACCAGCTTAAATAAAATCATGGTAAGAAGAAAGGAATAAAATGGGTTGTTTTAAAAATTTCGAAAAAAAATATAGTTTTAAATTTTGAAATAAAGGTATTTAATAAATAAAAAAAAATTCGAAAATGATTTTTTTAGTATAAATTTTCAAAATGAATTTTGACTTTATCAAAATTAAATTTCAGATACAAAATGAGCACTACACAAAGCCCCTCATCCACAAGTACGGAAGAATTTCTATGTCAGCTTCAAATGTGGTGGTATGATTTAGGCGAAGACGGTCAAAAATGGGTCGTCAAGCATTTGGGAAATCTCACGGACATTATGAAAGTTAAACCCCGTGATGATCTGATTGCGGCGTTAGTAACTTTCTGGGATCCTGTTCACAATGTTTTTCGTTTCTCTGACTTCGAGCTTACTCCTACATTAGAGGAGATAGCTGGCTATGTTGGTTTTGACGGAAGTTTAAGAAATCAAAGCTTGATATTCACAAAGGCTCCTTCGGTACATCGATTCTTCGGTCTTCTGAACATCAGCAGTCAAATCAGGAAAAGCAATGTCATCAATGGATGTTGTTCCTTCAACTTTTTGTATTCAAGGTTCGGAAAGTCAGATGGGTTCGAAATTCATGAGAAAGGCCTTACCAATAAGCAAAACAAAGACACTTGGCAGATTCACCGTCACTTTGCTTTCATGGTAGCTTTTCTAGGAGTCATGGTCTTTCCAAACAAAGAGCGAACAATTGATATTCGCACCGCGAAAGTTGTGCAAATCCTCACGACCAAAGAAAATCACACCCTTGTCCCCATCATTCTATCAGATATTTATCGGGCTTTAACTTTATGTAAATCAGGAGCAAAGGTCTTCGAAGGATGCAAAATTTTGTTGCAAATGTGGGTGATGGAGCATCTCCAACAACAGCCCAAGATCATACAGTATGGGTCAAACAATGATAATTGCATCGAGAGCTATGAGGAAAGAACAAAATATTATCAGGCTCCAGAAGGGATAGAAGCATGGGTATCTCATCTAAAGGCTTTAACGGCAAATCAAATTGAATGGACTCTGGGATGGTTCCCGATGAGGGAAGTAATACACATGTCAGCCTCAAATAGTTATCTACTACTATTGGGATTGAGAAGCATTCAGCCATATGCACCACTGAGAGTCCTAAGGCAATTAGGGAGATATCAAATAGTTCCTGATGATGAAGATTTGAGTGTGCAAGTAATCGAATTACACCCAGAAGCCACTATTCCCGAGGCTCTACTTCAGCAGATGTGGAATGGGTGCCGATACTTGAAAAGTGATACTCAAGTCCCAGACGCTACAAAGGGTGAGATAAATCCTGGATATGCAAGGTGGTTTGAAAAACGATCTCGCGTGGATGATGTATCAGAGCCTGAGCTAAGAAGGCCAACAAAAAGACCCCATGTTCAAAACTTCAGTGATAAAATCCAAGAACGGTTGATCTGGGGAGAAAAGGAAAAAGGGTACAAAGCAACTATCCATGCCCTAAAAGAAAATCTAAGAAGCCTCAGTTTGGAGAAAGATTTGCAAGCACAAGAAGCCGAAGGCGAGAAAAAGAGTCTAGCTTGTGAGAATGAAAATCTTCATGCTCGATTCCAAAAAATGAAAAGAGTTTCTGAAACGCCAAAGAGGAGCTGGAAGGATCAAAAAACCATCGCCAATCTCTTTGAAAGAATGCAAGATTATGATTCCATTCTTGCGGAAAACGAAAGGGCATTGAGCAAAGCAAAAGAAAGGATCCAACAATTAAACGAAGAAGCCAGATCTAACAAGGAACGCCAAGATAGGCAATCCGAAAAAGACAAGGCACAATTCAAGAAGGAAAAGGACTATTGGATGCGATCAGAAGACCAGCTTTGTGCACAACTAGAAGAGGCAAGAAGATGCAACAGAGAACACCAACAAGCAGACCTCGACAGGGAAAGATCGCAAGCAAGATTAGAGCAGGCCAGACTCCGAGCTCTATTAGAATCAGCTCTAGATCGTGAAAACCGTGTCAGAGATATAGCCACCACTCGTCAGCAGCAATTGCAAGACCAAGACCAACGTCTCCAAGGTTTCAGGGCACAAATCCATGACTTGGCAGTCTTCACATCTCAAAGTTATGTAAACTACCAAGGAATGGATTATGAAAGGTTTACAGAGCATGCGCCCACTTTTGCTCGTCATCTAGCAATGGAGTTGGAAAGGATGTATCGTACGCTGGGAGGCCATCCGGGTCAAGCCCCACATTGAGCAGATAATCCAATATTTGACAACAAAAGTGGAAAGTGGGGCATGTTGTGAGAGGTTATGAAGTGTATCTTTTATTTTGATTTAAGTGTGTGTGTTTCAAGCTATTTTCTTAAAGTTTTCAAATGTAATTCCATCTTCGTGTAATGAATAAAAGTGATTGCCTTTAGTCCGAGCTACGCAAGGTCTGATTCATGTAAGGGCATGATACGTAGGCAATCTCTCAGATTCGACCACCACGATAAAAGATATATATAATAAATAAAAATGAATAACAATAAAAATTTCAAGAAAGCTGGGACGACACAAGCAGCCGAGCAAATGCATAATAGAAAGGGATTATTTGTCTAGGAGCATTGCATCTCAACGTATGATTATATATGTGTTAAACTCTCAAAACTAACAAATTTGTTCATTTCCAGAATTCAAGCAGTTAGTTTCTCTAAAGAGTATGCTGGCATATTATCACTATCACACAAGATCAAAAGGACCAATACCCGAAAGTATGTCTATCCCAGATGTTGACACAGGTATGGAACTAGAGGAGATGGATGTCGGGAAAATGAAAGAAGAGATGTTTAAGCTCAAGCAGCAAATGGCTGAGATGTACCAAGCATGGTCTACAGGACAGCTACCCCCATCTTACCCAAATAACCCTGCTCCATCAATGACCCAAACTCAGGATAATATCACCACTGAATTATCCCCAAACTTCCCCATTTACCAGCACTACCGAGGCACCACCTCTCAGACACCGCAGTCTCCACCTCCGAAGCCCGTTCCATATTTTCCTCCACCTATGACTCCTGTTTTTGTAGCACCTCCCCTTGCTACATTCCACAAATCTCCTAGTGAGCCTACATTCCAGGCCCAGGACAACCAATATTACCCCCTGGAGCCCACCCTCAAAGCCTCCGAAATTCATTCAACCACTCCTCGTTTTGATCTCCCAAACGAAATTGACAAGCCAGCCAAAAATGCTGAGCAAGAAGAGAAGTTCAGGAAGGTCAAGAGTCTAGAACAATCGTTCAGAGACATGCGAGGATTAGGTGGGCAAGTCAGTGTAGCCTACAAAGATTTGTGTTTGTTCCCAAACGTACAATTACCAGTTGGCTTCAAGATGCCCAAATTTGACTTATACAACGGGCACGGTGACCCAGTAGCCCACTTAAGGGGTTTCTGTAGCAAGATGCGAGGAGCTGGGGGAAAAGATGAATTATTAATGGCTTACTTCAGTCAAAGTCTAAGCGGATCAGCTTTGGAGTGGTATACACGCCAGGACCATGGGAGATGGTACACCTGGGATGACCTGGCACAGGCATTCGCATACCATTTCCAATACAATCTGGAAATCATCCCAGATCGATTATCTTTGACAAAATTTGAGAAGAAACATAATGAAAGTTTCAGAGAGTATGGTTTTCGGTGGAGAGAACAGGCAGCAAGAGTGGATCCTCCTATGAAGGAGAGCGAAATGGTAGACTACTTCCTCCAAGCCTTGGAACCGACTTACTATGCCCATTTGGTTTCAGCGGTTGGGAAATCATTCAACGAAGTAGTGAAGATGGGAGGTATGGTGGAAGAAGGCCTCAAGACAAATAAAATCATGAGCTATTCAGCAATTAAGGCAACTACTCAAGCTATTCAAGGCGGGGTAGGAGGAATCGGAAGAAAGAAGAGGGAGGAAGCAGCCGTAGTTGATTCAGGAATTTGGTCAGGACCCAGAGGTTCACCGCTTTACTATAATCAACAACGACCTCGCCAATCAGCTTACCACCATGATTCATCCTACTATCACCCTTCAGAGCCTCATTTTTCCATTAACCATGCTCAAGCATACAATCAGCCACCTGTTCACACCAAATGGCGTGCTCCTGTCACATCAAATAACTTACCCACGAGCCTATCCCGGACCAGGTTTCAGGCCTAGGCCAGCATTCAGGGGAGAAAGGGAACAGAAAAAGAAAACTTACACTCCATTGGGAGAGTCTTACACTAGTCTGTTCCACAGGCTGAGACAGCTAGACATGCTGAGACCAATACAATCCAAACTACCCAATCCTCCTCCAAAGAATCTGGATTACACCATTAGCTGTGAATATTGCTCCGGTGCACCAGGCCATGATACGGAGAAATGTTGGCATTTGAAAAATGCAATACAAGAGCTGATTGATACTAATAAAATCGAGGTTCAAACCCCCGAAGCCCCAAATATCAATAGAAATCCAATGCCAGCCCATCAAGAGGCTAATATGATAGAAATCATACAAACTGATGGGGAGACAAAGAAGCCGTCACAAACTGTCATGATGATCAAGTCTCATGAAACCAAGCCAGATAAGCAGTTAATGGAGGAGAAGCCGGTGTCTAAGCAGAACAAAAATGGTGATGAACCGTCTATGATAGTCGATGAGGGATCATCGAGCAAAGTTGCCGCAAAACAAGAAAGGCCGAAAGTGATAGTACCAGGGGTTGCTAACAAACCCATTGTATTCGTGGAAGGAGCCCGTACAGATCGGGTTATTATTGCACCTGTAATCCAGCTGCCGGTCATCAACAACAAAGCCATCCCATGGAACTACGAACGAGTGACTGTAATGTACAAGGGAAAAGAAATCAAGGAAGAAGTGTGTGAGGTGCAAGGCTTGACTCGTTCGGGAAGATGTTTTACTCCCGAAGAGCTGAGAAAAACTAAAAACAATCCAATGCCAACAAAGAGAGCTGTGACGGAAGAAGAGGCGGAGGAGTTTTTAAGAAAAATGAAACTCCATGATTATTCTGTTGTGGATCAATTAAAGAAGACCCCCGCTCAAATTTCATTGTTGTCATTACTGATCCATTCAGAGGAACACCGTCTGGCGTTGATGAAAATCCTGAATGAAGCTCATGTTCCTGAAAAGATCTCTGTAAATCATTTGGGAAAAATAGCCAACAGAATCTTTGAGACAAACAGAATTACATTTGCTGATGATGAATTACCTGTGGAAGGTACCGAGCACAACAGAGCTCTTTACCTCACCGTGAAATGTGAAAACTCCATAGTAACCCGGGTATTGGTTGACAATGGGTCAAGTGCAAACATATGCCCTCTCTCCACTTTAAACAAATTAAAAATTAAAGGGGAGAGGATCCAGAAGAACAGTATCTGTGTACGGGGGTTTGACGGTGGAAGCAGAGATTCATTTGGCGACATAGTGTTGGAACTAACAATAGGGCCAGTTGAATTCACAATGGAATTCCAAGTGTTGGACATAACTGTTTCTTACAACTTGTTATTGGGTCGACCATGGATCCATGCTGCTAAAGCAGTCCCGTCAACACTACATCAGGCTGTCAAGTTTGAATGGGATCATCAAGAAGTAGTCGTGTATGGAGAAGAAAGTTTAAATGCTCACAGCAGTACCATTGTACCGGTCGAGGGAACAGAAAATGACCAGGGACCATGGGTATACCAAGTGACCGACACAGTGTCGATAGAGAAAATTCCAGAGGGGAAATATCTTCCAAATCCAAAGATATCCTCTGCATCAGTCATGGTAGCTTATGAAATGTTAAAGAATGACTTTATACCCGACAAAGGTCTGGGTTTATCTTTGCAAGGAATTATACAACCAGTATCTCTCCCCGAGAGCTGGGGAACATTCGGTTTGGGGTTCATACCCACTACCAATGACGTGATAAGGGCTAGGAAGCTGAAACACCAAGCATGGGTTCTTCCAAAACCAGTCCCACATTTGTCAAAGTCTTTTGTCAAGACCGGTGCTAAAAATCGCCCGATAACAACAATTCCTAAATCCCAGTTCAATCCTGAGGAGGAATTAATTGAAAGATTCGAGAAATTGTTTAGTGATGTGAATATGTTGGAAAGCGGAGAAGGGTGTAGCAACGCAGAAGTTCAATTCGTTGGGCCAGAAACAAAGCTCAATAATTGGAAAGCCACTCCTCTCCCAATTCGAAAGGAGTCTTGGTAGTTTATTTTGATTTTCTTTCAGTTTGTTTGGGTTACTTCAGGGTTGTAATCCCAAAGCTTATCTTACAGTTTGTTTGAAGTGTGCAAACCTTGTTATCTTTCATCATCCAATAAAAAGCAGTTTCCTTTTTATTATCATTCCTGATAGTTTTCTTTTCTTTTTCTTCTTTCCTGTACAGTTCCTTTTACGCTGGCTCTAGTGATATGGCATGCATGAGGAATCCTCAGCCCAGTCTTAAAAATCAATCTGGTTCCGAAATATTAATTCAAGAAATATATTGTGATTATGAATCAGAATATGATGAAGATGAGGTTTTTGAAGAGATTAGTAAAGAGTTAATTCACTTTGAGGAAAAAATCAAACCTAACTTGAGTGATACCGAGGACATCAATATAGGGGACACGAGTAATATCCGAGAAACTAAAATAAGTGTCCATCTGGAACCAAAGATCCGAGAGGAGTTAATTAAAGCACTCATAGAATTCAAAGATGTTTTTGCATGGTCGTATGACGACATGCCGGGCCTGAGCACTGATTTAGTGGTTCACAAATTGCCCACCGATCCAACGGTGCCTCCTGTCAAGCAGAGGCTGAGAAAATTCAAGCCTGACATGAGTGTGAGAATTAAGGAAGAAATCACCAAACAATTGGAAGCAAAGGTCATTCGAGTCACTCGATATCCTGTTTGGTTGGCTAATATCATTCCTGTGCCAAAGAAAGACGGCAAAATTAGAGTATGCGTCGACTATCGCAATCTCAACAAAGCAAGTCCAAAGGATAATTTCCCATTACCCAATATCCATATTTTAATCGACAATTGTGCCAAGCATGATATAGGGTCTTTTGTGGATTGTTATGCCGGGTATCATCAAATTCTAATGGATGAAGAAGATGCAGAAAAGACGGCATTCATCACACCATGGGGAACTTATTGCTACCGGGTAATGCCATTCGGTTTGAAGAACGCCGGAGCAACCTATATGAGAGCAATGACCACAGTGTTTCATGATATGATACACAAGGAGATTGAGGTATACGTGGACGATGTGATCATAAAATCAAAGCATCAGGCCGACCACGTTGGGGATTTGAGGAAGTTCTTCTTAAGACTTCGCAGGTACAACCTCAAGCTTAACCCTGCCAAGTGCGCATTTGGAGTTCCATCTGGAAAGTTGCTGGGATTCATAGTCAGTCGACGAGGCATCGAGCTAGACCCATCAAAGATCAAAGCCATCCAAGAACTGCCACCTCCAAGAAACAAAACTGAAGTAATGAGTTTGTTGGGAAGATTGAATTATATCAGCAGGTTTATTGCTCAGCTCACAACAACTTGTGAGCCAATTTTCAAATTGTTGAAAAAGGATGCTGCGGTCAAATGGACCGATGAGTGTCAAGAAGCGTTCGATAAGATAAAAGGGTACTTGTCGAACCCACCCGTGTTGGTCCCGCCAGAGCCAGGAAGACCTTTGATTCTTTACTTAACGGTTTTGGAAAATTCATTTGGTTGTGTATTGGGGCAACATGACCTCACTGGCAGAAAAGAACAGGCCATCTACTACCTTAGCAAGAAGTTCACAGCTTATGAGGTTAAGTATACTCATTTGGAAAAGACATGTTGCGCCCTAACATGGGTAGCTCAAAAATTGAAACACTATTTGTCATCCTACACTACTTACCTCATTTCTCGGTTGGATCCATTGAAATACATTTTTCAAAAGCCTATGCCAACAGGAAGACTTGCAAAGTGGCAGATATTGCTCACAGAGTTTGACATCATCTATGTAACTCGAACTGCGATGAAAGCCCAAGCACTGGCCGATCATTTGGCCGAAAACCCGGTCGATGAGGAATATGAGCCATTGAAAACTTATTTTCCTGATGAAGAAACAATGCATATCGACGAGGTGGAGCGAATTGAAAAACTTGGCTGGAAATTTTTCTTTGATGGAGCCGCTAACATGAAAGGAGTTGGGATAGGAGCTGTAATCATTTCTGAAACAGGGCATCACTATCCTGTTACGGCTCAATTACGATTTTATTGCACCAATAATATGGCTGAATATGAAGCTTGCATTTTGGGGTTAAGGCTAGCCGCAGACATGGGTATCCGAGAAATCTTAGTCATGGGAGATTCGGATCTTTTGGTACATCAAATTCAAGGAGAATGGGAAACCCGAGACTTGAAGCTCATACCATACCGACAATGTCTACATGATCTTTGTCAGCGGTTTCAATCAGTGGAATTCCAACATATTCCAAGAATCCATAATGAGGTGGCCGATGCATTGGCTACCCTGGCATCAATGTTGCACCATCCGGACAAAGCTTATGTAGATCCAATACATATTCAAGTCCACAATCAACACGCTTATTGCAATATGGTTGAAGAAGAATTTGATGGTGAACCATGGTTCCACGACATCAAGGAGTATATCAGGATGGGGATATATCCCGCACAAGCCACAGGAGATCAAAAGAGGACCATTAGGCGATTGGCAAATGGATTCTTCTTAAGCGGAGGAGTTTTGTATAAAAGAACACCAGATCTTGGATTATTAAGATGCATAGATGCCAGACAAGCTACAGCTATCATGTCTGAAGTACATTCAGGAGTTTGCGGACCCCACATGAGTGGATATGTGTTGGCAAAGAAAATCCTCCGAGCTGGTTACTATTGGCTTACCATGGAGCGAGATTGTATCAGTTTTGTGTGCAAGTGTCATCAATGCCAAATACACGGAGATTTGATTCATTCTCCACCATCCGAGTTGCACACAATGTCGGCACCATGGCCCTTCGTTGCCTGGGGCATGGATGTGATTGGACCAATTGAGCCGACAGCATCCAATGGACACAGGTTCATTCTGGTAGCTATTGATTATTTTACCAAATGGGTTGAGGCCAAGACATTCAAATCAGTGACCAAGAAAGCTGTGGTCGATTTTGTCCACTCAAATATCATATGTCGATTCGGAATCCCGAAGGTGATCATCACAGATAACGGTGCTAATCTTAACAGCAACTTAATGAAGGAAGTATGTCAACAGTTTAAGATTACACATCGTAACTCTACCCCATATCGGCCCAAGGCGAATGGAGCAGTAGAAGCAGCCAACAAAAACATAAAGAAGATACTTCGGAAAATGGTAGAAGGTTCAAAATAATGGCATGAAAAATTACCATTTGCATTATTGGGATACCGCACTACTGTTCGCACTTCAGTAGGAGCAACTCCTTATTTGTTGGTATATGGCACTAAAGCAATAATTCCTGCAGAAGTTGAGATTCCTTCCCTTCGGATCATCGCCGAAGCAAAGATTGATGATGATGAATGGGTCAAAACTCGTCTAGAACAGTTAAACTTGATTGATGAAAAACGATTGACCGCAGTATGCCATGGTCAATTATATCAAAGAAGAATAGAAAGAGCATACAACAAAAAGGTGCATCCCCGAAAGTTTGAAGTAGGTCAGCATGTGCTGAAACGTATTTTTCCACATCAGGTCGAGGCAAAAGGCAAATTTGCCCCTAATTGGCAAGGACCATTCATTGTGACCAGAGTATTATCGAATGGTGCACTATGTTTAAAAGATATTGAAGGCAAATGCATAGATATGGCGATCAATTCTGACGCGGTAAAGAGATATTATGCATAAAATTTTTGAATGTTTGTATTTAGCATTATTTCGAAGATTGGAATGACAAAGGCAATTTATTCTGCTATCCAAACACTATACCCTTTGTTTCCCCCCTTTGAGCCATACTTGTTTCTTTCCTACCCCCTCTTGGAAGCAATGAAAAACAAATATGAAAAAAAAAATCAAACCACTATTATTGTAGTGAACTACGTTTGACCTGATTCCTCAAAGAAGGATACGTAGGCGCCTCACGGCTCGGTCATAAGGTGCATGATATACATAATGTGCACAAAAAGTTATGTCAAGCGACCCCAATCAAAAACTGGGGCAGAAATTGTATTGGAAATAAGAAAAAGATTCCAAGAGTTGTAATTTTAAACCCATACCAGAACTGTTTAGCTTTTAATACCTTTTCCATTTCTAACCCCATACCAGAAAGACCTTTCGACCAATCTTAGAAAAATGCTGAGTCAAGCAAATGAAGATGGTTCATAACACTCTGGTACAAACAAGAAAAGAAAGTAAAAATGAGAGAGTCTTATAGGTGAAAACCCACACGGGCACCATAAGGCGACGGAAGTTGAGAGAAAAGTAAAATGAGAGAGTCTTATTGGTGAAAACCTTCATAGGCACCCTAAGGCGAAAAAGAAGTGAAAAAAATGAGGAAAGTTTATCGATGAAAACTCTTTGAGACAATTGAAAGGAGATTGATTAAAAGACTGGGTTGATTAATCCGAAATGCATACCCTGATCATTGGTGCCAGTAATTCCAATCAGATAAGTCCTTTATTCCTTTTCCAACAGTCATCCAAAAATTGGATTTTTCTTTTCATTCTATAATTGTCGAAATCAGCGTATTTCGTTACTAATAATCTTACTTTCTCCAAGCTTTGAGATAAGTTTTATTCCAAACAAATAAGAAGGAATGTCAAGGTATACTACCAAGATTCAAGGTTACAAAATACAGCCACGAAAGGTGGGAGATAAAATACGGGTGTAAGAAAGATGAAATCAAAAGTGGATCAGCAAAGTCAGAAGGGACATATGATTACAGTTAAAAGGTTTTGAAAGAAAACATACAGAGGGGAATCCTATAGTCAAGAATCAATTACAAGGACAAAACAGTCTTTTCAACCATTCCAAGGCAATAAAGAGAGACGAAGAGAAGCATCACCATCGGCAAGAATACCCCAGTCAACCACCCTGCTTTAAACTAACGAAGTTTTCTTTGAAAACAGGGGCAAATACAATATTTGTGTCAGGAAATACCTGGTAAAAGAATTGAAGAAGTCAGGCGTCCACCTAGAGAATGAGGATGAAGAATTGAAGAAGTCAGGCGTCCACCTGGAGAATGAGGATGAGAATTGAAGAAGTCAGGCGTCCACCTGGAGAATGAGGATGAAGAAGTTAAAAAGAAGTCAGGCGTCCACCTGGAGAATGAGGATGAAGAATTGAAGAAGTCAGGCGTCCACCTGGAGAATGAGGATGAAGAATTGAAGAAATCAGGCGTCCACCTGGAGAATGAGGATGAGAATTGAAGAAGTGAGGCGTCCACCTGGAGAATGAGGATGAAGAATTAAAGAAGTCAGGCGTCCACCTGGAGAATGAGGATGAAGAAGTTAAAAGAAGTCAGGCGTCCACCTGGAGAATGAGGATGAGAATTGAAGAAGTCAGGCGTCCACCTGGAGAATGAGGATGAAGAAGTTAAAAAGAAGTCAGGCGTCCACCTGGAGAATGAGGATGAAGAATTGAAGAAGTCAGGCGTCCACCTGGAGAATGAGGATGAGAATTGAAGAAGTCAGGCGTCCACCTGGAGAATGAGGATGAAGAATTAAAGAAGTCAGGCGTCCACCTGGAGAATGAGGATGAAGAATTAAAGAAGTCAGGCGTCCACCTGGAGAATGAGGATGAAGAAGTTAAAAGAAGTCAGGCGTCCACCTGGATGAGGATGAGAATTGAAGAAGTCAGGCGTCCACCTGGAGAATGAGGATGAGAATTAAAGAAGTCAGGCGTCCACCTGGAGAATGAGGATGAGAATTAAAGAAGTCAGGCGTCCACCTGGAGAATGAGGATGAAGAATTGAAGAAGTCAGGCGTCCACCTGGAGAATGAGGATGAAGAATTGAAGAAGTCAGGCGTCCACCTGGAGAATGAGGATGAGAATTGAAGAAGTCAGGCGTCCACCTGGAGAATGAGGATGAAGAAGTTAAAAAGAAGTCAGGCGTCCACCTGGAGAATAAGGATGAAGAAAAAAAGAAGTCAGGCGTCCACCTGGAGAATGAGGATGAAGAAAGAAAAGAAGCAGTCAAGGCACCCACCTGAAGAACGAGGGAATGAAATTGAAGTGTTGAAATCAAAAGCCCGCTCATATGAAAAAGGAGCACACTTAGAATCAATAAAGCAGAGGAGTCCAACAGAATCCCCAGCAAGAAACAACAAGAGTCCCAAAAGAAAATACGGGACACAATGAAAAGGAATACGGAATAAGCCAAATGCCCAAAAGTCACCAAGATATCAAGACAACAAGAAACGCAAGGGCATGATCTAGATAAGATTTTTATAATTCCTGTACCATAATCTAGTTTAATTTTTGTATTACCTTTGAAGTAAGGTGTAATAAGGAGGTCAGCAAGCAGTAAAAACAGCACGAAGCAGCAGTAACGTCACAATCCCACGGTAGTCCCAGCTACAAAAAAACTTCCCGAACTACATTGACCTGATTCCTTTATAGCCAAGGATATGTAGGAGACCTTTGAAGCAGAGGTTAGGTCAAATCTTTCAAAAAATGCTTCCCACGGAGTATTTGAACGGGCAAAAATCGCTCGTATCCGCTCACTTTATCTTTGCACGAAAACTCTTCGAGTTTCCGCGCAAAGAGGGGCAGCTGTGAGCACGTGATTTTTGCCTTACGAAAAAAACTATTCCAAAATAAATCAAAAAATAAAATAAATTTCTTTTACTGTGTAATTTTTGAATTTGCGTGGTGTTAAATACTTGTGTTATGTCCGTAAGTGTTTACATTGTCATAATAAAATGAAAAAATAAAATAAAATACATATTGCATGCATATAGGATTTAATTATGCATTTAAAAGATAATTTAAATAAAATCACAAAAAATATGCAATCGTTCTATTTTAAATATTCCACTGTGTGATTGATGTTTTGTCTATGTGTTAAATAATTGTTATAGAGTAATTAATATATTTTTGTGAAGTTAAAATTATTTTATAGTTAATATTAAAAATTTAAATTAGAAAAAATGAAAATATATATATATATATATATACAAAATCGGACCTGGATTAAAATCCAGGCCCAAAACATTTTAACCCCCACAGCCCAATCCTTTAGCCCAGGTCCGGTCCAAACCAGACGAACCAAAACGACAGCGTTTGGTCGTGGCTTCTCAGAAACCGTTGGATCGAATCCAACCAACGGTCAAGATCTCACCCCTTTTACCCGTAACCCGTAACCCGATCCAGTGACCCGACTCAGCCGACCCTGGCATTAAACCAAACGACATCGTTTGGTTTAATGAATTGATCCTGGCCCTTCATCTTACTTGATCGGACGGACAATATCAATCCACCCCACCCCTATATAAGTCCCAGGCCCCTACCCCGGCCCCAAACTAAACACCCCCCTCCTACACTGTTCATCATCGTCCCCCAAACCCCCACTCCTAACCCTAGCCGCCCTATGATCCCACCGCCTGAAACCCGGCGGCATCAACGCCGCCGGTCACCACCTTAACAACCTAGAACCCCCTGAACATCCTCTATCCAGTTATGCTAGCCACTTGGCTCGAATCTGCTTGAAGGTTCTCGGAATCTTCATTTGAAGATTCGAGCCGAGTTTAAATCTAAACCTAACAGCCCCAAATCGACACCATAGCTTCCCCTAGCCACCCTGAGTATGGATCTATTGTTTGTTTGGCTCGAATCAGTTCCGAGCTTCTCGAATCTTCTTTTGAAGATTCGGACCAAACAAGAACAAACTCAGATCCATTTTAAGCTGACACCAAATGACCCCTAGGATACCCTCACCCTTGTATCATATTTGGTTCTCCTCGAATCTGACCAGAAATGGTTAAATCCCAAATCGAACTTTCAAGAACCCTAAAAATACCAAACTTTTGGATTCTGTTCAGATTGAGTAAAGATTGAGGTTTAATCGACCTTAGTCGAAGTATTTTCAGTGGAAAATACTTCGACTAAGGTCTGTTTGATTTCAAACAAATCCGAAGCCAAGTTGAGTTCGAGTCTGATTAAAATTCAGAGGTACTTTTCTATTTTTGTTTGTGTATTCTGTATGTATTTTCGTTTGTTTTAATAACTTGTTAATTTCTCATATTTTGTTTTGATTAATTCTGTCATCTTTGTCTCATGCCCGTATAATTAGTCAAATAAATGAATTGTTTCTGTTTATTTTGTTTGTTTACAATGTGTGTAATCGACTCGATTAAGTTCGTCGATTAGTTATATTACGAATTTTCATTTCTGAAAATGCTGACTGAAACAATCTGCTTCTATTGTTTTAGACTAATTATTGACAAATGTTGTAAATAGTCAACTGATTAATACTCGTCAATTAAATCATGTTTGTTTGTGAATCAGTGAATTCAAATGTATGCCGTATATGTTGTTTTCTGAACATTAAGTTCAGGACATTGTCAATATATTGACAATGCTCCTGTTTGTTTGATCTTAGTTCAAAATCTGAGTTCAGTTGAATTATTAGGCTGAATTCAGTATAATGTTGTTATGATGTTAGTTCTGAATTCAAGTTCACAAAGGTTGGGTAAATAAAATTGTATTAGGAGGTTAATCATTAGGAATTGGTTGATAGCTGCTGGACAAGTTTTAATTCAGATAACTTGTTAAAATCTAAGACAGTAATACCAGTAGAAAACAGTAGGTCAGGGACATTTCTGGGATAGAACAATGAGGATAACCTGATAGCATAATGGGCTGAAAGTGAAAAGTTAGTGGCTATTATTTAAAGTGATAATGGGAAACAAAGGGTAATGGGGCTGCTTAAAATCAGGTTAGGATCATATAAAGTATTAAAAAGTAGTTTGTAATGGAACTTTATGTTTTTTTAAAAGAAGAAAGGGGTCCGGGCAGCACTTAAAAGGGAGGAACAGACCTGTATAAGAGGGTGGGAATTGGGACTGATTGGGAGGAGTTTTCAAAAAAAAAAAAGAGTTTGGAGAGATTTTGAAAGAAAAAAATCTGATTTATCAGTTTTCAGAGAGATAGAATTTAGATGAGACTTTAAAAGTTTTCAGACAGAGAAGAGAATTTAGACAGACTTTAAGAGATTTAGAGAGGAAGAGAAAAAATCTGAAAAAAATACAGTTTTCAGACAGAGAGATAGAGCTTAAGGGGACTGGAAGGGTTACAGTCATAATAAATTTGAAGGAGGGTTACAGTCACACACACACACAGATACAACAGCAGCAATAGAAAATCAGAAAAATGGGAATTTGAAACCGAAAAGAAATTGAAATCTGAAATATTGTTCTTTTGTTGAATCTGTTCAACTTTACTTGGTTCCACTGATTCAGTTAACATCTGAAGTGTCTTTTAAAAAATAACTGTACTGTGCATCTGTTTTCTTCGGGTCTTATTATTGCTCAAATCTGTGGGAATACTGGTATTTTGCTGTTTTTGTTACTGCTGCAACTGCTGAAACTTACTTCTTCTACCTCCATTTCCAGGTACATATCCTTTTAAATTCTATGTTGGAAAGAGATTCAGTATGACAGATAAATGAAGCTTGAATTGTAATAATATCTTTATTCATTTAAGCTCTTTAATTAAAAATTCAGTTTTGTTTCTGGATCAAATAAGTAGTATATGTTGATAGGATGACTGTAAGTTAAATATCTTTTATTGAAGACTGTATAAGTGTTGTAACAAGGTTAATTTTCTAAATTTTCATTAAAGTATAATTGTGATTAAGATTGTCAAGGTAGGAAACATGGCATAAAGTGGGCCATTATTTAAATTTTATGGTGTTGTTAGCTAAGTAAAGAGTAATGTAGAAATATCAAGAAAACTACATTACTAACTCTTGTTGTTAAATAAGGTTAAGATGGTATTGATGGTATATTTTTATAAAGATAATAGATGTGTGTATAAACGTTGGTGAAAGGTGATATGATATAGCTTATTACGATGTTGAAACGTTATGAATGTTTACGACATACAGTTAGGTTGCATGTAAGGTAATTTTATTGAATTAACTTTTATAATAACTCCTTTCCTATAAATTCGATGCCTATCTACCTTCATAAAACAAATTGACCAAATAATTAGGCCTATTAGATTAAAAGCGAGTATATGAGAATGAAACGAGATGTATAAGCACCAATTACAACACTTTATATCAATGGTAATTAGAAATAGAATTTGTTAGTTTCTTATACAATTCATTCTTTGGCATACATATATATGTTGTATTTGCTAAAAAATCAAATTTTTATCCTTTCACTGTGAATTTGAATAGTCTTGGGATGAACATAATTAATACTCGGAAATTATAGTCAACGGGCAATATTTAAAAATTGTGAATTTCTTTTAAAAGAATTTAAAGACATCCCTTGAATATGAATTTCTCAGTATTTTCATATAAAATGTGTAGATACAACAAACAATTTGTGGAAAAATCCCTAATATCATTACAAATATTTTGCGCAATTAGGGATACGTTCGCGTACCCTGATTATATTTTTAAAAGCAAAAATTCGGACTATGCGTACGCGCAATTTCGAGCGAATATTTAATAAAAGGATTTTTTCAAAGGCATTAAATTAATTTCATAAAAACCCGCGATGTGCGGTTCAATATTTAAGAAAAACAAATATTCTTGATTCAACACAATTTCGAAAAAATGATTGCTTAATAAATATATTATCAAAATTTATTGTGTACACGTACGCGTGACACAATTCCGCATTTTTAAATTTATAACACGAATATACGTACGCGTAATTCGATTCAAAGAAGGGTCCTTAATCACAATAAGTAAAATCGGTAGAAAAATCACGTAACAAAAAGTATTTAATAAAAATCAAGATAATTAAGCCAATAATAAAAACAGTTAAGCGATCGTGCTAGAACCACGGAATTCGGAAATGCCTAACACCTTCTTCCGGATTAACAGAATTCCTTACTCAGGATTTCTGGTTCGTAGAATAATAAACAGAGTCATATTCTCCTCGATTCAGGGATTAAAATTGGTGACTTGGGACGCCTTAAAATTCCCAGGTGGCGACTCTGAAACAAATAAACAAATCCCGTTTCGACTGTCCTTCAATTGGAGAAAACTCCCCACGCGCCCCGCGGGCGCGGAAAAAGGAGGTGCGACAACAGTGAACCTTTGACGGTCATTAATCGGTTGTCCTTATCAAAAGACAAACGATTAATGACGGTATTGGGTTCACTTGACCTTGTTAAGCCAGAAAGGAACCTAAGGAGAGACTTGGCTATCCGGACCTCTTCTCTACCACTGACGGACCATTTTGAAACGAAACACACACGTATTTGAGGCAGGAAGGAGATGAGGGGTTGCATGGTGTGATTTTGGGTGGATCTGGGAATTTTAGGGTTTCCGGCGCTAACCTCAGATATGAGATTCGAGGCGATGGAAGGGGATTTGAGAAGAACTGTTTGGAGATTTGGGACGGGGAGGTGGAAGGGAGTTCATGGTGTTAATTCGGTGGCGATTGGACGCCGGCGCCGCCACCGGATGGTGGGGAATTATGGGGCGGCTACTAGGGTTTGGGGGGCAAGCTTCTGAAGTTGGGGTGTTGGGACGATGAACTGGGAGGGGGGTGCGTTCAGACATATATATACTCCCTAGGCTTTAGTTCTGAGCCGTTCGATCAAGTGGAGATCAACGGCTCAGATTGACACTGGTCGAAACAGCGTCATTTCGCTTGAAGGGGGATCCGGACTAGGTAGAGGCGGGTTGGGCCGGAATTGTACAGATCTGGGGGCAATTGGGCTGAAGGGGGTTTAATTAAGTGGCCCAAACCCGAATTTCCTTTTGTTTTTATTTGAATCTTTTCTCATTTTCAATTTCCAAATTTCTTTTCTTTTCAAAATTAGAAATAAATCCTAAACTAATTATTAAAACTAATACTATCCTTTCAAATTAAACTAATTAAACTCTAAAAATAATTACCATAACTAATTGAATACCAATTTAAAGAAAGCTAACAAAATTCGAGAAATTAAAATTAAAATGCAAAAATGAACCATTTTTTTGTGATTTTTCCATTTTTATAAGACACTAAATTACTAATTATTTCAAACATACAAAAAAATTAAATCCTAAATGCAAATGCATCATATTTTGTATTTTTCATTAATTTACAAACGAAATGCACATACAAAAATGCAAATAATTAACAGCAAATGCCACAAGATCCACAAAATTGCAAATAATGAAACGAAATTACTTTGCTTTGAATTTATGGGAGTATTTCATGTAGGGCAAAAATCACGTGCTCACAAGTAATACTAGAGGAGCCTGATGATAGCTGCATTTTGCAACCAATTGAGTATGAATGGAAATCAGAATACTGCCAGGAACGCTTGTAGATTGGTAAGCACAAAACAAACTACAAAGCACGGACTAAGACACACTCTAGAACAAATGACAAGCAGTAACCAAGGAGACAACAAAAGAAAGCAAAGCAGCAACAATGGAAAGCCAAGCCCAGTACTGCGATGACTCAAAAGGCCATCACTTATTTTAAAAGTTATTTTATGTTCCGAGGCCATAAAAACCTCCTTTTGTCTCACCTTGATTTGTATGCGCAGTCCGGGCATATATCCGGAAAGCCCTTATGTGAAAAATTTGACAAAATGCTAATTTTGCCTTTAAAATTAAATTTAAGTTGACTTTGGTCAACATTTAGGGTAAACGGATCAGGACCCATGATTTGATGGTCACAAAGGGTCCGTAGAAAAATATAAGACTTGGGCGTATGCCTGGAATTGAATTCCGAGGTCTCAAGCCTGAGAAATGAATTTTTGAAAGAAATTGTTTAACTGAAATTATAAGAGTTTTTGGAAATTTAAAGATGTTTGAATTTGATGGTATTGGACCCGTATTTTGGTTCCGGAGCTCGGTACAGGTTAATATGGTATTTAAGCTATGCCTGTAAAATTTGGTAAGAAACGGAATTCATATGACGTGAATCAGGGCCTTGGTTGTGAAAATGAAACTTTAAGAGTTCTTGAATTTTTTTTTATGATTTTGATGCTAAACTTGTAGTTCTAGGTATTATTTTGGCAATTTGATCGCACGAGTAAGTCTGCCTGATGTTTTTAGGTTTATGTGCATGTTTGGTTTGGAGCCCCGAGGGCTCGAGTGAGTTTCGGATAGGTTTCGGGATGTTTTGAGACTTAAAGATTCTGTTGTCTTAGCAGTTGTAGGTGCACAAGGGTTTTTTTCTTCACGTTCGCGAAGGACCTCTCGTGAACACGAAGTGTAAAGCTTGTCTGAAGGAAATTCCTTCTACGCGAACGCGAGGCACAGGTCTCGAACGCGGAACGTTGGGGGCGTTACCCTTCGTGAATGCGACCTGGCTATCGCGAACGCGAAGGCCATTATGGCAGGGACCTGGGGGAGGGGTGAAATAATCATTGCGAATGCATCACTTGGATCGCGAATGCAGAGGTTGGGGGGAGAATGCCTTCACGAACGCGGTAGGTTTCTCGCGAATGCGAAGGCTTTTGGACGTTGCGTCTTGTGAACGTGACATGCTTCTCGCGAGCACGAAGAAGGCATGTCAAAAGATTTTAAAATAGAGGCAAAACGGGATTAAATCCAAAATTTTATATCTCCTTCCTATAATCAGACCTTGGGCGATTTTTGAAGAGGGATTTCATTACCATGTGTTCTTAGACTCATTCATTCATTTTTCATCAACACCCATTAGATTTCCAAACCTATATCTTGTTCTTTAAGGGTAGAAATTAGGGATTTTAGGAGAATTGAGGATTTTACAAATTTTGAGATTTAGACCTCGATTTGGGGTTGAATTTCGAAACTAATTGCATATTTAGGCTCGTGGGTGAATGGGTATTCGGGTTTTGGTCCGAATCAATTTTTGGGTTTTTGGAAAAAATATTGGGAAGCTATAATTAAGCATTGGGTATGAGTTCTTTAGCAATTATTGGAAGTGGAATCAAAAAGGGAAGCGATAGTTGAGGCTTGATTCGTGGCTGTGGAATCGATGTAAGTATTTTATCTAACCTTAGCTTGAGGTAATAGGTGTTGTGCCTTATTTGCTATGTGCTAGTGTAGTGTATGACGTATAGGTGTGGTGATGAGTATCTATACGTTGGTGTCAAGCATGCCCGTGAGTCTTAAATTGTAATCGTTGTGATTCTTGATAAGTACTATAAATGCCTAAATTGTTGATTACCCATTTTGAGTAAGACTTATGATCATTTTTCGTAGTATTTGTCTATTATTGAGCATTGGCTCCAGTTGAGGTTCATTTGTGAAGGTAATTGTTGAACAAGATTGGTTATAGTTGATTTCCTTACCGGGACATATTTAATTCTTATTGTTGATACGAGTAAGTTAGAGAGAAGAAAGAGAGAGAGATATTATTGATCCTGTGTAGTGTAGTTGGTGCAACAACAACCCCTTACAAAGTGGTATGGATTCTATTTATATAGGAGAGGGAATACAATATAGTACAGAGAGCATTAAATGTAAAGACACGGGGATGAGACGGCTAGGCACGATGCTAGACTCTACTGATGCTGGTTGCTCGCCCAGGGAATTCCCCAAATTCCCCACCCTCGGAATCTTTGTTGGGTTGCGGGCGAACCTCGGGGGAGGGATATCGATCGTAGTCCTGTAGCCTCGAGATACTGATATGACTCCTCGAATGCACCTTAGTGGCGAGAAATAAACTCATTCGATTTTACCGTATATAGATAGTCTCCTCGTTTCCAAGAATGAAGTAATAGGAAACGATTTTGAACCGTCATCTCGAGGTCAACATTGCCGTGACGTCAACCGTTTAAGAGCATTAAATTCCATGTACCAAAGAACTATGTAAGCCTGTCGTCAGATGCGGTAATCGAGAAACCCACGAACTGCCATTCGCTTGTCCTTTCCGCTTCCCCAACGGTTCTTATAAATGCATCGATTGCTTGACACTTTCCACTTTCACCCAACTTCCAAGCTCACGAGTCAGAATTTTTGTATTTGACACTTTCATCTTTTCATAGAAGGATTTTTAACATTGACATGGCTAGGACCTCTAGGACGGTTCCTCAATATAACGACGCTACATCTTCATCCCGATCGCCTAAGGAAGAAATCAGAGCGATTTCCTCTTTGGAACAATGTACCCCTCCTGATCTCGACATGCCAGAGGATTTTAATATCGATGCCACATCATCTACACTGAGCCGGTGTGAGCATGTGTCCCGATACGTTAGTGTCGTGACCGATATTTTCAAGGTGAGGCAGGACTGCCGATGGAGCGAGGTAGTGGGGGTGGATATTCCCGGTCACAACGATAATATAACTAACTTTAAGGCTGGCTTCCTTCATGTGTACACCTACCCAGTCACCCTGGGTCCCGATAAATCTACCGAGTCCTTTCCCCTGGAGATAGACCCGGTTATCCTTGATTTCTGCGACCAATACCAAGTGACGCTTGGTCAGATCTACCTTTTTTTTTGGAGGATAGTGTTGATGCTTCGTCATTTCACCGAAGGGGTTGAGGATAAGATCTTTACCCTCAATCATCTAATCAGGATGTACAGCCCTTGATTGTATCAAGGTTTAATCAGGCTCTGCCATCGGTCCAAAAAATCTTTTTTCACGAGCGTCGACGATGGAAAGGATCGAGTATGGATGAACAGGTTTATCCGAGTAAGGACCTCAGATATCATCTCGGCTTAGAGGATGCCTTTTCTGGAGAGGTGGAATACTCGACGTAAGCGATTTTTCCCTTAGCCGATTTTCAACTATTCTTCCTTTCGAAATAATAATCTCTTTGTGCTTCCTGCAGCCGCAGCTTGGCACCCGGAGGTGGTTCCAGATTTGTTGGGATAGATCGGGCGGTTGAACGAGAAGTTCCCAAATCACGTTCGGTCTTGGACCGGCCTGTCCAAGAAGCATTGGGTGGCCAAGAATCATGGTGAGGTTCCTTTACTGCCTATGTTTTGTATATTGTGTTTCTTTCTGAGCCCTTAGCGAAATTGTCTTGTGGTTACTGTGTTGGTGCAGATCATGGCGAGAATATGCAGATGAGGCTGCCCCCTGGTGGTGAAGCAGGGGCCTTGGAGCCCGACATGAGTAAGAAGAGGAAAAGCAGGGCAGCAATTGTCCGTCCTGCGGCAAAGAAAACCAGGTCACTCGAGCATCGAGCCGCTGCTGGGGATGCTGATTCAACCTCAGAGGTGAATCCTGATACCGAAGGAGAGGATGATGACGGAATCCCTCTAGAGAGGAGAACGAGATCAAGTGTGAGAGACTTGCAGGCACCTCGGCCGGAGGCTACTGAGTCCGGAACGGCTGGTCCCGGTCGGGCTTGTGAGCTGGGGGTCCTCGAAGTGGATGTTGATGTAGCTTCAAATCGCGCAGCCGGATTTGATGCAGCTTCTACCGGGAGGACCACTGGCATTGATCCTTAGGGGTCGGGGCTTGGAGCCTTCCAGGAACGTGGGTTGCCACTTGGAGAAATCAGCAACTTGAACGACTTTCTTTCGAGCTTTCCGGTCTCCACAGGGGAACTACGGGATGCTCACGGGATGATCGGCGCCACAACGGGAATTCCTCTCAAAGGGGGAGAATTTATTGCCAACATCTTTGATGGTGTTATTGATAGAGCCGATCTAGATATTCCTGGTGCAGTCAAAGCGGAGGAGAAGTTCATGCAGCAGGTGATTGCCATTTCTCGTGCATTTCTTTCATCCTCGAGCATCATTCTTCGTTTTTCTAACTTATCCACTACGCCGTAGTGTAAGGAGATGTACGATCATGCCATCCTTCGGCTCCGCGGGGAGCTTTCTTATCATAAAAAGGAGTGTGAGAAAGTTACTTTGAAGATGCAGGATTCGGAGGCTCGCTCTGCCCGAGGAGGGAAAGAGCTTGGAGAACTTCGGGCTGCTTTGGAAACAGCACTCCGGGAGAAGGTCAATCTTGCTACTCAGGTACTTTGTCTTGCTCGTGCCCGATTTTATCTCGTATTCACATATATTCTGTATTTATATATTCATTGGCTTACCCTTCTCACGTAGGTCGAGCAAAGTGGCTCACAGATTAATCAATTGAATGCGGAGATCTGGGGGCTGAGGGAGCAAAATGAAATAACGGCCGGGGAGTTGGCGACATTCCGGGATCTTCTTAAGGATGCTCGCAGGGAGATTGTTGCTTTAGTCGCGGCTAGGTCCTAGGTTGAACAAAATGTTGTTACTTATCAGGAGGATGCAGCCACAACACATAGAATAGCTCGTGACATATCCATAGAAGCTGAGCAGAAACTAACCCGAGCTATTGAGCATGATAAGGCGCAGGCGAGGAGAGAGAGACCCTAGAGGAACTCGGGGCCAGAGGTATCGACCTATCAGATGATCTTAAGGAGGCCCGTGCAGTGGAGGAAGAACTAGCGCTTTTGGTTGCCCCCGATAAGGGCGAAGATAATAATGACGAGGAGTAGCTTCCGAGTCATTTTTGTATCCCTTCCCTTTCCCCTTGTATGCGGCCCCCCAGGGAATGGCTTGTGTAAAGATATTTTTCTTTTTGACAATGTTAAAAAGGATTTTTCATTCTGTTAGCCCTTCTCTTTGCCCCTTTGCTTTTGCATTTTAGCTTTTTCCTCTTGGCGTCGGCCCTTCGGGGCCTGCTCTCGGATCAATCGGGGCCCTGAAACTGGCCATGTCCCGGGGTTAAATTGGCATCTCCTCTCGAACCGATGTTTGTGACGTCGGGGGGCTCCCCGAGGTCCCACAGTTTTTTGAGTTATGTGGGGGCCGGAGTAATTCCGCCAGTACGCTCCCCTAGGAGAGGGTGACGTTAACGCGGTTAGAATTAATTGGCCCTCTTGGGTAGGCGGGCAGTTGTTGCTTTGCCCCTATATATTTGTTCATCTGTCTCTTAAGTGGCGAATTTGCTATTCCTGATAAGGCTATCCTTCTGCAGAGCCTGGCGCTTTGTGCTAGTCCTTACGCTTCCCTATTTCAGAAAATTTTTGCTCATATCCTTACCCTTTCCCCCTAGTTTGTCGTAGCCATGGCCACTGCTTCTACGTCCGATCATCGGGTGGAGGGGAGTCTCTCCTACATTCCACATTCGGTCGGTACCAGCGACTTGCCTTCGATGTCAGGAGAGCGAGGCTCGGGATGCCCTGCCTCGAGGAGAGTTGTCACGCCGGGGAAACCTCCCAATGTTCCGGGCCATCGGGAGCATATGTCGAGGATCATTTCATTAGTAAGGGAGGAAAACCTCGAGATGATCAGAAAAGATTGCGGATGGGGTGAAGGCGTGATTTTGTAAGTACCTTCCCCCGAGGAGAGCGTCATGACATATGTTGAGGGATTTTTGAGCGTATACCCTCACGTTTTTTGTGCCGAGTTCCCCCGACCGGGTCGTGCTTGATTTATGCTGTAGATATCAAGCAACGCTGGCTCAGGTTCTTCCCTTTATTTAGAGAATAGTGCAGGAGATGAGATATTTTGTTGACAAGGCGGGGATAGAATTTACCCTCGGCCACCTTGTGAGGTTGTATCGGCCATTGCACTACCGGGGTCTGATTGCTCTTCAGCGTCGATCCACCCAAGCTCCTATAATTGGCAACGAGGAGGATGAGGACCATGGATAAATGAATCGGTTCGTTCATATTCAAATGACTGATGTCATTCCTGGAGAATTTTTGCAATTTCCTGAGAAATGGAACTTCACATGTAAGTGCCTCATATGAACTGTCTTCGTTTTGAGCGGAGGTTGGCTCCTTAACGATATCTTTCTATTCTTTATTTGTAGCAACTCATTGGTCGCCCAGCGAGGTCCCTGATTTAGTTGAATGGTCTCACAAGCTGGCAGCTTGCTCGATTTATGATAGGCGCCGGTAGCGAGATCTGTCAAAAGGGAGATAGGAGGCGAAGCATCATGATAGGTACCTGGCACTTTGCCTCCTAAGAAATGGCGCCTTTCTTTCCGACTTATTTGATTTAACTATCGCAGGTGTCGGGAGTCCTTTCGAAGTGAGGCCGTGTCCCCCCGGTGAGAATGAGAGATTGCCCGCCTCAGGATGAAGGAGTGCCGATAAAAGGAAAGATGTTCTGGGATGTAAAAAGGCTTGTAGTGAGGCGAATCCTCCACAGTGGTTAAAGAGAAGTGATTCGGTCGACCGGTAGCCTTCTGGAAGCGGTACGCCATTGGACGTTGTTTCGGCCTTCGACGAGGCTCAGCGTTTTAGCCTTATGGTGAGTTTGACTACTGTAAGAATCTTCTGGCCCCGCACTTTTCCTTTCCCCCTCTTCTTTTTCTTCATCTGCCTTTCTTTTATAGGCCTTCGAAAGGCTTAAAGTCGAGCTGCTCCGTTGCGAGGCGTCGTTGTAGAAGGCTCTGGATAGGGAGAAATCCCTCAATCTTCTTTGTGCAGCAAAGGAACGCGAGCTCGTCTCCTTACAGCGTGTGGTGGACCGGAGACGGGTCCGGGAGGTCCTTTTGGAGAAACAAGTACCCTGCATTTCATGCTGGCTTGCACTCCCTTTCTATCTTGGCATCTTGACATTTTGCTGTTTCATTTGAAGGACAAGGCGGATGATCTTGGACAACTATAGGGCGAGGTTGGACGAGTCAAACGCGAATTCACTAAGCTGCAGGCGCATGCGAATGGCCATTTTGTGGCCAAATAGAGGGCTCAGGACGGGGCTTCTGCTCTAGGGACACAAATCCAGACTGTTTGTACGAACGATTCTGCTCGGGCGAAGATGATCGCAAGGCTTTCATCCGAGCTTTTGAGGGCAAAAACTGAGGTGGTGAATGTCAGGGCTGAGGTTTTGATGAGCAATACCAGGGCGAGACAAAAAATGGCAGCCTATTTGAGGAGCGCTGTCGTTACTAGAGCTTAGCTGAAGAGGGCCATTGATCGTGCAAGCAATAGTAAGGAATATGCGAGGTGTAGATCCCAAAGGGAAATCCTCGAGGAGATTCATGCCAGGGTCGTCGATCTCTTGGGGGAGATCGAGCAAGCCAAAGGAGAGGAGTATGATGCCAAGTTCCTTCTATCCAATGCTGAGGACGGTGAGGAGGAGGCCACCGGGCCATAGTCATCGAAGGGAGGACGTCTATTCCCTGCCCTTTTCTTTGTGTATATAGATTTCATAATATGTCGTAGGTTGAGATTGTGATTCAGTGCCAATACGTAAAAATAAGAGGGGGAACCCCACAATTTGTATATTTTGTACTCTTGTTCGTCAGGATTTCAATCGGGTCGATTCGACCTTTGGATTGATAGAAATCTCTGAACCTACAATATGGCCCCGGTTTTTATTAGACTGGCAATAGAGGCTTTTATTTTTTGCCCTTAGGCTTGTGCACTTTAACCGTCTTTGGGTTCAGTTTCTGAGTCGGGCTCCGACTCGAGCTCAATTTACCCTCGAGTTTTATGTCTGCATGGGCTGGCATCAATGGCTCTTACGCCTTGGGTCGGAATGAACTTTTATGTAAGTGGCCTTTGGGCATGTATAGTTATCTTTGGATCCGGTCTCCGAATCGAGTTACGACTCGAGCTCACTTTAATCCTCAAGTTTTCAATTTTCAAGCTGGCGATAGTGGCTCTTACACTGTTGGTCGTTGTGACCTTTTAGTGTGCGGCCCGGAGGCTTGTTTGGCTGGTGATAATGGCTCTTATGCTTTTGCCCGTGGGCATATTTGTATGCTTTGTTTTCCTCTCATTAAGGTCTTTTTGAAATAATTTTGTCTGACCCGTCGTCAGTTCGGGAAGAACAACAATTTCAAGTCGTTAGCGGCAATGTTCGAGCACCTCAGAAGGTTTAGCTCGTAGGTTGAGTAGCTCGAAGCCTAGTGATTTGGAGCTGACATGGTTGAAGCTCGTTTGCCTGTTGAGGGAAGCCTGCTTTAATCGGTTTTTTCGAAGTAGATTCGAAGTAATGGCCTGCATTTTTTAGCAACTGTCGGGCGTCCCCGAGTCGTGTTAATTTGGCTGGAGCAGCCATTTTGACCTTAGTCATATGTGTTTGGCCGGAGCCATTTTTGATCCCGAGTGATAGCTTAGGCATCTACACCGAGGGTATGCCCTTTCAGGATTCTTACAAATGCGACGTATAGCCTAAACTTTGGGATTGAGTTTTATGCCTATAGTAAGGTCTTACAAAATTTTCATGCCTGTTGAGGTCTTATAGTTTTTCATGCCTGTTGAGGTCTTACAGTTTGTCATGCCTGTTTTGGTCTTACAGTTTGTCATGCCTGTTGAGGTCTTATAGTTTTTTGTTTGTTATGTGAAATAGATCTGGTTAGATCGAGTCTTCCCGCTCGAGGTCTTACGGCCTTGGGTTTTCTAGTGCATTTCAATTGATGACAGTCTCCAAGTCATCGAGTTTGCTTAGGCTCGAAGGCCGTCATTCATGAGCTCAAAATTGCCTTGGTGGAGTGCCAAATTGTTGACGTTAAGTCTTCGAGTATTTCGGGTTTGTTTAGGCTCGAAAGTCGTTATTCGCGAGTTCGGAATTGCCTCGTTGGGGTGCCAAACTATTGATGCTAAGTCCCCGAGTATTTCGGGACGTATTCGGTGGAGGGACCCCTGCCGTGAGCATGCTGAACTTTCTTGTGGAGTATGAGACACTTTTGGTGAAAGATATTCTTTGATTGCTTGATGTGAATACATGTCGTTGGATTGCTGTAAGCCCGGCTTATGCAGACATGGTCCGTTCAACCGTTTGGCCCGGTACATCATTTCTTATTGGAGCCTCGTTTGTCATTTCTCGAAACGTGGCTGATTGCAAAGAAAGTCCTGTAGGCTCATTGAATCCTTGTCGAGAAGTGTGTGGACGTTGCCTCGTTAAAAACCCCTACCGGTAAAACCCATTTCGGGATAAAAAATTGATTAAAGGAAAAGAGTTCAACGGACGCTTCGAAACCTCAGGGTCCTCGAACCGGAGTGGCATCCCGATTGCCTTGGTCACTAGCCTGCACAAGAGTTATCGTGAAGTAGAAGATAGAAAGAGGGGGAGGTGATTATACGTTGGTGGCGACGACGCTTTCGAGTTTTGGCATTTGTTTGGCGATTGCTATGTGGTCATCTACTTGAATACAACTAGGGCAATCATCAAAAAATCATGTGGACGACATGTTGGGGCTCGTTTGCTTTGTTCCTTTTGGCCATCTCTCTTTCTCGGGATTGATTTTTAGCCCGATTGGTGAGAAATTCCCGAAGGTGCCTGTTATCGAGCAGTCAGGCCACTTCCTCTCGGAGCTTCCTGCAATCCTCGGTTCGGTGCCCGTGCGAGTTGTGAAACTGTAGTTCCTTTTGGAAGGATCCAACTGTACTGGTCTAGGCCGTGTGGCATCCCTGATTTTGCTAATGGCGAACATGATGTCCGACACATCGACGTTGAAGTTGTACTCTGATAGGAGAGGCACCCTTGTTGGCCCCGTGTACCCATCGAAGCCACCTCTATTTAGGGGTCCTCGAGGGTTCTGTCCTTGGTTCACCAATCGGTCTTTACGGGGCGATTGTGCTTTGGAGCATTTCTCCTATCATCGGGGTATGGTTGGCACCTCTCTTTATTTGATCTTGGCTTCTTCACTAAGAGTTTGCTCGGGTATATTGAGCCTGAAAGGGCTCCCATCTGGTCGTCCTTGACCCTAATGTTTGACTGGTATCGGTTGTGGACGTCCGACCAGGTCACAACGGGATACTCGATCAGATTTTCTTTCAGCTGCCTCGATGCCACCGAGCTTCATCCATTCAGGATTTGAGTGAAGGCCTACACTGTCCAGTCATTGGAGACTGGGGGTAGCTCCATTCGTTTTGTCTGAAAACAAGACATGAATTCTCGCAGCATTTCGTTCTCCCTCTGCTTAATCTTGAATACATTGGACTGCCTTGTTGCTACCTTGATGGAACCGGCGTGCGCCCTTACGAAGGAGTCCGCTAGCATGACGAATGAATCTATGGAATTGGGAGCTTGGTTGTGGTACCACATCATGGTCCCCTTCGAGAGCGTTTCTCCAAATTTCTTCAGTAGGATGGACTCGATCTCATCGTTTTTTATGTTTTTTCCCTTCACCGCGCATGCATAGGCAGTGGCGTGTTAGTTGGGATCCGAGGTCCCGTTGTATTTTGGGAGTACTGGCATTCTGAACTTCTTTGGAATGGGTTTCGGAGCCGCTTCCTCTAGGAACAGCCATTGCACGAACTTCCTCAAATCTACACCTTTCAGGACCAAGGGCGCGCCCGGGATTTGCTCAACTCTGAAGTTGTAGGTTTCGACCTTCTTATCGTTGGCTGCTGTGATTTCCTTGCCTAACTCGATCTTCTTGGTAAGGTTCTCTAGCATTTTCACGATGGAAAGATCGGCTACCGATCCATTGTTCCTTGACCTCTCCGGTACCCGTTCGGTCGGGGGAGTAGTTTCCGACGCTACTGTGCTGGGAGTCTTCGGATGGTTTTGCAACTGAGCGATAACCAACTGTAGTGCCTGCAACATTTCAAAAATATTGTGAACACTAACTTCTTGTGATTCCCGAGCTCGGGTTTTTTGGGCTTCTAGTTGGTCGCCATGCTGTATGTTTTTGTTGGTGTGTGAGATTTTGTCGATCTGCTGCGCGTCTTGAAAAACCGCATCCACTAGAATCGATCCAGGTGCGTTATCGGGGATCTACGGTGGCGCGCCAACGGCTGGAACAACCACACCATTTTCGCCATGATTTTTGAGGTAGTCGTTCTCAACCCTATTTACCGAGCCAGACATTTCGACCTGAAATCAAGAGATCTTGGACAAGAAAAAGTGTGAAAGATAACTTGTGTTTTTGTAATGAAACCAGCAAGAAAATAATCACCATTATTTTTAGCCCCACAGTGGGCGTCAAACTGTTTACCGTGAAAATGGTAACAGCAATTAAATTTGTAAATGAGATTTTAAAAATACGTGATCTATTTTTATGCTAGTTGTTAGAGAAGTTGATGCTAAGAGTATGAAGTTTAACGAAAATATACAAACTAAAACGGGGCAGTAATCAAACTAAGAGGCTAGCCGCCCGAGCCTCAAACTGGTTGATGAAGAAGCCTCGGGGTCGATATCCGGCTCGAGCTCGAGCTATCGGGGGTAGTCGAGAATGGGATAATAGTTAAGGTATGATCAAACAAGGCTCTTTATGGCCAATGCCAAGCAATAAATGAAGAACAAGTATGAAAGTAATAAATGCCAAGGAGGGCCTCGAGTGAGTAAGAACAAGTAAGTTGAGAGAAGAAAGAGAGAGAGAGATATTATTGATCTTGTGTAGTGTAGTTGGAGCAACAGCATCCCCTTACAAAGTGGTATAGATTCCCTTTATATAGGAGAGGGAATACAATATAGTACAGAGTGCATTAAATGTAAAGGCACGAGGATGGGACGGCTAGGTACGATGCTAGACTCTACTGATGGTGGCTACTCGCCCCGAGAATTCCCCAAATTCCCCACCCTCGGAATCTTTTTTGGGTCGCGGGCGAACCTCGGGGGAGGGAGCTCGATCGTAGTCCTACAGCCTCGAGATACTGATATGACTCCCCGAATGAACCTTAGTGGCAAGAAATAGACTCCTTTGATTTCACCGTATACACAAGTCAGCACATTTCTTTCATGTGGCAGTCTCATATTCTTTCGATAGGTTAGCTGAGATCTATATCCAGGAGATTGTTTGCCTTCATGGTGTGCCCGTGTCTATCATTTCGGATCGAGGTACGCAGTTTACCTCACATTTCTGGAGAGCATTTCAGCGAGAGTTAGGCACATGAGTTGAGTTGAGCACATCATTTCATCCTCAGACAGACGGGCAGTCCGACCAGACCATTCAGATTTTGGAGGATATGCTCTGAGCTTGTGTTTTTGACTTTGGAGGCTCGTGGGATCAATTTTTTCCTTTAGCGGAGTTTGCCTACAACAACAGCTATCAGTCGAGTATCCAGATGGCTCCTTATAAGGCTTTGTATGGTAGGCGGTATCGGTCACCAGTTGGATGGTTTGAGCCAGGAGAGGCTCGGTTGTTGGGTACATATCTAGTGCAGGATGCCTTGGAAAAGGCCAAGATCATTCAGGATAGGCTTCGTACAGTTCAGTCCAGGCAAAAGAGTTATGCCGACCGTAAGGTTCGTGACTTGGCATTCATGGTCGGCGAGTGGGTATTGCTTCGAGTGTCATCTATGAAGGGCGTGATGAGATTTGGGAAGAAGGGCAAGCTTAGCCCTACGTTCATTGGCCCGTTTAAGATTCTTGACCGAGTGGGAGAGGTGGCTTACAGACTTGCATTGCCACCGAGCTTATCAGTCGTGCATCTAGTGTTTCATGTGTCCATGCTTCGAAAGTATCACGATGATCCATCCCACGTGTTAGATTTACGCACTGTCCAGTTGGACAAGGACTTATCTTATGAGGAGGAGCCGGTAGCTATTCTAGACCAGCAGGTTCGTTAGTTGAGATCGAAGAGTTTTCCTTCTGTTCGTGTTTAGTGGAGAGGTCAGCCTGCTGAGGCATCTACCTGGAAGTTCGAGTCCGATATGCGGAGCCGTTATCCTCATCTTTTCCCCGACTCAGTTAGTTCCTTCTTCTTTCTGTTCGAGGACGAATGGTTGTTTTAGAGGTGGAGAATGTGATGACCCAAAAGGTCATCACTTCTTTTAAAAAAATAATATCTGCATTCCGAGGCCTTAGAAACCTCTTTTTTCTCACCTCGATTTGGGTGCGCAGTCCCGGCGCATAGCCGGAAAGCAAATATGTGAAAAATCTATGAAAATAATGAATTTTGACTTTAAAATGAATTTAAGTTAACTTCGGTAAATATTTTGGGTAAACGGACTCGGAACCGTGATTGACGGTCCTAGAGGGTCCATAGGAAAATATGGGACTTGGGCGTATGCTCAGAATCGAATTCCGAAGTTCTAAGCCCGAGAAATGAATTTTTAAATTTAATTGTTTTGCTGAATTAGTTATGAAGTAAAGAAGAGAATGTATTTTTGAAACCATTGGTATCGGGCCCGTATTTTGGTTCCGGAGCCCGGTATAGGTCTTATATATGATTTGAGTCGGGCCTGTGAAATTTTGTAAGAAACAGACTTGAAATGACGTGAATCAGACCTTATTTGAGAAAAATTGGAAAATTTGATGTTCTTAAGTAATTTCTTGATTTTGATGTTAAATTCCTAGTTGTTGATGTTATTTTGGTGATTTGAATGCACCGGCAAGTCCGTATGATGTTTTTAGGTTGGTGTGCATGTTTGGTTTGGATCCCCAAAGGTTCGGGTGAGTTTGGGATAGGCCATAGGGTGGAATTTGGACTTGGGAAAATTGCAGGTTTTTAGCCGGTATGATCAGGTCTGCAGGCTTGCAGGCCTTGCAGGCCTGATCGCAAATGTGACCATTTGGCTTGCAAATGCGGAAGGCCCCAGTCGCAAATGCGACTCCTGTTTTTAAAATGTGAACCCCTCAGAAATATGGGGTGGTCGCAAATGCAATAAATGTCTTGCCAAATGCGAGCTTAGTAAAGTTTGGGTTCGCAATTGCAAACCCTGGTTGCAATTGCGATACCTGCAACTTGTAAATTCACACTTAGACGCATTTTCAACCATTTTTCATATCTTCTCAAAACATAAACTCTCTTGGGCGATTTTCCAAAGAAAATTTCTTCTCCAAATCAATTGTAAGTCGTTTCTAACTAGTTTTCTTCAACCTTTAACATCTTTTCACATGATTTCAACTCAAAATCAATGATTTTCATGGGGGAAATTGGGTGATTTGAGTAGAACCTAGTTTTTTCAAATTTTGGGGATTTGGACCTTGATTTGAGGTCCGATTTCAAAACAAATTATATATTTGGGTTCATAGGGGAATGGGTAATCTGGTTTTGATTCGAACCTCGGGCTTTGACCATGTGGGCCCGGGGGCGATTTTTAACTTTTTGGGTAAAACTTTGGAAAACTTATTTCCATGCATTAGAATTAATTCACTTAGCATTTATTGATGTAATTAAGTAACTTGTGGCTAGATACGAGCGAATTGGTGGTGGGATCAAGAGGTAAAGTGGTAGTTGAGACTTGAATTGTTTCGTGGCATCGAGGTAAGTGTTTGGTCTAACCTTAGCTTGAGGGATTAGGAGTCGAGTCTTATTTGGTATGTGGTATTTGTTGAGTACGACGTATAGGCATGTTGACGAGTATCTATTCGTTGGTGTCAAGCATGCCCGTGAGTCTTATATTATGATTATCATAACTTCGTTGTATTATCCATGCCTTGATGATGATTCTATTGTTGGACAAATTTTGTAGAAGTAATAGTGATATTTGAACATTGAGGAGTGTTGGCTTAAGTTGTATAATGAAAGGTAAAAGTATAAGTGGTAATTGAACCCTTATGGAGCATTGGCTCAAGTTGTGAAGTGAGTTGTGAAGAAAAAGTGAAAAAGAGAAGAGAATCATTATATTGCCTCCCTTGCCGGGATAATGCTATCTCCCTCGCCGGGATGTTGATGTTTTTGATGTTGTTCCCTTGCCGAGACTTGATTGTTGAACTATTGTTCCCTTGCCGGGTTCTTTATTGTAATTTCATTTATTTCCTTTCCCTATTGCTTGTGATTATTGTTTGGGTGAGGAAGAGAATTAAAGCACAAAGAGTGATGTCGTGTATTATTTTGGTGAGAGAGTGTTAAAGCACGAAGGGTGATGCTATGTATATTTTGTGAGGAAGAGTGTAAAGCACGAAGGGTGATGCCATGCCGCACGATGTACAATTCTGTGCCGATTATATTGATTATAGGGTGAGGACGAGTGTAAAAGCACGAAGGGTGATGCCGTGCAATTTATATTGATTCTTTGGTGAGGACGAGAGTAAAAGCACGAAGGGTGATGCCGTGCACTTATTGATTCTTGATTCTTGATTCTTGTTGATAACTGAGATATGTTATTCCTCTTATTTACCGTTGTCTTTCTATCCTTAATTGATGTTTTCCCCACAGCATGTTTCCCCTTCCCATACTTGACTATACATTACTGTTTTTCTTTTCCGCTGTATATGGTTTAACTGCACAGGTTTATTTGGTAGTCCAGTCCTAACCTCGTCACTACTTCGCCAAGATTAGGCTAGGCACTTACCATCACATAAGGTCGGTTGTGCTGATACTACACTCTGCACTGTGTGCAGATCCCGGAGCAGCAGCTTTTGGACCTTAGCTTGGGTGGCTGCCTTCAGTCCATACGGAGATCCAAGGTAGTCCTGCAGGAGTCCGCAGGCCCTGGCGTCTCCCTCTATCCCTGCATCCTGTTTCATTTACGTATTTCCGAAATAAAGTATTATTTATCTTTCAGACTTTGTTTGTATACTCTTAGACCATCTGTGAAGCTGTGACTCCAATTCTGGGTAGTCTTGTTTAAGTAGTTGTATTGGTTACACTCAGTAGTTTTATTCTTTTTCTTCCACTTGATATAAATTTCGTTGTCTTTAAGTTATCGCTCATAATTGTTAAAGGATTAAAATTAGAAGAAGGTAAATTGTTCAAACAGTCGGCTTGCCTAACTCACATTAGTAGGCGCCATCACGACTCTCGAGGGCGAGAAACCCGGGTCGTGACAATAAGATGATAATGTGTAAATCCTAGTTAAACATAATAAATCCTAGATCTGAAATTGGTTGATATGAACAACATATAATTGCACTTAAACCGATTTAATATAAAAGGGAATTTTAATGATGGTGTTATGAATGTGGAGAGGAGTAATGACAAACAATAAATATACTAAATGACAATAAATGTAAATAGGGAGAATGGTTCACTCAAGTATTCAATGAGGTGGATGATTCTCCCTCTGACAATGATGTGAGACAAACAAACAAGGGAATATAGAAATCTTTCTCAGATCTGATGCGAGAAAGATGTGGGATCAACAACAAATCGAATCTTTTTGTAAAGACAATGTTTGTAGTTTACTGGAGAGTCAACTTTTCCCGAGAGAACTTATCATATAGAACATTACATATCCCTCTCTTCTCTCTCTATTTCCACTTATATGTGACATATCCTTCACCTAACTGAAAGTACAAGTGCATAGAATATTCTGTATAATATTCCTCTAAAATATATTATCACTAAACTAGCCGTTTGGGCTGATTTGAGTACTCAACCTCGACCCTAGTTACTCAGCTCGCCAATAGGTTCCTTCTTAAGCACAACCTCGGCCTAATAAGCTTTTAGTAAGATTCCCTTAGTCAGATTTGGACCCACACAAATCTGTCACATTTGTCCTTGATGGAAAAGTCCAATTATGCTCCTTTAGTTTCTGTGCACAACACTGTTATCAAATCAATTGAATGCAGAAAACATCATTTTCGCTTGTATTAAATTACCAAATTTAGATTGAAACCGGAGCTATATTCATATTTTCCAGATGTGGTTATCAAATTCTACAGGAATTGTGTTTCCATTGATGTTTCAGTATCAACATAATATTTCATTCCGTGCGCCCACATATTTCAGAAACCGCTCGCTGTCAATTTTCACTTGCAAATACATGATAAACATATGATCTTACCATGAGAATTTTCGAAGACTCGACCTTTCTACTGCAAGCGAAAACCGGATATATAGTGATATTTTTTACCGGATAGTATAAGAAATATTTATATAATCAGATCATTATTTATAAGATAACATAGTATAAATAGTAAATAAACATGCTATCAAAGGTAAAATTGCACTGCAAAAGTAAACAATTTACTTAGTCAAAGTATATACATATAACTATGCTCGTGATGAACAAATGCCAAGCTTAGCCTTTGGGAAAAAGTAAGGTAAGGAAACAAACAAACAAACAAACATTGTCTTATTTGAAGAAGCCAACAAAAACATGGCGCACAAATACACTGGCTTTACCCAAAGTAAGCTCAACGACTAAGTCTTATCAATACCACACATTTTGTTTTCTTTCTTCTATCTATATCTTTCATGCAACATGTCAAATAGGGAGAATCACAAAGTAATGGAGATGGTGAGTTTATTTCACCTTTTCTTATTCATTGGATGTTATTTAATAAGATAAGGCAGTCACGTCCCTCATCATCTATAATGGGATGACCTATTTTTCAAATGAAACAGCAAACAGCCAATTAGACTGAAGGTGGAGATAAGGGTTGCTATAACAAAGTGCGTTGATATTAGAACCTTTTTTCTTTCTTTCTTTCTTTTTTTCCTTTAGGTTTCTCTATAACAAGTTGCCACCACCTTTTTGGAATTAAACGCACGTGGACAACATCATTTTGTTTCCACAATATTGCCATAAGGTTATTAGGAAATTAAATAAAATAGGTGGAAGATAAGGATGATGAAGACACAAGTGGTGGAAGTCTAGTAGGACTAGAAAGAAAGATCATGTTTTACTACTAATAAGCACAACAAAACTGCATCATTTGTGGTAATTGACTCCAAAGCTTTTGCTTATGATTTGTTGCTACTTTACTGGTCAAATTAAAAAAGATTTAATTGTGGAGAAGTACTTGTGGCAAGATGATTGGTCCACAATCTAGTTGGACAATTGTCGGAAGAACATAAACCTACCAAAATCAAGTTCCATGTTTTGCATGGGTCCCTCCCATTCCTCCATGCTTCCATTTAAAAGTGGGCATAACGTGGGACATTTTATTTAATGTCGCCGAGACGTAAGCCTCGGATATGAGCGTAAGTTCATGAAATAGCTCATAAAAATAAAATATTTATTATTCTCTTATAAATATAAATAGCGCAATAGTATTAAAGTTACTATGAGATAGTAATCAACTATAATGTCTTATCTTTAGAAGAATTTAAAAACAATATCATTTCTTAAAAGATATTATCAAACTACACAATTTACATATCTAAAAATTAATAATCAATAGATTCCATCGGTACTGCAATTTAAAATAGTACGTTGTATGAATAAATATTAAATTGCTTATATATATATATATATATATATATATATATATATATATATATATATATATATATTGCAAATAAAAAAGTAATAAAACTCTGATAATTTTGGGAGACTATCATGACCCCAAACCGGACTCGGTCGTGATGGCGCTTCTCGTGAAGACAAGGCCAACCGACACAATTCCCAAATTTATTTTTAACACTTTAATTAGTCAATTTAAGTCATTGATAAGAAATAAATTCCAAAATTAAGCGAAATAGAACAAGTGCGACAATAGATACAGCCCGACATCGGGGTGTCACAAGTCACGAGCATCTACTAAGGTCTAAAGACAACAGAAAGTTTGACAAGGTACTAAATACAGTCTAATGAAATCACGAGGGAGAAAAGCAGTGCTGTGAATGTCGTGCAGCTACCTTGCTAAACTCCGATGACTCTGCCATTGATCAACAAATACCCACTACCAGGTTCAGAAATACCTGAATCTGCACACAAGGTGCAGGGAGTAATGTGAGTACTCCAACTCAGTGAGTAATAATAATAAATGAAGACTGAACGATAAGAAATCACGTAAAGGCACGTCAACAGGCTATCAAGAAGCAGTAAAAGCCAGTAAAAATAATGAAACAATGGAAGTATGGAAAGTCACTTTAGTTCAGTTTAAGCTTCTTTAGAAATGCCTATTTTAATAGTTAAGCAATTGAATGCAAAGCAGCTAGAACAGATAAACACATAAGAATCCGCCCCTCAGGCACAATGTCAACAAAATCCGCCCCTCGGGCAATATCATAGAACAATCACCAGCCCCTCGGGCTATATCTCACATCACAATGGGTACCCGCGCTCACTGGAAGTGTGCAGACTCCTGGAGGGGCCCCTTATGGCCCAAGCGCAATATCAAGCCATCTTGTGGCATAATCACACAGGCTCTCGGCCTCATATCAACAAGCCACCTCGTGGCGCACAAATCTCAAGCCATCGACCTCATAATCATAATCAGGTGTTTCCTTACAACATAGACCCTTGGCCTTACTCAGTTAGAATCTCATAAGTCACTCGGGCAACAGTAAAACATGATGCTCAGCCCAAAATATCATTTAAAATATTATTTTAAGTGTTAAAGTAGAGTAAACATGGCTGAGTTATGGAAATAGTAGAATATAGCATGACTGAGTTCAAGTATAAAGTTAAAACAGTGAGGAAATATCAGTAAAAATCCCTTAAGGGTTCAAATAGTTGGCACAAGGCCCAAATATGGCATTCAGCCCAAAACATGATGATAGCAAATAGTTCAATCAAATACGCGGTAAAATAGTCATTCGGGATGGACTAAGTCACAATCCCTAACAGTGCACGACCCCACGCTCGTCATCTAGCGTGTGCGTTACCTCAATATAGAACAACAATGTGCAAATCCGGGGTTTCATACCCTCAGGACAATATTTACAATCATTACTCACCTCAATCCGAGAAAAATCCTACTCCGAAATGCCTTTGCCCCTTGAATCGGCCTCCAATCGACCCAAATCTAGTCATAGTTAATTCAATTCAGTCAATACTAATTATAGGAATTAATTCCATATGAAAATACTAATTTTCCAACAAAATCCAAAATTTAACTCAAAATCGCCCATGGGGCCCACGTCTCGAAATTTGATGAAACTCACAAAATCCGACAACCTATTCAACCACGAGTCTAACCATACCAAAATTACTAAATTCCGATAACATTTCGACCCTCAAATCCTCAAATCTATCCAAGAGGGTTTTCAAACTTTTCCAACTTAAAATCACCAATTAAATGTTAAAAATAACGATAGATTCGAGTAATCTATCAAAAATTGTGTTAAGAACACTTACCCCGTTATTTTCTCTGAAAATCCCTCGAAAAATCTCCCCACCCGAGCTTCTTTGGTCCAAAAATAGAAGAATGGGACGAATTTGGACTTTATTTTGCTGCCCAGGGGTTTGTTCTTCGCGTTCGCGACCCTTCTCTCGCGTTTGCTATGAGCAAATTCCTTATCAGCGATTTCCAAACTCATTCCAGATGGACTTTAGTATAATTGTCATAACGTTTTGCACACAACTCCAAATGAAAAATGGTTTGATGTTCTGAAAACTGGACACAAAGGGCTATAATTTCATAGGTTGGTCATTTTCTGATTCATTATATATTGCGATATATAAGATTCCAAAATCAGCCATGTACAGTAGAGATTATCAAACTCTCCCCGGACAGCCTGTATTATAACTACCATAATTTTTTTGTACAAAAATCAAAATGTCAATTAATTTACAATTTTGAAAACTAAACACAAAGAGCTACAATTTTCATGTTGGATTATCTCCAAATTCCTTATAGATTGTGAGATATGAGCCTCCGAAGTCAGACCTGTGGAACCGAGTTTTCCTTCTTCGCGAACGCGGAGAACAAACTTCCAGAAGCCAAATTCTTCTTCGCAAACGCGAGAGGCTCCACGCGAACGTGAAGAAAAACAACAGATATTAGAAAATCAGCATTCGAAGTAGCCCAAAATGATCCGAAACACACTCGAGTCCCCCGGGACCCCAACCAAATATACCAACAAGTCCTAAACATGATACAGACTTGGTCGAAACTTCAAATCACATCAAACAACGCTAAAACCTCGAATCACACCCCAATTCAAGCTTAATAAAACTAAGAATATCCAACTTCTATATTCGATGCCAAACCTATCAAATCAAATTCGATTGACATCAAATTTTGCACACAAGTCATAAATGACATAACGAAGCTAGGAAATTTTTTAAAACTGGATTCCGACCCCGGCATCAAAAAGTCAACTCCCCGGTCAAACTTCCAAACTTAAATTTCTCATTTTCGCCATTTCAAGCCTAATTTAGCTACAGACCTCGAAATAAATATCCGGGCACACTCCTAAGCCCGAAATCACCATACGGAGCTATTGGAATCATCAAAAATCCATTTGGGGTTGTTTACACATTTTTCACCTTCCGGTCAAATTATTCAACTTAAGCTTTCTTCTTGGTGACTAAGTGTCTCAATTCATTTCAAAAACCTGACCGAACTCTAACCAATTGCCACGACAAGTCACATAACAACTGTAAAGCATGAATTTAGCAGTAAATGGGGGAAACGGGATTGTATTATTCAAAACGACCTGTCAGGTCGTTACATTCTCCCCCTCTTAAACTAACTTTCATCCTCGAACGTGCCCAGAGTTGTTCTAAAAACCATCAAATCGCTGTATAACCTTACCATGCACATACCCGGGGGTGATCCCATGTCACCCTATCTGAAATAGATCTGATAGCACAACATAACTGAAATTTCATAATCCAGCCTAGCCCATTAACCTTAGAACCAAGTTTCCACTTCCGAAATCATCTATAAGATTAGAACCTCACATCTATACTCTGAATAAGTCTGAACAAGCTGTATCATCCCATATTAGTAACCCAAGATGTAATCACAAGATATACCACATAACTCAGTCACTCGTAGCGATAACTTCTGATCACAACAGCTGCTCAAACAACCCAATACCGGTAATAAACCTCCTTCCAAACAAAGCCTCATTCCAACACTTTTGTATGCTGCCAATGATGAAGGAAACACGCAGAAATAACTATTCTTTGGATCAACCAGTCATGAATTCCCTATCCTTCTACAAGGACCGTAGTAAATTTCTAAGCCGAATCCTAATATTATCCTTCCCACATGCTGAAATCGAATCCGATAGTATTCATTCAAGATCCCAATGACCTCATCTCATCCAATATGGTTACTCTAGTGACATGACACATCGATACAATCTCAATCACAACCCGTGCAACCCGTGCACCAATAAGCAACAGTCCATATGTCCTCAAATCATGGAGAATAACTCAAATGAGAGAGTTGTACCGCAAGCTCACCAGTACTACCACAACACGATGCTAAGAACCTATCACACACCATGAAACCAGAACACACGAATCTAACCCAAAATATTATTCCTCCACATAGTTTCACTACAATGTGCGACCCTTTCCAAACACTGGTCCACATGAATCACCTCAAGTCACCATGCTCAAAATCATCAACCACGCGCTATTGATGTCTAGTACCAAAAGTGAATCACCATATCCACAGAGAGGCAAATGACATAACACCACACAAAACCCGAAAGAACATAACCAATACGCCATCCACCAAGAAACACCCAATACTCTTTCTGCTCAAACTCTGCTATAAGACCCCAATAGAACCGCACCATATGTGCATATAACCAACAATCACAACTCCTCGTCACACCAAAGGGTAACTCGTAGATCATTCTAGAACACAAATAAGCTCAATAACACTCAAATGGCACATCCCTCAACAATAGCAATTCGGAGTCAACAAATCCAACCGTTTGCAGAACACACATCCATACAAGCCTACCAATGAACCCTAAATCAACTCTATTCACCCACAACAGTTAAATAACCACGAAACAATCTACTCACGAGAACTCTCAGTCTCCTAATCCATAGAACATACGGATCACCATCTCTGATCTCAATTCCGCCGCAAGAATGTTCACACTTCGCCATTTACACAATCATCCCATGAGGAATACTTCTAAGTTTCTTCTGTGCCACTAGGAAATATTAAATATCAGCAGTCGATCCAACAAGAGAGTGCCGCAATACTAAGGAAGTATCCTTAACTCAAACACATCGCCCTTTTCTAAAAATGTATACCCTCATAAAGACACCCCAATTAGTAATATCATTTCCCTAATCTTCTGAAACTGCTCGTGCTGCCTAAGAATTTATGACCTTCTTTTCAGAACTTAACCGTGACCTTACACATGCAAATCTCAGTCCTACACAACATACCACATATACCATACCATCCTAGGATAACCATGAGAACTTCATATCCATTTTGAGCCACAAGCAACTACGTACTCAACTAGCCAAGAACTCTCCATTGATCCCATATAGAAGAAAATCACTATACATCCCATGCTCATCACGCCCATAGAAAATATACATCTCTAATCATGGTAGAAACCATCAAGAACTCTCCGAATTCCATTTGCATAAAACGAAACCGTCCAGACTGAATCCTTCTAACTCAACCAAGCAACACAGGCCACTAAAACCCAAGAGCATTGCCGCGAAACACCTGTGGAAACTCATTACCTCGTAAGCATCCAAAGAGCTAATCATATCCCTTACCATGCCGATCCGACCTACTACCAAGCTGTCATATCCCTTACCATGCCGATCCGACCTACTACCAAGCAGTTCTATTTATCCAAGTTCCTTCTGAATTGCCTTCAAATTGATACGTTTCCTTGCTAGTACACCACTATCCTTAACTAAAACTTTACCCACGAACTTTAACACAAACCACACCGTCTAAGACTCACAAGCCGCTGAATACTCTCTTAAATATCCCTAGAAGTACCACATTCCAAATACTTACCATGAAGAGACTTCCTACGAATCTAAAGCCATTACCTTCACCTTCCTGATACTGATATGCAGAATTCATAATTGATATAAAAATACCACGAGTCTTGACACCCTCCAAGGCAAACCTCAGTTTCTAGCCAAATATACAACCTGAAAATCTCCAATTGTTACATGTAAAATCTTGAACCCATTAGAACCATTCTCGAGAGTCATCCACTCTGCTCAAACCTCAACTAGACTAATCAAACGGACCGAACGACCTGTGCCCCATAGAACAGCAACACCTATGGAAGTAACCCCCACCTTAATGCAACCGAACAACTTCTTGTTCTATGCACCGTACATCCTTTACCAATAACGACTCAAGTCATTCCATAAATTCTATACGCCTGAAAAGCATAACACAACCCCTATCCAAAATTTCCTTTACTCGAGCCTTCCTTGATCTCAACCTCTATAAGCCATAACAGATTCACCGGTATGCCTCAAACTGGAACCAACATAGCTAATAATTGTGCAATCAACCGATTAATAGAAGACTCCCCCACTGGGCTCAAATTCATAGATCAAAAATACATAATAACTCGCAATGCCTATACTCCAATACCGCTATAATACCATAGTGAGATTAAACTCAATCCTTCATAAGCTCGCGAAAAACAGACCATCTAATACTTTAAATCTTCTGCAAATCTCGCATTCACTCTCGTAACAGTTAAACCCACTCTCTTAAGCGACCCAAATTTAAATTTCAACACATATATTTCACTTGTAAATAAGATCTTCTAATAGACAACCTAAGGATCACAGTACTTCAGAACACTCCGCAGGAGATAACCTACCTGCTTTGCCTCAAACTAACATTTCTGTATACATTCCACCGTCATAATCATTACGCAGTAACTTAATCTTCCTGAGTCTGAACTCATACCACAACATGAAATTTACTTCACTCCCAACTAGGAAACATGAAAAAATTCTTCACACACATATAACTCGGGGCTATACATCCAATCACGATGGAAATCAAACACCAAATAGTTCTTGCTACCCCAAAGCAGACCTTTCTCACCTCATTCGATTCATATGAACACATCTCGCAGTCACATTACCCTCATCACATAGCTATCCAGTCATTACTTACCTTAATAGGGACGCAACAGAACATATAGATCCAGAAACACGCGCTCACACAATCAACAGCTCAGGGCTAAAGCTATAGGCAAAAATCCGGCCTCAAGTCTTCCAGACTGGCCCAACATCAACACACAGAGATCATATCTCGCCCCTCGATCAGGGAATCACAAGCCATCGATGCACATCTGATACTAAGCGCTCATGCACACATACGAATGCGTGGAAGGAATTCAAAGAGTTACATTTCAAGCTGAATCAAGGACGCACGATAAGAATTCAAGAATGTGAATTTTTTCCTAAATTTTCTGCAGCCTCCCGAGGATAAGTACAGACGTCTCTGTACAGATCTGCGAGACTCTACTAAACCTGCTCATGACTCGTGAGACCTATGTAACCTAAGCTCTGACACCAACTTGTCACGATCCCAAACCGGACCCGGTCATGATGGCGCCTCTCGTGAAGACAATGCCAGTCGACACAATTCCTAATTCATTTTTAATAATTTAATTAAGTCAATTTAAGTCATTGATAAAAAATAAATCCCAAAATTAAGCGAAATAGAACAAGTGCGGCAATAGATACAGCCCGACTAAGTGTCTCAATTCATTTCAAAAACCTCACTGAACCCTAACCAATTGCCCTGACAAGTCACATAACAACTGTAAAGTATGAATTTAGCAGTAAATGAGGGAAACATGATTGTATTATTCAAAACGACCGGTCGGGTCGTTACATAGACATAGAACTAAGATATGAACACATATAACAAGTGAAGGTGACCATTGATTTTTAGAAGTAATACTCAAATGATATTCATTATTGCGACATTCTCAATTAGTAAATATGCAATACCATGACTCATTATTTGAGTTACTCTCAATTTTCATATTTATATAGATGAATAGAACTTTAATGTATTCATTTGTTAAAGAATTTTGAGTGTTAACAATACTAATTAGTAAATTTATTGTATGATTTGTGTTAGGAACTGTTGGGTGATCCCCAAGTGTTGAGTGTTAGGCATCTTTCGAGAGTACATCGGACATTTGGGGCGTAAGCCTCATAAAACTAAGTCCTACATGTGAGTTTTAGGGCGCGTTAATAGTGTCCGTTCCGATACGAGTCCCTTTAAAACACTAGTATATATTGACTCATTTGGCATTTTTTGAATTCTTTTAGTTACCTTGAGAGATCAGAAAAAGGAGGAGCATGAGAATAGAACTCATACCTATTATGTGAAAGATTTTTCTTAATATTATGAGAATGTAAACCTAGGCGATGACCCATTTGATGTTTCCTTTAAAAAACGGAAAAAAGTTAAAAACAAAAATTGGACGAATAGCACTAAATAAAAGTCAATCTATTCAAAAATTCAAACTAATCCAAAAGTGTTTTTAAATTATGCAAAACAAAGACAAATTAAATAGTGTTTAATTAAAAAAAGAATTGAATATATGGAAGGGGCTTTCAAAAGAAAATTTCAGCACTTACATTGAAAACAAATGTCAATACCGAGTTGTTTGCATTTTCAAAAGAGATTTTTACATTCCTATACACTATATGAAAATATATTACCCTCTCTATTCAAGTTTTATTATGATTACATTTTATATACCTAATTACTATTTGTGTACATTTAAACGAATTAATGATAATAATTAGTGTCCTAAAATTACTCTAACATATCTTCCACTCCTTCACATTTCTTTCTCCACATCCCATCCTCCTCCCTCACGTATCTTGCACCCACCCACGATTCCATCATTGACAACCATTAAAAAGCTTTGAAGCTTTGAATTCGAATTTGAATTTTCAAAAAAATATTATTTGTTTGAATTGGATGTTGTTGCAAAGAATTGAGAATTCTCTCTACGTCTCTCTCTATCTCTCAATCCCTAATTTCAGTAATGTAAAGTAAAAGAAAAGAGAGCAACAATTTCACCATTGACAGCCATTAAAAAACTTTCAAGCTTTGAATTCGAATTTGGGTTTTCAAAAATTATTATTTGTTTGCATTGGGTGTTGTTGCAAACAATTGGGAATATGATTTGGAGTTTATATCTCAATTTTGAGGGTTTTTGGTGAAGATTAGACTTGGTTTTGACTGAATTTCAGATTGAAACTCGAAGAAGAAGAAGAAGAAGAAGAAGAAGAAGAAGAAGAAGAAGAAGAAGAAGAAGAAGAAGAAGAAGAAGAAGAAGAAGAAGAAGATATGATATGATATACATTATATTTACGAAATTGTAGTAAAATTGTAGAAAAATTGTATTCTGTTGTTTATATATTTTTCTTTTATTTATTTAACTATTATATGAAAGTTGAACAACATTGTATTAAAATTATATTTAACTTGTATGATATTGTAGTTGTATATAACTGAGTAGAAATAATGTATGAAAATTATAGATAAGTTGTATAATATATAATTAGTTGTATGAAATTTATTTTTACTATGTATAAATCAGATACACAATATACAAAAGACATATTGTATAAATTTTGTATACAATTTGTATTTAAGTTGTATGTTATTGTAGTTGTATTTAACTGGGTAGAAATAATGTGTTAAAGTTGTAGATAAATTGTATAATATATATAATTACATGTATGAAATTTATTTTTACTATGTATAAATCATATACAAAATATACAAAAGACATTGTATGAAAGTTGAACAACATATGTCACACCTCCTTTTTCTACCTACACTCTCGTGAGAGATATAAAGGGAGTTTTTCCAATTAAAGGACAATCGAAACGGGATTTATTGTTTTAAAAAATTCAGATTCACCACTTGGGATATTTATGGTGTCCCAAATCACCGGTTTAATCCCGAATCGAGAAAAAGTTTGACTCTGTTTAACAGTCCACGAACCAGAAATTTGAGTAAGGAATTCTGTTAACCTGGGAGAAGGGGTTAGGCATTCCCGAGTTCCGTGGTTCTAGCACGGTCACTCAACTGTTACAATTTGGCTTAATTATTTGATTTTAAACATTTTGAACCTATGTGCAAATTTTACTTTAAAACCGCTTTTAATTGATTTTTAAAGAAGAGTGAATGTCGTTTAAAACGTGCCTTTGGATGGCGCCACATGAAATGCACCCGCAATTTGGAACACATTTTATTCAACGTTTTAAGATTTGGAGTTGGGTCACATGAAATGCGCACCCAAGTTTAGGAAGATAATATTATTAAAATACGCGCCTAAAGCAAATACATGTTGGTAACTTTGCGAGGACCATAGAAATTTCATTAAATAGCACGCCTCGAGTTCTAAGGATTAAATCAAAATTAATTAAGCACACCTTGAATTATTCTAACTAGGAGGTTTCAAAATTAAATTACGAGGGCCAAGACTACTGGGACTATATCATGGCATGCCTTCAACAATTGGATGAGGAATGCCGAAGGGATTCTAATTGTCTTGAATTGAGGACTTGGCCTCACGAGATAGACATTACAGATTCACGGGCCCCAAAACGTGTCTTTGAGATAAATGAGCGAGCATCCCAACTTGGGAAATTCGCGGGCTCCAGGCTTAAAAAGCCTATCGCGTGACAAGAAAAAGAGAGGAATGTGACCTCATTCTTATCTGGGTCTGCGTTAGGCCCAAACTTGCGCCCCTATTTGCTGACCCAAAGAGTGCTAGCTAATGTACACAACATGGCATAAAGGATTGAATTGAAATGGATGCTGGTTTTGAATAAAATAAAAAAATCGAAACCCTAGTCGTGGGAAAAAGTCTGACCCCATTTTTCGAACGAGCTGGCTCACTAGTATTACATGAAGTTTGCCAGTATTAAGGAAACAGAGTTAATAAAAGAAACCTCACACCATTGCACCAGCTTTGGGACTCGTTGAACCATACTCATCATTAGAGGGAACTAAGCTAAAATAATGTTCAAATTCTGAAAGGCACAACTAAGCTAAACATGAACCCATTTAAGCTAAATCACATCTTAACCATTGACAAACGCAGATAGAATATTGAGTGTATTAAGCCTTACTACCCAAATCCAGCAAAACTATGACATTGAGCCACTCATTCAAAAGCCACAGAAGTTACATATAGCAAAAAATGAATCTACTGAACACAACCAAGACTAGATTCCAGCCTTAAGGCAAACAATAATACCAACAGCTACATTTAAAGGCCAAACAAAGGCAAACATTATCTAACAGATGATATTCATCACCCAGATTCGAGGTATATATTATAGTTTGTAAATGAAATTCTCTGAATAAGATGAAACAGGCAAACAAGATAATAGACGATTCAAACTTGTTGAAGAATATGATTCAAGAGTTCCAGGCCTTCACTTTTGGTTCCAAATCAATTTTACATTTAAAGGAATGCAGAATCGTACCTGAGATTGGGAACAAAGAAACAAAGAGGAATCAATAGTGTCAACAACAGGGATCGATCAAAGCAACAACAGTAGAGCCCAGCAAACCAGAAAGTAGACCAACAGATCAAATTTTTAAAAACCAACAGAGCAGATACAATGAATCGAATTCTAATTTTAATTGCTCAATAAACCAACAGACCAAAAATAAACTCGATTTTATCCCATCTTGGCACCACCTAACCAGAAAATTCTTAGGCACTGAGAAAACCTCAAAGATCACCACAGAAATCAATGAAATAGTGCTTCTTGAGACCTTTCAGTCATTTTGCTTCTCTTTTTTTTGGACTTTAGCTCTTCACTCTATGAAAATAGTAACTTCCTGCAGCTTCTGTATTTTTGGATTTCCAGCTCTCTCTAAGGTGTAAAAACTGTGTGTTGAGTGAGAAGAAGGCTTCCTTTATAAGGCTGGGGGTCTGTTGTGTGCCTTCCAAGGCAAGGCAATCAGATTTTCCCCAAAATACCCTCACAAGGCATCTTTTAAAACTGATTTTTGGACAGCTGTCCATTTCCTTCAGATATTTTCAATTTGCAGCCTGTTTTCCCTAACAATTTTGGGCAGCTGTCCATTTAGGAAGTTTCCCCATCAGTTATTAAAAGATTCTTCAAGTTAATTCAATCTCCAAAATTACCCCTAAAGTTCCAAATTATTCACTTATCCCCCTAAATTCTGAATGCTCACAATCACAATAAACAGTAAACAAATGAGCTAACACTTTCAACCAGATTGAAATTCAAAACAATTGTTGAAATTATGAAGAACTAGCCTAAATATCCTTCACACATAAACATGAATTCAAAAAATGCTCTTGAAACAAGAATTAATGCAAACAATGAACTATACTTGACTAATCTTAATGCTTCAGTGTCAGAATTAATTCATAAACATAAAATGAAACCTAGCGGAAAGAAGAAAATCTCACGAATTGAAACCAAGTTAAACTCAAACCCTATGAAACCGATTGTCATTAACAATTACGCAAACAAGCTAACTAATGAACTTAAAACCAGAAACATAATGCAATTAAGAAAGAAACGAACTTCTGAAGGAAGAAACTGGAAAAACAAACAACCAAGCAAACAAAAAGAAAAGATCAAAAGGAAACCAATCAACGCAAAGGAAATTATCCCAAACCTGCTTCGGCAAGAACTGCATGAACTCGAACAAACTTTTGAAGAAGAAAGTGAACCTTTGACGGTCATTAATCGATTGTCCTTAACAAAAGACAAACGATTAATGACGGTTTTGGGTTCACTCAACCTTGCTGAGCCAAAAAAGAACCCAGGGAGAGACCTAGGGCTTTCCGGACCTCTGCTCTACCACTGACGGACCGGTTTGAAATGAAACAAGCACATATTTGAGGAAGGAAAGAGATGAGGGGTTGCATGGAGTAATTCTAGGTGTATTTTGGGAATTTTTAGGGTTTTAGGCTCTGACCGTAGAGCTGAGATTCGAGGCGATAGAGGGGGATTTGAGAGGAATTGTTTGGAGATTTGGGATAGGGAGGTGGAGGGGAGTTCATGGTGTTAATTTGGTAGTGATTGGACCACCGGAACCGCCGTGAGGCAATTTCCGGTGGGCGGAGTGAGGCAGAGCAAGGTGGAGGCGGTGGGGATTTGAGGGCGACGGTCTTTAGGGTTTGGAACGAGAGGGGAAATGGAACGATATGAGGGGGTAGGGGTCGTTCGGACAGTAATATACCCTAGGGAGGTCGAGTTCTAGTCAGTTGGATCAATGAGATTCAACGGTTGAGATGAGAAAGAGTTAGAACAATGTCGTTTTGGGTTTAAGGAAGGCTGGACCGGGTATTAGGGGCGGGTTTTGGGAATTTTAATTGCGCTGGGGGAAAATGAGCTAATTTTGGCCCAAAAAACTTGATCCTCCTTAAATCAAATTTTTCTCTTTTTCTTTTTAATTTCCAAAATTCTTTTCCCTTTTCTCTTTTTTTTCAAGAAAAATTAAAAATAACACCTAAATTACTCTTTAAATCAAATTATGCTACCAAATTAAATTAATTAACCCTAAATAATAATTACCACAACTAATTAAATACCAAATTTAAGGAAAACCACCAAAATTCAAAACTAAAAATTAAAAATGCAAAATAAGTTATTTTTTGTGATCTTTCCATTTTTATAAAATACTAAATTACTAATTAATTCAAGAATGAAAAATTAGATTATAAATGCAAATGCAGCATATTTTTGTATTTTTCATTAATTAAACAAAAATAAAAATGCGCAGACAAATGCAAATAATTAACAGAAAATGCCACGAAATCCAACAAAATTGCAAACACTGAAGGAAATTATTTTGTTTTGAATTTGTTGGAATAATTCATGTAGCGCAAAAATCACATGCTTACAGCTCCCCTCTTTGCCCGAAAACATGAAGAGTTTTCGTGCAAAGATAAGTGAGCGGATACGAGCGATTTTTGCCCGTTTGAATACTCCGTGGGAAGCATTTTTGAAAGATTTGACCGCACCCTGCTTCCGAGGTTTCCTACATATCCTTGGCTAAAAAGGAATCAGGTCAGTGTAGTTCCGGAATGTTTGGTAGCTGGGACTACCATAAAGTTGGGCTTTCACTGTTGTTGTTGTTGCTGCTGCTACTGCTTACTGAACCCCCTTATTACACCATGTCAAAATAAAACATAAAGCTAGACTAGACTATGATCTATGGATTACAAAATTCCTATCTATATCTTCAAGCTTGCTCTTGTGTTTCTTGTTGCCTTGTTGTCCTCCATTCTCTCGGAAACATCCGTTTGTTGCCACCTTGAATTGTAAACTGAGATGTTTTCCCCTTCTCCAGGCGGATGCCTAACTGCTGAACTTGATATGTATTCCCATGCTATCTAGGCGGGCTCCTGACTTCAAAACGTGAATGTGTTCCCATGCAATCCGGGCGGGCTGCTGACTGCTGACTTGAAATGTATTCTCTGCTCAACAGGCGGGCTCCTGACTTCAACATAGACAAAACAAGGAAAACTTTTCTGCCCCAGTTTTGTGGTTGGGCCCAGATGTAAGTGTAAAACAGATTACATTACCAAATATCGATAGGAACTTGAAAGCTAAAACTTGAATTGTACTCCCTTGTTCTCCAGGCGGGATCCTGATTGCTGACTTGAAAGTATACCCTGCTTTCCAGGCGGGCTCCTGGCTTCAAAATAGACAAAACAAAGAATTTGAAAGCTAAATTTAAATTGTACTCCCTTGTTCTCCAGGCGGGCTCCTGACTGTTGCGCTTGAAAGTATTCCCTGCTCTCCAGGCGGGCTCCTGACTGCTGCATTCGAAAGTATTCCCTGCTCTCCAGGCGGGCTCCTGACTTCAACTTGAAATGTATTCCCTTGTTCTCCAGGCGGGCTCCTGACTTCAAAATAAACAAAGCAATGAATTTGAAAACTAAAACTTAAATTGTACTCCTTTGTTCTCAAGGCGGGCTCCTGACTGCTACGCTTGTAAGTATTCCCTGCTCTCTAGGCGGGCTCCTGACTGCTGCATTTGAAAGGATTCCCTGCTCTCCAGGCGGGCTATTGACTTTAACTTGAAATGTATTCTCTGCTCTCCAGGCGGGCTCCTGACTTCAACAAAATGGACAAAACAAAGAAAATTTCCTGCCCCAGTTTGGTGGCTGGGGACAGATGTGATTGTAAAACTAAATCATATTACCAAGTATTACTAAGGATTTGAAAGCTAGGTCTCATTATTCAGGGGGGTCCTGACAACTCTTAACTAAACGACAATTTAAAATCTAAGTTATATCTTATACAAATGTGACTTCTGCTAAATCTTGCTATCTAAGAGGATCTTTAAACTACTCCCCATTATCTAGGAGGGTCCTGAAAATCAAAAGTTCAATTTTATCTTAAGAGTGACAACTTTTATGGCTGAATTATACTACCCTACAGCAGACTTTACGCTAAATGTTGTTATCTAACCGAAATCTTAAAGCTAAGTCCCATTATTCATGAGGGTCCTGGGAACTCCTAATAGAATCCTATCTCGAACATGCAAACTTCTAAGCTAACTTATATTCTTTTGGGATACATTTATGCTAGATTATGCTATTTCTGAACTTTAAACTAGGTCCCATTTTCCAGGAGGGTCCTGAAAATCAAAAATCAAACCTGTTTGGTGACTGCCTTTCTCCACGGAGAGTTTCTCCGAATCAAACGAATTTTCTGCCCCTGTTTCAATCAAAGAAAATTTTATCAGTTTAAAGTGGTGGTTATCTGATGGCATTCTTGCTGAAGATCTTTCTGCTGCAATGTTTTGTTCTGACTGGCTTCTCCGAACTGGCCCTGAACCGCTTTGACTTTCTGACTAACTTTGAAACCCCATGACCTTTGACGAGCCGAGTGTTCTATACCCCCACTGTTGTTTTACCTCTGACCCCTTTATCTGAACTTTTGCATCTCCCATGACATTACCAAACCATTCCACCGATGAAACTTCCGGTGATTCCTTGTATCCCCCTCTTACATCATGTTATCCTTAGTATGCTTTGACCACTCCATGCTTTGCAATTTTGGAAGTTGGTAGTGAGCTTTGAAATCTTTTTCACCTGATTTGAACAAGACTAACATTGAAACATCTTTAGATAAATACCCAAAATAAAATGAAATGCAATGACTTTGCAGGTTAAGGATAAGAAGAATCCAAAACCAGATGACTGCTACAAAAAGAAAAAGAAAAGGAAACTTATCTGAGTGGAACAACTGATACCAATAATCATGACATGCGTTTCGGATTAATCGGCCCAATCTGTCCAACCAATCAACTTTCAGTTGTCGTACTTCGTTGCCCCAGAATTTCCATGACTTGATTACTTTACCCAAACCTTGACCTTGTTCATCCTGCGGTGCCTTGAAAGGTTTTCACCAGCAGACCTCTTTCATTCGTTCATCTCTCAAATCACTTTCGCCTTACGGTTCACGTGAGGGTTTTCACCAATAAGACTCTCTCATTTTTTCTCTCAACTCCCGTCGCCTTACGGTGCCTGTGAAGCTTTTCACCAATAAGACTCTCTCATTTTAATTTCTCTCAACTCACATCGCCTTACGGTGCCCGTGAGGGTTTTCACCAATAAGACTCTCTCATTTTAATTTCTCTTCTTGCTTGAACTAGAGTGTTGCCCTCGACAGGAATTACCTTTACCTGCTTGACTTGGCATTTCTCAAAGACTGATCAGAAGGTCTTTCTTTGGACCATAATGTTGGATTTTGGACAGGGCTAGGAAGAAAGGGTATAAAAGGCTCAAAACAATACAAATGGGTTAAAATTACAACTTTCGGAATCAGGTTTCTCACAACAACCACAACTTCTGCCCCAGTTTCTTGCATGGGGATTTTTGGATTTTTGTTTTGATGAGACCGAACTGTGAGGCTGCCTACGTATCCTTAAAAGGAATCAGGTCGAACGTAGTTCATGACATAGGAATTACGTTGTTGTTGTGATTTTCTCTTTTATCTTTCTTTTCTTTCTCTTTTTGCTTCTCTCTCCTGCTTTTCTCTTTCTTTCTTTTTCTCTCTTTTTTCTTCTTTTCTTTTTTTTTCTTCTTTTCTTCTTTTTTTTCTCTTTTTCTTTCCTTTTCTTTCTCTTTTCCTTTCTTCTTTTTCTTATCTTTCATGCTTGTGTTTCTGATATTCACTACAGATTCCGAAAGAGGGGTAAGAAAGAAATTAAATAAGGCTCAAAATGGGTGACGAGGGATCAAATGTTTAGATAGCAGAACAAAACGCCTTCGTCATTTCAATCTTCAAAATATGCCAAATACAAACAAGTACAATCAAACAAAGAAATCATACATAGTATCTCTTAACCGCATCGGAATTGATAGACATTTCTACACATTTCCCTTCTACATCTGTCAAATATAGCGTGCCATTGGACAACACCCTAGTTACGACAAATGTCCCCTGCTAGTTTGGGGCAAACTTTCCTTTTGCTTTAGCCTGATGAGGCAAGATACATCTCAACACTAACTGACCCACTTCAAACTTCCGTGGATGTACCTTCTTGTTACATGCTCTCTCCATTCTCTGTTGGTATAGTTGACCGTGACATACTGCTGCCAATATCTTTTCATCAATCAGACTTAATTGCTCCAAGCGGGTTTTGACCCATTCAACGTAATCAATTTCTGTATCAGCGACAATCTGAAGCGATGGGATTTCAATTTCTGCGGGTATTACTGCCTCCATGCCATACACCAACAAATAAGGAGTGACCCCTACTGAAGTGCGAACAGTAGTGCTATAACCCAACAATGCGAAAGGTAACTTCTCATGCCACTGTCTAGAACCTTCCACCATTTTTTGAAGTATCTTCTTTATATTCTTGTTGGCTGCCTCGACTTCTCCATTCGCCTTAGGGCGGTATGGGGTGGAATTGTGATGTATAATCCTGAAGTGCTGACATGTCTCTATCATTAGATGACTGTTGAGATTAGTGCCATTGTCCGTGATGATTACCTTCGGAATCCCAAACCGATAGATGATATTTGAATGCACAAAATCAACCACTGCTTTCTTGGTCACAGATTTGAAAATTTTCGCTTCAACCCACTTGGTAAAATAATCAATGGCTACCAGAAAAAACTCCGTTTGATGTTACTGGCTCGATTGGCCCAATGACATCCATGCCCCAAGCAACAAAGGGCCATGGTGCCGACATTGTATGTAATTCAGATGGGGGGGAATGAATCAAATCTCCGTGCACCTAGCATTGATGACACTTGCGCACAAAACTGATGTAATGTCGCTCCATAATGAGCCAGTAATAACCTGCTCGGAGAATCTTCTTTGCCAGAACGTACCCACTCATATGCGGTCCACAAATTCCGGAGTGTACCTCTATCATGATAGCGGTGGCCTATCTAGAATCTATGTATCTTAGCAATCCAGGATCTGGAGTTCTTTTGTATAACACCCCTCTACTGAAGAAAAATCCACTTGCCAATCGCTGAATTGTTCTTTTCTGATCACTTATGGCCTATACCGAATATACCCCCATCCGGAGTTATTCTTTGATATCGTGGAACCATGGCTCCCCATCAAGTTCTTCTTCTACCATATTACAGTAAGCATGCTGATCACGGACCTGAATCTACAAAGGGTCCACATAAGCCTTATCTGGATGATGTAACATTGACGCCAGAGTAGCCAAAGCATCGACGACTTCATTATGGATCCTTGGGATATGCCTGAATTCTATCGACTGAAACCGTTGACAAAGATCATGCAAATATTGTCTGTATGGTATGAGTTTCAAATCCCATATTTCCCATTCTCCCTGAATTTGGTGCACCAGGAGGTCCTAGTCACCCAAGACCAAGACTTCCTGGACACCCATATCCACAGCTAACCTCAAACCCATAATATATGCCTCGTACTCAGCCATGTTGTTGGTACAGTAAAAACGAAGTTGAGCCGTAACAGGGTAGTGCTACCCTGTTTCAGAAATAAGTAATGCTCCTATTCCTACGCCCTTCATGTTTGCAGCCCCGTCAAAGAAAAGTTTCCACCCCGGCTTCTCGACTTGTTTTAACTCATCAATGTGCATCACCTCTTCATCAGGGAAATAAGTTTTCAAAGGTTCATAATCTTCATCAACCGGGTTCTCGACCAAATGGTCCGCCAAGGCCTGTGCTTTCATTGCAGTTCGAGTCACGTAGACAATGTCAAACTCTGCGAGCAGGATCTGCCACTTTGCAAGCCTCCCTGTGGGCATAGGCTTCTGAAAGATATACTTCAATGGATCCAAGCGAGATATGAGATAGGTAGTGTAAGATGACAAATAATGTTTCAGCTTCTGCGCCACCGAGGTTAGGGCGCAACATGTCCTCTCAAGCTGAGTGTACTTGACCTCGTACAGTGTGAATTTCTTGCCAAGATAATATATGGCCTACTCCTTCCTGCCAGTGATATAATGTTGACCCAATACACAACCGAATGAATTGTCCAATACCGTCAAATATAGAATCAAAGGTCGCCCTGGTTCTGGCGGGACCAACACGGGTGGATTTGACAAATACTCTTTTATCTTATCAAACGCCTCCTGACATTCATCTGTCCACTTGACCACAATGTCTTTCTTTAACAGCTTGAAGATAGGCTCACAAATTGTCGTGAGCTGAGCGATGAACCTGCTAATATAATTCAATCTCCCCAACAAACGCATCACCTCGATCTTGTTCTTCGGAGGTGGCAATTCCTGGATGACCTTAATTTTCGATGGGTCCAATTCAATGCCCCGGCGGCTGACTACGAACCCCAACAACTTTCCAGACGGCACCCCAAAAGCACACTTTGCAAGATTAAGCTTGAGATTGTACCTGCGAAGCCTTCAAAAGAACTTCTTCAGATCCCTGACATGGTCAGACTGCTTTCTAGACTTCACGATCACATCATCCACGTACACCTCGATTTCCTGGTGTATCATATCATGGAATATTGTTGTCATTTCCCTCATGTAGGTTGCCCCAGCATTTTTCAAATCGAATGGCATGACCCGATAGCAGTACGTTCCCCACGGCGTGATGAATATCGTCTTTTCTGCATCTTTCTCGTCCATCAAGATCTGATGATAACCCGCGTAACAATCCACAAAAGAACCAATCTCATGTTTGGCACAATTGTCAATCAATATATGGATGTTTGGCAATGGGAAATTGTCTTTTGGACTCGCCTTGTTGAGATCCCGATAGTCAACACACACCCTGGTCTTGCCATCCTTCTTCGGCACAGGCACAACATTGGCTAACCTGGTGGGATACCGGGTGACCCAGATGACTTTGGCATCGAACTGCTTGGTGACCTCTTCCTTGATCTTTACACTCATATATGTTTTGAACTTCCTCAGCTTCTTTTTGACAGGAGGGAATGCTGGGTCAGTGGGCAACTTGTGCACCACTAAATCAGTGCTTAGACCCGGCATGTCATCATAGGACTATGCAAAAACATCTTTGTATTCGAACAGTGCTTTAATTATCTCCTCTCTGCATTGAGGTTCCAGATGGACACTTATTTTAGTTTCACGGACATTATCTTGGTCCCCTAGATTAACTGCTTCTGTATCGTTCAAATTAGGTTTGGGCTTTTCCTCAAAATGACTTAGTTCCTTACTAATTTTCGTAGGCCTCATCATCATCAAATTCCAACTCATCATCACACTCAATTTCTTGTATTATTAGTTCAGAGTTAGATTGGCTTTTAAAACGGGGCCGAAGATTCCTCATGCATGTCATGTCATTGATATCAGCATAAAGAGAACTGTACAAAAGAAGAAAACAAAAATAAAATTAGAAGAAATGAAGGAAAAGGGAACAATTGCATTTCATTGAATTTAAAGATAACAGGGTTTTAACACATCCAACTGGACGGAACATAATATCTGAATTACAGACCCTGGAATAATCCAGACAACAAAAGAAAATCAAAACCCACTACCAAGACTCCCTCTAGATAGGAAGAGGGGTAGTTTCCCAGTTGTTGACTTTTGCACGTGGTCCCACGAATTGAACATCTGCCCTGCTGGACCCTTCCCCAGCCTGAACCATGTTAACCTCGGCGAATACCCTTTCGAACCCCTTCTCCAAATCTCTATCGGCACCAATCAGTGGTCTAGGAACCTTTGACAGCAGTTGCTTTCTGATACCTGTCCTGACGAATGATCTAGACAGATGCGGGATTGGCTTTGGTAATGCCCATGATTTCTGTTTCATTTTTCTACCTCTTCTCACATCTGCAACGGTAGGCTTGAACCCCAGACCAAAAGTATCCAGATTTTTTTGAAGAGAAACTAGCTACAAAATACCTTGCAGAGATGCACCCAAACCCTTGCCCGGTACGAAACCATTTTTCAACATTTTAACAGCCACCATAACTGATGCCGCAGCTATCTTTGGAGTTGACACGCACTTTTCTTTCGAAATTTTCTCTACCGATACTGTGTCGAAAACCTGATAAACCCATGGTCCCTTGTCATCGTCAATCTCTATGAACGGAACAATGGCACCGTTGGACACACATAAATTATCTTCGTCGTATACGCCAATTTCCTGTCGATAGAATTCAAACTTGACCATTTGATGCAAAGTAGACGGGACTGCTTTGGCTGTATGGATCCAGGGTCGTCCCAACAACAGATTGTACAAAACAACCACATCGAGCACCTAGAATTCCATAGTAAATTCAACTGGCCCTATTGTGAGCTCAAGTACTATGTCCCCGACTGAATCCTTCCCTCCACCGTCGAATCCCCGAACGCAAATACTATTCTTGTGAATTCTTTCATCCTCCACTTTCAGCTTGGTTAATGTGGAGAGAGGATAGATGTTCACGCTAGACCCATTGTCAACCAATACCCGAGTAACCACGGAATCTTCACATTTTACCGTCAGATAAGGGGCTCTATTGTGGTCGGTACCCTCCACGGGCAATTCATCATCAGAAAAAGTGACTCTGTTTACCTCAAATATCTTGTTAGCTATCTTTTCCAAGTGGTTTACTGAGATTTTGTCAGGAACGTGAGCCTCGTTCAAGATCTTCATCAAAGCACGACGGTGTTCGTCTGAATGGATCAATAATGACAAGAGCGAGATATGAGCTGGTGTCTTCCTTGACTATTCCACAATGGAATAGTCTTGTGCTTTCATCTTTCTCAGAAATTCTTCTGCTTCTTCCTCAGTCACTGCTTTCTTCACCAACACTGGATTATCTTTTGAGGTCTTATCTTTTCTCAACTCTTCGGGGGCAAAGCATCTCCCCGATTGAGTCAAACCATGAGTCTCACACACTTCTTCTTTAACCTCTTTCCCTTTGTAAGTCACGGTCACTCGTTCACAATTCCATGGGTCTGCCTTGTTGTTGACTATCGGTAATTGAGTTACCGGTTTGATAACGACAGGGTCTGCGGGGGCGCCCTTCACAATTACCACAGGTTTATTTGTCCCTCCTGGCACGACCACTTTTGCTTTTTCATGTTTTCCTGCAACATCACTTGAGGACCCCTTCTTGACCTCCACAGATGGTTCAGTATTTGCCCTATTCAACTTGATCACAGACTTCTCACTGGTTGACTTTTCAAATGGTCTGGCTTCACTAGCCCGAATCATCATGACGGTTTGCGAAGGCTTCTTAGGCTCCCCTACCTTATGCACTATCTCAATCACATTTGTTTCATGATGGGCTGGCAAGGGATTCTGATTGATATTGGGCGCCTCCGGAGCTTGGACTTCAATCCGATTGGTGTCAATGAGTTCTAGGATGGCTGTTTTCAATTTCCAGCATTTCTCTGTGTCATGTCCTGGGGCCCCTGAACAGTACTCACAACTCACCGAGCGTTCAAGATTTCTAGGAGGGGGATTCGGCAATTTAGCCTCGATCGGATTCAACATGCCCAACTGTCTTAGTCTGTGGAATAGGCTAGCATATAATTCTCCCAATGGGGTGAAAGTCTTTTACTTCTGCAACGTCTCATTCTTAAAGGCTTGGTTGGGCCGAAAATCGGTTCTAGGAGGATTTCTGTGGGCTTTCGGGGGTAGGTAGTTATTTTGTGGAGCTTGGTATGGGTTTTGCAGAGCTGGCGCACGCCATTGTGAGTGAGCGGGCGGTTGGGTATAGGTTTGTGCGTGATGGACAGAAAAATGGGGATCTGGCGGTGGGTAATAGTATTGTGGTGGGTTATATGGAGTGTGGGGGTAAGTTTGGAGATAAGGTCGCGGCTGGTTGTAGTAACAGGGAAGGTTCCTGGATCCAACCCAAGCTCCTGACTCAATTGTTGCAACATCCTCCTTCTTATTCTTCCCAAGCACACCCCCAGTACCGTTTTGAATGGCCTAAGTAGTCGCCTTGATTGCTGAATAACTCATGATCTTGTTGGACTTGAGTCCCTCTTCAACCATGCCTCCCATTTTCATGACTTCATTAAAGGACTTACCTACTGCTGACACCAAGTGACCGAAATAAGTGGGTTCCAAGGCCCGCAATAAATAATCAACCATCTCGCTTTCTTTCATCGGAGGGTCAACCCTCGCTGCTTGCTCCCTCAAGTGGAATCCATATTCCCTGAAGCTCTCACCGGGCTTCTTTTCCAACTTTGTCAACGACAGGCGATCTGGGATAATTTCGAGGTTGTACTGAAAATGGCAGGCAAAGGCCTCGGCCAAATCGTCCCATGTGTACCATCTGTTGTGATCCTATCTAGTATTCTATTCTAAAGCCGATCCACTCAAACTTTAGCTAAAATATGCCATCAGCAATTCGCCTCTTCCACCTGCTCCTCTCATCTTGCTACAGAATCCTCTTAAGTGTGCTATCGGGTCACCATGCCCATCGTACAGATCAAACTTGGGCATTTTGAACCCTGCTGGCAACTGAACATCTGGGAACAAACATAAATCCTTATAGGCCACACTCACTTGACCTCCTAGCCCCCTCATATCTCGGAATGATTGCTCTAAGCTTTTGACCTTTCTGATCATCTCTTCATGCTCGGGATTTTTTGGCGGTTTCTTGGTCTCTGCCGGGATATCAAGATGAGGGGTGTAAGGATATGGTTCTGGAACTTTGAAGGTGGGTTCAGGGGGATAGTACTGGTTGTCGTGAGTTTGGAACAAGGGTTCACTGGAAGATCGGTGAAATGTAGCAGGTGGAGGTGCCACAAAAATAGGTGTAATTGGTGGGGGAGGGTATGGGACTTGTTTGGGTGGTGGAGCTTGAGGAGTATGGGAAGTGGCCGCCATGGCATTGTTGGTAGAGGGGAAAGGCTGGAGATGAGTTCACAGTGGGAGGCTCCGGAGGTTGGGCTGATGGTGGGATATAAGCAGGGTTGGCGGGATAAACTGGTGGTGGATGCCCCTTCGCCCAGGCTTGGTACATTTCAGCCATCTGCTGCTTCAGCTTATACATTTCTTCCCTCATCGCATTAACGTTCATTTCTTCCACCTCTTTCGATGGGTCGACAATACTTGTTTCCGGTTCCTGGTCGACCATATTCAGCCTGTCTTTCGATCGGCTGTTGTAGGAGTGAGTTGCTAGAATGCCAGTCAACTAACCACCTGCCCGAACTTAATACATCAAACAACAACCTTGTTATTGATTAGGCTTTAACAGATTGGTAACCGCACATTGGGCATGAATGCACCTAAACAGTTAACCATCTCTATTATGTATTTGATCGGTTGCATGCGTCATCCCGGCCTTTTCTTTCTTTCGATTGTAAACTTCCTCCTTTTCTCTTCTTTTCTTTCTTTTCCTTTCATTTTTGCCTATGTTTTCTCTTTGTTTTTTACTCTCTCTTGATTTCTTATTTCCTCTTTTTTCTCTCTTGTTTTTCCGCTCTTTCCTTTTCTTTACTCTCTTGTTTATCCTTTTATTTTCTTTCTCGCTTCTTTTTTTATTTTATTACTTGGTTATGGTCGAATCCTATAGAGATTGCCCACGTATCATGACCCCGCATGAATCATACCAAGCGTAGTTCTTGGGGATAAGTGCGAAATAAAACATTTTTGGGATTTTCAGTTTTCATAAAATAAAATAAAAACAACAAATGCTTCCATTACAAACTCAAAATTAATAACTCTCAAAAGACTAACAGATTTCGACGCAAAGATGAAATACAGACTCCGAAAATAGACATCAACAGCAGGAAATACAGACTCAAAAATAATTTGCCAAACTCTAGCAGAAAGAAGATACAAACTCAACATGACTGACAAACGCTAACAAAAGGGAAATGCAGACTCAAAAAAACCAATCATGAATACATCAATGCTCCTGGTGCCCGCAGGACATCATTCAGTCTCGCCGCGGGCCTATATGCAAGCTCCCTTTGAAGTCGATCCAAGTCGCTCATTATCTGTTTGACAAATGTCATTACTGCTGCAAAGAAGGTAGTGCGAGTCATATCCTCACAAATCTGGCACTTCATAACGATGTAGTCAGTAATGTTTCTAATTCTCTCTCTTATGACGCCTTTTTCTTGTAACAAACGCCCAATCTGTTGGGCCTTGGCTTCCAAAGTTTGCTCAGCCGCATGATTTTGCTCCTGAAGTTGTTGCAAATCTATTTCTAATTGCGCCAATGCTATATAACAATGTTCCCTTTCAACTTTGAAGTCTTTTGCCTGTTTGATCATTTTGTTTTCCGTGGCGATGACCTTTTTCTTTAACCCTGCGACCTCATCATCGTACCTTTCTCTCAATTGTTTTACCAGGCGTACTCATTTATCTGCGTTTTTCGCCAATTGCTTTTCAGCCTTGGCTAGTTCACTTTCTGCTTTATTCAAATCAAAACTATAGTCATTTACTTTCTGCCTCAGGTTAGCTATGAGTTTTTCATCTCTGTCGCTTCGGGCTGGATTTTCTGCCGCTACTTTCCTTTTCTGAATTTGAGCTCGAAGGGCCTCATTTTCCTTGGCTATCTTTTTCTTTTCTCCATCATCCGCCGCAACTTGCAAGCTATTCTCGAATTGAAGTTCTCTGACTTGCTTTTCCAATTTGCTTATGGTAGCCCTATACTCGTTTTCTTTGGTCAGCCAATCCCATTGCACCTGAGCTCCGTCGGTGAATTGCTGGACATGGGGTCTCTTCGCGGGCCTGTCAGGTTCATGTTGCGCTCGGGATCTTTTACCATACCAAGCAGTATAACTAGGCTCCACCTTGCCTCTGGGTAGGTCTCGTACTTGAGTATTAGGCCATAAGAATCTGCACTGATGCCAAATCCGGCGCACTTTCTCTTCTGGGAAGGCAGCTTTTGGATCTAACTCAATGACTTGCTGACTCAAATCTTCATCGTGTGGGATGGTCTGGTATCGGCCTAACTAACGCAAGACTCTGTGCGGAGCATAAGGTTGGATACTCCAAAGACCCATCAACAGCAAGAAACACACCCCAGCTGACATATAGATTACTTCGTTGATCGAGAGCCACCCAAATGTCCATTCGATCTTATTTGCGGTCAGAGATCTCAAATGAGCATGTCATGCTTCCGTACCATCCGGAAACTCATAACCCTCTACTCGCTTTTCATGTTTTTCAATGCACTCAAGGCCAGTGACACCGCAATTCAAGTAGCCAGGACGGTGGCAAAGGTGTTCCTCCATCTATATTTGTAACAAGATATTGCACCCTTCAAAGAATTTCGCTCCTTCTCTCAGAGAGTGAGAGCTTGGTAAATTTCTGCCAAGATCAGCGGAACTATAGTCCCATTTCCTTTTTTTCATCATAAAGTCGGCTATCCCTACTAGCCCCATCTCTATGTTCCCGTCTTTTCTCGGGTAAACCAGGATACCCAAAAACGTCACTGTGAAAGCTAATCCTCTCCGAGCTTCCCACTTGTCTTGATTTCCAGCATGAGTAAGACCGGTATCTGGCTTTTCGAAGCCACGGGGATTCCCGTAACATCGATACAGAAAGTAGAAGGTACAAAATCCTTTGGCCAGATTTTCGTCTCGGATGTCCCGACTAATGCTTAATAAGTCCAAAAATTTGTGAGGGGTCACTGTTCTTGGTGCTACTAGGTATTGACTTCTGAGATTCCCTTCGAAATCGGCATAGCCTGCTATCTCTTCTAGTGTAGGAGTTGACTCGAAATCAGCGAAGTGGAACACATTATGTGTTGGGTCCCAAAACGGTATCAAGGCCTCAATCACGTCTTTTCTGGGCTTGACCTTCAAAAGCCCAATAAGACCGCCCAATGCTTTTGTCACAATTTTCCTGCTGTCGCCCCCAAGTCATGCCACCACATATGTAACTCCAAAGGTATCTTTTCACGGACTGAGAAAGGTTCATTTTGATTGGTGCTTATCTTGCTCATTTATTAAGGTGATTTTAATTAAAAGAAAACCATGACTCGTTTTGACTTAAGAGAAATGACCATTTTTCAAAATTTCCACAAAATATTCGGCCTTGCCAACATGGCCTTTCAAAACAAAGATTTTAAGGTTGTGCCAGCTAACCGGCCAAAACCTTTGAAAGTGACAAAAAGTGTTTGTTCTTGCAAAAACAGCCTTTCGGCGCCCTTTTAGGGACATTCGGCTATTTCTGACAAGAATGGCATCACCCTAATTATTTTCAAATTACAGTAAAATTTTTGCTACTTTCGCAAAAAAGAAGTTGGACCCGATGGGGGTTGCCTACGTATCTCACACCCTATGAGAATCAAACTGGTGTAGTTCGGGTGAATGAAACAAACTATTTTTGAAAACAAGACTTTTTTTATTATTATTTCATTGGAAAATAAAACTATTTTGTGAAAACAAAAACTTTTTTTTCTTTTTTTTTCCTTAAAAATTCGGCAGAGTTTCGACACTATTTGGACATTAATTTTTTTCAGAACAGGCGATTAACTCTCATACTGCTATTTCTCTTACCTCAACTTTTCCCAATATTCATAAGCCGGTCAGCATGCAAGTCTGAAGCAAGTAAATGCACAAGTAGCAAGTAAGATGCATCAGGATGGTCTTTTATTTCGAGTGCACCTGTCTTCGACAGACCCAACCCCTGTGTTGAGTCTCCAAAGTCAAAATGCACATGATGCAAACAAACGTTCCTACTAGGGATCCGGCATGAGGTCTTGTTATACTAGGTTTAAATTATGGGGTTTATTGTTCTAGACCTGGCTTACCCGAGCGGACAGCTCGAGCCGGGGGGGGGCAGCGTACCGGGAATACAGAAGCTTCACCGGCTTTGCAACTTGTCCGAACCTCGTTCTAAATTTGGAATATGACTCTAACAGAAAAGAAGTCACACGAAGTGTACACTTCTTCATGATTTAGAAGACTCAGAGAGAAGAGGGATTTCGCAACAATTTATATACAGTTCACGGAGTATCAAAGCGGTAAAAGCAATCAATTAGCACATAAAGCCCAAATCATGTAACAAAATCAAATAATGGATAAAGAAAACTATAACAATTATTCTAAGCTCGAATTCTTGAACCCTGAACCAGAGATTCTGGGTTCGATTCCCTAGCAGAGTCGCCAGAGCTGTCACACCTCCTTTTTCTACCTACACCCCCATGAGGGATATAAAGGGAGTTTTTCCAATTAAAGGACAATCTAAATGGGATTTATTGTTTTAAAAAATTCAAAGTCGCCACTTGGGATAATTATGGTGTCCCAAGTCACCGGTTTAATCCCGAATCAAGGAAAAGTTTGACTCTGTTTAAAAGTCCGCGAACCAAAAATCCGAGTAAGGAATTCTGTTAACTCGGGAGAAGGGGTTAGGCATTCCCGAGTTTCGTGGTTCTAGCACGGTCGCTCAACTATTACAATTTGGCTTAATTATTTGATTTTAAACATTTTGAACCTATGTGCAAATTTTACTTTAAAACCGCTTTTAATTGATTTTTAAAGAAGAGTGAACGTCGTTTAAAACGTGCCTTTGGATGACGCCACATGAAATGCACCCGCAATCTGGAACACATTTTATTCAACGTTTTAGGATTTGGAGTTGGGTCACATGAAATGCCCACCCAAGTTTAGGAAGATAATATTATTAAAATACGCGCCTAAAGCAAATACACGTTGGTAACTTTGCGAGGGCCATATAAATTTCACTAAATGGCACACCTCGAATTCTAAGGATTAAATTAAAATTAATTAGGTGCACCTTGAATTATTCTAACTTAGAGGTTTCAAAATTAAATTACGAGGGCCAAGACTACTGGGACTATATCATGGCATGCCTTCAACAATTGGATGAGGAATGCCGAAGGGATTCTAATTGTCTTGAATTGAGGACTTGGCCTCACGAGATAGACATTACATATTCACGGGCCCCAAAACGTGTCTTTGAGATAAATGAGCGAGCATCCCAACTTGGGAAATTCGCGGGCTCCAGGCTTAAAAAGCCTATCGCGTGACAAGAAAAAGAGAGGAACGTGACCTCATTCTCATCTGGGCCTGCCGTTAGGCCCAAACTTGCGCCCCTATTTGCTGACCCAAAGAGTGCAAGCTAATGTACATAACATGGCATAAAGGATTGAATTGTAATGGACGCTGGTTTTGAATAAAATAAAAAAATCAAAACCCTGGTCGTGGGAAAAAGTCTGAACCCATTTTTCGAACGAGTTGGCTCACTAGTATTACATGAAGTTTGCAAGTATTAAGGAAACAGAGTTAATAAAAGAAACCTCACACCATTGCACCAGCTTTGGGACTCGTTGAACCATACTCATCATTAGAGGGAACTAAGCTAAAAAATGTTCAAATTCTGAAAGGCACAACTAAGCTAAACATGAACCCATTTAGGCTAAATCACATCTTAACCATTGACAAACGTAGATATAATATTGAGTGTATTAAGCCGTACTACCCAAATCCAGCAAAACTATGACATTGAGCCACTCATTCAAAAGCCACAAAAGTTACATATAGCAAAAATGAATCCACTGAACACAACCAAGCCTAGATTCCTGCCTTAAGGCAAAACAATAATACCAACAGCTACATTTAAAGGCCAAACGAAGGCAAACATTATCTAACAGATGATATTCATCACCCAGATTCGAGGTATATATTATAGTTTGTAAATGAAATTCTCTGAATAAGATGAAACAGACAAACAAGATAATAGACGATTCAAACTTGTTGAAGAATATTATTCAAGAGTTCCAGGCCTTCACTTTTGTTTCCAAATCAATTTTACATTTAAAGGAATGCAGAATCGTACCTGAAATTGGGAACAAAGAAACAAAGTGGAATCAACAGTGTCAACAACAGGGATCGGTCAAAGCAACAACAGTAGAGCCCACCAAACCAGAAAGTAGACCAACAAATCAAATTTTTAAAAACCAACAGAGCAGATACAATGACTCGAATTCTAATTTTAGTTGCTCAATAAACCAACAGACAAAAAATAAACTCGATTTTATCCCATCTTGGCACCAGCTAACCAAAAAATTCTTAGGCACTAAGAAAACCTCAAAGATCAACACAGAAATCAATGAAACAGTGCTTCTTGAGACCTTTCAGTCGTTTTGCTTCTCTCTTTTTTTTTGGATTTTAGCTCTTCACTCTATGAAAATAGTAACTTCATGCAACTTCTGTATTTTTGTATTTCCAGCTCTCTCTAAGGTGTAAAAACTGTTTGTTGAGTGAGAAGAAGGCTTAAAAACTGTTTGTTGAGTGAGAAGAAGGCTTCCTTTATAAGGCTAGGGGTCTGTTGTGTGCCTTCCAAGGCAAGGCAATCAGATTTTCCCAAAAATACTCTCACAAGGCATTTTTTAAAACTGATTTTTGGACAGCTATCCATTTCCTTCAGATATTTTCAATTTGCAGCATGTTTTCCCTAACAATTTTGGGTAGCTGTCCATTTAGGAAGCTTCACCATCAGTTATTAAAAGATTCTTCCAGTTAAATCAATCTCCAAAATTACCCCTATTATTCACTTATCCCCCTAAATTCTGAATGCTCACACTCACAATAAATAGTAAACAAACGAGCTGACACTTTTAACCAGATTGAAATTCAAAACAATTGTTGAAATTATGAAGAACTAGCCTAAATATCCTTCACACATAAACATGAATTCAGAAAATGCTCTTGAAACAAGAATTAATGCAAACGATGAACTATACTTGACTAATCTTAATGCTTTAGTTCCAAAATTAATTCACAAATATAAAATGAAACCTAACGGAAAGAAGAAAATCTCACGAATTGAAACCAAGTTAAACTCAAACCCTATGAAACCGATTGTCATTAACAATTAAGCAAACAAGCTAACTAATGAACTTAAAACTAGAAACATAATGCAATTAAGCAAGAAACGAACTTCTGAAGGAAGAAACTGGAAAAACAAACAACCAAGCAAACAAAAAGAAAAGATCAAAAGGAAACCAATCGACGCAAAGGAAATTATCCCAAACCTGCTTCGGCAAGAATTGCATGAACTCGAACAAACTTTTGAAGAAGAAAGTGAACCTTTGGCGGTCATTAATCGATTGTCCTTAACAAAAGACAAACGATTAATGACGGTTTTGGGTTCACTCAACCTTGCTGAGCTAGAAAAGAACCCAGGGAGAGACCTAGGGCTTTCCAGACCTTTGCTCTACCAATGACGGACCGGTTGGAAATGAAACAAGCACCTATTTGAGGAAGAAAGGAGATAAGGGGTTGCATGGTGTAATTCTGGGTGGATTTTGTGAATTTTTAGGGTTTTAGGCGCTGACCTTAGATCTGAGATTCAAGGCGATGGAGGGGGATTTAAGAGGAATTGTTTGGAGATTTGGGATGGGGAGGTAGAGGGGAGTTCATGGTGTTAATTTGGTAGTGATTGGACCACCGGAACCGCCGTGAGGCGATTTACAGTGGGCGGAGTAAGGCGGAGCAAGGTGGAGGCGGTGGAGATTTAAGGGCGGTGGTCTTTAGGGTTTGGAACGAGAGGGGAAATGGAACGGTATGGGGGGGCAGGGGTCGTTTGGACAGTAATATACCCTAGGGAGGTCGAGTTCTGGTCCATTGGATCAATGAGATCCAACGGTTGAGATGAGAAAGAGTTGGAACGATGTCGTTTTGGGTTTAAGGAAGGTTGGACCGGGTATTAGGGGCGGGTTTTGGGCTCAAAGGGGCGGGTTTTGGGAATTTTAATTGGGCTGGGGCAAAATGAGCTAATTTTGGCCCAAAAAACCTGATCCTCCTTAAATCAAATTTTTCTCTTTTTCTTTTTATTTCCAAAATTCTTTTCCCTTTTCTCTTTTTTTTTCAAGAAAAATTAAAAATAACACCTAAATTACTCTTTAAATCAAATTATGCTACCAAATTAAATTAATCAACCCTAAATAATAATTACCACAACTAATTAAATACCAAATTAAAGGAAAACCACCAAAATTTAAAACTAAAATTAAAAATGCAAAATAAGTTTTTTTTGTGATCTTTCCATTTTTATAAAAAACTAAATTACTAATTAATTCAAGAATGCAAAATTAGATTATAAATGCAAATGCAGCATATTTTTGTTTTTTTTCATTAATTAAACAAAAATAAAAATGCGTAGACAAATGCAAATAATTAACAGAAAATGCCACGAAATCCAACAAAATTGCAAACACTGAAGGAAATTATTTTATTTTGAATTTGTTGGAATAATTCATATAGGGAAAAAATCACGTGCTCACAACATAGTGAATTCCCCCAAATTCACTGTGATTTCCCAATTTATATTATCTCTGATTTGTTGATTTGTTTTTCTGTTTTCTTCCAATTCACTTATTTTCTCCTCCTCATTTTGAGTAACTGTTCTATGTGAGATTGCTAATTCGTAAGAAGCATTCTGTTGCTTTTTCATGACTTCCCCATATGGATATGGTGGTTGAAGTACTGAGCAAAAACTTAGATAAAAGTAAGAAACTGAAAAATGCACTCATATACTCCTTTTGAGATTGAGATTCTATATGAACATAGTTCCCATTCCTGTTTTCTTATTGATGATAGTGTCATTTCTTATGGGTTACAATAAAATATTATTGAACTGCAAACATCAATTATTGGTTTTCCTTTATAGTTGGATTAAAAAGATTAAAGAGATAAATAAAAGTAATTCCTGTAGGGTGTAGAGCAAAATTGACGACTTGAATTAGTAAAGTGCATACAACTGCAGTACGAAAAAATTGTATGTTTAATTTCACTTCTATGAAATATCTATAGCTTCTACCGAAGATATGGGGAGAAAGAGAGAATCTTGAGAGAAGAGGGTAGAGAGGAGAGGAAAAAAAGAAGAGGGTGTAACTAAATCCCTTGATTAAAGGCACAAATAATGGATTGGGAGCCTTTTAAGGTGGATTGTATATATTTCGTAAACAAAAGTTGTTTATGCCGGGTAATTAACTAAGTATGGATATTAAGGGTAATAAAGTTTCAAATAGTGTATAGGAATACAAAAATCCCTTTTCAAAACAACCCAAAACTAAAAAGGTTTTATATTGGAGTTGGAGCCCAAACCTAATTCCCAAAGGAATTTTTACTTCCTGTGGAAAACGTTGATACCTTATTTATTTTAAATAAATACACTTTTAAAAAATTATATTTCATAGCTACCTTTTGATTCTTATAGCAAAATATCTATTTATGGTTACCTTCTACACTTAAGCCATGAAATACTTTTTGTATTATTTTTTCTCTCTCATTCTTTAAGATTTTTCTCCACCCTCCCTCTCTCTCAACGCAAGTCTTTCTCCATAAATACAACCACTATTCTCCACTGATTCATCTCCATTGTCACGCAAAATTTTCATTATCAGTGGGCTGGGGCTCTGAATCAATGTCGAAATCAAGCCCTAGAGAGAAAGATCCACCCCATTTTGATGGTCGTTGCTTTGTTGTAACGACCCGACCGGTCGTTTTGAGCTTTTGCACTTTGCTCGCCAGTTATCGTGCATGGCTTGCCCCGTGTGATGTATTATGACTTATGTAAGTTGTTGGTTTTGGTTTTTAGGTTAATCGGAATGAATTTAGAAGAACAGCTCTCAGTTTGAAGCTTGAAATTTGAAAGGTTTGACCAAGATTTGACCTGTTAGTATATGATCTCGGATTGGAATTTTTATGATTTGGCTAGCTCAGTTAGGAGATTTGGGACTTAGGAGCGTGATCGGAATACATTTTTGGAAGTCCGTGGAAGGTTTAGGCTTGAATTGACGAAATTGAGATTTCGGCATTTTCCGGTTGATAGGTGAGATTTTGATATAGAGGTTAGAATGGAATTCCGGAAGTTGCAGTAGTTCTGTTGTGACATTTGGGACGTGTTTGCAAAATTTCAGGTAATTCGGACGTGGTTTGGTTGGGTTTTTTATCAAAAGCGAAATTCGGAAGATTTTTGGAATCCTAGGCTTGAATTTGATGTGATTTTGGTGTTTTAATGTTGTTTTGAGCATTCCGAAGGTTGGAATGAGTTTGAATAAGGTTATGGGATATGTTTCTGCTTTTGGTTGAGGTCTTGGGGGCCTCGGGATGATTCCGGATGGGTAACAGAAGAATTTAGAATTGAGTTTTGCAGCTGAAGCATTTGGTTTCTGTCAAAACCGCACCTGCAGTTGGGAGACCGCAGGTGCGATGATCGCAGAAGTGTAAGGCAGCCGCAGATACGACCAATGTGAAGTCCTTCAGGAACCGCAGAAGCGGTGTCATGGGCGCACCTGTGGTAGCGCATGTGTGAGGTTTTAACCGCAGATACAGAAATTGGCAATTTAATAAAAACCGCAGATGTGGTGGATCTGGTCGCAGAAGCGGAAAATGGACCGCAGGTGCAAAAATACATGGGTCAGAAAGTATAAAAGGTTCCCTTCGCGATTTTGAGTGGGTTTTCACCATGTTTCATTCGGGAGAAGGCCTTGGAGAGCTAATTGAAGAGGAAATTCAAGAGGGTTTTAGGGAGGTAAGATTTTTGGACCCTAAACTTGTTTCTATGATGAATTTTAACATTGTAAGCTTGAAATCTATGGGAAAATTAGTAGAAAAGTGGGTAATTAGGGTTTGAGATTAAGGGACCTTTGAGTGGGGGTTTGAGGGGCCATTTGCGGTTCGATTTTGATGCTCATGATATGTATAAACTCGTGAGAGGATGAGGATTCCATTGATGTTAATTTTATCGGATTCCGAGATATGGGTCCAGGGGCCGGGTTTGAGCATTTTCGGGATTTTTGATGTGAATTGGATATTTTCGAGTGGGCTTTGTTCCTTTAGCATATTTTAATGATTATGTACTGATTGTCGCTAGATTTGGAGCATCCGGAGGTCGATTCGTGAGGGCAAAGGCATCGCGGGATAGAGTTTGGATTGGATCGAGGTGAGTAATGATTGTAAATGATGTCCCGAGGGTATAAAACCACGGATTGCACATCGTTGTGCTATATTGAGGTGACGCACACGCTAGATGAAGAGCGCGAGGTCGTGCACTGTTGGGGATCATGACTTAGTCCATCCCGAATGACTATTTTACCGTGTATTTGACTGAAATCTATTTGCTATCATCTTGTTTTGAGTTTAATCTCACTATGGTATTATGGCAGCAACAGAGTATATGCGTTATGAGTTATTATGTATTTTGGTCTATGGCATCGAGCCAAGTGGGGGAGTCTGCTATGTATTAGGTGATTGCACGGTTATGTGTTATGCTGGTTCTAGTTTGAGGCATGCGGGTGAGTCGGTTATGGCTTACGGAGATTAAGACCGAGAATGGCTCGAGTAAAAGAGAATTTTGACAAAGGTTATATTATGCTTCATAGGTTCATGAGAATCACGAAATGTTTTGAGTGGTTATTGGTAAGGGTGTTCAGTGCATAGAATAGGAAGTTGCTTGGTTGTATTAAGGTGAGGTTACATTCTGCGGTGTCGGAGTGCTAATGAGGAACAGGTTGTTCAGTTCGTTTGAGCAGGCTAATTGCAGTCTGAGTAGAGTAGATGACTCTCGAGGATGGTTCTAATGTGTTCAAGATTTTACATGTAATAATTGGAGATTTTCAAGTTGTACTTCTGGCTAGAAACTGAGGTTTGCATTTGGAGGGTGTCAAGACTTGTGGCATTTCTATATCTATTATGGGATTCTATATAAGTATCAGGAAGGTGAAGGTAACAGATTTAGATTCATAGGAAGTCTCTTCAGAGTAAAGTATTTTGAATGTGGTGTTTTTGGGAATATTTAAGAGAGTAATCAACGGTATGATTTTATGCTTGGGTCTCGTGTGGTGAGTTTGGATTGAGGAATTGTACTGTTATAGCAAGAAGGAGTATCAAGTTGAAGGTAAATCAGAAGGAACTTGGATAGATGGGATAGCTTGGTAGTAGGCCAGATCGGTAACGTAAGGATATGATTAGTTCCTTAGGTTCTTACAAGGTAATGAGTTTCTACAGGTGTTTCGCGGCAATGCTCTTGGGTTGTAGTGGCCTGCGTAGCTTGGTTGAGTTAGAAGGATTCAGTCCTTATAGATTTGGTTTTGTGAAAAAGGGAACTCGGAGAGTTCTTGATGATTTCTACCATGGATTGGAGTTGTGTATTTTATACTGGCATGAGGAGCGTGGGATGTATAGTGATTTCTTCCAGATGGGCTCAATGAAATGTTCTTGGTTAGTTGAGTACAAAGTCGCTTGTGGCTCGGAGGGGGATATGAAGTTCTCATGGTTATCCTAGGATGGTATGGTTTGTGCGGTATGTGGTGTAGGCTTGAGATTTGCGTGTGTAAGGTCTTGGTTCAGTTCTAAAGGGAAGGTCATAAAAATCCTTAGGCAAGGGGTAACTTCAGATAATTAGAGAAATGAGCTTCAGATAATTAGGGGAAATGATCTTCAGATGATGATGGAAATGGTATTGCTAGTTGCGGTGATTTGACAAGGGTATATGTTCCAGAAAAAGGCAATATGATTAAGTTGATGATACTTCGGTAGTACTGAGGCACTCTCTTGTTGGATTGGCTGTTGATATTTGAGTTTGCTTAGTGGCACAAAAGAACTATAAGAGTACCTCTCGTGGAACGATTGGGTATTGGAGTGTATTGTATATTCGGACGACGGAATTTGGATCAGGTATGGTGATTTGTGTGCTATATGGATTTGGAGATGGGAAGTTCTCATAAATAGGTTATGTTGTGGTTGTGGGACGTGTGTATCGGCGCTGTATAATGACTATCGGGGTTTGGAGACCTGAGTGGATCTTTTGCTGCTTGGTAGGTTAGATTATGATGTAATATTGGGTACAAACTGGTCGTCTCCTTGTCGTGTTATTCTGGACTATTGTGCTAAGGCAGCGCTGTTGGCTATGCCGGGAATTCCATGGATTGAGTGGTGAGGTTCGACAGATTATGTTCTTAGTAGGGCGGTTTTATATTTCGAAGACCCAACGGATGGCTGAGAAGGGTTGTCTTGCCTATTTGGCCTTCGTGATAGATGTCAGTGCAGAAACTCCTAGCATTGATTCAGTTCTGGTGGTGAGGGACTTTTCGGATGTGTTTCTTGTGGCTGGGTATGTTGCCAGATGGGGTTGTTGATTTTGGTATTGATTTGGTGTCGGACACTGTAGCATATGGCACCAACGGGGTTAGAGGAGTTGAAAGATCAACTTCAGGAACTCCTTGATAAGGGTTCATTGGTAGACCTATATGGATGTATGTTCTGCATCGAGACGGCTTTACTGACTTCGAGTTGCCATTTGTGAGGGATGTGTTGATTCAATTGTTATTGAGCTATTAGTGTTCTGAGAGGATCTATAAGTTACCTTTACGTGTTGCGAGGCGTTGGAATTTGTTGCTTATAGGCACATGTGGTACGGTTCAATTGGGGTTTCGTAGTGGAATTCGAGCAAGAAGAGTATTGGGTATTGCTCGACGGATGCCGTATCGGTTATGTCCTTTTGGGTTGTGCAATGTTATGTCAATTGCTTCGCGGTGGTTATGATGATTGCTTTGGTTTTAGACATTATATCGTGCATGGTTGTCAATTTTAAGCATAGTGACTTGAGGTGTTTCATGTGCACCAGTGTTTGGATGAGGTCGTGCATTGGAGTGAAGCTATGTGGAGGTATGATCCTATGGATTAGATTCATGTGTTCAGTTTCTACGACTTGTGTCGGGTTCTCAGCATTGTGTTGAGGTGGTACTGGGGAGCTTGCAGTACAACTCTTTCATTTGAGTCATTTCTATGATTTGAGTATGTTTGGATTGTTGCTTATTAGTGCGCGGATTGCTCAAGTTGTGGCTTTAGTCTGTAAGTGTTTTGTCGCTAGAGTAGTTGTGTTGGATTAGATGAGACCGTTGGGATCTAGAATGAATACAAACAGATTCGGTTTCAGCGTGTGGGAAGGATAACATCGAGGTTCGGCTCAGAAATTTGCTATGGTCCTTGCCAAAGGAGAAGTGGCTTCATGAATGGTTGATCTGAGAAATGGTTACGGTTTATTGCGTGTTTCATTTATCATTGGCAGTATATGAAAGTGTTGGGATGAGACTTTAGCTGATAAGAGGTTTTCTATCGGTATTCGATTGTTGTGTGCAGCTGCTGTGATTAGAAGTTATCGCTACAAGCATTTGAGTTATGTGGTATATCATGTAATTGCACCTGAGGTTGCAGGTATGGGTTATTACAGCTTGTTCGGGCTTATTCAGAGTATAGATGTGAGATTCTGATCTAGTGGATGATTTCGGAAGTGCAAATGTGGTTCTAAGGTTTATGGGCTAGGTTGGATTGTGAAATTTCAGTTACATTGTGTTGTCAGACCTATATGAGATAGGGTGATATGGGATCACCCCCGGGTATATGCATGGTAAGGACCCAACCGGTCGTTTTTGAGCTTTTGAACTTTGCTTGCCATTTCTCGGGCATAGATTTCCCCATGTGATGTATTATGATTCATGTAAGTCGTTAGTTTTGGTTTTCAGGGTAATCAGAATGAATTTGGAAGAACAACTCTCAGTTTGAAGCTTGAAATTTGAAAGGTTTGACCAAGATTTTTATGATTTGGTTAGCTCCGTTAGGGGATTTGGGACTTAGGAGCATGATCAGAATGCATTTTTGGAAGTCCGTGGAAGGTTTACTCTTGAATTGGCGAAAGTGAGACTTCGGCGATTTCCGGTTGATAGGTGAGATTTTGATATAGAGGTCGGAATGGAATTTCAGAAGTTGCAGTAGTTCCGTTGTGACATTTGGGATGTGTGTGCAAAATTTCAGGTCTTTCGGACGTGGTTTGGTTGGGTTTTTTTATCAAAAACAGAATTCAGAAGATTTTTGGAATCCTAGGCTTGAATTTGATGTGATTTTGGTGTTTTAATGTTGTTTTGAGCGTTCTGATGGTTGGGACGAGTTTGAATACGGTTATGGGATATGTTTTTGCTTTTGGTTGAGGTCCTGGGGGCCTGGAGGTGATTCCGGATGGGTAACGGAAGAATTTGGAATTGAGTTTTGCAGCTGAAGCATTTGGTTTCTATCATAACCGCACCTGTGGTTCGGAGACCGCAAGTGCGATGATCGCATAAGCGTAAGGCAGATGCAGATGCGGCCACTGTGAAGTCCTTCAGGAACCGCAGAAGCGGTGTCGTGGGTGCACCTGCGGTAGCGCAGGTGCGAGTTTTTACCCGTAGATACGGAACTTGGCAATTTAATGAATACCGCAGATGCGGTGTATCTGGTCGTAGAAGCGATACCGCAGAAGCGGAAAATGCACCGCAGGTGCAAAAATGCCTGGGTCAGAAAGTATAAAAGGTTCCCTTCGCGATTTTGAGTGGGTTTTCACCATGTTTCATTCGGGAGAAGGCCTTGGAGAGCTAATTGAAGAGGGAATTCAAGAGGGTTTCGTGGAGGTAAGATTTTTGGACCTTAAACTTGTTTCTATGATGAATTCTAATATTGTAAGCTTGAAATCAATAGGAAAATCTGTGCAAAAGTGGGTAACTAGGACTTGACATTAAGAGACCTCTGAGTGGGGATTTGAGGGGCCATTTGAGATCCGATTTTGATGTTCTTGGTATGTATAGACTCGGGAGAAGATGGGGATTCCATTGATATTAATTTTATCGGATTCCGAGACGTGGGTCCGGGGGCCGGGTTTGAGCAATTTCGGGATTTTTTATGTGAATTGGATATTTTCGAGTGGGTTTTGTTCTCTTAGCATATTTTAATGATTATGTACTGATTGTGGCTAGATTTGGAGCATCCAGAGGTCGATTCGTGAGGGCAAAGGCATTGCGGGTTAGAGTTTGGATCGGATCAAGGTGAGTAATGATTGTAAATGATGTCCTGAGGGTATGAAACCTCGGATTGCACATCATTGTGCTATATTGAGGTGATGCACACGCTAGATGACGAGCGTGAGATCGTGCACTGTTGGGAATCGTGACTTAGTCCATCCCAAATGACTATTTTACCGCGTATTTGACTGAAATCTATTTGCTATCATCTTGTTTTGAGATGAATTCCATATTTGGGCTTCGTGCCAACTATTTGAACCCTTAGGGGATTTTTATTGATATTTTCTCACTGTTTTGACTTTATACTTGAACTCAGTCATGCTATATTTCACTATTTTCATAACTCAGCCATGTCTACTCTATTTTAATATATCAAATGATATTTCAAATAATATTTTGGGCTGAGCATCATGTTTTACTATTGCCCGAGTGACTTATGTGATTTTGACTGAGTAAGGCCGAGGGCCTGTGCTGTGAGGATACTTTTGGTTCGGGCTGCACGCCGCAACGGTGATACCCGGATTATGATTATGAGGCCGAGGGCTGAGTTTGTATGCCACGAGGTGGCTTGTTGATATGAGGCCGAGGGCCTAGTAATGATGCCACGAGATGCCTTGATATTGCGCTTGGGTCGTAAGGGGCCCCTCCAGGAGTCTGCACACCCCCAGTAAGTGCGGGTACCCATTGTGATGTGAGATATAGCCTGAGGGGCTGGTATTGTTCTAAGATTATTGCCCGAGGGGCGGATTTGTTGACATTGTGCCGGAGGGGCCAACCTTTATGTGTTTATTATTCTTATTTGCCTGTCATTTATATGTTTAATTGTTGAAAAGGCCTTTCATGAAGTTTAAACTGAACTTAAATGATTTCACATATCTTTACTAATTCGATGTTTGTTACCGGTTTTACTGCTTTATTATAGCCTGTAATGTGCCTTACGTGTTTTCATATCTCTCAGTCGTTTATTTATGATTATTACTCACTGAGTTGGAGTATTCACTTTACTCCCTGCACTCTGTGAGCAGATACATGCATTGCTGATTCTGCTAGCACGAGTTGAGAGCTGCCAGCAGACTTCGGAGTCCATGAGGTAGCTGCTTGGCTTCTGCAGTCCCATGTTTCTCCCTCTTTATCTCATTTCTATCTCTTTATCAGTTGTTCTGTAATAGTTCAATAGGCATTTCAGACATGTAGCGTATGGTTAGATGCTCATGAATAGTGACACCCCGGTATCGGGCTGTGTTGGGTTTATCTTCCGCAATTGTACTATTAACTGTTCACTTATGGATTGATTATCATGTTTTAGACTTAAATTCTTATTGTTTGATTGCTTAAAACTGAAATGGGAAGTGTCGGTTGGCCTTGTCTTCATGAGAGGCGTCATCACGACCGGGTTTGAGTTTAGGGTCGTGACATTTGCAATGAAATCTGGACATGGCCACTGCAACTCTTGCCTCTCACCACCTCCATTCCTGTTTTTCTTCATCTACCAAATTCGCAGTTACTAACAAAAGAAGACAATCTTCTATTGAAAATAAGGAATTTCTTTCATTTTTTCGCCAAATTTTGAGAGTTTCGAGTCAGAATCGCGACCCCCTTAACGAGACGATATTAGGGTTGTTCTTGAACAAAGACGACGGAGTTACTACCCAGAACTGGAGTCACAGCTTCATAGATGGTCTAAGAGTACTACAAACAAAGTCTGAAAGAGAAATAATATACTGTTTCGGAAATACGTAAATGAAACAGGATGCAGGGATAGAGGGAGATGCCAGGGCCTGCGGATGCCTGCAGGACTACCTTGGATCTCTGTATGAACTGAAGGCAGCCACCCAAGCTAAGGTCCAAAAGCTACTGCTCCAGGATTTGCACATAGTGCAGAGTGTAGTAACAGCACAACCGACCCCATGTGTTGGTAAGTGCCTAGCCTAACCTCGACAAAGTAGTGACGAGGCTAAGATCGGACTACTAAATAAACCTGTGCAGTTAAGCCATATATAGTGGAAAGAAGAACAGTAATGTACAGTCAAGTATGGGGAAGGGAAACATGCTGCGAGGAAAACATCAATTAAGGATAGAAAGACAACGGTAAATAAGATGAATACCATATCTCAGTTATCATCAAGAATCAAGAATCAATAAGTGCACGACATCACTCTTCGTGCTTTTACTCTCGTCCTCACCAAATAATTAATATAAATTGCACGGCATCACCGTTCGTGCTTTTACCCTCGTCCTCACCATATAATCAATATAATCGTCATGGAATTGTACATCGTGCGGCACGGCATCACCCTTCGTGCTTTACACTCTTCCTAACAAAAGATACACTGCATCACCCTTCATGCTTTAATACTCTCTCACCAAAATAATACACAGCATCACCCTTTGTGATTTAACACTCTTCCTCACCCAAACAACAATCATAAGCAATAGGGCAAGAAAATAAATGTAATTACAATAAAGTTCCCTGCAAGAGAACAATAGTTCAACAATCAAGTCCTGGAAAGGGAACAACTTCAAGAACATCAACATCCCGGCAAGGGAAATAGCATTAAAAGCAACAATATCCCGACAATGGAGGCAATATAATGATTCTCTTCTCTTTTTCACTTTTACTTCACAACTTGAGTCAATGCTCCAAAAGGGTTCAATTACCGCTTATACTTTTACCTTTCATTATACAACTTAAGCCAATGCTCCTCAATGTTCAAATATCACTATTACTTCCACAAACTTTGCCTAATAATAGAAATCATCATCAAGGCATGAATAATACAACGAAGTCATAATAATCATAATATAAGACTCACGGGCATGCTTAACACCAACGTATACATACTTGTCGTCATGCCTATACGTCGTACTCAAAAAATACCACATAGAAAATAGGACCCGACTCCTAATCCCTCAAGCTAAGGTTAGGCCAAACACTTACCTCGATGCCACGAACACAATTCAAGTCTCAACTACCGCTTTACCTCTTGATCCCACCACCAATTCGCTCGTATCTAGCCACAAGTTACTTAATTACATCAATAAATGCTAAATGAATCAATTCTAATGCATGGAAATAAGTTTTCCAAAGTTTTACCCTAAAAGTCAAAAATCGTTGTCATGCCCACATGGTCAAAACCTGAGGTTCGAACCAAAACTCGATTACCCATTCCCCCACGAACCCAAATATATAATTTATTTTAAAATCAGACCTCAAATCGAGGACCAAATCCCCAAAATTTGAAAAACCTAGGTTCTATCCAAATTTCCCCATGAAAATCATTGATTTTGAGTTCAAATCATGTGAAAAGATGTTAAAAATTGAAGAAAACTAGTTAGAAACGACTTACAATTGATTTGGAGAAGAAAGTTTCTTTGGAAAATCGCCCAAGAGAGTTTATGTTTTGAGAAGATATGAAAAATCATTGAAAATGCATCTAAGGGTGAATTTACAAGTTGCAGGTATCGCAATTGCGACCAGTGTTCGCAATTACGAACCCAGACTCTGCTAAGCTCGCATTTGCGAAGACATTTATCGCATTTGCGACCACCTCTTATTTCTGAGGGGTTCGCATTTGCGAAGTAGGAGTCGCATTTGCGACTAGGGCCTTCCGCATTTGCGAGCCAAATGGTCGCATTTGCGATCAGGCCTGCCCAAGCCTTTGTTCGCATTTGCGATGGCATTCTCGCATTTGCGAGCCAGGCTACGCATACAGACCTGATCATACCAGCTGAAAACTTGTAATTTTCCCAAGTCCAAATTCCACCCCGTGGCCTATCCAAAACTCACTCGAGTCCTCGAGGCTCCAAACCAAACATGCACACTAGCCTAAAAACACCTGTGCATTCAAATCGCCAAAATAACATCAACAACTAGGAATTTAGCATCAAAATCATGAAATTACTTAAGAACATCAAATTTTCCAATTTTTTTCAAATAAGGTCTGATTCACATCTTTTCAAGTCCGTTTCTTTCCAAATTCACAGGCTCGACTCAAATCATATATAAGACCTGTACTGGGCTCTGAAACCAAAATACGGTCCTGATACCAATGGTTTCAAACGTAAATTCTCTTCTTTACTTCATAATTAATTCAGCAAAACAATTTCTTTCAAAACAAAATTTCTCGGGCTTGGGACCTCGAAATTTGGTTCCAGGCATACGCCCAAGTTCCATATTTACCTACGAACCCTTTGGGACCGTCAAATCACGGGTCCGGTTCCGTTTACCCAAAATGTTGGCCGAAGTCAACTTAAATTCATTTTAAAGTCAAAATTCATCATTTTTCATAGATTTTTCACATATTGGCTTCCCGTCTACGCGCCCGGATTGCACACGCAAATCGAGGGGAGATAGAAAGAGGTTTTTAAGGCCTCGAAATGAAAAATTTATTTTTTTAAAACAAGTGATGACCTTTTGGGTCATCACACTTATTTTAATTAGGTTAACAAAAAGGCTTAACACTTTTTGGTCAAACAATTTAGCGCCATCGGTGAGGAATTTTCTAGTTAAAATTTTAGTCTCTTCCAGATCTAAAAAAAATAAAACACAAAACTTTGCAAAAACCCCGTATTTCCTTATTTGCACAAATATGACATGGCAGGCAACGGAGAAGAAAAGATGAAGGCAATAACCGACCTCACCACCAACCTCCTCCACACCATTAACAAAGTGGATGAAATAGAGGGCGAAGACATAACACCAAACACCTCTCCCAGGCGAAACAACTCGCCTTCACCTCTCGGTAGCATCACGACCTCGCACGATAAGGAGCCTCTACATCCACAACAAAAAAGGCACTACCAGTAGTGAAAACGCTACTTGAGTCATGGTTGACGAACACGCTAACCGGCTTCCTCAATAAGCCCTCTCAGAGGTCGAGTAGAGAAGAGGCAAGGGTTGGTGTTAGATCGGCAGCTCACGAGCAACACGCACCCCACAACAGGTACTACTCACAATGCTAGTGATGCAGGTAAAGACACCCTCACGACCATTTTGAAAATGGAGGACATGGAGAACGAGAACAAAATGCTCCGTAGCCAAATGAAAGAACGCCATGAGAGGGTAGACAAAACACTGGGTGCCCCGAAACTTCTACCAAAAAGGGACGCCGGTCGGTTTGTCAAGAAGCCATATAGTGATAAGGCTGCACCGCACGCCATACCAAAGACCTTCAAAATGTTGTCGTACTTAAAAATATACGACGGCATGACGGACCCGGAGGATCATGTGACCCACTATGTCACTGCAGTAAAAGGCAATAACCTCGCCAAAGAACAAGTATCATCCATATTGCTGAAGAAGTTTGGAGAAACCCTAACTGGGGAAGCACTGACTTGGTACTCACAGTTACATGCGCGTTCTATAGAAACGTTCGAGGAAATGGTAGACAAGTTCATCACCACCCATGTCGGGGCTAATAAAGCTGAGGTGAGGGTGAACAACATATTTGCCACTAAGCAATTACCGGGTGAAGGACTCAGGGACTTCTTTGCCCGATTCAACCGTGTATGAATGACCTTTCCAAATGTATCTGAGGGGATGGTTGTAGCTGCTTTTCAAAATGGGCTAAACAGAAGTGGGTCGAGGGCAACCAAGAAGTTTCTAAGCCGACTCATGAAGTACCCTCCAACCACTTGGGACGAGATACACAGCTCATGTTGTGCCGAGGTAAGAGCCGAAAAGGACGATCTCAAGGGACCTACCCAACGTTTAACCTCAGTTCAAATGGAGTCCAGGAAGGACTGAAGATACGATAACAAAACAGATCTAGCAGGACCCCATCCTAACCGAGAAAGACATCAGCCTTACAGTCGAGGCACCCTCATGCTACCTCCGCAACACGACGAAGGCCCATCTAGGCCAAGAACAGGGACTTACCGAAATGAGAGAGGTATGCCCCCTTATTATCTACTCACAATTTCTATGCTTTCCAGTCAGAAATAGTTTACGCACTAGAGAAGCTCGGCCTAAAAGTAAAGTGGCCATAAAAAATGAGGTCCTACTCGAGCACTAGAAAGTCAAATGCCCTCTACGATTTCCACTAGGAGCGAGGCTACAAAACCGAGGAGTGTATCGCCTTAAGACAAGAGGTCGTGAACATGCTGCACCAAGGGCATTTGAAAGAACTAATGAGCGACCAAGGGAGGGCCAACTTTGCCTGTGGACGTGAATAGCACCAGAGTCCACCCAAACCGCCCTCCCTAACTCGAACCATTCAAATGATCATCGGAGGGGGCGACGATGCATCAATCAACAACATGAAGTTCACCACCACCCGCAAACTCAAAAAATCGATCACCCATGAACGGTATGACGAACTCGAAGAAATTATCATCTTCAATAAGTCAGATACCCACGGTTTGGTTTTTCCTCACTACAACGCCCTTGTCACTACTTTATGCATCTTAGATACTGATGTAAAGCGTATTATGGTCGATGACGGTAGCGGCGCGTACATCATCTATCCTCGATTTCTCACTCAAATGAAACTCGAGGATAGGATAGTGCCATGCTGCATCACACTAACAGGTTTTAACAATGCAGTTGAGCGGACCTCTTGAGAAATCACGCTGCCCGTCCTGGCAGGCGGCATTACTTTGGAAACCACGTTCCACCTAATGGATCAACATATCGAAGGCTAGTGACCAATATTTTCAAAGCGCAACTTGGAAATACCATGGAGGAATATATAAACGACATGTTGGTCAAGTCGAAAAGGAAGGAATATCACATCGACCACTTGAGGTAAGCCTTCACCATACTCAGAAGGTACGACATGAAATTGAACCCCAAAAAATACGCCTTCGCATAACCTCAGGAAAGTTCCTCGGCTTCATGATATCATAACGATGCATCGAGGTCAACCCCGTCCAAATCAAGGCCATAGATGGAATCTCGGAAAACTTAACCAGCAAGAAACAGGTATAGAAGTTGATCGGCCGCATAGCCAACCTATCAAGATTCATCTAATCGGTCTTCTGATAGGTGCCACAAATTTTTCAGCATACTCAAAAAAGATAACGAGCTCCAATGTAATTCCGACTATGTCGATGCCTTAAAAGAACTAAAGGTCTACCTGTCTTCGCCGCTGCTCACTAAGGCAGAACCCAGAGAGTGTCTTCTTGTCTATCTGGATGTGTCCGATGTCGCAGTAAGTGCAGTCCTAGTATGAAAGAATAAAGGTACGCAGTCTCCAATCTACTACATTTGCAAAACTTTGATCGACACTGAAATGAGGTATCCCCACCTCGAGAAGCTAGCCCTGGCCTTGATCGTAGCTTCACGAAAGCTTAGACCCTATTTCCAGTGCCACCCCATCTCGGTGGTCATGACTTTTCCTCTATGGAGTATCCTGCACAGACCTGAACTATCGGGCAGATTGGCCAAGTAGGCCATACAGCTAAGCGGGCATGATACAACCTATCGGTTGCGAACAGCGATAAAGTCGAAAGTGCTTGCCAACTTCATTGCCGATTTTAGGGCAAAGATAATGTCCGAAGTCGAAAGGGAAACCGCCAATGCTTCCACCAAAATGCACGATCAATGGGTTCTGTACACCGATGGTGCTTTTAACGCCTCAAGATCTGGACTGGGACTCGTGCTCGAGGTCCCAACAGGCAAAATAGTTCGCCAATCCATATGGTTCCTTAATATGACTAACAATGAGGCCGAGTATGAGGCCGTGATTGTAGGGTTAAAATTGGCACTCAAATACAAAGCAGGACGAGTAGTCCTACGATGTGACTCGCAACTCGTCATCAACCAAGTCACAGAAACTTTCTAAATCAAGAAACAAAAGCTACAGAAATACCAGGCCGAAATTTGCAAGCTATTACCCGAGTTTGACGAATGCCAACTCGATCAAATATTTTGAGCTCAGAATATCGAAGCGGACGGCTTTGCCAAACTGGCAGAGGCCACCAAAAGAGTATCTAGAGAAGGGAACGTGGTCACTCTCCTCCATTCGTCGATCGATCAAATCGGGGTACGAACTATAAACTTGAATTGTGACTGGCACATTCGTATTATCTCATATCTACAGGACGGCATGCTCCCACCCGATAAAAAGAAGCCAAGAAGATTTGAATGTAGGCGGCCAGTTACAACATCATCAATAACGACTTGTACAAAAGAACGTACGACGGCCCCCTAGTAAAATTCTTAGTACCAAAACAAATGTGGCGCGTCCTCGAATAAGTACACGAAGATCACTGCGAAGCTCATACTGGCAATCGAGCTCTGGTCAGATGCCTTATACGAGCGGGATATTATTGGCCCATGATGAAAAAGGAGGCCACCGACTTCGTCAGAAAATGCGAGCACTGCCAAAACTACTCCCCCATGATTCACTAAGCGAGCGAGCATATCCACTCAGTCACCTCACCCTAGCCTTTCATCAAATGGGGAATGGACATCGTCGGACCCCTCCCAATGGGACGAGGTAATGCATGATTTCTTTTAGTTTTAACTGACTATTTTTCCAAATGGGTAGAAGCAGGTGCATTCACCCAAATAGGCGAGCAAGAAGTGATAACATTCATATGGAGGAACATCATATGCCGCTTTGGCATCCCCAAAGAAATCCGTTGTGACAATGGGCCCAATTCACTAGGAAATCAAAAGAATACTCTCCATGCCATATCACCCTGCAGGCAACGATCAGGCGGAGTCCTCCAACAAATCAATATTGAACATCATGAAAACGAAGCTCGAGAATGCCAAGGGACTATGGCCGGAGTTGCTGCCGGAAGTGCTATGGGCATACCGCACAATGCTCAAAACAAGCATGGGAGAAACACTATATTTGCTAGTCTATGGGACTGATGCAGTAATACTGGTTGAGGTCGTAGTGCCAAGCGTGAGATATTCACACGAGAGCGGACTGGCTAACGACGAAAGAAGGAGGCAAGACCTCAATGAATTCGGTGAGCAAAGCGATATGGCTTACATAAGGATGGTCACTCAAAAACTACAAGCAGGGCGATATTACAACAAAAAAGCCAACGTCAGACCACTCAAAGTAGGGGACTACGAACTCAAAGCCAAAACACAAGCAAGCAAGGACCCACAAGAAGGAAAAGTAGGGAATAATTAGGATGGACCATATAAGATTATGGTAGCAGCAAGCAAAGGGTCATTCCAACTAGAAACAATGGAGGGGAAGCTATTGCCGAACAACTGGAGCATCGCCCACCTCAAATACTTTAATTTCTAAAGAAAAGATGTTCTCCGGGACATACTCTTTTTCCCTCACCTGAGTTTTGTCCCAACTGGGTTTTCTCAGGGAGGTTTTTAAGGAGGCGACAAGGGGGACATCCCAAAGTTTAAGACTCGACCAGGATAGATTGCAAGTTGACAAGTTCACTATCCGACCCTTTGAATACTTCTCTAGGCCGAACAATAAAGGGACTAGATAGACTGGGACTGGAATACCAGTCCAAAAAGTATGTAAACTTCGATTCACATTCGACCTCTTCGAATCAACTAAGAGTCAACATTTGACCTCGCTTGAATCGACTCACATTCGACCTCGTTCGAATCAACTAAGAGTCAACATTTGACCTCGCTTGAATCGACTCACATTCGACCTCGTTCGAATCAACTAAGAGTCAATATTCAACCTCGCTCAAATCGACTAACATTAGACCTCGTTTGAATCAACTAAGAGTCAACATTCGACCTCGCTCGAATTGACTCACAATCAACTGAGTCAACATTCGACCTCGCTTGAATCGACTCACACTCGACCTCGTTCGAATTAACTGACATTCGAACTTGCTCGAGTTAATTAGACACTTGATCTCGTTCGAATTCATATTCGATCACACTCTAATTCAACTCATACTCAAATTGACTGAAGTTCGATTTACAACTTCGTACAAATTAAGTACGACATGGGAATTCACCCAAGCTGAACCAAAGATATACTCAACCATCTTTAAAATAGCAAGTACCAACATAACTCTTCCGAAGAAAAACATTCAAAGAGAAGTAAAATGGGCCAAGAACATACAGCAAAATTCATGATCATTTCATTCCAAAAAATAAAATATCTTACAAAGGTCTATAAAGACGCCCTCACAAAAAAGGAAACAAAAACTAAGTACAAAAGCATCACACCCCATCGTCTCCACCTTCACCGCCCGGTCCACCAGTGATACTTCCATCATCGCCCACGCCATCGGGATACTCATTGTCATACCAAGCATCAGATGCAAGCCCATCTAAGCCCTCTTCACCATCATTAGTCCCGGTGTAGCGGGGTCTGATAAGTTAGGATTTTAACATATTTTATACCCTACTTGCCTATGCTTTAATCATATATTGTTACAAAATAGTCCTAAAAGTCTCACGAGTTGTGCTTGATTGCAGGTTTGATCGACAAAGTGACGAAATATCAAAGATCGGCTCAAAAAGGAGTGAACCTGATCAAGTATCAAAGACCAAGAAATCTAAGGAAAGAAGGCCAAGTACAGACCGCGCAAAGTTGAATGGCCGCACTAGGTGGTTCGGAGAGTTGGTAAACCAGGATAGAGACAACGTGGTCGCGGTACACATCTCGCGGTCCGCGGTGAAGGCTCCGCGGCTGCACTACTCTTTTTTGCGGTCCGTAGTCATGAGATTCAAAGAGATAAAAGTTTGCAAAGTCAATGCCATGTGGTCTGCGGTCGTGATTGCGCCGACCGCACCAGCTCCCTCCGCGGCCACGGTCCATTCTACGCGGTTCGCAGAGTCCAAGTTCAGAGAAGCAAAAGTCAAAGTCAAAGAGCCCAGTGCGGCCACGGTCTATTTAGTGCGGCCCGCACTGACCCCACAGGGGTATTTTTGTCCAGTTTTTCCAACCTAGCATAAATAGAACATTTTACCATTTTTTGGTCATCTTTGGTATTCAGACATGAGTTGAGCTCCTGAGAACGATATTTGTAGCCATTTTTGGCACTTTTACTTTACATTTATGATAGATTCTTGTAGTTTAATTTTAGCAATTAATTAATATGTTTAGTTCTTCATCTATTTCTTCAATTTCTTTATCTAGCGTGAGTAGCTAAACCCATTAGCTAGGGTTGTGGCTCAACCCTAGTGTGGGTAATTGATGGGTGTTGCCCTCTAGTGTTAGATTGACTATGGGTGTTTGCTATTTGGGTTGATTTTATGTTTAATTCCAGAATTGGTGGTTGCAAACACTGATTCAAGCTTTGTGAGTTTAACTCTTCCTGAGAAAGAGAGTCTATGACCCCAAAAATTGACCCAACAAGGAATTGGGATGGACTCATGAGAAATGATAGTCCCAATTAACGGGTTAAACCTCGAAAGAGTAATTACCCTACTTGAACCCTAGTTGCTCGGTCTAATTTGCCTACCCATTTGGTCTCGAGAGAGTCAATTGGCCAAAATCACTCTCTCTACTAAGAGGTGTGAGAGAGGGTAAAATTGTGTAACGGTTATAGCATAAGCCCTAATTATGTCAATCGAACCTTAGTAACATCTACCCGTCAATTAGCCACCTAGGTAGTGTCACGACCCTAGTGCCCTTCTTCCCATTAGATACAACTTAGCAACATTCTCGTAGCATAATTTAGTGTTAATCAATAGTTTTATAAAAATAGTTATAATTCGAAAACCCAAAAATGTTTGAAGTGACATTAGGAGTACAAACACATCTCTAGGATAGACAGACAATCCAACTCCACTACTAGCTCCATGAGGAAATCGATCTCGACCCTGATATCGGGTAAAAGCTATTGCGAACCGCTCTTCCTACCTTAGTGTAGCGTCAAGTTGGCAGCGACACTTTTTGGCGCCGTTGTCGGGGAGCTTACGGTGTTGACTATCGGTTTATTTAATTTTGTGTTTTGCTTATATTTCCTTCTTGTTTACTAATTTTGTTTGTGTCGATCAATTAGGTACAAATGGCTCTTAATGCAAATGACCCTCTCGGCAATGTGATAGCCGGGGGAGGAGGTAGAGGATCTAGAACATAAGGTCTTACCTCAAGTTCGACGGAGAGGCCGAAATGCCAATGTAAATGTAAATAAGAACAACAATATTCTAGACCCTCCACCGCCACCGCCGAGAGTGGCTCCCAGAGTTTTGCCAAATCAAGGATACGCCAGTGCTATTGTTCCTCCCCGAATCCGGGCGGGGAACTTTCAAATCACAAATGTTATGTTGACCTTGCTCGAGCAAAGAGGGTATTTCACGGGCGCCTCCGATCAAAATGCCTACAAGAACTTGAAGGGGTTCGTGGATACATGCTGGGGTAGCAAGCAGACAAACATTTTCGAGGATGCGTTGAGATTGAGGCTTTTCCCGTTCTCTCTTCGGGGTAAAGCATTGGATTACTTAGAAAGGCTCTCCAATCATTCTATTACAACATGGGATAAATTGGCGGACAAATTTATTGCCAAGTTCTTTTCTCCAAGTCATATGGCAGCTCTTCGGGATGAAATTCTAGCCTTTAAGGAAGAGCCAATGGAACGTTTGCACGAGATATGGGAAAGATATAGAACAATGGTGAAAGAGTGCCCTAAGGGTTCTTCTGGAGGTGATATGGGAAGAATTGAAAGCATGTTCGAGCAAATGATGAAAAAGAACCAAGATTCGGATGCCCAATTAGCTTCTCATAATACATCTATCCGGAACTTGGAGGTGCAATTAGGCCAAATCTCTCAAGCGTTGAATACTCGTCCCAAGGGTGCTCTACCAAGTAATACGGTAGTGAACCCGAAGGGTGGGAATAACAATCATGTGATGGCGGTTACAACAAGAAGTGGGAGAGGCGGTGATGTGAATGCCTCAAAGCAAAAACAAGTTGTGGATGAAGATGTTGAGTTGCGTGATGATAATGTACCTTTGGTTGTTGAAGATGTGGTTGAAGAGAATGTGAACAATGATGTGAGGATTTATATTGATGAGGCCGAGGTAGAAACTCAAGATGTCGTGAACCCGTCTAGGGAACATGTAATTGACATGCCCGAGCCAGTTATGCCAAGAGCCAAGGCTCCTTTGCCAAGGCCACCTTCACCTTATCCTCAGAGGCTCGCGAAGCAGAAGAATGATAATCAGTTTAAAAAGTTCATTGATATGATAAAGAGCTTATCTATTAATGTGTCATTGGTGGAGGCACTTGAACAAATGCCGGGCTATGCAAAATTCATGAAAGACTTGGTCACAAAGAAGCGTTCTATGGATTGTAAGACTATAACGATGACTCACCAAGTTAGTGCTATAGTGCATTCGATGGCCCTGAAGCTTGAAGATACCTGTGCTTTCATCATTCCTTGCATCATTGGGAGTGCGGATTTTGCTAAAGCTCTTTATGACTTAGGAGCTAGTATCAATTTGATGCCCTACTCGGTTTTCAAAACTCTGGGTATTGGGCAACCTAGGCCAACTTCAATGAGAGTTCAAATGGCAGATCGATGTATGAGAGACCTTTGGCCATTATTGATGATGTGCTTGTCCGGGTGGACAAATTCATATTGCCGGCCGATTTTGTGATTTTGGATTGTGAAGTGGACTATGAGGTTTCGATTATCTTGGGCAGACCTTTCCTTGCAACGGGGAAGGAATTGGTTGATGTTGAAGTGGGTGAGCTCACTTTCCGAGTGGGAGATGAAAAGGTCATTTTCCACGTTTGCAAATCTATGAAGCAATCCAATAGCACCGGGGTGTGCTCATTTGTAGACCTTGTCACAGTAGTGATTGTGGATGATACCAGTGCTATGATCAACTTGGAAGATCCTCTTGAAGCAGTGCTCTTGAACATGGATGTCAATGATGATGCTAGTAGAGTGGAGTGCGTGAATGCATTGCATGGTATGAGTTCATATTCATATGAGCCTAGGAAGCTATCTTTGGATCTTGAAAACCGCAAAACTCCACCAACAAAGCCATCGATTGAGGAGCCACCGGTGTTGGAGTTGAATCCACTTCCACCACACCTCAGGTATGAATTCTTGGGTTCAAACTCTACTTTACCTGTTATTCTTTCGTCTTGCTTAACTAACATGGAGGTTGACACCACTTTGGCGGTACTTCAAAAGCGGAAAAAGGCGATTGGATGGACATTGGCCGACATTCGAGGTATAAGCCCCACATTTTGCATGCATATGATCATTTTGGAGGAGGATGAAAGGCCTTCCTTGGAGCATCAAAGAAGACTAAATTAGGCGATGCAAGAGGTGGTGAAGAAATAGGTTATCAAGTGGCTAGATGCTGGGGTGATTTATCTTATTTCTGACAGTTCGTGGACTTCTCCGGTGCAATGTGTGCCGAAGAAGGGTGGTATGACCGTGGTGACCAATGACAACAATGAGCTCATTCCCACTAGAACGGTCACTGGGTGGAGAATTTGTATAGATTATCGGAAGCTGAACAAGGTGACTAGAAAAGATCATTTCCCATTGTCATTCCTTGACCAAATGCTTGATCGTCTTGCGGGCTGGGCTTTCTACTGCTTTCTGGATGGTTACTCGGGGTACAATCAAATTCTAATTGCCCCGGAGGACCAAGAGAAAACCACCTTTACATGTCCTTATGGCATATTCGCTTTCTCTAGAATGCCACTTGGATTGTGTAATGCTCCGGCACCTTCCAACGTTGCATGATGGCTATTTTCACCGACATGGTGGAGGATATCTTGGAGGTCTTTATGGATGATTTCAACGTGGTTGGGGATTCTTTTGAGGAGTTCTTGGTAAACTTGGATAGAGTGTTGGCCCGATGTGAAGACACCAACCTTGTTCTCAATTGGGAAAAGTGCCATTTTATGGTAGAAGAAGGTATAGTGTTGGGTCACAAGATCTCGAAGCGAGGAATTGAAGTTGATAAGGCCAAGATTGAGGTTATTTCGAGGCTCCCTCCCCCTACTTCTGTCAAAGGGGTGAGGAGTTTTCTTGGGCACGCAGGTTTCTACCGGAGGTTCATAAAGGATTTTTCTAAAGTGGCACATCCGTTGTGCAAGTTGCTAGAGAAAGATGCAAAGTTCTTGTTCGATGAGAGTTGTATACAAGCATTTTAGCTTCTTAAGCTCAAGTTGACTTCTACCCCCCATCATTACCGCACCAAATTGGAGCTTGCCTTTTGAGCTCATGTGCGATGCTAGTGACGTTGCGATTGGGGCTGTTTTGGGCCAAAGGATCAACAAAATGTTCCATCCGGTGTACTATGCAAGCAAGACCATGAATGAGGCTCAAAGGAACTACACAATCACCGAGAAGGAGTTATTGGCTATTATTTTTGCTATGGAAAAGTTCCGACCTTACCTTATGGGGGCTAAAGTGATAGTGCATACCGACCATGCCGCCCTTAGGTATTTGATGAACAAGAAGGACTCAAAGTCAAGATTGAGGAGATGGGTATTGCTTCTCCAAGAGTTTGATTTGGAAATTGTTGACCGAAAAGGGAGTGAGAATCAAGTGGCGGACCACTTGTCCTGTTTGGAAGAGGAGGGGAGGCCTTATGACGGCCTTGAGATAAACGATGCATTTCCCGACGAGCAACTCCTTGCGGTGTTAATAAATGGAATGTTGTGGTTCGCTGATGTTGCAAATTATCTTGTTACCGGAATCAACCCGTGTGAGTGCTCTTCCAACCAAAGGAAGAAGCTCAAGCAGGATAGCTTGGATTTTTATTGGGACGAGCCATATTTGTTTAAGATTTTCACCGATGGTGTGATTCGACGATGTGTCTCGGAGGAGGAACAATTGTGTATTTTGGAGGCTTGCCATTCCTCTCCCTGTGGTGGCCATCATGGTGGGGCGAGAATGGCTTCTAAAGTGCTTAGTTGCGGATTTTATTGGCCTACCTTGTTTAAAGATGTGGGTGATGTGGTCAAGAGATGTGATGAATGCCAAAGAGCCGGCGGAATTTCTAAAAGGGATGAGATTCCCCTCAATACAATTCTCGAAGTGGATATTTTTGATGTTTGGGGCATCTATTTCATGGGTCCTTTTGTGAGCTCTTGTGGGAATACTTACATTCTCGTGGCGGTGGACTATGTCTCAAAGTGGGTTGAAGTCGTGGCTTTGCCCAATAATGAAGCCCGGAGTGTTGTGGCATTTTTAAAAAAAAGTATCTTCACAAGGTTTGGCACTGTTCGTGCTATCATTAGTGATGGGGGTCTCACTTTTGCAACAAGGCTTTTGACACATTGCTTTCTAAGTACGGTGTCAATCATAAGGTTTTGACCTCCTATCATCCTCAAGCTAATGGCCAAGAGGAAGTCTCCAACAGAGAAATTAAGAGTATCTTGTCTAAAACTGTCAATGCTAATAGGACCGATTGGTCGAAAAAGTTGGATGACGCTCGTTGGGCATATCGGACGGCTTACAAAACTCTGATTGGTATGTCTCCGTATTGGTTGGTGTTTGGGAAAGCTTGCCATCTTCCGGTGGAATTAGAGCACAAGGCCATGTGGGCTTTGAGGAAGTTGAACTTAGAATGGGATGTTGCTGCAAATCTTCGGGTTGAACAACTTAATGAGCTCGATGAGTTTAGATTCCATGCCTACTCCAGCTCGTCCTTGTACAAGGACAAAATGAAGTACCTTCACGACAAATATGCTCGGGGCAAGGAGTTCAAGGTTGGAGATATAGTTCTCTTGTTCAATTCCCGGTTACGTCTGTTTCCGGGTAAGCTCAAGTCAAAGTGGAGTGGGCCTTTTGAAGTTATGTTCGTGACCCCATTTTGTGCTCTTGATTTAAGGAACAATAATGGTGAACTATTCAGAGTCAATGGACATCGAGTCAATCATTATCTTGGGAAATTTAATGATAGCCACGTGGTGGCACTTCTCCATCTAAAGTGATGTGCTAGTAACATGCGTCGTGCCGTGACGTTAAATCAGGTGCTGCTTGGGAGGCAACCCATATCTTTTTCTTTTTTGTTGTTTTCTGTGTTTTTCTTGGTAGTGTAGGTTTGATTTTTGAGCTAATTGATTGTGAGATGTTGCAGGGATTGAGTTGATGCAGTGCAAAATAGTTTGAAAAAAGTTGAACAGTCTCTGAAGTTTGCCAGTGCGGCCGCATTGCACTTTGTGCGGTCCGCACTGGTGATGGTCAAACGTGGTGCTCTCTAAAGTTTGTCACTGTGGCCGCATTCCATTTAGTGCGGTCTGTGGTGGACCTCCGCGGTCGCGGTCTGCTTTTGTGCGGTCCGCGGAGGTTGCCTTCTCAAGCTTCAAGTGAAGAAACCCAGCACGGTCCGCAGTCGATTTTGTGCGGCCGCGCTGGTAGGTGAGGATGGGTCCCATTGTTTCTCCATAAATAGACCCCAAGGGTCACCCTTTACCCTTTTCGAACTCTTAACACTCAAAAGCCTAAAAGCATTGTTCACACTCTATTTGATTGTAATTCTTGTTTGCATTGATTAGTTGCATTTCATATTCACAATCTGGTAACATTTCATCAATATTTCATCGATTAATTTTATACTTGCCTTTTATTTTCATGCCCAGTAGTCTTAGCTTTTTTTTTCTTCTCGTAGTTTTTTTTCTTCTTTATTTAACTGTTAGCGTAGGGTAGTTTTAAATGTTGGGTTTATGTGTTGAATATGCTTAGTGATTGGGCAATTGAGTAGGGACAAGTTAGGTGTAAAAAATGAACAAAAATAGCAAAAACTTAAACCCTAACTTAGTGCCTGTGCAAAATACTCTCAGCGGCCCGCGGTCGCCTATGTGTGGTCCGCGGTTCCCTGACGCGGTCCGCATTGCCATTTTGCGCGGACCACGGTGCCCAAGTAACTGAAATTGAACCTATGCCCATTGCGGCCGCATTGCACTTTATGCAGTCCGCGCTGGCCCACCGCGGCCGCGATCCCACTTTGTGTGGACCGTGGTGGGGAGATTCAGAGAGATGTTTTTCAGGGCCTTGTCCCAACGCGGACCATGGTTCGCGGTGCCCCCAGTGCGGCCACACTCCAGTTTGTGCAGGTCGCGGTGCTCTGTTCTGCAATTGTTTCTGCAACATTTAATCTGTTGTCTGCAATTCAATTTCAACACTTGTTTCACTGCCTGTGCTGATACTAACCATGTTAGATGTGTATGCTTGCAGATAATGGTCAAACAAAGAGGCAAAGGCTCGAAACTACCCGGCCGAGGTGATTCCTCCCGGGGAGGGAAGCAAACGATGGTAAAACTCACTCCCCAGGCTAGAAAAAACATAAAGTACGTGAGGAAAGCAATCAAAGCGGCTGACAGAGCCATTGACAACTCGGGGAGTGAGTACGAGCCCTCCCAGGAGATCTCTTCAGATTCAGTTCCACTTTACATCCCGTATACGGAGAGGGCCAATACATAGATACATCCTCCCTCTTCCCCCGATGCTCGAGCTTCAATCAACATTTCTTTTGGGTCGTCTGAGGGCTCAGCGGCAGGTAGTGGGGATGAATACTCTACCTCTCCCACAACGATAATATCTGGAGAGGGTGCTAGAGGTGATGAGGGAGATGGGGAGTTACCTGGGGGTGATATGCCTCAAGTTGGGGGTGTTTGCCGGACTAGAAATCCCACTATTTGGGAAGATAGATTCGTCAGCCAGGTGGCGTTCCACAAGTTCAGGGAATGGTAGCTGGCACGAAAGTTGATTCTTGAGAGGAGCTTCATTGACAGAGATCTTCTACCCCTACAGCCCAATGTACATAGACAGTTTCAAGCTCGAATGGGTTGGTAGCACTTCAAAGATAATTGTATGAAGGCGAATGAGCACATGGTCAAGGAATTTTATAGCAATGTGGCCCACATCTTGAAGGGAACTAAAGTGACCAAAGTACGAAACAAAAATGTGGTATTTATTGGTAAGGCACTAAATGAATACCTGGTGTTCAACGAAGAAGATGAGTCCCTTTACAATGAAAAGTTGGCAATGGGCGAGGAGGTTCGTCCGTGGTTAGCCTCATACCTGGCAGACCCGGGTACGGTTCCATAGTGGTTGCAAGCAGGGGTCAAAATACTTTGGAGGACTTTTAACTTTGAGGATAGGGGATGGTTGACTTTTGTGTGCAGTTGGCTCAATCCCACTACCCATAATCAGACTATTCTGCTTGCCCGGGCTGTTCTTGTTGCATCTATTATGGCGGGATACCCTATTAATGTGGGCAATGTGATGTCCCGCGTCATTTCTGTAGTGGGGGTTGAGCATGACCGGAACTACCCTTTTCCCAGCACCCTCACTATGTATTTCAGGGACCTGGAGGTGGAGAAGAGACTTTTTGACATCAAGGTCAAACCTGTGGCTCCATTTTCATGGTACAGTTTGAAGGGGTCAGACAACCCCAAGGACAAAAATTACAAGCCGCCTGCTTCTGCCCCAACCGGCCAGTCTGAAGAACCGGTTGCAGTAGAGCCCTCCATTGAGCCTACCTCCAGAGTTGCTGACATGCCTCCCGGACCTTCCACTACTGCTGGTCCCTCTACTTCAGCTGGCCCGGAGATTCCATCTTCCCAGGCCCGTCCTATCACTGCCCACCAGCTGAGCTAGACACTTCATAGCTTGAACAACTAGATGTCAGTTGCGTCATCCAAGTTGTCCAGCTTGACTTCTACCATTGTGGCTCAGTCGGCACCGCAGCCAGCACAGTTTCCACAGGCCCTTGAGGATACATTGAAGAAGATCCTGGAGAACCAGGAAAAGATCATCAATACTCAGGGTGCCTTGGCTAAGGCAGTAGATTCACATGGCAAAGCCGTGAAGGAGCTTGCTAGGGAGCACAAGAAGCTGTGCAAAACACTGGATTCCAAGGAGTCGGTGAAAGAGCTGAGAGCAGATGTGGACAAGCTGATGGCAGACCAGATGCCTCTTGACTTATTATTCGGGGATCCAGCCCCAGCAGCAGCACTAGAAGCAGAGCCACAGCAGGAGCAGACTTAGAAGCTTCCTAGGAAGAAGAAGAAGCTCCCTAGTACAAACGAGGCGGTCATCCGATTGGCAGACCCACAGGAGGTCTCCACCAGTCAGCCACAGGTTGCTCCAGATATTCAGCCCGTACAGGTACAGGCCCCAGTCCCAGCAGCAGAGCAGCAGGAGACCAGGAACCAATCTGAGGTTCTCGTACATACAGAGGACCCGGGGACCACTCATATTCCCATGCATACATACGAGGCTTATGGAGCTCCTATATCCTTTCATCTTGATTTTTGATGCTTATTTGTTTAGTTGGCATTGGGGACAATGGCAGCTTTTATTTGTGGGGATGTGCCCTACTTTTTATCCGGATGATTGTATATATTAATTGACTTAGTTTATGTTTCTATTGATTTTCTATTTGGTCTATATATAACTTTACATTTAGTTACTTTTATCGCACTTTTTATCTTTCATTTGGTCTGTATATAAAGTTACATTATTGTATATATTCATCCCCATTGTATATTCAAATCCCCTATTGTACACATTCATTTTATTTTCTATTTTCGTAAAAATTTAGTTTCTTAGATAGGCTCGTAGCTTTTTGTTTTGTTTTTGGCGCTTTCAATAAGCCTTTGGTTTTCTTAATGCCACGGTTCTTTTCAAAGGTGGAGTATTGTGTGAACCGGGTGACTCTTCCCGATGATGGATGGCGTGACAACCTTCTTAAAGGTTTGAGTCTGTTTTGTTTCTATTTTTGGTAGCTTGTAGTTAAGGTTTTCTCAAGCAAAGCTTCACTTGGGCCTAACACAGTTGCCTTTGATCCCATGGTCAAAGACAAGTCGTTGTGTTTAGGATGGTGAAAGTCATGACCTTGAGACTCTTGTTTTGACCAAACAAACATAATGTCGACTTTCGGGACTATTGTGTGCTCGTGTCTAAGGTTGTTGTGGGCCCCCGACTCTATGCCTTTAGCAATCCTTGAGTGTGTGTGGTGTGAAATCGAATTGTGAGTCCAAGTCCCGAGCCAATGGTCTAGAACTTGCCCTGAATGTTTGTTGAGGCGAAATTTTGAGTGAAATTCAAATTGAGAAGTGATTATAGGCTCTCCTTGATCCAAATAATAGTCGAACAATTCCATAGCCTACCAATGATATAATCCCTAGCTAACCCTTTGAGCCTTAAACCTTTTTCTTTCAAGAACCAATGCTACAAGCCTATACCCGTTCTAAATTATACACTCTCTTGGCACCCAAATCGTCCCTTGAGTAATGGCAAACGTCTAAGTGTGAGGGGGAGAGACAAGAAAGGAAACAAAGTGGTAAAAGGTATAAAAGCAAAAAAGGAAAGGAAGGCGATGAAAAAGAAATAAAAGAAAAAGACAAAAAGAAAGCCCAATGTGCAAAGAATAAAACGGGATTCAAGAAAAACAAAAGTGAAAAAGGTGTGGAAAAAGTAGAAAAGGGAGAAATGCTTTGAATTGCATAAGAAAGAGTGACAATGTGTCTCTCTAACCCCTTGAAAAGAAGTGAAATGCTCAAAGAGTCAAAGAGAATTGTTCCAAAATGAATCAAAAGAAGTGCTTAAGGGAAGATGGAACCCATATAGACCAACAACGTTTCCTACCCTGAACCAAAATCCTTCACATTGACTCCATAAAAGCTCTATATGATCTTGAGTTGGATATTGCTCGCATTAGTGGATACTTACATGAGGGTCAAGAATATGGTACTTAGAGCCGAACTTGTGACCTTTCCTTGAGAGAGATGAGTAGTTTCCCATTAAGCTTGGTTTGTGTGCTTATACTCTAAAAGGTAAGGTTTGCTTAAGGAGAGTTAAGGATTGAGTTTGGGTTCCACAACGACCAAAGTAATTGAGAGAGTTCTTTGATGTAATGAGTCAATTCTTGATGCTCTTGTGTCACACTTGATCCATAGTTTTTCAAAGTTTAAATTTTGTTAATGATCCATTCGTATTGAGGGCAATTGTTAGTCCCAATTGATGCTTGTTGAGGTTACTTTAGGACAGCTGGAATTACTTGGATTTTCCTTTAAGGGGTGGGTCTTATTTTGTTTGCTTGAGGACAAGCAAAGGTTTAAGTTTGGGGGAGTTGATAAGTTAGGATTTTAACATGTTTTATGCCCCTACTTGCCTATGCTTTGATCATATATTGTTACAAAATAGTCCTAAAAGGCTCACAAGTTGTGCTTGATTGTAGGTTTGATCGACAAAGTGACAAAATGTCAAAGATCGGCTCAAAAATGAGTGAAACCTACTCAAGTATCAAAGACCAAGAAATCTAAGGAAAGAAAGCCTAGTGCGGACCGCGCAAAGTTGAATGCGGCCGCACTAGGTGGTTTAGAGAGTTGGTAAACCAGGCTAGAGGCAACGCGGCCGCGGTACACATCTCGCGGTCCACGGTGAAGGCTCCGTGGCCGCACTATTCTTTTGTGCGGTCCACGGTCATGAGATTCAGAGAGATGAAAGTTTGCAAAGCCAATGCCATGCGGTCTGTGGTCGTGATTGCGCGGACCGCGCCAGCTCCCTCCGCGACCGTGGTCCATTCTACGCGGTATGCGGAGTCCAAGTTCAGAGAAACAAAAGTCAAAGTCAAAGATCCCAATACGGCCGCGGTCAATTTAGTGCGGGTCGCACTGACCCCGCAGGGGTATTTTTGTCCAGTTTTTCTAGCCTAGTATAAATAGAACATTTTACCATTTTTTGGTCATCTTTGGTATTCAGACGCGAGCTGCGCTCCTGAGAACGATATTGGTAGCCATTTTTGGCACTTTTGCTTTACATTTACAATAGATTCTTGTAGTTTAATTTTAGCAATTAATTAATATGTTTAATTCTTAATCTATTTCTTCAATTTCTATATCTAGCATGATTAGCTAAACCCATTAGCTAGGGTTGTGGCTCAACCCTAGTATGGGTAATTGATGGGTGTTGCCATCTAGTGTTAGATTAACTATGGGTGTTTGCTATTTGGGTTGATTTTATGTTTTGATCTAGAATTGGTGGTTGCAAACACTGATTCAAGCTTTGTGGGTTTAACTCTTCTTGAGAAAGAGAGTCTATGACCCCAAAAATTGACCCAACAAGGAATTGGGATGGACTCGTGAGAAATGATAGTCCCAATTAACGGGTTAAACCTCGAGAGAGTAATTACCCTACTTGAACCCTAGTTGCTTGGTCTAATTTTCCTACCCATTTGGTTTCGAGAGAGTCAATTGGGCAAAATCACTCTCTCTACTGAAAGGTGTGAGAGTGGGTAAAATTGTACAACGGTTATAGCATAAGCCCTAATTATGTCAATCGAACCTTAGTAATATCTACTCGTCAATTAGCCACCTAGGTAGTATCACGACCCTAGTGCCCTTCTTCCCATTAGATACAACTTAGCAATATTCTTGTAGCATAATTTAGTGTTAATCAATAGTTTAATAAAAATTGTTATAATTCGAAAACCCAAAAATGTTTGAAGTGACATTAGGAGTACAAACACATCTCTAGGCTAGACAGACAATCCAACTCCACTACTAGCTCCCTGAGGAAATCGATCCCGACCCTCATATCGGGTAAAAGCTATTGCGACCCGCTCTTCCTACCTTAGTGTAGCGTCGAGTTGGCAGCGATCAAGGTCATAACCACAAGTGATCCTAGCGGCATGTGCCTTAATACGGGTAACTTTAAAATTGGCCTCAGGAACCTTCCCCACCGTCATCAAATTCCTATATACGTCTAGTTGAGCCTCGGCGTGGATCCATATCTCATACAAGTTTCGAGGAACATCATTGAAAGCAGAAGTATGTGAGGAGGACGGTTGAGCCAACAACCGCACCTTCTCGGCCTTAAGAGAGGCAACTTGATCACTTAGGCTCGAGACATCTCTTTGGAGCCCACCAATTCGCTCGTCGATCCGTGCCTCCCTTAGCACGGTCGTTTCTGCGTCACTTGCACGTTCAGACCTGAGGATGCAAATGGAGTCCTCTAATGCCGCCACCTTCACCAAAGCCGTAACCTGGGCCTCCTCGGTACCCTCCAACTCTGCCACTTTCTTAATCAACTCACCACTCAGACCAGCAACTCTAATCGAGCTTTGTTGAAGTTCGGCCCGCATAGGCATCACTTGCACTTGAAGGTCGACACACTCAGCCATGACCCCCTTGCTCACCTCGAGCTCATCTTCTTTGGCCCTGAGGAATCCCTCTAGCTCACTGCATCTGCCGATGACCCACACAAGCTCCTCTTCCTTCTAGTCCAACTCATCTCTAAGGGATTGGAGTTTACCGCCCGTTTTGAACCACTCACGCATCTCACGATACTTGCCATTGTACCTGCAATACTTCGCAACCATTTTCTGGAAAACAATCTTTCGCTTCTCTTCTCAGTCGGCGCTCTCGATATACAAAATGAGAGTATAAAAAAAGAATTAAAAGATAAAAAAAGGAAGAACCGAAAAGAGTTATTAAAGACAAAAAGGGGAGAAGGGCGCAAAGTGCAAAAATAACGAGGAAAAAAACTCACCCTCAGAGCCATCCCAGATATGCCTAGCAACAAGTCGGAATCTTTAAGCGCTTGTAGAGTCCTATTCTCGGAGGCAGAGCAAAAAGGGGCCAAATAAGGGACCACGCTCGCCGTGTCATCCATTAAATTGTAGTCCAAAGGGATAACAATCGAACGAGAAGATCCATCTGTTTTCACCTCAGCCCGAGTAAACCCTTCGTTGAATATCCTCTCTTCCTCAGGATCGACATCGGAGCCGGATTCGTAATCATCTACGACCACTCCTTCCGCCATCTCCTCAGTCGAGGAGGGAACATCGGCCCGCTTTGATGATGTCGGGTCGTTTCTCGGAATGATTACAGTTGCCTCTAGCCTCTCTCCTCCTTCCACAGAGGCAATCACCAAATACAACGGGGCCATGGTCTCTACATCCAAAGTCGTACCCCTCCCCCCCCCCCCGATGCGACCGTGGTCAACCCAAGATCACCCCCCGTAGGCTCCTCATCCTCGATCCCTCCACTATCAATCTATATCCTTCGTCTTTCCAGCGGAGCCTGTTCCTCCTCGCCCTGTTACGACTCATCCACCAAATGAAACACTAAAGAAGCCAGAATCTCCACTGGTAGGGCAGCATCCTGGCGGCTAGGCCTACGCGAGGCCGGGGTCTAAGAAGTAACAACAGTCTGAACAGGCTCGCTTGCAGCCGCAGCGAGTAAAGGCCCGATCGAAGTGTGTGACTGGCAGAAAGCGGGAGTAAGAGCCCTCATCCTCCTCTAAGCCCTCCGACCTACCAACAACGAAAAACAAGTAAAAAAATGAAAGGAGAGAAGGCGGTACTAAGATCAAAACCGCTGAGATCGAAATGAAATGACTTACCGGCCAAAGGTTTGTGCCCAAATCGCTCGTTGAACTACGACCACTCACGGATCCCCACCGTGTGAGGTAAAATTTGGCTCACCCAGTCATGAATGTCGGTGACTGGAGAAGGAGGATCCTTCTCGACTACATAATAAAGAAAAGAAGGGGGAGAACGATTAGATCATTAAACAGAAACAACAAATAGCCAGTTCGGAGAAACACTTACGAGCATAGCTCCACTCCTCGGGAAACCCGTTAGGGTTCGACACCACGTGCTCCGTCCTCACATAAAAGAAATCAACCAAAAAATGGCAATTTGTTTTACCATCCATCTTCACCACTAGTCCCTTAGTCCCACGATGGTGAAAGTGTATCATCGTACCCCTATGAAACTTGGGGCGAAGAGGTAAAGCATATGACAGAGAGAAATCCCACGGTTGGCTAGCTCCATGTACTTGATAAGCATAAGGAAAAGCTTGTAGATGTATGGGGAGAGCTGAGCTGGACACACGCAATAGTAGCGGCAGATGTCCTCCACCAAGGGAGGAAGAGGAAGCGTATAGCAGACAACAAGCGGCTATGAATAGAATGCGCAGTATTCGGAGCGATGTATCTGCACCACATCATTACCATCAGGGATAAGTTCGACGTGGTATGGAATTCTCCATTTAGCCCTAAATGCAACAACCGTCGGCGCATCCATATCAGAAACAGTGGGTTCAGGATCATCTTCAGGCTGGTTCGAGAAGTCCGACCTGGCCTTCCCCGAACATGGAACTATCTCATCCACAGTGGGGAAACTCTCATCTTCCACAATGGCTACTACTTCTTCATGAGAAGGCATATCCACAGTCAATGGGACAGGATCAGAAGCTCCCTCAAGGATAGAAGATGCACTAGCTATTTTCCTATCACGTATATAAGAAGAAAGTGCAAATGTAAAGGGGTAACAGCAGGGGAAGACGCTGAGAGAAGGGAGAGAGAGATGCAAGAATTCTGAAAAAGAAGAAGGGGAAGCTTGGAGTTTTAAATGCTTGAAAGACACAACAGCTCAAATGAGAAATCCCCATCCCTATTTATAAGAATACTAGCACCCTAATCGAGAACGCCAAACGCCACCACATTAATTTCGAAACAGAAGAGGCGCGGGAAAGGACGTGACGATTTAGGAACATGTGTCATAATGATGCATGATGAAGTGATGTCATTTCAAACTGACGTAACAGTCAGATATGGCTTTTAAAGTACCACACCATCACCTCGCATAAAAAGGTTACTCCTCGGCCAACATGCTCAGATTTCTAAAATTGCAACTAGCGAAGTCCGCCCATCGAGCTCGTCTAAAACAACCCCAATAAACGGAGGGACTAACTGTATAGGTCAAAATCTGACTAAGGAAATCTTGCCTAAGAGAGCTTAACTAAAAGCTGATTAGGCCGAGGTCGTGCTTAAGAAGGAACCTATTGGCGAGCTAAGTAACTAAGGTCGAGGTCGAGTACTCAGATCAGCCCAAACAGCTAGTTTAGTGACAAGATATTTTAGAGAAATATTCTACAGAATATTTTCTGCACTTGTACTTTCTGTTAGGTGATATAAGTGGGAATAGAGAGAGAAGAGAGGGGTATGTAATGTTCTATATGATAAGTTCTCTCAGGAAAAGTTGACTCTCAAGTAAACTACAAACATTGTCTTTACAAAAAGATTCGATTTGTCGTTGATCCCACATCTTTCTCGCATCAGATCCGAGAAAGTTTTCTATGTTCCCTGGTTTGTTTGTCTCACATCATTGTCAGAGAGAGAATCACCCACCTCATTAAATATTTGGGTGAATCATTCTCCTTATTTACACTTATTGTCATTTAATATATTTATTGCTTGTCATTACTCCCTTACACATTCATAACACCACCATTAAAATATCCCCTTTGTATTAAATCGGTCTAAGTGCAATTATACATTGTTCATATCAACCAATTTCAGATCTAGGATTTATTATGTTTAACTAGGAGTTACCCATTATCATCCACTAGCTACAGGGAAACAACTGGATTGGCTTTTCTAACTCTCTTTAAAAGAGACTGCTTTAAAATTCACTTGCCCTAGAACCTGCTTTTTATTCATATTGATCTAGAATCAGTTATTCCTAGTTTTTTTATTATTCCTAGCCAGACAAATTAAATTAATCTCGAGATCCAAAAACCTATCTATACGCCTAGCCTTAAGAAAAAGAAATCTCGTTAGCCCTGCCATAGAAACTATTACCTCCACTTGGATTGAAAGGAAGAACTTAGGACTTTTGGATTACCGAGGAAGCAGAAGCCCTATTTAAAGAAGTATTCAGGAACAAATGGACCGTTTTATACTTCAGGAACAAGCATAAAGAAATATTGATCACTTTTGTCTTAATCTTAATAAAAAAATGAATCAAGCGTCTTGGATTCAAATATTCAAACAGTCTTTCTTGCTATCGAAATCTAAAAAAATATATATGGAAATAAATTGCGTCCAATAGGATTTGAACCTATACCAAAGGTTTAGAAGACCTTTGTCCTATCCATTAGACAATGGACGCTTTTCATTCTGATTTTTTTCGTATTTTAACTTTTTGTTTGAAAAAAAAATAGAAAGAATCGGATGTGAAAGAAATTTTGGAATTATGTATTCAATGATGTACTAATACTAATAAACTAAATTTGATTTAATGAATACATTAAAATATTTAGAATAAATAGATATAAAGCGGGTAGGGGGAATCGAACCCACATCATTAGCTTGGAAGGCTAGGGGTTATAGTCAACGTCGATTCATTATTTTTAACGTCTCTAATTCAAAACCGAACATGAAACTTTGGTTTCATTCGGCTCCTTTATGGAGATGAGTCAATTTATAGATCTAAGATGTGAACAAAATTCGAAAAAAAAAAAAGAATTCTACCCATAACATCTATGTCAGCTTTTGGTCTGAATACAGATAAAACGAATAGCTTTGTAGATGATCCTTCTAGAAGAGGGGGATTCTAACAACCTTTCTAGTTATTTCGTTCTCTATTTCTATTTAATAGGATCCTGAGGAAAAGGGTTTTGTTTCCACCGAGCTAAAACAATATGTTGATGTCTCTAGTAAACCAAAGTCATCGTTTAATAGCTATTTTGCTTCAATTTCTTCTTTACAAATAAGAAATTGAAGATTTAGTTACGATTAGAAATCAACTTTCTATCTTCATCCATGGATCCTTTATTCATACTTATTCAATTGGAAGTATTGATCCAATTCCAAAATTATGTTTCGATGGCTTGGGAGTACCTATTGATGGAAGGGGGGCTCTAAGCGATCACGAGCGAAGACGTGTCGAAGTGAAAGCCCCTGGTATTATTGAACGTAAATCTGTGCACGAGCCTATGCAAACAGGGTTAAAAGCGGTAGATAGCCTGGTTCCTATAGGTCGTGGTCAACGAGAACTTATAATCGGGGACCGACAAACTGGAAAAACTGCTATTGCTATCGATACCATATTAAACCAAAAGCAACTGAACTCAAGGGCCACCTCTGAGAGTGAGACATTGTATTGTGTCTATGTAGCGATTGGACAGAAACGCTCAACTGTGGCACAATTAGTTCAAATTCTTTCAGAAGCGAATGCTTTGGAATATTCTATTCTTGTAGCAGCCACCGCTTCGGATCTTGCTCCTCTACAATTTTTGGCCCCATATTCTGTGTGTGCCATGGGGGAATATTTCCGCGATAATGGAATGCACGCATTAATAATCTATGATCTTAGTAAACTGTCGATTGATAGGCAACCCTATCCTTATTCAGAAGGAGTGGAAATTGAAGACTGATTTAATATGAGCTCACTTGGATCTCACTCTCCTGAAGTGCTATCCTAAGTGAGTACTGGTTCATCACCAACGGGTGATTTCTGATCACGTAAAAAAACCTCATTCTATTTGTTTTTTATTTTTCAATTAGCTAGTAAGTAAGTTATCTTAGTCCCGAAGAGAAAAAAGTTGAACTACTCCTCTATTTTAAAATAAAGGATTTGGAACCATATTGTGGTAGGTAGGTGCGCGAATAATATAGGAATTGAGCGCAGTTTCCAATGTGAGAGGAATTCGCTCTATGGCCTCATGAGAGCCTTAAAACAAACTGGGTTTTTTCATGACTGAATTTATCATCTCTTTCCTCAAACGAAGGATTCCCCTTAGCTATTCTTTCCTAAGTTTTCCCTTTCACTTGATTTCCGATAGATGAACAAGAAGGAAAATGGAACAATTCTAATTTTGACTTGCCCCAGGCTACGTGTCCTTTGGACCCTTCGCCCGCCCGCCACCAGTGGAAGCAAGCTAGCCCCTATCTTGGAAAGTTGGGGGAAGAGTGCATTTCCATCGTAAAAGATTCAATCCAGCCACAGGAACGTTCCCCTACGGCTACCTTGTTACGACTTCACCCCAGTCGAAGACCCCACCGTAGTATGCGCCAATAAGACCACCAAAGGCCTTGTGGCACTAGTGTGCCACAGAAGTCATGGGTGATCATTGGTTCGATGCTTCGGGCGAAACCAATTCCCAGGGTGTGACGAGCGGTATGTATAGGGTCCGGGTACGTATTCACCACGGCATGCTGATCTGCGATTACTAGCAATTCCAACTTCATCTTCCCGAGTTGCAGAAAATAATCCGAACTGAGGCAATCTTTCCGGATTCGCTCCGCCTTACAGCCTTGCTTCCCATTGTAATTGCTATACATTGTCTAGCCTTCATCAACTTTCAACAGTCTTCTGCTTATGCCGCTAAAGAAGTCTTCAAACCAATCAAGAGTGAGGCGGACTAGCGACCGGCTGGCAACCAATAAAGAATCAGAGTGATCGGCAAGCGACATGAGCGAAGGAAAAGCCTCGTCTAGCAACAAAGAGACGAGTGACCGCAAGCTAGCAACAACGAAAGAATGAGCGACAGCGGCTCGAAAGGCTTTAAGCATCTTGCATCATCTTAATTTAATTAGTTTAACAAAAAGGCTTAACACTTTTTGGTCAAACAAAATTCAATTTATAAACTCCCGTTCGAATTTTCGGAAAATGAAATTACTTAATTCTCCGTCCCATTTTATATATCTTAATTGTTGGTAAACTTAATTTGATAAAAAAAATTATGGCAATATTTTATCTTAATCAGCAAATTTATTAAAAAACTGGAATATATTAAAGCGACATACTTTCTGATAATTAAGTTTAGTTTCAAAATAAAAGTACAACACCGATCATTAGCAGTTATATGATTGACTGCACAAGGTTAAGATAGTCACTAATATGAGGGTTAATTATTTCACTTATAATTATTGAATTTTACCCACTGAACTAGGTGTGAATTGCTCAAAGAAGATTTTTACCTTTCTTAGAATTGTAGTAGGGATGAAATTCTCCTACTATATAAAGGGGTGGTTTTTATTCAATAAAAAAATACTGTAACACGCATATCAAGGCAATATAAACTTGTTTTCTCTTCTAAGTTATTCAAAGTTCTTATTTTTGTTCATAGCTTTTCATACATATATTTTGGCTCTGAATCAAAGGCTGACCGATTGTTAAGCTCAGATCCGAGCCCGGACTCAACACCACAACTGATTTGATTATTTATTTCATCTTTAATTTGCTTATCTAACGTTATTGATCACTTATATTGAATTGATCAACATATCCTTAAAACCGTGAATAAATTCAATCGTTATCCATTTTTAAAGGTAAACAAGTGAGAGCTAATAACTGGATGAGAAAATTTGCTCATAGTTCAATTACTTTAATGTAATAAAATATAATTACGTAACTTTTAAGTTATAATGGGTAATATTTAGGGACCATACATAAAATTAACCCCTGATTGCGGATATAATTAAGGTATAAAAAATGTTAGTTTAGCTTTAGTTTTGTAAATGTTGAAATCTTTGGCAAGTATGTATCTGGTCCCTAGGATCGAGATAAGTAGGACGTCCAATGAACTAACCCCTAAGGTTCGTTTACTTGTCTAAGTCAAGTTGCAATTGCATAGTTGACCCGAAGAAACTCTAAAGTATAGATTATGTAATTGATCGTCGACATATATCCATGCCGGCCACCCAAACTGAAAGGAAGAAGTAGGACGTTTTTACGTATAGTAATCTAACAGCTTTATGCAATTTTGAAGAAATATAAGTTGGACAAGCAAGAGTGCACATTCAACAATTAGGCTACAAAATGGCCCATCAAAAAATTTGGCGTCAAATCAAACTTATATGGTTTCCACAAGATCGGTCAAGACAATGTATGCTTACAAGGTACAAGTACATGTTACTTTTGGTTTCTCTTTAGAGCTCCTTAGGGGGGGTGTATATATTGTGAGAGGAAAGGTGGTGGGGTTTCAGAAAAGTGACATATGCTCTTAAAATTAGTTGCACTGTGGTCATCATTCATTTCTACATAGTCATAGATTTCGATTGAGAAAAAAAAATGATAGGACATTGTCCCACTTGGATTATCTAGAATCCCAATTAATGTCCTGTTTTCCATAGATTTGGTAGGTTATCTTGCCACAGGAAACTTTATATGTATCTCTAGTTTATTTTTTATCGAGAGAAAAGGCCACGTTCACTAACTTTTTTGTTATCTTAAAATAACTGTCATTAAGCTTAAATTAAACATTATCTTGGCATAAAAAACGACAATTATTTGTTAAAGCAAATCTTTAAAACACCTTTTTTTAAACTAGTCGAGACATTGATAAAACGATCTTTTCCCCCCTGAATTATTATTAAGGGCATCCCGATGCACTAAATTAAACTCCCGTTATGCGCGGGTTTCGGAGAACGATCGGACCACAATTGTTTATTGTAAGCAGTCTTACCCTATATTTCTGCAAGAGGCTGTTTTCACGGGTCGAACCCGTGACCTCCTAGTCACATGGCAACAACTTTATCAGTTACGTCAAGCCCCCCTTCCCCAGAATTATTATTCTAGGAATAAAAGGAGCACAAACGGTGTTAGCTCACAACCACCAAATATATAGCATATTATACCAATTTTCTTATTACTCCCTCCGTTTCAGTTTATGTAAACCTATTTCCTTTTTGGTCTGTTTCAAAAAGAATGACTCCTTTCTAAATTTAGAAATAATTTAGCTTAAACTTCCAATTCTACCGTTAATGAGAAGTTTTTATAAAGGAAAAATAAGGGATTTTTACCTAGCTATACTATATTAGAAATTTATTTACCAATATTCTCTATATTTTATAATTTTAATAAGTATCTAGGTTTTTATTATAAATTGTATAGATTTCTCCTTAAAAGGATCTCATCTCATTATTAGTGCCTTCAATTAAGGGATTCAATTATATCCTTTCCTTTTTTTCCCTTTCCTCTTCTCTCCTTTTTTTTTTACATCAAAATTCCTTAATCTACACCCCGAATCTCCATTCTCTCTTCCACCATTGGCGACAACTTTATATTATCAAATCATCAATTGCATCGTTCTTTTGTTGGGAGACCGGACAACACTGAAAATGAAAAAATATTCAGGGATTGTATGATAACTGTATCATAATTGCATTTGAATTGTATCAGATATATCAATGTATAAAACATAATTGTATCATACTTGTATCACAATTCTATCTAACTTGTAGATGGTACATTAATATCTAAAATAATACCTGATATAATACCAATAACTTAATATATAATTATCATATATTTGTGATATAAACTGTGAAATTCGTCATGAACTCACAACTACTCATTTTCAGATACAAATTTGATACAATCCCGAAAGTATTCTTACACAATTCTGTTACAATTATGATACAATTTAAAATCGATTCTAAATTTAAATTAATACAATATCGTATTATATTTGTATTAGCATTGTATCATATATTGTTTTAGGTACAAATTGTGATACAATTATGATACAATTCTAGATTATGATACAACTTTGATTTTTATCTTTTCAAGTTTCAATTTAAAACATCCACCTAGAACACTCTAAACTTAAATTATGATACAATATTGTATTTTAATAGTGTTAGTATTGTATCAGAATTGTCTTAGGTATTGACGTATCAAATACAACTCAGATACAATTATGATACATTTATCATACAATCAAAATACAATTCCGAAACTTCTTCTTCCCCGAGTTTCAATCAAAAATTCAACCTAAGACCAACTTTAAACTTAATGAATCTCCCTTAAAATTGAGATATAAATTCTAAAGGATATTTTCAATCGTTTTCCAGAACACCTAATCTAAAAATCACAAATTCGTAAAATCTGAATATCTAATTCAAAGCTTCGAAACTTTTTAATGGTATGTCAATGGCAGACCCCTCCACCTACAATTTCAGAGATAATGTAGATGGATTTGTCAATAATTGAAGCTTTTTAATGGTTATTGGTGGAATTGATTCAGAGAAATATATGATGCTACAATTTTAGAGAGATAATAGTTTGATTTGTATGAGGGAGAGAGAGAGAGAGAGAGATATTGGTTGATTTGTATGAAAGAGAGGTGATGATTTTGGGTATCAATGGGTTTCTTACGGTGGGTAAGTACAAAGATAGATGATGTTTTGTAATCCTTTGAAAAAGGAAGAGTATCTTAAATGTAGGGGGGTTATGTGCAACTAATACCCGGTATTTAAAGTATGTTTCATTTCCTCCTTTTTATGGTTTTATATAACACTAGTAAATATAGGTATAAAAGTAATTAATAAGGAACCTAAATAAATGTAGTAAATAGGTTTCTGTTATAGTATAGTTAGGTAAAAATCCCAAAAAATAACTACTATTACTACATAACTTTCGGTTTCAAACAAGCTGAGCTCAGCATATGAATCATCCCGAATTACATTTTTTCATTTAAAGCCCGTTTGGATCAAGGGTGGATTCAACTCAATATCTACGGGTTCCTGTGAACCCAGTAGCTTTTGTCTAGAACCTGTATTTGTATTGAAAAATCTATTAAATATATAAGAATATTTAGCTTGGAACCCAGTTCGTTCATCAATTAGTATTGTATATTAACTCGAGATTTTTGTAGGAACTCGTACACATAAAATCCTGGATCCGCCTCACTTTTGATTAGCTTATTGTAAATAGCTGATAAACTTAAATTGCTAAAACTGATTTTTTCAATAAGTATTTAAGTGTTTGGATATAAGTATTGAAACTGATAATAAGCAATTGGTGTGTTTTGTAAAAAAGTATTGATAAACTGTTCTTTTATTAAAATAACTAAAATACCCCTAAAACTTTACAAAAGATTATAAATTTAAAAGTTTCTTCGTATAGAAAATGATGAACAACAAATATGGAATGAAGAAAAGGTTAAAAAATTTATTTTGAGAAAAGTATTTTGTGAATTAAGAAATATTATTAAGGATAAACTAGTAAAAGCCTTGGTCAAACTAAAAGTGCTTATAAGTTGAAAAGGCATAAGTTGGGTGTGACCAACTTATGACCTATGGATGATTTTAGCTTATAAACACTTGACTTAAAAATAATTATGGTGTTTACCAAACGTGTAAATAAGCCAAAAAATACTTATAAGCCAGTTTGAATAGCTTATAAACTTAGCCAAATACCCTCTTAATAGCTTGCTCACATTGAATGTCCTAAAGTCGAATAAAGAAGGAGGATTGTAGTAGGCTGACAACAATATAAAACTTATTAATTTAAGATAAATCCTCAAAATAGATTGTTTACCCTTAAAATCGGATAACAATTAAACTTATAAGTGATTTTAAGGATATGTAATTTCACCTAGCACCAATTGATAAATATGATGATTAATAGTAGAAATAAACAACAAAGTAATGCAAACCAGTATTAAAATGCAATTCAGCCCTCGAGCTAGGTCACCCTCGAACTGAATTAGTGAGAGTAAAGTTACGAAACAAACTGATGAACAAGAGAGTATAAGAGAAAAAAGTATTGTATTGCTTTGATATGTGAATGTAAGATGGTTACAAAAATGATTAGAACCCTCTTTATATAGTAGAGTAATCCTATTTATGGTACAATTCTAATAAATAAATCTTAGGATGGGCTAAATAACCGTTCTTGATTTGATCCGTTCCGAGATTTCTGCCATGATCCTCGGCCAGTCACGGATATCTCGCCTTTCTGTTATTATGCTATTTTCGGTCTTGCTCGATGTTTATCCTGTTTGATCTCGATCATCATCGGTCTCAACCTCGACAGGTACTTCGAATCTCGGAGTCGGTGTCTTATCTTCATATCTCGGTTTGATATACTGCGAGGCCAATCCTCGAACTGTCCCTTGGTCCCGACCCATAAGTGAAATCGGGTGATCCCGACTTTAACCGTATACACAGATATATTATATACTACTAAAGAAACGAGTGAACAGCTTAATCTGAAAATCTAAGTTATAATAATTATAGTTTTATTGTTATTGAGAAATTATTTTCTCTCCTTTTGTTTTAGGCTTGGACTAGAATGCTTATCTATTTATGGATTCACCACTTCAAATAAATAAATATAAGCCGATAAAAGAGTCTCTCACCTATAATTAGATATTATAATCAAATAAGGAAATAATATTTATTTCATACTGATGGATGTGACCTCAATTGACCATATACAGGTACCCCTTCCATGAAACTAGCTATCACATTATTCTATACCATGCATATAATACTTTTGTTATCTTGGCTCCATTACATACCATAGGCACAAACATATTCCAAATTACCAAACTTCCTTTTGTTTCTAATGTAAGCAAAAATGTATCCTAACGTTGTCCCACCTGCTCTTATGAATAAACAATGCTAGTTTCTGCTAATTAAGAACATTGCAAACATGATTAAAAGGTTCTATGAACATTATATTTAGGAAATAAATCACTATCAAGTTTGCCGTCCCAGATGAATGTTTGCACAAAAACAATATTAAAGAGACAATTCCCCCAACTTGCTTCAAAAGAATAACTTCGAGTGGAATATGTTTGGTGGCCGGCTAACGACTAATTTAATAGAAAATTTACATATTTAATCTATGGTACATTTTAATTATTAAAGTAATTAATTAGTGGAAGCATACTGAACGCATATCCATTAAAAGTAAATTCTGATATTTTCTAAATTTTGAGTTCTACTATACCTGACAGTTATTGCAAGTGGAGTAAGCCATGAACGAGCTATAGCTGAGTTAAAAGTTTTCGTACAGATACCATGCACATTTGATAATTCGGAAAAGTTGGCTACCGTTTGTTGAAAATGTCAGAAAATACCAGTGCGGTGTATTTGGCTCTTATTAATTACTCATTTTGTATTAACTCTTTTTCTGATGACAAATGATAGATGAGTGAATTGCTTGCTCAAGTAACCATAGCTGGGGGAGTTGTCGAGCAGCTACAAAACTAGGTTGATGAAGTGAATGAAGTTGAATAGATGAAATGCATGTGGATTGACTAACTAGTAGTAATGATTAAACTAGTTTAATTTTGACAATTGAGCATAATAATTCAACATCTAGTGATCATTCATCCACATAGAATTATTAGGCATCCTAAAATTCATTGTATATCGTACCAATTTTATCCTAATTCTCCCACTATTTCGGTAGGTTAACAATTAATCTTCGTTTTTTCTTTATAATTGTTTACGAAAACTTTCATGATTCTCATGTTTAAAATCTACTAACTTCTACCGAGCGCGAATCTTGCAAATTATCGTCGGAAAAAGTCTCTCCTGCTAACAATGGATACTTTAGCTTCATTAACTAAATTCCACACTATATCATTGACATTATACACTGTCCCACCTCATTATCCACGCATTATTAAAGAGTTTTACACATTGGCATTGCCATGGCTGCTTCATAATTACAATTAACGGAGTCTTCAATTATTCTTCAGAAAGCCAATCAGATCAGAGCTTTCCCTCTCATAAAAGTCTCAACTTTTTGATACTATTGCCTCCGGACGTATTAGCTTTATGAAATCCTCCTTGAAGTTCACAATTAGTTACACAACATAATAATATGCCATCATTGATTTCATATCCTTCCAAATTTAGGTTATGTATGAATATAATAAAAGAGCGCAAAACTGTTGGAATATCCTATTAACTATGCGGTTTAGATATAGTATTGTGTTTTATTTTTTATGGAATAATTATTTATTTAATTTATTCAATTCAATAAAGAATTATTTTAAATAGATCATTTGTTACATGTGTGCCCTTTAGTTATGTAGTAGACAATTTAGTGTATGGCGTCTTAGCTCATGCATAGAAGATTAAATTGTCGGTTCTCTTAATTAATAAACTATGTTCACAATCGAAAATATTGTTGGGCAAAATATCTTGATGATTGTAGCACAAGATTTAAAGCATAATTTATCTTGATTATGGGAGTGATTTTATTTTAACTTCGTGTGCTAGTATACTTAGTGTATTGATCGGACCAAGTAGAGAAAAAATATTTTTGTACTGAATATATATAAAATATTTTCTCTGATTCATTAAATGAGCTTATACTCCTAATCTTGATCTAGTTATTATGATCAATGTGATTTGTTTATTGTTTTGATTTATCAAAAGGTACAACTATATTCAGAGTTGGTGTATGCCTAATAGATTGGACAATAGCGAATAACATTTGTGAAATAATAATTAGTTGATACAATCCGTGACTCGGTTTTGAGTTTGATGATACCCTTTTACGTAAGCTTATAAGTTTTCTTGTGAAAACTCGGCCGGAGAATTTTGTATCCGTCACATGAAATGGTTTAAGCGGAATTGTAAATGATTTAATTAGTTGATTAAATTAAATTATTAGTGATTTAGTTTAATTAACTGGTATTTATAATCTTAACATTGGGAGTTAAATAAGTGTTAATGAATTTCAAAATTCATATTGAGGAGTTTAATTGCAGTTTTTTAATGGAATAAACTACGATTAATTATAGTGGGATTTAATTCATCCAAATTTTGAATTAATACTACAATTGGTAGTCTCTTATTGTTTCTGTGGTCCCTGCTATACCTAAAAAAAACCTGGACAGACTTTGGTAAAAAGTGACTTTGGAAAATAATTACTTTTTGAGTTAGAGTAGGATTCTACTTGCACTAGCATAATCCTACACGGTTTTGAGCCCCTTTTTTGGCTTAATTTCGAGTCTACTTAAGGAAGACTAGTTCCACCTAATAACTCACTCTTCAGAGTTGTATTATTTGCCCACACAAATAATTCCGTTCAAGGTCTTACAAGGAGCAAAGCAGAAAACTGCAGCCCTGGATTCTTGCTCTGCGAAGGACTTGTGCAACGATTTTGAGAGGTTAGTGCTTCTAATCTCTGTAATTATATTATTGTACATCCAGTTTACATATTTGTGTACCTGAGTTATATGCTTGCTTCCGCTACGCATGTTCTATCAAATGGTATCAGACGTCGTCTTACATCTAACTATTTAATGTGAAACAACACGAATAAAGTAACATTAAAACATGTTGTTAATCTATACATGCTTGTTGTGTTTATTCTATGAAAACAATGGTGTTTTCTCAAAATCGTAAATGTTTTGAGTACTATTTTAGTTTTGAAATTATGGATTAACATACATAAGTATGAACAGTGGTGTTATATTTCATGAAAACAATGCCGTTTTTCTCGTGTTTGTTTAGTTTATTCCATTAAAATAGTGTTTTTTATGAAACAAGACTGTTATAATAATATTTTGAGTTTTGAAATCATGGATTAACATACATAAGTATGATATGTGATATGAACGAGTCAAAATAAATAGACCTAAAAACGCCAAAAATAGTTTTCTTGCAAATAGGTCATGAATTTGGAATTCTAAAATTTTGTCGAACTCCAATTGACCTAAAATTTGGTAGGTTCATCGGAAACGACCCAGTACTCAATACAGATGAGCTTTGCTCATGATGTACGTCATTTTTCGGGCATTCGGGGTCGTTTAAATGGGATTTTGGCCATTTTTCTATTTTTTGAAAAAATATTAATAAAAATAATTTTTTTAAAAAGAAAACAGTGGTGGTAGGGTTCAATCCCTATGGTTTCCATTCATGTTTTACAGTAATATAATGAATTTATATGTTGACATAGGTCTTCTTACACATCAGATAAATTCATTGTAGATGATTGTTGTAGTTCTACCTCTAGTAGTTTGATAACTTGTATTAACTCTCCAACTGAGTTACATGTTGATTCAATAAAACTAGGGTTTATAAAAGTTATATTTATCTATCTTAAATTGACAATTTATTCTCCATATGAGTTGATCATGTTTTAATTTATGGGGTAAATATCTTACATAACTTATATTTTGCATGAATAGTTAAGTTTCCCTAGCGAATCTAACTGTTCAATGCGCATGGTTATATGTGTAATGTGTTATTATGAATTTATTATTCTAATTGTATAATTAATGATCTATTTAATGTGAATATCTCTCAGATTAATCATGTCTTCATTCAACCCACTTACCTCAATGTTGAACCAAAATAAGTTGAAAGGACCAAATTATATTGACTGGAAAAGAAACCTTGATATTGTCCTAGCTGCTAAAGGTTAAAAATTCGTAATCACTGATGATTTCTCAGAAAAACCTGATGAAGATGTTACTGATGATCAGGTTAAGGCCTATGATAATGGGTTAAGAGTGATGAGATGACGCGATGTTACATTCTTGCATCTATGGCGAATGTTTTGCATCATCGGCATCAGTCTATGGGGTCTGCTTATTACATGCTTGAAAGTCTCAAAAAGATGTTCGGTGAGAAAAATCGTGTGGCTAAGCAGACATCCATGAAAGCCCTTTTGAATATTAAGATGGCTGAAGGATCATCAATTATAGACCATGTTCTGAAGATAATGGATCTTCTGAATGAACTGGAAGTCCTTGAAGCTGTGATTTATAAGAAATCTCAAGTTGAGATGGTCCTGCAGACTCTGCCCGATAGTTTTCAACAATTTCTCTTGAACTATAATATGAACAAAATGAATTTGTTACTAGAGAAATTGTGGAATGAGCTGCAAGCAGTAGAATCTATTATCAAATAGCAAGCTCCAGTTGTGGAGCTGAACTTTGAGAAAGCTTCGGTTTCTAAGCCGAGAGGCGATAAGAAAAAGAAAAGGCTTGCAAGGTTTTGGCACCTGGAAGTGCAGTTGCGGTATGAAAAAGCCCAAAGGAAAGTGCTATCATTGCAAGCAACTAGGGACAATGCCCTGCCTATCTGGCAAAGTTGAATAAGCAAGGTAATTCAAATTTAAATGTCGTTGAAACTTGTTTAGCGGTTGTCTCTACCACACATTTTTTGGTGTATAGATTCAGCAGCCACTAATCATATTTGCACTACTTTGCAGGGATTTCAGGAAATACGACGGCTAAGTGAGAATGAAGTTTGCGTTTTTCAAGTCAATGGCGAGCCAACACCAGCTTTAGCATTAAGAGATCTATTAGAGTTTCATTTAATAGTGATAGAGTTTTAGTTTTGAAAGATGTTCTCTATCTACCTTCTATTAAATGCATACCCGCATTTAACTGGTGGGCTTCCTAGAACATGAAATGAAAAGATAAATGCATACCCGCATTATACTGGTGGGCGACCTAGAAGATGAAATGAAAAGAGAAATGCATACCCGCATTATACTGGTGGGCGACCTAGAACATGAAATGAAAACATAAATGCATACCCGCATTATACTGGTGGGCGACCTAGAACATAAAATGAAAACATAAATGCATACCCGCATTATACTGGTGGGCGACCTAGAACATGAAATGAAAACATAAATGCATACCCGCATTATACTGGTGGGCGACCTAGAACATGAAATGAAAAGAGAAATGCATACCCGCATTATACTGGTGGGCGACCTAGAGCATGAAATGAAAACATAAATGCATACCCGCATTATACTGGTGGGCGACCTAGAACATAAAATGAAAACATAAATGCATACCTGCATTATACTGGTGGGCGAAACACTGCTACAGTAGTGTTGCTGCTACAGTTGAGCAGTGTGGTCAGCTCCTCCGTCGCTGCTGCTCTCCTTCCAGTTTCTTCGCCGCTGCTACAGTGGTCTTCTTGCTACAGTTGAGTAGCGTGGTTACCATGGTTTTTCTAATTTTGATTAGGAAATATTCTTATCGGCAACACTCCAATTCCAAACTGAGAAAATAAGATAAGAGAGTCTTATCGGCGAAAACCTTCACAGGCGCCATAAGGCGACGTAAGCTGAGAAATAAAAAATGAGAGAGTCTTATCGGTGAAAACCTTCACAGGCACCATAAGGCGACGGGAGTTGTGAGAAATGAGAGAGCCTTGTTAGTGAAAACCCCGCGAAGGGCACTATAAGGCGACAAGATAGATTGACGGAAAAGATCCGCATTTTGCGAAGAATTGGGCACCTATTTATCCCCAGCAAGTGAATACATCAGAAAGTTTGATCGACACAAATAGACTGGGTTGATTAATCCGGAATGCACAACATGATCGTTGGAATCGGTTATATCACCCAGATAAGTTCATTTTTTTCCATCATTTGTTCAAGAAAGATTTTCTCATTTTTCTATCTTTTCATTTCTTTGTTTAAAAGAATTTTTCTAGAAATTTATGTTTTAAGGAAGGTCTTTCAGAGCTTACTACCAGTTGCCAAAATGGTACAACATAAAATATGAAAAGGGCAATCCAGAGACAAGGCAATAAGACAAAAGACGTTGGTTGCCAGGCCGAATAATACTGTCCTAAAATGGCAAGGAAAGTACGGGGAAGAGCCGGAAAAAAAACATGTTGAGGAAATTGTGGGCCAAGTTCCAAGACGATCCCCAGAGGACTCCGATCGAATATCGACCAAGCTCCGAGGTGGTCGGACAACACAAAATGGGAAGGGATAAATGGAAAAACCATCCCCAGCAGAATGTTATCCCCAACAAATAACATCATCCCCAACAAGTTTTGAGAACGCCGAACAGGAATAAGGGAAAGGGAACAATCATCCCCATCAGGAGTGACATGACCACTCGCCATATTTCAAAAAAAAAAAAATGAAAACTAACTAAATTTTCTTTGATTTGAACAGGAAAATAAAGTGTTGATGATGGCCTAAAGATACGCCATAAGAAAGATCGCCAGAATTGGGGCAGAATATTTTCTGCCACAAGTGGAAATTTTCTCGGAGAATCGAGGAAACAAATTCAAATTATTCTTTACCAATTAGGCGCCCACCAGTATAATGCGGGAATACATTTTATGTTTTCATTTCATGTTCTAGGTCGCCCACCAGTATAATGCGGATATGCATTTATGTTTTCATTTCATGTTCTAGGTAGCCCACCAGTATAATGCGGGTATGCATTTCTCTTTTCATTTCATGTTCTAGGTCGCCCACCAGTATAATGCGGGTATGCATTTATGTTTTCATTTCATGTTCTAGGTCGCCCACCAGTATAATGCGGGTATGCATTTATGTTTTCATTTTATGTTCTAGGTCGCCCACCAGTATAATGCGGGTATGCATTTATGTTTTCATTTCATGTTCTAGGTCGCCCACCAGTATAATGCGGGTATGCATTTCTCTTTTCATTTCATGTTCTAGGTCGCCCACCAGTATAATGCGGGTATGCATTTATGTTTTCATTTCATGTTCTAGGTCGCCCACCAGTATAATGCGGGTATGCATTTCTCTTTTCATTTCATGTTCTAGGTCGCCCACCAGTATAATGCGGGTATGCATTTCTCTTTTCATTTCATGTTCTAGGTCGCCCACCAGTATAATGCGGGTATGAATTTCTCTTTTCATTTCATGTTCTAGGTCGCCCACCAGTATAATGCGGGTATGCATTTATGTTTTCATTTCATGTTCTAGGTCGCCCACCAGTATAATGCGGGAATACATTTCTGTCTTTTCATTTCTATTCTAGGTCGCCCACCAGTATAATGCGGGCATACATTTCAGTTTTTCATTTCCAGGTCGCCCACCAGTATAATGCGGGTATACATTTTCATTTCATGTCCAGGCGCCCACCTGTATAACGAGAGGAATACTTTTCAGTCTTATACTGCAGATTTTGAAGTCAGTAACCCCACCGGAAGGCAGAAGGTTACAACAAGAATCCCCAGCAGGAAACAATAAAAATCCCAACACCGGAAGGCAGAAGGTGGCAACAAGAAGTCCCAGCGCAAATTCAAGCGCATGAGTCAAAAGAAAGAAAAGACGTGTCTTGAAAAATGGTGTGTGAACATTAAATCATGTCCAACCTAAAGAATTTAGTTGTGTTAAAGGAATATATTGATTTAATCGTTTAATCCGTCATGTTTGTTGTGTTAAAATAGATTCATTCATGTTCATGTTTGGATGATCTTGAATCCGAATTTTGTATAGTTTGATTTCTTGTTTACCATTTATGATTATTTCTTGAATTGTTCTCATAATCTTGTTTAAAGTTTAATATAAGAATTGTTTGTTGTAATGTTGTTAGAGTTGATTTTAAGTTCAATATTATTGAATTTAGGAATCTAAATATACTTGTTTGATTGTTGTTGTTGTTTAAATCCGAAAAATAGGTTTGTTGTTGCCAAAAATATTGTTCAATCAAATTTTAGTTGTTCTTGGTTGTTCAATTTGTGTTCATGTGATTTGTTGTTGAAATGTTGTTAAAATCATGTTCATGTGATATTGTTGTTATGATTTTTAATCCAACTATGGGATAATTAGTTTTTTTTTTATTTTTTGACTATTCCATGTTGTATTTATGATTATAATTTTTATTACTTTCTGTTAATATTTGTTTTTCTCTTCTATTTAATATGTTATTTTCAAGAATGTAGATATTGATTTTATATTTATAGACAAACTTAGTAATAATAAAAAGGTAGTCATTAAAGGATATTCTTAAAATAAGGAAGGATTTCGCTAAAAATAAATAGATGTAAATAATACAAAAATTTACAGGATTCTCCAATCTCATTTATTTATTTAATAATTTTTTTTTTAAAAAAAAATTTACTTATAATTTGGGATTAAATGTGCAGGATGAGCACAAGTCAAAATGAACCATTCTCAGTGTGTAGCGAGGTCCCTTCGCAACTCTACATGTGGTGGAATGATATGGGAAAGGATAGTATAAAGATAGTGGAAAGAGTTTTGGGAGGTTTTGTCGATCTGTTGAATATCAAGCCAAGGACAGATATCATCGAGGCTCTAATACCGTTCTGGGACCCAACCCGCAACGTGTTCCGTTTTGCTGACTTTGAACTTTCACCTACACTAGAGGAAGTCGCCGGATATGCGGGGTTGAATGGGAAACTAAGAGGGCAGTATTTACTTTCACCAAGACCAGTATCTCCGCACGCGTTCTTGGATTTACTAAGCATTAGTCGGAAGGTACAGAATGATGATTTGTCGAAGGGATGTTGTACTCTCCAATTCTTGTATCAACGGTACGGAATTCCTCAGGGTTTGGAAGAACCAAACCTCGGATTAACTCACACTGGGAACAGAATCAGGTGGGAAGCAAGTGAAATTCACTAAACAATCCATCCCAAATTCTAAGTAAATTTTTTTTAAAAAAAAAAATTATTAAATAAATAAATGAGATTGGAGAATCCTGTAAATTTTTGTATTATTTACATCTATTTATTTTTAGCGAAATCCTTCCTTATTTTAAGAATATCCTTTAATGACTACCTTTTTATTATTACTAAGTTTGTCTATAAATATAAAATCAATATCTACATTCTTGAAAATAACATATTAAATAGAAGAGAAAAACAAATATTAACAGAAAGTAATAAAAATTATAATCATAAATACAACATGGAATAGTCAAAAAAACAAAAAAAAAAACTAATTATCCCATAGTTGGATTAAAATTCAAATTGTTAGTAAGACTTAAGCTTATTGAAACTAATTATTTACAAATACTGAAAATTGAAAGAAAAAATAAACTTGATTACTAAACCATATTTCTAAAAAATTTAAACAATTTAACCTTAACTAACTTTGTTTTAATTCACATCATGTCCTAATACTTGATTCGCAAACTAATTCATGTTTTAACTGAAATTAACTACATGATTCCGATTAACTTATCGTTGACGAAAAACCTTATGAATAAGGAACTTAGTCAATTTTTGCCAAACTGATTCAATAACGCCATTTTTACGTTATTTCTGCTATTTTTTTTTATTAAACAGTTTTAATTAATAATCGGGCTCGGAAATGCCTAACACCTTCTCCCGGGTTAACAGTTATAATATTTATTTTGCTAATAACTCTGTTTTTATTAAGTTTAATAAACATTTTATCTACATTGCTGCTAGAGTAGATGATCTTTTTATTCTTGATATATCTCCTCGCGTGCTACAACTAAAAGAATTAAATAACATTAATCTACCACATAAAAGAAAATATATTTCCGAATTGAGCCGGGCACTTACGTCTATGTCATATAAATCAAAGTGTTGGGATCTGCTCCAGTAGATTTTGCATCATGCCAACTCAGCTTAATATAATCCAATTCATTTTTCTAAAAAGCAAAGTCTACTCCTCTCTTTCCAACCTCTCTTCAACCACACAAGTGACTGAGAAAAGCTTGTTCATACCAGGCTGGGTAGTCAAAGATCAAACTGCAATCAGAGATGCTGATAAAAAAATAGGGAGCGTTTTGTGCTCGCTGCTTAGCTTAGGTTACTAATAGCCTTGGAATTTTTGTTTGATTTACTAATTGGATTAATTAGTGTGTAATACTTGAGAATATTGGGTAAAAACAAAAAGCAAAAAAATTACTAGCATGTGTTCTTCATCTGTTTCCACAAGCTAAAATATTAGAACAAGTTTACTGTCTTTCGACTAGCCATTGAAACTTCCAAAAATCATTACTCATTCCACCTTGATAACATGCAAATTCAATCTTTAAAATTCAAAACCCAAAAAAAAAATCAAACAAATTTTTTATTTCAAAAAAAGCATCTACTTAGCACCTTCATAAGAGCTTTTACCCATTTCAAATTGTTGGGTGTTTATGAAGATATGAAGCAGCAAAGAAGAAGAAGAAAATGGTAGCGGATAAGGTGTAGGTATTTGATCTTTGAATTAACAGAGAAGAGAGGTTGGAAAGAGAGGAGTAGACTTTGCTTTTTAGAAAAATAAATTACAGTCTTTGGATTTTATTAAGCTGAGTTGGCATGATCTCAAGCCATTACTGAGCAATACTGGAGCAAAATCTACTGAAGCAGATCCCAACCCTAAATCAAAATAGGATTCTGAGGTTGGTTTTAAATAGACATTTGAGTTCATTGAAAGTGGACGCATTGCCAACATGCGATTCTGTTTAGAAAGTAAAATGATACTATTGCCTCCGGACGTATTAGCTTTATGAAATTGTCTTTGAAGTTCACAATTAATTACACAACATAATAATGTCATCATTGATTTCAGATCCTTCCAAATTTAGGTTAAGAATATAGTAAAGAGTGAAAAACAACTCTTTCGATTAGCTGCTGTAGCAAAAACGTAAATTATTCACAAGTGGTGACTTTAGGTGCTTCTAAGTGTTTGATCATCCAAGAATCAGAACATACTCGAATTTGTTTTGAAGCTATTACTAGCTTGTTTTAAATGAGTAAGTAGTTATTTTCATAGCTTAGTACTTCTTTTTTCAGTTCGTTTTCATCTCAGTTAGATCCGAGTTGTACAGCGTGAGATACGTCCGTTTCTTAAAATCTTACCCTCCAATCATTTGTGTCTCTTGAAAATCTTGATTTTAACTGATTGGTTCTTTGTTAATTAAAAAAATCACTGATCACGCCCAATTATGCCTTATAAAAAGGACTAAGCGGTCGTTGCAAATATAATTCGATTTACAGTTCGGGGTAGAATCTCACGGAGAACTAAAGCTTAGCTACAGTGGTTCAATATTGCTAAGAAACACAAGTCCAAATAATTTACTAATTATAGAGATTATAATATTTATTTCTAACTAATTAACTAACAACTATTATAAAGCAGTAATGTATACGGCTAAAATCGGAGAGTCCGATTTTGTGATCATTATGGAATTTCACGGTCCAACTTCAGAAGCCTCGAGGCATAGCTCGAGGTTCGACCCCGAGGGTTCCCAATGTTCGACCTCAGGGCAGTGCAAATCGGTGGCTATCTTAGACAAGCGAGAAATTCCCAAAAGGCACGTTGTATTCAATACAAGAATAAGAACATTCTCTGTTCTCTGACTTAAATATTCTCCACTGTCTTTCCTTTGATTTATTGCTTACGTTTATTGTGTTTCATTGATTGTTCTTTATTTATTACTTATCATTGATCATAAAGAGCCATCATCAAGGTCCTCAGGACTGTAAGTTCTTCATCGATCGTCCCCGGTCGAGCTCATTAGCTCAACCTCGAGGCCCAGCTTAGGCCAGTCCGAGGCCCCAATTTGCAGCCGTTCGGTTTGAATAACAACATTGCTTCTTACTCTTACTTTACTTTCCTATCCCACACTTAGCATCTATTTCCTAACAACTAGCATTAAAATAAATCACGTATTTTTAAAACCACAAAATCAAATCTAATTGTAATTACCATTATCAAGGTAAACAGTTTGGCGCCCACCTTGGGGCTAAAAATAATAGTGATTATTTTGCTGCTGGTTTACTGAAAACACAAGTTATTCTTCACACTTTTTCTTGTCCAAGAATCTTTGATTTCAGGTCAAAATGTCTAACTCAGTGAATGCACCTGAAAACAACGGTCCTGAGGACCATGGAGAGAATGGTGTAGCTGTTCCAGGCACCGGTGTACCACTGCGAAACCCTAAGGTTGCACCAGAGCCAATTCCCGCGGATGTGGTCTCACACAACGCCCAAAACATCGATATAATCTCCCATGCTAACGGGAATATACGCCAAGAAAACAACCAAGAAGCTCAGAAAACCCCAGCCCAGGAGGAGGTTAGCCTTCACGTCATTTTTGAAATGTTGCAGGCACAACAGCTGGCGATTGCTCTACTGCAAAGCCACCAGAAAACTCCAAGCACAGCAGCACCGGAAACGGTTTCTCAACCCAAATAGGTATCAGAAAGATCGAGCAATAGCACTTGCGTAGCCCTGGTTCAGTAATACTATGGGAGCCACACTTGGAGGAATTGGGGGAGGTTCTGGAATATTGTCATTTGGATTAGCATTGGCATTCCGGCCTCTCCGTTGACCTTGAGGTGCAAGAGGCACCTCATCTTGCTCAAGATCACTACCTCCTCCCCCGCTATCACGTTTCCAAGAGGGTTATTAGCGTTGTTTAAATCCATGTTGGTACCTGAGTAATTACTCTACAAGTAAGTATCAAAGAAGAAAAGAAGAACAATACACAAAACTAACTAAATAGATAGCCAAAACCGTTAGTTTCCCGGCAACGGCGCCAAAAAGTGATCGCTACCTACTCCGCACTACTAAAAAGTAGGAAGAGAGGGTCGCAATAGCTTTTACCCGATTTGTGGGTCGGGATTGATTTCCACAAGGAGCTAGGAATGGAGTCGAGTATCTATTTAGATTGGGATTGTGTAGTTGTTCCAAATATCACTTCCAAACATTTTTGGTTTTTCTTTAACAAACTACTATAATCAACTACTAATGATAAGTGCAATTGATTATGCTAAACGAGAATTGCTAAAAGTTATATCTAATGGATAAAAAAAGCACTAGGGTAGTGGCATCCTCCTAGGTGGCCAATTAACGGGTAATTGCTTCTAAGGCATGATTGACATGATCGGGAAAATATTCTATAAACGCTGCACGATTTTACCCACTCTCATACCTCTCGGTAGAGAGAGTGATTTTTCCCAATTGACTCTCTCAAGACCAAATGGGTAGGCAATTTTGCTCAAGCAACTAGGGTTCTAGTCGGGTAATTACTCTCTCGAGGTTTAACCCTTTAATTGGGACTATCAATTCTTTTGAGTTCATCCCAATTCCTTGTTGGGTCAATTTTGGAGACTTAGGCTCTCTTTTCAAGAAGAGCCAAGTCTACTTAGCACAAACCAGTGTTTGCAACCACCAATTCATAGATTAAACTATAAAATTGACCTAAATAACAAACACCCATAGTCAATTTAACCTTAAATCACAACACTCATCAATTACCCACACTAGGGTTGAGCCACAACCCTAGCTAATGTGTTTAGCTACTCATGCTTAAAGAGAAAAACAAAGAAATAGATGAAGATGAAGCATATTAATTAAACACTAAAGTAAATATAGAGATTCTATCGTTAAAGCTAAATTAAAATGCCCAAAATGGCTACAATATGGCTTCTCACGAACACAGCTGAGTTCTGATAATAGATGATGCCCTAAAAATGGAAAAAAGTTCCATTTGTACCAAGATGGAAAAACTGGACAAAAATGCCCCTGCAGGGTCAGTGCGGACCGCACAAAATGGACTGCGGCCGCACTAGGCTCTTGACTCTTCAATTTCATCTCTCTGAACTCAGGCTCCGAAGACCGCACAAAATGGACCGCGGCCGCGGAGTCTTCTAATGCGGTCTGCACAAACATGATCGCGGATCTCGCAGCTTGAGCCTTGACAATTTTCATCTCTCTGATCTTCGCCTCTGCGGACTGCACATAATGGTAGTGCGGTCGCGGAGCCTTCAGTGCGGACCATACAATTTCCACTGCGGCTGCACTGTTTTAACACTTGATTTGCCAGTTCTCTGAATCTCCCTAGTGCGGACCGCACAAAGTGTAGTGCGACCGCACTAGGCCTATTTATCCTGAGTTTGCCTTGTCTTTGGTACTTGTGCAGGTTTCACTCCTCTTGAGTCGTTCTTCGACATCTTGTTACTTTGTCGATCAAACCTGCAATTAAGCACAACTTATGAGCCTTTTGGGACTATTTTATAACAATTTATACTCAAAGTGTAAGCAAGAAAGAGCATGAAACATGTTAAAATCCCTAGTTATCAACTCCCCCAAACTTAAGCTTTTGCTTGTCCTCAAGCAAACAAAATAAGACTCACCCCTAAAGGGAAAATCCAAGAATTTTCAGCTATCCTAAAGTAACCTCAACAAGCATCAATTGGGACTAACAATTTCCCTCAATACAAATGAATCATTAACAACATTTAACCTTTGAAAAACCATGGATCAAGTGCGACACAAGAGCATCAAGAGTTGACTCAACACATCAAAGAACTCTCTCAATTACTTTGGTCATTGTGGAACCCAAACTCACACATCATCAACTCTCACTAAGCAAACCTCACCTTTTAGAATATTGGCACACAACCCGAGGTTAATGAAAATTCACTCATCTCTCTCAAGAAAAGGTCACAAGTCCAGCTCTAAGTACCATATGCTTGCCTCTTATGTGAGTATCCACTAATGTAAGCATCATTCAACTCAAGATCATATAGGGCTTTTATGGAGTCATTGTGAAGGCTTTTGGTTTAGGGCAGGGAATGTTTTGATCTAAGTGGGTTCTATCTTCCCTTAAGCACTTCTTTTGATTCATTCGGCATACATTCTCTTAACTCTTTGAGTCATCTCACCTCTTTCTAAGGGGTTAGAGGTACACGTTGTCACTCTTTTTTTATCAATTCAAACCGTTTCTCCTTTTTTAACTTTCCACACCTTTCATTTTTTTGCTTTTCTTGAATCCCCTTTTATTCTTTTTCACATTGCGCATTCTTTTTGTCTTTTGCTTTTCTTTCTTTTTCATTGCCTTTCATTTTCTTCATTTTTGTGCCTTTTCCACTTTGTTGCCACCTTCGTCTCTCCCCCCAAACTTATACTTTTGCCATGTGCTCAAGGAAAGATCGGGTGCCAAGAGAGGGTATCTTTTAGAACGGGTATAGGCTTGTCTCATGGTTCTTGAAAGAAAAAGGTCTAAAGCTCAAAAGGGTTAACTAGGGATCATATCATTGGTAGGCTATGGAATTGTTCAAACTATCATTTGGATCAAGGAGAGCCTATAATCACGTCTCAAGTCAAAATTCACTTAGGATTTTGCCTCAACAAACATTCAGGGCAAGTTCTAGACCAATGACTCTGGACTTGGATTTGCAATTTAATGACTCACCACACAAGCTAATGGATCGCTAAAGACATAGAGTCGGGGGCCCACAACGACCTTAGATATGATTTGAGCACACAATGGTCCCAAAAAACCACTTGATGATTATCGGTCAACACAAGAGTCTCAAGGTCACGACTTTCACCATCCTAAACACAACATTTTGTCTTTGACCATGGGATCAAAGGAAAATGTTCTAGGCCCAAGTGAAGCTTTGCTTGAGGTATCCTTAACTATAAACTACTAAAAACAAAAAACAAAAATGGACTCAAACCCTTAAGAAGGTTGTCACGCCATCCATCATTGGAAAGAGCCACCCGGTTCACACAACACTCCACCTTTGGAAAGAACCGTGGCATTAAGAAAACCAAAGGCTTATTGAAAACGACCAAAACAAAACAAAAAGCTGCAAACATAAATAAGAAGCTAAAAACGGATTTTTTTTTGCGAAAATAGAACGAATATATACAATAGGGGATTTGAATATACAACGGGGATGAATATATAAAATGATGTAACTTTATATACAGACCCAAAGAAAGATGAAAAATGCAATAAAAGTAACTAAATATCAAATTATATACAGACCAAATGTGAAAATCTAGAAAATATAAAATGAATCAATATATACAGTCATCCCAAAAATGTGGGGCGCACCCCCTCAGATAAAAGCTGGCATTGTTCCCAATGCCAACTAATCCAAATAAGCATAAAAAATAATAGAAAAAGGATCTGAAGACTCCCTAAGTCGTGTCTCTCTGCATATGCTCATGGGTGGTCCCTGGGTCCTCTATGTGCTCGGGAACCTCAGACTGGTTCCCGGTGTCCTGCTGCTCAGCTGCTAAGACCTGGGCCTGGACCTCGACAGGCTGTGGAACTGGTACATCCTGTGGCTGACTGGAGGAAGCCTCGGGTGGGTCCGCCAACTGGATGATGGCATCATCGTCTCTAGGGATCTTCCTCCTCTTCGGAGGCCTCTAGGTCTGCTCCGCTTGTGGATGAGTTGTTGAGACTGGGTCATCGAGAAACAAGTCCAAAGGTAGCTGGTCTGCCTTCAGTCTATCTACATCTGCCCGCAGCTCCTTCACGGACTCCTTGGAGGCCCGTGTCTTCCTAAGCTTCTTATGCTCCCGAGCAAGCTCTTTGAGAGCCTTGCTGTGTGAATCGACTACCTTGGTCAATGTCTCCTGAGTAGTGAGGATTTTCTTCTGGTTCTCAAGTATCTCTTTCAAAGCACCCTCTATCGACTGGGGCATATGTGGGGTTGGAGGAGCCGACTGAGCCTCTATTGTGATAGTCAATGTGGACAACTTGGATGAGACAGTCTGCATCCAGTTGTTTATACTCAGAAGGGCCTGGATCAGATAGTGGGCAGTGATGGGATGGGCCCAGGTAGATGGGATCTCCGAGCCTGCTAATGTGGAAGGTCCGAGAGGCATCTCAGTATGAGTAGAGGTAGGCTCAGCTGGGGTTTCTACCACAATTGGCTCTTCAGACTGGCCAGTTGGGGCAGAAGTAGGGGCTTTGTAGTTCTTGTCCTTGGGGTTGTCATTCCCCTTCAAGCTGTACCAGGAGAACGGGGCTGTCGCTTTGACCTTGATATCATATGGCCTCTTGTCCACCTGCAAGTCCCGGAAGTACATAGTAAGGGTGTTGGGGAAAGGATAGTTCCGGTCTCTCTCGGCACCCACTATAGAAATGATCCGGGACATCACATTCCCCACGTTGATGGGGTACCCTGCCATAATAGAAGCAACCAAAACAGCCCGGTGGAGAGGAAGTGTCTGGTCATGGGTAGTAGGGTCTAACCGGCTGCACACAAATGTCTCTCAGCCCCTCGCCTCAAAGTTTAGGGTCCTCCGTATTATTTTTACCCCAATAGTCAACCACTCCGGAACGGTACCTGGGATTGCCAAGTACTGAGCTAACCATGAACGAACCTCCTCGCCCATCTCCAGCTTTGCCATATAGAGAGACTCATCTTCCTCATTGAAACCCAGGTATACGTTGAGCGACTTCCCGTCAAACAACACCTTGAGGTTCTGAACCTTAGTCACTTTGGAACCCTTTACGATGTGAGCTACATTACAGTAGAACTCTTTGATTAAGCATTCATTGGCATCCACACAGTTATCTAAGCAGTGCTCCCAACCCACTCTCATTCTGAACTATCTATGCACGTTAGGTTTGTGGGGTAAAAGATCTCTGTCAATGAAACTCCGCTCCGGTATCAATTTTCTCACTGGCCACCACTCCCTAAATTTGTGGTACGCCACCTAGCTCACGAACCTATCCTCCCAAAGTTCGGGTTTTCTAGTTCGGGTAATTCCCCCAACCTGAGGCTCACCACCCTCAGCTACCTCCTCATCCCCTTGCACTTCCTCCTCACCTCCGTCTGCACCCTCCTCAGATAATAAAGTTGTGGGGGAGGTGGAGTATTCACCACTACCGGCTGCTGAGCCCTCAGACGACTCAGTAGAAACATGCCCTAGTGCTTGGGCAGTGGGTGATGGTGGAGGAGTGTCATCTCTCAATCTGAAACTTGAGTAGAAATGTGTTGGTGTTGAGTCTGACGAGATATCTTGGGAGGGTAGATAATCACTCCCCGACAGATCACAGGCTCTATCAGCTGCCTTAATTGCCTTTCTCATCTTCTTTATGTTTTGACGAGCCTGGGGAGTGAGTTTAACCAATCTCTGCTTCCCTCCCCGGGAGGAATCACCTCGGCGGGGTTGTTTCGAGCCTTTCCCTCGTTGTTTAACCATTGTCTACAAACACAAGCATCTAAATTGTTAGTATCAATAGAAGTAGTGAAACATATGTGCATAATGAATTGCAGAACATAAGCAGACAGTTGCAGAAACTGTCCAGTGCGGACCGCACAAAATGGAGTGCGGCTGCACTGGGACTACTGCGGACCGCACAAAAACAACCGCGGTCCGCACAGGGTTGGGGCTCAGAATACCCACCCTCTGAATCTGACCAGTGCAGACCGCACAAAAGGGTACCACGGTCGCACTAGGCCAGTGCGGACCGCACAAAATGCAGTGCGACTGCACTGGGCAAAAGTCATCTTGCAAAAGTGTATCACCGCGGTCCGCACAAACACGACCGCGGTCCGCGGAGGGTGCCCAGATATGGCACTGAGTTAGGGTTCCTAATTTTTGCCTTTTAGTTCAACCTTTTACCTAATTAGGGTCCCTACTCAATTAGCCAATACATTTTACTCACTAAGTCCAAAAGAATCATCATTTAAACTAAACTAACCTAAAAATTGAACTAATTATGGAAAGAAGAGGAACCGAAATTAAGACAAAATGAAAATTAAACAAAGTCAAAAAATTAAACTAAGAAAAGTTGAGTGAAATGTTACCAGATATTGAGATGGAATGAATCAACACAATCCAAATAAGCTACTACGATCAAAGGAGAATTATGAACAATGAATATGAGGTCTGAGGTTCAATTTTGCGAAAAGTGTAAAAAGGGGTCCTGGGGTCTATTTATAGAAAAACCCCTGGGGCCCATGCTCACCTACCAGTGCGGCCGCACAAAATGGACCGCGGTCCGCACTGGGCTTGTTCAAATCAAACCTGATAAGGCAGGCCCATGTGGTCCGCAAAAAATGAACCGCGGCCGCAGAGTTCCACCGCGGACCACACAAAATGTCATGCGGCCGCGGTGGTAAACTTCAGAGAGTCCTCACATTGGTCACACCAGTGTGGACCGCACAAAATGTAGTGCGGCCGCACTATCAACTTCAGAGACTTGTTCAATTTTTCCATCATGCCTTGTACTGCATCAATACAACCCTGTAACATCTCACAACTAGTGAGCCCAAAAATCAATCCTATACTACAAAGAAAATCAAAGAAAACAAGAAGAAAAAGACATGGGTTGCCTCCCAAGAAGCGCCTGATTTAACGTCGCGGCACGACGCATGTTATTACCACATCACTTGAGATGAAGGAGCGCCACCACGTGGTTGTCATCAAACTTTCCAAGATAATGCTTGACCTGGTGCCCATTAACTCTGAAGACTTCACCATTTTTGTTTTTCAAATCAAGAGCATCAAAAGGGGTCACAAACACAACTTCAAACGGTCCACTCCATTTGGATTTGAGCTTTCCCAGAAACAAACGTAACCGGGAGTTGAACAAGAGAACCAAATTACCTACGTTGAACTCTTTTCCATGAGCATATTTGTCATGAAGGTACTTCAACTTGTCCTTATACAAGGACGAACTAGAGTAAGCATGGAATCTAAATTCATCGATTTCATTGAGTTGTTCAACACGAAAATTAGCTGCAACATCCCATTCAAGATTCAACTTCCTCAAAGCCTACATGGCCTTGTGCTCTAACTCAACCAGAAGATGGCATGCTTTCCCAAACACCAATCGACACGGAGACATCCCAATCGGAGTTTTCTAAGCCGTCCGATAAGCCCATAGAGCGTCATCTAATTTCTTCGACCAATCGGTCCAATTTGCATTGACCGTCTTTGACAAGATACTTTTGATTTCTCTGTTGAAGACTTCCACTTGACCACTAGCTTGAGGATGATAAGGGGTCGAAACCTTATGATTGACACCATACTTGAAAAGCAATGTGTCGAAAGCTTTATTGCAAAAGTGAGACCCCCCATCACTAATAATCGCACGAGGAGTGCCAAACCTTGTGAAGATGCTCTTTTTAAGAAATGCAACAACACTCCGGGCTTCATTGTTAGGCAAAACCATGACTTCAACCCATTTTGAGACATAGTCAACCGCCACGAGAATGTAAGTATTCCCATAAGAGCTAACAAATGGACCCATGAAATCGATGCCCCAAACATCAAAGATATCCACTTCAAGAATGGTATTGAGAGGCATCTCATCCCTTTTTGAAATTTTGCCCGCTCTTTGGCAATCGTCACACCTCTTCACAAAATCACCCACATCTTTGAACAAGGTGGGCCAATAGAATCCATAACTAAGGACTTTCGAGGCGGTCCTCACCCCACCATGATGGCCACCATAGGGTGAAGAATGGCAAGCCTCTAAGATACTCAATTGTTCTTCCTCCGGGACATATCTACGAATCATACCATCCATGCAAATTTTGAACAAGTATGGCTCATCCAAATAGAAATCCAAACTATCACGCTTGAGCTTCTTCCTTTAGTTAGAAAAGAGCTCACACTGGATTACTCCAGTCACAAGGTAATTGGCAACATCAGCAAACCATGGCATATCATTCATTGACACCGTAAGGAGTTGTTCGTCGGGAAATGAATCATTGATCTCAAGGCCATCACAAGGCCTCCCCTCCTCCTCCAAATGGGACAAGTGGTCCGCCATTTGGTTCTCACTACCTTTCCGGTCCATAATTTCTAGATCAAACTCTTGAAGCAGTAACACCCATCGCATCAATCTTGCCTTGGAGTCTTTCTTTCTCATCAAATACCTAAGGGTAGCATGATCGGTGTGCACTATGAACTTGGCCCTCATAAGATATGGCTGAAAATTTTCCATTGCAAATACTATAGCCAACAACTCTTTCTCGGTGACTGTATAGTTCCTTTGAGCCTTATTCATGGTCTTGCTTGCGTTGTACACCGGATGAAACATCTTGTTAACCCTTTGACCCAAAACATCCCCAACCACAACATCACTTGCGTCACACATAAGCTCAAAAGGCAAGCTCCAATTTGGTGCGGTAATGATAGGGGTAGTGGTCAACCTAAGCTTGAGAAGCTCGAATGCTTGCATACATCCCTCATTGAACACAAATTTTGCATCCTTTTCTAACAACTTGCACAAGTGGTGTATCACTTTTGTAAAATCTTTTATAAACCTCTAGTAAAAACCCGCGTGCCCAAGAAAACTCCTCACCCCTTTGACAGAAATGGGGGGAGGAAGCCTTGAATCACCTCTATCTTGGCTTTGTCAACTTCAATTCCATGCTTTGAAATTTTGTGACCCAACACTATACCCTCTTCAACCATGAAATGACATTTTTCCCAATTGAGTACGAGGTTTGTGTCTTCACACCGGGCCAACACTCTATCCAAATTACCCAAACACTCTTCAAAGGAATCACCAACCACGCTGAAATCATCCATGAAGACCTCCAATATATCTTCCACCATGTCGGTGAAAATAGCCATCATGCATCTTTGGAATGTCGCCGGAGCATTACATAATCTGAACGACATCCGAGAGAAAGCGAAGGTTCCATATGGACAAGTAAAGGTGGTCTTCTCTTGGTCCTCCGGGGCAATTAAGATTTGATTATACCCCGAGTACCCATCCAAAAAGCAATAAAAAGCACGTCGCGTGAGACAATCAAGCATTTGGTCAAAGAATGGCAATGGGAAATGGTCCTTTCGGGTCACCTTGTTTAGCTTCCGGTAATCCATATATACCCTCCAACCTGTGATTGTCCGAGTAGGAATAAGTTCATTGTTGTCACTGGTCACCACAGTCATACCACCCTTCTTTGGTACACATTACACCGGAGAAGTCCACGAGCTATCAGAAATGGGGTACACAACCCCGACATCCAACCATTTGATCACTTCTTTCTTCACCACTTCTTGAATAGCCTCGTTCAATCTTCTTTGATGCTCCAAGGAAGGATTTGCATCATCCTCCAAGATAATTTTGTGCATACAGAATGCAGGGCTTATTCCCCGAATGTTAGCTAGAGTCCATCCAATTGCCCTTTTCCGCTTTTGAAGCACCGCCAAAGTGGCCTCAACCTGCATGTTAGTAAGGTAAGAGGAAAGAATAACTTGTAAAGTAGAGTTTGAGCCCAAGAATTCATACCTGAGGTGTGGAGGAACTGGTTTCAACTCCAACACCGGTGGCTCATCAATTGATGGTTTTGTTGGTGGAGTTTTCCTTTTTTCAAGATCCAAAGACAATTTTCTAGGCTCATAAGAATAAGAGCCCATCCCATGTAATGCATTCACGCACTCCACTCTACTTGCATCCTCATTGACATCAAGATTTAATAGCACGGCCTCAAGAGGATCCTCTATGTTGATCATAGCACTGGTATCATCCACAATCACAGCTGTGACAAGGTCTACAAATGAGCACACCTCGGTGCTATTGGGTTGCTTCATAGACTTGCAAACATGGAAAACGACCTTTCCATCTCCCACTCGAAAAGTGAGTTCACCCGCTTCAACATCAACCAATGCCTTCCCCGTTGCAAGGAAAGGTCTGCCCAAGATAATAGGAACCTCATAGTCCACTTCACAATCCAAAATGACAAAGTCGTCCGGCAAAATGAATTTGTCCACCCGGACAAAAACATCATCAATAATGCCCAAAGATCGCTTCATCGATTGATCCGCCATTTGAAGTCTCATTGAGGTTGGCCTACGTTGCCCGATACCCAAAGTTTTGAAAATCAAGTAGGGCATTAAATTGATACTAGCTCCCAAGTCACATAGAACCTTGGCAATATCCGCACTCCCAATGGTGCAAAGAATGGTGAAAGCACCAGGATCTTCAAGCTTCGGGGCCATTGAATGAACTATACCACTAATTTGGTGAGTCATCTTTATAGTTTCACAATCCATAGAATGCTTCTTTGTAACCAAGTCTTTCATGAATTTTGCATAACCCGACATTTGTTCAAGTGCCTCCACCAAAGGCACATTAATAGATAATCTCTACATCATGTCAATGAACTTTTTAAACTGATTATTATTCTTCTGTTTCGCGAGCCTTTGAGGATAAGGTGGAGGTGGCCTTGGCAAAGGAGCCTTAGATTTTGGCACAACCGGCTCCGGCATGTCAATTATGTGTTCCCTAGACGGGTTCACATCATTTTGGGTTTCCACCTCGACTTCTTGAATATCAATCCTCACTTAATTGTTCACATTTTCATCAACCACTTCTTCAACTACCAAAGGGACTTCGTCATCTTGTTACTCAACATCATCATCCACGACTTGTTTTTGCTTAGAGGTATTCACATCACCGCCTCTCCCACTTCTTGTTGTGACCGCCATAACATGATTGTTCCCACCCTTTGGGTTCACTACCGTATCACTTGGTAGAGCACCCTTCGGGCGAGTATTCAATGACTGAGAGATTTGGCCTAATTGCACCTCCAAGTTTCAGATAGAGGTGTTGTGAGAAGCTAACTGTGCATCCAAATCCGCACTCCTCTTCATCATCTGCTCGAACGTCATTTCAATTCTACTCATATCATTACCAAAAGAACTAGGACCTTGAGAAGGGAAAGGGGTGGATTGTTCGGTTGTTGGTACATTGGGGGCCTTTGAAAGCCTTGCCCCCGGTTGCCTTGGTTTCCATTGTTGTTCCACCCGCCTTGACTGTTGTTGTTGCCCCAATTGTTGTTATTTCCATTCCAATTGCCTTGGTTGTTGTTTTGATTACCCCAATTGTTATTTTGGTTGTTGTTGTTCCAATTGCCACCACTTTATTGTTGATTTCCCCAATTTCCTTAGGGTCGCCATTGTTGGTTTGAAGAGTTGCCTCTATTGCCTTGATAGTTGTTGACATATTGTACCTCTTCACTTTGGTCATCATAACCATCATTTTGACACCCATCATATTCATCAACAAATTGCTTAGAATTTCCTTGATTTTGTTTCCTCCTTTGCCTTCTCTTATTGACAAGCATACTAACACCCTCCATGGCATTCACTTGGTGAGGATTCTGAACTTGTTGGAACTGTGCCTTAGCCAATTGATTCATCGTAGTAGTAAGCTCAGCTATCATTTGCCTGTGATCATGTAATACCTTATGCAAATAGATAACCGTATGGTCATCTTGAGGCATATTTGCTCTACTCTGCCATGCTAAAGAAGTGTCCGTCATTTCATCAAGTACATCACATGCCTCCTCATAAGAAAGCTTCATAAAATTTCCCCCGGCCAATTGGTTAACAATGCATTGATTTGTAGTATTTATGCCCCGGTAGAAGGTTTGTTGGATCATGGCCTCGGTCATATCATTATTTGGGCACTCCTTCACTATCGTTCTATACCGCTCCCAAATCTCATGCAAAGGTTCCGTTGGCTCTTGCTTAAAGGCAAATATTTCATCTCGAAGTGCCGTCATATGACTAGGAGAGAAGAATTTGGCAATAAACTTATATGCCAACTCATCCCAAGTTGTGATTGAATGGTTGGGGAGTCTCTCGAGCCAGTCTAATTCCTTCCCCCGAAGTGAGAACGGGAAAAGTCTCAATCTCAGCGCATCCTCGGATACATTCGTCTGCTTGCTCCCCCAACCTGTATATACGAACCCTTTGAGATGTTTGTAGGCATTTTGATTTGCAGTGCCCGTGAAGTACCCACGCTGCTCAAGTAAGGTCAACATCACATTGGTTATCTGAAAGTAGCCCGCCCGGATTTGGGGTGGGACAATAGCACTTGCGTAGCCCTGGTTCGGTAATACTATGGGAGCCACTCTTGGAGGAACCGGGGGAGGTTCTGAAATATTGTCATTTGGATTAGCATTGGCATTCCGGCCTCTCCATTGACCTTGAGGTGCAAGAGGCACCTCATCTTGCTCAAGATCACTACCTCTTCCCCCGCTATCATGTTTCCAAGAGGGTCATTAGCGTTGTTTAAAGCCATGTTGGTACTTGAGTAATGACTCTACAAGTAAGTATCAAAGAAGGAAAGAAGAACAATACACAAAACTAACTAAATAGATAGCCAAAACCGTTAGTTTCCCAGCAATGGCGCCAAAAAGTGATCGCTACCTACTCCGCACTACTAAAAAGTAGGAAGAGAGGGTCGTAATAGCTTTTACCTGATTTGTGGGTCGGGATTGATTTCCACAGGGAGCTAGGAATGGAGTCGAGTATCTATTTAGATTAGGATTGTGTAGTTGTTCCAAATATCACTTCCAAACATTTTTGGTTTTTCTTTAACAAACTACTATAATCAACTACTAATGATAAGTGCAATTGATTATGCTAAACGAGAATTGCTAAAAGTTATATCTAATGGATAAAAAAAGCACTAGGGTAGTGACATCCTCCTAGGTGACCAATTGACGGGTAATTGCTTCTAAGGCATTATTGAAATGATCGGGGAAATATGCTATAAACGTTGCACGATTTTACCCACTCACACACCTCTCGGTGGGGAAGAAGGATTTACGGGGCCCAAGGCAAATAAAGTCTTGGCGGATCGATGGTGAAGTTTTATTAGACCCCTCGAAAGAGACGGGGGTTGTACAATATGATCAAATGGTTGAGGGTAAAGGTCATTCCCTCGACCCGGTTGGAGAAATATCTGAGCATGTAAACAATCCTCCAGAAAGAAAGATAGATCTGACTGAGTGTCACTTGGTATTGATGGCAAAAGTCAAGAATCACCGGATCTATCGGTGGGGAAGAAGGATTTACGGGGCCCAAGGTGAAAGGGTATGTGTATATGCTGAGGAAGCCAGCTTTGTGTTCTACTAGGCTTTCCTCAGCTTTGGGGATCTCTACATCCACTGCCTCCCCCCATCGGCAGTCTATTTTTACTCTCTCGTATCGGTCACCACACTGATGTACCGAGACATGGGCTCGCATTGGCCCGGTGTGGAAGGTGGTTTTTCAATGGTAAAATCGGAGACCGTATCGAAGTGGCCGGGAGTACATTGCTCAACACTTGGAGGTGTTTTTGGTTTTCCTTTGGACGGGCGTGATGAAGAAGTAGTGCCCTCTTTCTGAGGTACCATTTTGGAGGTTTTAGCCATAACTATTACGAAGTTTCTAAGAAAGAAAATGAAGAGGCAAGAATGTAGAAGATGGTAACTTAGCTCTGGAAATTTGAAGATATTGTAAAATATGAATGACAAACAATTGAGGTATTTATAGAAGCCGTTTGGGCAACGTTTGAGAAGAGGAAGAGTCAAACCAGTAACGGTTCGTGGGCTTCTCGGTAATCGTGCTGACAGTGACCTTTGCACAACCTTTGAGTCATGGCATTTAATGCTCTGATGGGCTGACGTCATAATGGAAGTATCAAAAAGGCAAGAATTCAAGACCGTTTCTTATCATTTCACTCTAAGAAACGCGGGGACTATCTGTATACGGCTAAAATCAAAGAGTCCGATTTTTTGATCATTATGGAATTTCACAGCCCATCTTCAGAAACCTCGAGGCATAGCTTGAGGTTCGACACCGAGGGTTCCCAATGTTCGACCTCGGGGCAGTGCAAATCGGTGGCTATCTTAGAAAAGCGAGAAATTCCCAAAAGGCACGTGGTTAAAGTTGACCAGGTCTACAAAAAAAGTACAAGTCTGTACCGTGACATTAAATAGTTGTACCAGTTGTTTATCTTTGTAATAAATGCATATGTACTATGTTGGGATTCCCCCTCATATATAAAAGGGACCCTTGTTATTTTGTAAAGATATATGATATTCAATTCAAGAACAAGAACATTCTATACTCTCTCACTTAAACATTCTCCATTATCTTTCCTTTGATTTATTGCTTACGTTTATTGCATTTCATTGATTGTTCTTCATTTATTATTCATCATTGATCACAAAGAACCATCATCAAGGCCCTCAGGACTGTAAGTTCTTCATCGATCATCCCCGGTCGAGCTCATTAGCTCAACCTCGAGGCCCAACTTAGGCCATTCTAAGGCCCCAATTTGCAGTTGTTCGGTTTGAATAACAACACTGCTTCTTACTCTTACTTTACTTTCCTAGCCCACACTTAGCATCTATTGCCTAACAACTAGCATTAAAATAAATCACGTATTTTTAGAACCACAAAATCAAATCTAATTGTAATTACCATTTTCAAGGTAAACAAGTAAAATTATCAACTAACAAGGATGAAATTTGAGACAATAGAGTTATGATTTCCCAAATTGTCGGAATCCTTCCCGCTATGCCTTCTATTATTTCATCTAAGTATTCTCTACCGATTGTGAGCACTTCGAGTGTCATAATTCTCTTGCGAGCAGCTACCACAATTTACTAGGCATATTCTTCCGAACTACACTAGCTGGCATTAGTTTACCGCTCACTAAGATCGCACCAAGATTTCGTTATTCCTAATCACACCTTTAAACCCTTCGTATTGATTCCTCACATACGTCAGGAGTGATGTTGTTCAATAACTACCTAAATATGTACCCTTTTCCAAGTAATATATACTAAATAAGCACAGTCAATTGATGGCTATTCAATTAACAACAATAAACAGGTAGTTGAACACGTAGAGAATTCCAACAACTCAATTATATAAAAACATAACAAGAATTTATGCTACAAAAGGTTCTATTAAAACTATATATAACAATTAGCTATCATAATAGTATGCAAAACTGCAATACTAGAATTCATAACCAATAATGGAAATAGGGAAGGAAATGAAAAACTTGTAGAAGAATTTTCCGCCTTGCTCCTAGTGTGTTCTCGCCTTTTTAGGTCAAACCCCCTCTAAAAACGTCCACTTAGGTTGAATATGCTCTAAACACATCTCCCCCCCCCTGTTTAGGCATGTTTAGGGAGTATTTATAGGCAAGGGATGAAGTCCTTGAGTCCAAATCCGGGTCAGAGTCTTTTAGCCCGTGACTTTTAATTACCGGGATATAGACCTCACGAAGCCGAGTCTGTAGCGCGGTCAAGCTGGCCATAGACCTCGCGAAGCCTAGTCTATAGCATGGTCAACCTAGCTATAGACCTCGCTAAGTCTAGTCTGTAGCTCGGTTTGGGTACTTGATGCTTTTGAGCTCTTTTATTGCATTTTTGTCCTCTTTTTGTGCAACTTTCATTCGACTATTTCTTTCGATGTTCCTACACATAAAACAACACAATTTAGCTCAAATATCGCATAATAAATCATTAAACCAACAAAATATAAGGTGAGTAATGTACTAAAAGTATAGCATTTTGGCCTAACATCACCACCCTACACTTAAATGTTGCTCGTCCTCGAGTCAACCACCAATTCATACTAACCTTGAGCATTTTATTTTCATTTAGCACATTCGAAACACACCATACCTATGACTATGGTTGATAGCAACAATGACACTTTAGTAGATGCCTTCAACACACACATCCTTTTACTCTATGTCATACTTCAAATATTTATTCAACAATAAGACAACATGCTTATAACAATCCTAGCCTCACAAACCAACTCAATATCACAATGCATTCATAGCTTGAACACTTAACATCACATATCCCTTGCAAAATCACATGTCCTCACAACAAGGACAAGAGAGTAAGTTGAATCCACACATTCGAATCAAATACTCAAATATATTAAGGACTCATTTATATCAAAGAAATCTCCCACTCTCACAAAGAGGTCACATGCATGCACAAAGTAACATAGGCTTGCCCATTATGTAAACTTCCACTAATGTAGGCTTGCTCGATCTAAAATAAAGTAGGACTTTTCCCTAGTTGTAACGTGGGCTAAAGGAAGGGTAAAATATATTTTGGATTAGTGGTTCATCCTCCCAAGCACTTTAACACATCACATAATAAACTTCAAGCGCAAATTTTTCAATCCACTTCAATTTCACAAACAAGATCACACCCAAATATTCCTCTTTCTTTAAACACTACTTTACTTTATACCCCACTAGCAAGAACAAGACAATAATTTATTCATCCATATTTTCCTTTTTTTCTTCTAATTTTATTTGTACTATTGTTTTCCCTTTTCAGTTTTCGTTAGTGGTGTATTATTTTACAAAATAAGTGCACCCTTCTTTCTTTCATTGGTTCCACTCGAAAGACACCCCACACTTAGTCCTTACTTTTTCTAGCGCTTATTTTACAATTAAAGTACTTTAAGATGTAAAAGAATCAAAATAATGTTAAATAAGAAGGGTAAGGCTCGTAATGTGGGTGCCAAATAAAAGCCTATAGACTCAAAAGGGTTTACTAGGGATAAATTTTATTTGTGATAGACATTAATTTCAAAAAAGATCAAAGAAAGCCTAAAATCAATTTTCAAACCAAGCAAGCCTAGGATTTCGCTTCAACTCACATGTCGGGCAAGTTCTAGGCTCAGTTACAATGACATGGACTACACAAGAAGATCTCACCACACATGGCACATGATTCACTAAGGATGGTTCCATTCCGACTCACAAACAATTGTAAGTATTCACGACGCCACAAATTATTAAGCGTTAAGAACAAAGTGAACACGAGCCAAAAAAAACGACATAGGCGTCAATAGACATGCTATCCAACTCAATAAAGCATTATAAGCAATTTCAAACTATAGGGAAGATAATACACATGCTAGAGCCTAAATATGCTACTATCAACCAAGTCAAAAAGCGCCTAGGAATTTCATATTCCTCCTTTTATTTCCTAAATCCTATTATATTATAAAAATAAAAAACTATGACCCAGTTCAAACTACATCCCATGAAAAAGAACTGAGGCACAAAGTAAAACCACGAAGGATTATTACTACTTAAAATAATAAAAAGACTTTTTTCTGTTTTTTTTTTTGGTGTGTGTGTGTGTGTTTTGTTAGACTTTATTCCCTCAAGAAAATTGTCTAGGATATCCATCATCGAGAAAAATCCAACTTTTTTTATTTTTCTAAAAAAAACATTATTCAATAAAACTAATACTAAACTAGCACAGCTAAAATAGCAAAGAAAGTTACCAAGACAATCTCCGCACCCCACACTTAATATTATGCATTGTCCCCAATGCACACCATACTAATAAGAGGGTAAAAGAAACTCTCTGGTAGACGAAAGGCCAAAGCACTAGCAGCGCATAGGGTGCTCAGACTTCTCCCAAGCTTGGTCCTTCGTGCGAGTACCTCACACTTAGTTCCAACCATCTGGTTTGTTGTTGCATCCTTCCAATAGCTTTCCTTTCCATGCTCCTAGAAAATCAACAATCGACGCTACAAAAATAATACAAATTATAAAAAAATAAAAATAAAAAATAAAAGAAAGCATAAAGTTGGGTTGCCTCCCAACAAGCGCTTGATTTAACGTCGCGGCACGGCGTGAATCACTTTCTACCTCCACTTCAAACTTATGAATTGGACCCCAAGTTTTGATTCTGCTCTATGATCATGCTATTGGGGCGATACAAATTGTTGCGAGCCAAAAATTAAATCATTCTTTTTACATTTTTTGGCTTTAAACCAAGGAGTGTCACCTTGCCTAGACGGTCTTGAAAATTTCAGAATATAGGGTTCATATACCTCTTCCATTGACTCTTACATTGGCTCACACAAATCAATATCCATATCTCCATCTGAACATAATGTAGATAAGTGTTTGGAATGAGGCCCACGAGCTCAACTACATGAACTTCAAGATTTTCAACCTTTTCAACACCAATCATACTAGAGTCAATTAAATTTGTATCTTCAACGTCCCTGGTTGACTCTAGTATTACTTCTTCAACATCGACATCCTCAAATTCTAATTGGTTAGATTGCTGGTTTTCTACTCTGACCTCCTCCATTAGAACCTCAATTATGCATTTCTTGGCTACTATCTACAATATTGGCTTGTTGAGCATTAAATGCTTCAACTAGTTGATTCACTTGTTCCTCCAGATTGCGAATAGTAACATCTTGCCTTTGTATGTTCAGTTGTTCTCATTATTTTCTTCCACAAGGCACCTTAGCATATCCTTGATCTCTTTCAGGTCATCATCCCTGGGTTCTTTGTTCCTATTAACTTCACAAGAAAAAGAAGAACCATCAAATTAAGGGATTAGGGGAAGATAAGAAATATAAGCACAGTCATGAAAATGAACATCTTAACCACAACATATATCACACACATTTCATATATAAGATTGAGTTGGTGCATATAACTCGCTCTCGGAAAACTTTTAACAATTTTTCCATGGGCGGTTTCCTCCACAATATGCATAAGGAGGATCATAAGTAGAATTACCAACATCAAAACTCTCATAATTTCAAAATGCCATGTTTTAAAATCAACAAGTAAACCAAAAATTAAAAAATCAAATACAAGAATACAAAAATAAAAGTTCAAACTTGAAACCTAGCAATATTTACACCTATAGCTACACCATTAGTTCCCCAACAACGGCGCCAAAATTTGATCACGCCCAACTATGCCTTATAAAAAGGACTAAGTGGTCGTTTCAAATATAATCCGATTTATAGTCCGAGTCGAATCCCACAGAGAACTAAGGCTTAGCTACAGTTGTTCGATATTGCTAAGAAACACAAGTCCAAACAATTTCCTAATTATAAAAGTTATAATATTTATTTCTAACTAATTAACTAACCACTATTATAAAGCAGTAAAATTATCAACTAACAAGGATGAAATTTGAGACAAGACTAAGGAGGTATAGAGTTATGATTTCTCCAATTGTTGGAATTCTTCCCGCTATACCTTCTATAATTTCAGCTAAGTATTCTCTACCGATCGTGAGTACTTTAAGTGTCACAATTCTCTTCCGAACAACTACCACAATTTACTAGGCATATTTTTCAAACTACGCTAGCTGGCACTAGTTTACTGCTCACTAAGATCGCACCAATATTTCGTTATTCCTAATCTCACCTAAACCCTTCGTATTGATTCCTCACATACGTCAGGAGTGATGTTGTTCAACAACTACCTAAATATGTATCCTTTTCCAAGCAATACATACTAAATAGGCACAGTAAATTGATGGTCATTCAATCGACAACAATAAACACGTAGTTGAACAAGTAGAGAATTCCAATGGCTCAATTATGTAAAAACATAACAAGAATTTATCCTAGAGGTTCTATCAAAACTGTAGATAACAAATTTGCTATTCATAATAGTATACAAAATTACAATACTAGAATTCATAACCAATAATAGAAATGGGAAGAAGGAAGTGAAAAACTCGTAGAAGAATTCCCCCTTGCTCCTAGTGTGTTCTTGCCTCCTTAGGTCAAATCCCCTCTCAACACGTCCCCTTAGGTCGAATATTTTCTGAACACGTCTCCCCTCTGTTTAGACATGTTTAGGGAGTATTTATAAGCTATGGTTGAAGTCCTTGAGTCCAAATACGAGTCGGAGTCTTTTAAACTGCGAATTTTAATTACCGGGCAATAGACCTCGCGAAGCCTGGTCTGTAGTGCGGTCAAGCTGACTATAGACCTTGCGAAGCCTGGTCTGCAGCACGGTCAACCTGGCTATAGACCTCGCAAAGCCTGGTCTATATAGCGGTCAACCTTGCTATAGACCTCGCGAAGCCTGGTCTGTAGCAGGGTTTGGGTGCTAGATGCTTTTGCACTCTTTTCTTGCATTTTTGTCCTCTTTTTGTGCAACTTTCATTTGACTATTTCTTCCGATGTTCCTATACATAAAACAACACAATTTAGCTCGAATGTCGCATAATAAATCACTAAACCAATAAAATATAACGCGAGTAATGTATTAAAAGTATAGCATTTTGGCTTAACATCAATCACATCAATAAAAATTGAATTCAAATCTATAGGGATTGAAGTAGACAAGATTCAGCTTAGATAAAAAGAAATAGAATTCGAAATTCTCTCATCTAATTTCTCTGTCTAATTTTCTTTTGTATTCGATTTCTTCATTTTGGATTTCTCCGTTCCATTATGCTAGCTTTTGCATCTAAGAATGAAAAAATTACTAGGCTAAAAAAATTCAAAATCCTTTCTCCAACTTAAGAGAGCAAGTAAGCGAAGTTGGAACCGAGAACGTCGAAGGAGAGAATTAAGACATTAAATATTAATTATTTATAATCATGGTGATGTTTCGCCAAAATGCTATAATTTTAGTACATTACTCGGCTTACATGTTGTTAGTTTAGTGGTTAATTATGCGAAGTTTGAACTAAATTATGTTATTTTATGTGTAGGAGCATCAGAAGACAAAGACGAGTGATTAAAGTTGCACAAAAAGAGAATAAAATACGAGAAAAGAGCACAAAAGTAGGAAGTACTCAAGTGTGGCTACAGACCATGCATAGCTAGCTTGGCTGCAGTATTAGCCTGGCCTCGCGAGGTTTGTAGCCCGATGGTCAAAAGTTCGCGAATTAAAAGACTCTGACCCGAATTTGGACTCAAGGACTTCAACCCTAGCCTATAAATACGCCCTAAACATCTAGGGGAGACATTATTGGAGAGATATTATTGGAGAGGCAAGAAGGCTACGTCGACGTAGAACACTGAAAGCAATCATACTAACAAGAGTTTTCTCTTCTATTCTTCCTTAATCTGTATTTTAATGCTTTCAATTATTATCATGATTGTTAGTATGATTATCAGTAGCTAAACTCTTTTATCTAAGGTTTGATGGAAACTTTTAAAGGATGATTTTCTGTTTGCGTTTAATATGATTTTGCCATTGGATTTTTTTTTCTCATTCAACTACGTGATTATCTTAGTTGATTGAAGGGCTCTCAATTGACTGAACCTATTGAGTGTGTATTGCTTGAAAAAGGTACATATTTAGGTAGTTGTTGAGCAATATTACTCCTAACCTATGTTAGGAATCAATACGGAGGATTTAAAGGTGAGATTGAGAATAACAAAACCTTGGTGCGATCTTAGTGAACAGTGAACTAGTGCCAGCAAGCGTAATTCGGAAGATTACGTATAGTAAATTGTGGTAGTTTTTCGGAAGAGAATTACGATACCCGAAGTACTCACGATCGGTAGATAATAGTTAGGCGAAATTATAGGAAACGTAGCAGGGAGAATTTCGACAATTGAAAAAATCATAACTCTAGACCTTTCCTTAATCGTGTCCCCAACCTTTAGTATCAGTAGTTATTAATTTACTATTTTAATTAGATAGTTAATTAGTTAGAAATGAAATCTCAATCTTTATAATTTTAGAATTTGTTCAAACTTGTTTTCTTAGTAATAGTAAACAGTTGTAGTTAAATCTTAGTTCTTTGTGGGATTCGACTTCGGATTCTTAGACCGAATGTTATATTTACAGCGACCGTTTAATCCTTTTTATAAGGCATAGTTAGGTGTGATCACTTGCACATAGTAAAAGCATGTAAACATTGCATCGAGAATACTAAAATCAAGAATAATCCTAAATAAGTTATTTTATTTACTGATACCTGTTCAAGAAGACGAAAAAGTGGAATCATCATGATGAATGGAATGCACAAGATGGACCAACTAAACTTTAGCTGATTCACTGAACATAAAATGAGTATACACATCCTAATACGCACATTAATTCCAAGTAGTTCCTCAATGTTAATTGATCTAACAAACGAGAGTGTAATTATAAAATAAAAATCTTCAAGGTTGGTCTTGAACTGTCATACACGTGCAATACTGGAAAAACATTAAAGGTCTAATTACTCAGTCCCATAATTAATTAAGTGATTAAATAAAAGAAAAGCAACAAGCTAGTGATCAAACGGAGTCAAAGCATAAGTTAGTAATTAAACCAACAAATACACAGCAGTAGATCACTTAACAGAAAATGGGCCAAAATATATGCATTGATAATTCGTTTATATCAAGTTGTTGATTATTAAAATAATAGATGCCGACAATTCAGACAAGACGGCTTTGAGGATTATTTTGGGGATTAATTAACCGACCTTTATCAGTGGGTAATCTAATACACAAGCTAAGGGCCGGGGGAGTATATAAAAACAATATAATTAGTACTGTGGAATTATTAAATCAGCAAGTGTGTATAGGACAGTTTGGATATGCATGCAAAGTTAGAAATTATTAATTAATACTAGTACTAGTAAGAGGGAGATATAGAAGACCGACTTTTATAGGAATTAGAAGAATGATAGCCATCATACAGAACGTTAAAAGTCGGCGCTTATGATTCATAAACCTGAGATCAAGCTCATTGACTCTGAATATATCTCTTTCTGGCAAATACGTACACTTCCGCAACATGTTATTTTTTTATATATATTAAAGTTTATATTTAATTTATATATACTAATAATATAAAAAATTATTGCATAAAATGAAATTTTAGCAGGATACTTATTATTTATTAAATTAAATTAACTACAATTATAGTTTAAGTTATTTGATTGAGTAATAAATATTTTTTATACAATTACTGCATAGAAAATTAAACAGTTTATGATTAAATGTGCTGCGACGATTAACTGATCTTCTTGAGTTCCTTAAAAGGTAAGTAGATCAATATCATTCATTAAACTGAATACTGTGCTAGTGCAAAAATAATTGAACAATTGCTCTAATAGTGCATATCGATTTTGTTTGGTTTTCGAGGACGTAGGTAAATGCCATTTACTGTGTGTTTGGTACGAAGAAAAATATTTTCACGAAAATGAGTGAGTTTATCACATATTTTATCTTATTTGATTGGTGGGTGAAAAACTGTTTTCGAAAAATATTTTTTAGTTATTTGTGAGTAAAAAATATTTTTTAGGAATATAATTGTGGGGGTGGGTTGGTAGGGATGGAGAATAAGGTGGGGAAGATCGAAAAAGAGTTTTAGAATATTTTCCCTTTTCTTGATAGAGAAAATATTTTCCTCCAATTTATAAAAAATAAGTTCATGAAAAAAATTTTTCTTCCTACCAAACACACCCTAAGTCTTGTCGTTTTTGTAGGATCGGTAACGATAATTTACTATTTTGCTTTTGAGTCGTAGTTGACTTTCAAGGTGAAAATTACTAGTATTAGAAAAGAGTCTCACATAGTAATGTTGGTTTTATCAAATGAAACGAAAAACTTGAATTCAAAACTTATATTAAAAATTCATCTACCTTAATCAGATTTAATTTACAAAATATTTAATAAAAGATATTAGAAACATCTCATTAAGGAGAAAGAAGCTACTTTGAAATAGTGAGGGAGAAGAAAGAGATTGATTTGAGGCGTGATACTATGCAATCTTAAGGAGAAATATGAGCCTCCAGGATATTAATTAACTGATGCATTTTTGTTTCCAAATTTGGTTTACTCTTTGATAAATGTTCAAAGGTGACAAGACCACTTTTTCCAAATTAAGAGATAACTTTTGGAGTATGTCTTTTGAACTTAAATTTGAATAGAAATGTCTTCATCACCAAAGAAGTAAAGTGTGTAATATGCAAACTACCAAGTACCAACATCTCATGAAAGGGTAAAGCTTTTGGACATCAAAATATAATTGTATTGGGAAAATCAAGTTAATATATCGAATTAATTATGTGTTGACATGTCATGACACGTGGATCAGTAAAGGAATGACAGTTGGCGAAGAATAGTTGAAGAGGCACGAGCTTTAGCAGACGCGAGCAAAGATCCAAGAAAACCAGAAGGAATGGGTGCTCGAACCTCTTGATAATTTGAAGAAGCATCGGAAGAATGAACCTAAATAGCAAAAGAATATAGCTACGTATTATTGGTAGTTTATGAGCATTAATTACGAAAAATATTATAGAATCTGTATTGAAACAGTTACGATTGCCAATTATAACGTTACATTAAATGTCATTAATTACCCATGATGACTCCATTATGGAAGGAGAGAAACGTATTACTTAGAAATAGCTATAAAAGGTAAGGAATAAATATTTGTAAGGACACGAAATACTATTGGAATATACTAATTTACTTTACTTTCTATTCAGCTATTATTTACATCAATTAGTCCTATTTCTATTTAATTTTCAGTAACCCGAGTTCTTTTAAAAATAAACTTTGACCGAAATCCTTATTTTTAGTTAAACAAATTGGTTCCGTTACCGGGAATCTGATAATCATCCGCTTTCCAAATCGATTCTTTTATAAAAAATAATCATGTCGAATGTCAACGACAATAACCAACATAGTTTACCACTCCAAGAAGATCCACAACATCAACTTAACGAACAAGATGACAGAACCCCACCTCCTTCGCCACAACATTCTCAGCGGCAATTACGAGAGGGGACTTCAAACAGATCTGAATCAAATGAAAATGACAGAGTTGCAAACGAACAAGCTATCGATGAAGCTCTTAAAAACTTAATTGCTCAACAGGTCAACAATGCTCTCCAGGCTTTTACCAGCCAGTTGTCGGTTGTACCGCCAACACCAACTCCAAATAACAACATTTTGGAAAACCTTCGTTCTGGACTCGTTAATTTAGGAAGTGGTGGAACTCCCAGCAAGTCTCGTGATGGAGAACCAGGTAACACGGTTAATTCTGATTTACAAAATTTAGTATTAACTTTGCAGAAACAGCTCAAGGAGCAAAGCGACCGCATAGAGCAAATACCTGGAGTACCGCCTGTAATCAAGGGAATAGATATGGACAAATACTCGCAACAACCTTGGAAGCCAAGTTCTGCTCCTCTACCAATTCCGAAGAAATTCAAGATGCCCAATATTCCGAAATACGATGGAACAACTGATCCACGAGACCACGTAACTGCATTCACAACCAGTGTAAAAGGCAACGACTTGACCAAACAAGAAATTGAATCAATATTGGGCAAAAAATTCGGAGAAACACTTACTAAAGGAGCATTAACATGGTACTCTCTTTTACCCAAAAATTCTATAGATTCTTTTGTTGAGCTTGCAGTTTCATTTATCAAAGCACACTCGGGAGCTCAAAAAATTAAAAAAAAGAATGGAGGATATTTTCAAAATAAAGCAAGGAGATTCGGAGCTGCTCAGAGAATTCATAGACAGATTCCAGCGTGAAAGGATGATGTTGCCACGCGTACCTGATAATTGGGTGGCTATGGCGTTTGCCAGTAATCTAAATGAGAAAAGTTCAGAAGACATTAGATGACTTAAGGAAACTCTACGTGAATTTCTAGCAATGAGTTGGAATGATATTTACAATAGATACAGCAGGAAGCTGCAGATAGAAGAAGATACCATCACTCAGTCTCAAAAAGAGGAGAGGGTAAGTTCAAGATGTGCTGAAACTGGAAAAAGGTCCGGTAAAAATAGGTACGAGCCCTACATGGGACCAGCAGAAAGAGACTCGCGTTCAAAGTAGGATAACTCAAGGTACGATCATAGATCGAGAGATAGAGAATCAGGCTCATCATCAAGGTTTAGAAAAGAGCGAAACACACGAGAAACGTGAGATGATGATAGAAGCTCGAAGGCGAAGTTTGGCGGTTATAATTTCAATGTTAGCACATCAGAGTTAGTAGCAGTATTAAGAAGCATGGGAGATAAGGTACGATGGCCAAAGGAAATGAAATCAAACCCGAATAGGAGAAATCCTGATTTTTGGTCTGAGTTTCATAACGATCATGGTCACAAAACGGCGGATTGTAGATTGCTGCAAGGTGAAGTTGACCATTTGTTAAAGCAAGGATATCTAACCGAATTGTTTAATGAAAAAGGTAAGCAAGCATATATAAAGTACAGGCAGGAGCCCCCTAAACCCCCTTCACCAAAAAGGACAGTTAATGTCATAAGCAGAGGATAAGAAATTAATGGCGTAACATATACGGCAGCCAAGAATGTTTCAAAAATTACAGGCACACACGGGAAGCGAGTTCAACATGTTTTGGAAGAAGAAAGTATTACATTTGATGATGCAGATGCAGATGGCGTGCTAACCCCACACAATGGCGCGCTGGTAATATATTTACTTGTACATGACACTAATGTGAAATGAGTTTTGATTGATATAGGTAGCTCCGTGAATATCATTTTGCTAAGAGTGGTAAACGAAATGCAAGCTGAAGATAAGCTGATACCCAAGGCGCACACCTTATCTGGTTTTGACAACTCGAGCGTCGTAACAAAAGGGGAGATAATACTCACCATATTCGTAGAAGGAGTTGTTAAAGACACGAAATTTCAGGTGGTAGAGATTGACATGGCTTATAATATGATTCTCGGTAGACCATGGATTCACGGAATGGATGTTGTGCCATCTACCCTGCATCAAGTTATTAAATTCCCTTCACAACGGGGAATACAACAAATCTGTAGTGATCAGCAAGCAGCTAGGAGCATCAATTCCGTAGCAGATTCAAGCACAAAAACAATGAAAAATAGCAATCACAGAATCCAGTTGAGGATGCTGCAACACAAGCCCCAACTGAACACGAGCGAACAGATGTAGACTCGAGGCCCGATTCCATCCAAGAGCTAGAGGAAAATGAAAACATCAAAATGGCGATTGAGGAATTGGAAGCTATAGTACTATTTGCACCCTGGCCTGAAAGGAAAGTCTACATTGGGGCCAACCTAAGCCACGAAATAAAAGGTAAGTTGACTGAATTTTTGAAAACTAACGTGGATTGTTTTGCCTGGTCCCATCTGATATGACAGGAATACCTCCAGAGTGATGACCCACAAGTTAAATTAAGATCCTTCATATCCACCTATCAAACAAAATAAAAGGAAACAAGGATTTTTCAAAAATCAGGTGATTCAAGGTGAGGTACTAAAACTTTTAAAAAGTGGGTCCATCCGCGAGGTAAAATATCCAAATTGGTTAGCTAATACTATAGTAGTACCTAAAAAGAACGGTAAGTGACGAGTTTGTGTAGATTATACTGATTTAAACAAAGCTTGTCCTAAAGATTCTTTTCCATTACTGCATATAGATCAACTAATTGATGCTACTGTAGGACATGAATTGTTAAGTTTTTTAGATGCATATTAAGGTTATAATCAAATAAAAATGGATCCCATAGAAGAGGAGAAAACTTCATTTATAACAGACAGGGGGACTTATTGTTACAAAGTAATGCCATTTGGTCTCAAGAACGTTGGAGCCACATATAAAGGTTGGTGACCAAAATGTTTCAAGAACATTTAGGAAAAACCATGGAAGTCTATATAAATGATATGCTGGTCAAGTCACAACAAGCAGGGGATCATATCCAACACTTGTCTGATACATTTTAGATTCTCCGTAAATTTAACATGAAGATAAACCCTGAGAAATGTGCATTTGGAGTTTCGTCAGGTAAGTTTTTGGGATTTCTTGTTTCTAACCGTGGCATTGAAGTAAATCCCGCGCAGATTAAAGCTATTGAGGAAATTCCTGATACACTGACAAGTAAAAAAGAAGTACAGAGACTGACGGGAAGAATAGAAGCTTTGGGAAGATTTATTTCCAAATCATCAGAAAAATGATTCAGGTTCTTTTCAGCTCTAAAAAAGCAGGAATAGTTCGAATGGTCTGAGGAATGTCAACAAGCGCTTAAAAATTTGAAAGTATACTTGTCAAATCCACATTTGCTTGCAAAACCAAAAGATGGGGAGAAACTACTCATCTACCTTGCTGTTTCAGAATTAGTGGTGAGTGTTGTGTTAGTTCGTGAAGACCAAGGTAAATAGTCTCCAATTTATTATGTTAGCAAGTCATTATTAGATGATAAAACTCAGTATCCTCATCTAGAAAAACTTGCACTTGCATTAATTATGACATCTAGGAAATTAAGACCTTATTTTTAATGTCATCCCATCTCGGTAGTAACTGCCTACCCCCTACGTAATATATTACATAAACAAGAGTTATCAGATAGATTACCCAAGTGGGCCATAGAGCTAAGTGAATATGACATTACGTATCAACCTAGTACTGCAATAAAGTCGCAAGTGTTAACATATTTTGTGGCAGATTTTAGCCAAGGGATACAACTAGAAGCAGAAAAAGAACAACAGGTATACAACGGGTCTAATCCAGGAACTTGGACTTTATTTACTAATGGTTCATCGAATGTGAAAAGGGCAGGTGTATGTATTGTTTTGGTACCACCTATGGGAGAAACTATACGACAAGCCATAAAATGTCACCCTATTACTAATAATAAGGCAGAGTATGAAGCTATGATTGCGGGTTTAGAACTGGCACGAGAGTTTGGCATAGAACAGGTCGTAATCAAAAGCAATTCACAGCTCATACTTAACCAAATGCTGGGGACTTATACAGCCAGAGAGGCAGGAATGCAGCAATACCTGGAAAAGGCACATGATTTGGTTAGGCAATTCCAAACCTGGAAAGTCATGCAGATACCAAGAGAGGAAAATTTCGAGGCAAACGCCCTAGCTAATCTTGCATCTGCTACAGAAGTAACAAATGACGAAAATGCTTCTGTAATTCATTTATTTTATTCAGTACTTGATCAAGATAAAAACGAGCTAAATTTCAATAATTTAACTTGGGATTGGAGGAACGAGATTGTCACTTTTTTGCAATATGGAATTTTACCCGTAGATAAGAAAAAGGCTCAAGCACTCCGCAAAAAAGCTGCTCGATACTGTTTAAAGCAAGACAATCTTTATCATAAAATGATCGGTGGTCCTCTAGCAAGATGCCTTGGACCTTCTCAAACATAGTATGTGATGAGAGAAATACACGAAGGACATTGTGGAAATCACGTGGGAGGAAGATCTTTAGTAAAAACCATGATTAGAGTCGGCTATTATTGGCCAAAAATGGAAGAAGACGCGGAAAGTTTTGTAGCTAAATGTGACAAGTGCCAAAGATACGGTAACAACATGCATCGACCTGCTGAATTATTGTCACACCTCCTTTCTACACACCCGAGGGTATATAAGGGATTTTTTCCAATTAAAGTGATATTAATCGAAATGGGATTATTTATTTAATTTATCTAAGTCGCCACTTGGAATAGTTTGTTTTGGTGTCCCAAGTCACCAGTTTATTTTAAATAATCCCAATTTGAGGAAATTTCGACTTTATTATAAAAGTTTGTGAACCAGAAATTCTAGATAAGAAATTCTATTAACCCGGGAGAAGGTGTTAGGCATTCCCGGGTTTCGTGATTCTAGCACGGTAGCTTAGCGATTTATACTTGGCTCAAATTGTTTAATTACTCATTTTAAGGCATACGTGCATTTAAATTTTAACCGCTTTTAATCACTTGATTTTTTCGTAATTAAAGAATTGAGTTACACGTGCGTATACTCTTTTCTTTTGGTGCGTCAAAAATCGTGTCACGCGAACGTGTCCACAATTAATAATGCTTCGTTTATTTTATTAAGAAAAGTTTGGTTGAAGTTGTGTGAACGCATCCCTCGAGTTACTTTTTAGAATTAAAATCGCAATTATGTTACGCGAACGTATACATAACCACAATAGTAGTCTAAGTCGAGCCTATAAAAAACTACGAGTGTTTAAGATAGTTTAATACTAGGTTAATAACAATATGAGAGCCATAGGTGATTTAATTAGAATGGCACACCTCGATCCATTTTTAGGAATTATATCTAACTATTATAATCTAAGGATGTTCTTATATGACTATTAGTTGAAAGAAAAACAAGTTGGTGTACATGCTGGGCCTTTAATTATTTGGAGGAGCTAGACCAGCAACGAACCCGAATTAATATCTGATTATGGGGAGCGAAATGTTGGGACTACTTGGGCTCGAAATTGAGCCCAAAAAGGCATGGATCTTGAAGACCTCGTCAGGCTTAATATGGTCAGGGTTGTTTCGTTTTGGCTGATGCCCAGCCCAACAATCCCATACAAATTGCAATTAATTAAATGTGAGACCTGATTAAAAGAAACAAACCGAGGTTTAACTCTGTTGGGCTTGAAATTGAGCCCAAAAATAGAAGAAGACCAGATCTGGTCACTCTGGACTCACAGTAGGCGGGCCAGCTTATGGGGGCCAAAATTAAGCCCAACATATTAATAGGAAGGCCTCTAACATAACAAGGCCATGGCTGAAACCCACACCTCTTAATTCACAAATAATAACAAGAAAACTATATAAAATCCTGGAAAACTAAACATGCATGAACAATCAGATTATTGACTTGTAATTCATTTGACATGCCCTTAATACTGAACCATAGGCTTAAAACATGCCTTAACCTACTCAGCGGCTATATTGATATCAAATACATAATCTACTTAGCAATGTCAAAATTCAAAACTATTTAGTTGAAGGGACAGTGCATCTTTCAAACATGGGTAAGATACCAACTAATATCCTCAAATGAAAAATCTAATTAGAGTTGTCATAAATAATACATAGGAAGATGAACTAACTTAAGCACTCATATGTGAGATTCCCAACTAAGAAAAGAAATTGTTGACCATCATGCAAATCAGAAATACTTAAACAAAAATAACAAACAAAGAATATCCTAAAATACTAAGCTACTTGAAAGAGAATCAGACGTAAATGAAAACTGGAGCTTAAACATTTGAGCATCAAACTTGCATTCAGCATTTACACATCATCTTTAAGGTTACAAGTATCATTATATTCACTTCCATTCCAAGGATTCGAAGGTGTACCTGGATATTGAAACAAAGCAAAAAGGGATGAGAAGTTCAGCAAGCAAAGAAGTAGGAGTAAATCAGCAGCTCCCAAACAGCAATAATCAGCTTCTTAGACCAATTTTAAACCCAGAAAAACAGAAGTCCTTAGAAAGCTTTGAGGTTCTTACTAACAAAGAAAAACCAAAAAACAATTCCAAACCATTTTTTCCAAATAATGCAGAAACTTTGAGTATTTTTTAGGGTCTGAATTTTTGATGTTTTTCAGAACTTTTTTAGGCAGAAGATGATGCTCTGTGTGTGTCTGTGTGTGAGAGAATATTTTTCTTTTATAGAGTGTACAAAAAGGCATCAAAAAAGCATATTCTAACCTAAAATTCTAAACTTTGAGTATTTCTTAGGCTTTGAATTTCTGATGTTTTTCAAAACTTTTTTAGGCAGAAGATGATGTTGAATATGTGTGTGCGTGTGAGGGAATATTTTTCTTTTATAGAGTGTACAAAAAGGCATCAAAAAAGCATATTCTAACCTAAAATTCTGAACTTTCATGATAGTACAACATCTTTTACAGCTGTATGTCCTTTTCCTTATCCAATACTAGCATTTTTATGCTAAGGGTGGGGACAGCTGTGCAAAGTCTAGAACATTATGATATTAGCCTATGTAAAACTCCATTTTTACCCTTTTAGTTACTGACTATTTCAGCTTTGTCCTATGTTTCTTGTATTTTAATAAGCCCCTACAAGTTCTGATGATTTACAAACTAGGAAAAACCAAAACAAAAGTCTATCAACAAATCAGAAAAATGCAAATTGAAAAATGTCAACAAAAACAAAAATTGAAGAGATGATGCAATTTGAACTAAAATTAACCTAATTGGTAGACAGGAGTATTTATCTAATCAAACAAGACTAAACTTAAACGGCTAAACTGAATTTTAAAACCACTATTTTACACAAAACAAATCAAGGTGGTGAAGCCAAGAAAAATCTAAAGATTATCAGCTAAACTAATGTTTGTAAGGCTAAATCAATTAAGTCCAGAATTAAACTCAATCAACAATTTCAACCCCTGAACTTGCATGATTTACTGAAAACAAAAATTGACTAATTATAGCATATTAAGAACTGATTAACAAGGGAATAAGAAGTCCGAAACCCTAAACTAACCAATTAGTTGACAATTAACTACAAATTAACCTAATCGACAGAGGAAAACAAGCAACAGAACAGATTATCATGTGAAGAAAATTAAACAAAATGGAAACCCTAATTACTGGTGATTTGAAACAGATATCAAGAATAAGGAAAAGAATAAAAAAGAAGAAGAAATGACCTGAGACTTTGAAGTAGGCAATTTGAACTCGGCCAGATTTGAAAAGGGGGAAATATGAACTTGTTTGTCCATTAATCGACTGTTCTTTGTTGAGAACAATCGGCTAATGGGCGTTTTGGGTTCATATAACCCCACCCTAAACAAACTCGAGCAGGGACAAATTAGGGTATCCGAAATCTTGGATTTAAAATTCGACGAGACTAGGTTTGATTCGAGAGAAACCATGGGGATATTTGGGAAGATGAGGGAATAGGGATTGCATGGTGTGAGTTTAGGGTGATTTAGGGTTTTGGGGATTCCGATTTTAGATTTAAGATTCGAAGGTTTTGATGAGGATTTGGGGGAAATGATTAGGGAATTTGGAAAGAGGAAGGGACGGGGGTTACGAGTTGTTAAATTGGTGGTGTTTGGGGTGCCAGAACCGCCGTGAGGCAATTTTCGGTGGCGGTTGACGGCGAGAAATTCAAGGGCGGCTAGGGTTTGGTGTTAGAGATAGAGCAGGTTGTGAAATGAGGAGTGTTTCTGGGGTTAGGGGTGGTTTCGGACAGTGATTTAGTTAGTAGGAAGTGAGTTCGGAGCCGTTGGATCATAAAGATCCAACGGTCGTGATTGAGAGGGAATGAAATGGGGTCGTTTTGAATGACAGGGGGACGAACCGGGTAAGAGGTTTCGGGCCATATTTTGGACAGGGTTTTGGCTTTAAAATGGCTCAATTGCTGAATTTAAAACCCCATTTTCAATTAACTCCTTATTTCCTTTTTCTTGTTTTTTTAATTAAAATCCTAAATTAATCTAAATTGTAAAATTAAACTAATTACCTAATTACAATAATTATAAAAATTACTTAATCCTACATTAAAAGAGAAAGATCACTAATCTAAACATTAAAAAGTAAAAAATGTAAAATGAGCTATTCTTTGTGATTTTTATTTTTAATACAACAATTAATTAACTAATTAATCCTAAAAAGGTATAAAACCAAAATCTAAATGCAATGCATGGTATTTTGGTATTTTTCATGATTTTAATAAGAATTAAACGTGCACAAAAATGCAAACAATTAATAAAATCCTATGAAAATCCCACAAAAAATGGCAAATAATTGAAAACATCTATTTTCTTGGATTTTATAGGAGTAATTCATATAGGGAAAAAATCACATGCTCACAATTATTACATTCGGTTAATGCACCGTGGACTTTTATGAAATGGGGGATGGATATCGTGGGTCCACTACTCCAAGCCAAAGGCAAGGTAATATTTCTGTTAGTACTTACTGATTACTTTATAAGTGGGTAGAAGCATTTAAACAGGTACGAGAAAAAGAGGTCAGTGATTTCATTTGGCGAAACATCATATGCCGATTCGGTGTACCCAAGGAAATCGTATGTGATAACGGCCCACAATTTATAGGAACGCAAATCATAAAATTTTTTCAGAGTTGGCAAATTAAAAGGATTACTTCAACGCCTTACCATCTGGTGGATAATGGACAAGCTGAATAAACGAATAAAGTCATTATCAACAATTTGAAGAAAAGGTTGGAGGAATCTAAAGGCAATTGGCCAGAGGTGTTACCTGGAGTCTTGTGAGCTTATCGAACAACTGCAAAATATGTACAGGGGAAACACCGTTCTCACTTGTATACTGAGCTGAAGCCTTAATTCCAGTCGAGATAGGGGAACCAAGCGCGAGATATACACAAGAAACTGAGGAGTCAAATGAAGAAGAAATGCGAGTAAACCTGGATTTACTTGAAGAAATGAGGGGAGCTACATTAATAAGGATGACAGCACAAAAACAAGTTATGGAACGATACTATAACTGGAAAGCTCGTCTCAGATACTTCAAGATTGGGGACTTCATACTCAAGAAAGTTTTCCAATCAACGAGGGCAGCTAATGCAGGAAAGTTAAGTCCAACTTGGGAAGGACCTCATAAGATTCACAGTATCACAGGAAAAGGAGCATACGAACTAGAAATAATGGATGGCAAGATTCTACCTTCAAATTGGAATGTTGTTCATCTGAAGAGATACTATTTCTAAGGAAAGAAAATACCCACGGGCAGGTACCCTCATTTTAAACTTTTATTTTTGAATTGTTAAAATTTTCTAACGATTTTAGATGCTAGGCAAAAAAGCTAGCCCGCACTAAATGGTGAATTACGACCTGAAAAGACACATGGAAAGAACATAATTCCCGGTCTAGGGTTACAACTATTCTGATAGATATTTAAATGGGTCAAGTAGTCTTCATCTAAAATCGTACCTTCGAGTCCTGTATGTTTTTTCTTTTCAGGAAAAGGACTGCATGGAAGGAATAATCAAGTGCTCGAGATTTCATACTTCAAAGCTCAAATACTTGGGGACTATATAATATACATATGATATATGTATAAAGAAGGCAAAGAAGAATGAAAACAATTAAAGTGCAAGTCAAGCCCAAAAGTCTACTCATCAAATGTATTAAGTTTAGAGCAAAGTCACGAGCCAATAACACAAGCCAGTCAAAAAACCTTTATATAGATTCCAAAATCTTATAGTGTCTAGGTTAAAGGTAGTATTTATCCATGGGTTATAAAAAAACCCTTGGATTTTATTTTCTTTTTTGAAAATTTGTTGTAAAGAAAACAGTTACAAAAAAGTTATAGAAGATATTAAATACATGTAAGATGTTATTAAACTTGACAAAGTTCAAATGAAAACTTTATCAAAGTTATTTCAAGAAACATGTGTGTTCCTATTTCTTTTTTCGTATATTTACACCGTTATAAAGTTGAGATGTCTTCTTCATTAAGTGTCGTTTATAAAAGGGCCCTCTTTTATAATTTCATGTCTGATTCAAAGATACATGAAGTTAATAAAGCATTTTATAAAAAAAATGCAAAAAGGGTAAAACAAAAACCCATGAATTAAAAAGCAAGACCTTGAATTTATATAATGAAACAAGGCAAAATGAGTAAAATAGAAACTCAAGAAATTAAGTTGAAACGAAAACTTTATAATATTAAGTTTAGACTAAATATGAACTTAGTCATAAACTGATTGTCCCCGAAAAAGTCTGGAGACTTGTCATTTCCAAAAACTAAACCCCCAAATGGGACCAGGGGTAAAACCACATTCCACCAAGAAAAAGAAAATAAAGAAAAGTAGTCAAACTTCATAAACATTCGCTGGGGGCAAAAGAAGAGTCTAAAACAGTATCATCAGTAGGCTTGATTTGATTTGAAGGAGCCGGGACATCTACCGCGTCTACATTAGCTTCAATATACTCAGGAGTATCAGCCATAGGAGAAGAAAAACTTTGATCTTGTTGAGTTTTCTCAATGGTTTCCTTTATCTTAGCCAACTCAGCATCTAAATTAAACCCTTCTTGGCTAGCCTCCACTTGGGGTATCATGGCATGTATTTAAGATAACGCAACTTACTTCAATAGCAGTTTTGTCCTCGAGAGCTTCATAATACTTCTCCCATTGGTCAACCTCATTTTTGAGTTCATCCTTCTCGGCCAAAGAAGCATCATAAGAGGATTGCAAAGGAGCAAGTGAACTTTCCAAAAATCTAACCTTATCAGAAGATACACGAAGATCTTCTTGGGTCTGGGTCAGTGTCTGAATGAGTTCACCCGCATAAACTTCTTTTTCGTTCAGCAAAGCCCTCAATCCTCTAATCTCTTCATTGGCCTTGGAGAGTTGCTCGGAAAAAGATGTCTCAAGGAGATTTTTATCCTTGTCAGCCTGATTGGAAGAAGCCTTCTCGACTGCTAGCTCCGATGCCATGACTCTTAGCTGCTGCTCTAAGGTACACTTGCTTTCTTCTAGAACTTCTATATCAAGTTGTAGACTTTCGTATTGTTCTTTCCAATTGTCTGCCTTAATTTGATAATCAAGCATTAACTGCTCCATATGAGAAACCCTCTTCATCATCTCTGTGCCAGTAAGATTGATCTAAAAAAGAAGAAAGGGGTAAGAACCTTAATATAAAGAGAAGAAAATGGAATAAAGTGTAAACAAGAGCAAATACATTCAATGACGATTGCACTATATCATTCATCCAAGTCAAAGAGCTGTGACTCTCAAGATTAGACTTTTTGACTGGACCGATCAAAGGTTTCAACCATATGTCAGCCCGACCTGACTTTTTCAAAAGATTACCATCGGCAGGGACCTCAATGGTAATCTGCTTCATCGCTCCACTTCCACTCGAAGAACTAACCTCAGTACGAGGGACGGTAGTAGTGGAAACTGTAGAGGAAGTCATAACAACTTGGGGTGGAGTAGTAATAGTAACAGTAACAACTAGCAAAGAACGCACCACAAGAACATGCATGGTAAAGGAGGCAAGAGGTACTTCATCTGAAACTAAATCCAAATTCTCACTATCAAACCCACGAGAAAAAGCTGATCATCAGAGTCACGAGCTGCCGTAGGAGTATCATCATCAGAGCTCACCAAAGTGGCTTCAACATGCTCGGTTATAGGAACAGAATGGGGAGGAGTTGCTTCATCATCTGAAAAGATGCGTCTTCTAGCCCGCGACCTTTTAACCAAGGAACTTCCATCTTGTTCCTTCTCCTCCTCAGAATCCTGGGTTGCATCAGCCTTCCTTTTCGATGAAGAACTCAAGATTATCTCTTGAGCTCTTTCCAAAGAAACTCTGGAAGCCGCAACTGCTTCAGCACTTACACCACGTATGGGAAACCCTGATAAAAAGAAGGGTTAAATAAATTCTAAGGGAAAAATGAATGAAAAAATGAGAAGGAGAGGGTTAAAGCATTTACCATGAGTTTTAACCTTCCAACCAAACAGGTGTGAAAGAATTTTCCAAGATCTACCTTTCATCGGAGCAACGGTCAGTAACTTCTCTACCCAACCACGGAAATTGAGAATCTCGTCAACAATTCCCATGGTTGCTGAAAAAAGAGAAAGTTAAACAACTACGGGAAAATAAACCCTTTCAAAATAAAAAAAGTGAAGATTGCAAAAGTAAAACCTATGTGCAAAATTTCACTTTTCAGGGAATAAAACATTTTCTTCACCTACTAAACCAATAGTAGGGAAAGCAACAAATCTGGCATACCAGCCATGGTCCTTATCGTCTTCAGGACTAACTAGCACTCTCTTACTTCTCGCCACTAAAGTGAAGATCCCATGTCGGAAAATCTTAGGGGAGTAAAGATGGATCAAATGGAAAAAAGTAAAAGGCAAACTAGCCAACTTTGTTAAGTGCCTTAAGCAAGCAACAACCCTCCACACAATGGGGCCAATCTGTCCTAGACAAACGTTGAAAAAACGACAAAACTCAATAATAACAGGATCAATGGTAGGTTTAAAATTCAGCGTAAAAGGATATGTATACACAAAAGAAAACTCGGTCAAGTAAGATGTAATTCTTTGGTTTGCACTAGGAATTATAATAGGGAAATCAGATCTCCAATGGCAATCCCTACGAATGACAGAGATCAAACCTTCGGTGATTTGAGAAGGGTAAACATCAGCACGATCTAAAGAAGACATAGAAGAAACTTGGTTTCTGATCGATTCTCTATTAGTGTAAAAAGATAGTTCACTAGGGATAATTTCATCTACTAAAGGCTGACGAACGAGTTCATTAGAGTCTTTACTTCTAGATGAAGGTCTATGGAAAAAAGAACCCCATAGATTCGATTGGGGAAAATCAAGTTAATAAATCAAATTAATTATGTGCTGACATGTCATGACACGTGGATCGGTAAAGGAATGGCAGTTGTCGAAGAATAGTTGAAGAGACACGAGCTTTAATAGGCACGAGCAAAGATCCAAGAAAACCAGAAGGAATGGGTGCTCGAACCTCTTGATAATTTGAAGAAGCATCGGAAGAATGAACCTAAATAGCAAAAGAGTATAGATACGTATTATTGGTAGTTAATGAGCATTAATTACGGAAAACGTTATAGAATCTATATTGAAACAGTTACGATTGCCAATTATAACGTTACATTAAATGTCATTAATTATCCATGATGACTCCATTATGGAAGGAGAGAAACATATTACTTAGAAATAGTTATAAAAGGTGAGGAATAAACATTTGTAAGGACACGAAATACTATTGGAATATACTGATTTACTTTGCTTTCTATTCAGCTATTATTTACATCAATTATTCCTATTTCTATTTGATTATCAGTAACCCGAGTTCTTCTAAAAACAAGCTTTGGCCGAAATTCTTATTTTTGGTTAAACAATAAGCAACATGTATTTCACGACAAATAATAAAATATGTATTATTACAGTAACAATTTGTATATATGTAAATGATGACAACAAGAACTAAGGAGCATTGCCAAAATGCACCTAATTTGTGATGTATATACAATCATAAGAAATTAAATTACACCTGTGTTGTACTTTTGAGTCTATATAGGGTTGTAAAAATGACTTATATATGTAATGGAAAAGAGAAAACTGAGAGAAAGTAGAAATTAAAGATAGTTACTCGATTGAACCTTACATATACTCTTTTATTAGAAGAATTTATTTAATTTAATTTATTTTATTCATTTATTATATAATAATAATAATAATAATAATAATAATAATAATAATAATAATAATAATAATAATAATAATAAGTTTGTTAAACTTCTCATGAGCTACGTGTAAAATATGCTTTAGACCGCCATAAGCAACAAAAACAGAAAATATAGTAGAAGATTATAGAACCATAATATTTTACTGAAAATCCCAAGGTAATGCTACTTTTTTCTGCATATATAGGTCGAAGCTTCATTGGAATTGAAGAGGAAGACATGAATATCAGGAGGGAATCAAGGCTTGTTCCCCATTTCATGATAGCAAAATCAGTTGCCTTTGCATCCACTTCACGCAATGCTTACATTTCTTCACCTATTTTCAAATTTCTTCCTTAGTTAAACCCCTATTTTTATCCTTTCTACTGTCTATCCATGCGATACACATCGAAAAACCATCCACGTGTAGTTGAAATTATATTACTAATTATTCTATATTTATTTATAAAAAAATTGCCCGGGTCTTTTGATTCAAAATCATGCTAATTAATCTCTTGTTTATCGAGTGAGAGCCAAGGGTATTGAGCAATTCGAGGACACCAGAATATTCAAGATACGAACTTATACACTTGCACCTTTCAATATAATTCCTCTTTTTGTAATTTGCGTCATAATCTTTCAGGATTCTAACTCAACTAGGAGTGCCACATAATCCTCTTTATTGATCTTCCGCCTCGTTGTTTGTGCGTTCCTCATTTTTCAGTTTTAACTTTATTAACCAAGAAATGGGTATACAAACGTACGTGTGATACGCTGAAATGAACATGTGTCAATTGTTCCATATCTGCTTCTCTTCGTAAATATGATTAAATTGAAATGATGATAAATCACCGTGGCTAAGTTCAGCGGCAGATCTGGAGTACGGCGTACTAGTTTTATGGAATAGGGTAGCTTTTGTCAAATTTTATTTATATATTAAGAAGTTTATCAAATATATATTTGTAAATATTTAATTATGAATTTAATTATTAATATAAATTTACTTGAAATTGACATAAAAATTTATAAATTTTAAATTTCGAATTCGCAATGATGAAATGAATGGGAAACTTTAATATCCAATTGAGTATTTGTCACCAATTATTCAGTTTAGTTATTTATAGATTGGCACTGCTATAGGACTCCAGTTTTATAGTATATCTTTGGGTATCAGTCACCAAATAAAATCAGATTACTAGCTGGGTCAACTCCTCCAAATTTGGTAAGAGAGAAAAAAGAGATGAGCAAAAACAAAAAGAAAAGAAAATCAATAAACAGCAACTACCACTAATCAAATGCATGAACCAAGTCCGAAGACTCCACACCGCCCAACCTTATATAAAGCCTCCCTCTTCCTACTCACTCATTCATCCTCAGTCCTCACTTCACTCCTAATTCGAAGTGAGAACTTTGCTGAGTTTCTCTCCACAAACAAATTAATTAAAGCCGCCATTAAAACCCTTTATCAAAAAGCTCTAAACATTAACAATGCCTTGTTTAACCATGGAAGCTGTAACTTTGCTCTCCAAATGCACCATCTTCCCTTCCCAAAAATCTTCTCTCTCTGACCTCAAACTCTCTGTTTCAGACCTTCCTATGCTATCTACTCACTACATTCAGAAAGGTGGTCTCTTCACTCGTCCTCCTTTCTCCATCACCGACCTCCTTTCCCTCCTCAAACGCAGCCTTTCTCAAACTCTCACCCAATTTCCTCCCTTGGCCGGTCGCCTTGTCACTGACTCTGACGGCTACGTTTACATTTCCTGCAATGGTGCTGGCGCTGGTTTCATTCACGCCGCCGCTAATCACATTTTCGTCCGTGACGTCATTGGTTCAATTGACGTTCCTGACCTTGTCAAGGAGTTCTTCACTTTTGACAGAACTGTGAGCTATCAAGGCCATTTCAACCCTCTTCTTGCTGTCCAAGTAACGGAGTTAGCCGATGGTATCTTCATTGGTTGCTCCGTCAACCACGCCGTTATCGATGGAACGTCGTTATGGAACTTCTTCAATACTTTCGCTGAATTGACTAGGGGCGTGAAGAGGATTACGAGGCAACCGGACTTTAGCCGTGACTCTGTTTTGATATCTCCGGCGGTGCTTAAACTTCCGGATGGTGGGCCCAAGGTTACCTTCTCTTTGGACGCACCCTTGAGGGAAAGGATATTTAGTTTCAGCAGGGAATCAATTCTAAGGCTGAAAGATAAGACCAACAACAATCACAAATGGAATGTGGACGGAGAAATTGACATCGCTGAATTGATGGGGAAACAGAGTAACGATCCCATCAAAAAATCTGACGGCAAAGTAACGACGTTAACTTGGTTGAGGAATGCGGTTAGGAAAACAGAAACAGAAGGTATAACTGAAAATCAAACGGCTGAGATCTCATCATTTCAATCACTTTGCGCATTGCTTTGGCGTGCGGTGACACGTGCGAGGAAATTTCATGCTTCCAAAATGACGACATTTCGGATGGCAGTTAATTGCCGGCATAGACTCCAGCCAAAGCTCCATCCTCTATATTTCGGCAACGCAATTCAGAGCATTCCGACTTATGCGTCGGCCGGTGAAGTTTTATCTCACGATTTGCGGTGGTGCGCGGAGCAATTGAACAAGAACGTGAAGGTGCACGATAACGATATGGTGAGGAAGTACGTAGAGGATTGGGAGAGTGACCCACGGTGTTTCCCGCTGGGGAATTTCGACGGAGCTATGCTCACTATGGGGAGCTCCCCAAGATTTCCAATGTACGATAATGATTTCGGGTGGGGTAGACCCATCGCTGTTCTGAGCGGGCGGGCCAATAAATTTGACGGCAAAATATCAGCGTTTCCGGGAAGAGAAGGCGGCGGCAGCGTTGATTTGGAGGTTGTGTTGGCACCGGAAACAATGGATGGATTAGAATCCGACCCGGAATTCATGCAATTTGTTACTGGGTATTAAATGCTGGATTACGTTAATTGGATGGGAAGATGGGCGGACTTTGTTTGTATTTGGGAAGGATGATGAGGATGGGACATAGTAGCTAATGCTGTTGTGATTAATTACTCTATTTGGTTTTATTATTGTAAAATTAATCTAATTAATTTGTATTAGCAAGTTTTCAACGTGACGGTTGCATTTTGTTTTTCTTGAATTTTGTTTGAAACGATGAAATAGGCCACTAGTAAGTGATACAGAAAAGGATGATAATAAATGTTGACGTAGTTAAAGCCATGCTTCAACCTGTATTAAAATACTGCCATGACATAAAAAGAAATGAATGTCATTATTTTGCACATTGTAAAAGACGGGGTTATTAGAGTTTGTTATTTTCGTAATTTTTAATTTACACACTCTTCAATTAGTATATTTATTACCAGTTTGACAAAATTATTCACATTAATTAATAGGAACAGCTGTTACCATTTTAAAGATAATAATAATAATAATAATAATAATAATAATAATAATAATAATAGTGAATTTTGTAATTAAATCATTATGGCTCGTTCGTCTTTCAGCATAAGGGAAAAACAGTAAACTTTTTTTATTTTTTTGGTTCTCCCATCCACCTGCACTACATCATTTGAAAAACAGTAGACTAAATAAAACTCCTAGTAGCCAAAATATTTCTGGATTAACATTTCAACGGCAAAATGAAGACCAAATGAGCCGAGCCAGCATCCACGACAAAACCAGTAAAAATAATACGGGCTAGTCAGTTTTTTAACTTTAGTGTTTGTAAATTTATCGAAAAATAGCTACTATTTTGCTGAAATATAAAAAATTCCAGTATAATCTATCAGATTATGATGGAGCTCATACGTATAAACATCCAACATATTATATTGGAACTCCATCACATGGAAAGTTTCAGCATAATATGCTAGATTTTGGACCTCCTGCATATAAACTTCCAACTAGCGCATATTATGCTAAAACTTTATCGGATTTTTTAGGGTGTTTTGTTCAGATTTTATCTTCACATGAAAAAGTGGTTAAATTTCAATTACTTTTAAAACTGTAGTTATTTTTAATTAACAATTGTAAATTTGACGAGCCCAACTAGCAACTATGGATGCACTTCATAGTTATATTAAATATTATATTTGATGAGAGAATTTCAAATATTTCTAGACATTTTCTAAAGTAAATTTTGTATAAGATCTTCAAAATATATATAAAAATTATATACTTATATGTCGGGTTGATTTGTGTTATTTTACTTAATACCAACCAAATCAAACCAAATCTAATCAGATTTTTTAATCGATTTGATTTGACTTTTCGTTTTGCTACGATTTTTCGGTTCGGTTTGAACACTTCTGCGAGCAACCACGACACGAACATATTCTTATGGAAATTTTACACCACATGACGAAATATGACCTATATTACTCTTTTTATAGAAATTTTAAATAATTATTCAATATAACAATATTTTTCAAAACATAGTTAAGTGGATAAAACAATCAACTAAAGATAGAACAAGATAATCTAATTTCCGACTGGAACAGGATGAAATGTTGTTGGCTATAATGGACGACAATTCCTTTTATTGTCGCACGCAGTTCTGTAGTTCCTACGAGGAGAAGTGAGAAGCGACTTTCTTGGCAGTGCCAATTTAGAGGCGACTCAAATAAATATGTTTTGTCAACGTGGAATTGGGAATGAGGAAATTGACTTAATGGTGACATCCCTTTAATCCTTTCTTTTCTCTTTCTCCCGGCATCCCTTTAATCAAGTTTGTTAAATATATGATTAAAGTATGCTCTATCTGTTGGGATATACACTATTAACCATGGATTTTGGTTTAGAAATAGTATTTATTATGGAATAATTATTTATTTAAGTTTAACAACGTTTTAAAAAGATCATATATTCGTTTGTGTCCGTTACTTATATAGTAGATGATTTAGTGTATAGAGTTTAGCTTATACACGGAAGATTAAATCATCGGTTCTTATAAGTATAAAGATCATGTTCACAATCTAATGATGGAATTGGACAAACCATCATGAATGATTGTAGCACAAGATTAAATATAATTTATCTTGATTATGAGAATGTTAAATTCCGACTTCTTGTGCTAGTACGTTTTGTATGTATTGAACGCACCAAGTAGAGATAAGTATTTTATACTGACTTAATAAAATAAATTCTCTAGCTATTAAATGTAATTATACTCTTAATCTTGATATAATTATTATTAGTTGTGTATATTATTTATTATTTTGATTTACTAAAAGGCAAGATTCTTTTGTGGGTCAATATGCCTAGTAAATTGGACAATGATGATATACATTGACGAAGTAATAATTAGTTGATGGAATCCATGTCTCGGTCTAGAGATTGATGATACACCTTTATGAAAGCTTATAAGTTTTCATGTGTAAACCATGCAGGTGAATTTTGTATCCGTCACATGAAATAAGTTAAGCGAAGGTCTAAAGGAAATAATCAATGAATTAAATTGTCAGTAATTTAATTTATTAGATTAATATCTGAATCTTAACATGGGGAGTTAAATAATGTTTAATGGAAGAATTTCAAAATTGAACTGAGGAGTGCAGTTACGAATTTTTAGTGGAATAATTCGTAATTTATTGTGGTAGTATTAATTTGAATATTTCGAATTAAGTCCATAATAGGAAGCCTCGTTAATTAAATACTGCGGTTCCTGCTGTGACCGAACAATTAGGAATTAAATGGAATTATATTTCTTGATGGAAAAGTAAGACCCAACAGGTTTAGGAAAATACTTTAAACCCTAAAACCTGTGGCTATATAAAGAGGTCTTATTCCATAAGGAGGAAAGAGGTTTTACTACACGATTTTCCTTAAGAAACTTGCCCACACGAGTTTCGCTAATTCCGGGCATTATTCGGGTCACACAGCAGACTGTGGAACTGTAGGATGATCTTGTGGACGGTTTCGCTCTTGCTTGGAGGTTTTTTTCGCGATCGTTGTCACGCTTCAAGAGATAAGTATCGATCTTATGGTTGATTAAAATCTGTGATTATGTGTTGTCTATATTACATGCAAGTGATCCCGGCTATTTGCTTCCGCTGTTTATATCTATTTTTTATCAATTGGTATCAGAGCCTGCTTGCATCTAAATAGATAACATAGAATATACATATGCGAAATTATGTATGAATGTCGATTGTTGATTGGTAAATTAAGCAAACGAAAGAGAAAGAAAAACGAAGGGTACTTGTTGGTCGGCTACGGAGGAAAGGCCGTGGAAAGCCTGATCAAGTAACCTGTTGGGATTTCTCAAAAGTTTTTTTGTTAATTAACAAACAAAGGATAGAAAATATTTGCTTGCTATTTTCTTGGTTGCTGCAGCGAAACAATTCCTTGTTTTGTTGAAAGTGTGTTTTGACTTTTGACCAACGTTTTACCAAGTGAAAATATTTGTTTATAAAGGTAAGTCCTTGCTGGTGACGCAACATCTTGGATTTTTGATCAATGTGAAGTCTTGATTCTTTATGTGACTTCTGTATATTTTGGTTGATCAAAATTAATTATTACCATAATTTGGTTTCTTCTGTCGTAGCTCGCTAGGAATTGTAAGGTTTTGGTAATTTTGAAGGTATGTGCAATAGCTTGGTATTCTGAAATTGTTAGTTATTGACACTTTCAAACTAAAGTAGTACAGATATATTATGGTGGAAATTGATAGATCATGGACTAAAGTTATGTATCGGCAGTGGGTTAGCAATTTAACGAATAAGCCGGGATTTTAACTCAGGCGTTCGTGAAATCAACTTTTGTGCCGGTTAAATATATAGGGTTTACTACTTGGCCATTGTTTTCCTCTTTTTATCCTCAAATGTGTATAATAATATTATAGATTGAGAATTTATGATAAATAAATGGTAATCACAAAGGTGATTTATTTATTTGAGATCATTGAAAATTCTTAAAGTTTTATACATGTGAGATGATATCACAGATGAGTTAAAGAATTTATGATTATAAATGGTCATCACCAAGGTGATTTATTCATTTGGAATCATTAAAAATTCTTAATAGCTTTATATATGTATGACTATATAAATACATGAATTAAGAGTTATGGTTAATAAATGGGATCTACTAAAGTAGTCTATTTATTTTAGTTATTAAAAAGGTGCTCAATGTATCATGTAAAAATTGTCTTTGAAAGTGTATGCTAGTTGTGGAGTTTATCTGTTAAAAAAAGATTTACCATTAGATACTAGTAACACTATGTTCATGAGAAGAGATATTTAGTATTTCACCCTAAAGTAGGAAAAGTACCATTTTGGATTCTCATGTATATAAATCAAGAGGACAATTTGATGCAAGAGGAAATTTTGTGTATCTTACCTAAAATAAAGGATATTATGTATGTTCTGTGCTCATGGGATTATAATGAGGAGAAAAAAAGTATGATCATATTTATTTTAATCTATCAAACTACATAAAAGGTTATTCTCCGAGTTTGGTTACAAGCTGGTGGTCATGAATTTGACAAACTTCGACTGACCTGAAACTTGGTAGGTTCATCGAAAACGATCTAGTGAGAAAAACTCACTGCAATGCAGTGAATCATGCTGTTTTTCGGCATTTTGAGGTCGTTTAGATGGTTTTGCAAGCAGTTTATTAAATTGAATTTGTTATAAATAGGAAAACTTATTCTTTATTTATCAGCTATATTTGTGTTAAATTTGAAACATGATGATTTAACTTGATATGATATATAGCAATAATGCAAATCACATGGATTTAATCCTAAATACACCAAAAATAATTTATTCGAATTTGGTCTAGTTTTTGGCGATCGTGAATTTCAAGATCTCTGAATGACCTAAAATTCGGCAGGATCATCAGAAACGATCAGTTAAGAAGAACTCACTGCTATGTAGTAAACCACATCGTATTTTGATAATTCGGGACCGCTTAGATGAGTTTGTTGGAGGTTTGGCGGATTAAAATGTGAATTGCAGACGAAAAGTCATTCCTTTTATCTCGGTCTTATTTTGTTAAATATGAACCATGATGACGCATGTTTATTTTACATGAACTGATATATGGTTGTAATGTGTGCCATATTTTAAATTCCTAAAAATGCTTAGATGGTAGCTTTTCAAATTTGGTTGTTGTTTTGAAGATCGTGACTTTTATGATCTCCAATTGACCTGTAATTTGGTAAGTCTATCGAAAAACCCTAGTAAATAATACTTATTGTATGCAGTGGATAACATTGATTTTGTACTTCATGACTGTTTAGATAGGTTTTTTGAGCATTTTGTATTGGAACTTAATCCTTAAAGAAAATTTGTGGTTGTGATCAAGTGGTGATATGAATTAACCCCTATGGTCTCCATTATTTATTTATAGTAAGATAATAAATTTATGTGTCGACTTTAGGTCTTCCTCCATATCGGATGAATTTATTATGAACTTACTAAGTATAATTACTAGTAGTTGATAACATGTATTGACTCGCCATCTGAGTTTACACGTTGAATCAATTTTGTAATTATAATGCAACCATGATTAAGTGGTGACAGAAATATATTTTTATGGTCTTCCACCATTAATTTCAAGTGAGTGTAAATTTATGTGTTGACTTTAGGTCTTCCTCCATATCGGATAAATTTATTGTAATCTCACTAAGTGAAATACTAGTTATTGAAATCATGTACTTACTCTCCATCTGAGTATACATGTTGGATCAATGGAACTAGAGCTATTAATTATGATGTTCACTTGACTTAAATTGACAGTATACTCTCCATCTGAGTTGAGTCTGTTTTAATTTATTTGAGTGAATAATATGGCATTACATATGTATGTTGCATGAGTAGTTCTTTTCCCATCGAAATTGCTATTCAAGATGCATGGCATATATGTGTATAGTGTTTAAAATTTTCGTACTAAAAGGTTATATACAATTGACTAAAAATAATAATATACTCTCCATCTGAGTTGGTTCTATTTATTTTTGGATTGTATAATTCTTGCATTATATAGTATACTTTGCATGAATGATTCTTTTCCCATCGAAATTTATGATTCGAGATGCATGTATGTATATAAATATTGAATGCTGTCTGAATTTTACTATTCAGTGTTTTGACTTATTATGATCTATTTAATATTTTTATCTCAACTCCACAATGACTTTATGCAATTTGTCGTATTACTTGTTAAAATTTTCTTTTAGTGATAAGATTAATTTAAAGGATGCAATATATGTACCTTTTGTTAGAAGGAATTTAATTCTGGTTTCTGGTCAAAATAAGAGATGGATATTTGTTTTATTTTTCAATTAACTCTTGAATTATTGAGTTTGATAAATATTTTATCTCTTGTGGTAAATGAATGCATGACCTTGTTATTGTATATTAATGTCTCTCCTGAACAGAACAATATTAGTCTACCTCATAAGAAAATATGTTCTTCAAAATTGAGTAAAACTTATCTGTGCACTTTTGTTTAAGTCATATTAATCTGGATAAGATTTCAAGTTGGTCAAGGATGGACCTTAAAGTTCATTGAAAGTAGAGGCATTTCCAACTTGTAGATCCTGTTTGGAAGGAAATCTGACTAAAGGTTGTTTCCCTTCAAAAGGAAATAAAGCTAGTGATAAGTTAGAACTAATCCATTTTTGATTATACTATCTAATGAATATATAGGCAAGATGTGGTTTTGAGTATTTTGTGACATTCATAAATGATTACTCAAAATATGAATATATATTTGATGCATCGTAAGTCTGAATGCTTTGAATAATTCAAGGATTTTCAGACTTAATACGGAGAAGCACCATGAGAATATATTAAATCACTACGATCTGATCGTAGGTAACTAGCACTTCTCTACAAAGTTCATTAGTTACTTATCAAAATGGAAGATTATATCTCAATTGTCTACACCGGAAACTCCATAATATAGTGGTGTGGTAGAAAGAAGAAATAAGTCTCTTTGGGACATGGATAGATTAATGAAGTGTTATTCAGTTTTGCCTTATTCGTTTTTTTTTTGAATATTTCCTAGAAACTGCAAAGTACATTCTGAATTTAGTTTCTTCTAAGTTAGTACCTGTGACATCTATAGAACTGTAGATTGAATGTAAGCTCATGTTCGAATATAGGATTGTCCAGCACATATGCTGAAAGGGAACGCAGGTATGTAAGTTGGAACTAAGAATGGATAGGTGTATGTTTATTGAATATCCAAGAAAACAAATGGAGGTTTATTTTATTATCCTAAAGAAAATAAGGCAATTGTTAAAACAAATGCATTTTTCTAGATAAGGACTGTTCAATAAATCATGTTCCTAGAAGTAAACTAATTTTACAGGAACTAGGTAAAAAAATAACTAGATGTTTAAGAACATCAAAACCCACACGCCGGAATTGACGTTTCATTGCATTTAAGTAGTGGGAGAACGTTAATAGATAAAACATACCGTTGTCGAGTGGGAGTGATGTTTAAACAGTGAACACTATATTAAGAAGTAACTAATATTTCAATACCGTAAGGTAATGAAGGTAATATTAGTAGTACTTCGTCGTAGTGGGAGAATACTAAGGAAAATCATAGTTCGGTGTACACTCTTGGGATAGTTTCGGTAACAGGATCCCTGAAGAGTTTAATACCAAACTAGCTAGTTACGACAAAGTACTACTAGACAAAAATTGCATTTGAAAATAACTTGGCAAGTTCATTTTAGCAAAAGCTTATTGGCAAAGACTTTTAATAGTCGTGCAAAAGGATAGCTGTGAAAGTTATGGATGCATGGTTATGAGTCAAAGTGGGAGCTTGTTAGAGCATATACTATTAACCATGCATTTAGATATAGTATATTCTAATAATTGTCATGGTTAAAAGTCTAAGTGGGAGATTGTTGGGATATATACTATTAACCATGGATTTTGGTTTGGAAATAGTATTTATTATGGAATAATTATTTATTTAAGTTTAACAAAGTTTTAGATAGATCATATATTCGTTTGTGTCCGTTACTTATATAGTAGATGATTTAGTGCATAGAGTTTAGCTTATACACGGAAGATTAAATCATCGGTTCTTATAAGTATAAAGATCATGTTCACAATCTAATGATGGAATTGGACAAACCATCATGAATGATTATAGCACAAGATTAAATATAATTTATCTTGATTATGAGAATGTTAAATTCCGACTTCTTGTGCTAGTAAGTTTTGTATGTATTGAACGGACCAAGTAGAGATAAGTATTTTATACTGACTTAATAAAATAAATTCTCTAGCTATTAAATGTAATTATACTCTTAATCTTAATATAATTATTATTAGTTATGTATATTATTTATTATTTTGATTTACTAAAAGGCAAGATTCTTTTGTGGGTCAATATGCCTAGTAAATTGGACAATGATGATATACATTGGCGAAATAATAAGTAGTTGATGGAATCCATGTCTCGGTCTAGAGATTGATGATACACCTTTATGAAAGTTAATAAGTTTTCATGTGTAAACCCTGCAGGTGGATTTTGTATCCGTCACATGAAATAAGTTAAGCGAAGGTCTAAAGGAAATAATCAATGAATTAAATTGTCAGTAATTTAATTTATTAGATTAGTATCTAAATCTTAACATGGGGAGTTAAATAATGTTTAATGGAAGAATTTCGAAATTGAACTGAGGAGTGCAGTTACGAATTTTTAGTGGAATAATTCGTAATTTATTGTGGTAGTATTAATTTGAATATTTCGAATTAAGTCCATAATAGGAAGCCTCGTTAATTAAATACTGCGGTCCCTGCTGTGACCGAACAATTAGGAATTAAATGGAATTATATTTCTTGGTGGAAAAGTAAGACCCAACAGGTTTAGGAAAAGGCTTTAAACCCTAAAACCTCTGGCTATATAAAGAGGTCTTATTCCATAAGGAGGAAAGAAGTTTTACTACACGATTTTCCTCAAGAAATTTGCCCACATGAGTTTCGCTAATTCTGGGCATTATTCGGGTCACACAGCAGAAGACTGTGGAACTGGAGGATGATCTTGTGGACGGTTTCGCTCTTGCTTGGAGGTTTTTTTCGTGATCGTTGTCACGCTTCAAGAGATAAGTATCGATCTTATGGTTGATTAAAATCTGTGATTATGTGTTGTCTATATTACATGCAAGTGATCCCGACTATTTGCTTCCGCTGTTTATACCTATTTTCTATCACTATCTAATATTTGTGAGGGGATAATTTGTAAAATGTAAAACATGCTCCCAGTAACAACGTTTAGTATTTAACAGTAACGACACTCTCTTGCAGATGATGGAGATAAATTAAAAACTAGATTAGTTGCTTGTCTAAAGAAAAAATATTCATATATAGTATAGACAGCAGTAGTGTAATGAGTTTTGGTCAATTACAAACCCACAGTGAAGATAAACACGGCAGTTGTAACAGCAACAGAGATACAACATGGGAGAAAAAGTATACATTTACTCTTCTTTTCCCTCTGCTAAAGAGTATGTCTCGTTTGCTCTATGTTTATAAAAAACATAGGCGGCTCAAGCACATGTATAGCCTAAAGCCAAAGTTTAATGTGAGTGTGATGACCCAATAGGTCATTTTCAGTTTAAGCCTTTATTTATGTGTTCCGAAACCTCGAATAGCTTCGTTTATCCTTCTTCGATTTGCGTGCGCAGTCCGTGTCTTCTTCCGGAAAAGTTTTATGTGAAAAATTAAAGAAAATGTAAAAATTTAGCCTTAAAAATGGTTTGAGTTGATTATGGTCAATATTTTGTGTAAACAGACCCATATCAGTATTTTGATAGTCCCAATGGTTCTGTATCGCAATTTGGGACTTAAGCGGATGTCCGGAATCGAATTCGGAGTCTCTAAGTTGATTTGTTAGGAACTAGTAATTTGAAAGTTTAAAGAATTCCTAAGTTTGATCGTAGGTTGACTTTGTTGCTAACGGGTTCGAATTTCAGTATCGGAACTTGACATAGGTTCATTTCACTATTTATGACTTGCCTGCAAAATTTGGTGCAAAACGGAGTTGATTTGACGTGATTTGGACATCCAGTTGTAAATTTGCATGTTCTTGAGTTCTTTTTGGAAATATCATTCATTTTTATGTCCAATTTGTAGTTCTAGGCGCGCGAGCGAGTTCGTATGATGTTATTACACTTGTGTGCATATTTGGTTTGAAACCCGAGGGCTTCGTGTGAGTTTAAGATAGGCTACAGAGTGGCTTTTTGACTTAGGCAATTACTGGTTCTGAGTTTTCTGATATTTGGTGCTTTCTTCTTCGCGATTGCGAAGAGTAACCCGAGGTTGGGTGGAAATTCCTCTATGCGAACGTGAGGTTGAGGTCGCGAACACGAAGCAATGGTGTGATCATCCTTCATGAACGTGACCAAAGCTACGCAAACGCAAAGGGTGGAAGGGGGATCAACTGTGTGTTTTATGCGAACGCGATCGAAGAGTCGGGAACGCGAAGGCCAGGGGGCAGATTCATCACGAACGTGTAGGACACCTCGCGAACGCGCATGCCACTTGGGCCGCTGCATATTGCGATCAAGTCAGGCCCTTCACGAACGCGAAGAAGGCCTGACGCCCAATGATTTAAATGTTATAAACACGGTATTTTCTTTGTTTTTCACCATCTTCACAGTAGAGCTCGACTTAGAGGCAATTTTGAAGAGAAATTTCAACCCCAAACTCCGTAGGTTAGTATATGTTAACTCGCCTTCTTCTATTTTCATCAACACCCATTGATTTCTAACCTTAATCTATGCTCTTTCATGGTAGAAAATTAGGGATTTGGGAAGAATTGAATTTTTTTGTAAAATTGATTAGATCTCAAATTGAGGCCGAGTTTCAAAACTAATCACATAAACGATCTCGGGGCTGAAAGGGTAATTGTGTCTTGGTCCGAATCTCGAGTTTTGACCAAGCGAGCCCGGGGTTGACTTTTGAAAAATATATAAAGATCTTATCTTTATCTATTGTAATTGATTTCCCGAGCATTGTTTGATGATATTAAGTCGATTTTGGTTAGATTCGATTGGTTTGGAGGCAGATTTTAGACAAAAGGCTCCGATTGAGCTTTTAGTTGATTGCAGAGCAAGGTAAGTGTTGGGTCTAACCTTGGTTTGAGGGAATTAAGAACCCTTGGATTACTTGTTATGTGAATTACGTGTGTAACAACATATATGCGAGGTGACGAGTATATATACACCGTCAAAGTAATTGTTTCCATGCATTCTCGTATTTCATTAATTATCTGATTCCACGTCTTAACTGTTACATGCCTTAATTGCTTTCTATGCCGTAACTTTTTACTTGTCATTAATTACTCTTGTATTGAAATGTTTGTTTCTTCCATGGTTCCATGATTAACTACTACTTGCCTTAATTGTCTTACTTATACACTTTAAATGTCATATATTTGGCTTGTCTTTTTGCTTTTGAATTAATTGTAGCATTCCTTGACTTGATACGGGGTTTCTTTATTGCTTTGATTTCATATTGTTTTATCGTAGAGATTCTTGTGAATTGAGTTGTTGGATTGATTACAATTATTGAATTTGTTTATGGATCGGGTTGCACGCCGCCACAGTTGTGATACGGTGGAATAAGGGGAGATTTTGACATTGATACGGTGGGATCGGGTTGTGTGCCGCAATAAATTTTATATGTAATTATGATATTGATATGGTCAAATAAGGGAGGATTTTGATATTGATACGGTGGGATCGTGTTGTGCGCGCGATAGTTTTTATATGTGATTTTGATATTGATGCAGTGAAATAAAAGGGGATTGTGTGTATACGATGGGATCAGATTGTGTGCCGCAACGGATTTTGTGTGTTGTACTCATTATTGTATTGTGTTAGCTTTCAGTATTTTTATATGATATTCTGAGGACTTACATTTTTGGATTCATTAATTTCGAGGATTGAGTTTATTTTCATTAATTAACTGCTTTGCCGACATTTTTATAGGCTTGGCACTTACATAGTACATGGATTCAGTTGAATTCATACTACATTCTACACTTCTTATGCAGATTTTGGAGTCGGTCCTAGCGACAGTCAGTCGATTGCTCGGATCTGGTGCTTGATGGAGACTTGAGGTATAGCTGGATGGTGTTCGCAGCCCTGAAGTCCCCTTCTACATTACTCTAGTTGTTTATTTCATTTTAGACAGTTATGCTTTCTTTCAAACTATTATTTGTAGTACTCTAGTCATTCGTGTACTTGTGACACTAGTTCTGGGATTGTATCTGGATATCGACGTTATTTTAAACATATGCCTTATTTTAGTTTATTCAGCTTATTGATTTTCAGTTAAATTTAATTGTTAAAAATGGCTAGTAACTACATCTAATATTGGTTTGCCTAGCAAGTGAAAAGTTAAGTGCCATCACAATCCCGAGGGTGGCAATTTCGGGTTATGACTAGTTGGTATCAGAGCACTAGGTTGCCTATGTCTCACAAGTCACAAGCAAGCTTAGTATAGTCTAGAGGATCGGTACGGAGACGTCTGTACTTATCTTCTACAGGTTATGAAGTTTAGGAAAATTTTCACTTCTTTCCTTCTCTATCATGCGATTTCATTCTATTTTTGATGATTAAAATATTCTATTCTTGTTCCCTCGCATACGGCGAGAACACGCACAACATCTACAGCCATACAGGAGCCGGAGCCCCTTGTGGAAGCTACTATCAGGGGCATAGGTCGAGGCAGAGCCAGAGGTAGAGTTCAGCGTAGAGCTCGAGCAGCAGCACCAGCAGTGGAGCCTTAGATTGATTACGAGGAGGAGGTTCCAACTCAGACTGTACCTGTAGGACCAATTTAGGTCCCGGAGGGGTTGATAGCCACTTTAGTGCTTCAGGAAGCTCTAGTCCGCTTGGTGAGCCTTATGGAGAGTGTGGCCCAGACCGGTGCATTCCTGGTGACACCGGTCGTCTCTCGTACTAGGGGAGGAGTATAGACTCCCGCTTTTCACACCCCGGAGCAGGCGGCTCCCCTATATCAGACTCCAGCAGCCCCGCCAGGCGGGGTGGTTCAGATGGCTGTTACGGCATAGGCCGGTGATAGGTCAGTTATGTCTTCTGAGGCTTTGTTGAGGTTGGATAAGTTTACCAAGCTCTTTTCTATTCATTTTAGTAGTGCATCTTCTGAGGACCCACAGGATTACCTGGACCGCTTCCACGAGGTGTTGCGCAACATAGGTATAGTTGAGACCAATGGAGTTGACTTTGCAGTGTTTCAGATTCCTGGTTCCACCAAGAGACCGTGGAGAGATTATATGTTGACTAGACCAGCTTGTTCGCCTGCACTTACCTGGGATCGATTTTCACAACTATTTCTAGAGAAGTTCATCCCTATCACAGTAAGAGAGGATTACCGTAGGCAGTTTGAGCGTCTTCAGCAGGGTAGTATGACTGTTACCTAGTATGAGACTCGATTTGTGGACTTAGTTCACCACAAAATTATCTTGCTCCCTACTAAGAGGGAGAGGGTAATGAGATTCATTGATGTGCTCACTTTCACTATCAGGCTACATATGGCCAAGGAGACTGTAGATGATATTACCTTCCAGAGGGCTGTAGATATTGCTAGATGGATCGAGATGGTTCGTAGTTAGAAGAGGGGGCCTATGTATGATATGAGGCCTCATTATTCTAGAAATTTCAGTGGTGCCTCATCTAGAGGCAGGGGTACTTTTGATAAAGGCCATCCTCCCAGGCCATTTCAGTCAGCGCTTCAGGCATCTCACAGTACTTCAGGGAGTCGTGGTCCTTGTGTATCTCATTCTAGGTAGCCAGCCTATAGTACAACATCAACTCCTATCAGTGCACCTCCGATCCAGAGTTGTCACCGTGGTTATACGGCCCGTTCGGGTCAGCTTCAACAGCCACAATAGCAGGATGGGTGTTTTGAGTGTGGATGTACTAGTAACATTAGGAGGTTCTATCCGAGATTGTTGGGATGCATACCACAATAGAGTTCTCATGCCATGGTCCCAACACTGGTTGCTCCACCGCCCGCTCAACCAGCTAGAGGTAGGGGCCAAGAAGCCAGAGGTGGAGGTCAAGCCGTTAGAGGTGGAGGTCAGGCCGTTAGAGGTGGAGGCCAGCCAGCTAGAAGTCATCCCAAAAAATGTAGGTTAGAGTGGTGGGGCCCAGTCCTGATTTTAAAATTTCCTTGCTAGACCCGATGTCGAGTCATCTAACGCTGTTATGATAGGTATTTTTCCAGTTTGCCATAGAGATACTTCAGTTCTATTTGATCCGAGCTCTGCTTATTCCTATATGTCATCCTATTTTGCTTCATTTCTAGTTGTGCCTCGTGATTCTTTGAGTGCTCCTGTGTATGTGTCCATGCATGTGGGAGATTCTACTATTGTAGATCGTGTCTATCGCTCATGTATGATTACTATTAAGAGTCTTGAGACTAGTATAGATCTCCTACTTCTTGATATGGTAAAGTTTGACGTTATTTTGGGCATGGATTGGCTATCAACTTATCAGGCTATGTTGGATTGTCACGCCAAGACTGTGACCTTAGCCATGTCAGGGTTGCCTCGATTATAGTGGATAGGGACTCCTGGCCATTGTACCAGTAGAGTTATTTCTTATATGGAGGTACGACATATGGTCGAGAAGGGATGTCTATTATAGTTGGCCTATGTTTGTTATTCGAGTGCGTACGTAGTTTCCTTCCACGGATTCACTACGAGTTGTGCGTGAGTTTCCAAAGGTATTTCCTATAGATCTACCAGGGATGCAACCCGACAGAGATATTGAATTTTGTATTGATTTGGCTTTGGGTACTCTACCCATTTCTATTCCACCATACCGTATGGCCCCGCCGGAGTTGAAGGAATTGAAGGAGCGGTTGTAAGATTTGCTTGATAAGGGATTCATTAGACCTAGTGCCTCCCCTGGGGTGCACCTATGTTGTTTGTGAAGATGTAAAATAGATGGATGATGATGTGTATAAACTATCAGCAGTTGAAAAAAGTCACTACCAAGAACAAGTATCCGTTGCCGAGGATTGATGACTTATTTGATCAATTTCACGATGCCAAAGTGTTTTCGAAGATTGATTTGAGGTCTGGCTACCATCAGTTAAAGATTAGGGCATCTGATGTCTCTAAGATGACTTTCCAGACTCCGTATGAGCATTATGAGTTCCTAGTGATGTCAGTTGGGCTGACAAATGCCCCAATAACATTTACGGATTTGATGAACTGAGTATTCAAGCCCTATTTAGATTTTTTTTGTGATTGTAATCATTGATGATATCTTGATCTACTCCTGCAGTCGAGAAGATCATGAGCAGCATCTTCGGATCGTACTTCAGACCCTGAGAGATAGTCAATTATATGCCAAGTTTTCAAAGTGTGAGTTTAAGTTAGACCCAGTCGCCGTTTTGGGGCATATTGTATCGACAGAGGGCATAAAAGTGGATCTTAAGAAGATTGAGGCAGTTCAGAACTTGCCTAGACCTACTTCAGCTACAGAGACTCGGAGTTTCCTGGGTTTGGCAGGTTCGTGGATGGGGTTTCATCCCTAGCTACCCCATTGACTAGATTGAACCAGATGGGTGCTCCATTTAGGTGGTCGAATTAGTGTCAGTTGAGCTTTCAGAAGCTCAAGACTGCTTTGACTATGACACCAGTGTTGGTGTTGCCCACAGGTTTAGAATCCCACATGGTGTATTGTGATGCATCTCATATTAGGCTCGGTGCAGTATAGATGAAGGATAGTAGGGTGATTGCCTACGCGTCACAGAAGTTGAAGATTCATGAGAAAAGTTACCATGGTCATGATCTAGAATTGGCAACAATTGTTCATACACTGAAGATTTGGAGGCATCATCTCTACGGCGTGTCGTGTGTGGTGTTCATGGATCATCAAAGTCTATAGTATTTTTTCAAGCAAAAGAATCTCAACTTGAGGCAGATGGGGTAGTTGAAGTTGTTGAAAGAATATGATATCACCATTTTGTATCTTTCTGGGAAGGCCAATGTGGTGGCCGATGTCTTAAGTAGAAAGGCTGTGAGTATGGGTAGACTTGCATATATTCCAGTTGGAGATAAGCCGCTTGCATTAGATGTTTAGACTTTGGATAATCAGTTCGTGCGGTTAGATATTTTGGAGCCCAGTCGTATTCTAGCTTGCATAGTCTCTCGATCTTCTTTGTATGAGCATATCGGAGAGTGTCAGTATGATGACACCCATTTGATTGTCCTTAAGGACACGGTGCGACACGATGGTGCCAAGCAATTTTTTCTTGGAGATGATGGGGTTATGCGGATGCAGGGTCGTATTTGTGTGCCCAATATGGATGGGCTTCGTGAGTTGATTCTTGAAGAGGCCCACAGTTCTCGGTATTCCATTCACCTAGGTGCCGCCAATATGTATCAGTACTTGCAGTAGCATTATTGGTGGAGGAGAATAAAGAAGAATATAATTGTATATGTAGCTCGGTGCCTGAATTGTCAGCAAGTAAAGTACGAGCATCAGAGGCCTGGTTGTTTGCTTCAAAGGCTAGAGATTCCTTAGTGGAGGTGGGATCATATTACTATGGATTTTATTGTTGGTCTCCCACAGACTCAGAAGAAGTTCGGTGCAGTATAGGTCATTGTGGACAGGTTGACCAAGTCGGCATATTTCATTCCAGTGGCAATTACCTATTCTTTATAGCAATTAGCTATGATCTACATCTGTGAGATTGTCCGTCTTCATGGTCTGCTCATGTCCATCATTTCTAATCAAGGTATGTAGTTCACCTCGCACTTCTAGAGGGCCGTACAATGTGAGTTAGGCACACGGGTAGAGTTGAGTACATTATTTCACCCCAAGACAGACGGACAGTCTGAGCACACTATTTAGATATTGGAGGATATGCTTCGCAGCACCGTTATGGATTTTGGGGCTTCTTGGGATCAGTTCGTGCCGCTTGCAGAGTTTTCCTACAACAACAGCTATCGGTCGAGCATTCAGATAGCTCCCTATGAGTCATTATAGGGGAGGCGGTTCTGTTCGCCAATTGGTTAGTTTGAGCTCGGAGAGTCTAGGATTTTGGGTACCAATTTGGTTCAGGATGCCTTGGAAAAGGTCAAGATTATTCAGGATCGACTTTGCACCACTCAGTCTAGGCAGAAGATTTTACCGACCTTAGAGTTTTCGATGTTGCATTCATGGTTGGGGAGAGGGTATTGCTTCGGGTTTCACGCATGAATGGTGTGATGAGGTTCGAAAATAAAGGTAAGTTGAGCCCTAGGTATATCAGACCCTTTGAGATTCTTGAGAGAGTTTGTGAGGTGGCCTATAGAATGGCATTGCCACCTAGTTTATCAGCAGTCTATCTGGTGTTCCATGTGTCCATGCTCTAGAAGTATTACGGTGATCCGTCTCATGTGTTAGATTTCAGCTCAGTCCAATTGGACAAGGATTTGACTTATGAGGAGGAGCCGGTGACCATCCTAGCTCGACAAGTTAGGAAGTTGAGGCCTAAGAGTTATCCTTCAGTTAGAGTACAATGGAGAGGTCATTCTTCATAGGATATTGTGATGACACCTAGTATCTAAGACTAGGTAAGCCTAAAAAACATGTGAAATATAAATGAAATAACAAATAAACTCTCAAATACTCAACAATTTTAATACAGAAAACTCCACAACTCAGCATTTACAATTCCCCAAAACCTGGTGATACCGAGTCGCTCTAGATACAGTGCGGAACACTCCTATACATCTCTGTAAAGATATAAAGAAATAAGAAAGGAACAGGATAGAAGGGAACTCCAAGGTCTGCGGATGCCGACAGGTATACCTTGAAGTCTCCTAACTGGGCTCGCCTCAGTGGTGCCTGGACTGGTAGGAGGTACCCTGATCTGCAAAAAAGATGTGCAGAAGCGTAGCATGAGTACACCACAACCGTATCCAGTAAGTTCCAAGCCTAACCTCGGTAGAGCAGGGACGAGGTCAGGTCAGGGCCCTACTGAAAATATAATAAGAGACAAGGCAGAAGATATAATAAGATGACATGGAAGTGAAACAATAAGAGTTCATGGAAGGTAATAGAACGTAATCAAAGAAAAACAACTAAAACATGAAAATAAGAAGGAATCTTACAAGTTAAGGAAACAACAACAACAACAAAAAACAACAAATAGAGGAAAAATCAACAGGGGCACTCCCGAGGTACCACCTCGTAGTTTCAAGAGTAAATGTCTCACAATCTTTCTTAATACCACCCATGCGTATCAATAATCACAACGACACGGTAGAAACCTCGTGCCACAATAACAATCCGCACGGCAAAAACCTCGTGCCACAATAAACAATCCGCACGGCAGAAACCTCGAGCCACAATAACAACCCGCACGGCAGAAACCTTGTGCCACAATAAACAATCCGCACAACATTAACCTCGTGCCACAATAACGACCCGCACGGCAGAAACCTCATGCCTCAACCAAACAATCATCTCAACAATAATTACAAAAACCAAAACATAACAATTGAAACAATGATATTTCAAGCAAAAGAATCCCACAGTTAAATAATAAATACGGAATCAAGGAAGCAGGAAATTCAACTAAGCATGTTGTACAATTTGCAAATAAGAGATAAGACACATAGACATGTGAAATTAGGCTAAACATGACGACTACACATGCTAGAGCAACTCAATTAAGGATATAAAAGGGAAACTTGTATACAGATAAAATCGAAGAGTCAAATTTTACAACATTCCATAGTCCGTTTCCAGAAGGTTCGAGGCAAAGCTCGAGGTACGACCCCGAAGGTTTCCTATGTTCAACCTCGGGGAAGTGCAAATCGGCGGCTATGTTGGAAAAGCGGGAGATTCCCAAGGCACGTTGTTAGAGCTGACCAGGTCTACTAGACTAGTATATGTCCATACCATGGCATTAAATGGATGTACCAACCGCATATTTTTGTAATAAATGCACATGTACTATGTTGGGATTCCCCCTCATATATAAAGGAGACCCTTATCATTTTGTAGCACACACATGATATTGAATAGAAGAATAAGAACATTCTCTGCTCTCTAACTTAAACAGTCTCCATTGTCCTCTCTTTGATTTATTGCTTACATTGATTGTGTTTCATTGATTGTTCTTCATTTATTACTCATCATTGATCATAAAGAGCCATTATTGAGGCCCTTAGAACTGTTAGTCCTTCATTGATCACCCCCAGTCAAGCTCGTGAGCTGGACCTCGAGGCCCAGCATAGGCTAGCCCGAGACCCTGATGTAAGGCCCCGTAAAATTTCTACTTAAAAACCTGAAACTCGTGTTGCCAATTTATGATCATGTGTTAGCAGTTTGGACCCTTTGGATTGATCTGTGCATTAAAACGTTAAAGAATAGTATTTTCCAGAAAAGTGCAATTCTGCGGTCAACTATGCGGTCGCATAATAGCTATGCGGACCGCATAGTTGCCGAAGAATAAGGAAGTGTGATGGTTAATTTTGAGGTAAACTATGCGGCCAATTATGCGATCGTATAGTCGATATGTGGGCCGCATGGTCATCTCATAATCCCCTTGGAATTTTTGCGAGGGGCAGCTCTGCTGTGCATTGTGCGACCGTAGAACAGGTATGTGGACCGCATTCTTGTCGCATACCCAGGTAGTTTGTTCAGGTTTTTGGGAGCATTTTTGCGGTCCATTCTGCGAGCCGCATGTCAACTTTATGCAACTGCAGATCTGAGTCGAGGCTCCAGATTTCTTGATTTTAAACCCGAACCCCTGTTGTTATATCCTGTGCAATATTTCATTTTGAGCCTATTTCCTGGTGCTTTTAGAGTGAGAGGGAGGGTCTAAGAGAGGGAAAATGCCTTTCATCAAAATTGCTCCACAAATCCTTGTTAAAACATTGAAGATAATCAAGTGGGGCACCTAAACCTTCATCCCAGGAGGTAAGACTTCATCACCTCAGTTATTAATTTTATACATAGTTATGAGGGGTCATTAGTGAGGTCATTCATGGGGATAAGGGTGATTGCATTGCATGCATGTCTTCTTAGAAGATATGAGGAAACTATAAATAGAGAGGCATGGGGAATGGGCTAGTGTAATCTTGCATAAAAGGACCATAAGGCCTTAATGAACACTCAATGCTTGATAAAATGCTCAAGTGAGCTTAGATTATGATCTTTTCGTGATTATGGATTCGATTGTGCTACATTGCAAATAGATTGAAGTTCGAACAACACCGGTATTAGCTCTGCCAGAGGGTACAGAGGGATTTGTGGTGTATTGCGATGCTTCAAGGATCGGGCTTGGGTGTGTGTTAATGCAACACGACAAGGTTATAGCCTACCTTTCTAGGCAACTTAAGAATCATGAAAAGAGCTATCCAACCCATGACTTAGAGCTTGTGGCAGTGGTGTTTGCGCTAAAGATTTGGCGACATTATTTGTATGGGGTCCATGTGGATGTATTTATGGATCACAAGAGCCTTCAATATATTTTCAAGCAGAAGGAGTTGAATCTGAGACAAAGAAGATGGCTAGAGTTACTCAATGACTATGACATTGATATTCTCTATCACCCGGGAAAGGCTAATGTTGTGGCGGATGCTCTTAGTTGAAAATCTATGGGAAGTTTGGCTCATTTAGAGGCACATCAAAGGCTGTTGGCTAGGGAGGTACACCAGTTGGCTAGTTTGGGAGTTCGCCTTGCAGACTCTAATGAAGGAGGAGTGATTGTGCAGAATAGGGCTGAATCCTCGCTTGTAGCAGAGGTGAAGGAGAAGCAATTTGACGATCCATTATTAGCACAACTGAAAGAGGGGATTCATAAAAAAAAGATCACAACTTTTTCCTTTTGAATGGATGATAGTACCCTACGGTACCAAGGCCGTCTATGAGTCCCAGATATTGATGGCCTTCGGGAAAGGATCATGGCAGAATCTCACACTTCCAGGTATTCCGTGCACCCAGGGTCTACGAAAATGTATCATTATCTCAAGGAAGTTAATTGGAGGAACAACATGGAAAAGAAGGTGGCGGACTTTGTGGCAAGATGTCCGAACTGTTAGCAAGTGAAGGCCGAACATCAAAGGCCCGGTGGATTGGCCCAATGCATAGAAATTCCAATGTGGAAATGGGAGATGATCAACATGGATTTTGTGGTAGGATTACCACACACTCCGTGCAAGTTCGACTCAATTTGGGTAATCGTATACCGACTCACGAAATCAGCACACTTCTTGCTAGTTAAATCTACCAACACAGCGAAATAGTATGCTCACTTATATATCAGGGAAATAGTCAGGTTACATGGCACTCCAGTCTCAACCATTTCAGATCGAGGGGCTCAGTTCACAACCAACTTTTGGAAGAAATTTGAGCAAGGTTTGGGAACGCAGGTAAATCTTAGCACAACTTTTCACCCGCAAATCGACGAGCAAGCAGAGAGGACTATTCAGACGATTGAGGACATGTTACATGATTGTACCCTCGATTTCAAAGGGAGCTGGGATGATCATTTGCCACTCACAGAGTTTTCTTATAACAACAGCTTTCATGCTAGTATCCAGATGGCACCGTTTAAAACATTGTATGGTAGGAGATGTAGATCTCCCATTGGGTGGTTCGAAGTTGGAGAAGCTGAAATGATAGGGCCGGACCATGTGCATCAGGCTATGGAGAAAGTCAAGATTATCAAGGACAGGTTGAAAACTGCTCAAAGTCGCCAAAAGTCTTATTCAGATGTTCATTGCAGAGATTTGGAGTTCAAAGAAGATGATTGGGTATTTTTGAAGGTTTCCCCCATGAAGGGTATCATGCGGTTTGGAAAGAAAGGAAAATTGAGTCCGAGGTATGTTGGACCGTACAGAATAATTCAGAGGATTGGTCAGGTGGTGTACAAGCTCGAGCTGCCAGCCGAGATGTCATTGGTACACCCAGTCTTCCATGTGTCTATGTTGAAAAAGGTAATGGGAGATCCATCTACTATTGTTCCAGTTGGAACTATTAAGGTTAATGAAGATCTGTCTTATGAAGAAGTTCCAGTTGCCATTCTTGACAGGCAAGTAGAGAAATTGAGAAATAAGGAAATTGCCTCCGTGAAAGTGTAATGGCGGAACCAGCAGGTTGAAGAAGCCACTTGGGAAGCAGAGGATGAAATGAGAAAGAAGTACCCACATTTGTTTATATATCCATGTAATAGCTTTTTATGCATTTGGTCCCCATGAACTCCTCACTTTTGATTTGGTCTATGTAAAACTGTTCCATTTTGGTTATATATATTGCATATGCGGCCATGGTTGGTGTTGTACAAGCTATGTTATGTCCATGGAACATGTATATGCTATTAGGATATGTTTCTGGGGCCCTCTAATAGGTGGATAGGCCTAGGTACAAAGGAAACTCTAGCAAAATTTTTGGAAATTTAGGGAGTTAGCCAAATTTGGAGCTGTTAATATGTTTCATGTTATGAAAAGCATAGGTTGCATAAAGATTGGTAATAAATGAACCTTGATCCTCATTCAAGGACGAATGATCTTAAGTGGGGGAGGATGCAAGGCCCCGTGAAATTTCTACTCAAAAGCCAAAATCTCGTGGTGCCAAGTTAGGATCATGTGTTAGAAATTCATAAATTGCTCGCCGCGCTCCAGACCCTTTGGATTGATCTGTGCATTAAAAAGTTAAAGAATTATGTTTTACAAAAAAGTGCGATTTTGCGGTCAACTATGCAGTCGAATAATAGCTATGCGGACTGCATAGTCGCCGCAGAGTCAGGTAGTATGATGGTTAATTTTGAGGTCAACTATGCGGCCAATTATGCGATCACATAGTCGATGTGCGGGTCGTATGGTTATCACATAATTCCCCTGGAATTTTTGCGAGGGGAAACTCTACGGTGCATTGTGCGACCGCAGAACAGGTATGCAGACCGCATTCTTGTCGCATACCCATGCAGTTTGTTCAGGTTTTTGGGAGCATTTTTGCGGTCCATTCTGCGAGCCGCATGTCAACTTTGCGATCGCATATGCGACCGCAGATCTGAGTCGGGGCTTCAGATTTCTAGATTTTAAACCTGAACCCCTGTTGCTATATCCTGTGCAATAGCTCATTTTGAGCCTATTTCCTGGTGCTTTTAGAGTGAGAGGGAGGGTCTAAGAGAGGGGAAGTACCTTTCATCAAAATTGCTCCACAAATCCTTGTTAAAACATTGAAGATAATCAAGTGGGGCACCTAAACCTTCATCCCAGGAGGTAAGACTTTATCACCTCAGTTCTTAATTTTATACATAGTTGTGAGGGGTCATTAATGAGGTAATTCATGGGGATAAGGGTTATTGCATTGCATGCATGTGTTCTTAGAAGATATGGGGAAATTATAAATAGAGAGGCATGGGGAATGGGCTAGTGTAATCTTGCATGAAAGGACCATAAGGCCTTAATGAACACTCAATGCTTGATAAAATGCTCAAGTGAGCTTAGATTATGATCTTTTCTGATCATAGGTTCGATTGTGCTACATTGCTTAAATAGATTGAAATGCGAATATTCCGGAACATTATAGGATTAAGGAAAACTTTATTGAGGTATGTATGGCTAAAACCCCCTTTTATTAGAGATTGCGCTCCGTTGGCATTTACGCAAATGTGGTAAGATTAGAATTGGTTGATGTATTGATTATTATTTCACATGAATTGATTTGCAATTATATATATACATGAAGGGTGTGCCTCAATGTGTGTAGTGTACTATTCTTGATATTTGGAGATGTGCGAAGAATACGAATCATGTGTTGAAATACCTAGGCTATAAGCCAAGATTAAAACTGAGATTGTCATGCTAATTATGAAATCTTACCTATGCTTGCAACTTGAATTGCTTTGGTATATGCCTATGATCATAAATTGCGAGGTTGACATTGAAAGTGGAAATGATGTGATAATTGTGGCCCAAAGTGCCAATGAATTGATATGATGTATATGAAATAAAGATTCAAATGAGTTGATTAATGATAAAGGAACAACGCCTAGGTAAGGTATCCTAGCCGATCGGGCCGTGATTGGACACCATGCCGTACACATGGTGGTAATGTGCTGATATTAAATTCCGGAAAGAAAGGAAATGAAATGGTGATTGAGGTATATGTCTCAAATGAAACAACCTAGTCGATCGGGTCATGATCGGACTCCGCTCAAGATAGCGGTGGTATTGAGAACAATGATGAACATGTGAAAGAAATGCCCCAAACTAAAGTTATGGAAATTGTGTGAAAGATTATATGATTCTCTTATTGATGATGTGGTGTCCGGTTAAAACCTTTGATCGTCTCTTATGATTTCTTTGTTCTTACATGATAGTTCTTTCTAATAAAATGGTGTTTAGTTATACATACTAGTACTATTCCATGGTACTAACGTCCCTTTTGCCGGGAGCGTTACATTTTTAAATGAATGTAGGTGGATTCATAGCGGATAATGCCGATCGCGCGTAGCGGAGTATCCTCTTCTTAAATTCTTGGTGAGCCCCTTTCTCCTTAAAGGGGTTATGTGGTACATCTTTTGTTATAGATATCCACTTTTGAGGTACAACCGAGGCCTTGTTGCTGGCATTGTCATACTTGTGTTTTCTATCTTTAGAGGCTCTGTAGACGTTTGTATGGGTTATGTACGGGTGTTGGATCGGTCTCTGAACAAAGTTGTAATCTGAAACTCTTATTTCTCTAAATTGTAATTATATGAAATCTTGGAAACTTAACTACGGTTTAAGGTTGCGATATGATATGATCTATCAATGTTGAATGTACTATCTTTCTTATTGTCCAAGTAAGCAAAAACATGTTTCCCTTAGTCTTATTGAGTTGGGTAGAAAGTGTTTGATAAGGCTTGCTCAGTTGAGTTCACTCGATTGAGCGTCGGTCGGCCTCCCGAGGTTGGGGCATGACAAACTTGGTATTAGAGCCTAAGGATTTAAAGTGTCCTAGGATGTCTCGAGCCGTGCCTAGTAGAGTCCTTCTTATCGGTGTGTAATCGACCACACCTATAAGTTGGAGGCTACTTGGGCATTTAGCAATAACAGCCTTCTTTGATATTCTGGATATGTGGCGAAAAACATGTCATGAAACTATTCCCTCTCTAATTAGTGCATTGTTCTATCTTTCAGTAAATGACACCTAAGAAGAAAGCGAGAATTGGCCAAGAAGCCAATGCCACCTCTGGAGTGGCTGACGATTCACTGCTTGATACTGCAGGTGATAGTAATCGCCCTGCTATCACCCTGCCTAGTTCATCAATTCCAGAGCAGACTACCCCAGTTCCTACACCTGCAGAGGGTACCGCTATCCCTCTAATTGATACTCTTGTTCCGCCTCCAGCCCCAGCTTCCGATTCTAGTATATCTGATGGGAATCTTATGGGAGCTATTCAGATGTTGACTCATCTAGTGGCCTCTCAGGACCAGAGACCAAATGCTGAACCTAGTTCATCTAGCCAGCAAGGGGAATCCACCAGCTCCAAGGTGAACAAATTTCTTCAGTTAGACCCTCAAGTGCTTTCGGGTGCCAATCTAGAAGAAGACCCTCAGGATTTTATTGATTAGATGCACAAGACCCTCATGGTTATGCGTGCAACTGAGACAGAGGGAGTAGAGTTGGCTGCCTATCGTCTGAAAGGGGTGGCCTATTCGTGGTTTGAGTTGTGGGAAGATTCTTGTGAGGAGGGGAGCCCTCCGGCAAGGTGGAGCGAGTTTGCCGATGCCTTTATAGATTATTTCCTACCGTCTGAGACAAGGGCAGCCCGTGCAGTAGAGTTTGAAAATCTAAAGCAAGGTAGCGGAAGTGTGTGGGAGTACCACATGGAGTTTGCTCGCCTGTCCAAGTATGCCGTTCATATGTTGCCTACGATGGAGGCCAGGGTGCGCTGGTTTGTTCAGGGCCTTAATCCTTTGACTATTAATAAGGATTCTACGACTGCATTGAATTTCGACATGAATTATGGGAAGATGGTAGCATTTGCTCAGCCACAGAGAACCGTAAAATGAAGAACATAATGGAAAGAGAGGGTAACAGTAAGGCCCGGTCTACGGGCAACATGAGAGAGTCATTAGGTGGGGGAAGATCAGCCTTTAGGGGAGGATCATCAGGGCCGTCCCAGTCTGTTGCACAGTCTTCAGCCAATGCATCATCATCAGGGCCTAGCCAGCAGTAGTGGAGTCGTTTCAGGCCCGGTCAGGGCAACAAGGGATTCCACCAGCGGGGTCGGTCAGGAGAGACATCCCAGCAGTAGTAGAGGTTCCTATGCCCTAGGTGCGGGAAGATGCACTCAGGGACTTGCTATTTGGAGTTGCCTATATGCTATAGATGTGGGATGAGGGGTTATATTCAGAGGCATTATCGTGTATCTAGCCAGGGAGTGGGTAGGGGCACAATTCAGTCATCCAGTTCAACAGCTGCTACATCTTCAGCCCCCTCTCCAGCTCGAGGTGCCCCAATACCCGCAGGGCGTGGTGCAACCAGGGGTGGTGCACAGAGTTCAGGAGGACCTATCCGGTTCTATGCTATGAGTGGTCGCCAGACCGTAGAGGCTTCTCCAGATGTTGTTACAGGTATTCTGACTGTCCAATCTCATGATGTGGATGCACTTATTGACCCTGGTTCCACCTTGTCCTATGTTATACCTTTTGTTGCTATGGAATTTGGAATAGAACCGGATCAGCTTCATGAGCCATTTTTGGTTTCTACTCTAGTTGGTGAGTCAATTACAACTGCTCAAGTTTATAGAGTTTGTGTTGTTACGGTACGGGGTAGGGATACCATGACTGATCTTATTAAATTAAGGATGGTCGACTTTCATATAATAATGGGAATGAATTGGCTTTATTCATGCTTTGCCAAACTTTATTGTCGTACTAGAACCATGAGGCTTGAATTTCCTAATGAGCCTATTGTCGAATGGAAGGGAGATAATGTAGTGCCTAAAGGTCGGCTTATTTCTTCCCTTAAGGCCGCTAAGATGATCAAGAAAGGGTGTATCTATCATTTAGTTCGGGTTACGGACACCAATGCCGAGGCGCCTAGCCTTGAGTCCGTGCCAATTGTGAATGGATTTCCGAATGTCTTTCCAGATGAACTCCCTAGGATTCCACCAGACAGGGAGATCGATTTTGGGATCGATGTGATGCCAGGTACATAGCCTATATCAATTCCACCTTACAGGATGGCACCGACAGAATTAAAAGAGCTAAAGGAACAACTGAAGGATTTGCTAGAGAAAGGTTTCATCCGGCCGAGTGTGTCGCCGTGGGGCGCACCGGTCTTGTTTGTAAGGAAGAAAGATGGGTCGCTACGGATGTGTATTGACTACAGGTAACTCAACAAGGTCACAATCAAGAATAAATATCCTCTACCAAGAATAGATGACTTGTTTGATCAATTGCAAGGTGCTACGTGTTCTCAAAAATTGGCTTGCGGTCCGGGTATCATCAATTGAAGATAAGGGAGCAGGATATTCCAAAAACAGCTTTTAGGGCTCAGTATGGGCATTTTTATTTCTAGTGATGTCTTTTGGGCTAACAAATGCCCCAACAACTTTCATGTATCTTATTAATCGAGCCTTCAAGCCTTTTCTAGACTCCTTTGTGATAGTGTTCATTGACGATATTCTTGTGTATTCCCGAAGTCAGTAGGACCATGCTGACCATCTCAGGGCAGTTCTACAGACTCTTCAGCAACATCAATTATATGCAAAATTTTCAAAATGTAAATTTTGGCTTGAATTTGTCGAGTTATTGGGTCATGTCGTCTTCAGGGAAGGAATTATGGTTGATCCTAAAAAGATTGCAGCAGTGAAGAATTGTCCTAGACCTACCACTCCAACAGCGATTCGCAGTTTCTTAGGTTTGGCTGCATACTACAGGAGATTTATGTGTGTGTGTGTGTGGGGGGGGGGGGGTTTCTACTCTTGCCTCTACATTGACTAAATTGATGCAGAAAGCAGTTAAATTCCAATGGTCCGATGCTTGTGAAAGGAGTTTCCAAGAATTGAAATCAAGATTGACCACAACACCGGTATTAGCCCTGCCAGAGGGTACAATGGGATTTGTGGTGTATTGCGATGTTTCAAGGATCAGGCTTGGGTGTGTGTTAATGCAATAGGGCAAGGTTACAGCCTACATTTCTAGGAAACTCAAGAATCATGAAAAGACATACCCAACCCATGACTTAGAGCTTGCGACTCATATAGAGGAATATCAGAGGCCGTTGGCCAGGGAGGTTCACCAGTTGGCTAGTTTGAGAGTTCACCTTGCGGACTCTAATGAATGAGGAGTGATTGTGCAGAATAGGGCTGAATCATCGCTTGTAGCAGATGTGAAGGAGAAGCAATTAGACAATCCATTATGAGCACAACTGAAAGAGGGGATTCATAAACATAAGATCACTGCTTTTTCCTTTGGCATGGATGATGGTACCCTACAGTACCAAGGCCGCCTATGTGTCCCGGATATTGATGGCCTTCGGGAAAGGATCATAGCGGAAGCTCACACTTCCAGGTATTCCGTGCACCTAGGGTCTACAAAAATGTATCATGATCTCAAGGAAGTTTATTGGTGGAACAACACGAAAAAGGAGGTGGCGGACTTTGTGGCAAGATGTCCGAACTGTCAGTAAGTGAAGGCCGAACATCAAAGGCCCGGTGGATTGTCCCAAAGCATAGAAATTCTAATGTGGAAATGGGAGATGATCAACATGGATTTTATGGTAGGGTCACCGCGGACTCCGTGCAAGTTCGACTCAATTTGGGTAATCGTGGACCGAGTCACCAAATCAGTGCACTTTTTGCCAGTTAAATCTACCGATAAAGCGGAACAATATGCTTAGTTTTATATATGGGAATTAGTCCGGTTACATGGCACTCCAGTCTCAATCATTTCAGATCGAGGGGCTCAGTTCACAGTTAACTTTTGGAAGAAATTTCAACAAGTTCACCCGCAAACCGACGGGCAAGGAAAGCGGACTATTCAGATGCTTGAGGACATGTTACGTGCTTGTACTCTCGATTTCAAAGGGAGCTGTGATGATTATTTTCCACTCATAGAGTTTGCTTATAACAACAACTTTCATACTAGTATCCAGATGGCACCGTTTGAAGCATTGTATGGTACGAGATGTAGATCTCCCATTAGGTGGTTCAAAGTTGGAGAAGCTAAATTGATAGGGCCGAACCATGTGCATCAGGCTATGGAGAAAGTCAATATTATAAAGGAAAGGTTGAAAACTGCTCAGAGTCGCCAAAAGTCTTATTCGGATGTTCGTCGCAGAGATTTGGAGTTCAAAGAAGATGATTGGGTATTTTTGAAGGTTTCCCCCATGAAGGGTATCATGCGGTTTGGAATGAAAGGAAAATTGAGTCCGAGGTATGTTGGACCTTACAGAATCATTCAGAGGATTGGTCAGGTGGCGTACAAGCTCGAACTGCCACCTGAGATGTCATTGGTACACCCAGTCTTCCATGTGTCTATGTTGAAAAAGGTAGTGGGAGATCCTTCCACTATTGTGCCAGTTGGAACTATTAAGGTTAATGAAGAACTGTCTTATGAAGAAGTTCCAGTTGCCATTCTTGACAGGCAAATCCGGAAATTGAGAAATAAGGAAATTGCCTCCGTGAAAGTGTTATGGCAGAACCAGTAGGTTGAAGAAGCCACTTGGGAAGCAGAGGAAGAAATGAGAAAGAAGTACCCACATTTGTTTGTATATCCATGTAATAGCTTTTTATGCATTTTGTCCCCATGAACTCCTACCTTTTCATTTGATCTATGTAAAACTGTTCCATTTTGGTTATATAAGTTGCCTATGCGGCCATGATTGGTGTTGTACAAGCTATGTTATGTCCATGGAACATGTATATGCTATTAGGATATGTTTCTAGGGCCCTCTAACAGGTGGATAGGCCTTGGTACAAAGGAAACTCTGGCGAAATATTTGGAAATTTAGGGAGTTAGCCAAATTTGGGGCGTTTGATATGTTTCATGTTATGAAAGTAGAAGTTTCATAAAGATTGGTAATAAGTGAACCTTCATACTTATTCAAGGATGAATGATCTTAAGTGGAGGAGGATGTAAGGCCCCGTGAAATTTCTACTCAAAAACCCGAATCTCATGGTGCCAAGTTAGGATCATGTGTTAGAAATTTATAAATTGCTCGCCGCGGTTCAGACCCTTTAGATTGATCTCTGCATTAAAAAGTTAAAGAATAGTGTTTTCCAGAAAAGTGCAATTCTGCGGTCATATGCGGTTGCATATTAGCTATGTGGACTGCATAGTCGCCTCAGAGTCAAGTAGTGTGATGGTTAATTTTGAGGTCAACTATGCGGCCAATTATGCGATTGCATAGTCTATATGCGGGTCGTATGGTCATCGCATAATCCCCTTGGAATTTTTGCGAGGGGCAGCTCTGCGGTGCATTCTGCGACTGCAGAACAGGTATGCGGACCGCATTCTTGTCGCATACCCAGGCAGTTTGTTCAGGTTTTTGGGAGCATTTTTGCGGTCCATTCTGCAGGCCGCATGTCAACTTTGCGATCGCATATACGACCACAAATCTGAGTCGGGGCTCCAGATTTCTAGATTTTAAACCTGACCCCCTGTCGTTATATCCTGTGCAATAACGCATTTTGAGCTTATTTCCTAGTGCCTTTAGAGTGAGAGGGAGGTTCTAAGAGAGGGAAGGTGCCTTTCATCAAAATTGCTCCACAAATCCTTGTTAAAATATTGAAGATAATCAAGTGGGGCACCTAAGCCTTCATCCTAGGAGGTAAGACTTCAACACCTCAGTTGTTAATTTTATACATAGTTATGATGGGTCATTAGTGAGGTAATTCATGGGGATACGGATGATTGCATTGCATGCATGTGTTCTTAGAAGATATGGGGAAACTATAAATAGAGAGGCATGGGGAATAGGCTAGTGTAATCTTGCATAAAAGGACCATAAGACCTTAATGAACACTCAATGCTTGATAAAATGCTCAAGTGAGCTTATGTTATGATCTTTTCCTGATTATGGATTCGATTGTGCTACATTGCTTAAATAGATTGAAGTGCGAACATTCTGGAACATTATAGGATTAAGGAAAGTTTTATTGAGGTATGTATGGCTAAAACCCCTTTTTATTAGAGATTGAGCTCCGTTGGCATTTACAGAAATGTGGTAAGATTAGAATTGGTTGATGTATTGACTGTTATTTCACATGAATTGGTTGCAATTATATATATACATGAAGGGTGGACCTCAATGTGTCTAGTGTACTATTCTTGATATTTGGAGATGTGCGAAGAATACGAATCATGTGTTGAAATGCCAAGGCTATAAGCCAAGATTACAATTGAGATTGTCATACTAATTATGAAATCTTACCTATGCTTGCAACTTGAATTGCTTTGGTATATGCCTATGATCATAAATTGCAAGGTTGACATTGAAAGTGGAAATGATGTGATAATTGTGGTCCAAAGTGCCAATGAATTGATATGATGTATATGAAATAAAGACTCAAATGAGTTGATTAATGAGAAAGGAACAACGCCTAGGTAAGGCAACCTAGCCGATCGGGCTGTGATCGGACACCAGGCCGAATATATGGTGTTAATGTGCTGATATTAAATTCTGAAAAGAAGGGAAATGAAATGGTGATTGAGGTATATGTCTCAAATGAGACAACCTAGTCGATCGGGTCGTGATCGGACTCCGCTCAAGATAGCGGTGGTATTGAGAACAATGATGAACATATGAAAAAAATTCCCCAAACTAAAGTTATGGAAATTGTGTGAAAGATTATATGCTGCTCTTATTGATGATGTGGTGTCTGGTTAAAACCTTTGATTGTCTCTTGTGATTTCTTTGTTCTTACATGATAGTTCTTTCTAATAAAATGGTGTTTAGTTATACATACTAGCACTATTCCATGGTACTAACATCACTTTTGTCGGGGGCACTACATTTTTAAATGAATATAGGTGGCTTCATAGCAGATAGTACTGATTGCGTGTAGCAGAGTATCCTCTTCCCAAAGTCTTGGTGAGCTCTTTTCTCCTTCAAGGGTTTATGTGGTACATCTTTTGTTATAGATATCCAATTTTGAGGTACAGCCGAGGCCTTGTTGTTGGCAGTGTCATACTTGTCTTTTGTATCTTTAGAGGCTCCGTAGACATTTGTATGGGTTATGTATGGGTGTTGGATGGGTCTATGAACTTGGTTGTAATCTTAAACTCTTGTTTCTCTAAATTGTAACAGTATGAAATCTTGGAAACTTAACTACAGTTTAAGACTGCGATATGATATGATCTGTCAATGTCGAATGTACCATCTTTCTTATTGTCTAAGTGAACGAAAACATGTTTCCCTTAGTCTTATTGAGTTGGGTAGAAAGTGTTTGATAAGGCTTGCTCAGTTGAGTTCACTCGATTGAGCGTCTGTCACTCCTCTCGAGGTTGGGGCGTGATAAACTTGGTATCAGAGCCTACGGTTTTAAAGTGTCCTAGGATGTCTCGGAGCCGTGCCTAGTAGAGTCCTTCTTATAGGTGTGCAATCGACCACATCTATAAGTTGGAGGCTACTTGGGCATTTAGGAATAACACCCTTCTTTGATATTGTAGTTCGTGCGGCAAAAAACTTGTTATGAAACTATTCCCTCTCTAATTAGTGCATTGTTCTATCTTTCAGTAAATGACACCTAAGAAGAAAGCGAGAATTGGCCAAGAAGCCAATGCCACCTCAGGAGTGGCTGATGATTCACTACTTGATACTGCGGGTGAGGGTAGTCGCCCTGCTATCACCCTGTCTAATTCATCAATTCCAAAGTAGACTACCCTAGTTCCTACACCTGCGGAGGGTACCACTATCCCTTCAATTGATAATCCTATTTCGCCTCCAGCCCCGGCCTCTGGTTCTGGTATATCTAATGGGGGATCTTAGGGGAGCTATTCAGATGTTGACTCTGCTAGTGGCCTCTCAGGCCCAGAGGCTGAATGCTGCACCCAGTTCATCTAGCCAGCAATGGGATTCCAACAGCTCCAGGGTAAACATATTTCTTCAGTTAGACCCTCTAGTGTTTTCGGGTGCCAATCCAGAAGAAGACCCTTAGGATTTTATTGATGAGATGCACAAGACCCTTAGGGTTATGCGTGCAACTGAGACAGAGGGAGTAGAGTTGGCTGCCTATCGTCTGAAAGGGGTAGCCTATTCGTGGTTTGAGTTGTGGGAAGATTCCCGTGAGGAGGGGAGCCTTCCGGCAAGGTGGAGCGAGTTTGCCGATGCCTTTATAGATCATTTCTTGCCTACTGAGACAAGGGCAGCCCGTGCAGCAGAGTTTGAAAATCTGAAGTAAGGTAGCGGAAGTGTGTGGGAGTACCACATGGAGTTTGCTTGCCTGTCCAAGTATGCCATTCATATGTTTCCTACGATAGAGGCCAGGGTGCACCGGTTTGTTCAGGGCCTTAATCCTTTGAATATTAATGAGGCTTCTACAGCTGCATTGAATTCCGACATGAATTATGGGAAGATGGTAGCATTTGCTCAGATCACAGAGAACTGTAAACTGAAGAATAAAATAGAGAGAGAGGGTAACAGTAAGGCCCGATCTACGAGTAACACGAGAGAGTCATTAGGTGGGGGAAGATCAGCCTTTAGGGGAGGATCATCAGGGCCATTCCAGTATGTTGCACAGTCTTCAGCCAGTGCACCGTCATTAGGGCCCAGCCAGCAGCAGTGGAGTCATTTCAGGCCCGGTCAGGGTAATAGAGGATCCCACCAGTGGGGTCGATCAGGAGAGAGATCCCAGCAGCAACAGAGGTCCCTGTGCCCCAGGTGCGGGAAGATGCACTTAGGGACTTGCTATTTGGAGTTGCCTATATGCTATGGATGTGGGATGAGGGGTCATATTCAGAGGCATTTTCGTGTATCCTGCCAGGGAGCGGGTAGGGGCACAATTCAGTCATCCAGTTCAGCAGCTGCTACATCTTCAGCCCCCTCTCCTGCTCGAAGTGCCCCAGTACCTGTAAGGCATGGTGCATCCAGGGGTGGTGCATAGAGTTCAGGAGGACCCAGCCGGTTCTATGCTATGAGTGATCGCCAGACCGCAGAGGCTTCTCCAAATGTTGTTACAGATATTCTGACTGTCCAATCTCATGATGTGTAGTCACTTATTGACCCTGGTTCCACCTTGTCATATGTTACACCTTTTGTTGCTATGGAATTTGGAATAGAACCGAGTCAGCTTCATGAGCCATTTTCGGTGTCTACTTTGGTTGGTGAGTCAATTAGGGCTGCTCGAGTTTATAGAGGTTGTGTTGTTACGGTATGGGGTAGGGATACCACGACTGATCTTATTGAATTAGGGATGGTCGACTTTGATGTAATAATGGGAATGGATTGGCTCTATTCATGCTTTGCCAAACTTGATTATCGTAATAGAGCCATTAGGCTTGAATTTCCTAATGAGCCCGTTTCGAATGGAAGGGAGATAATGTAGTGCCTAAAGGTCGGCTTATTTCTTCCCTTAAGGCCGCGAAGATGATCAAGAAAGGGTGTATCTATTATTTAGTTCGGGTTACAGCCACCAATGCCGAGGCGCTTAGCCTTGAGTCCGTGCCAGTTGTGAATGGATTTACGGATGTCTTTCCAGATGAACTCCCTGGGATTCCACCGGACAGGGAGATCAATTTTGGGATCGATGTGATGCCAAGCACACAGCCTATATCAATTCCACCTTACAGGATGGCACCGGCAGAATTGAAAGAGCTAAAGGAACAACTGAAGGATTTACTAGAGAAGGGTTTCATCCTGCCGAGTGTGTCATCGTGGGGCGCACCGGTCTTGTTTGTAAGAAAGAAAGATGGGCCGCTACGGATGTGTATTGACTACCAGCAACTTAACAAGGTCACAATCAAGAATAAATATCCTCTACCAAGAATAGATGACTTGTTTGATCAATTGCAAGGTGCTACGTGTTTCTCAAAAATTGACTTGCGGTCCGGGTATCATCAATTGAAGATAAGGGAGCAGGATATTCCAAAAACAACTTTCAGGGCTCGGTATGGACATTTTGTATTTCTAGTGATGTCTTTTGGGCTAACAAATGCCCTGACAACTTTCATGGATCTTATGAATCGAGTCTTCAAGACTTTTCTAGACTCCTTTGTGATAGTGTTCATTGACGATATTCTTGTGTATTCCCGAAGTCGTGAGGACCCTGCTGACCATCTCAGGGCAGTTCTGCAGACTCTTCAGCAACATCAATTGCATGCAAAATTTTTAAAATGTGAATTTTGGCTTGACTGTCACATTCTTGGGTCATGTCGTCTCCAGGGAAGGAATTATGGTTGATCCTCAAAAGATTGCAGCAGTGAAGAATTGGCCTAGACCTACCACTCCAACAGAGATTCGCAGTTTCTTAGGTTTGGCTGGATACTACAGGAGATTTGTGAGGGGGTTTCTACTCTTGCCTTTCCATTAACTAAATTGATGCAGAAAGCAATTAAATTCCAATGGTCCGATGCTTGTGAAAAGAGTTTCCAAGAGTTGAAATCAAGATTGTCTACAACACCGTTATTAGCCCTGCCAGAGGGTACAGAGGGATTTGTGGTGTATTGCGATGCTTCAAGGATCGGGCTTGGGTGTGTGTTAATGCAACACGACAAGGTTATAGCCTACGCTTCTAGGCAACTCAAAAATCATGAAAAGAACTACCCAACCCATGACTTAGAGCTTGCGGTAGTGGTGTTTGCATTAAAGATTTGGCGACATTATTTGTATGGGGTCCATGTGGATATATTTATGGATTAAAAGAGCCTTCAATATATTTTCAAGCAGAAGGAGTTGAATCTGATACAAAAAAGATGGCTAGAGTTACTCAAGGACTATGACATTGATATTCTCTATCACCCGAGAAAGGCTAATGTTGTGGCGGATGCTCTTAGTCGAAAATCTATGGGAAGTTTGGCTCATTTAGAGGCATATCAGAGGCCGTTGGCTAGGGCGGTTCACCAGTTGGCTTGTTTGGGAGTTCGCCTTGCGGACTCTAATGAAGGAGGAGTGATTGTGCAGAATAAGGATGAATCATCGCTTGTAGCAGAGGTGAAGGAGAAGCAATTTGACGATCCATTATTAGCACAACTGAAAGAGGGGATTCATAAACATAAGATCACAACTTTTTCCTTTCGCATGGATGATGGTACCTTACGGTACCAAGGCCGCCTATTTGTCCCAGATATTGATGGCCTTCGAGAAAGGATCATGGGGGAAGCTCACACTTCCAGGTATTCCGTGCACCCAGGGTCTATGAAAATGTATCATAATCTCAAGGAAGTTTATTGGTGCAACAAAATGGAAAAGGAGGTGGCGGACTTTGTGGCAAGATGTCCGAACTGTCAGCAAGTGAAAACCGAACATCAAAGGCCCGGTGGATTGGCCCAATGCATAGAAATTCCAATGTGGAAATGGGAGATGATCAACATGGATTTTGTGGTAGGATTACCGTGCACTCTATGCAAGTTCGACTCAATTTGGGCAATCGTGGACCAACTCACTAAATTAGCGCACTTCTTGCCAGTTAAATCTACCGACACAGCCGAACAATATGCTCAGTTGTATATCTTGGAAATAGTCAGGTTACATGGCACTCCGGTTTCAATCATTTCAGATCGAGGGGCTCAGTTCACAGCCAACTTTTGGAAGAAATTTCAGCAAGGTTTGGGCACGCAGGTAATCTTAGCATAGCTTTTCACCCGCAAATCGACAGGCAAACAGAGCAGACTATTTAGACGCTTTAGGACATGTTACGTGCTTGTACTCTCGATTTCGAAGGGAGCTGGGATGATAATTTGCCACCCATAGAGTTTGCTTATAACAACAACTTTCATGCTAGTATCCAGATGGCACCATTTGAAGCATTGTAAGGTATGAGATGTAGATCTCCCATTGGGTGGTTCGAAGTTGGAGAAGCTGAATTGATAGGGCTGGACCTTGTGCATCAGGCTATGGAGAAAGTCAAGATTATCAAGGAAAGGTTGAAAACTGCTAAGAATCTCCAAAAGTCTTATTCCGATATTCATCGCAGAGATTTGGAGTTCAAAGAAGATGATTGGTTATTTTTGAAGGTTTCCCCCATGAAGTGTATCATGAGGCCTTGAAATAAAGGAAAATTGAGTCCGAGGTATATCAGACCGTACAAAATCATTCAGAGGATTGGTCAGGTGGCGTACAAGCTTGAGCTGCCACCTGAGATGTCATTGGTACACCCAGTCTTCCATGTGTCTATGTTGAAAAAGGTAGTGGGAGATCCGTCCACTATTGTGCCAGTTGGAACTGTTGAGGTTAATGAAGAACGGTCTTATGAAGAAGCTCCAGTTGCCATTCTTGACAGGCAAGTCCGAAAATTGAGAAATAAGGAAATTGCCTCCGTGAAAGTGTTATGGCGGAACCAGCAGGTTGAAGAAGCCACTTGGGAAGCAAAGGAAGAAATGAGAAAGAAGTACTCACATTTGTTTGTATAGCCATATAATAGCTTTTTATGCATTTGGTCCCCATGAACTCCTACCTTTAGATTTGATCTATGTAAACTATTCCATTTTGGTTATATATGTTGCCTATGCGGCCATGGTTGGTGTTGCACAAAGTATGTTATGTCCATGGAACATGTATATGCTGTTAGGATATGTTTCGGGGGCCCTCTAACAGGTGGACATGCCTAGGTACAAAGGAAACTCTGGCGAAATTTTTGGAAATTTATGGAATTAGCTAAATTTGGGGCTGTTGATATGTTTCATGTTGTGAAAAGCAGAGGTTGCATCAAGATTGCTAATAAGTGAACCTTCATCCTCATTCGAGGATGAATGATCTTAAGTGGGGGAGGATGTAAGGCCCCGTAAAATTTCTACTCAAAAACCCGAATCTCGTGGTGCCAAGTTAGGATCATGTGTTAGACATTCATAAATTGCTCGCTGCGGTTCGGACCCTTTGGATTGATTTGTGCATTAAAAAGTTAAAGAATAGTGTTTTCCAGAAAAGTGCGATTCTGCGGTCAACTATGCGGTCGCATAATAGCTGTGCGGACCGCATAGTCGCCCCAGAGTCTGGCAGTGTGATGGTTAATTTTGAGATCAACTATTTGGCCAATTATGCGATCACATAGTCGATATGTAGGCCGCATGGTCATCGCATAATCGCCTTGGAATTTTTGTGAGGGGCAACTCTGTAGTGCATTGTGCGACCGCAGAACAGGTATGCAAACCACATTCTTGTCGCATACCCAGACAGTTTGTTCAGGTTTATGGGAGCATTTTTGCAGTCCATTCTGTGGGCCGCATGTCAACTTTGCGATCGCATATGCGACCGCAGATCTGAGTCGGGGCTCCAGATTTCTAGATTTAATCCTGACCCCTTGTTGTTATATCCTGTGCAATAGCTCATTTTGAGCCTATTTCCTGGTGCTTTTACAATCAAAGGGAGGGTCTAAGAGAGGGGAAGTGTCTTTCATAAAAAATGCTCCACAAATCCTTGTTAAAACATTGAAGATAATCAAGTGGGGCACCTAAACCTTCATCCCAGGAGGTAAGACTTCATCACCTCAGTTCTTAATTTTATACATATTTATGAGGGTTCATTAGTGAGATAATTCATTGGGATAAGGGTGATTACATTGCATGCCTGTGTTCTTAGAAGATATGGGAAATTATAAATAGAGAGGCATGGGGAATGTGTAGTGTAATCTTGCATAAAAGGACCATAAGGCCTTAATGAACACTCAATGCTTGATAAATTGCTCAAGTGAGCTTCGATTATGATCTTTTCCTGACTGTGGGTTCGATTGTGCTACATTGCTTAAATAGATTGAAGTGCGAACATTCCGAAACATTATAGGATTATTGAGGTATGTATGGCTAAAACCCCCTTTTATTAGAGATTGAGCTCCATTGGCATTTACGCAAATGTGGTAAGATTAGAATTGGTTGATGTATTGACTGTTATTTCACATGAATTGGTTTGCAATTATATATATACATGAAAGGTGTGCCTCAATGTGTGTAGTGTACTATTCTTGATATTTGGAGATGTGCGAAGAATACGAATCATGTGTTGAAATGCCTAGGCTATAAGCCAAGATTACAACTGAGATTGTCATGCTAATTATGAAATCTTACCTATGCTTGCAACTTGAATTGCTTTGGTATATGCCTATGATCATAAATTGCAAGGTTGACATTGAAAGTGGAAATGATGTGATAATTGTGGCCCAAAGTGCCAATGAATTGATATGATGTATATGAAATAAAGATTCAAATGAGTTTACTAATGAGAAAGGAACAACACCTAGGTAAGGCGGCCTAGCCGATCGGGCCGTGATCGGACACCATGCCGCACACATGGTGGTAATATGCTGATATTAAATTCCAAAAATAGCCGATCGGGTCGCGATCGGACTCCGCTCAAGATAGCGGTGGTATTGAAAACAATGATGAACATATGAAAAAAAATGCCCCAAACTAAAGTTATGGAAATTGTGCGCAAGATTATATGATTCTCTTTTTGATGATGTGGTGTCCGGTTAAAACCTTTGATCGTCTCTTGTGATTTCTTTGTTGTTACATGATAGTTCTTTCTAATAAAATGGTGTTTAGTTATACATACTAGTACTATTCCATGGTACTAACATCCCTTTTGCCGGGGGCGCTACATTTTTAAATGAATGTATGTGGCTTCATAGCGGATAGTGCCGATCGCGCGTAGCGGAGTATCCTCTTGTGTGGTACATCTTTTGTTATAGATATCCACTTTTGAGGTACAACCGAGGCCTTGTTGCCGACATTGTCATATTTGTCTTTTGTATCTTTAGAGTCTCCGAAGACGTTTGTGTGGGTTATGTACGGGTGTTGGATGGGTCTATGAACTAGGTTGTAATCTTAAACTCTTATTTCTCTAAATTGTAACTGTATGGAATCTTGGAAACTTAACTACGGTTTAAGGTTGCGATATGATATGATCTATCAATGTTGAATGTACCATCTTTCTTATTGTCTAAGTAAGGAAAAACATGTTTCCCTTATTCTTATTGAGTTGGATAGAAAGTGTTTGATAAGACTTGCTCAGTTGAGTTCACTCGATTGAGTGTCGATCGTGCCTCCCGAGGTTGGGGCGTGACACCTGACTCTCGGCCACTCGGTTTGCATAACATACTATTTTCAAGCTCTTTCTTATTTTCTAGTCTCACACTTAAGATCTGCTGCTTAACAACTAGCATAAAAATATATCACATATTTTTAGAACCACAAAATCAAATCTAATTGTTATTAACATTTTCAAGGTAAACAATTTGGCCCCCACCATGGGGCTAAAAATAATAGTGATTGTTTTCGTACTGGTTTACTAAAATAACGCAAGTTATCCTTCACACTTTTTCTTGTCCAAGAATCTTTGATTTCAGGTCAAAATGTCTAACTCAGTAAATGCACATGAAAACAACGGTCCTGAGGACCATGGAGAGAATAGTGTAGCTGTTCCAGGTATCAGTGTACCACCACAAAACCCTGAGGATGCACCAGAACCAATTCTCGTGGATGTGGTCTTATGCAGTGCCCAACATGTGGATGTAAGCTCGCACACTAACCAAAAATGCTTCGCGCTTCAAAGAAGTCTGCTAATATTACAAGAAACGGCTCTAGGGCCAGAAATTTCCCGAACAACTCGGGGACTGACATAAAAAACGCAAAGTGGTAAGACCTCCGGGTTAGAAACTTCGAACTCATAGGCCCTCGACGAGGCAGTATCAAAGTTTTCAAAGAATGGCTCCATAGCCAAAAAAGAGCTCGATGTCTCGGGGACTATCGCCGACTGTTACCCATTGAGCTGTCAAAAACTCGAGGCCATAAGGCCCCGTGCAGACAATCTCGAGCTCATAAGACCTCCATAAGGCAATACCAAATATTTAAGAACTCAAGCAAGGCATGAATCATACTTGTACCAAGAATCTGTAAGACCTCAAGCAAGACATGAATTATACTTATGCCAAGTAACATATCTATAAAACCTCAAGTAAGGCATGTTCAAATTTATAAGACCTTACAAAAGCCATAATCCCAATCTTAAAGTTAAGGCTATATATTCAAACTTGTAAGACCTCTAAAAAGGCATACCCTCGATATAGACGCCGAAGCTACTTCACTCGGGGACTAAAAGGCTATGGGCAAGCATAATGACTACGGTCATAAGGCTCCAGCCAAACTAACGCGACTCAGAGACGCCCGACCGTTGACATAAAATCACATGCCTTCAATTACTTTGAAAAACTTTGAAAAGAACGGGTTAATCAAGCTACCCTTGGCATAAGAAAGCGAGCTTCGATCATGTTAGCTCCGAACAATAAGCTTCAAAATAATTAAGCTTTCAAGCGAAACCTCCTGAGGTGCTCATTTATCGCTACACAAACGGCTCACAATCGAGGTTCTTATCAAACCGTCGAAGTGTCGGGTGAACACAAAAACTTCAAAAAAGTCTTTAACGAGGGAAAAATAAAGCCTATTGTAGAGGTCGTACCGACCCAACGCATCAGAGCCTAAGCGCCAACCTATATTAAAGGTCGTATCGTCCCAATGCGTAAGAGCCTAAGCGCCAGCCTATATTAAAGGTCATACCGACCCAACGCGTAAGAGCCTAAATGCCAGCCTATATTAAAGGTCATACCGATCCAACACATAAGAGCCTGAGCGCCAGCCTATATTAGAGGTCGTACCGACCAAATGCGTAAGAGCCTACGGGCCAGCCCAACAAGCCTTAGGGTCGATTTGTAAACCTAAGTGTTTTACCTTGAAATCCAACTCATATGGCTGATCATTGACAAACGTCAAAATTCAAAACAAAAGAAGGATATACACAAGCAAAGGGAAATTCACGAAAGATGAAACCAAAAGGTTTCCTTTTATAAGTACATATGAAATAATATAAAGCTTCATTTACAAAGTTCTCTAAGAACACTGTACGCAGAATCAAAAAGAAAAAGCCTAGTCTACTTTCCCCTCAGGGACTATGGCTTCATCGGCCTCTTCCTCATTATCTTCAATGTCAGATACAAAGGAACTTGGCGTCATATTCATCTGCCTTGGACTGCTCTATCTCTTTCGAGAGATCAAAGACCCTAGCATAGATCTCCTCGAGGTTTCCCTCCGGGACTTGCACCGGGCATATTCATTACTTTTATTCTCCCGATCGGAAGACCCTCTCAACTCAGCTCGAGCATTAGAGCATCTTTTAAATAGACGACCACTTTCTTATCATCCTTAGCTCGAATCTCTTCAGCTTCAGCCCGGGCGTCCACGACCTCGATCTTTATATCCAAAAAGTCATACTCGAGCCTTGCAATCCTGCTCGTCTGGACCAAACTGTTTTCACAAGCATTCTGGAGTTTCACCTCGACGACAGAAACCTTGTCCAAAGCATACTACTTGGCCGCAACTTGGGAATCTATCTAAGCCCTTAGCTCATTACACTCATACATAGCCCGACCAATTTTTCCCCAAAGGCGTTCCAAGTCCTTCGTCTTTTTCTGCAACTAAAGTATCAGAATATTAATCTCCAAGGGTAAAAGAAGAAATATGCATCCCCTCGAAATAAAGGTTACCTTTCTCTTGAGGTAGTCTTCATAGTTCCTACTTCGACTCGCCTCGTACTGCAGGTATACCAAATCTTTTTCCCTTTTATCGCAAAGAAGCCTGAGGAATTTCTCTCCATTCAAGGCTTTCTGCAACCTAGCTTCACTACAGAGCAGGTTGAACTTAAGCTTGTCAAAGGCCTATGAAAAAGAAGCTCAGTGAGAAAATGAAAATGCAAAACTGAAAAACCAACAAAGTCAACCAAAACTCACCACACAACAGAGCTGCTGAGCCTCCTCAAAGGTTGAATGTGCGTCTACTAGCCTAGTCTCACCGGCCCCAGTCGAACAGCTCTTGGTAGGGATATGATCACTCGATACCCCACTTAATTTAGGAAGCCCATGGTCTCAAACATCCCTCGAAGTACCTTCGACGAGAGAAGAATACGGTTGTAGAAAATTTGTATCCCTTGAAGTACCTTCGACGGGAGAAGAAGACAGCGGTAGAAAAACTTTATCCCTCGAAGTACCATCGACGGGAAAAGAAGGCGACGGCAAAAGAGGAACCAGTTTTCCGAAGCTGGAAACCTCTCCGAGGGGGCACAGTCTCATCTTAGGAAATTCTCCAATGCTTGCGGCGACGGAATTAATACACATAAAAGAAAGAACCTTTCAAAGAAATTAAACCATGCAGCACGTACCATGGTGTTTTGCCTCCTTCTACCCTGCGATAGGTCTCGCCACTTACGCTCATTGTAGGTCGAGCGAGCTGCTAGATTCCAAGCCCCATCCACCAGGTCGGGGACCTCTTATGACATCCACGAGATTGCTGTAAAAAAGAAAAGAAAACATCTTTACGGAGTTCGCCTCCACTCCGAATGAAAAATGGTAAAAACACAAGTGTACCACTGACGTGTGAAACTCCATTTCTCATGAAATGGCAGGAACTCTGCGGGGATAATATCGATAGTCCGCACTCGGACAAATCGGCTCATCCACCCTCGGTCCCCATCTTCTTCATCATCATCAACAAAGAGCCTAGTGGATCGACATCGTAAAGTTATTAGGCCTCTGTAATTAAAGGGCCGGTACAACCTGATGAGATGGCTATGGGTGAACTCAAGCCCGACTTCCTCTACAAAGAACCTCATCACCAATACTATCCTCCAGAACGACGGGTGAACTTGTACCAGGGTAGCCCGATATCTTCGAGACAAGTCAAGCACGACTCTATCGAGAGGGCCCAACATAAAGGGGTACATGTATACATTCAAAAACCCATCTATATGAGTTATGATGTTCTCTTCCAGGGAAGGTACCCACAGTACCACCTTTTCTCCCCATCCGTAGTCTCTCCTCACTGCCTCGAGGTGTTCCTCTCCTATCAATGAAATGAACCTCGACGCATGCTACCAATGGTCCTAAACATTGGGAGGTCTCTCTAACATAAAGTCCCTCCCCGATACAAAATATCTCCAGGTTAGCTTATCGGATGCCGGCGGTGTACTACCAACCGAGTGGGAAGCAGAGGCGAAACTTTCGTCTTCTTGATGAGCGGGTTTTGGCATAGCAGCCATAACTATGGTGAAACAAGGGAAGGGAAATGAAAACTTAGGCGAAAGCTTTGAAATAAAATGGTGAAAGAGTTGACGCAAGGAAGGGGAACTCTATAGAAAGGATAGCTGCTCAAAGTAGCGGGATCCTAAAATAAGAGGAAAGCAAACTCATATATAGAGCAAGCGGCGACTGTCCGGCTACTCTAAAGGCCAATTAATTATGGCTAGACCATTATCACTTTTGAGGAAGTGTACCGGCGGAATCACCTCGGTCATTAATGGTCGTGTCATACGAATGAAGCTGTCATACAACGTTCGAGGGGTTGAGGATTCCCATATCTCTGTTACTATAACTATGGGTTCTAAGGAGCCATCAATATCAATCGAGCCTTGAGATGGTGCCCGATCACGAGGATCTCTGCTATTACAAGAGCGAGTCATTCACCCGATTCTCTGGCCCCCGGGCTACCCGAGTTTGAGACAATTCTCACTCGGGGACTATTCATAAAGCCTCAGGGCTATCTCTATTTCGGGCTCGAACCAACGCCTGCTCGACTATTAAGCCCAAAGGCTACCCGAGTTTGAGCCAATTCTCACTCGAGGATTATTCGCAAAGCACCAGAGCTACCTACATATCAAAGTTCAATTTGAACGCTCTCTCAATTATTTTAAGCCCGATGGACACCCGAGTTCGAATGCATCCTCGCTCAGGAACTATCTATAATGCCTTAAGGCTATCTTCATTTTAAGCTCAAGGCTAATTTTCGCTCAGTTGGAGGCCACCCAAGTGCAAACAAACTCTCACTTGGGGACTATTTGTAAAGGCCTAAGGGTTATCTTTATTTTCAGATGATCAAGCAAACTCTCACTTGAGGACTAGCAGCGAGGCCTAACAAGGCTAAGCCTTATTCCCAAGAGAATCGAGACCCTGCTCTCACTCAACTCGAACTCAGAGGTCCCGACAACCTAGGTTCGTATCGGATCAATCCAGTCTTGGTCCGAGGGATGACAAAGAATTTCAAAGAACATCATATTAACCAATCAAGAATAAAAGGAATTCCTATATCCGGGTCCAGTATTTGGACCGATCGATAAAGTCACAGGCTTGGATTTTTCAAACACAGGCAAAAGGAGGATCCAACACAAGGCAAAGGAAGATTGAAAGAAAGTTTTGCATTAATAAATGATGATTACAAAAGCCCACGAGGGGTCCTTACACTAAAACAAAGAAGCAAAATACAATAGATAAAGAGCCTAATCTACTTTCGAGGTTATGTCCTTGGGAGCGACATCTACGAGAACCATTTCCTCGAGGATCCCATTTCGATCTTCAGAGCAGTATCTTTGATAGTCTCTTCCGAATCAGCTATAGCCTATCAAAGAGCAAAAGCTTTTATTAGGTAGGGAAAATTGTGGCTTGGTGAAAAATTTGGCGAATATGGGTCTCGTCAGCACTACTATTGTGAAGCCACTTCCATAGACATTGCACCGGTGTGGGATGCAAAATTTAGTAGATGGCGCTACCTCACTCCAAGGAAAGCAAAGGGAGTGAAGCATCACACCAAGTTGAAGTTAAGAGAGATGAGCAGCAGTTCACGGTACATATATCGTCTGATGCGGGAATAATTTGAAGCCCATCTCTCATTAGTTCAGGCAAACAACAACAACAACAACAAACCAGTATGTTCTCACTCAGTGGGGAAAATCTCTAAAAAAGAGCCATGGCATAACTGGCAAAACCGTTGCCGTGTGACCTTACGGTCACGGGCTTGAACCATGGAAAAGGGTTAAAGGCTGTTGATGAATGACTGGGTGGAATTTTGGTTCAAGACACCTCCCATTTATGGAAAGGCACTAACGTATCAACCAACACAATCAATGCCTTTGGGAAACGTATCAACAGGCACAATCAATGCTTATTGGGAAACAGATCGGCGGCGATATCACCGCTTTTGGGAGAACAAACCGGCAGAGTATTGAATGCTTCTGGAAAGATGGATTTATTGTATGCTTTCAGTCACTTGGAACCCTGACGTCACGAGCATGACATCATCGAAAGATGTTCAAGAAAGTCAAGGTCAAGACCGTTTCTTATCATTTTCACTTTAAGAAATGCGGGGACTATCTGTATACGGCTAAAATCAGAGAGTCCAATTTTGTGATCGTTACGACATTCCATAGTCCATTTCTAGAAGGCTCGAGGCACAACTCGTGGTTTGACCCCGAAGGTTCCCTATGTTTGACCCTGGGGCAGTGCAAATCGTCAGTAATGATGGAAAAGCGGGAGATTCTCAAGGCATGTGGTTAGAGCTGACCAGGTCTACTAGACTAGTATATGTCCGTACCATGACATTAAATGGTTGTACCAGCCGCATATCTTTGTAATAAATGCACCTGTACTATGTTGGAATTCCCCATCATATATAAGGGAGACCCTTATCATTTTGTAACACACACATGATATTGAATACAAGAACAAGAACATTCTCTGTTCTAGTTTAATGAAATATATATATATAGTGTACGTGATAAAAATCATAATCGGCTCCGGCAAAGCATAGTTCATATACAGCCCTTCGGCATAACAGAAATTCATAACCATTTAATAACTTAGAAACTTCAGTTTAAATGAAAGTTGTTTAAAGCATTTGTTCAACATTTTCAATAGAGGCTCGGTCTAAAGATGAGTGAAATCAGCAAATAAATCAACATATTCAATAGAAACTCACTTTAAGGAGGAGTGAAAACAGTAAGTCCATAAACAGACCCTTCAGGCAAAGCATCACTCATGTACATGTATATATATAGCCCCTCGGGCAAGCCTCTCAGTCACCCATGACTAAAATCTTACCAATCAACACTCACACTCAGCACTCACACTCAATAAGTACCATATAATAACCGCTGCAGCGTGCAACCCGATCCATATATATAGTCGACTGTGCTCACTGGGGGTGTGCAGACTCCGGAGAGGCTCCTACAGCCCAAGCGCTATATTGCTGCGGCGTGCAGCCCGATCCAACATATCGCTGCGGCATGCAGCCCGATCCATATATCGCTGCGGTGTGCAGCCCGATCCGTATACATAATATATATATATATATATATATATATATATATATATATATATATATATATATATATATATATATATGCTGCGGCGTGCAGCCCGACCCATAAATATAATCCTCACAACCAGGCCCTCAGTCTCTCTCATTCATTAACCTCTCAATAAGGCCAACGGTTTATCTCAGTCATCACCTCACAATCACTCGGACCATCAGTAAAACAGGGAACTCAGCCCAAACAATTTTCACATTTTAAGAAGTAAAGTGATAAAACCAGATTTAAATAATAAACAGATAAAACACGACTGAGGATATGCTTTCAAAATAAGTTGAGTGAGGAATAATAGTGAAAATTCCCCTAAGGGTCACAACAGGTCGGCACAAGGCCCCAAACATGGCATACAACCTAAAACATAATATCAATCTCTAAAATATGGAATATCATAAGATCTCAGATCAAATACGCGACTTAACAGGTCGGCACAAGGCCCTTCAGGACAGTATTTACAATCATTACTTACTTTAAACCAGACAAAAATCTACGTTGCAATACACTTGCCTCTCGACTCGGACTCAAATCGCCCCGAATCTATCCAAAATAAGAATCATATCATCAATACATGCCAAAGGGACAAAGTCCACACGAAAATAATCAAATTAAACTCATCACGAAATTGGTCCACCTCGACCCCCAGGCCCACGTCTCGGAATCCAACAAAAAATTAAATTTATAGAATCCTCATCCTCCCACGAGTCTATACATATCAAGATCATCAAAATCGGACCTCAAATGGCCCCTCAAATCCCCAATTTAACTCTCCAATTTCAAACCCTAATTTTCCCAACTCTTTCTCTAATTTTTCCCACTAATTTCATGAATAAACAATGAAATAATCACCATAAACACAAGATATAAAGCCCAAGTAGCTTAACTCTCTATCAACACTTTATTTCCTCTTGAAATCACAACTTGGAGCTCCAAAATCGCAAATATATGATGAACAAATGACCGAAAATCGTGAAGGGGCCTATTAAAACATTCTGCCCAGCACTTTCGCACTTGCGATCCCATTAGCGCGCCCGCGCTTCCGCTTCTGCGGATTTCAATTATCTCACCAGGCCTTGCATATGCGGTTGCCTTACCGCTCCTGCAGTATCGCAGATGCGGTTACTAAGCCGCACCTGCGGTGCTCCACGCACATGCGTCTCTCTTCCGCTCCACATTTCGCTTTCGATCAAAAAGTCTATCAAACTTCATCCGAATGACTTGAAATTTTGCACAAACATCACAAATGACACAACGGACCTACTCCAATATTTGAAATTTCATTCCGACCCCGATATCAAAATCTCACCTATTAACTGAAAAACGTCAAAATTCCAATTTCGCCAATTCACACATAAACCTTCCGCGGACCTCCAAAAGACATTCTGATCATGCTCCCAAGTCCCAAATCACCTAACAGAGCTAAACAAATCATAAAAATTCAAATCCGAGATAAAATTAGGTTCAACCTTTCAAATTTTTAAGCTTCAAACTGAGAACTGTTCTTCTAAATTCATTCTGATTGTCCTGAAAACCAAAACCAACGATTTACATAAGTTATAATACATCATACGAGGCTAGTCATGCCCGAGAACTGGCGAGCGAAGTGCAAAAGCTCAAAACAACCGGTTGAGTCATTACAGAAGTGAGCTGCCTTCCGAGCCCGTTCTGCAGCACCCAAAGTCTTTCTTTTGCTTTCACTTTCTGTCTATTTCACTTCAGACAATAGTGTAGTATTTTTTTATATATTCTACTAGTAGCTCATAAACTTGTGACACCAGTTCTTGGAAATTATGCTAATAGACACTTGATGATTTTTGATTAATTACTTCATTCTCATTGCTTTTAAAACTGTCTATATCTCAAGTTATTTAATTTTACACTTCTTTTCATTCAATACCTAAAAGTCAACCTTTTTAAAATTTTTAAAATAAATAATCACACGGTTAGTTCAGTGTTGGCTTGCCTAGTGGTAACGTTGGACACCATCAGGACCTATATGAGAAATTGGGTCGTGACATAGATGAACCGTTTGGTGGAAAAGTAATAGTTTTGGAGGTGATATTTGTAAAGTACGATCAATAGTTCCAAAATTGACGAAAGAGAAAACTGTTAAAGCTGCTAGCTTACAAAAATTATACTTATGACCTCAAACGAAAAATATTCAAATGACAAGAAATATAAAAGTAAGAATAGATCCAACATTCAGTGACTTCTTGATTCATGTCGGAAACGAAGAAGAGCATCCAATAGAAGATGATTTGGTTCTTCTAGAACACTTGATTATCAACCCCAATGGTAATAGTAGTGCATTTAATAAGGAAAATATTTTCATCATTAGATTAAAATGCAATTTATGAAAATTACATGATAGAAATTAAAGAGCTATCTTAGCTAGCAGAAATGAATATGTTGATCAACAAAATAAAAGGTTGATTGCTAAGTTTTATAGTAAAAACAAAATATTTTGCAGTTTTGACTCAGCAGAATATGATACTAACAATTACTACCAAGAAGAATACTTAAATACTTTAATACCAAATGGCCTTCTACCGTACATGTTTATTGTCAAGTTCATTATTTCTTACGTATATTAGTGTCACCATATAGGCTGATTTTGAAGAAAAATATGCCCATCATGCTACTGAAAACTTAGATCCTCTGGATAGCTTATGTAATATTACACATATGGAATATAGAAGTTTTGACAATAAAGTCATACATGTAGAACTTATGATACTGGTCAATGTGCTTCTATGTATGCGTTTATCCCCGAATTCAACTTTCGTCTTCCGAAACTAAAGAATATCCTTCTAAATTTGTGTGAAAATAATTTTCAGTATGTTTATATTTTGTAGTTATAATATATAAAACACAAGGACAAACATCCTAAATCTTGGACTATATTTGCCATAATATATTTTCTTACACAAATAACTATATGTTGCACTTTCAAGAAAGATATCAATATTGATAACAAGAGTTCTGGTTATGGCAGAGTAACCAAACCAGTAGAAGGAAACATATACAAAAAAATACTGCCTATAAAGAGGTGTCCGGTAAGGTACCATCACACCTTTATACTACAATATATAATTATCTACTTAACATGAATAAAATTAATCATTTATGTAAGTTCTGATGAAGTCCTTTCATCTTGAATTCACTTGAAAACAAGCCTACCTTTCTGTACTGTTAATTGTATATTGAACTGTACCTGCTGAGCTCGTCACTACTTTCATCCCAGAGGCTAGATTTGTTTCTTATTGAGTTGGTTGTCCTCACGCTACACCTTGCACCTCGTGTGCAGATCCAGGTGCTTCCGGTCACGACGATTGCTGATTTATAGAGACTAGACTTTTAGAGATTATCGAGGTAGCTGTTTGGCATCGGTAGACCTTAACTCTCATCCCTTATCTTCTAGTCTATTTTCAGTGTACTTTCCAGACTATGTTTTTCTGTAGATGTTCATCTACTCGGTGACTCCCATGTTTTGTGAATTTTTCACATTTAGTTATGATATTTATTTAAACCCAATCTCAGTATATTGTTCATTCAGAGTGTTGGCAAATGTTTGGAACGTTGGCTTGCCTGGTACTATGATTGGAGCCATTATGATGGGTTGGCTTTGTGTTGTGACAAGTTGGTATTAGAGCCTAGGTTACATAGGTCTCACGAGTCATGAGCAGGTTTAGTAGAGTCTTACGGATTGGGAAGGAGACATCTGTACTTATCTTCAAGAGGCTGCCAAACCCTTAGAAAACTTCAGATTCTTGCATTCTTATTGTGTGGATTTGTTGATTTCGGTAACTAAACTTCTGTTATTCTATTTTCTCAAAGATGGTGAAGATACGTGCTATCGGACAAGATGGACAGCCACCAGTACCACCAGCTAGGGCCACGAGAGGCCAGGGCCGTGGTAGGCACCATGGTACGGGCAGAGGTACGACTCGTACAACCGCTAAAGAAGCACCTGCAGATCCACTAGTTGCTCTAGCTCAGGAGCATGTACTAGTATGGTTGAGCTATTGGGGCCAGGTCAAGCACCAACTATGCCCATTGTGATTCCAAGTCTTTAGGAGGCGTTGGCTGAGATTTTGACTATGTGCACTAGCCTTGCTCAGGTGGTTTCTGTTTTTGCCGCAGTATCCACTTCTTAGGCCAGGGGAGGTACTCAGACTCTCGCCGCCTAAACTTTAGAGCAGGTGATTCAGGGACTTTAGACACATGGGGTAGCACCAGCCCAGCCAGTTGCAGCAGCTTAGGCCCAGGTGGGCCCGGTATAATGGATGATGAGTAGAGAAGACAAGAGAGATTTGGGAGACTCCAACCTCCATCATTCGGTGGGGCTGAGTCTGAGGATGCCTAGAGATTTTGGATAGGTGTCAGTGGATTCTTCGTACGACAGGTATTCTGCAGACAGTGGGGTCTCATTCACTACTTTTCAGTTTATAGGAGCTGCCATCAGATGATGGGATGCTTATGATAGGTGCAGGCTAGTCGGTGTAGCACAACTTACATGGCATGATTTCTATTCTATTCTTAGAGAAGTTCATGCCACAGTCTCGCATGGAGGAGCTGAATAGATAGTTTGAGCAGCTACGTTAGGATGGCATGTCTATGAACCAGTAAGGGATGAGGTTTTCTGAGTTGGATCATCATGTAGTTTGGTTGGTTCCCACTGATAGAAAGAGGATTAGGAGGTTCACGGATGGCCTCACATGCCAGTTGTAGTTGCTTATAACTCGGGAGAGGGCATCTGGTGCTACTTTTGACGAGGTGGTTAATATTGCTTGGCAGATAGAAATGGTCCATAGTGAGGAGCATGAGGAGAGGGAGGCTAAGAGGCCTCGAGGTCCGGGTGGTCTCAGCGGTGTTCCTTCTTGGGGGACAGTCTTACCATCGTAGGGGTTATCCTTATAGGCCCGCTCAGATGGCTCGATCAGTTCATTGTGTGCATCAACTAGCCATGGTTCATACAATGTCGTCCGGGTCAGTCATCTCTCAGTGCTTTTCTAGCTCAGAGTTCATCTCGTGTACCATCGGTTCAGGGTTCATCTGTACCAAGTTCTTCTAAAAGTTATTCTAATTCTTGGGTCCGCCTTAGTACTTGGTGCCATTGTCCGAGAAGAGTTATTTTGAGTGTGGAGATTTGGGTCACATGAGGAGACATTGCACCCGCCTTTTAGGAGGTCCATCTCAGTAGAGGAGTCAGACTACGACTTTAGCACCAGTTACTTCACCACCCACCCAACTAGCTCGGGTTAGGGCTCAGGCAGCTAGGGGTCATCCTAGAGGGGGAGGACTATCAGGTGGCAGCCAAGTCCGATTCTATGCTCTTCCTACAAGACCATATGTCGTTTCTTCAGACACATTAATCACATGTATTGTCTTAGTATGCCACAAAGATACTTCTGTATTAGTTGACCTTGGTTCCACTTATTCTTAAGTATCATCGTATTTTGCTCATTATCTGGATATGCTTCGTGAGTCCTTAGTTTTATTTGTTCATGTATCTACACTAGTGGACGATACTATTGTTGTGGACCGTGTATTCTGGTCGTGTGCAGTGACTATTGGGGGATTGGAGACTAGGGTTTATCTCTTGCTGCTTAATATGGTTGATTTCGATGTGAACTTTGGTATGGATTGGTTGTCTCCATGCCATGCTATTCTGGATTGTCACACTAATACTGTAACGTTAGCGATGCTGGGGTTGCCAAGGATCGAGTGGAGCGGTTCTCTAGGTTATGTTCCCAATAGAGTGATTTCATATTTGAAGGCCCAACGGATAGTTAGGATGGGTGTTTGTCTTATTTGGCCTTTGTGAGGGGTGTGGTTGCTGATACTCCTACTACTAGTTTTGTTCCGGTGGTGCAATATTTTCCGAATGTGTTCCCTGTATCCCTATAGGGCATGCCACTCGATAGGGATATTGATATTGGTATTGACTTGGTGTCGGGCACTCAGCCCATTTCCATTCATCCATACTGTATGGCGCCAAATGAGTTGAAAGAATTGAAAGATCGGATTTAGGAAATCCTTGATAAGGGGTTTATTAGGCCCAGTGTGTGTCGCATTGGGGTGAACCAGTTATGTTTGTGAAGAAGAAGGATGGTACCATGCATATGTGCATTGATTATAGGTAGTTGAACAAAGTTACAATCAAGAACAAGTATCCTTTCCCGCGCATTGATGATCTGTTCGACCAGCTTTAGAGAGCAAGGGTGTTCTCTAAGATTGATTTGAAGTCTAGGTATCACTAGTTGAAAACTCGAGACTCAGATATTCTATAGATATCATTCAAGACCCGTTATGGTCATTATGAGTTCCTTGTGATGTCTTTTGGGATGACCAACTCCCCAACAACATTCATGTATCTGATGAACAATGTATTTCAACCTTATCTCGACTCATTTGTCATAGTATTCACTGATGATATCTTGGTGCAATCACGTATCTAGGAGGAGCATGCCCAGCATTTGAGGTTGTGTTGCAGCGGCTGAGGGAGGAGAAGCTTTATACCAAGTTCTCCAAGTGTGAGTTCAGTGGCGTTCTTGGGGCACGTGGTGTCTAGTGAGGGGATTAGGATGGATATGAAGGAGATAAAGTCCGTTCAGAGTTGGCCCAGACCTTCTTCATCTACAAATATTCGGAGCTTTCTTGGCTTGGCTGGTTATTATCTTTGCTTCGTGGAGGGTTTCTCGTATATTGCATCACCTTTGACTAAATTGACTTAAAAAGGTGCCCCTTTCAGGTGGTCGAATGAGTGTGAGGAGACCTTTTAGAATCTCAAGATTGCCTTGACCACAACTCCAGTTCTAATTCTACCTCCTGTTTTTGGTTCTTATACAATGTATTGTGATGCTTCTTGGATTGGTATTGGGCATGTCTTGATGAAAGAGGCAGAGCAATTGCATATGCTTCGCGTCAATTGAAGCCCCATGAGAAGAAATACCTGTTCATGATTTGGAGTTTGCTGCCATTGTTCATGAATTGATGTTTTGGATGCATTATCTCTATGGTGTATCTTGCGAGATATTTACAGATCATTGTATTCTCCAGTACTTGTTCAAACAAAAGGATCTAAATTTGAGGCAGCGGAGATGGTTGAAGCTGCTAAAGGACAATGGTATCACTATTCTATATCATTTCTAGAAGGCCAATGTGGTGGACGATGTCTTGAGTAAGAAGGTGATGAGTATGGGTAGCCTTGTATTCATTCCTATTTGTGAGAGACCTCCTGCAATTGATGTTCAGGCATTGGTCAACCAGTTCGTAAGATTAGATGTTTCGTAGCCTAGTCGGGTTCTAGCTTGTGTGGTTTCTTGGTCATCCTTATATGATTGCATCACATAGCGCTAGTATGATGATCCCCATTTTCTTGTCCTTAAGGACACGATTCAGCACGGTGATACCAAAGATGTTACTAATGAGGGTGATGGGGTGTTGAGGATGCAGGGTCAAATTTGTGTGCCTAATGTAGATGGTCTACGTGAGTTGATTGTTGAGGAGGCCCACAGTTTGCGGTATTCCATTCACCCGGGTGCCACGAAGATCTACCAAAACTTGAGGGAACATTATTGGTGGAGGAGGATGAAGAAGGATATAGTGGGGTTCGTAGCTCGGTGCCTAAACTATCAGTAGGTGAAATATGAGCATCAGGGACTGGTTTGATTACTTCATAGGCTTGAGATTCTGAAGTGAAAATGGGAGCGTATCACCATGGCCTTTGTAGTTGGATTCCCACGGACTTCGAAGAAGTTCGATGCTATCTGGGTGATTGTGGATTGGCTGACTAAATCCGCGCACTTCATCCCAATTGGGACTACTTATTCTTCAGTAATTAGCTGAGATCAATATCTACGAGATTGTTCGCCTTCACGGTATGCCAGTGTTCATCATTTCAGACTGGAGCACGTAGTTTACATTGTAGTTTTAGAGAGCCGTGCAGCGAGAGTTGCGCACTTAGGTTAAGTTAGGTACAACATTTCACTCTTAGACGGACGGATAATCAGAGAGCACTATTTGGATATTGGAGGACATGCTACGTGATTGTATTATAGATTTTGAGGATTCTTGGGATCAGTTCCTGCCGCTCGCCGAGTTTGCCTATTACAACAACTACCAGTTGAGCATTCGAATGGCTCTGTTTGAGGCTTTATGTGGGATACTATGTCGATCTCCGATGGGTTTGTTTGAGCCAGGTAAGGCTAGGCTATTGGGTACTGACTTGGTTCAGGATGCTTTGGATAAGGTTAAATTCATTTAGGATCGGCTTCGCACGGTGCAATCTAGATAGAAACGTTATGCTGATCGGAAGGTTTGTGATGTTGCTTACATTGTTGGGGAGAAGGTTTTCTCAAGGTTTCACCCGTGAAGGATACTATAAGGTTTGAGAAGAAGGGACAGTTGAGCCCTTGGTATATTAGGCCGTTTGAAGTGCTTCAAAGGATTGGAGAGGTGGCTTACAAGGTTGCCTTACCGCCTAATCTATATTTCATGTATCGACGCTCCGAAAGTATATTGGTGATCCTTCTCATGTTTTGGATTTCAGCACAGTTTAGTTAGATGGTGATTTGTCTAATGATGTGGAGCCGGTGACCATTTTTGGTCGGCATGTTTGAAAGTTGAGGTCAAAATACATAGCTTCTATGAAGGTGCAGTGGGGAGTTCAGCCAGTTGAGGAGGCTACATGGGAGACCGACCGAGAGATGCGAGGCAGATATCCATGCCTATTTGAGACTCCATATACGTTTATAGACCCCATTCGTGGACGAACACTTGCTTAAGCGGGGCAGGATGTAACGATTCGGCCAATTTTTTTGAGAGTTATATCACCATTTACTACTCATTCCCTGCTTAATTGTTGTTATGTGAGTTGCCGAGGTTGCTGGTTTGGGTCTGGAGAGGTTTTAGAATGAATTGAGACACTTAGTCTCAAGGCTGGAAGTTTAAGTTAGAAGGGTTGACTGGATGTTGACTTATGAGTAAACAACTCCGGAATGGAGTTTTAATGGTTCTGTTAGCTCCATTAGGTGATTCTGGACTTAGGGGCATGTCCGAATTGTGATTTGGAGATCCGTAGTGGAATTAGGGTTGAAATGGTGAAAGATGGAAATTTGGAAGTTTGATCGAGAGTGGACTTTGTGGTTACCGGGCTCGAAATGGGGATCCGGGAGCTGGAGTAGGTCTGCGGTGTCATTTGTTACTTGTGTGCAATGTTTGAGGTCAATCGTTTTGACATCATTTGTCAAAGTTGGAATTCCTTAATCTTCATTAGGCTTGAATTGGGGCGCGATTCATTTTTTTGATGTCATTTGAGGTGATTTGAGGGCTCGACAAAGTTCATATCATGTTTTAGGACTTGTTGACATGTTTGGTTGGGGTTCCTGGGGCCTCGGGTTGATTCTGGATTGTTAAAAGATCAAAAATGAGAGTTAGAGCACTGATGGAGCTGGGAGTCTTCTGGTGTGATCGCACCTGCGAGGGTGTTGGCCGTAGATGTGGCTGATGTTGCGGAGCTGCAGTGGCCTAGGGTAGGACGCAGGTGCGAGGGGAAATCCGCATCTGCGAGCCCGCAGGTGCGAGTAAGGCCCTATAGATACAGAGAATTGGGGTGCATGCTATCTTCGTAGAAGTGGATCGAGGGGAGTTGCTGCAGCGCTATTGCAGGTGTAGAAGCTGTAGCGCAGGTGCAGACCTTGTGGACTTAAGTGACTTCCGCATAAGTGGAATTTCTATCGCAAAAACGATTCTGCAAGTGCGAATATTTGGCCCGCAGGTGGGGAAACATAGGCAGGTGATTTTTCTTCATTTTGAACATTCCAAGCTCCAGATTAGGTATTTTTACAGAATATTCGAGGGGTTTGTTGAGGTAAGTCACTTGTGGTTAAATTTATTCAATAATTGTGTTTCCCCATTGAATTTGCCACCTAGATTATGTTGTTTTGAGGTTTAATTTTTGGAGTTTGAGGCTAGGGATTTAGAGAGTTTGAATTGGGGATTTGGGGGTAGATTTGGTATTGTTTTTTGGTATATTGGTATGGTTGGACTCGTAGTTCAATGGGCTTTCGGATTTTATGACTTTTATAGGATTTCGAGACGTGGGCCCGGGGCCAACTTTTGAGTTGACTTTTTGACTTTTGATTAAGAACTTAGCATTTTCCTACGGAATTGATTCCTTTAGCTCATGTTGACTGTATCAAACTGTTTGTGTCTAGATTCGAGGCATTCGAAGGTTGTTTCGTGAGGCAAGGGCATGTTGGAGTAGCGGATTTTACAGTTTGAGGTAAGTAACAATTCTAAACTTGGTTCTGAGGGTATGAAACCCTGAATTATATGTCATGTAATTGCTGTTGAGGTGAAGCACATGCTAGGTGACGGGCATGTGGGCATGCACCTTAAGAACTGTGACTTGGTCGATTCCATCGAAATGTGATGAAGTAATTGAGCTTCGAGAAATCATGTTTATGCCATGTGTTAGTACTGTATAGACCCGCAGAGGTCGTGTTAAATGTTGAGTTATTTGCTAAACTGTCATTTTGTACCCAGTCATAGCTTTTATTACATATTATATCTCAGTCTTTGTTGTTCTTTTATTAATATATTATATCTTCATTGTCTTGGCTGATTATCACGATTCTTGTGAGCCCGCGAGACTAGAGAGATTGATGACTGAGTGAGACCAAGGATTTCATTGTGAGTGATTATTAAGGGACTCGGCTTCACGCCACATCTTTTTTTATTTGTTTATGCCTGGATCTGGCTTATTATAGCGCTTGGGCTGAAGGAGCCCCTCCTGAGTCTGCACCCCCACAGTGAGTGCAATGGATATTATATTGGGATGGAGTTACCTAGGCATGAAGTTACCCTATATATTCACATTTGGGATGGAGTTCCCTAGGCATGGAGTTTCTTTATACATTTATATTTAAGCTAGAGTTCCCTGAGCTGGAACTCCCCTGTACAGTACTGAGTGATTAAGTAATCTGAGAGTGTGAGTACGCGAGGCTTCTATTGTAGTGCACTACATACAACATGTATAGTGTCATGTAGATATAGAAATATATTATCCCTCATATCATTCAGAGTTGATCTATTTTACTTGTACTGAGTTTTAAATTGTCGAACTTGAAAACATGCGTACCCTTCTGTACTGTTAATTTTATATTGAACTGTACCTGTTGAGCTCGTGACTACTTTCAATACATAGGTTAGATTTGTTATGTATTGAGTTGGTTGTACTAACGCTACACCCTAAACCTTATGTGTAAATCCAAGTGCTTCCGGTCCTGGAAGTTGTTGATTTACAGAGACCAGAGTTTCGAAGATCATTGAGGTAGTTGCTTGGCGTCTGCAGACCTTGACTCTCCTCCCTTATCTTGTAGTCTATTTATTAGTTTTACTTTCCAGACTTTGGGGATTTTCTACATTTAGTTATGATTTTAATCTAGTTATGAGAGTTATATTTAGTTAAACCCTGTCTCAGTATATTGTTTATTCAAAGTGCTAGCAAATGTTTAAAATGTCTACTTGCTTGGTACTATGATAGGCGCCATCACAACAGGTTGGCTTTGGGATGTAACAACTATTGAATAACATATAATTATATGAATACATGTCATTTATCAAACTTTTGTGGTGCTTGGTCTTTGTAGCGTATGGCACTGTCCGTCTCCCAGGGTTGTAGTTTTGCAGTTGGCTTGCTTGTGGTCGATACTCAGTATGTCATAGGTATAAGCATTATGGCTTGATGGGTATTTCCATATTTATTTGTATGTGTGGATCGGGTAGCACGCCTCTATGGGAATGTTGTTTGGATTTGGTTGAACGCCACAACAATATTATGTGTGGATCGGGTTGCACGCCGCAACAGTGAGATATTAAGTAGGGTTCCCTATATCTATTCTTGTGTATTTTGTTTCTCATTCTCTGAGAAGGGTTCATAGTTTCTATTCGACCATTTTATTTGTTACACGGGCTAGGTAATTCTTTTCCAGAGTTTGTTCTTCCTTATGTGTCAAATTCAAATTGTAGCTTGTTGGCACATTAATGGCGTCATATGAGATTTTGGTCAGTGTTTGAGGTGGCTCATTGCGGAAGCAGCTTGTACTGGGTGAGACGAGGTTATTAGATCTAGGATCAGTGCGATCAGAGTTATGAATGGTATATTAAAGAGAAATATTATTGTTCAATTAAGAATGAGGTAATGGTTCTTGTCAGGATGAGAGACTCTATGATTTGTTGATTCGGCAGGTGGTTATGAGTTTTTACACATCTCTTCCATCATGGCAGTATTGCGAGAGTTAGAACAGGGCTTATATGTGTTATGAGGTGTATTACGGGCACCACGTTTGTGAAATTGCAGTAATTGTGGTCAAAAGATGTTATTATGGTCAAGCAGCTTATGTGGTGCACGGTGTGATCTCAGCGGAGGAGCATGGTTATGTTGGGTACAGTGTCTGGTGATTGATGCAGTGTTCGTATGTTAGAACCATGCCTCGTGGAAAATTTCTGATGTTGAAATTTTGTTCTAATGCTTGTTAGCTAAGGTTATAGGGAGGTTCTTAAGTCTGGCTCGAGTTAATGTGCGAAACTAGGTTGTGGTGGCACGGGTAGTTGCACGAGATGTTAAACAATGATTTTGGACAATTCTAGAGTAGTTCTTGGCACGTTCGAGGATGAACATATGTTTAAGTGGGGGAGAATGTAACGACATGACCAGTCATTTTGAGCTCTAGCGTGTCGTTTGGTGGTTTGAGGCCTTGAGTAGCTTCACTTCATGTTTTTTAACTTGAACGTGTGGTTGGAATTGAATTTCGAGAAGTTCTAAGTTGATTTGGATGCAAGAGTTCAAATTCCAGAAGCATTAAGTTGGAAAAGTTGACTAAGGTTTGACTTTTGAGCAAACGAGCTCGGAATCGGGATTTGAAGTTTCTAATTGGTTCGTATGATGATTTCGGACTTGAGCGTATGTCCGTGTTGATTATCGGGTGGTCCGGGAGCATTTCGGCACTTATTGTAGAATGTTGGCATTTTTTAAAGTTTAAGAATTTCTTAGGTTTTGTTGAAATGGACTTTGGTGTTATCGATATCCATTTGGGGTTCCGAGACTTGGAATAGGTTTGTATTGTGATTTGTAACTTATACCCAAAGTTTGGCGTCATTTCGAAATGTTTTGATATGATTCAGATGCATTAGACAAAGTTTGGAAGTTTTAAAATATAAAGAAGGATTTCGTTCGTCGATTCGTTGTTTTGATGTTGTTTAGTTTTTTTTGAGGCCTCAAGTAGGTTCGTATCATATTTTTACTAGTTAGTGTGATTTGACAGGGTCTCGGCGGCCTTGGGTGTTTCTCGGAGTGGTTTTGGACCAAGTTTAGCTGAATTGTTGTTGCTGGTGTGCTAGTGTATTTCGCGACCACGAAGAAGGAAATTGGAGGGGGCAGCTGATTGACCTACGTGAATGCGAACACGACAGTGGAATGGCTAACGCGGTGGGTTGGGGGAAGTGATGCATCACAAACGCGATGTCATGGACGCGGGGCAGTGACATTTTTTGGCCTTCGCAAGCGTGGGTTCGCGATCGCAAAAATGGTCACCTGGGCAGTGTATAAGTCTGCAAAACGGGTTTTGGCTCATTTTATATCAAACCTTCCATGAGAGCCGAGCTTGGGATGATTTTGAAGGAGCTTATTCGTCACCCATCACTAGGTAAGTAATTTCTTCACACTATGAGTTAAATATATGAATTATACATGGATTTAAACATGGAAATTTATGGAAATTTGGGATTTTGGTGGAAAACCTTTAATTTGGTGATTTTAGAATTTGACCCCGAAATTTGACATGGAATTGGGAATAAATTATATATTTGAATTCGTAATGTCATGGGTAATGTTTATCTTCAAAAAATTTTGGACACGTGGGCTTGAGGGTTGACGTTATTGACTATTGGAGCAGAGTTTGAAATTTATTATAAATTTATTAACTATGGGTATCAGAGTATATTTTTATTGGGTTGCACATTGTTTGACTAGTTTTGGATCGATGAGCATCGGTTTGAGGTGTTAGAGAGGCTTTGGAGTCGATTATGGAACTTCGGAGCGAGTTAAGTTTTTTATCTAACTTTGTGAGGGGAAAACTACCCCTAGGTGATTTATTTTCTATGTGCTATTTGTTGCGGGCGATACGTACGCATGAGGTGATGAGAGTCCGTACGTAGCTAAATTCATGTTGTGTCCGGGAAAACTTAGGTTCACGCCACGCTATAATTGTACCGTTGGAGTTATCTTTGCTCGTTTAATTCCTTTATTTCACATTAAGACTTGAGACTAGACTTGCATATGGTGACAGACTTGCTATTGTAGAGATTTGGCGGGCTTCATGATTAGCCACAGAATAAATGTACTCCTCTTATGAATTTCTCCTACACTATGTGTTTTCATCAAAACGTTTTCCTTGAAATTCATAACTCACACGTTTATTCGTGAGTGGGGTCAAGGACCTATTAAAGATTCTAATTCTAAATAGATCGGGCTGTTTGCCTCGGCAAGATTATGTACCACACTCTTATGGGAGTGGGCCGCTAGCCTAGGTAGTATAATAGATGCATCTATTATTCGTGCCATTCGACTCTCGGTATTGCACACAATATGGTGGGATCGATCCGTTCACAATGGCATTTCTATAAAACACTCTTGTGGATCAGGCAGTTCGCCTTGCCAACATCGTATTTTTTTCCTAATTTGAGTTGTGATGACCTATATAGTGAGGTCCCTTCTATATATATACTCTGGTTGAGAAGGTAACTGCTTAGTGAGAGCTTGAGTTTACTGTTCAAAGGAGGATTGTACCGTTCATAACATAACATTTATCTACTCTGCCAACATTTGTTTCTTATTACTGTATCCGTCTTATTGGACCACTAGTAATGTCGATGTCGACCCCTCGTCACTACTTCTTTGGTGTTATGTTAGATATTTACTGGGTACGCATTGATTTACGTGCTCATGCTATACTTGCTGCACTTATTGTACAGGTATATATATATGTTTCTAATGGTCCTCTAGGCGCAGAGGCACGACTATTGAGGGGACTTTGTAGTGAGCTGCATTCCATGTTACGATCCGTAGCATACAGAGTCTCCATCAAAGTTATTTATATTTTCCTGTCTAACTTGACGGATGTTGTATTATTATTGTACTCCTTAGTAGATGCTCATGCACTTGGGACACTGGGTTTTGGGGGTTCCTACTGGTTTTTTATTGTTAAAGTTCATGTAATTATTATCATTTCACCTTGAAATTTATATTTTTATACAGGATTTGGCAAATAATATCACGGGTTTTCTACGAGTACCAGCTTTTATACTATTTTAATAAATGGGAATTATGATTTCAAAGTAATAAAAATGAGTAATTAAGTTGATCAGTCACCGTTGGCTTGCATGATGGCGACGTTAGGTGCCATCACGACTTGTAGTAGATTTTGGGTCGTGACAACAGCCGATTTGAATAGCGCGGTATACACCCTATTTTCTTGATTTTTTATTTTTTGAATACAACTAAATTGAATATAATAGTGAAATTGAATATAATATAAAATATATAAGAACGAATACATTCAAATTAAATACAATGTATACAATCGAATTGATACATGCTAATTTATTGCTTTTTTTTTATTAAACAGTCGTAATCCCTATTTTTTAGGCGAATTGCCTCAATGTATTTATAAATACAGTTGCACGAATACATGAAATACAGCACAGTGGAAATGAAATTGTAGTTCTGACCAGTAAATATGGATATTGTAGCTATAGCACGTTGATAACCATTTAACTATAGTGGTTTCTGAAAATTCCTCGAATATATATGGGAAGCCCACTTGTGTCACGACCCAAAACTCGACATGTCGTGATGGAGCCTATCATGATCCTAGGCAAGCCGACAACTCGGACAAAGCAATATTTTTAAATTCAAAATATACTGAAAAATGTTTATGTAAGTAAAATCTCATAAAACCTGAACAAAAACACCACAACTCAATACAGTTTCCCAAAATCGGGTGTCAGTGAGTACATGTGCATCTATACAATAATATAGTCTGATACATTGTCTAAGAAAATAGAACAGAATAAGAAAACATAGAGACAGGGGAGGAGAGTCAGGTCTACGGACGCCAAGACAGCTACCTCGATAATCTCCGAACAGCTGAAACTCTAATATGAGCAACCACCGTGCCTAGAATTACCTGAATCTGCACACGAAGTGCAGGGTGTAGCGTGAGTACAACCAAATCAATAAGTAACAAGTCTAACCTTTGGACTAAAAGTAGTGATGAGTTCGAATAATATAGTCCACATGCAGAATTAATAGTATGGAAATTTTAAGAAAATATGACAATAATATCTCAGAGAACTCATAATATGCAGGTAACAGTATAGGAATGTAGACATGCTTCCAGGTTTAATAATTAAGCTCAATACATGTAAAATATGCCGAGTATGAATGATATGAGGAGCATGACATCTTTACATTCGCATGCCAATATGCGTCGTATGTGATGCAACACAATGAAAGCCTTGCATACTCACACTCTCAGGGTACTCAACCTGATTGTCTCAATTCTCACTCATCAATCTGAACCACTCAGCATTGTATAGTACCCGCTGTGGCATGCAACCAATCCCATCATGAATCAACAACAATTGCGCTCACTGTGGATGTGCAGACTCCGGAGGGGAACATGTAGCCCAAGTGCTAATAAATCTTGCTGCGACGCACAACCCGATCCCATCGTGAATCAATAATACCTGCTGCGGCGTGCAACCCGATCCTGACGAGCGCAAAACACACACTAAAATATGCTCGCTAGTCGAATATAATACATTATAATATCGTATCGGAGTTAAATTGTATTATTTTAGTTTATAGCTAGATTGCTATCCAAGATGATCAACAATTTAGAATTATGTGATTTAAACTAAAATTAACTAAGCGTCTAAACTATTGGCTAATGAAAATTGACGCAAGTAATTAGCAAAAGAAATTATCAATTAGGAGAAGAAAGGGTTGATAGGATAGGTGCAAGATAAATGTTTGGGGTCTAACTCTAGATAATTAACTTCTAATGTTCAAGCGAGTCTCTCGAATTAACTTGGTTATTAGTTCACACATTTAGATGATCCTCTATCGATTAAGTCTCAACCTCAAAAGATGAATTAAATTAAGCACGTGAAGATATGTAAGAATTTGTAGTGGATTGGTCTTTACTAGAACTTTTCCCGATTATCCTCCTAGCTAAGATTAATCAACATTACTAAGAAGAATTAATAACTTCAACCAACAAAATATAATGCAAAGATATCACACGTTATGCCTCCCTCAAATACATGAACAAGCGAATATAGATGCAACGACTAAAACAACCACAACAATTCAATACATAAAAACTAAAGTTAATTATCCCTATACAAGTATCAAGACACCAAATCCATCAAACCCTAAAGAGAAGTACTCCATGGATATGGATTAATTCATCATAAACAAGTTTAAGTTAAAGAAAAACATAAAACGATCCATACTCTTTGTCTTGAGTGAGGATTAAATGATGAAATACTTATGCTTTTGCTTCTCTGTAGCTTCCTTAGGTCTAAGATGTATCCAAATTCCAGAAAATAACCTATATATACACACAAACCAAGTAGGGTCGAGCCGAAACAAAAACACCTTTTCCTATGCAAAATAGGACACTAGCTCTATAAAAATTGTATAGGCGGGCATAGGGCAACGAGCCAGGCGGGGCAGCAATGAGAAACTTCATAGAGCTTGTAATTTGTCAGGCAGCATGATTTGGGCATGCACCGCCCCATGTACCGCGACTGTGGAGATTTCTCAGAGTGAATCTTTTTCGCTCGCTTTTTGATATCCAGCTTTGGTCCTTGACCCCCGAACTGACCCCGGCTTAATCATTTGGGCTTTTACTCAGACTTCAAGTAGCTAGAATTAGCTCCATAACATCTGCATCACTCAGAATCACTCCTGCAAGACATAAAACATGAAATAAGTGCCAAACTCTAGCAGACAGATATTTGAACTACGTTAGACCTGATTCCTTTAAAGGATACGTAGGCAGTCTCACAGTTCGATCCAACCAAATAAGGATTAAAAAAAAGAAAGAAAAATCCAAAAAAAAAAATAAATCCCCAATAGTTGAAACTGGGGAAGAGATTTTATTTCACCTTTGAAAGAGTCGATTCCAAGAGTTGTAAGTCCACAACCCCGTTTACTTTGAGTCTATTTTGAGCCTTCATGGCGTCCTTTCTTTCCAACCCTATCCAAAATCCTTCCAAAAAAAGACCTCCCGATACGCATTCAAGAAATGCCAAAAGAAGCATGCAATGAGCGACGGTTGTCACGCGACATAGAACACTGTCAAGTTGCTCACACAAAAAAAAAGAAAAAGAAAAATAAAAGAAATGAGAGAGTCTTACTAGTAAAAACCCTCACGGTCACAGTAAGGCGACGGTAAGTAGAGATGAATAAATGAGAGAGGCTTGTTGGTAAAAATTCCTCAGGGCACCACTAGTCGAATGTGAGTCGTGAAGTTGATGCAAAGGATTGGCACGAACAAGCCCGACTTCAAAGTCATAAGAATGGTAAAAAGTAAGATTTTGTCAGTTTGATAGATCGGTTGTTAAGTCCAAAATGCATGTCATGATCATTAAGGCTATTTATTGAAAAAAACAAAAAGAAAAAAAGATAAAAAAAAAGAAAAAAAAATCTTCCTTCTGTCCTTCCGACAGGGGAATTTCTTGTTAATACTTGTTTCTTTGCATCATTTTGTCCTTCATTCTGAGTCAGTCCTTGTCAAAACAAGCAAGAAAAGATTTCAAAATCTGCTACCAGCTTTTCAGTTGCATAAAGTAAATTTGGCCAGCACTCAGTTGTTACTGTCAATACACCTTGAGGATTCATGCAAAGGCTTCCCCAAAAAGACTCTTGTCAGCGTACTTGGTGCAAGAAAGATAACTGGTGATTCTATCTGATAGACAAATTGCTCAAAAAGCAGAAAGTCATTCAAGATATCGAAAAGGTCACCTAAGCAAAGATCTCCAGTTGGGATAAGGCTGATTGAGCCACAAATACAAATAGTACTGGGTGTGAAACAATTAGAGTTGGTGCTCAACAAAAGTCTTTTGAGACCGACTCAAGCTGATTGAGCAGAAGCCAAGCTTCCCAAGACTCAAGGCCACAAACTGACCACCATTTTCAAAACTGACAAAATTTTCTTTGTGTGAAATAGGAACAAAGCAGTGCAAGGAAAGTGGTTCAAAAAGAAAAAAAAAACAAAAACAAAAAAACAAAAAAAGAGAAGGAAAAGAAAAGAAGAGAAGAGACTACAAAGGGACATTTTTCAAATCTTTGTCTTTATTTGTTTTGCTATTATGCATAAAATCTTGCCATTGATCTTCACATTTTTCCTCATGGGATTAAAAGTCCTAGTCTAATGGATTTTTCTCCCAATATAAATCTTAGTCTGATGAATCTTTGTCCTAAGATAACAAAAAAGAGGACCTAGTCTGATGAATTTTTTCCTAGGATCGACAGCTTACTCTGATGAATCTTTCTCCTAAGATAGAAGACCTAGTCTGATGAACTTTCTCCTAGGATAAACGTATTAGTCTGATGAATTTTTCTCCTAAGATAAGAAAACCTAGTCTGATGAATTTTCTCCTAGGATAGAAATCATAGTCTGATGAATATTTATCCTAAGATAAAAAGCCCTAGTCTGATGAACTTTCTCCTATGATACAAAATCTTAGTCTGATGAATCTTTCTCCTAAGATAGAAAACCTAGTCTGAGGAACTTTCTCCTAGGATATAAATCTTAGTCTGATGAATCTTTCTCCTAAGATACAACAAAAAAGAGAAAAAATGACCTAATCTGATGAACTTTCTACTAAGATCAAAATCTTAGTCTGATGAATCTTTCTCCTAAGATACAAAAAAAAAAGAGAAATAAAAGGACCTAGTCTGATGAACTTTCTCCTAAGATCAAAATCTTAGTCTGGGGAATCTTTCTCCTAAGATAGAAAACTTAGTCTGATGAATTTTCTCCTAGGATATAAATCTTAGTCTAATGAATATTTCTCCTAAGATAAAAAGCCCTAGTCTGATGAACTTTCTCCTAGGATACAAAATCTTACTCTGATGAATCTTTCTCCTAAGATAGAAAACCTAGTTTGATAAACTTTCTCCTAAGATAGAAATTTAATCTGATGAATCTTTCTCCTAAGATACAAAAAAAAGAGAAAAAGGACCTAGTGTGATGAACTTTCTCCTAGGATCAAAATCTTAGTCTGATGAATCTTTCTCCTAAGATACAAAAAAAAAGAGAAAAAAAGGGCCTAGTCTGATAAACTTTCTCCTAGGATCAAAATCTTAGTCTGATGAATCTTTCTCCTCAGATAGAAAACATAGTCTGACGATTTTTCTCCTGGGATAATTTGAAAAAAAAAGTAGTCTCAATCCTAAAAAAAAAAAAAAGAGAAGGGGTCAATTTTAGTTTTATTAAGTTATCAATCTTTAGTTGTCTTGAAATCAGGACCTTCCTGGATAATGAGGTTTAATTTTAAAGTTTTTCAAGACCCTCCTGGATAATTGGATGTAGTTTTAAGTTTTCGGGACCCTCATAGATAATGAGATTTAGCGTAAGTTTTACCTTTAGGAAATAGAATTTAGCTTTCAAAGTTTCACTCTTAAGATGAGATTTAATTATAGTTTTCAGGACCCTCCTAGATAATGAGATTTAGCTTTTAAATTCATAGAACTCTTTTGGATAACATGATTTGATTAACACTCACAGATGTTCCCGACACCAAACTGGGGAAGAAAAGTTTCTTTTGTTTTGTTTGTTTTGTTGTAGTAGTAGGCGCCCACCTGGAGAATAAGGGAATTCGTTTCGAAATTATTTCAAGTTTCAAGTCAGTAGCAGGCGCCCACCTGGAGAACAAGGAAAGTTATTTCAGAATTAAATTCAAGTTAGAAGTAGCAGAAGCTCGTGGAAAGAATGCGAGTCAACAATCCAAGATGACCAACAAAAGTAGTCTCAATCCAAAAAAAAGAAGAAAAAAGAAGTGAATCCAAAATGCAGAAGCAGGAAGAAGATGTGAACTGCTCAAGACCTGGTTGAGGTCATGAGCGCTACATGTCCGGTCTTGGTCCAAAAGGTGAAGAAGAATGAACTAGCACCTGCAGCTAGCAAACGCCAAGGTTCAAATCTAAAGTCCGCATGAAGAACCATTCAAAACTCAAGATCAAGCTTCAGAAGACTTATAGATAGGAATCATGTAACTCATAGTTGATAGACTTGTTTAGTTCTATTAGATTTTGATTTTTATGTAATAACGGGACTGCGGACCGGAGCCTCGACGGGACCTCACTCGACTCTATAACTCATCATTCCATCATTCTCCTTGAACTACACGCGATCTGATTCCCATATAACCCGGGATATATAGGTTGTCCAAAACCAGGACTCGGTTGCACCCTTTCCTTTGTTTATTTTCCCTTTTGAATAAAGATTTGGTCAAAAATTAGTCACATGGCTTACTTTATTTTTGCCACAAAACTCTTCATCTTTCCAAGCAAAAAGGGGCAGTTGTGAACACCTAATATTTTACCATACTTTGAATTTTCATCACTTATTAATATATAAATATATTTTAAGTTTGATCGACATATTTTAGCTCTAATAACTCCTTTTATAGGTTTTACTCAAGAAAATTAAAATCACAAAAAAAAAAACACATTTTAGTATAAGCTTTATCTTTATTTTACAAAAGATAGTAAGTAAAGTTTCACAAAAAAAATAGTTTTACTTAGTTTATTGTGATTTTTAAGTTGTTTGTCATTAGCGAATACGAAGTAGAATTTAGATTTTTTCTTATTAATATCACCTATTGTCCTACATAATTAGTAATTTGTGTAACTATATCCTTAAAAAGAAAAGAAAGAAAAAAGGGAGCAAAACAAAATATAAAGAGAGAAAGAAACGTAAATAGGGAAAGCAGATTTTTGCCCAACGGTGAAATTCAATTCACGTGATCCCTTACCCATTTTGTCATCTTTTTTTTTTCTTTCCTTTTTCTCTTAAGTAGGTAAATAATACTTTCTTTATTTTCTAATGGGCCCACCACCTTAAAAGAATTTCCTCAAAGAAACAAAACCAAAATTCCTTTTCCGGATTCGACTCATGAATTTGTTACAGAGGGTCCCACACGGCTGGTTCTACCCATTTCTTATTCTCCAAGCACACATACACAATTATATATGGACCATTCTAAAACAGAAAAGGAAAACCGAGGCTGAGAAAGGAACGAAAAGAAAGGAGTGTTTACCGTAAAAATGGTAACAACAATTATATTTATAAATGAGATTCTAAAAATACGTGATCTACTCTCAAGTTAGTTGTTAGAGCAGATGATGCTAAGAATGTGAAGTTTAACGGTGAGATGCAAGCTAGAATGAGGTAGTAATAAAACCGAGGGGCCTGTTGCCCGGATGTAGGGCTGGTCGAAGGGGACCTCGGGGTCAACGTCTAGGTCGAGCTCGAGCTAGCGGGGGCAATCGGGAATGGGATAACATTTAGGTTATGATCAAGAAAAGCTATATATAGCCAATACCAAGCGATAAACAAAGAACAAGTAAGAAGGCGATTAAAGAAATGGGATGGGACAACCGGCTAGATTTACGATGTATGCGCAGGCTGATGACGAGCCGCTTGAATAGAACTGATCGACCCCGGGTGCATTCCTTAGGAGATTTCTGCATTCGTCGGGGCTTCGGTCAACATTATCCTTGGCAGGGTACCGGCCGATCTTGAGGGAAGTGACTGGCTCGAGACCCCGGCTTCTAGGATCACCCTTCGAGGTATTTTGTCAAGGAAAAATCGGCCTCCCAGATTTCATCGTGCACAGATAGTCTCTGTGTTTCTTAGGAAGTGATAAGAAATGATTTTGACACCCCACTTCTCGGTCTCTCATAACGACATTGCGTTGACGGCGCAACCCCCTTTTTACAAGTGTCGAGGCACTTCGCCTTTCCGCTTCTCCAAGATCACCCGAAATGTCGTGACTCTTCGTTCTGCGTAGTTACGCCATTGCTATCGGTTCAGCTTCTATGAAAGCATTGATTGCGCCTGTTTTCACGCTTTTCGAGGGCAATAATGGTGCCATCGGTTACTTTGCCCTCCCTATAAATGGGGTTTTTTTGTGGTTGGCTTTTTATTCATACTTCCTTTGATACCCATCTTTTCTTCCTCTCCTGCTATCTTGAGGTTTTTCCATCTTGTTATGTTTGAGGCCCGTAACATCAAGATATTACGCCATGTGCATGTTGGCCCAACTCTCGATCCCCTTTTGGTTGGGCGAAGTTGTGCCGCTGTGATGTTGTTGTTTTTGTTGTTGCTGTTGTTGCAGTCGTTGCAGTCGCCGTTGGCCCGGGGTGATGAGGCAGGGGAGTGATTTCCTTCGACCCTGGGGTACTTTGGATTATGCACCGCTGCTCAAGAGGGGACTCGGATTATACACTGCTTTTACCCTCCTCCCTCGGCTCGTCGTACTACACCCCTTTTGGGTTCCTGGGGGGTGTGGCGGTAGTCTCTGCTGGCTGTTGCCTTCCGGGCCGAGGCAACATCTCAAGAAGTGGCATTATTGGCGGAGTTCGTACTAGCCAAATTTTTCATCCAGTCACTTTTTGCGTTCTTCTGGCTTCTCCTTCGTCATTTTGCTCTTCTCCCCCGCATTCCTTTCTCTATATCGTCCCTTTTAAAGATGCCATTCTGGGAGGATTAGGATAAGGTCCCCGAGGGGATCGGACTTGGAAAATATTGTCTTTGAGGTCATATGCCTGAGAAGATGTTGACGGAGATGCAACATGAATAGGCTAGGTTCTTAGGCTCTTATTGTATGCATACCATTTGTACTTCTTTATTTTTATGTAAGGATCCCCTGTGGGCTTTTGTAATCATATGTAAGGAGCCTCCGAGGGTCGTTTTAAGCGAACACTTGTATCAATACAAAGATATTTTCTTGATTCCTTCCTTCGACACTTGCTGTACCTCTTTAGATTTTTGGCAGCTTCTAATGCATGATCTTGTTTTGTCACCTGTGATACTGACCTTGGGCGCGAGTATTCTTCCCGACCTTTGGTTGATGAAACGGCTTCGCATGGGGTCCTTCGTGACTTCTCGGACTGAACCCGAATTAGGCCAATAACCTCGGGTTATCGGGACCCTTCCTCTGCGTGAAAGCGTGGATAATTTCTTCGGGCCTCATAATAGCCTTTGAGAAGAGACTTGCCTAAGGACTCACGGTCCCGAGATGCCGATGACTTCCTGGAGGCGATCTCTGAATGGAGGCCTGGCCGTGCTTCGGGCCACCCTGGTCATTACCCGGAGCCTGTTTCGCATGGGTGTTTGTTAAAGACGTCCATTTCTTCGTAAACTAGCCTTCTTTGGCGGAGGCTCTTTAAAGTTGTACGCCAATCTTGTGTTGGTGAAGGCATTATTGGCCTGCAGAAGCGTTGTCTTGCTATGATAGAGGTCTTCGGGGTTGAGCATTACCTCGAAACTGGAGGCGGTGCCGATGGTTGGTGCCTTTGGTTGCCATTGAATCGTTCCCCCCTTCTCACATGTAATCGTGAGGTTGCTTCCGCTTTCCGAGGATCCTCGGGGTTTGCTGATTTCATGGTGCCGGTGGGTCATGCCCTTAGTGGCTATTTATTCGGGGAACGGCAGAGACCGGGCACGACGATAAATGAGATGTGCTCTTCATAATCATGAAGGAGCTTTCATCGGGGTGAGATGGACCCGTGCTTCTGAGGAGAGTGAATCATTCGAGCCTGGCATTCCTAGAGTCCTTGGTTCCAGAGCAGCGGTTCCTTTGTGCCACCAGGAGGGTGCTCGAACGTCGAGTAAGTTTGCCAGCTTAACTTCGTGGTACGTTTTAGCATGATTCCTCCGTATCTCGGATCTTCCCTTTCTTATCAAGTTTTCCCTCCGTAAGACTCTGACAGACCTAGGATTTGAGCTGCTCCGCCAAGGGGCTATACTTTGGGGGGCCCTGGGCGAAGGTAGGCCCTCTAGGCTTCTTGGCAAGGGGAAGGAGGGGTCGAGTTGGTGTACAGGCGGTTCGGGACTTATCGTAGCTCGCATTACAGAAGCCTTTTGATGAGGTAGGATCCTTCTTATGGTAAGCATTTCGACTTTTCAACCTTTGAGTTTAGACTTTGCTTATTTTTTAGCTGCAGAAAAAAGGCGAAGGCTTAGGAGTACCTTAGGGGCGGAGCCGATCGAGCTAGGAATGCCTGAAGTATCAAATGCAGGCTCAAGTTATAATCTGAGTGGAAATGATTGTGAACTGTAGCTTGATTCCTCAAAAGTCCGGATTGAGAATAACCGGTGCCCGGACTGGTATAGTACTAAGCCGGACCGAGGATGATGAAGGAGTGGCGACCTATCGCCAATGATCGAGCCGGGTTGGAGCGGGTCTTCGAGGGATACGTTCGTCGTAGATCTTTGGGACAGGCGCTTGAAGAGACCCACGCCAGGGGTTCCGTCATTCTAGAAGGATTTGCTTGAGCGAAGGTGGTAGAGCGTGATGCTCGGTTGCTTATTGTTGATGCCTCGGAGAGCGAGGCTAGGGCTGGTAGGCCGTAATCCTTTAGGGTAGAGCGTATATTTTGCCATTTTGTATTTTGCTGTTTATAGAGCATGCTTGTAAATGGAGAGCGCACCTTTTGTGCATATATAAAATGAGATAAATCTTGATGTTTTACCTCCATTGTATCTTTTCCCGTATTGCTTTTGACCAGTCAGGCTGGTTTCCGTGTTTTGACGGGATCCTCGTAGATCCGGAAATGATCAGGCAGGCCTGGAGGCTTTTAAATGTGATCCTTGACGCGAGCAGGCATTGGGGCCTCTATGTTTTGCCCAGCTATTTAGGCTCAGTCTCTGAGTCAGGCCTTTATTTGAGCTTGCATGTCCTTCGGTCTTCTATGCCCGTGCGGGCGGATGGTGATTGTTCTCATTTCTTTCCCTTGGGTATTTCGTTGTTTCAACTATTTTGGGTCTAGTCTCTGAGTCGCGTTGCGATTCGAGCTTTAATTGACCCTTAAGTTCTTTCCTGCCTGCATGGCCGGACAATGGTGGCCTTTATTTCCCGACCTTGGGCGTTTGTTGTTTCAACTATTTCGGGTCTAGTCTTCGAGTTGTGTTGCGATTCGAGCTATAATTGACCCTTAAATTCTTTCCTGCCTGCATGGGCGGTCGACGATGGCCTTTTGTGTTTCGGGTCGAAGTGACCTTACAGGCGAGTGGCTCGGAGGCTTACTCGGCTGGCTATAGTGGCATTTATGTCGTGCCCTTAAGCATAATGCAATTTACTTATTTTGGGTCCAGTCTCCGAGTCGCATTGCGACTCGAGCTTTAATTGACCCTTAAGTACTTTCGATTTTCAGACCGACGATAGTGCCTCTTATGCTGTTTTGGTTGTTGAGACCTCTTACTATGTAGCCCGGAGGCTTACATAGTTAACTATTTTGGATCCGGTCTCCGAATCGGGTTACGATTCGATCTCATTTTAATCCTCAAGTTGTCAATTTTCAAGCTGGCGATAATGGCTCTTACGCTGTTTGGTCGTAGAGACCTTTTAGTATGCGGCCCGGAGGCACGTTTGGCTGGCGACAATGGCTCTTACGTTGTTTCGCCCGTGGGCTTTTTGTAGGCTTTGTTTTCCGCTCGTTAAGGTCTTTTGAAATAATTTTGCCTGACCCGTCGTTGGTTCTAGAGGAACCTCTATTTCAAATTGTTATCGGCGATGTTCGAGCACCTCGGAAGGTTCATAGCTCGTAGGCTGAGTAGGTCGAAGCCTTGTGATTTGGAGCTGACATGGTCGAAGCTCGTTTTTTGCCTATTGAGGGAAGCCTGTTTTCACCGGTTCTTTCCGAAGTATATTCGAAGTAGTGGCATGCGATTTTTGTTTAGCGACGGTCGGGAGGCTGTATCAACCGTTTTGACCATAGTCATATGTGTTTGGCCGGAGCCGTTTTTGATCTCGAGTAATAGTTTAGGCGTATACACCGAGGGTATGCCATTTTAGGATTCTTACAAATGCGACGTATAGCCTACTTCGAGATTTTCATACCTATTGAGGTCTTACAATTGTCATGCCTGTTAAGGTCTTACAGTTTGTGTTGCTTTGTAGAATATATCTAGTTACACCAAGTCTGCCCGCTTGGGATCTTACAGTTTCAGGTTTTTCGGTGCATGGCGATTAGCGACAGTCTCCGAGTTATTGAGTTTGCTTGGTCTTGAAGGCCGTTATTTGTGAGCTCGGAGTTACCTTGCTGGGACTTCATGAGCCCGGAGTTCCGACCCTGGGGTCGTGCGTATGCCAAAACTTTTGACGTTATATCTCCGAGTGTTTCGGGATGCATCCGGTGAAGGGGTTCCTAACGAGAACACACTGTAATTTCCTTGTTTGGAGAATGAGATGCTGAAGATATTCTTCGATCCATTGTCATAATATATATTGTTGTGTTGAGTCGACTTATATCGGGTTGAAGTCGATCGCTCGGAGATTTGCCTTGCCTGAAGTTTTTTGTGATTTCAGAGCTTCGATCTGGAGGCCATCGGAGCGTTTGAACTGCTGGCGTTCGTTCCTGAGTTTTTGGGACATTTCTGGTGAAAGAATTTGTTACCCTACTCTGATATTTTTTGTTACGTTTCTGGTGTCTGGTATTTTTTGATTGCTCAATACAATAGTATATGCTTTTGCCGACAGGGCCTGACTATATCGGTCATTTGGTCTGATACACTGTTTTCCTATAGGAAACCTCATTTGGCATTTTCCGAAAATCCTACGAGTGGGCAACTTTACAGGGAGAATGCCCCTCGCTTATTCAAAAGTCAGCCGCATGGAAAGTCTTGAATGTTTTTGCGGAGTTCCTCCTAAGGAGGCTCGCAGACATTGCCTCGTTAAAAACCTTGCCGGTAAAAACCCTTCTTCTGGGATAAAAACTCGGTCGAAGGAAAAGAGTGCAACGGGTGCGCCTTTGGAGCCTTGAGGTCTTGCGATAGCACTAGCGTTCTGGCAGCTCCGATTGGGTGCCAACACGAAGGTTAATTTCAAATTTGAAATAAAAAAAGGGGGAGATGCCTTGGGATCGGTCCATTATGGTCGTACCTTGAAACGAGATATACTACCCGGGGGCGGAGATGCAACGTGGATCTCTACTTTGTTTTGTCAAGCTCGACCGGGGCCAAGCCCCGATTTTCCCGTTGGTTTATTCGGGGGCGGAGGCAAGAGCGTTGGCACCACGTCGTGTGTAGCGAACATTTAGCTTGCCGCATATTGTTCCCCATAGATGGTTTTGATCCCGTCCTTTGTCGGGAATTTTATCACCTGGTGGAGGGTGGATGGTACTGCTCTTATGCAGTGTATGCATGACCTCCCAAATAAGGCGTTATACCTCATATATCCCTCAATGACATAGAATTTGGTGTCTTGGGTAGTGACGACCACGGTAACCGGAAGGACGATTTGTCCTTTCATCGTTTCGCTCGCCATGTTGAATCCATTGAGGACCTGAGTGGAAAACACGATTTGTTCAAGCAGTCCGAGTTGTTCTATCACCCTCGACCTGATAATATTGGCCGAGCTACCTGGATCCACGAGTACACGTTTTATCTGAAAAGAATTCACAAGAAAGAAGATTACTAGGGAGTCGTTGTGGGGTTGAGACAGGGCCTCGGTGTCCTCTTCGCTGAATGTGAGGGCGTCTTCAGGGATATATCCCCGAGTCCGTTTTTCTCTGGTGATGGATATTTTTGTTCTTTTTATTACGGGTTCCTGCGGGGCATCAGCGCCCCCACGATCATGTGGATGACGTGTTCCGACTCATTTGCCTTATTTTTCTTGGTTGCCTCCCTTTGTCGGAACTGATTTTTGGCCCGATCGCTAAGGAATTCCCAAAGGTGTCCTTTGTTGAGTAGTCGAGCCCCTTCTTCTCGTAGTTGGTGGCAATCATCAGTCCTATAACCGTGCGTGTTGTGGAAATCGCATACTAAGTTGTAATTTTTCTGCGAAGGGTCCGACTATATCAGTTTGGGCCACTTGGCGTCTCTGATCTTCCTGATAGCGAACATGATGTCTGATACATCGACGCAGAAGTTGTATTCCGATAAGTGGGGCGTGGTTGGCGCTATGTTTCGATCGAACCTGGTTCTGTTGATGAGCCCTCGAGGGTCCTGTCCTCGATCTATCCACCGATCATTGCGAGGTAGGTTGCGCCTTGGGGCGTTCCTTCTGTCTTCGAGGTACGGCTAGTACCTTTCTTTGTTTGGTTTTGATTCTTTTGCCAGGAGTCTGTTTGGGTACACTGAGCCCGAAGGGGCTCCGAGTTGGTCATCCCCGACCCTGATCTTTGACTGCTATCGGTTGTAGACATCTGACCAGGTCACGGCCGGATATTCGATCAGGCTCTGCTTTAACTGTTTCGAGGCCACCGAGTTTCCCTTGTTCAAGCCTTGGGTGAAGTCCTGCACTGCCCAGTCGTCGGAGATTAGCGGTAACTCCATCCGTTCCATCTGGAAGTGGGACACGGATTCCCATAGAATCTCGTTCTCTCTATGCTTGATTTTGAAAACGTCAGACTTCCTCGTTGCTACCTTGATGGATCCAGCATGTGCTTTTATGAAGGAGTCTACTAACATGGCGAATGAATCTATGGAGCTGGGAGCCAAGTTGTGATACCACATTATGGCCCCATTCGAAAGCATTTCTCCAAATTTTTTCAGCAATATGGACTCGATCTCGTCATTCTTTATATAGTTGCTCTTTACTGCGTAGGTATAGGCAGTAACGTGTTCGTTGGGGTTGGTGGTACCGTTGTATTTAGGGAGTTCTAGCATTCTGAACTTTTTAGGAATAGGCTTCGGGGCCGCTTCCTCGGGGAATGACCTCTGTATGAACTTCTTCGAATCCAAACCTTTTAGGCCGGGGGTGCTCCAGGGATCTGATCCACCCTAGAGTTGTAGGTCTCGACCTTTTTATCGTTGGTTGCAATCATTTTCTCACCCGATTCGATCCTTTTACTGAGGTCCTCGAGCATCTTCACTATGGCAGGGTCAGCCACTGACCATTATTGCTTGACCATTCGGGTACTTGCTCGGTGGGGGAAGTTGTCTCTGGTGCCGCTGTGTTGGGAGTCTTCGGATGGCTTTGCAACTGGGCAATGGCCAATTGCTGTGCCTGCAACATTTCAAAAATAACATGAAGACTAACTTCCTGTTCTTCCTAGGCCGAGGTTTTTTGAGCTTCATATCGGTCGTTGTTCTGTATGTTCCTGTTGGTGTCAGAAGTTTCGTCGACTGGTTGTTCGTCATGTGAATCCGCATCTGCTAGAATCAGTCCGGGCGCATTATCGGGATTCTATGGTGGTGCTCCAATGGCCGGGATAGCCACACCATTTTCCTCATGGTTTTCGAGGTTGTCATTCTCGTTTCTGTTTACCGAGACAGACATTTTGACTTGAAATCAAAAGATCTTAGACAAAAAAAAGTGAAAGATAATGTGCGTTTTTGCAATGAAACCAGCAAAAAAATAATCACAATTATTTTTAGCCCAACGGTGGGCGCCAAACTGTTTACCGTGAAAATGGTAACAACAATTAAATTTGTAAATGAGATTCTAAAAATATGTGATCTATTCTCAAGCAAGTTGTTAGAGCAGATGATGCTAAGAATGTGAAGTTTAACGATGAGATGCAAGCTAAAACGAGGTAGTAATCAAACCGAGGGGCCTGTTGCACGGATGTAGGGCTGGTCAATGGGGACCTCGGGGTCAACGTCTAGGTTGAGCTCGAGCTATCGGGGTCAATCGGGAATGGGGTAACAATTAGGTTATGATCAATAAAAGCTCTATATAGCCAATACCAAGCGATAAAGAAAGAACAAGTAAGAAGGCGTTAAATGCTAAATGGCCTTGAGCCAGTGAGGGCAAGTGAGTTAGAGAGGAGAGAGAGAGAGAGAGAAGATATTATTGCACTTGATTAGAATAGTTGGAGCTCTACCTTTACAGGGTGTTAGCGACTTCCCTTTTATAGAAAGGGGGAGCCCAAACTTAGTACAAGATACTTTGCATGATAAAAGAAATAGGATGGGACAACCGGCTAGCTTTACGATGTATGTGCATGATGATGTTGAGCCGCTTGAATAGACCTGATCGACCTCGGGTGCATTCCTTGGGAGATTTTTGCATTCGTCGGGGCTTCGGTCGACATTATCCTTGGCAGGGTACCGGCCGATCTTGAGGGAAGTGACTGGCTCGAGATCCCGGGCTTCCGGGATCACCATTCGAGGTATTTTATCGAGGAGAAATCAGCCTCCCATATTTCACCGTGTACAAAGAGGAACGAAGGAAACAAAAAAAAAAGACGGATCGTCACTCTGGACTGAAAATTTTCCAATACCCATTGATGCTCTTTCTTCCCTTCAATAAAGCTGCCTGAAAAGCTCTATTTCAGCCATGGAAGTGAACTGAAAAACTCATCAAAACCCAGCAATGATGAGCTGAAAACAGCCCTCAAACCTAGCAAAAATCAGCTATAAGTTAACCCAAAAAATAGCCTTCTTCCTCAACCAAAAAGTCCCAAACATCAGCTGCAACAACTAGGAAAAATGTAGCAACAGTGGCTGTGAGAAACCAGCTAATAATGACTATTTTAGCACCTGAAACTAGTCCAAAAGCCAATAAATGTGGAGGTATGATTGTTCGAGTTTGAGGGTATGTCGAGGTCCAATTTTCGGCGAGTCCTCTGTTCGCTTCGACCTTTGTATTCAAGAAGTTTTTTTCATATATAAAAGTTGGGTTCTGTTAGTTGGACTTGTGGTTTGTTCTCGTTAATTTGACGATTCATGGTGATTGTTGGAACATTTTCATTATTTGGAATGGTCGGTGCTCATCTATTTTCGTGGAAATAAACAATCAAATTTCGGAGTTAAAATCATATAGCCGATTAAACATTTCATCCTCTTTTCTTCATAATCTTTAGGGGTTTTCAAGGTAATTAGAAACTGTAAATGAGTTGCTTGCTTACTGATTTGGACTGTGCTGGTTGCTGAGTTTCAACTTTCTTTATTTCGCCTCTCCCTGGCCCTTTAAATCGGTTTATCCATAACCATGTACTCTTCTCTTCTCTGAACTGTAAATTAGGTGAAACATATATGTCTTTTAGGAAATGATTGGTTAGCCAAATTAATGAAGTTAGTTACGATCAGTTTATGAAATCGCCCCTTTTTATGTTATCAAATTTGTGAGAGTTCCAATTTTTTGGATGACTTCCACTAGTTAGATTTGTTCATTAGTAAAGGGGGTATGATTTGTTCATAATTATTGAACGTAATAAACAAAGAATGTATCAGAAATAACGAAAGGGATTTAGCCATTTTTGATAAGTCTTAAAACAGGATTACTAATTAGTAAGTGTCAGGCTATTGGTCTTACTGGCAACTTATGAAATCTTATAATCCTTCTAATGAATTTTGATAATAGGCTAAATTGTTTAATATAGCCTATGTTTTAGCTCAACTTAAGGATGATTTACTATTGTAAATGTTCAAATAATGCAAAAATTGGCTCTACTCATGACTTTAATGTCTCACAGGAGTTCAATAAACAAATGAGGATTTATGATGGTAATCAAGTGAAAACTGGAGTCAAATGACGAAAAGTTGAGCAGCAACATCTTAACAAGAGAAAACCCCACTAGCGCGGGTCATGCGCTAGTCATGCGCTCCCGCGCTAGTTCAGTGTTTTGGATAGAAAGAAACTCGATTTGCGCGGGATGTGCGCTGGTCATGCGCTCCCGCGCTAGTCCTGTCTAGGAAATCAATTATTTGGGGGCAAAATGGGAAATCTGAGAGGATCCACTCAACTTACATAAAGTAAAGCTCCATTATTGGGAGAAGATCAGATTTTGAGGGAGAAAAAGCCATAGAAGAAGGAGTAGCTTCATCTTGGAGCTAAGAAAGGAGAAGAAGAACAACATCTTGGAGCAAGGATTCAAAGAGTTCTTCTAAACTTTCTTCTATTTGTTTGTTTATATTATGTTTAAAACTTTTATTGTTGATTTTTGTATGATTATGAGTAGCTAAAAACTCTAGTATTCTTGGGTCATGGGTGTTAGATGATCTTGTTGTTTGAAGCTTAGATTGAAGATCTTGAATCTATCGTTATGGGTTGTTTATTTGATTCTGCTTTTAATTATTTTACTGCGTAGCTAACAGTGAAATATTATTTACGAATCTTGAAGTAAACTTGACAAAGAAAATTTTTGGTTGCATATAGAATCAAATAGAACAAGTTTTGAATCTCGGGCATCGGGTGAAGAATTTGCAATTAAGATAGACATATACTTAATTGCCTTGTTTGGTTGAAAAATAGGAGTTGTAAATGCATTCTTGCTAATATTAATACCATAGACATATAGGTATTAGTTTAACTTGAATAGATGCATAAGAACTCGAAAGATTCTTATGAATATTATTAACCCTATAATCAATAACCCGGATAATTCAATAAATCAATCTTAAGCTAAAATAGTAGCATGATCTCTAGCAAGTCCATGACCCTGGAATATCTTTACCCAAATTGTTATCAAAATATTGTGTAATTGGTGTAGTAATTTTGTATTGAATTATTGTTTAATTACTAAGTAAATTGTAAATTGGTTCTTTATATATTTTGTGATAATTTAGCTTGAATTGATAATTGTTTGAGTCTACATCAGTCGATAAGTTGATCACAATTCCTCGTGGGAACGATACTTTACTTACTACTATATTACTTGTCGATCGCGTACATTTGCGTGAGTATTTTGGTCGCAACAAGTTTTTGGCGCCGTTGCCGGGGACTTGGAAATTAACTATTCTTCTAGATGAGACATTGAATTATTTTTATTTATTCATTTTTTTTGTTTTAGTTTAGTTAATATTTTTTATTTATTTTAACATGGAATCTTGGAATGAAAGTTATTCGAATGATGGTTATTCTTATTTTGATGATCGTTGTCCATATTGTGGAGGACCGCACTGGTGGAAAAATTGTCAGAATGTTCCCGAAAATGAGTTGTGCGCACAATCTCAACCCTTTGAGTGGAATATTTGTAATATGTGTGGTGGTCAAGATGGCCACTGGGATGGTTGTCCTAATTCTTTTCATCCTTCTCTGAGCCCTTATTATGATCATTCTAATAATGTTTGTGAGTTTGATAGGGGTAATGAAGTACATGATATGGAACCTGATGCATACAATGGGGTTATTTTAAAGCAAGTAGCAGAGCAACAGGATGAATTCAAAAAAGATATGAAAAGAATGAGGGCAACAATCACAAGAATGAAGGCCAATATAGAAGAATTGAATGAAGATAGTGAGTACCAGCAAGAGGAAAATTTTGAAAAAGAGGAGATTTTGAGTCAAACCTGGCTGGTGGAACAAGCTGAAAGATTGGAGATATATGAGGCTCAACGTGAGAAAATTACAGATGGGATACAAGGCCTAATAGAAGTAAGAGCTAAAATAGGACAAGAGATCGAAAAATTTGGCTCTGTTATTCATGACTTGGGAGCTCAATTGATTGCAAAGGTTGATGCGTCTAATTCCCAACAAAATAGTTCTGAGTTGTGTGAAACTGAAAAGGAACTTATACGCCAATTCGAGGAGCTAAAATTGGAGAGTCAATCATTCGAGCGTACTTTTATTAATGATGTCCATGTTGAGGAAAGCACTCTAGAGCCATGTGAAGAAGTAGATAATGTTATATTTGAAGACTCTAGTGTGTGTACATATGAGGATGTAACTAGTGATACAATTCTAGAGTTAGGGCGTACTGCTCCTCATTCCATACATTTTTCAACATTGTGTTTGGATGATGACATGGAAATCGAGTCATCTGAGCCTTTGGGGGAACCAATGTACGAGGACCTGGGTGCTTATATTCTGGAATTTATCATGCCAGTGAGACATAATTACATACCTCATTTGAAAGCCAAAATGTGTAGAACACGATATTGGTTGCTCGACCATGTTAAATTTGTCTCACCACCCCTAGAGCATAGCAAAAAGCTTGAAGTCAAATTGGGGGCTCAATTTATAAGTTCAAGGTGGAGGCAAAAAGTGGTTCACGTCGTGCCGCGATTTTAAATTAGGCGCTTGTTGGGAGGCAACACAGCTTTACTGCTTTCCTTTATTTTTATTTATTTTAGTTTTCTACCTTTGTAGCATTTGCTATAGGATTATGAGCATAGAAGAAAAGCCACTGAAAGTGTGCAAATGCGAGCCAGCTGGTTGGAACTAGTGTGAGGTACCCGCACAAAGGACCATCCTTGGGAGAAGTCTGAGTACCTCGTGAGCTGCCAGTGCTTCGGTCTTTGGCCTTTCAGGGAGTTTCTTATCCACCCTTGTTATTTTTGCTTTATTTGTGCATTGGGGACATTGCACTCTTTTAAGTGTGGGGGGAGAGAATTCCTTTGGATAATTAGCTTTTTAGTATTTTAGCTTCTTATTTCTTTTCTTCTTAGTTGTGTAGTATTTTAGAAGATTATTTTTTTTTTGTAAAAAAAAATGGTAGAAAAATTAGACTTTTCCCTTCGACGGATCTTTTAGACGAATTTTCTTGAGGGAAGTGAGTCTAGAGAAAACAACAAAAAGATTTTTTTTTTAATATTTTTTCTTAGGTAGTGTAGAAATTCCCCCTTGGTTTTTCTTTAAGCCGCGGTTCTTTTCCAAGGGTTTATCTTGAACCAGGCATATGTAGTTTTTAATTTCTGTTTTCATTTTTTATTTTGTAGACTAAAATAAGGAGTTATAAGCTATAGAAAAGTGAACCCATAGCGTTGATACACCTGGACACAATAGACCCTAGAGTGTAACGCTTAGTCCTAATTGTTGAATCTCACTGAAAGTGCCTTAATTTGTATGTTTGTACTGAATTGAATGCTCGTAATGGAGTGTCTTGATGAGCTGATCTGGAATGAGTCATATGCCATGTGTGGTGAGTATTTGTGTAGTCCATGTATTGTACTTGTGTCTAGAACTTGCCCGGTATGTGAGTTGAAGCGAAATTTGAGGTGATGCTCGGTTTGAAAAATGATGTTAGGCTTTCTTTGACCTTTTTGAGCTTAATTGCTTATTACAAATAAAATTTGTCCCTAGTTAACCCTTTTGAGCCTTCAGACTTTTTGTTTGGCACCCGCATTACAAGCCTATACCCTTTTGTTCTTAATTGACATTGTTTTGATCCTTTTACCTCTTAAAGCACTTTAATTGTGAGAAGAGCGCTAAAAGAAGTAAGAAGGAAATAAGTGTGGGGTGGCTTTTGAGTGGAACCAATAAAAAGATGAAAGGTGCACTTATGTTGTAAACGAATACACCACTAGCAGAAATTGAGTGACAAGAAAAAAAAGATGATTACATTGTGTTTTGCTCTAGCTAGTGGGAATGAATTAATAGAGTGCTTAAAGAAGAAGGGCGTATTTGTGGGATGATATTGTGTATGAATCAGAAGTGGGTTGAAGAATTTACGTTTGAAAATTGCTCGGGTGATGTGATAAAGTGATTAGGGGTTGAGTCACTATTCCTAAATACATCCTACCCGTCCCTTAGCCCACATTACAACCATGAAAAAGTCCTAATTGATTTTGGATCGAGCTAGCCTACCTTAGTAGAGATTTACATTAAGGGCAAGCTTATGGTACCAATTGCATGCATGTGACCTCTTTTGTGAGAGTGAGTGATTTCCTTGATTATTATAAGTATATGACTTGAATGTGCGGAGTAATTACCAAATATTTCTTGTTGGCATGATGGTGAGGGCATATGACTTGTGACAGAAAAGCAAATCTTGACTTCTGTGAAGAGTAAGTTGAGGAAGTTTGAATATTGCATAGCACTTGAGAGACAACTTTAAGGCTAGGATTGTTCACTGCTAGGTGTTAAGTATGTACAATGTTCTAGGTGTAATGCGTGAGGGGAAATGGTTGAGTGAAGAATTCTCTAAAAAGAATATAGTGGATTGCTCGAGGACTAGCAATAAGCTAAGTGTGGGGTGTTGATAATAGGCTAAATTGTTTAATATAGCCTATGTTTTAGCTCAACTTAAGGATGGTTTACTATTGTAAATGTTCAAATAATGCAAAAATTGGCTCTAATCATGACTTTAATATCTCACAGGAGTTCAATAAATAAATGAGGATTTATGATGGTAATCAAGTGAAAAATGGAGTCAAATGACGAAAAGTTGAGCAGCAACATCTTAACAAGAGAAAACCCCACTAGCGCGGGTCATGCGCTCCCGCGCTAGTTCAGTGTTTTGGACAGAAAGAAACTCGATATGCGCGGGATGTGCGCTGGTCATGCGCTCCCGCGCTAGTCCTGTCCGGGAAATCAATTATTTGGGGGCAAAATGGGAAATCTGAGAGGATCCACTCAACTTACATAAAGTAAAGCTCCATTATTGGGAGAAGATCAGATTTTGAGGGAGAAAAAGCCATAGAAGAAGGAGGAGCTTCATCTTGGAGCTAAGAAAGGAGAAGAAGAATAACATCTTGGAGCAAGGATTCAAAGAGTTCTTCTAAACTTTCTTCTATTTGTTTGTTTATATTATGTTTAAAACTTTTATTGTTGATTTTTGTATGATTATGAGTAGCTAAAAACTCTAGTATTCTTGGGTCATGGGTGTTAGATGATCTTGTTGTTTGAAGCTTAGATTGAAGATCTTGAATCTATCGTTATGGGTTGTTTATTTGATTCTGCTTTTAATTATTTTACTGCGTAGCTAACAGTGAAATATTATTTACGAATCTTGAATTAAACTTGACAAAGAAAATTCTTGGTTGCATATAGAATCAAATAGAACAAGTTTTGAATCTCGGGCATCGGGTGAAGAATTTGCAATTAAGATAGACATATACTTAATTGCCTTGTTTGGTTGAAAAATAGGAGTTGTAAATGCATTCTTGCTAATATTAATACCATAGACATATAGGTATTAGTTTAACTTGAATAGATGCATAAGAACTCGAAAGATTCTTATGAATATTATTAACCCTATAATCAATAACCCGGATAATTCAATAAATCAATCTTAAGCTAAAATAGTAGCATGATCTCTAGCAAGTCCATGACCCTGGAATATCTTTACCCAAATTGTTATCAAAATATTGTGTAATTGGTGTAGTAATTTTGTATTGAATTATTGTTTAATTACTAAGTAAATTGTAAATTGGTTCTTTATATATTTTGTGATAATTTAGCTTGATTTGATAATTGTTTGAGTCTACAACAGTCGATAAGTTGATCACAATTCCTCATGGGAACGATACTTTACTTACTACTATATTACTTGTCGATCGCGTACACTTGCGTGAGTGTTTTGGTCGCAACAAATTTCATGAACCTTTGGAACTTACAGATCATTTCAAATTGATACGAAATAAACAAATTGACAAACATTCGTAGTTTGCTTCAGGCGCGCTTATAAATAAATTATCGTGATTGTGTACACGTTCGCTTGACATAATTACGATTTTTTAAAAAATAAATTGTGGTATGCATTTGCGCAACTTCGACCAAAATTTTCTTAATAATAATAAAGCACGATTAATTGTGGACACGTACGCGTGACATGATTTTTTTTACGCGCCAAATGAAATGAGTATACGTACGCGTGACTCGTTTTAGGATAATTTTTAATTAAAATAGGTAAATGCACATATGTTCTAAAATAAGTAATTAAACAATTTGATTAAGCCAAGTATGATCAAAGCGACCGTGCTAAAACCACAGAACCCGGGAATGCCTAACACCTTCTCCCAGGTAAACAGAATTTCTTACCCGAATTACTCTGTTCGCAGACTATATAAATAAGAGTCAACTTCCTCGATTCGGGATTCTGAACCGGTGACTTGGGATATCATAATTTATCCAAGTGGCGACTCTAAATTTTAATATATAATCCCATTTCAATTGTCACTTCAACTGGAAAAAACTCTCTTATACCCTTCCGGGATAGAAAAAGGAGGTGTGACACTTGCTGGGTACATGTTGTTTATGTACTCATACTACGCTTCTGCACTTAACTGTATAGGATTTGAGGCGGGTGTATCTAGTTATCCCTCCAGCACGCGTTCCTGATTGCTGATCGAGATCCCACGGTGAGCTGCCCCTTCTGAGCCGTTCTGCAGTATACCAGAGTTCTCTTCTATTGTCGTTGATTATGTAATGTCTACTAATATGCTCAAATTACACTTTAATTAAGTAGTGTAAGGCGGTCGGTGTCAAATATAATAATCCAACAAGGTTGGGATCGAATCCCACTGGGAATATGGCATGAAAAGTTTACTCGAGTACTGTGAAACTTGACTCATGTCATAATTCTATTTCGTTAACGTAACAAGAGAATAATATAGTTGTGAGTTAAAGAGATAACTAATTGTGATATGAGAATGTGAATGATTTGATTAATGAAACCAAGGTTGTGTCCCCGTCAACGGAATGTAATGCTATCGGTGTTAATATGATATATTTCTAATGGAAGGTCCTTTGATATGCAAATGATTTCTAAATGACTACCCAATATTTTTCAATGGTTGAGTAGTATTTTCCCTTTATGATTTTTCCAAATATAAAAGAATTGCAATTTAAGAACAACCAATTTATGCCAAGTAGAATTCACTTATTCCTAAGCGATTCTATTAAACAAGATTTAAAAGTCTTGAGTTCTTGATATTCAATTGTACCAAACCCTAACTCACTTTCCCAAGTAAAGAAAGAGTAAAACGGAATAGATTAATGTTTGCAACCACCATAAAGAAAAACAATTGAATAAATATCAACCAACCATCATATATATATTCAATGTTAAACACTCATTAATATTACACCCATCTAGGGTCCACAACCTTAGTATTTAAAACTAGCTACTCATGCTAAAATACAAGAACAATGTATTTAATAAAGCCATAAAGCATACAAAAATGCAAGTTTCCTTCTTTACAGCCTTCCAAATAAATGGAGTATTCAATGCACTCTATGTAGGACCTCGTTTCAAACTTGAATGACCCACAAAAACCCTAGTAATTCTTTTTATAGTGGACCAAAAGTCTGGTCTAAATGGGACAAAAATACCCATTCAGATAGCTTATGCGACCGCATAATGGTCGCAGACCACTTATGTGGTTCGCATATTCTTTATTCCATCGCAGACTTGATAAGTTCACAGTTCCTGCTTCAGTCTCACACTGATTATGCGGTCCGCATGTGTGTTATGCAACCACATATGCCATCGCACATCATGGTGAAAAATTTCTTCTACTGGAGTTATGCGACCATTATACGACTCGCACAAATGTTATGCGACCGCATAATGGACCACATATTTTCTTCTTCATTTGGCCAATAAGTCTGTCCATGTTTGCGATCACCCTCTGAATTATGCGGTCCGCATGTGTATTATGCGGCCGCATACTTGCAGCATTTCCTTTCTTTTGCGACCTTTTGACTTCTTTCCCATGTTTTCGGGTCTTCAAGCTCATGTACTATAAAATAACCAAACTTGATAAAAAATTAACTAAAAATTCATTAAAAGATGAGTTAAAATATAAGTGATTGGTATCAATTGTGTCGAAATTCTACGGCACATCAACAGCCCCAACTTAAACTCTTGCTTGTCCTCAAGTAACAAAAACAAAATTATCATATTCTATACTACTTTTATTTCCGACATTCCACAAAACAGTAATGACTATAGATGGTTTTAACTAACATCTAACAAGCATGTAACCCCATTTATTTACCCTTCCTGGAAGACAACTTATCATTCAACCATTCCACTAATCAATTCGTGGCCTTATATCCTCGACCAAAATGACAAAATGCTATTCACGGCTAAGTGCACTTGTGTTCTACTTCAAGAACCTATCGTTTGCTAAGTCTTACAATTCATGCGCACTCACAACAAAGAAAATCCCCACTCATATATATGTACAGGGGATGCAATAAAAACATTCTAACACTCGGAACGAAAGCTACATGCCACAAGTATCGGTCTATATGCTTGCCCTTATTTTAACTTTCCCGCTATCTCAGGAATGATTGACTATCGATCACTAAGGACTTTTCACAGGTTATCATGTAAGCTTCTGGACGGGGTGGATGAATATTTAGGAATGTAGTGGCTATACCCTCGAACTTTACATACATTGAACTACTTTATTACATAGCACTTGTTTACCTCGGGCTACCAACTTAGAACCACCTCAAAGTGTTTCTTCCATTTTTGCAAAACTCCAATCTTTCTCTTTCTCTTTTTTGCTTCTTTTCTCATATATACACAATTCTTTTTTTATTTATCTTTTTTTTCTTTTGAAGCTTGCATTTCATTATATACACACCTTGAAGTTAACCCATTTTTTCTTTACACACAATAGTAAACCTTACCAATTTCCACTTTGTAACGGCAGCACCCCCAACTTAGGCTTTTAGCCTCATTCCTACCTGTTCAAGGAGGGATGGGTTCACAAGACAGAATGATTTCACAGAAGGGGGAAAGTTTTGTAATGTGGTAGCCAATGAAAGGTTAAAGGCTCAACAGGGGGTAACTAGGGTAATTAATGTATCAGGAAGGTCAATTTAGACAAAACTGACTATTTAATCACAAAGAGGGGCTAAGATTATTTTAATAACCAATTATTAACCCGAGAATTACACTTAGCGACTAACCGGGCAAGTTCTAGACATCACAAGTTAGGCATGCGCATTAATTATACAAATCCTCACTACTCACAACGTATGAATTGTTCAACTCAACATAGTTTCATCCCTTAAGTGACACAAGGAAACTCAAAACTTTCATCTCAAGATATGTAAGATTCTGAATAAGCATAAAGTCAGAGAGCAAGCCTCAAATTCACAAAAATGACTAACCAAACATATATATATATATATATATATATATATATATATATATATATATATATATATATATTCAAATGAAGGAAGGGTATCATATATTTACACCATTTAGCACATGCTTGAAGATACAATAGTCAACACCAAATAAGTCAAAACATTTCATGCTATTGTCGTGGTTCTACTATTACATCCTTGGAAAAGAACCCACGAAGAAAAACCAAAGGGAATTCATTGCTTAACTACAAGAGTTTTATATAAAAAATAAGGGGTACAACAAATTATTTCCTCAAAACATGGGATACAAGATCATGATCATAACTACCCCACCCCCAACCAAAGTTCATGCATTGTCCCCAATGCATATGTAAAGCAAAAAGAAAGCTTAGGGACTCTTTGGGGCGCACTAGGCGATCGAGAAAGCTGGGCAGCTATAGGATCGACTGCTGGTAGTGAAATTACAGCTGGTGGAACCTCGGACTGAGTGGTATCCTCCACGACTAAAGTAAGAGGCTCCAACTGCTGTGAGGGTATAGCAGGAAGCTCCACTTGCTGTGAGGCTGGAGTTGGGTCCTGGGAGCTGCTAGCCTTTCCCAGTGATGGCTAAGTGGTCGATAGATGTGCCTTGGCGACCATATCTGCTAGTGAATGTGCAATTGTTGTTTGCACAGTTTCTTCCTCTTCATCCTCTGCCCTTGTAGAGACAGCAACCTGCTTACCCTTATCTTGATGACCCTCAGTATCCTCACCCAATGCCTCTTCATCCGTCTCCTTATCTCCTGACTCCCCCTCATCGGACTCCTCAATATCTCCAGATTCCTCATCTGAAGGAACATCAATGTAAATAGGAGGATCTTGAGCCTTTGAGGTCTCAACATGCTATGTCTTTGGGGCTGTCATCAGGGTCGTGAAATCAATATCCATTCCTGGGTCGGAAGTGTCAGCACCCTGCTCACTTTCCTTCGGGAGGAACAATGTCCAGTCAAACTCTAGACTCTACATCTTTTGAAGCTTATCTTTCAATTCATCCACATCCTCGTGGAGCTAAGGCATACCTGTAACCTCACCCCACTCAACCTTCTCAAGATGCACTTCAAAGTGCTTGAGGCGATCCTCATAGGTTTGATGTTGCTGCTGAAGAACATTCATTGAGGATTGGATAGGGGTCAATGCTTGACGAATGAGGTTGGGAATTTCCTTGATTATCCTGTCTACCTTACCATTGGCATGCTGAGCAAGTAGACCCAGTTTGGACAGAGCTGGTAAAGAGACCTGGGCCTGTGCAGTGGAGTAGTTGTGGAGGTAGCTGGGGCCAAGAAGGTGTTAGATAGTGCTGGGACCTCTGATGCTGCTATATCTGCTGGAGTAGGAATGTGAGTTTCTACTGGAGTTTCAATTTCCTTCTCTACTGCATCACTGATTCGCATTATGTCAATGTCTTTGCGAGCTTTCTATATTTTGTAATGTTTTGGCATCAGAGGCACACTTGCCGCTTGGCAGAGAGCAGTGATCAAACAGGGGAAAAGAAGTGATCTTTGTTTCTGGTTGGCTCTGATTCCCAGCTTTCGGAATATGATCTCTCCCACATCAATCTTGATGCATGTCATAATGCACATAATGAGGAGTGCTTTTTCAATGTTGATGTCGATTTCATTCCTAGATGTCATTAGACGGGATATGACAAAGCTAAGCCAATATCGACCCTCCCTTGTGAGAGCCTCCTTGTAAATCTTGTGTTTAGGGTCAATCCAAGCCAGTGTCCCCTTTGCTATGATGGAGGCAACCTAGGCACGCTCGTTGTTCTTGTTCGCTACCGTAGAATCATATTCAGCTGTGCCTGACCTCCAATCCTATTTCGCTTTTGTTCAACACTCCTTGAGGCACCATATGAAGTATAAAATTCCCTCAGAGTTGTCTCATTGTATTCATCTGGGACCTCAGTGAAGCATTCCCACTTCCTCTGCTTGATGTTCTTGAGTATGTGAGGGTAATGCTCCGACAACCTATTTAAACTCAATTGCTTCTCCTTGAGGATTTTTCTCTTTGAGATCCCGGCTTTATATAGATCTATAGATCCTTTTACCCCAAACCGGAGGTTAAGATCCTCCCCCATCTTTCTTCGTGCCTCAGCATGTAGATCAACGGAAGGCCCGAGGTGACTCTATGACTCCTCCTCTTCAGACTGGGAGGAGTGCTCAGTAGTAATGCGGATCACCTAAGCCTGTTGACGTTTTGCTTGTGTTGCTTGTTGGCTAGGATTGGCAACCATTTTCTGTCTACGACTGGGCGGTGATTGCATTGGATTATACTTCTTTGGTGCTATTCTTGTTGATGAAATATTGTAGGAGTGAGTGAAATATCTCGGGGAGATTCATTATAGGCAAAAGAAAAAGAACAAAAAATGAATCCACTATGAGATCGCATATCATGTATGTGGACCGCATAACTATCGCATATGTGCATAAGCAGAAAGTCAACAGCATCTATGGTCGCAAAACAAACCACATAAGTGGTTATGCGAACGCAAAGTGACAACATTTTGTAAGGTTAGATAGCCTGATGGTCTGCCTCACTATGCCACATAAATGCGGACTACATAAAGGGTTTGCGATTGCAAAAGCAATCACATAACCGTTCTACCTTAGGGCAATTTATGGGTCATATGCGATGGCTTTGCGGACCACAAAGAGATTATGCGGCCCGCAAAGGTCATCTTGCTCGCGAAATTTTACCCTACCCAAATCACGTGGGTTCTTATTGCTACCCATTTAGAAGTCTAATGCCCATGTGTTCAATTTCAACAAGAGAGGGGTACTCAAACTTCCCCCTCTTTGGTCACAACCCTAACTAATGACTCACACACAACCAATCTACACAAAAGAGGGAACAGGGGTACTTAGACTTCTTCCAATTGTTTCATCAACAACAATCAACGACAATCACAAAAGGATTTCAAGGGTTTGGGGAAATGACCAAAACTCAGAGCTCAGGAATACAGATTGGATCACATTGACAAGATGGAGAAGGAAGAACATACCAGAAGCATGCTATGCTTTGTGAGAAACGGGTTCTTTGTGAGTATTGATTCGTTTTTTATCCTTTCCCTTTTTTTTGCCTTAGCAGATTCTTTGTGTTCTCTTTTTCTCTTTTTTTTTGTTCTTTTGATTTGTTTTGTTTAAACATGAGTGTGTGAATAGAGTGGGTTAGGGTTTATACTTGGCGGATATGCGGCCCTAAGTTCATCACATAACACAATATGCGATCGCATATGTGTTATGCGGTGGACTTATGACTGGGCAGCGTAACTTCACTTTGATGTGGGCTACATAAAGTATAAACCTACCACATAGTTGACAACCAATATAGCCTAATTCTCTGCCTGAGTGTGTGATGACTATGCGGTTCATACAGTCATTATGAGACCGCATTTGCGACCGCATAGTTGTCGCCCAATCTGGACCTTTTTTTTTCCTTCGGTTTCTTTAGCACTAGGACCTTATGCATAATATTTTTGGACTACCTGCATTCTAGCACACACATCAACTTGCTCATTCTATACTACATAAATAATATAAAAAAACTGCAAAAGAGTGTTACCACACATGGATTGCCTCCCAAGAAGCGCTTGATTTAATGTCGCGGCACGACGCAGTTGACTCCTTTTGAATTATTCATTGGTGGGGGCTGCTGTTGGACTATCTCTTAGAGCAAATTGTTCTATCACATGCCTTTCTCTTGTGGTCCTGTGGTAATGCTTGACTCATTGTCCATTCACCTTGAAAGTTTGAGTCCCATCTTCCGACTCCGGTTCAATAGCACCATAGGGGGACATACTCACAACTTTGAACGGGCCAGACCATTTGGACTTGAGTTTACCCGAAAATAACTTGAGTCTTGAATTGAAGAGTAAGACTAAGTCACCAGAATTGAACTCCCACTTCAAGATCTTCTTGTCATAGACAAACTTCATCCTCTCTTTGTACATGGATGCACTCTCATAGGCATGGAGACGGAATTCTTCCATCTCATTGAGTTGTGTCATCCTCAGATTAGCAGCCTCGGCCCAGTCAAGATTCAGCTCTTCAATGCCCACATGGCTTTGTGTTCAAGTTCCACTGGCAAGTGATATGATTTTCCAAAAATCAACATGTACGGTGAAGTGCCAATGGGGGTCTTAAATGTTGTGTGATATGCCCACAACGTGTCATCTATCTTCCTTGACTAGTCAGTCCTGTTTACATTGACAATTTTAGCTAGGATAATTTTGATTTCTCTGTTTGAAACCTCAACCTGACCACTCGACTGAAGATGATAGGGTCTGGCCACCTTGTGCTTTAAACCATACTTTTCGAGCAGCCCGGCAAAAGCCTTATTGCAGAAATGAGACCCACCATCACTCAGGATGGCCCTTGGAGTACCAAACCATGTGAATATGTTCTTTTTCAAAAATGCAGTCACACTTCTTGCTTCATTGTTAGGTAAGGCGATTGCCTCGACCCATTTAGAGATATAGTCCATAGCTACCAAGATGTAGGTCATGCCATAAGAGATCAAGAAAGGGCCCATAAAGTCTATCCCCCACACATAAAAAATCTCGACCTCCAGTACAAAATTCATAGGAATCTCATGTCTTCTAGATATCGACACTTGTTTTTGACATTGGTCGCATGCCTTGACCATTTGATTGGCGTCTTGGTAGATCTATGGCCAATAGTAGCCACATTCACGCACTTTTGCTGCCGTCCTATTTCCTCCATGATGAAACCCAACCAGAGAATTATGGCATCCCTTGAGAATTGGCATTACCTCATCTTCCGGAACACACCGCCTGATGATGTTCTCGGCACTAATACGAAACAAGAAGGGTTCCTCCCAATAGTAATGCTTACACTCCCGCAAGAACTTTTTCTTTTGATTAGCTTCCAATCCATCGGGAACAAGGTCACTAACCAAGAAATTAGCGATGTTGTCATACCAAGGAGCAAATGTTTTAGACAATGCCAATATGTGTTCATATGGAAAGCATCATTGATTTCAAGGTCCTTTTTTGGTCTCCTTGCCTCTTCAAGCGTAGATAAGTGATCTGCAACTTGATTTTCTGTTCCTTTTTGATCATTGACTTCAAATTCAAACTCTTGCAACAAAAGGACCCACCGATTCAACCTTGTTTTGGCATCCTTCTTTGCCATAAGATAGCAAAGAGTAGCATGGTCGGTGTATACTATCACTTTGGACCCCAACAAATAAGCTCGAAATTTTTCAAAAGCATAGACAATGGCGAGAAGTTCTTGCTCAGTCACAATGTAATTCATCTAAGCACCATTGAGTGTCTTGCTTGAATAGTAGACAGGGTGAAGAATCTTGTTGTGAGATTGGTCAAGCACCGCCCTAATAGCTACACCACTTGCGTCACACATAAGTTCGAATGAAGAGACCAATCGAGTGTGACAATAATAGGTGTCGTGGTGAGATTTTCTTTCAATTCCTCAAAGGTCTTAAGGCACTTCTCAACAAACACGAACTTTGCATCTTTCTCAAGGAGTTTTCACATGGGATTTGCAATGTTGGAGAAGTCTTTGATGAAACGCCTATAAAAGCCGGCATGTCCCAAAAAGCTTCAAACACCTTTAACTGAAATAGGTGGAGGAAGAATGGAAATGATCTCGATCTTTGCCCGGTCAACCTCTATGCCTTGTTTGGAAATTTTGTGGCCCAAAACAATTCCTTCATCCACCGTAAAATGTCATTTCTCCCAATTTAGCACAAGGTTTGTTTCTTCACATCTTCTGAGCACTTGTCAAAGGTTGTCAAGACAATGATCAAAGGAATCACCCATGATAGAGAAATTGTCCATGAAAACCTCTAAGATATCTTCCATCATGTCTGAGAAGATTGACATCATGCATCTTTGAAAAGTAGTCGGAGCGTTGCATAGCCCAAATGGCATCCGGCTAAATGCAAATGTCCCATATGGACAAGTGAATGTTGCTTTTTCTTGATCTTCCAATGCAATATTGATTTGGTTGTGGCCGCCAGAATATCCATCCAAGAAGCAGTAGAATGACCTCCCCACTATCTGATCAAGCATTTGGTCAATAAAAGGCACAGGGAAACGGTCCTTGCACGTAGCACTGTTTAGCTTCTGGTAGTCCATGCAAACCCTCCATTCGGTCATTGTTCTTGTTGGGATGAGCTCATTTCTGTTGTTTTCAATCACGGTCATGCCTCCCTTTTCCGACACACATTGCACCGGACTCACCCAAGAACTATTGGCAATGGGGTAGAATACCCCGCAATCTAACCACTTGATGATTTCTTTCTTTACTACCTCTTGCATGGAAGGGTTTAACCTTCGTTGGTGCTCTACACTTGGTTTACTCTCATTCTCAAATTGTATCTTGTGTTCACAAATTCCAGCGGTAATCCTTCGGATGTCCGCTATTATCCACCCAATAGATTGCCTATGCTTCTTCAAGACATTCAACAATTGTTCTACCTGCACATCATTCAACAAAGAAGAAACGATTATCGGTAGAACGTCATTAGAGCCAAGAAATTTAAACCTCAAGTGCGGCAGATGTGGTTTGAGCTCTAGTTGTGGTGGCTTAATAATTCAAGGCTTAGCGAGAGGAGTGACTCTATTCTCTATGTTGAGAGAGATTTTCTTTTGAGCATTAGTGTAGGACCCAAGCCCTTCTAATGCATTTACTAATTCCATGTACCCCTACATATCTTCACCATCAAAATTTACCAAAATAGCCGCCAACGCCTCACAAAGGCATTGTTCTTCCATCTTCATTTCAATTGAGTCTTCCGCCTCATCAACAAAATCAATCACCGAGATGCTTTCATATTCATGTGGCAGCTTCATACCCTTGCTTTCTTGGAATGTGACCTCTTCATCATTTACACGGAACTTGATCTCGTTCCGTTCTGAATCCATAAGTGCTCTTCTGGTGGCAATAAATGGTCTCCCCAAGATGATAAGGATCTCTTTGTCAATTGCACAATCATGAATTACAAAATCGGCGGGTAAGTGGAACTTCCCCACTTTCACAAGCACATCATCAACAATTCCCACCGGTCTCTTTATGGAACGATCGGCCATTTGCAACCACATACTTGTAGTCCTCGGCATACCTAACCCCGCTTGCTTGTAAATAGCAAGAGGCATTAAGTTGATGATAGCCCCATTATCACAAAGAGCTCTTGCAAAATCACGCTACCCAATAGTGCATGGAATGGTCAAAGCTCCCGGGTCTTCTTTCTTTTAAATGGTGGTTGTTGTAATGATGGAACTAACCCGGTGAGTCACATTCTCCACTTCATTCATGGTGGTTTTATTCTTGGTGATCAAGTCTTTCAAATACTTAGGAAAACCCGGCATCTCTTGAAATGCTTCCACAAATGGAATATTTACCGATAACGACTTGAGAATGTCATAGAACTTTTCGAGTTTGCTATCATCAACCTTCCTAGCAAGTCTTTCAGGGAAAGGATGAGGAGGTCTCGGAATAGGTAGTAGAGTTTTTGGCTTGTCTTTTACCTTTTCCTTAACCTCTTCCCGGTTTAATTCTTGAACTTTCAACTCTTTTGGGACATTTTTAGCTTCAACAACAATTGGATCTTCAATTTGTGCCTAAACATCTTGTTCGTACTCTTACACTTCAACCACTTGTTCACTCTCTCCTTGAAGTACCTTCCCACTCCGAGTAGTAATTCCCATGCAATGAGAAGTTGGACCACTCCCACTACCCTTTGCGTTCGCAATTGTGTCACTTGGAAGTGTTCCCTTTTCCTTTGGATTTTGTTCCCTAGAGAGATATCTCATTTGCATCTCAAATTTTTGAATGGATATGGTATGAGAACCGACAAGTTCGGTCATATTCCTCATTGAAGTGTCAGACCTTTCTTGATTTTGCAATACCCGTTCAAACATGTTTTCCAACTTGGAATCACTTGCGGACCCTTGATTTGAGTATTTCCCCTTTGGTGGAACATAATGGTTTGAACTACGATTCGAGAAGTTGTTGTTGTTGTTGTTATTCCAAATCTCTTGATTTGAGCTACCTTGGTCATTTCTCCACTATTAGTTGCCTTGCCCTTGCGGGTTAGGCCTCCATTGATTTTGTTGTCCTTAACCTTAGTATTGTTGCCTTTGATAGACTCTTTAAGAGTTGTTGACATAGTTTGCTTCCTAATAATCTTCATTTGATGTGGGTTGAACATCCTCCACTACATTTACTTTTTTCATTTGGCTTTTAGTGAACATCTTTGTCAAGACATTGACATTGGTGGCAAGCCTTGCAATTACTTGATCTCTTTCTTGGTTCTCCTTAATCATGTTGGTCAAGGAGGGAGTACCGTATGTAATTCCACCTTTGGTGTTCTCTGAGTGCCAAGCCTGGTTATGTTTTGCCATTTTGTCAAGGATTTGTGTGATCCTTGCAAAGGTCATATCCATAAAAGATCCATCAGCTACATTCTTGGCTATAGATTGGTTCATAGTATCCAAACCCATGTAGAATTTCGCCAACAAGATAAAATACGGAAAACCATGATTAGGCGGCCTCACCAAATATAACTTGAATCTATCACATGCCTCATGTAGATGTTCTTCCGATAGTTACTTGAAAAAGAAAATTTTATCCCGGAGATCAGATTTCTTGCTTTGCGGGAACCATTTGGTTTAGAATGCTCAGACAAGTTTAGACCAAGAATAGATTGAGTTTGGAGGTAGATTTTGAATCAATTTCCTTGCCTCTCCAGTCAGTGAGTACTTGAACACCCTCAACCGTAGGGCATCATCTGAGACATTATTCTACTTGTGCTTCGCATACACACCTAATAAGTTTCTGAGATGTTGTGTCAGATCATCATCAGTGGAATTCCTGAAAAACCCCTCCACTTTGAGCATTAGGATTAACCCATGTTCCACCTTGAAAGTGGAAGCGTCAACTCTCGGAGGTACAATAGCATTTGTATCCTCTATGTCCGCAAAAGGATTTTCTCCGTCCTCAAATTCGGCCATGTTTTCCTATCCACACAAAGCAAAATAATCAAAGTGTGATGGAATAGAAGAACATTGGAAGTAAAGTACACACTAATTAGTAATTTCAAAACCGTATTCCCCAGCAACGGCGCCAAAATTTGATACGCTCAAATTACACTTTAATTAAGTAGTGTAAGCCAGTCGGTGTCAAATATAATAACCCAGTAAGGTTGTGGTCGAATCCCACAGGGAATATGGTATGAAAAGTTTACTTGAGTAGTGTGAAACTTGACTTAGGTCGTAATTCTATTCCGTTAACGTAACAAGAGAATCATATAGTTGTGAATTAAAGAGATAACTAATTGTGATATGAGAATGTAAATGATTTGATTAACGAAACCAAGGTTGTGAATGTAATGCTATCGGTGTTAATATGATATATTTCTAATGGAAGGTCCTTTGATATGCAAATGATTTTTAAATGACTACCCAATATTTTTCAATGGTTGGGTAGTATTTTTCCTTTATGATTTTTCCAAATTTAAAAGAGTTGCAATTTAAGAACAACCAATTTATGTCAAGTAGAACCAACTTATTCCTAAGCGATTCTATTAAACAACATTTAAAGTCTTGATTTCTTGATATTCAATTCTACCAAACCATAACTCACTTTCCCAAAGTAAAGAAAGAGTAAAATGGAATAGATTAATGTTTGCAATCACCAACCATAAATAAAGAACAAGAATTGAATAAATATTAACCAACCATTATATATATCAATGTTAAACACCCATTAACATTACACCCATCTAGGGTACACAACCTTATTATTTAAAACTAGCTACTCATCCTAAAATACAAGAACAAAGTATTTAATAAAGCCATAAAGCATACAAAAGTGCAAGATTTCTTCTTCACAACCTTCCAAATAAATGGAGTATTCAATGCTCTTTATGTAGGACCTTGTTTCAGACTTGAATGACCCACAAAAACCCTAGTTATTCTTTTTATAGTGGACCAAAAGTCGTGGTTAAAATCGGACAAAAATATCCCTTTAGATAGCTTATGCGACCGCATAATGGTCGCAGACCACTTATGCGGTCCGCATATTCTTCATTCCATCGCAGACTTGATAACTTCCCATTTCTTGCTTCAGTGACATACTGCTTATGCGGTCCGCATGTGTGTTATGCAACCGCATATGCCATCGCACATCATGGTGAAAACTTTCTTCTACTGGAGTTATGCAACCATTATGCGGCTCGCACAAATGTTATGCGACCGCATAATGGACTGCATATTTTTTTTCTTTATTTGGTAAATAAGTTTGTCCATGTTTGCGATCACCCTCTGAATTTTGCTGTCCGCATGTGCATTATGCGTCCGCATACTTGCAGCATTTTCGTTCTTTTGCGACCTTTCGACTGCTTTTGCATATTTTCGGGTTTTCAAGCTCATGTACTACAAAAAAACCAAACTTGATCAAAATTAACTAAAATGCATTAAAGGACAAGTTAAAATCTAAGTAATTGGTATCAATTGTGCCAAAATTCTACGGCATCATCTACTCTGTTTCAGGCAGTAGGATAGTGGTATATTGTATATTCTACTAGTTGCCCTAGTACTTGTGACACTAGTTCCTGGCACACACTGTAGACCATCATTTTTGGGTTGCATTTCTATTGTTATGAAATTGATTATTTTCGATCTGTTAAATTATAAGTTAAGTGAATGTTGGGAATGTTTAAATAAAATAATTGAGAACTCACCAGTTAATTAGGATTGGCTTGCCTGACAACGGTGTAGGGCGCCATCACGACCTATAATGGAATTTGGATCGTGACACAAACTCTGTGAGTGGTAGAAACTGATCCCAAGAACCCCCAAAATCTATGATATAAGAGTGTAGCATATCCTCCAATATCTGAATAGTGCGCTCGGACTGTACGTCCATTTGAGGGTAGAATGCAGAACTCAACTCAACCTGTGTGGCTAACTCTCACTGCACTGCTCTCCAATGTGATGTAAACTGTGTGGCCCAATCTGAAATGATGGACACGTGCACACCGTGAAGACAAATAATCTAACGGATGTAAATCTCAGCCAACTGCTCTGAAGAATAAGTAATCCCAAGTGGAATAAAATGCGCGGATTTGGTCAACTGGTCCACAATCACCCAAATAACATCAAACTTCCTCGAAGCCATGGGAGTCCAAATACAAAATCCATGGTGATATACACTCCAATTTCCACTCCGGAATCTCAAGCCTCTGATGCAATCCACCTGGTCTCTGATCTTCGTACTTCACCTGCTAACAGTTTAGGCACCAAGCTCAAACCCCACTATATTTTTCTTCATCCCCCTCCACCAATAGTGCTGTGTCAAGTCCTAGTACATCTTTACGTGACCCTGATGAATGGAATACCGCAAACTATAGGACTGCTCAAGAATCAACTCACGTAGCTAATCCACATTAGGCACATAAATCTAACTTGCATCCTCAACACCCCATCATCACCAATAGTAACCTTTTTGGTATCACCGTGCTAAACCATGTCCTTAAGGACAAGCAAACGGGGATCATCATACTGGCACTCTCTGATGCGGTCATATAAGAAAGATCGAGAAACCACACAAGCTAGAACCTGATTGGGCTTCGAAACATCTAATCTCATAAACCGATTGGTCAAGGCCTGAACATCTGATGCAAGTGATCTCTCACTGAAAGGAATGAATGCAAGGCTACCAATACTCACCACTTTTCTACTCAAGACATCGGCCACCACATTGGCTTTTCTGGAATGATACATAATGGTGACATCATTGCCCTTTAGCAGCTCCAACCATCTCCGCTGCCTAAAATTTAAATCCTTCTATTTGAACAAGTGCTAGAGACTTTGATGATCCGTAAATACCTCACAAGATACATTATAGAGATACTTCCTCCAAATCTTCAATGCATGAACGAAGGTTGCCAACTCTAAATCATGAACAAAGTAGTTCTTCTAATGGGGCTTAAATTGACGTGAAGAATAAATAATCACTCCACCCTCCTGCATCAAGACACGCCAAATATCAATCCGAGAAGCATAACAATACATTATATAAGATTCTGACAGTGAAGGAAAAACTAGTATTGGAGTTATGATCAAGGCAATCTTGAGCTTCTCAATGCTCTTATCACATTCATCCGACCACCTAAATAGAGCACCCTTCTGGGTCAATTTGGTCAAAGGCACTGCAACAAATGAGAAACGCTCCACGAAGCAACAATAATATCTTGCCAAGTTGAGAAAACTTCGAATCTTAGTAGCTAAGACGTTGTGAGACAACTCTGAACAACCTCTATCTTCTTTGGATCCACCTTAATCCCCTCACTGGACACCACGTGCCCCAAGAACGCCACCGAACTAAGCCAAAACTCACACTTGGAGAACTTGGCATAAAGTTTCTCCTCCCTTAACCTCTGTAGCACAATCCACAAATGTGGTGCATGCTCCTCTAGGCTACATGAGTAAACCAGGATATCATCAATGAATACTATGGAAAATGAGTCAAGATATGGCTGAAATAAACTATTTAGCAGATGCATGAATGTTGTTGGGGCGTTAGTCAGCCCCAAAGATATCACAAGGAACTCATAGTGATCATAGCGGGTCCTAAAAGCCATCTTCAGAATATCTGAGTCTCGAATCTTCAACTGGTGATACTCAGACCTCAAATCAATCTTAGCGAACACCCTCGCTCCCTGAAGCTTGTCAAATAAATCATCAATACACGTCAAAGATCACTTGTTCTTTATTGTAACTTTGTTTAACTGCCTATAATCGATGCACATCCGCACAGTACCATCATTCTTCTTCACAAATAGAACTAGTGCATCCCAAGGTGACATAATAGGCCTAATATATCCCTTATCATGAAGCACCCAAAGCTTCTCTTTAATTCCTTCAACTCGACTGGTGCCATACGATACGGAGAAATAGAAATGGGCTGAGTGCCGATACAAAGTCAATACCAAAATCAATATCCTTGTCATGTGGCATGCCCGACAAGTCTGCAGGAAACACATCCGGAAAGTCTCGCACTACAGGAACATAATCAATAGTAGGAGTATCAGCACCCACATCCTCACAATGGCCAAGTATGATAGACACCCTTTCTCAACCATCCATTGGGCCTTCAAATAAGAAATCATCTTGCTAGGAACATAATCTAAAGAACCTCTCCATTCGATCCTTAGCAACCCCGGCATCGCCAACATCGCGGTCTTAGCGTGACAATCCATAATAGTATGACATGCAGACAACCAATCCTTACCCAAGATCGCATCAAAACCAAACATACTAAGCAATAAGATATCAACTCTAGTCTCCAATTCCTAATTATCACTACACATGATCATTATAAATAGTCCACAATAATTGTATCACCCATGGGCATAGACACATGAACATGTGAAACTAAGGACTCATGGGACATATCTAGATAAAGAGCAAAATATGATGTTACATACAAATAAGTGGAACCAGGGTCAAATAATTTAGAAGCTTCCATGTGGCATACTGAAGCAATGGCCTCTGTCCTAGTAGGAATGGCATAGTATCTATCATGACCGCCACCAAATCGGCATCCCTCTCTACGGCAGCCTCTGGCTGCCTGAACCCCACATCGAGCTGGCTGAGCGGGTGATGAAGTAACTAGTGCAGAAGTCACAGCCTGACTCCTCTACTGATCTGGACCTCCTGAAAGGCAGGGACAATGCCTCTTCACATGACCCAACTCTCCACACTCAAAACAACCCCTCTTAGAAAATGGCGGCAAGTACTATAGCGGCCCACGAGAACTAGAATAACAACCAGAGAAACCTGGTGCAGATGAACCCTAAACTGAAGGAGCACTAGATGAAATATGAGCTAAGAGTGCACTGAGAGTTGACTGACCCCGTCGAGCACTGGATGAACCATGGCTAGCTTATGCGCCACGATGAATTAGACGATCCTTCTGAGCACCCTATAAGGACGACCCCTACTATGGTGGGTATGACCCCTAGACAAAACACTGTTGAAACCACTCAAACCATGAGGCCTTTTGGCCTCCCTCTCCTCACGCTCCTGGCTATGAACCAACGCTAGCCGCCAAGAAATATCAACAACCTCATCGAACCTAGCATCTGATGCACACTCCCATGTCATAAAAAACACAAATGATAGTTGAGGCCATCAATGAAACTCTTAATCATGTCCCTCTCAGTGGGAACCAACTAAACTACGTGACGAGCCAACTTTGAAAATCTCATCTTATACTAGGTCACAGACATGCGCTCATGACATAGCTTCTAGAACTGCCTATGCAACTCCTACTAGCCTGCTCCTCTCATAAGTCTCCCACCATTTGAAGGCAGCCCTTGATCGCTAAAAAGTTGTAAAGGAGACTCCACTAGTCTCTAGATTACCCGTCATGTGAAGAATCGGCTAGCACCTATCTAAGAAGTCCCGAGCATTATCTAACTCAGCCCCACTGAATGATGGAGGATGGAGCCTCCCAAATCTCTTTAGTCTCTTTTTCTCCTCATCACTCAAAACGAGACACACCTGGGCCTGAGCAACTGCAACTGGCTTGGCTGGTAGTACCCCTAGTGTCTGAAGTCCCTACACTACCTGCTCTAGAGTATGGGTGGTGGGAATCTAAGTACCTCCCCCGGCCTGAGAAGTGGCTGGCACGGCCCGAACAAAAACTGCCTGAGCAAGGTTAGTGCAAACAGTCAATATCTGGGCCAAAGCCTCCTGAAGGCTTGAAATCACAATAGGCACAGCTAGTGCCTAAGATGGTCCTACCGGCTCAATTATTGACTCAAGTGCTAATAAATCCAGCTGCGGCGTGCAGCCCAATCCCATCATGAATCAATAATACCTGCTGCGGCGTGAAACCGATCCCATCATGAGTCAATAATGCTCGTTGGAGCGTGCAATTTGATCCCATCAATATCAGTTACAAATATGCTCTCGACCTCACTTAGTCATCAATCTCTCCAGTCTCTTGGGCTCACAACACTTTTGCAAAGTAGCCTAAATCAATTTTACGTGATGTGACAATGCATTTTCTATCATTCATTTATGGCATGTTTAGTATTTTAGTTGTGTTTTTAACATTCAATCACTAGTCAATTGTATTTTCAAACACAAAAAATTATAAAAGATAATGTCCATTCAGCATTTTTAGGGTTTATTAGTCGCATCATAAATTAATTTAATAGTTCAATTTATAGGCACAACTGGTGCCTAAGCTGGTCCCACCAGCTCAACCACATATGGAACTTGCTCCTGAGTTGGAAAAACTGGTGGGTCTACAGGTGCTGCTCTAGCTATTATAAGAGGTACACCTAGGCCTGTACCGCGACCTCGACCTCTCGTGGCCCAATCTGGTGGTACTGGTGGCCATGCACCTAATCTGGTAGCACGTGTTCTCACCATCTATGAGAGAATAGAATAACAGAAGTTTAGTTCCCAAAATCACCAAATTTGGACAACAAGAGCAGAAGAATGTGACATTTTCTAATTTCGACAGCCTCTCAAAGATAAGTACAAACTTCACCTTACTGATCTGCATGACTCTACTAAACCTTCTCATGACTCATCAAACCTATGTAATTTAGGCTTTGATACCAACTTGTCACGACCCGAATCTCGACTTGTCGTGATGGCACCTATCATGATACTAGGCAAAGCGACAACTCGCATGTACTAATATTTTTAAATTTAAAGTATACTAAAAGGGGTTTAAGTAAGTGTTTACCATGAAAATGGTAACAACAATTAAATTTGTAAATAGGATTCTAAAAATATGTGATCTGTTCTCGAGCTAGTTGTTAGAACCGTTGATGCTAATAATATGGAGTTTGAAGATTAAATGCAAGATAAAATGAGATAATAATCAAACCAAAAGGCCTGCTGCCCGGATACAGGTCTGGACGATGAAGGACCTCGGGGTTGATGTCAGGATCATTCTCGAACTATCGGGGATAGATGAGGATGGGATAACAGTTGAAGATATAATCAAACAAGGTTCTTTATGGCCAACACTAAGGTATATGATAAAGAACAAGTAAGAACGCGATAAATATCGAGGTTGCCTCGGACCAGTGAGAATGAACAAGCTTAAAAAGAAAAGAGAGAGAGAGAGATTATTGCACTTGTGGAGAAAATGGAGCAACATCAGTCCCTTACAAAGTGGTATGGATCCCCCTTATATAGGAGAGGGAATACCATATAGCACAAAGTGTATTGAATGAAATGACATGGGGATGGGACGGATAGGCATGGTACTGGGAGTCCCATGTCTTCGTAAACTTTGTTGGGTCGCGGATAGATTCCTTACCCTCGGAGTCTTTGCAGGGTCGCGGACGATCCTCGAGAGAGGGAGCTCGATCGTAATCCCATAACCTTGAGATGCTGACATGACTTTCCGAATGTACCTTAATGGCGGGAAATAGATCCCCCTGATTTCACCACATACAAATAGTCACTGTGTTTCTTAGAACGATGTAATAGGAAACGATACTGAATCGTCGTTTCGAGATCATTATTGCCATTACGTTAACTGTCTAAGAGCATTAAATGCCATGGCCTAGAGAACCATGCAGGGCCGCCGTCAGATGCGGTAATCGAGAAACCCACGAACTGCCGTAGGCTCGTCTCTTCTGCTTCCCCAACGATTGGTATAAATGCACCGGTTGCTAGACACTTCCCATCTTCACCCTTCTTACAAGCCCACGAATCAGAATTTTGCTATTTGACATCCTTCCCTCTTTTCACAAAAAGTTTTTTACCATTTTTCATGGCAAGGACTTCTAGGACGGTCCCCCGACGGAACAATATTGCATCGTCGTCCCAATTACCTGAGGGAGAAAACAAATCGGTTTCCACTTTAGAACAATGGACTCTTCCTAATATTGACATGTCAAAGGATTTTGATATCAAGACTCCTTTGTCTACGCCAGGTCAGTGTGAGCACGTGTCTGAATATGTTAGCGTCGTGACCGATGTTAGAAAATTGAGGGCGGACTACCGATGGAGCGAGGCAGTGGAGGTAGAGATTCCCGGTCCCAATGATAGCATCACTGACTTCAAGGCGGGCTTCCTTCACATATATACTTACCCATCCACCTATGGGCCCTGATAAATTCATCGAATATCCTCCCTTGGAAATCGACCCAGTTATTGTTGACTTCTGCGCCCGATATCAGGTGACCCTCGGTCAGATCTACCCATCCTTTTGGAGGATAGTGTTAATGCTTAGGAATTTCACCGAAGGGGTTAAAGGTGAAGTTTTCACCCTTAACTATTTGATCAGACTGTACTGCCCTCGGCTGTATCGAGGCTTAATCAAGCTCCGTCACCGATCCAAAAAGTCTTTTTTCACGAGCATTGATGAGGGAAAGGACCCAGGATGGATGAATATGTTTATCCGAGTGAGGACCTCGGACATCATCCTAGCCCGGAGGATGCCCTTTCTGGAGTAGTAGAACGCTCGACGTAAGCGAATTTCCCTTTAGCCACTTCTCAATTACTCTTTCATTCGTCGTAATAACCTCTTTGTGTTTTCTGTAGCCGTTGCTTGGCATTCAGAGGTGGTCCTAGAGTTGTCGGGATGGATCAGGCATCTGGACGAGAAGTTCATGTACCGTGTTCGGCCTTTGACCATCATGGCTAAGGAGCGTTGGGTGGCCAAGAATCACCGTGAGGTTCCTTTACCACCTGTGCTTTGCATTTTGTATTTCTTTCCGAGCCTTTAGCAAAAATGTATCACGGTTATTGTTCTGGTGCAGGCCTTGGCAAGAATATGCAGATGAGGCCGGCCCCTAACGATGAAGCAGGGGCCTTGGAGCTTGAGGAGGAGAATATGGTTCAGCGCGAGATATTTGCAGGCGCCCCTATCAGAGGCTGTTGAATCTGGGACGATTGGCTCCGGCTGGGCTAGTGAGCAAAGGGTCCTTGAAGAGGATGCTGATGCAGCTTTTGCTAGGAGGACTATTGGCGTTGATCCTAGGGGGACCGGAGATCGGGGCCTTTCAGGAGGATGGGTTGCTATTTGGAGAAATCGGCAAACCGAAATACCTCATTTAAAGCTTTCCAGTTTCATCAGGGGAGCTGAGGGATGCCGAAAGGATAGTCGGCGTCACAGCCGGGACCCCTCTTAAATGAGGAGATTTTATTGACAACATTTTCGATGGCGTAATCGACAGGGACGATCTCGATATTTCCGGCGCCGTTAAAGTGGTGGAGAAGTTTCTGCAATAGGTGATAGTTTTCCCTTGCATATTCTTTTTCGTTCTCGAGCATTATTCGTCGTCTTTCTTAACTTTCTCATTGTGCCACAGTGTAAGGAGATGTATGATCATGCCATTCTTCGGCTCCGAGGGGAACCTTTTTGCCACGAGAAGGAGCATGATAAAGTTGCAGGACTCGGAGGCTTGTTGTGCCCAGGGGGACAGAGAGTTGGGAGAACTTCAGACTGCTTTGGAGGTAGAGCTCTAGGAGAATGTTGCTCTTGCTGCTAAGGTACTTTGCCTCGCTCATGCCCGTCCTTTTACCTCGTATCCACTCATGTTCTGGATTCATGTATTCAGTGACTTGCCCTTCTTCGCAGGTCGAGAAGAGTAATTCGTGGATTAGCCAGTTGAAAGCAGAGGTCTCTGGGCTGAAAGAGCGAAACAAGACTGTGGTTGGGGAATTGACGACATCCTAGGGTTTTCTCACGGATGCTCACAAGGAGATTGTTACTTTGACCGCGGCTAATTTTGAGGGCAAACGAGATGTTGGTTCTTATAAGAAGGATGCGACCAGGGCACTTACAATGGTTCGTGAAATGTCTATGCCAGCTAAACAGATACTAATTCGAGCTTTCGAGTATGCCAAAGCGGAGGTGAAGAGGGAGACCCTGGAAGAACTTAAGGCCAGAGGCTTCGAGCTGTATGCCGATCTGGAGGAGGGTCGTGCGGTGGAAGGAAGATTGGCACTCTTGATTTCCCCTGATAGGGGCCAAGATGTTAGTGGCGAGGAGTAGTCTCCGAGTCTTTTTTGTATGCCTTTCTTTTTGCTTCATGTGTCCCCTCCCTGGGAAACAAATAGTGTAAAGACATTTTCTCTCTTTTACCAATGTATAAAAAGGAGCTTTTATCCTGTCAGCCTTTGCCCTTGCTTCTTTGTTTTTGTGTTCCAGCACCGGCCCTTCGGGGCCTCTTCGTGGGACAGACCAGGAGCCCCGAGACAAGCCACGTCCCGGGGTGGGATTGAAAGTTCCTCCCGAACCAATATTTATGACGTCGGGGATCTCCCAAGGTCTTCAATTTTATGAGTTATGTGGGATCCTGGAATGATTCTGCCAGTGCACTCCCCAAGGAAAAGGTGACGTTAACGCGGCCAGAATTAATTGGCCCCTTGGGAAAACGAGCAGTTGTCACTTAGCCTCTATATATTTGCTCATCCGCCTTCAAGCGGCGATTTTGTAGTTTTTGATAAGCCTATCTGCTCTGCATACCTTGGTGCTTTGTGTGAGTCCTTCTATTCCCCTACTTCAGAGAGTTTTTGCGTGGATCCTCGTCTTCTTCCCCTTATTCTATTGTAAGCATGACCGCCACTTCAACAGCTGATCCTCGGATGGAGGGGAGTCCCTGTTGTGCTCCGCCCTTGGTTGGTACCAGCGGCTTGCCCCCGATATCGGGAGAGTGAGATTCGGGTCACCTCGCCTCGAAGAAGGCTGTCACACCGGGGAGACCTCCCAATGTTCAAGGCCATCGAGAGCATGTGTCGAGGATTATTTCATCGGTGAGGGAGGGAAACCTCGAGATGATCAAGAAAGAATGCGGATGGAGGGAAGGCTCTATTTTGTAAGCACCTTCCCCCGATGAGAGTATCATGACATACGTTGAGGGGTTCTTGAGTATGTATGTTCACGTTCTTGCGCTGGGTTCCCCGGACCGGGTCGTGCTTTATTTCTACAGGAGATACCAAGTAACATTGGCACAGGTTCATCTCTTTCTTTGGAGAATAGTGCAGTCAATGAGGTATTTTGCTGACAAGGTCGGAATAGAATTCACCCTTAGCCACCTCGTGAGGTTGTATCAACCATTGCACTATCGGGGCCTGATTGCTCTTCAGCGTACATCTACTCGAGCTCGTATGATCGGCGGCGAGGAGGATGAGGACCGTGGGTGGATAAATCGGTTCGTTCGAATCCAGACGACTGATGTTATCCCTGGAGAATTTTGTCGTTCCCTAAGAGATGGAACCTCACACGCAAGTGCTTCGTTTGAGCTGTCTTTTAAATCAGCATGGGGTTGGTCCCCTAACGGCATCTTCCTATTCTTTGTTTATAGCAACTCATTGGTTGCCCGGCGAGATCCCTGATTTAGCTGAATGGTCTCGTAAGCTAGCAGCTTGTTCAGCCTACAATAGGCACCAGTAGCAAGATCTATCAAAAGAGAGATGGGAGGCGAAACATCACGGTAAGTGCCTAGCATCTTGCCCCCTAAGGGGCGACTTCCTTCTTACTGGCTCATTTGATATTTCTGTTGCGGGTGCCAGGAGTCTTTTTGAAGCGAGGTCAAGTCCCCCAAGAGAGGAGGAGAGATTGCTGGCCCCGGGGTCAAGGAACACCGGAAAAAGAAAGGATGTCTCGGGGTGCGAGAAGGCCTGTGGTGAGGAGCCCTCTTCGTAGCGGTTAAGGGCAAGCGATTCGACCAACCAGCAATCTTTCAGGGTCAGTGCATCATTGGTCGTTGCTTCGGCCTTCGGCGAGGCTCAGTGCTTTGGCCTTATGGTGAGTTTATATAGCTGTAAGAATGTTCTGGCCCTGCGCTCCTCTCTTTTCTTTCTGTTTACCTGGCCTCCTTTCTCAGGCTTTTGAAGGCTCAAGGCCGAACTACTTTATTGTGAGGCCCTATTGAGGGATGTTCGAGATAGGGAGAAATCCCTTAGGCTTCTTTGTGCGGCAAAGGAAAGCGAGCTCATCTCTTTATGGCGTGAGGTAGACCGGAGTCGGGCCCGGGAGGCCCTCTTGGAGAAATAGGTATCCTGCATCTCGTACTGGCCTGTGTTCCCTTTGTGTCTCGCCATCTTTATGTGTTGTTGTTTCAGTTGAAGGACAAGGCGGAGGAGCTGAAGAAACTCTAGGGCGAGGTAGGCAAAGCCAAACATGAATTCATCGAGCTACAGGCGCATGTGAATGCCCACTCTAAGGCCAAAGAGAGGGCTCACGCTGGGGCTTTCGCTCTCAAGATGCAAATTCAGGCTGCCCATGCGAATGATTCTGCTCGAGCGAAGATAATCGTAAGACTCTCATCCGAGCTTTCAAGGGCGAAAACCGAGGTGGTGAATGTCCAGACCGAGGTTGTGATGAATAATACTAGGGCGGGACAAAAAATGGTGGCTTATTCGAGGAGCGCTGCCGCTGATAAAGCTGAGTTGCAGAAGACCCTCGATCGTGCCAACAACAACAAGGAGTACGTGAGGTGCAGATCTCGGATGGAAATCCTTGAGGAGATTCACGCCAGGGGGCTTTTATCTCTCAGGGGAGATCGAGCAAGCCTAAGGAAAGGATTACGATCCCAAGTTCTTACTGTCCGATGTTGAGGACGATAAGGAGGAGACAGTCGGGTTATAACTACTAGAAAAAAGCGAAATGATCATTCCGTGCCTTCTTTGTTGTGTATATATATAGCTTTCATTGAACGACGTAGGCTGAGGCTGCGCTTCATTGTCAATATGTAGCAATAAGAGGGGAAACCCCTCAACTTGTATTTTCGGTATTTTTGCTTGTTGGAGTTCCAAATTGGGTCAATTTGATCCCAGATTTGACCTTAGGCTTTCATGCTTTAACCGTCTTAGGGTTCAGTCTCTGAGTCGGGGCCCGACTCGAGCTTAATTTACCCTCGAGTTTTGCGTTTGCCTGAGCTGGTGATGGTGGAATTTATATCGTGCCCTTAGGCATATTGTAGTATAGCCATTTCGGGTCCAGTCTCCGAGCTGCGTTGCGATTCAAGCTTTAATTAACCCTCAAGTTCATTCCTACCTGCATGGGCGGATGGCGATGGACTTTTGTGCTTCGGGTCGAAGTGACCTTACAGGTGCGTGACCTGGAGGCTCACTCGGCTAGTTGACAGTGGCATTTATGCCGTGCCCTTAGGCATGTTGCAGTTTAACTATTTCGGGTCCAGTCTCCAAGTCGCATTGTGATTCGAGCTTTAATTGACCCTTAAGTTGTCAATTTTTTTAGCTGGCGACGATGGCTCTTATGCAGTTTTGGCCGTTGAGGCCTTTTAGTATGTGGCCCGGAGGCTTACATAGTTAACTATTTTGGATCTGATCTCCGAATCGGGTTACGATTCGAGCTCATTATAATCCTCAAGTTGTCAAATTTTTTATGGCGACAATGGCTCTTACGCTGTTTGGTCATAGAGACCTTTTAATATGTGGCTCGGAGGCTTGCTTAGCTGGCGACAATGGATCTTACGTTATTTTTGCCCGTGGGCTTTTTGTAGGCTTTGTTTTCCGCTCGTTAAGGTCTTTTGAAAGATTTTTGCCTGACCCGTCGTTGGTTCTGGTAGAACCTCGATTTCAAGTCGTTGTCGGCGATGTTTCGAGCACCTCGGAAGGTTATAGCTCGTGAATAGGTCCAAGCCTTATGAATTGGAGCTGACATGGTCGAAGCTCATTTTTTGCTTGTTGAGGGAAGCCTATTTTAACCGGTTCTTTACGAAGTATATTTGAATTAGTGGCCTGCGATTTTTGTTTAGGGATGGTCGGGCATCCCCGAGTCGCGTTAGTTTGGCTGTATCAGCCGTTTTGACTGTAGTCATATGTGTTTGGCCATAGCCATTTTTGATTCTGAATGACACTTCAGGCATCTACACCAAGGGTATGCCCTTTCTAGATTCTTACAAATGCGACATATAGACTGAACTTCAGAATTTTCATGCTTGTTGAGGTCCTACAGTTTGTCATGCCTGTTGAGGTCTTACAGGTTTTGTAGAATAGATCTGCTTACGCCGAGTTTGCCCACTAGGGATCTTACCGTTTTGGGTTTTCCAATGCATGGCGATTGGCGATGATCGACAGTCTCCGAGTCATCGAATTTGTTTAAGCGTGAAGACCGCTTTTCATGAGCGCAGAGTTGCCTTGTAGGGGCTTTATGAGCCCGGAGTTCCGACCCTGGGGTCGTGCAAGTGTTGAATTGCTGACACTAAGTCTCCGAGTATCTCGGGACACGTTTGGTGGAGAAGCCCCTGTCGGGGGTCTACTTGAGATTTCCTTGTTTGGAGAATAAGATGCTGAAAAGGTATCTTTTTATTACTTGGTGCAGACATACATTGTTACATTGTCGTGAGTTCGGCCCTCGCGGGCGCGGCTTCTCGGACCATTCGATCCGGTACATAATTCCTGTTTGGGGTTTAGTCTGTCGGTTCCTTGTCCTCCCGAGGGGATAGTGCCTTCAGAAGCAGATCATCGCTCGTCATTGGACTGTAGAAGAAGGTCTGCGATCTCATCGGATCCTCCTCTGGGGTACGTTGCTCCGCTAATAATCTTGCTGACAAGGCCCTCTTTGAGGTGGAAGGTCTCCAGGTAGAGTTAGAACCCCCGAAAATTCTGGCCAGCTATCTGCATAAAGGTTAGTGAAAACGTAACAAGGGAATAAAGCAGTTCTTCCACACCGCGTGACGCGTAGGCGACGTTTTGAGATTTGGTGCGTTCCTACCTTTCCGAGGTGTGAGCCCTGATACAACCATCAGTTGTGCTTTATTAGGTTCGGCCGAGAATGTAGTTTGCTGACCCTTTGATCCTTCTGAGGGTGGGGGAATTGGTGTTGGTGATGCATCATATGATGAAGAACTTCCTCTCGTTGCGTATTTCTTTCTGTCGACCTATTTTAGTTCTGTCCTTTGTGATGGGTTCCATGATTTTGGTGACACGGGAACAATGTTGTCTCCGAGTGGTGTGCTGGCGGTTGTCTGAATAAGACGTTCGTGCTTTGCGCCTCCTCCAATGATATAGAGCTCAACGTCCTGTCCCATGCTCATACAGGCCGTATTAAGAGAATGGTCTTTATGGAGATTCGCCAGGGATCCGGGATATAGGAGTGATTTGGTCTGTTAGCCTGGACCGCCCTATTGACTTTGGTTCTATATCGTTGTTGTACATGATTAAACCACCTAAATTCACGAACACATGTTTTATTCGAAATAGATCAAATGAGGGGGAGGGTTACCAATGCGTTAGTGTGATGCCGAGGTGAGGCATCGATGGCTTTTTCCATGGATGTAAGGGTGTCCTCCGTAGTACTTCCTTGGACCCGTCTTTTCCTGACGGCAAACATTTTCAATTTCCATTTTATGAGTCCTTGGAGGGTGTTGCCACTCCTTCACTGTCGTGGTAATAAGTCCCAGCTTGTTCACTTCATCCTTCCTGGTTACCTTCCTTCCTTGGGGCTGGACTCGAATCCGACCACTCGATGGTACTCAGCGGTGATTTTCATTGAGTAGCACAGCTGTCGTCTTTCCGAGATGGGGTCATTTTTGACCCCGTGGCCGCACGCTGCCAGCGGTTCCCGCGTCGGGATGGGGTTATTTTTAAAGGGTCCTGGTCGAACAGGCCTGAGTCGCTCAGCATCCCTGGTTTCACTTATGGTGATCATGATGTTTGGTATAGTAATGTTGAAATCGTACCTTCTGGGCGGGGCTCCTCTGTCGGCTGTGCCTCATCAGATTCGGTTCCACTGAAGGTTCCTCGAGGATGTGTCCCTCGAAATAAGTCCCTATCGTTGCGAGATAGGTTACATCATGCGGCGTTCCTCCCATTCGCGGCACATGGATGGTACCTCCAACTGTTTGGCATCAATTGCTTTGCTGGGAGCCTGCTTGGGTATACCGGGACCATAGAGGTTACCGGACGGTTGTTCGTGGCCCTGATTCGTGGCCGGTTCCGGGTACGGGCATACGGCCAGGTCTCGGCTGGGTATCTAACTAAGAGTCATTTGAAAAGACCTGGAGTCATCGAGCATGCCTCGTTTAAACTTCATGGCAAAGACCTGTGTTGCCCAGTCATTCGAAGTTGAGGACGATCTCACTCGTCCTATCGTTGAATGAGACGTGACTTCCTGTGGTGTTTCATTCTCTCTTCATTCGACCTCCGATGTGTCGGACTCTTTCGTTACTGCTTCAATGCATCGGCCTGTGCTTCTGTAGAGGAATCCGCTGGGTTAAGCGAGTATGTGAGGTCGGGCGCTTGGCTACGGCGCCACATCATGGTTTCTTTCGAAGTGTTTCTCCGAACTTTTTCAACGAGACGGGCTCAAACTTATCATTCTGAAGGTCGCTGCCTTTCTCCGCGGTGTAAGCGATGGTGCGCTACTCGGGGTTTGAGATCTTGTTGCACCTAGGGAGTTCCGGAGTTTTAGATTTCTATGAAGCTGGTTCTGAGACCGCTTCCCCAGGGGAACTATTGCATGAACCTCCATGAACCTGAAGCGATCTTTTAGAGAGGTCCTTGAGCATCTTTACTATGGCGGGGTCAGCCACTGACCCGTTATTGCTTGATCTTTCGGGTACTTGCTCGGCGGGGGGAGCTGTCTCTGGTGTCGCTACACTGGGAGCCTTAGGATGGCTCTGTAGCTGGGTGATAGCCAACTGCTATGCTTGCAACATTTCAAAAATATCGTGAAGGCTAACTTCCTGTGTTTCTCGAGCCGGGATTTTTTGGGCTTCCTATTGGTCGATATGATGAATGCTCTTGTCTGTGTGAGAAGTTTTGTCGATATGTTGTGCGTCTTGTGAGTCCGCATCTACTAGAATTGGTCCGGGTGCATTATTGGAATTCAGTGGTGGTGCTACGGCGACCGGGACAGCCACGCCATTTTCCCCGTGATTCTCGAGGTTATCATTCTCGACTCCGTTTACCGAGCCAGACATTTTGACCTGAAATCAAAGGATCTTGGACAAGAAAAAGTGTGAAAGATAATGTGCGTTTGTGTAATGAAACTAGCAATAAAATGATCACTATTATTTTTAGCCCCATGATGGGCGCCAAACTATTTACCATGAAAATGGTAATAACAATTAAATTTGTAAATGGGATTCTAAAATTATGTGATTTGTTCCCGAGATAGTTGTTAAAGCAGTTGATGCTAATAATATGGAGTTTGAAGAATAAATGGCTAAAATAAGATATAATAAAACCGAAAGGCTTGCTGCCCGAATACAGGTCTGGTCGATGAAGGACCTCGAGGTCGATGTCAGGATCGAGCTCGAGCTATCGGGGATAGTCGGGGATGGGATAACAGTTTAAGATATAATCAAACAAGGCTCTTTATGGCCAATACTAAGGTATATGATGAAGAACGAGTAAGAACGCGATGAATATCGAGGTGGCCTCGGACCAGTGAGAACGAACAAGCTTAGAAAGAAAAGAGAGAGAGAGAGAGAGAGAGAGAGAGAGAGAGAGAGAGAGAGAGAGAGATTATCGCACTTGTGGAGAAAATGGAGCAACATCAGTCCCTTACAAAGTGGGATGGATCCCCCTTATATAAGAGAGGGAGTACTATATAGTACAAAGTGTATTAAATGAAAGGACAAGGGGATGGGACGGCTAGGCATGGTACTTGTGCCTATTGACTCTAGCCGCTTGCCTCGGGAGTCCGTCGTCTTCGTAACCTTTGCTGGATTGTGGACAGATTCCTTACCCTCGAAGTGTCTGCAGGGTCGCGGATGATCCTCGAAAGAGGGAGCTCGATCGTAATCCCACAGCCTCGAGATGCTGACATGACTTACCAAATGTACATTAATGGTGGGAAATAGATCCCCCTGATTTCACCGCATACAGTAAGTAAATCCTCATAAAAATCGAATGAAAACGCCACAACGCAATACAGAATTTCCCAAAATCCTGGTGTCACCGAGTACATGAGCATATATACAGTAATATAGTGTGATACACTATCTAAGATAATAGAATAGAATAAGTAAAACATAGAGTTAGGGGATGAGAGTCAAGGTCTGCAACGCCAAGGCAGCTACCTCAATAATCTCCGAATGGATGAAACCCCAAGATCAGCAACCACCATGCCCGAAATTACCTGAATCTGCATACAAAGTACAGGGTGTAGCATGAGTACAACTAAATCAATAAGTAATAAGTCTAACCTTTGGGCTGAAAGAAGTGATGAGTTCGAACAATACAGTCCACATGCAGAATTAACAATACGGAGATTTTCAGAAAATATGACAATAATATCTCAGAGAACTCATAATTTGTAGGTAACAGTACATGATTTTAGATATGCTTTCAGGTTTAACAGTTAAGCTCAATACAGGTAAAATATGCCAAGTCTGAATGATACGAGGAATATGACATCTCTATATCTACATGTCAATATGCATGTCATATGTGAAACAACATAATGAAAGCCTCGTGCACTCACACTCTAAGAGTACTCAACTTGATTGTTCTAGTTCTCACTCAGAAGTGTGCATTACCCGCTATGATGTGCAGCCCGATCCCATCTTGAATCAATAACAATTGCGCTCAGTGTGGGTTTGCAGACTTCGGAGGGGTAGATCATGCCCAATCGCTGATAAATCATGAAGCGACGTGCAGCCTAATCCCATCATGAATCAATAATACATGTTTTGGCATACAACCCGATCCCATCATGAGTCAATAATGCGCAATGCATCGTGCAGCATAATCCCATTAATATCACTCACAACTAGGCCCTCGGCCTCACTCAGTCATCAATCTCTCCCGTCCCTCGAGTGCACGACCCAAATCGCCCACCGTAAGATGTCGTAATGGCACCTAGTCTCTAAGACTAGGTAAGCCTAACAGTTGCGGAATAACTAAAATAACAATATAGTTAACAACTAAACCTCAACATATATATATATATATATATATATATAAAGCTGTAAAACTGTCGCTCGACATGTACAAGTAAAACTAGCAACTCCGAGTATAAACAACTACCAAAGACCCGGTAGTCACAAGTCACAAACTTTAAGGAAAAGTTCTAACTGTCTCTATACACAATATCTAAGGAAAAAAGAAGACAAAACAACACAAAAGGATAGAGGGGGACTCTGAGGTGTGCGGATGCTAGCAGATATACCTTGATGTCTCTGTAACAGCAGCAAGAACTCTAAAAAAATAGTGGGGCTAGAAGGAGGTACCTAGGTCTGCACATAAAACATGTGCAAAAGAGTAGTATGAGTACAGCACTATGGTACCCAGTAATTGCCAAGCCTAACCTCGGTAGAGTAGTGACGAGATCAGGCCAGGGTCCTACTGGAATAAAACAAATAAGGCAGAAGATATAACAATATAATGAAACACTAAGAATGAAAACAACGAGAAACACAGGAAGAGGAAACTACACAGCAAATAAATGTAAACAACCAGGCACCTCGAGGTACTACCTTGTAGTCCCAAAAGTAAATACTCAATAGGGGATCTTCCGAGATAACCCCTCGTAGTACAAAAAGTAAATATTCAACTAGGGCTCTCCAGAGGTACCGCCTCGTAGTCCCAAAAGTAAATATGTAACATGGGATCTCTCGAGGTACCTCCTCGTAGTCCCAAAAGCAAATACACAGCTCAAAACTGATGGAACAACGAGTTCATAGCAAGAAATCCTACAGTGAAAGACTAAATAAAAAAATCAAGGAAAACGGGAATTCAACTAAACTTGCTGCAAAAATTTGCAAATAAGTATTTAAGACACGTATACATGGGATATTAGGCTAAACAAAATAACTACACATGCTGGGATAACTCATTTAAAATATAACAGGTTAATATTCAGTAAAAGCTGCATTTTACAACAATTAGACCGTGTATGCACTCGTCACCTCGCATACACGGCATTCACATATCACAAAATTATCACAACAGTACCAAATCCTAAGGTGATTTCCCCTACACAAGGTTAGGCAAACCACTTATCTCAAGCCAAGCTCAATCAATCAATAAGAATGCCTTTTCCTCGACTTCCCAACTCCGAATGGCCCAAATCTAGTCAAAAGCAATTTCATACCATAAATATAATAATAAGAAACTAATCTAATTAATGAAGTCAAGAATGAAGCAAGAAATTAGAAACTCGCCACAAAGAGTCGACCCAGGCCCATGTCTCAGAATCGAGTGAAAGTCACAAAATATGAAAACCCATTCAACCACAAGTTTATCCATACCAAAATTACTCAAATCTGATACAAAAATCTCAATCAAAACCCCAAAATTTGGTTGAAGAACTTTTCCAACCTTTTCTCCAAATTTCTCAACCCAAACCCTTAATTAAATGATGAAAATCACGATGGATTAGTGAATATTAATCAAAAATGAGTGTAGATTTCTTAACCAAATGTTTCCTTTGAAAATCACCCAAAATCTCGCCTCAATCCGATCTCTCTATCTCAAGTTATGAAGAACAAATCCTTCCTTTAACCATCGGGATCGCGGACCATCCCACGTGATCGCGTATAAGGAAACAAGATGCACCAGATAACAGAACTTCAGCCATCTTCCAAAATTAATTCCCAATCCATTAACCATCTGAAACTCACCCGAAGCCCTGGGACCTCAACCAAACATACCGACCAGTACTAAAACAACGTATGAACTTAGTCGAGCCTTAAAATCATATCAAACAACGCTTAAAAACACGAATCACACCCCAATTCAAGCTTCATGAACTTTAAAACTTGAAACTTATACAATTGATGCTGAAACCTATCAAAATAGGTTTGATTGACCCCAGATTTTAAACATAAGTCATATTTGACATTACAGACCTACTCAAACTTCCAGAATCGGAATCCGGCCCCGATATCAAAAAGTCCACACCTGGTCAAACTTCTAAAAAAATTAAACTTTTGGCATGTCAAGTCTAATTCAACTATGGACCTCCAAATCACAATCCAGACACGCTCCTAAGTCCAAAATCACCCAACGGAGCTAACAGAATTGACGAAACTACATTCCGAAGTCGTCTTCATACAATTCCAACTACGATCAAATTCCTAGAACTTAAGCTACCATTTTAGGGACTAAGTGTCCTATTTCACTCCGAAACCAAAACAAATCCTCCCGGCAAGTCACATAAGCAAAAATGATACAGGGGAAGAAGTAAATAGGGGATCGGGGCTAATACTCTCACAACGACCGGCCAGGTCATTGCATTCTCCCCCTCTTAAAAGAATCATTCGTCCTTATATGAGCATAGAAACATACCTGACGTAGTGAAAAGATGAGGATAACGGTTGTGCATATCATGCTCGGTCTCCCACACGTCTCCTTGATCGGCTGACCCCTCTATTGAACCTTCATTGAAGCAATGTTCTTTGACCTCAACTTTCGAACCTATCAGTCCAAATTGGCTACCGGCTCCTCAACATAAGATAAATCCTTGTCCAATTGGACTACGCTGCAATCTAAAACATGAGACGGATCGTTGAGATACTTCTGAAGCATAGAAAGCCTGAATACTGGATAAACTCCTACTAGACTGGGAGGCAAGGCAAGCTCATAAGCAATCTCCCTAACTCGCCGTAACATCTTGAACAGGCAATTAAACCTCGGGCTCAGCTTGCCCTTCTTCTCAAACCTCATAACACCCTTCATGGGCGAAACTCAGAGCAAGAATCACTCCCCAACCATGAATGCAATATTACGAACCTTCTGATCTACATCACACTTCTATCTGGACTAGGCTATGCGTAGTCGATCCTGAATTACCTTAACCTTCTCCAAAGCATCCTGAACAAAGTTTATACCCAATAGCCTAGCCTTTCCCGACTCGAACCAACCCACTGGAGACCGACATTACCTACCATACAAAGCCTCATACAGTTCCATCTGAATGCTTGACTAATAACTGTTATTGTAGGAAAACTCTGTCGGTGGCAATAACTAATCCCAAGAACCCCCAAACTCCATCACACAAGAATGGATCATATCCTCTAATTTTTTGAATAGTACGCTCGGACTGTTAGTCCGTTTGAGGGTGAAATGTTGTGCTCAACTCAACCCGAGTACCCAAATCATGTTGTACATCCCTCCAGAACAGCAATATAAACTAGGTACCCTGGGCAGAGATGATAGATACCGGCACGCCATGAAGCCTGACAAATTCACAAATATAAACTCGAGCCAGCTTCTTGGAAGAATAAGTAGTCATCACTGGAATGAAATGAACCGACTTGGTCAACCTATCCACAATCACCCAAACTACATCAAACTTCTGCTTAGTCCGTGGAAGCCCAACAATGAAATCCATAGTGATCTGCTCCCATTTCCACTTCGGAATCTCTAACTTTTGAAGTAATCCACCTGGACGTTGATGCTCATACTTTACCTGCTAGCAATTTAGACACTGAGCTATATACTCTACTATGTTATTCTTCATTCTCCTCTACCAATAATGTTGCCTCAAGTCCAGATACATCTTTGTGGCATTTGGATGTACCGCGAACTGTGAGCCTCTTGGAGAATCAACTCACGCAAACCATCTATATTGGGCACATGTAGCCTGCCATGCACCACCATCTCCAATAGTGACCTCCTTAGTATCACCGTGTTGAACCGTGTCCTTGAGGACAAGCAGATGAGGGTCATCATACTGACACTCCCTGATACAATTATAAGGAGAAAAACTCGACTCGGCTCGGAAATATCCAATATAACAAACTGGTTGGCCAAGGCCTGAACATCTAGTGTCAATGGCGTCTCTGCTACTGGTAGATATGATAAGCTCCCCAAACTCTTCTCCCTGCGACTCAAGGCATCGTCCACCTCATTAGCCTTCCTGGAATGGTATAGAATAGTGATATCATATTCCTTAAGCAACTCTAACCACCTCTATTGACGCAAGTTAAGATGCTTCAATTTGAACAGATGTTGCAAACTTCTGTGTTCGGTGTAGATCTCACAAGGGACACCTTACAAATAGTGCCGCCAAATCTTCAAGGCATGCACATTAGCTACTAACTCAAGGTCGTGGACAAGATAGTACTTCTCATGCATCATTAGTTGTCTAGACGTGTAGGCAATCATCCTACCATCCTACGTCAACATCACGCCAAGACCAATCCGCGACGAATCACAATATATAGTATAAGACCCTGATCCTGTAGGCAATACCAATATTGGGGCCATAGTCAAAGCTATCTTGAGCTTTTGAAAGCTTTCCTAACACTCATCTATCCACATGAACGGAGAAACCTTTTGGGTGAACCTAGTCATAAGTGTTGTAATAGATAAGAAACCTTCTGCAAATCGACGGTAATACCCCATCAAACCAAGAAAACTCTAGATCTCCATCGCTGAGGACAGTCTTGGACAACTCTGCACTGCTTTAACCTTCTTTGGATCCACCTTGATCCCTTCGCTTGACACTACATGACCCAAAAATGCCATCGAAACTAACCAGAACTCACACTTTGAGAATTTTGCATATAACGTCTTTTCTCTCAAGGTCTAAAGCACAATCCTCAAGTGGTGCTCATGATCCTCCCGACTTTGTGAGTACACCAGAATGTTGTCAATAAACACAATGATGAATGAGTTAAGATAGGTCCCGAATACACTGTGCACCAAATGTATGAATGTTACTAGGGCGTTGGTCAGCCCAAATGATATCACAAGGAACTCATAGTGAGCATACCGAGTCCCGAAAGTAGTCTTTGTGATATTTGGCTCCTGAATCTTCAACTGATGATAGCTTGAATGCTATTCAATCTTGACAAAACACTCTAGCACCCTGTAACTGATCAAATAGGTCATCAACACGAGGCAATGGATACCTGTTCTTCATTGTAACTTTGTTCAATTGTGATAATCAATGCACATATGCATAGAACCATCATTCTTCTTCACAAACAAGACTGGACAATCCTCAAGGTAACACAGTGGTCCGAATTAAGCCCTTATAAAGAAACTCCTACAACTGCTCATTTACCTCCTTTAACTCAGGAGGAGCCATACGATTTGGAGGAATAAAGATAGGCTGAGTGCCTGGCAACAAATTAATGCCAAAGTCAATATCCATGTCGGGTGGCATGCCCTAATGATCAGCGGGAACTACATCTAGATAATCCCTCACTACCAAAACAGATTCAACTATAGAGGTATCAATACTGATATCTCTCACATAAGCTAGAAATATGCCACCTCTTCTCAACCATTCGTTGAGCCTTTAGAAATGAAATAAATCTACTAGGAGTATAATCTAAGGTACCTCCCCACTCTAACCGCGGTAATCCTGGCATAGCCAGCGTCTCGATCTTGGCGTGACAATCATGAATAGCATAATAGGTCGAAAACCAGTCCATGCCCAAAATAATATCAAAGTCTACCATACTAAGTAATAACAAATCGGCTCTGGTCGCAAAACCATTAATAACAACCAAGCACGACCAATACACACGGTCAACAATAATAGAATCTCCCATAGGTGTAGACACATAAATAGAAGAACTCAAAGAATTACGGGATAAGCCTAAATATGAAGCAAAATAAGATGACACATAGGAATAAGTGGAGCCTAGATCAAATAAGACTGATGCATCTCTATGATAGACCGGAACAATACCTGTAATGACAGAATCAGATGCAATTGCCTCCGTACGAGTAGGAAGAGCATAATATATGTCCTGGACTCCCCCTCTAGGACAACCTCTACCTGCCCGACCTCTACCTCGAGCAGGCTTAGGAGGTTGAGTGGTAGCTAGTGATGTAATCATAGCCTTGGTACCCGGTGTAGCACGCGGTGCCTAAGTAGTCAGTGGAGGTGCACCCCTACTAAGTTTGGAGCACTCCCTTACCATATGGCGAGTGTCACCGCACTCAAAACAAGCTCTCAGAGGGAGTGGTTGCTATGGCTTGCTCGGGCCAGCTCGACTACACTGACCGCTGAAAGTACCTCGTGCAAGAGGTGCACTAGACAATGGTGGTGCATAATAAGGATTTTGAGGCCTAGGAAAAGCCGGAATACCACTAGCGGCTGAAAGTGCTGAATGAACAGGGCGACTCACATAGCCTCTGCCATGACGAGTTGCCGCTTGGGCACGAGTGCCACTCTAAGTGCCAGACTCTTGAGACCTCTTGGCCTCCCTCTCTCCTCCCTCTTCGAATTAACATACCCTCTAATCTCTTAGCAATCCCACTTCCTGCTGGTATGCGATGCCCATCTCCAACTCTTTGGCCATGCTAAATATTATACTAGGGTTGAGCTTATTGATAAATCAACGGACCCTCTCTTGAACTGTATCAACCAAGTCCGGTGCATGTCTAGCCAGATCACAAAAGTAAATCGCATACTTTGGCATAGTCATAGAACCTTGCGCAACTGCTCAAACTCTGCACGCCATGCATCCCGAGACTCTAGGGAACATACTCCCTCAAAAACATATCTAAGAACTGAGTCCATGTGAGTGAAGCTGCTTTGGCTAGACTACCTAACTCATATGTGCGCCACCACTGATAGGTCGTTCCTCTAAGCTTGAACGTTGTAAAAGAAATGACACTCGACTCCACTGCACCCATAGTACGGAAGATACGGTGGCACTCTTTAAGAAAACCCCAGGCATTGTCTAATGATAGGCCACTGAAAGTAGGAGGGTGGTACTTCTTGTACCTCTCGAGCCTGAGCTACTCCTCCTCAGAAATTGTTGCCCTACCCTCGAGCCGAACTGGGGCTACCTGTTGCACTTATATGACCTCTAGAACATGGTCAACCTGAACCCGCTGCTCTAAGGTACAGGCAATGGGAGTTTGTGCTCCTCCCCCGATCTGAGATGTGGTAGGAGCATATGGGATCAACCTTGCCTGAGCTAAAGTACCAAACATGCCCGGAAACTATGCAATGGTCTCTAGAAAAGTTGGTGCAGTAACAAGCATCCCAGGTGCTTGTGCTCCAACTAGAGCTACTAGAGGCTCCTCTGTAGCAGCTCGCGTGGGTGCTCTGGCTGCACTACGTGGATGTCCTCAGCCTCTACCCTGGCCCCGGCCTCTCGTGGCTTCAGCAAGGGGTGTGGGTGTCTAGTCATCTAATCTGGTTGTATGTGTCCTCATCATCTGTGAGAGAATAGAAGACAAAAGTTTAGAATTCCAAAGTCAATAATTTCGCACGACAAGAAATCAAAGAAGTAAGATTTTCCTAACAATTCCATAGCCTCCCGAAGATAAGTACAGATGTCTCTGTACCGATTTGCGAGACTCTAATAAACCTACTTGTGACTCATAACACCTATGAAACTAGAGCTCTGATACCAACTTGTCATGGCACAAATCTCCCTCTGTAAGATGACGTGACAGCACCTAGTCTCGAAGACTAGTTAAGCCTAACAGTTGCGGAATAACTGAAATAAAAATAGAATTTGTGTACAGTGAAATCTGGGAGGCCGATTTCTCCTCGACTGAATACCTTGAAGGGTGATCCCAAAAGGCCGGGATCTCGAGCCAGTCACGCCCCTCAAGATCGGCTGGTATGCTACCAAAGATAATGTCGACTAAAGCCCCAATGAACCTAGGGATCTCCCTTGGAATACATCCGGGGTCGATCAGGTCTATTTAAGTGACTCAACATCAGCCCACGCGTACATCGCAAAGTTAGCCTGTTATCCCATCCTATTTCTTTTATCACACAACGTATCTTGTACAAAGTTGGGACTTCCCCCTTTCTATAAAAGGGGAGTCACTAACACCTTGTAAAGGCAGAGCTCCAACCATTCTACTCAAGTGCAATAATATCTTCTCTTTCTTTCTCCTCTCTAACTCGCTTGCCCTCACTGGCTCAAAGCCATTCAGCTTTACTGCTTTCTTGTCTGTTCTTCGTTTGTCACTTGATATTGGCTCGAAGTCACCTTAATATACATCGCTCTCTTACTTTTCTTCATTATATTACTTAATATTGACCGTGAAGAGCCTTGTTCAATTATATCCTCAACTATTATCCCATCCCCGACTATCCCCGATAGCTCGAGCTCGACCCTGATGTCGACCCCGAGGTCCCCCATCGACCGGACCTTCACACGGGCAGCAGGACCTTCGGTTCGATTATTGTCTCGTTTTAGCTTGCATTTAATATTTAAACTTCATATTATCAGCATCAACTGCTCTAACAACTAGCTCGGGAATAGATCACGTATTTTTAGAATCCCGTCTACAAATTTAATTATTGTTACCATTTTCACGATAAATAGTTTGGTGCCAACTATGGGGCTAAAAATAATAGTGATTATTTTCTTGCTAGTTTCATTACACAAACGCACATTATCTTTCACATTTTTTCTTGTCCAAGATCCTTTGATTTCAGGTCAAGATGTCTGGCTCAGTAAACGAAGTCAAGAACGACAACCTCGGAAATCACGGGGAAAATAGTGTGGCTATCCTGGCCGCCAAAGCACCACTACAGAATCCCGATAACGTGCCCGGACCGATTCTAGCGGACGCGGACTCACAGGATGCACAACAAGTCAACGAAAGATCTCACACCAACAGGAGCATACGGCAGAGCGACCAACAGGAAGCTCAAAAAATCCCGGGCTGGGAAGAACAGGAAGTTAGTCCTCATGTTATTTTTGAAATGTTGAAGGCACAGCAACTGGCCATTGCTCAGTTGCAAAGCCATTCGAGAACCCCCAGCACAGTGGCACCAGAGACAGCTCCCCCCGCCGAGCAAGTACCCGAAAGATCAAGCAACAATGGGTCAGTGGCTGACCCCGCCATAGTGAAGATGCTCGAGGACCTCACCAAAAGGATCGTATTAGGTGAGAAAATGATTGTAGCCAATGATAAAAAGGTCGAGACCTACAACTATAGGGTAGATCAGATCCTGGGAGCACCCCCGGTCCTAAAAGGTTTGGATTCAAAGAAGTTTATACAGAGGCCATTCCCCGAGGAAGCGGCCCCAAAGCCCAACGAACACGTTACTGCCTATACCTGCGCAGTAAAAGGCAATGATATAAAGAATGACGAGATCGAGTCCATATTGCTGAAAAAATTCGGAGAAACGCTTTCGAAGGGGGCCATGATGTGGTATCACAACTTGGATCCCAACTACATAGATTTATTCTCTATGTTAGCAGACTCCTTCGTAAAAGTACATGCGGGAGCCATCAAGGTAGAAACGAGGAAGTCTGACGTTTTCAAAATCAAGCAAAGAGAGAACAAGTTGTTGCGGGAATTCGTGTCCCGCTTCTAGATGGAACGGATGGAGCTGCCGCCTGTCTCCAATAACTGGGCAGTACAGGCCTTCACCCAAGGCTTGAACGAATGAAGGTCGGTGGCCTCGAAACAGCTGAAGCAGAACCTTATCGAATATCCAGCCGTGACCTGGTCAAACATCCATAACCGGTACCAGTCAAAGGTCAGGGACGAGGACGACCAGCTAGGAGCCCCTTCGGGCTCAGTGTACCCAAATTGACCCCTGGTAAATGAATCAAAACCAAACAAAGAAATGTACCAGCCGCACCTCGAAGAAAGAAGGAACGCCCTAAGGTGCAACTTACCTCTCAACGATCGGAGGATTGATCGAGGATAGCACCCTCAAGGGCTCATCAACAAAACCAGGTTCGATCTAAACATAGTGCCAACAAACGTGCCCCACTTATCAGAATACAACTTCTACATCGATGTTTCAGACATCGTGTTCGCTATCAGCACGATCAGAGACGCCAAGTGGCCCAAACCGATACAGTCAGACCTTTCGCAGAGAAATTACAACTTAGTGTGCGAGTTCCACAACACGGACGGTCACATGACCGAGGATTGCCATTAGCTACGAGAGGAAGTGGCTCGACTGCTCAACAGAGGGCACCTTTTGCGAATTTCTTAGCGATTGGGCCAAAAATCAATTCCGAGAAAGAGAGGCAACCAAGAAAAATGAGGCAAACGAGCCGCAACACGTCATTCACATGATCATGGGGGCGCCGATGCCCCGCAAGAACCCGTAATAAGAAGAACAAAAATATCCATCACCAGAGAAAAACGGACTCAGGGATATATCCCCAAAGACACCCTCACGTTTGGCGAAGAAGAAACTGAGGCCCTATCTCAACCCCAAAACGACGCCCTGGTAATCTCCTTTTTTGTAAGTTCTTTTCAAATAAAACATGTACTCGTGGATCCAGGTAGCTCGGCCAACATCATCTGGTCGAGGGTGATAGAACAGCTCGGGCTGCTCGAACGAATTGTGCCCGCCACTCAGATCCTTAATGGAATCAACATGGCGAGCGAAACAACGAAAGGGGAAATCGTCCTTCCAGTTACCGTGGCCAGCACAACCTAAAAAACCAAATTCCATGTCATCGAGGGAGATATGAGGTATAACGCCTTATTTGGATACCATAGATACATTGCATGAGAGCAGTACCATCCACCCTCCACCAGGTGATAAAATTTCCGACAAAGGATGGGATCAAAACCGTCTACGGGGAACAACATGTGGCAAGGGAAATGTTCGCTATACATGATGTAGTACCAATGCTCATGCCTCCGCCCCCGAATAAAATAATGGGCAAACCAGGTTTTGCACCCCGTCGAACTTGACAAAACAAAGTAGAGATCCACGCCGCATCTACGCCCCCAGGCAGTTATAGTAGACCAATGCAAGGTATCGCCAGCATATCTCGTTTCAAGGTACGCCCATTCCTTTTTATTTTATTTCAAATTAGGAATTAACCTTCGTGCAGGAATATAATCAGATCTGTCGGGATGTTAGTGCTATTGCAAGACCTCGAGGCCCCAAAGGCGCATCCGTTGCACTCTTTTCCTTCGATCGAGTTTTTATCCCAAAAGAAAGGTTTTTACCGGCGAGGTATTAAACGAGGCAACGTTTGCAAGCCGCTTAAAGGGAACTCCGCAAAAAATATTCAAGACTATCCCTGCGGACGACTTTCGAATAGGCGAGGGGCATTCCCCCCGGAAAGATGCCCACTCGAAAGAAGTTTGAAAAACGCCAAATGAGGTTTCCTGTAGGAAAACGATGTATCGGACCAAACAGCCGATATAGTTAGGCCCCATCGGCAAAACCATGTACTATTATATCGAGCAATCGAAAAATACCTTCTGTCAAAAAAAGAGGGGGGGAGGGAACTCCTTCTTAAAGTAGGGTAACAAATCCTTTCGCTAGAAACGCCCCGAAAACTTGGGAACGGGTGCCAGCAGTTCAAACGCTCCAACTGCCTTCGGATCGAGGCTCTGAGATCACAAAAAAAATTCCAGGCAGGACAAACCTCCGAGCGACTGGCTTTGACCCGATATAGGTCAACTCAACACAACAAGATATATTACGATAATGGATCGAAGGATGTCTTCCAGCACCCCATTCTCCAAACTGGGAAATCACAGTATATTCCCGGCAGGGACCCCTTCGCCGGATGCATCCCGAAACGCTCGGAGATTTAGAATCAGCAATTCAGCACTCGCACAACCCCAGGGTCGGAACTCCAGGCTCATAAAGCCCCTACAAGGCAACTCCGAGCTCACAAAAAGCGGTCTTCAGCTTGAACAAATTCGATGACTCGAAGACTGTCATTCATCGCCAATCGCTATGCGCTGGAAAACCCAAAACTGTAAGACCCCTAGCGGGCAGACTTGGCATAACCAGATCTATTCTACATTACAAAAATTGTAAGACCTCAATAGGCATGACAAACTGTAAGACCTCAATAGGCATGACAAACTATAAGACCTCAACAGGCATGACAAATTGTAAGACCTCAACAGGCATGAAAATCCCGAAGTTCAAGCTATACGTCGCATTTGTAAGAGTCCCGAAAGGGCATACCCTCGGTGTAGACACCTGAACTATCACTCGGGATCAAAAATAGCTACGGCCAAACACATATGGCTACGGTCAAAATGGCTGATACAGCCAAACTAACACGACTCGGGTATGCCCGACCGTCACTAAACCAATATTGCAGGCCACTACTTCAAATATACTTCGGAAAGAACCGGTTAAAACAGGCTTCCCTCAACGGGCAAAAATGAGCTTTGACCATGTCGGCTCCACAAAGGCTTCGACCTACTCAGCCTACGAGCTATGAACCTTCTGAGGTGCTTAAAACATCGCCGATAACGACTTGAAATCGAGGTTCTTCTACAACCGACGATTGGTCAGGCAAAACTATTTCAAAAGACCTTAACGAGCGGAAAACAAAGCCTACAAAAAAAACCACGGGCAAAAACATGCGTAAGAGCCATTATGGCCAGCTAAGCAAGCCTCCGGGCCACATATTAAAGGGTCTCTATGACCAAACAGCGTAAGAGCCATTGTTGCCAGCTAAAAAATTGACAACTTGAGGGTTAAAATGAGCTCGAATCATAACCCGATTCGGAGACCAAATCTAAAATAGTTAACTATGCAAGCCTCCGGGCCACATATTGAAAGGTCTCAACGTCCAAAGCAGCGTAAGAGGCACTATCGCTGGTCTAAAAATACTTAAGGGTCAATTAAAGCTTGAATCGCAACGCGACTCGGAGACTGGAACCGAAATAGCTAAGCTGAAAACATGCCTAAGGGCACGGCATAAATGCCATTATCGCCAGCCAAGTGAGCCTCCGGGCCACCCATCTATAAGGCCACTTCGACCCGAAGTACAAAGGGCCATCTCCGTCTGCCCATGTAGGCAAGATAAAACATGAGGGTCAATTGAAGCTCGAATCGCAATGCGACTCGGAGACTGAACCCAAAATAGTTGAAATGGCAAATGCCCAAGGGCAAGAAATGGGAACAGTTTCTACCTGCCCACACGGGCATAGATGATTTAAGGGCAAGAAAGCTCGAGTCAGGGCCTGACTCGGAGACTAAGCCTAAACAGTTGGGCAAAGCACGGAAGCCCCAATGCCTGCTCATGACAAAGATCGCATTTAAGCCTCTAGGCCTGCCCGATTAGTTTCGGACCTACAAGGATCCCGCCAAGCACCGAAAATCTACCTCGAAGTGAAGCCGGCAAACCTACTCGACGACCAAGCACCCTCCTTGTGGCCCAACCCTTGTTAGCCCAAAGGAACCGTCGCTCCGAAACTAAGGACTCTGGAAACACCAAGCTCGAAAGATGCACTCTCCTCAGAAGCACGGGCCCATCTCGCCCCGATAAAAGCTCCTTTATGATTATGAAGCACACATCTCATCTATCGTCATGCCCGGTCTTTGTCGTGCCCCAAATAATCAGCTACTAAGGGCATGAACCACCAGCACCATAAAATCAGCGAACCCCGAACACCCCCGAGAAGCGGAAGCAACCTCACGACTGCATACAAAAAGGGTCAAAACGAGTCAGCACCAATCAAAGGCATCGACCATCAACACCTCCTCCGGTCTCGAGGTAATGCTCAACCCCGAAGACGTCCACCATAGCAAGACAGCATCCCAGTAGACCAACAATGCCTTCACCAAATTGGCGTACAGCCTCAAGAGGCCTCCACCAAAGAAGGCTAGTTTACGAAGAAATGGGCATCCCTAACAAACGCCCATGTAAAACATATTCCGGATAATGACAAGGGTAGCCCGAAACACGGCCAGGCCTCCATCCAGAGATTGCCTCCAGGAAGTCACCGGTATCCTGAGACCACGAGTCCTCAAGCAAGTCTCTTCTCGAAGGACATTGTGAGGCCTGAAGATATTATTCACGCTTTCATGAAGAGAGGGGGTCCCGACGGCCTGAGGTTATTAGCATAATTATGGTCAGGTTCGAGAATTCACAAAATACCCTCAACTAAAGGCTGAGGAAAATACTCAAAGCCAGTATCACAGGCGATGAAACAGGATCATGCACTCGAAGCTGCCAAAAATATAAAGAAATACAGCAAGTATCGAAGGAAGAAATCAAGAAAATATCTTTGTATTTATACAAGTGTTCGCTTACAACGACCCTCGAGGGGTCCTTACATATAGTTACATTACATATGATTACAAAAGCCCACATAGGATCCTTATGAAAAAGTGAAGTACATGTGATATGCATACAGCAGGAGCCTAAGGATCTAGCCTATTCATGCTGCGTCTCCGTCATCATCCTCTCAGGCATATGACCTCAAAGACAATATCTTCCAAGTCTGATCCTTTTGGGGACCACATCCCAATCCTCCCGGAATGGCGTCTTCAAAAGGGAGGGTATGGAAAAAGAAGGCAGGGGAGAAGAGCAAAATGACGAAGGAGAAGCCGGAAAAACACGAGATGTGGCTGGGTGAAAAGTTTGGCTAGTACGAACTCCGCCAATACAGCCATTTTGAAGCCACCTCTTGAGACGTTGCCTCATCCTAAAAGGCAACGGCCGGCAGAGACAGCCGACACAGACCCCTGGAATCCAAAAGGGGTGTAACATGCCGAGCCAAGGGAGGAGAGTGAGTAGTGGTGTATAATCCGAACTCTCTCTTGAGTAGCGATGCATAATCCAAAGAATCCCCGGGGGTCAAAGGAAGTCGGTCCTCTACCTCATCACCCCGGGCCAACGACAACAACAACAACAACAACATCATAGCGGCACAACTTCGCCCAATCAAAAGAGAATTGAGCATTGGGCCGCGGTACACATGGCATAATATCTTGAGGATACGAGTTTTAAACATGATGCGGTGGCAGAAACTCAAGATAGCAGGAAAGGAAGAAGGGATGGGTGTCAAAGGAAATTTGGATAAAAAACCAACCACGAAAAGTCCCATTTATAGGGAGGGAAATGTAACCGATGACGCCATCACCACCCTCGAAAAGCGTAACAACAGGCGCAATCAATACATTCATAGAAGTTGAACCGATAGCAAGGAATATCAAAGAATCATGACACTTCAGGTAATCCTGGAGAAGCGGAAAGGCGAGGAACCTCGACACCTATAAAAAAGGGGACTTCTTTGTCAGCGGGACGTCGTTATGGGAGATCGAGAAGTGGGGTCTCAACATCATTTCTTATCACTTCCCTCTAAGAAACGCGGAGACTATCTGTGTACGGTGAAATCTGGGAGGTCGATTTCTCCTCGACTGAATACCTCGAAAGGTGATCCCAGAAGCCTGGGATCTCGAGCCAGTCACGCCCCTCAAGATCAGCCGGTATCCTGCCAAGGATAATGTCGATTAAAGCCCCGATGAACGCAGGGATCTCCCGAGGAATCCACCCGGGGTCGATCAAGTCTATTCAAGCGGCTCGACATTAGCCCACACATATATCGCAAAGTTAGTCGGTTGTCCCATCCTATTTCTTTTATCACGCAACGTATCTTGTACGAAGTTGGGATTTCCCCCTTTCTATAAAAGGGGAGTCGCTAACACCCTGTAAAAGTAGAACTCCAACCATTCTACTCAAGTGAAATAATATCTTCTCTTTCTTTCTCCTCTCTAACTCGCTTGCCCTCACAGGCTCAAAGCCATTCAGCTTTACTGTTTTCTTGTCTGTTCTTTGTTTGTCACTTGATATTTGCTCGAAGTCATCTTAATATCCATCGCACTCTTACTTGTTCTTCATTATACTACTTAATATTTTCCATGAAGAGCCTTGTTCAATTATATCCACAATTGTTATCCTATCCCCGACTATCCACGATAGCTCGAGATTGACCCTTACGTCGACCCCAAGGTCCCCCATCGACCGGACCTACACCCGGGCAGCTGGACCTTCGGTTCGATTATTATCTCGTTTTAGCTTGCATTTAATATTTAAACTTCATATTATCAGCATCAACTGCTCTAACAACTTGCTCGGGAATAGATCATGTATTTTTAGAATACCGTCTACAAATTTAATTGTTGTTACCATTTTCACGGTAAACAAAATTAACAATTAAACCTCAACATCAATATATATATATATATATATATATATATATATATATATATATATATATATATATATATATATATATATATATATAGAGAGAGAGAGAGAGAGAGAGAGAGAGATAAAGATGTAAAACTGCTGCTCGGCATGTACAAGTAAAACTAGCAACTCCGTGTATAACAACTTCCAAAGATCCGATAGTCACAAGTCGCAAGCTCTAATGAAAATTTCTAACTATCTCTATACATTAGTATCTAGGAAAAATGAAGAAGAAACAACATAAAAGGATAGACGGGGACTCCAAGGTCTGCGGACGCTGGCATATATACCTTTAAGTCTCTATAGCAGTAGCAAGTACTGTCAACTAATAGCGGGGCTGGTACGAGGTACTTGGGTTTGCACACAAAACATGTGCAGAAGAGTATAATGAGTACACCACAACGATACCCTGTAAGTGCCAATCCTAACCTCGGTAGAGTAGTGACGAGGTAAGGCCAGGGCCCTACTAGAATATAACAAATAAGGCAGAAGATATAGCAATATAATGAAAGACTGAGAATTTAACATCCGATCCCTCTAACACACAAGTCAACATCTGATTGACTTTTCCAACTTGAACTTCCTCAAAAGAGACTAAGTGTCTCAAACCTTACCAAACTCATTCTGGATTCGATCCGACCAACTCGATATCACAAAACATGGATAAACAAAGCATAAAGAAGCAGAAATGGGGAAAACGGAGCGGTAACTCATGAGATGACTAGTCGGGTCGTCACATCCTCCCCAACTTAAACAAACGTTCGTCCTCGAATGAGTCAAAAACATAACTGAAGCCTCAAACATGTGAGGATATATGCTCCGCATCTCCCGCTCGGTATCCCAGGTAGCCTCCTCTACAGGCCGACCTCTCCACTGCACTTTCACTGAAGCTATATCCTTTGACCTCAACTTTCGAACCTGACGATCCAAAATAGCTATTGGCTCCACATCATAAGTCAAATCATCATCCAACTGAACCGTGTTGAAATCCAAAACATGAGACGGATCCCCAATATACTTCCGGAGCATAGAAACAGGAAATACCGGATGCACACTAGACAAGATGGGTGGCAGAGCAAGCTCATAAGCCACTTCCACAATCCTACGAAGCACCTCAAAAGGCCTATTGAACCGCGGACTCAATTTCCCCTTTTTCCCAAATCTCATAACACCCTTCATGGGTGAAACCTTCAATAGAACCTTCTCGCCAAACATGTAGGACACATCCTGAACCTTCCTATCAGCATAGCTCTTCTGCCTCGACTGCGCTGTACGAAGCCTCTTCTAAATTACCTTCACCTTTTCTAAAGCATCCTGAACCAAGTCTGTCCCTAATAACCTAACCCCACCGGGCTCGAACCAACCAACTAGAGATCTACACCGCCTCCCATACAAGCCTCATATGGAGCCATCTAAATACTCAACTGGTAGTTGTTGTTATAAGCAAACTCTGCAAGTGGTAGAAACTGATCTCATGACCCTCCAAAATCAACGATACAAGCACGCAACATGTCCTCCAATATCTGAATAGTGCGCTTGGACTGTCCGTCCGTTTGAGGGTGAAAAGCTATACTCAACTCAATCTGAGTACCCAAGTCTCGCTCCACATACCTCCAAAATTGTGAATTAAACTGAGTTCCCCTATCTGATATGATGGAAACTAGGACACCATGCAAACGAACAATCTCCCGGATATAGATCTCTGCTAACCGCTCTGAAGAATAGGTAGTACACACCGGAATGAAGTGCGCGGACTTGGTCAGTCAATCCACAACCACCCAAATAGCATCGAACTTCCTCAAGGTCCATGGAAGTCCAACAACAAAGTCCATAGTGATCATCTCCCACTTCCACTCTGGAATATCCATCCACTGAAGCAAGCTACCCAGTCTCTGATGCTCATATTTCACCTGCTGACAATTGAGACACCGAGCTACAAATCCCACAATGTCTTCCTTCATTCTCCTCCACCAATAGTGCTGCCTCAAATCCTGATACATCTTTGCGGCACCCGGATGAATGGAATACCGCGAGCTATGGTCCTCCTCCAGAATCAACTCCCGAAGTACATCTACATTGGACACACAAATCCGGCCCTGCATCCTCAACACCCCATCATCACCAATGGTCATATCTCTTACATCATCATGCTGAACTCTATCCTTAAGGAAAAGCAAATGCGGATCATCATACTGGCGCTCTCTGATGCAATCATATAAATAAGACCGAGAAACCACACAAGCCAATACCCGACTGAGCTCCAAAATGTCTAACCTCACAAACCAATTGTCCAAGGCCTGAACATCAACTGCAAGAGGTCTCTCCCCCACTGGAATATATGCCACACTCCCCATACTCACCACCTTTTGGCTCAAGGCATTGGCCACCACATTGTCCTTTCCCGGATGGTACAATATAGTGATATCATAATCCTTAAGCAACTCCAACCACCTCCGCTGCCTCAAATTATAGATTTAGTCATGTACTCTATATTTCTTCCATGTCTCTTATGTACTTATTTATGTTCCTTACATACTCGGTACATTATTCGTACTGACGTCCCTTTTGCCTGGAGAGGCTACGATGATCAGTAAACACCTCACAAGAAACACCATACAAGTAATGTCTCCAAATCTTCAATGCGTGAACTATGGCAGCCAACTCCAAATTATGAACGGGATAGTTCTTCTCATGGGGCTTCAACTAACGAGAAGCATAAGCAATAACTTTACCTCCTACATCAATACATAGCCAATACCAACTCTCGAAGCATCACAATACACAGTATATGAACCTGAAGTTGATGGCAAAACTAACACTAGAGCTATGGTCAAAGCTGTCTTGAGCTTCTGAAAGCTCTGCTCACACTCGTCCGACCATACAAATGAAGCACCCTTCTGAGTCAACTTGGTCAATGGCGATGCGATAGATGAGAATCCTTAAACAAACCGGCGATATTAGCCTGCCAAACCAAGAAAGATGTGAATCTCTGTGGCTGAGGACGGTCTGGGCCAACTCTGAACCGCCTCTATCATCTTCGAATCAACTTGAATACCCTCGCTGGACACCATATGCCCCAAGAAAGCCACTGAACCGAGCCAAAACTCACACTTGGAGAATTTTGCATAAAGCTTCTCCTGTCTCAATCTCTGCAACACAACTCTCAAATGCTCCGCGTGCTCCTCATGGCTACGTGAATATACCAGAATATCATCAATGAAGACTATGATAAACGAGTCAAGATAAGGCTGGAACACACTGTTCATCAAATGCATGAACGTTGTTGGGGCATTGGTCAGCCGAAAAGACATCACCAAGAACTCATAATGACCATATCGAGTCTTGAAAGTTGTCTTAAGAATATCCGAGTCCCTGATCTTCAACTAGTGGTAACCTGAACAGAGATCAATCTTGGAGAACATTCTCGCTCCCTGAAGCTGGTCGAATAAATCATCAATGCGAGGAAAATGATACTTGTTCTTAATTGTTACTTTGGTCAATTCTGTATAATCAATGCACATTTTCATAGTGCCATCCTTCTTCTTTACAAATAGAACCGGCGCACCCCGTCAATACCAAAATCAATGTACCTATCCGGTGGCATGCCCGGTAGGTTTGCAGGAAACACATCGGGAAAATCTCTCACAACTGGAACATAATCAATACTAGGAGTCTCAACACCGACATCCCTCACGAAGGCTAGATACAAAAGACATCCCTTCCCAACTATATGATGAGCCTTCAAGAATTAGATCACTCTACTAGGAACATAGTCAGTCATACCTCGCCACTCAATCCGTGGCACACCCGGTATAGCCAATGTAACTGTCTTAGCATGATTGTCCAAAATAGCATGACACAGAGATAACCAGTCCATGCCCAAAATGATATAGAAATCCACCATACACAATAATAACAGATCCACTCGGGTCTCCAAACCCCCAATAGTCACCACACACGACCGGTACACACGGTCTACAACAACAGTATCGCCACTAGAGTAAATACATAAACAGGTGAAACAAGAGACTCACGGGGCGTATCCAGATAACGGGCAAAGTATGATGACACATAAGAAAAGGTGGAACCGAGATCAAATAATACATAGGCATCTCTGTGGCAGACTGAAACAACACTTGAAATCACGGCATCTGCAGCAGCAACATCTAGCCTACCTGGAAGAGCATAGAAACGGGCCTGACCACCACCTGATCGACCTCCCCCTCTAGGGCGACCCTTGGCTGACTGACCTCCACCCCTAGCTGGTTGGGTGGGTGGTGAAGTAACTGGAGCAGAAGTCAAGGGCTAACCCCTCTGCTGAGACTGACCATCTTGAAGACGAGGACACTGCCTCCTCATATGCCCAAACTCTCCGCACTCATAAGAACTCCCCGGTGCTGGAGATGGGGACTGAAGGGAACCCTTAGTATTGGAATGACCAGTAGAAGGACCTGGCATGGAAGAACCCTGCACCGATGGAGCATGGAAAGAACTTTTGGCTGGGAGGGCACTGAGTGATGAGGACCGCGATAACCATGACCCGATGATGCCCCACGATACCCTAGGCGAGCTGAATGAGCCTGTCTAAATGGGTGGCCTCTGCCCTGCTGGAACTGACCCCTCGAAGGAGCACCACTAAAGTTACCAGATCCCTAAGGCCTCTTGGCCTCCCTTTCCTCTCACTCCTGGCTGTGAACCGACTCAATCTCACATGCGATGTCAACAACCTCCTCGAACGTAGCACCTGTCACTATCTCCCTAGTTATGAGAATCCGAAGCTGATATGTGAGACCATCAATAAACCTCATAATCCTCTGTCGATCTGTGGGAACCAACCAAACCGCATGACGGGCTAACTCGGAGAACCGCATCTCATACTGCATCACATTCATCTCTCCCTGACGCAATAGTTCGAACTGCCTACACAGCTTCTCTCGGCGAGACTGTGGCACATATTTCTCTAGGAAGAGAATAGAGAACCGCTACCAAGTAAGGGGCACTACACCAACAGTCCTATGCCTCCTACCAAGTGAAGGCAGCCCCGGAAAACTGAAAGATGGTAAAAGCTACACTACTGGTCTCTAGGATCCCCGCTGTACGAAGCATCCTCTATCACTTATCCAAGAACCCCTGGGCATCCTCGCCCTCTGCACCGCTAAAAGTTGGAGGCTTGAGTTTAACAAACCACTCTAGTCGATGTTGCTCCTTGTCCGGCATAACTGGTACCACAAACTCCTGAGCTAGTGCAACCGGCTGGGCTGGAGGTACCCCCAGTGTCAGGAGTCCCCACACAACCTACTCAGGTGTGCGAGCAATGGGAGTCTAGGTTCCACCCCCGGCCTAAGAAGTAGTTGCGACCGTAGTAACTGAAACAGCCTGAGCCAAACCGTTACACATTGATAAGATCTCAGCTAAAGCCTCCTGAAGGCCTAGAATCGCAATGGGCACAGCTAGTGCCTGAACTGGTGTTGTTGTAGCGTCCACAGCTAGGACCTGATCCTGAACTGGGGCAGCTGGTGGATCTGCAAGTGCTGCCCTAGCTGCTCTGTCCCTACCACGGCTTCAACCGCGTCCTCAGCCTCTGGTGGCCCCAACTGGTGGTACTGGCGGTCGTCCATTTTGCCCGGTAGCATGTTCCCTCACCATCTATGAGAATGGAATAACAGAAATTTAGTACTCGAATCAACAGATTCACACGACAAGAATTTCAAGAAAATAAAGTTTTTCCTAAAGGTTCTGCAGCCTCTTGAGGATAAATACGGACGTCTCCGTACCGATCCGCGAGACTCTACTAAACCAGCTCATGACTCGCGAGACCTATGTAACCTAGGCTCTGATACACACTTGTCACGACCCCAAATACTCGGTCGTGATGGCGCCTATCACATTAATAGGCAAGCCAACCCAAACCATTAACCACAACAAGTTTCTCTTATAAAACCATTTTCTAACACAGGTTTAGATACCAAATTTCCATAATAAGTGTTTAAAACAACAAAATATAAGCGAGAGTAGAATAAACATGAACTACACCGCCCCAAATATCTGGTGTCACGAGTCCAGAGCCTATACTACATAACTAATTGTCTGATACAACATAAATCTATAAAATGCGGAAAAGAACAAATAAGAAGGAGAAAAAAAATAGGGCTACAAACGCCATACAGCTACCTTGAAATCTCCGGCAACCTCTAGATCAGCTGAGCACCCTCACTCTACCACTTGGGCACCTGGATCTGCACACAAGGTGCAGGGAGTAATGTGAGTATGCCAACTCAGTAAGTAACTAAAGTAAATAAGGTCTGAAAGCAGTGAAGAGCAGTTAAAAATCATATAACTGAATAAACAACAGGTCAACTTAACAGTTTAAAACCAGTTTCGTCATAAAATCATCAAATTTCAGTTTAAACACTTGAAATCATATACTTAGAAATTTTTCCAACAAAGGCTTATTTTAAAAGAAGAGTGAAATCAGTAAAAATATCATAACTGGGCCCCTCAGGCAAGGTATCACTCAAAATATGGCCACTTGTGCAGGCTCTCAGTCACTCGCGACTCAACTCTCATCACTCAATACTCACTCTCCGCACTCAGGCTCATTAATATCTCATAGTAAAAGAAATCATAGTAACTGCTGCGGCGTACAGCCCGATCCGTAATTTATAGTCGACTTCGCTCACTGGGGGTGCACAAACTCCGAAGGTGCTCCTACAGCTAAAGCGTTATATCGCTGCGGCGCGTAGCCCGATCCAATATATATATATTGTTGCGTCATGCAACCCGATCCATATAGGCATCGCTACGGCGTGCAGCCCGATCCATAATATATACATATCATATCCTCACCATTAGGTTCTCAACCTCTCTCAGTCATTAACCTCACAGCCTCTCGAGAACAACAATAGAAATTAGGGAACTCAGACCAAACAGCCCTCACAATTAGAACTGGAGTGGTAAAACCAGTTTTAAACATTTAAAAAGGTAAAACATGACTATGGATATGCTTTCAACAAGTAAAGTGAGGAAAAATAGTAAAAATGTCCCTAAGGGTATCAACAGGTCGGCACAAGGCCCCAAACATGGCATACAACCCATAATACAATATAAATGACTAAAGTACAAAATATCATAAGGTTTCAAATCAAATACATGGCTCAATAGTCGCTACGGGATGGACCAAGTCACAATCCCTATCAGTGCATGCCCACACGCTCGTCACCTAGCATGTGCGTCACAGCATTTATCAAAACAAGTCAAATACTGGGGTTTTGTACCCTCAGTTCTAGATTTACAATGGTTACTTACCTCAAACCGGTGAAAATACTACTCTGCGACGCCTTTACCTCTCGAATCGGCCTCCACTCGCATCGAATCTATCCAAAATCAGAATCACGACGTCAAAATATGCTAAGGGAATGAAGCCAAAGAGAAAACAATCAAATAATACCAAAAATCCCGAAATTACCAAAACTCGACCTCTGGGACCACATCTTGAAATTAGATAATTTTTACATCAATAGATTCCTCATCTGCTCACAAGTTCATACATATCAAAAGTTCTGAAATTCGACCTCAAATGGTCCTTCAAATCCTCAAGCAAATGTCTATGTTTTAAAGCCCTAGTTTTCCCAAATTTTCACCTTTAATTTCCATGATTTCTAGCTCTAATCTGTGTAATAATAGCATAGGAACAAGTTTTAGGTCCAAAGTCCTTACCTCAATGAAGTTCCCTTAAAATCCCTCTTTCTGCAACTGGCCAGTTCCCTTACCTCAATAGAGTGGTAATTCATGAGACGACTGGCCAGGTCGTCACAAATTTTGACATTGACAAAACGGAACCAATAAATAATGTCAAAATCCTAACAACATACATATTCCTCCATTTTTTTCCTAGTTCAAAAACTTAATTCGTTCCAAAAACTTCAAATCAAGGGAAACTTGATTCGTTCAAGAATTTCAAAAAGGCAGAAGGTTAAATCCGATTTTTTAGGTTCTAAGTTCAATCCACAAAGGTTTCCAATGGAATATTATACGGAGTTTTTCCTAGTCCAGGTATGTTAAGGCTAAGCTCTTCCTTCATTTCGGCATGATCTCGTCATTATACAAGTTGATAACGAGGCATAAAGAAAAACACATATCCCGGAATTTGCGCATATTTTGCTAGTCTCACAAGTTACGTATATTTTTCTAGTTTTGTAAATTACCATATTCTCCTTATGGAGAAGTCATATTTAGTTGAGTATTTTCTTATTCTAGTCAAGAGAGCAGAGAATTTACATACATACAGTATTAAAAGTATTTTCATTATCATTGAGCTATAATCGATGGGCAGGCCCCTATTGGGCAACCTCTGATCAGATGGTAAGATATATACTGAGCTTACTATGGCCAAGCGTTTATGAGCGAACCCAGTTGGTCGAGATGCAGAGCCTAATATGGTCGAGCGCCTATGAGCGAGCCTACTACGGCAGAGCAGTTATATATATATATCGAGCCTACTGTGGCCGAGCGTTTTTTAGAAAGCCTAGTTGGTCGAGATACAGAGCCTAGTATAGCCATGCACCTATAATCGAGCCTACTATAGCCGAGAAGTTATATATATACCGAGCCTTATAGAGCCGAACAGCTATTTTACTTACTATATTAAGATAGTTGCGTCAGTATCAGCAGGTAAGCATATCTTAAGATTCACTTTGACTTCTAGCTACTTGCAGTTATTATATTATCAGTTCAGTTTCAGCTTTTAGTGTATTACCTTACATACTCGGTACATTATTCGTACTGACGTTCTTTTGTTAGGGACGCTGCATTCATGCCTATAGGTATAGATAATCAGTTTGACGAGCTCTCATAGTAGACGAGATTGGCATTCAATGAAGGATCGGTAAGACTCCACCTCATTTGGAGTGCAGCCAAATTTATGAGTCATCGTGGAAGAGTTTTGCTAAAGACTTATGGGTAGGCTGGTACCATATCCCATTTGATGTCAAATAATCTTAGAGTCTTTGTAGATAGAGGTTCATTTTGCATAGTATGTCAGAGACCTTGACGGCCCATATGTATTCATGTTTTAAAAAAAATGACTCATTAATACAACTTTTTCCCACTTATAGTTATAGATTACAAGTTGTGGCCAAGTTGGCCAATGATAGTTGTAGAAGGAAAAAATGAGTTATAGAGTGGTTCGCTCGAGCCAGTTCGACAACGGGTACCAGCCACATCTCTCAGTGTTTAGGGCGTGACAGAAAATGATTATGAAATTTGGTGAAAATGATATAGTTGAACTTGAAAGGTTATCGATAACAATTATCTTCAAAAATTTCTGGAATCCAGGCACGTGGGCCCAGGGGTGAATTTTAGGACTCTTCCAATTAGGGGTGGGTAATTACCCTAAGATTTAAATTATGAAATTTTGAGTATATATTGACTTATTTATAAAATATTTGATAGTTTCGAGTTGTTTGGAACCGAGTTCAGGATTTAAAGCATATTTGTGTACCAGAAGTGAGCTTGAGAACGAGGTAAGTCTCTTGCCTAACCTTGTAAGAGGGAACTCATACCCTTAGGTGTATTTTTATGTGAATTACTTGTGTTGGAAACTACATACGCACTAGGTAACGAGAGTCCGTACATAGCTATATTCTATGAGATGTCCAGGTAGCCTTAGAATTACATCATACTTTGATTGTACTGTTATGTTGATTATGCATATTAATTGTCTTAGATAGAGCTGAGATTAGGGATTGTAAGGTTGCAATTTTCCAAGTTAGATTTCTTATTTTTGGGAAGAATTAAGGAACATATAATAACTCTGAGGAATTCAAGTCCACTCTCATCACAAGTTTTTCCGCAAGCGAGGTAAGCTTCTCTACTCTCATGGGAGCGGGCAGTTTGCCTCAGCAGGTTAATAGATGCATCTGTGGTTTGTGTCGTTTGACCCTCGGTAGTGCACATAGTGTATTTTTTGATCGGGTCGTACGACCTCAGCATAAATCGTGTGTGATAATACTCAAAGCCTGATTACACTTGATATTGTTTCATGGCTTGAGAGGTTATAATTTATTTAATGACAGAAATTGAATTGGGATTAGTAGGTGTTGACTGGAGAATTCTTGCAATTTCCATGTTATTATTGGCCCATAGTTAGTGTCGATGTCGGCCCCTCGTCACTACTTCTTTGAGGTTAGACTGGATACTTACTGGGTACATACTATTTATGTGTTCATGCTACACTTCTGCGCTAACCGTGCAGGATCTAAGTCAGGTGCATCTGGTAGTCATCCCGATATTGTTACACCCCATATCTTCGTACGAAAGAGTGTTCATAAGTCAATTGATGTAAGCTCAGAAATAATATTATCTTTGAAAGTACATAAAAGAAGTTAATCATGTTACTTTGGAGATTACAAATTTTTAAGATCATGGATAACAAGTACCAAGAGGGTTGAAAGGCTAAGAGGCTAAACAAATTGAAGAAAATAAGTTTCGTCAAATGTCGACAAGTTGGGAATGTTAGAACGTGTACTTTTGTAATGAGACTAGGGTGCTTAACAAGATAAGGTGGTTATGTTATGAATTATTTTAGTCGTACGATAGTCGTATGTTATGTTTATAAGTCAATCAAGTTGTGGAACAAAAGTTGGCAAAGGTCATCACAAGTTACATTCATAAATATGCTGAAATTAGGTCAAATAGAGATGCAGTGTTCTCCCAATTTACTTCGAATTATGGGGTGAAATATCTACCAAATTGAAGATCTATGAGTCTAATTTCTAATGCATTAAACCTTTTGTCGATACGACATCAAATTAGAGTGATATTCATGTTTTTACGAGACTGCGCCAAGCAGCTCTCTATGGGGCCCACAATGGCGGTTGAGATATATTGATATATATGAGATGTCTCAACCTCGTTTTAACTCATTCATTTTCAGTATCTTCAGATCCTAGACACCTAAAAACACTCTCTCAAGGTTCTCTCATGATCCAAGACCCAAACAAAGGGAAAATAACACAAATCAAGTGTCAGGAATCCCGTCGCGCTAGTAAGTTTCTTGTTCTTCTTGTTGTTGCTGATTTTTGGGTGGTTCCAGCTCGTGTGGGAGGTTGTTTTAAGTGGTTTAAGTTCATTAAAATACTCTCCCAAGGTTTTCATATCAACCCTAGGTTATTTCAAGTCTTGTAAATTGATTACACCATATTTCAACATCAAAAGTTAGTTCTAGTGAAGAATAGCACCTCTTTGAGGTTGTGTTGTCATTGAGGATAGTTGTGGGTTGTATTTGACTGAAATTTAAAGTTATTGCTACTGGATAAGGTGAGTGTAACAGACTACTAATTGTGATTAAGCTTTCTTGTATGTTTGTTAAGTTGTTAGAATGACAAACTACAAGATAATACTTGGATTAGCTTAAGTCACTTCTATGGTGTTATATTGTCATTGAGGGCTATTGTAAGCTAAATATAACTTGGATTTTGACTTGAATCTATTGTAGGAGGTATTCTTATTGTGTTCTTTCATGTTATTAAGGTTATCTTGATGTTGGTTAAGTTAAATGGATGGACTAGACAGGAACTAGTGAATAATGTTGCTAATTGAAGATAGTTGGAGTTGTGGATGATTTCCTTTGTTATAAATATATTGTATAAGGATAGAATCACTGATGAATGACTTCATTATCATGTTAATGATATTGGTAATTCAATGTAAGAAGTCTATAAGGGGAGATAATAGGGTTGAAGGGTGTTGAAGGGATTTAATCCGAGCTTGCCGCTCGTCGTGATATGTTGATGACTTGTTAATGAAATATTTTTTACCCTATTATTGATGTTGTTCTTATTGTATTGCTCTAGTTGTTTTTGTTGGTATATGTTATTGTAGGAGGCCCTTGTTACACGGGAGATGCTGCCCAAATTTACATAAAACGAGCTACTAGCTTAAGTTACAGACTTAGCCTTTACTCAGCACTGATTTTGAATCTTCTTATGCTATGGTAGACTGAGTTGAGTTGTTTGAAGAGTTTCTTGAAAGCTATTAAGGACTCAATGAGGTTAAGGTATGTTAAGGTTAAACCTTTCCTTCATTTTAGCATGATCCAATAACTACATGTGTTTGATAACGAGACATAAAGAGAAGTTCATATTCCTGAATTTATGTACATTGGCCTAGTCTCATAAACTACAGTATTCTCCCTTATCGGGACTACATATTCGTTTTAGTTTTGTCTTCTTTCATTAAAGAGAGTAGAGAGTCAATATATATACAGTATTACAGTATTTTCACCACCATCAAGCTATAAACCATGGGCAGGCCCCTATTGGGCAACCTCTGATCAGATGGTAAGTTATATACCGAGCCTACTATGGTCGAGCACCTATGAGAGAGCCCCGAATGGTCGAGATACAGATCCTAGTATGACCGAGCGCCTATGACCAAGCCTACTACGGCAAATCAGATACACATACCGAGCCTATATTGAAATAGCGCCTATGAGGACGGCTATTTCATTTACTATATTGAAAGAGTTGAGTCAGTATCAGTAGGTAAGCATATCAGATTATCTTTGACTCCCAATTACTTATAGCTATTATATTATTAGTTCAGTTTTAGCTTTTAGTTATTTTGTTGTCTTACATACTCGGTACATTAATTCGTACTAACATCCCTTTTGCTCGGGAATGAGATTATTTTGAGATTATAAGTATTACACTATTTCAAACAAGTGATAAGTAAATTAGTGAAGGTTAAAGGGTAAATAAATCAAAGAAAATGAATTTCATTGAAGGTTGTTAATTTGGGATAATATCCGGCCCGAGCTAAAATACTCAATTTTAATGGACTAATACCATACAAGGTATCACAAGACCATGATAGTAATGTATATAAAGTGTGTTAAAAGTGAATAGTATTTTAAGTAATTTGAGATAATTCTTAATTATGTGGGTAAATGGATAATTATTCATTTAAGTGGATAAGTGTAAGAGTTATTTAGTCCACGTGGGGCAAAAACAATTAAAGTAAAGTATGACTAATGTGTATGAAGATACAGTGGTGTAACATTTTGGGATAAGCATGCTTGCTAAGAATTGAAGTTTATTTAGTGGAAAGATTTAAGGATATATGCACCGACTTATCTCATTTTTGTTGAAGAAGGTTATTAAGAAGGTCAAAGATTGAACGACATTTATGGACTCCTTTTCTTATAGTAAGCAAAGTACCATTCATAATTAGTAATATTTTTCATGAGTTTTAAAGTGGGATGCCAAGATTTGCTAAGGTATGGATGAAGCTAGAACAAATTTATACGAGACTTCATAAGGTAATAGCAACGGGAATTTCAATTCTAAGAGTGCACGATACAATCTTTCTCAAGGGTATTATACAGATTTTTCCCTACTTCGATCCGCCGTTACATGTTTTATCGCGTTTGAAATGTGTTAGAAGGATTGTCAAGAGAATCGGCTCAAGTATGTTAAGACTATCCCTTCTTTCCTTTTGGCATGATCCCTACGATACAAACAAAATGAGTAAATGCACAACTTCCATAAATAACTCTATTCATAGAAATACTAGAGGTGTCTATGTTCTCGATTCCCCATGCGTCCTATTATTCTACCGTTTGTTCATGGGTCTTAGAAAATATGTAAGTTGATAAAGTTTATTTCATGATATTAATCAAAGGCATAATGGTCTTATGACATTCTGAGAGATTTTATTGACGTACTTCACATGCATTGCATTCATTTACATTGACTCATGACCATATGGCGCTATATACACATAAATATATATATATATATATATGGGATATGGGAAAAGGTTACGGCGTTATATACGCACCACCACTTGATCAGCTGGTATACGTTGATGATTTGCCCATAGTGGCCGAGATGATATGATGGGATGCCCTCAGAGGATTGATGATGTTATGTACGCACATACCTATGCATGGAGTTATTCAGACTTACATGTTGAGTGTTTTACTCCATCTTTCTCTCATGTCTATTGTTTACTGATTTTCATTACTTACATACTCGGTACATTATTTATACTGACGTCCCTTTTGTTTGGGGACACTGTATTTCATGCCCGCAGCTCCCGATAGGCAGGTTGAGAATCCTCCAAGTAGACTATCAGCTCAGCATAAGGTGTTGGTGTGCTCCATTTGCTCCGGAGCTGCTTATTTGGTCAGTATAATTAGGACATGTATCGATTGGTATGGCAGGCCCAGTCCCGACCTTTATGATACTTATTTACTCTTAGAGGCTTGTAGACAGATGTCATGTATATGGATACTTGTATGGCCTTCTCCGCCTATGTTTTGAGTTTACAAATGATCATGTTGGCCTTATAGTCCTGTATGTCATGTGTATAAGTTTCTATATCAGGTTGGGTCATTCTATGTCGAGTATTCCCTCATATTTATTCTAGTTATCTCATGATAGCCTTTCCGACTCATTTACCTATGATAGTATTACACAAAAGATATGTTATGTTGGTACTCGGTTGAGTAAGGTACTGGGTGCCCGTTGCGGCCCATAGGTTTGGGTCGTGACAAAAGTTATATCAGAGCAGTTCTATCCTGGGGAGTCTACAAGCCATGTCTAGTAGAGTCTTGTTTATGGGTGTGTTGTGCACCACACTTATAAGCAGGAGGCTACAAGGCATTTAGGACTATCACTCTTTTTTCTAACTCTAGATCGTGTGGTAGAGCTCACTTATAAGAATTCAGACTCCTAAATTCCATTTTATTCGTAATAAGACTATGCCTACAACTGAAAGTCAGTTCGTAAGAGATTGCATGTGGATATGGAAGAGTTGATTCAGAGGAACTCGATTTTGCATGATGCTTTGATGAGTAATGTAAAGTCTTCAGCAAATCATGTGTGTACTAAGACATGTAAGCTTCTTGATAAGGAGCCTTAAGGCAGGAATACATATCCACCCATTTGGTCAAAAGCAATGAGAGAATAAGAAGGTACAAGTTTCAAAAAGTAAAAGAAGCAAGGTGAAGAAGGGTACGAGGTACCCAGTTAGTGAAGACGATCATTATCTACAATTCGGGAAGAGAGATATAAGCCTTTTGAGTTACCTTCAACAGTAACAGATGTATGTACAATTGGTCACACCGATCTCAGTTATGCCCTATGAGAGCTAACAGATATGGTTTAAGAGAGGGACGGGATATCAAGAACCGACTCGGGTTAGAATAACCCAAAATGGTGAATGGATTGTTTGCGTTAGTTCACGTTTCTGAAGGATATTGAAAATGTGCTAATAAATCTCCTTGTGAGACACCCGGATGGTGCACTCTAGAATAGTACATCTGGATATGAATAGAATGTTCAAAAAAATTACAAAGACAGGCACTGGAATCCTGAAAGGGATAAATATTACCTTAATATGGCTGTAGAGAGAGAATGTTAAGCAACCCGAAGATCCAGGGGATGGAGCAAGGGGAGCTAAAAGAAAAAGAATGTCTTGTTGGAGGTTTTAGAATAAAATGATAGGCATAAATGTTAGCAGGGAAATAACAATGGAGTTAATGAAGCATTATGAGTAATGTGTGATACGTGGATGATAATGGTATTACAAAGTCTATAATCAAGGGAAGGAAAAGATGAAAGGTAACAGGCCTTGAGACAACAAAAGAGTATATGCCATAAAGTTGTATACTCATTTCAAGTAATAAGTTTTTCACTATAACGTGATTACTAGAAAGAAAAGTTGGACCACAGAGTAATAGAAATCAATATGGACTAGTGAACAAGATAAACTAAACATGAATTAGGGACTGAGTGATTTGATAATGATCGGAATCATGATAATTTCAGATTGCGTTCTGGCGATAATAGAATGGATAACAAAAGAAGATTCATGAGAATTTCAGAGAATGGTCATTTAGGAAGACGCTTCCCCAAAGCAAACAATGTGAGCAAAGTTAAGCTTAAGGGACTATGCACGCCAGTTACACTAAGTGTCACCCTCACAAGTAAGGGTCATCGATGATGTGAAAAGCCGCCAAGGATGAAGAGGTAAAACATTTATAGGTAGATCGTCGTAGTTCTAAACTGTAGTACTCCCCTAAAGTGGGGGAATATGGAGTGATGTGGCATTAAGTCATAATTAAGTGGTTCTAGTAACTATGGAATAGTAAAGGAAGAATGCGATAAAAATGAGGAAGGAATGAGATTGCACTTATCCAAATCCTAGCAAAATGTTACGACTCCAGAATATTATGCAAGTACAACGTCGGAGAAAGGAAGTAAGGATTTCCCCAGGATGTTATTGATAAATAAATGTGAATGAACACTTGAGACATAAGGAGCTAGTGCGAGAGGTAAGTTAAGACAAAGAAAATCCCACAAGAGATTACGCGGAATATAGATATGAGAATGAACCAATAAGTAGTTAGTAGTTGATTCAGGAAGAGCCTCGTTATGGCTAGACAAGAGGATACAGTCAAATCAACAGATCGTGCAAGATAAATATAGTGAACCCCAACATGGGAAATTCAGTCTCGTAGATATGATATCGTGATCCTTAAGAAATATTCGGATAGGAGTTGGGGTAGTTAAAGGTACCGTAAGAGGGTTACGAAAATAAAAGAGAGTGCCACTAGGAAGACAGTCAAAAATAGTTCAGAAGCAACCCTACATGAACAAGGGCATGGAGGTAAATAACTAAGGATAATTATAGGTGAGTACGAACATCAAAAATTCTATCAGGAATACGATGTAATAAGCTCGCAGCTTTACAAGTGTCAGAGGGTCTTCCCTAAGTACTACAACGAAAGACTAGCTTAGGAAATAAGAAAGAAGGCTTCAACCTAAGCATAGTGATCTAAATAGGAAATAGTCTTGTAACAATAGTCTCACAACAGCAACATATGCACTCCAAAAGAAAGTGGCACCTATCATAGCTAATGAACGGGAAGAAGAAAGAAAATCAAAAGGTGATATTCAAGATCATATGGATTGTATGGAATTCCAAAATGTGTGGACACTAAGATAATCCAAGTATTCATGCAATAAGTGGAAGAACGACCAGGAAAAGTGATTGCTTACGCTTAAAGAAAGCTGAGATAGAACGAAAGGAATTATTCGACCAATAATCCAGAGTTAGTTATGTTATGAATGCACTTAAGATTTTAGAGTATTACCCATGCAGCATATATGTTGACAATCATACAGCCATCGAAGAGTCTGGTATAAGTTAAAGTAAAGAATTGAGTCCAGATCATAGACAAAGGATTGAATTGTTACAAGATTGTATCATGGATATTCCATAGCGTCCATGTAAGGCTAAAGTAATAACTAATACCAGGAGCGGAAAATCAGATGATAGCTTAAGCCTACATAAAGGTTGATCAGAAGGAAGATAAAACTAAAGATTAACATCAACCAAGTAAATCAGGAGTCTGATTATTGGACATAGAAAATTATAAAAATCGTGATTGAGAATATAGCGGAATCACTCTTAATATCAGAGGTACAAGAGAGATAGTACAACAGCCATATTCTAAAACGACTTTACGATAAAGCCAGTTAGAAAAGTACCAGCCTCATAAGAATTCAGTATGAAGCTCCCACCGGATTGTGTATGCACCATAGGTGCAAGTATTATAATAGAGATTCAAGTTGTGGATGTGAATTATACCTGTGTGGAAGGCAGGTTATGAAAGCGATAGAAGATGTGATGCAAGATTTTAAGGCAAGTAAGATAAATGTGAACAACATACGAGATACTCAAGTGCAGAAGGTTGTGAATAGTCCATACTTCAAATAGAAGGCTAGAAGCGCTGGGATTCAGTATCTAGGAATGATAGCGGTGTCGTTAGTGGCATATCTTCCAGCCCATGGTTTTTAGGTACTAAGAGGTCTAGTTAAGAGAGTAGAGAAGAGTTAAAGACGATATGATGTCTCGCTTGATGTTCCAGAATAACACTAGGAAATCTATGGTGAAAGCAAGTTGAAGGGAGGTTGCGAGTAGTATAAATAGATATGCATAGGTCGCAAGCTAAAGTATGGTAAAGCGACGATGTTTTAGGAATACTGGAGTAAGGATAACAAAGGGCAAGTGAGAGGGTGACGATAATGGATAAGTCCTCAGGATTAAGCTCATGAAAACAAGAGAGCTGATGGTTTCACTAAGTTATAGAAAGCTCAGTATAGCCCGAATGAACTTAAAGGAGTTACTCATCATAAGTAGCATTTAGAAGAGATGGAATGATGCCCTAATAGTAGAATAAGGGTGTAATTGTGACAGATAAAGGATGATGTTTGGGCCTTCGATTGAGTAATGATTTGAAGGAAAAAAGAAGGGATTCATGAATTGTACGGGATTAAAATACCTACGTAAGCTGAATCACATTAGGATGCTATGAAATACGGTTATTGAAGTATAGTATCGCCCCTATGTGGATTAGGCAAGTCACATAAGATATCCCCCGATAAGACGTAAGCCCTGGTGACAATGTATTACGTAAGAGGTTTCAAGTTATCAGTAATAGATTACAGATCAACATTGAGGTGAATCAACAATGGATGGATAAAAGTTACAAAGTATGGGATGAGAATAGGCCATCATTCTTAAGATGAACAATAATGAAGAAGCATTAAGGACTTAGATTTATACATATATGATAAGAAGCAACAGAGTAACCTGATGTTTGGTAGTAGACCTCAGTAACGATAAATCAAAGTAAAAGTTATGATATAGTATGACCTACCTAGATGCAGTAAAGTCATACGAATGGATAACCGGTCTATGAAATAAGATATAGCAATATTCGTAAGATCAACAAAGTACCGAGCGAAGAACTTCAGTACACCTATAGATGCCCAAAGGGACATTTTGTCAAGATCTGTATACATATACAAAGTGAGGCCTAGAGATTGGCTAAAAACTATAGGAAAAAGGAGAGAAGAGTCGCATAGGCGCACTTACAAGGTCAGAGTAGTACAGGCTGCATGATATAAGGTAGAAACAATTACGAGAATGGAAGGATTCCGACCACAAGTCGTGGTGTGAGAAAGAGGACTAAAGAGGGAAATGCCCTAGACTTTGGATCTATTCACAGAACAGTTGCCTAGATGGCAAGGAGAGTACTAAAGTATACGCAAGAGCTATAGGTTATGATAATGATAAGTGCAAAAGTCAACATTCGAGGACGAATGTTCCAAAGGAGGGAATGATGTTACACCCCATGTTTTCGTACGTTAAAGTATTCCATAAGTAAATTGATCAAAGCTCGGAAATGAAATGTTGCATCCCACATTTTCGTACGTTAAAGTTTTGTCGTAAGATAATCGACGTAAGCTCGGGAATGAGATTATTTTGAGATTATATGTATTATGCTATTTCAAATAAGTGATAAGTAAATGTAAAAGGGTAAACAAGTCAAACAAAATGAATTTCGATGAAGGTTGTCAATTTGTGATACAATACGGCCCGAGCTAAAATACCCAGTATTGATGGACTAGTGACATACAAGGTACTACATGACCATTATAGTAAGGTATATATAGTGTGTTAAAAGTGAGTAGTATTTTAAGTAATTTGAGATAATTCTTAATTATGTGGGTAAATGGTTAATTATTGATTTACGTGGATAAGTGTAAGAGTTATTTTGTCCAAGTGGGACCAAGACAATTAAAGTAAAGTATGACTAATGTGTATGAAGGATACGGTGGTGTCCCATTTTGGGGATAAGCATGCTTGCTAAGCATTGAAGTTTATTTAGGTGGCAAGAGTTAAGGATATATGCACCAACTTATCTCATTTTTGTTGAAAAAGGTTATTAAGAAGGAAAAAAATTGAACGGCAATTATGGACTCCTTTTCTTATAGTAAGCAAAGCCCCATTCATAATTAGTACTATGGTTCATGAGTTTTAAAGTGGGATGCTAAGATTTGCTAAGTTATGGATGAAGCTATAACAAAGTCATAAGAGACTTTATAAGGTAATAGCAATGGAAATTTCGATGCTAAGAGAGCATGGTACAGTCTTTCTCAAGGATATCATACGGATTTTTCCTTACTTCGATCCGTCGTTACATATTTTGTCGCGTTTAACGTGTGTTGGAAATATTGTCAAGAGAATCGGCTCAGGTATGTTAAGGCTATCCCTTCTTTCCTTTTAGCATGATCCATACGATGCAAACAAAATGAGCAAATGCACAACTTCCATAAATGACTCTATTCATAGAAATACTAGAGGTGCATATGTTCGTGATTCCTCGTGTTTCCTGTTATTCTATCTTCTGTTCATGTGTCTCAAAAAATACGTAAGTTTGTAAAGTTTATTCCATGATATTAATCAAAGGAATAATGGTCTTATGATATTCCAAGAGATTTTATTGACGTACTTCTCATGCATTGCATTAATTTACATTGAATCATGACCAGATGGCATTATATACGTGGATATATGTATATTATATGCATATGGGATATGGGAAAAGATTACGGCATTATATACGCACCACCACCTGATCAGCTGGTATACGTTGATGATTTTTCCCACAATGGCCAAGATGATATGATGGGATGCCCTCAGAGGCTTGATGATGTTATGTACGCATATACCTATGCATGGTATGATATTTATAAGCATATGCATGGCATTATAAATATTAATGATTCACAGAGTTATTCAGGCTTACAAGTTGAGTCTTTTACTCCATGTTTCTTTCATGTCTACTGTTTACTTATTTTCATTCCTTACATACTCGGTACATTATTTGTACCAATGTCCCTTTTGCCTGGGGATGCCACCTTTCATGCCCGCAGGTCCTGATAGACAGGTTGAGAGTCCTCCAAGTAGGCTATCAGCTTAGCGAAAGGTGTTGGTGCGCTCCATTTGCTCCGGAGTAGCTTATTTGGTCAGCATAATTTGGACATATATTGATTGGTATGGCGAACCCAGTCCTAGCCTTTATGATACTTATGTACTTTTAGAGGCCTGTAGACAGATATTATGTATACGGATACTTGTATGGCCTTTTCGGCCTATGTTTTGAGTTTACAAATGATCATATTGGCCTTATAGGCCCGTATGTCACGTGTATAAGTTTCAATATCGGGTTGGGTCGTTCTATATCAATTATTCTCTTATATTTATTCTAGTTATCTCATGACAGCCTTTTGGCTCATTTACTTATGATAGTATGACACGAAAGATACGTTATGTTTGTACTCATTTTAGTAAGGTATCGGGTGCCTATTGTGGCCCATAGGTTTGGGTCGTGACAACATCGTACTATAGAGCTGAGTCATAACAGTTCGAGCCAAGACTTATATTTTCCAATTATAGAGATGCTTGCAATTTGAAAAATTACAGCTAGCCAGAGGGCTAATACAGCAGCAAGTAAGGGCATTAGTAGAGACAGAATTCTTGATGACGTGGCCCTGTTGGAGGCCCTATTGGATAGTGCATACTAGATGGTGCACTCTAGAATAGTATAGTCAGATATGAATACAAGAATGTTCAAAAATATTAGAAGACATGTAGTGGCATCCTAGAAGGGATAAATATTTATTTTAGTATGATTCCTGCCCCTAGTAAAAAGAGAATATTAGGTGACCCGAAGAGCAAGTGAGATGAAGCAACGGGAGATAAAAGTGAAAGAATGTTTTGTTGAAGTTTTAGAATAATGGAATAAACAGAGACATTAGCAAGAGAATAAGAAGAGAGTAAATGAATCATTACGAGTAAGATGTGATAAAAGGGTAGTAACGGTATATCGTAATATGACAGGATGACATAGTCTATAGTCAAGTAAAGGAAAAGATAAGAGCTAACATTCCTTGAGACTATAAAAGAGTATAAGCCATAAAGGCATATCCTCATTTTGAGAAAATTAGTTGGCGACTCTAGTAGAGGTGTGGGCAGACGATTGATAAGGTAAACGGCAGTTTGGAAGGCAAGGGACCAAAATTTGAGGGGTACAGATGCATGGTGAAGCAAGGTTAGAGTTGTATCAACAACATACCAATGGTTTCTTTCGGTTGTACCAACAATTTGCGGAGTGTAAGGAGGACTTATTAGGTGGTGAATGCCATGATTCAACATAAGAGACATCAAAGCAAAAAATTCGCCTCCTCCATCCGTATAGAGTGTTTAATTGACATATGAAACTAATTTGTTATCATGCATGTGAAGTTTAGAAATATATCCTTAACTTCCGATTTAGCTTTCATGGGAAACAACCAAGTGTATTTGGTAAAATGATCAACAAACACCACATAGAAACGAAAAATATTAAAAGGAGGGATAGGAGAGTGTGAGCATGTGATTTTTGCCCTATTCAAAATACTCCTACAAAATTAAAAAAATAGATTTTTTCCAAATTAATTGCAATTTTATAGGAGTTTTGTAGGATTTTATTAATTGTTTGCATTTTTGTGCACGTTTAATTTTGTTAAAATCATGAAAAAATGCCCCAAAATGTCAAAAAAATCATGCATTGCATATTAGATTTTGTATTCATATTTTTAGGATTAATTGGTTAATTAATTGCTTTATCAAAATTAAAATCACAAAAATATTGCTCATTTTTTACATTCTAGTTTTTAATTTTAATTTCCTCTTCATTAATTTATAATTAACTATTTTTGTAAATACTATAATTAGATAATAACTTTAATTTTGCAAATTAGACTAATTTAGGATTTTAATTAATTAAAGAAAAAGAAAAAAAAAAGAAAACAAAGAGAAAGGAAAATAGGAAAAGAATTGGATTTTAGTCTTAATGTGCTGGGCCAAAATTAGCCCAAATACAATGCCCATTTCGCCCAACCCAACTCCCATAATACCGGTCCAGTTCCCTCATTAATCAAAACGATGTCGTTTTAGTAACGGCGATCCTAGCCATTGATCTTTCTTGATCAAACGAACCAGAACTAAACCCCACCTCCCTTATAACTGTCCGAACAGACCCCTTCCCCAAACACCAAAAAAACCCTCATTCTCTTCTCTCCCTCTCTCAGCACCTTAACTTTAGCCGCCCTTTAACCCCCGTCGTCTCTGCCTGGTCCGCCAACCGGAAATCGCCTCACGGCGGTGGACCACCTCCAAACTCCACCAAAGTAACACCCTATAACCATCTTTCCCTCCCCTTTCCAAATCCCCAATCATTTCCCTCAAATCATTCTCAAATCGCTCGAATCTTGGATCTGAAACCCTAATTTTTCCCTTTTTGATTTCCGGCAATTTCTGGTTTGTTTGAAACCAAGACTTCCATTAGTCGATTGTTCTTGTTGAGAACAGTCGATTAATGGTCATTCAAGTTCATTTTACCCCGATGAAGCATGTCCAAGTTCTTGACTGGTCCAAATTTGAGGCGAGTTTTGGTAATTCCTTTGCCATTCTTTTTTTTCTTTTCTCTCATCTTTTGATTATCTCCTTCATCTTCTTTCTTTCTTTTAGCCGCATAGGTTTTCTCATGTTCCCAGCTGTTTAGCTTGTTTATTTGCATCTGTTTAGTAGGTTTATTAAAGCATGCTAGAATTTTAGTATTTGAAGTTTAATTTCAAATTGCATAAATTTAGTTTAATTAGAGTTAACTTTTAGGTTTGATAAATAGAATGATTTTCCTATTTCTTTCATATTTTTGTCTTATGCTTATTTATTTTATGCTCAGTGTTTAGTTTAAGTTAATTAGAATAATGTTACTCAAGTTGATTAACGAGTTGTTTTTGGTTAGCTGTTAAACAAATTAGTTGATTAAATTGTTTAACTTACCAACTGAGTAGGTTAATTTCTAGGGTTTCTTTGCAGTTTCATTATAATTTTGTTTTGTCTATTTTTTAGATGTGTTAGTTGTTTAAATCCAATTTTGTTTTAGGTTAATTATGTGAGCCTGTTTAATTTACTAATTAGATTTAGATTTTTTAGCTTAAACCCTGAATGCTCTTAAGATTAAGACTGATTTTGGAATTAAAAGAACATTTGAAACCATGTTTAGGAGGTTTCATAAGGGTCTTTAAAATCAGAATTTGGGTCATGACTTGTTAGGTTTGAAATATCTAGTAAATAAAGGGTAAAATTGGTTTTACATAAAGCTAAAAATCAGAAGGATCTAGCACTTTGTCCAGTTGCCCCATTCTTAGCAAACAAATGTTGAAATTGGGTGGGAAAAAGGACATACAGCTGTCAAAAGATGTTGTACTATTCTGACACTTCAGAATTTAGGTTAGAATATTCTATTTTGATGCCATCTATGTCCACTCTATATAAAGAAAAGCATTCACCCATTCTCACAGGGATTTTATGAGCATAATTGCACCTAAAAAATTTCACAATACAAAGAAAAATCCTTAAATTTTTCTGGAAAAAGCATCAGCTTTCCGAGTTAGATTTTTAGGTTGATTTCTCAAATACTTTGATTCTTGAGAAGTTTGGGTGTTGTTTCTTGGTTTCTGGGTTGATTCTTGACTCCTGTTGTTTGGGTTTTTTGTTTCTGCTCCATCTTTAAGTTTCAGCCAGCATTTCAGTTGTTTTTGTTGCTGGTTTTTGTTGTTCCTTTAAGGTACTGATTTCAGCCTTCTTCATGTACTGCTTGTTTAAGTAATATAAGACCAAAAGCTGCAAATTATACATGAAAAATGAGTATCATTTCATGTTAGTTGTAGCTTACATTGATATGGATCTGATTAGTCTTTATTATGTGAGTTTAAGCTTGAATTAATCTGGTATGAGTAGCCTGGTTAATACATTGATGCTTTGTAGTTTTCCTCTTGAAAGTAACCTTGTTTGAAGATGCTTCTTTGGCTAAATGTTCTTCATATTAACCTTGATTATGAATATTATTTATTGAAGTCATTCCTTCCCTTCTTATTTTGTTGGTGAATAATATGGTGTTTATTTGAGGTCATTTGGGGTTTGTTTTGCTAACCATGAGCAACAACCTATGGATTTGGCCACTAGTTAGCCAAATCAGCAGGTTCAAAAGATAAGAGCTGAAATTATGTTGTTGATATCATGCTGAAACTGGTGGTTTCATGTGTTGGACCAAGCTTTGATGGATAAATCATGTCCACAAGAGGCAGGTGTTCATTAGGCTATCAATTACCTAGAAGTTCTAATAGAATAGTTTGATATGTTCTCTTTAAAGATTAAATTCTGGTATAGTAGATCAGTTTTTATTTTAGCTTCAAAGTTCAAAAGGTACCCCACATCAATTATGTTCTGTAATGAGTGATTTCACAATAGTAGAAACTTCATGAATAGCCCAGACCTGTATATAATTTCAATTCAGCATTCTATCTTATTCAAGTTCATATTTTCGGTCACATGTGAGTGGAAATTTAAATATCTTGTATGTAATATGTATGAGTTTAGTAGATAGCTACATTTGAAAGATAATGTGTGTGCTGAGCAATTGGGCCAGACTTCAAACGGAAGTAAGGACATTTAATTCAACTTGGATTTATCTAAAACGGAGCCCAACTCTTTAAACTCCACTGTCGTGCTCAGTAATTGTGGCCCTATAAATTCTTTAGCCCCTTACACTTGATCAATTAAAAATCGCAAGAGATTTTGTTGGAATCAAACTATTTCAATCTCAAATATTCACCTGACATTTATTTAGCTTTAAACAACCATTACGTTATTTAGTCTCACATGTCTTAGGTTATCAATGATTTGATCATTCCTCAATTCTGTAAGATACTAAACATTGAAACATGTCTTCGCGCTTTGTTAAGGACTCAAATCACCTCCTCAGTTCAATGCCTTTCCATAGTAGTTTTGCCTAACAATAATCATAAACGTATTGAACACACTTATCCGTAGTTTCCTTTAATTGAGTACAATATTTTGAAATAAATCGAGGCATCCCTTTCACAAATGAATCTCATAATCTATGGCCTTCACATAATATCATAACTAGTATAGAAAATACTTTGAACATTCGTAGTTTGCTTTAGGCACGTTTATAATAAAATTATCATAGCTACGGGTACGGTTCCCGTACTATAGTTATGATACATAATTTCCAAATCCGGGGGTACATTTATGTGACCTGGCCACAACTTCTAATAACGCTATTAAATTAAATATGTTGTAGATCATGGGTACAGTTCCCGTGACACGATTCGCAATGTTTATCTAACAAACAAGTGTATGACAATCGTAACTTGTTCCAGAATAATTCCATAAATAGTTAAAAGCGATCAAAAGATAAAATCCACAATAGCTTTAAAACATGTAGTAAATTAGATAATAGGCCAATTATTAATAGTTAAGCGACCGTGCTCGAACCACGAAATCCGGGAATGCCTAACACCTTCTCCCGGGTTAACAGAATTCCTTACATAGAATTTCTGGTTTCGCACACTTTTAAATAAAGTCAAAATTCTCCTCGATTTGAGATTTAAAATAAACCGGTGAATTGGGACAGCAAATAAACTATTCCAATCTGAAATATAATAAATAATCTCATTTTGATTAATGTCACTTTAATTGAAAAAACTCTCTTATATACCCATCGGATGGGAAAAAAGGAGGTGTGAAAGCTCTGACAACTCTACCGGGGATAAAAACCCAGAACTTCCGATTCAGGGTTCAAGAATTCGAGCTTAGAACAACTTTTATAATAGGCTTTTATTTATCATTGTGACGACCCGGCAAGTCATCTCATGAGTTACCGCTCTGTTTCCCCAATTTTTGCTTCTTTATGCTTTGTGTATCCATGTTATGTGGTATCGGGTTGGTCGGATCGAATCCGAAATTATTTTGGTAAGGTTTGAGACACTTAGTCTCTTTTGAGGAAGCTTAAGTTGGAAAAGTCAACCATATGTTGACTTATGTGTTAGAGGGCTCGGATGTGAGTTCCGATTGTTCGGCTAGCTTCGGGAGGTGATTTGGGACTTAGGAGCACAATCGGAATGAGCTTTAGAGGTTCGGAGTAGATTTAGGCTTGAATTGGCGAAGTTGATATTTTAACGATTTCCAGTTGGTAGGCGAGATTTTGGTATAGGGGTTGGAATGGAATCCCGAGAGTTGCAGTAGTTTCATTGTGTCATTTGGGATGTGTGTGCAAAATTTCAAGTCATTCGAACATGGTTTGGTTGGATTATTTATCAAAAGCGTAATTTAGAAGATTTTTGAATTCTTAGGCTTGAATCCTATGCGAATTGGGTGTTTCGATGTTGTTTTGAGCATTTCGAAGGTTGGAACAAGTTTGAATGAGGTTATGGGTTATGTTGTCATGTTTGGTTGAGGTCCCCGGGGCTTCGGGTGAGTTTCGGGTGGTCAATCGGACCATTTCATGTTGTTTGGAATTGCAGAAAAACTGCTGAAGTGCTGAAAATTGACCTTCGTGTTTGCGAAGGGTTAGTTGGGAAGGCAGATATTTTAGCCATCGCGTTCGCAAGGAAGGCTCCTTGTTCGCGAAGGACTGGATGTTTGTGCATCGCATTTGCGAGAAGGGGAGCGTGTTCGCATAGAAGAAATTGGTCTGTTGGGTTTGAGGTCGAGTTGTTCATCGCGTCCGTGAGAGAGGGAGTGCGTTCGCGAAGAGTAATTCTAAAGAACCATCATGTTCGCGATGGGCATGTCGCATTCGCGTAAGAGGATTTTTGGTCAATGTCATTTTTGTGCTTCGCGAACGCGAGGCGTTGACCGCGTTTGCGAAGAAGGAATTAAGGCCTGGGCAGAATGTTTAAATACTCGTCTTGTCCGCAATTTTGGGGTTTATTTCTTCCATTGTTGGTCGTTTTTGGAGCTTTTTGAAGGGGATGAAGAGGGATTCAAGGGGAATCACTTGAATATAAAATTCTTGGACTTAAAACTCGATTCTAATGTGAATTTCACCTAAATAATCATGGAAATTAAGCCAAAAAATGAAGAACTAGGGCTTGGAAACTTAGACATTTGCTTGATAATTTGAAGGACTATTTAAGGTCGGATATCAAAACTTTTGATATGTATGAACTCGTGGGGAGATAAGGATCCTATATATGTAAAAATTATTGAATTCCGAGACGTGGGCCCGGGGGTTGGGTTTTGGAAATTTTGGGATTTATGTCGTATTTTGATTATTTTTGCTTGGGCTTCGTTCCCTTAGCATATTTTGATGTCCTCGTTCTGATTTTGGATAGATTCAACGCGAGTGGAGGCCGATTTGAGGGGCAAAGGCGTCGCGAGTTAGAGATTTGACCGGTTCGAGGTGAGTAATGATTGTAAATGATGTTCTGAGGGTATGAAACCCCGGACTTGCACATCATTGTGCTATATTGAGGTGATGCACATGCTTGATGACGAGCGTGGGGTCGTGCACTGTTGGGATTGTGACTTAGTCCGTCCCGAATGACTGTTTTACCGCGTATTTGACTGAAATTAATCTACTATCATCATTATTTGGGTTGAATGCCATATTTGGGCTTTGTGCCAACTATTTGAACCCTTTGGGGCTTTTATTGATTTTTCCTCACTATTTTGACTTTATACTTGAACTTAGTCCTGATATATTTCACTATTTTCGTACTCAGCCATGTTTACTCTATTTTAACACTTAAATGATCTTTTAAATGATATTTTGGGCTGAGAAGAATGTTTTACTTTTGCCCGAGTGGCTTATGTGATTTTTACTGAGTAAGGCCGAGGGCCTGTGCTGTGAGGATACTTTTGGGTTGGGCCACACACTGCAGCAGTGATACACTGATTATGATTATGAGGCCGAGGGCCTGAGATATGTATGCCACGAGGTGGCTTGATTGGTATGAGGCCGAGAGCCTAGTGATGATGCCACAAGTGGGCCGTAAGTGGCCCCTCCAGGAGTCTGCGCACCCCCAGTGAGCGTGGGTACCCATTGTGATGTGAGATTGAGCCCGAGTGGATGGTATTGTTCTGAGATGTTGCCTGAGGGGCTGTTACTATTCTGAGATGTTGCTAGAGGGGCGAATTTGTTGACACGGTGCCTGAGGGGCGAACCTTTATTTGTTTATCTTTTCTTAATTGCCTGTCAAATTATGCTTAATTGTTGAAAAAGGCTTTTCATGAAGTTAAATTTGAGTTAAAGGATTTTTACCGATCTTTCACGAGTTTACTATTTTAATGGTTTTACTGCTTCATTATAGCATGCTTTTGTGCCTTACGTGATTTCCTGCTTTCAGCCTTTATTTATGATTATTACTCACTGAGTTGGAGTGCTCACTTTACTTCTTGCACCTTGTGTGCAGATTCAGGCGTATCTGGTCTCGCTTCCGAGTTCTGATCATTTTCGGCTTAGGCGGATCCGAGGACTCTCTAGGTAGCTGTTGGCATTCGCAGCCCACGGCTCTTCCTTATCTTACTTCTTCATGTTCTTAGTTTCTGTATTAAACTCTGTAGTTTGATTTGGATTATTCCGGATTGTTTAGATGCTCATGACTAGTGACACCCCGGTATCAGGCTGTGTTGGGTTATTTTTCGCAAATTATGCTATTATCTATTAACTTTGGATTATCTTATCATGCTTTAGATTTATTTCTTATGGTTTAACTGTTAATAATTAGATATGGGAAGTACCGGATGGCCTTGTCTTTACGAGAGGCGCCATCATAACCGGGTCTGAGTTTAGGGTCGTGACAAGTTGGTATCAGAGCCTAGGTTACATAGGTCTCACGAGTCATGAGCAAGTTTAGTAGAGTCTCGCGGATCGGTATGGAGACGTCTGTATTTATCCTCGAGAGGTTGCAGAACCTTTAGGAAAAACTTCATATTCTTCAAATTCTTGTCGTGCGAATTTGTTGATCCGAGTGCTAAACTTTTGTTATTCTATTCTCTCACTGATAGTGAAGACACGCACTACCAGTCGTGATGGATGAACACCATTACCACCAGTTGTGGCTACCAGAGGTCGAGGATGAGGTCGTGGTCGCAGTAGGGGAAGAAGTGTGGCCCGTACAGCAGCTAGGGCAGCACCTACAGATCCACCAGCAGCCCCAGTTCAGGATCAGGTCCCAGTTATGGACGCTCCAGCAGCACCAGCTCAGGCACCAGCTGTGCCCATTGTGATACCAGGTCTTCAGGAGGCCTTGGCTCAGATTTTATCAGTTTGCACTGGCCTAGCTCAAGCGGTTTCAGCCACTACAGCCGCAGCTATTTCTCAAGCCTGGGGAGGCAATCAGACTCCCATTGCTCGCACACCTGAGCAGGTTGTGCAGGGACTTTAGATGCCGGGGGCACATCCAACCCAGCTGGTTGCAGCTGCTCAGGACTATGTAGTTCCTTCTATGTCGTAGGATGAGCAGCTTAGGTTGGAGAGGTTTGGTAGACTGTAGCCTCCAACATTCAGTGGTGAAGAGGGCGAGGATGCCCAGGATTTGTTAGACAAGTGTCAGAGGATACTTCATACAACGGGTATTCTGGAGACTAGCGAGGTCGCGTTCACTACTTATCAATTTTCTGGAGCTGCCTTCACTTGGTATTTGGCTTTTGAGAGGTGTAGGCCTGTTGGTGCATAACCCCTTACCTGGTAGCAGTTCTCCGTCCTCTTTCTAGAGAAGTAGGTGCCGCAGTCTCGCAGAGAGGAGCTTCGTAGGTAGTTTGAGTGGTTGTGTCACGGAGAGATGACTGTGACGCAGTATGAGATGAGGTTCTCCGAGTTAGCTCGTCATGCTATTTGGTTGGTTTCGACAGATAGAGAGAGGATTATGAGGTTTGTTGATGGCCTCACTTATCAGCTTCGTATTCTCATGACTAGAGAGAGGGTGATTGTTGCTACTTTCGAGGAGGTTGTGGATATTGCCTGTGAGATTGAGTCTGTTCGTCGCCAGGAACGAGAGGAGAGGGAGTCTAAGAGGCCTCGAGGATCTGGTAGTTATAGTGGTACTCCTTCGAGAGGTCAGTTCCAGCGCAGAGGTCGTCCATTCAGGCATGCTCAGCCATCTCACCCAGGTTATCGTGGGGCATTATAGGGTCATGGTTCTCATAGTTCTCATCAGGGTCAGTCATCACTTAGTGCCCTTCCAACTCAGATTTTGTCCCGTGCTCCATCATTTAAGGGCTCTTCTATGCTGAGTGCATCTGCTAGTCACTCCGGTGTGAGGGGTTCCCTTCAGTCCCCTTCTCCAGCACTTGGGAGTTGTTATAAGTGTGGTGAGATGGGTTATATGTGGAGGTAGTGCCCTCGTCATCTTGCGAGCTCATCTCAGTAGAGGGGTCAGTCATCAGCGTCAACGCCAGTTACTTCACCACCACCCACCTAGCCAGTTAGGGGTGGAGGTCAGTCAGCTAGGGGGAGGTTGATTAGGTGGCGGTCAAGCCCGTTTCTACACACTTTCAGGCAGACCCGATGCTATTGCTTCAGATGCTTTTATTATAGGTATTGTTTCAGTCTACCACAGAGATGCCTCTGTATTATTTGATCTCGGATTCACTTTTTCTTATATGTCATCATACTTTGCTCGTTATTTGGGTACGCCTCGTGAGTTTCTTGCTTCACATGTTCATGTATCTACCCCAGCGGGCAATACTATTGTTGTAGACCATGTGTACCGGTCCTGTATGGTGACTATTGGGGGTCTGGAGACCCGTGTGGATCTTTTATTATTGTGTATGGTGGATTTTGATGTCATTTTGGGCATGGATTGGCTATCTCCGTGTCGTTCTATTCTTGACTGTCACGATAAGACAGTCATATTGGCTATACCGGGTTTGCCACGGATTGAGTGGCAAGGTGTGACTGATTATGTTCCCAGTAGAGTGATCTCATTCTTGAAAGCCCGGCGTATGGTTGGGAAGGGTTGTCTTTTGTATCTAGCCTTTGTGAGGGGGGTCAGTGCTGAGACTACCAGTATTGATTCTGTTTCAGTTGTGAGGGATCTTCTCGATATGCTGCCTACAAACCTGTCGGGCATGCCACCGGATAGGGATATTGATTTTGGTATTGACTTGGTGCCGGGCACTCAGCCCATTTCTATTCTGCCGTATCGTATGGCACCAGTGTAGTTGAAGGAATTAAAGGAGCAACTTCAGGAACTCCTTGATAAAGGTTCATTCGGCATAGTGTGTCACCTTGGGGTGTGCCGATTCTATTTTTGAAGAAGAAGGATGGCACTATACGGATGTGAATTGATTATAGGCAATTAAACAAGGTAACTATTAAGAACAAGTACCATTTGCCTCGCATTGATGATTTATTCGACCAACTTCAGGGAGCGAGAGTGTTCTCCAAGAATGATCTCCGTTCAAGTTATCACCAATTGAAGATTAGGGACTTGGATATTCTTAAAATAGCTTTTAGGACCCGATATAGTCATTATGAGTTCTTGGTGATGTCTTTTGGGCTGACCAACGCCCCAGTAGCATTCATGCATTTGATGAACAGTGTGTTTCGGCCTTATCTTGACTCGTTTATCATAGTCTTCATTGATGATATTTTGGTGTATTCGTGTAGTCAGGAGGAGCACACGGAGCATTTGAGAGTTGTGTTGCAGAGATTGAGAGAGGAGAAGCTTTATGCAAAATTCTCCAAGTGTGAGTTTTGGCTCAGTTCAGTGGCTTTATTAGGGAAAGTGGTGTCCAGCGAGGGTATTTAGGTTGATCCAAAGAAGACAGAGGCGGTTCAGAGTTGGCCCAGACCGTCCTCGGCCATAGAGATTCTCAGTTTTCTTGGTTTGGCGGGTTATTATCGCCATTTTGTTCAGGGATTATCTTCTATCGCATCGCCCTAGACCAAGTTAACTAAGAAGGATGCTTTGTTTGTATGGTCGGACGAGTGTGAGGAGGGCTTTCAGAAGCTCAAGACAGCCTTGACCATAGCTCTAGTGTTGGTTCTGCCATCAGCTCAAGTTCATATACCATGTATTGTGATGCTTCGAGAGTTGGTATTGGTTATGTTTTGATGTAGGAGGGTAGAGCTATTGCTTATGCTTCTCGTCAGTTGAATCCCCATGAGAAGAACTACCCATTTCATGATTTAGAGTTGGCTGCCATAGTTCACACGTTGAAGATTTGGAGACATTACTTGTATGGTGTGTCTTATTAGGTGTTTACTGATCATCGTAGCCTCCAGCACTTGTTCAAACAGAAGGATCTTAATTTGAGGTATCAGGGATGGTTGGAGTTGCTTAAGGATTATGATATCACTATATTGTACCATCTAGGAAAGGCCAATGTGGTGGCCGATGCATTGAGCCGAAAGGTAGTGAGTATGCGGAGTTTGGCATATATTCCAATTGGGGAGAGACCTCTTGTAGTTGATGTTCAGTCCTTGGCCAATCGATTCGTGAGGTTAGATATCTCGGAGGCCAGTCGGGTTTGGCTTGTGTGGTTTCTCGGTCTTCCTTATATGATCGCATCAGAGAGTGCTAGTATGATGATCCACATTTTCTTATCCTTAAGGACAGAGTTTAGCACGATGATGCCAGAGATGTGACCATTGGTGATGATGGGGTGTTGAGGATGCAGGGCCGGATTTGTGTGCACAATGTGGATGGGCTTCTGGAGTTGATTCTGGATGAGGCACATAGCTTGCGGTATTCCATTCATCTAGGTGTTGCGAAGATGTATCAGGATTTGAGGCAGCACTATTGGTGGAGGAGAATGAAGAAAGACATTGTGGGATTTGTAGCTCGGTGTCTCAATTGTCAGCAGGTGAAATACGAGCATCAATGACCGGGTGGCTTGCTTCAGCGGATGGATATTCCAGAGTGGAAGTGGGAGAGGATCACTATGGACTTTGTTGTTGGACTTCCACGGACCTTGAGGAAGTTCGATGCTATTTGGGTGATTATGGATCGGCTAACCAAGTCCGCGCACTTTATTCCTGTGTGTACTACCTATTCTTTAGAGCGTTTGGCAGAGATCTATATCCGGGAGATTGTTCTTTTGCATGGCGTCCCAATTTCCATCATTTCAGATAGGGGCACTCAGTTTACATCGCAGCTTTGGAGGTCTGTGCAGCGAGAGTTGGGTACTCAGGTTGAGTTGAGCATAGCTTTTCACCCTCAGACGGACGGGCAGTCCGAGTGCACTATTTAGATATTGGAGAACATGTTGTGTGCTTGTGTCATTTATTTCGGAGGGTCATGGGACCAGTTTCTACCGCTTGCAGAGTTTTCTTATAACAACAGCTACCAGTCGAGTATTTAGATGGCTCCATATAAGGCTTTGTATGGGAGGCGGTGTAGATCTCCAGTTGGTTGGTTTGAGCCCGGTTAGGCTAGGCTATTGGGGACAGACTTGGTGCAGGATGCTTTAGAAAGGGTGAAGGTGATTTAGGAGAGGCTTCGTACCGCACAGTCGAGGCAAAAGTGTTATGCTGACAGGAAGGTTCGGGATGTGTCCTACATGGTTGGAGAGAAGGTTTATTGAAGGTTTCGCCCATGAACGGTGTTATAAGATTTGGGATGAAATGTAAATTGAGTCCATGGTTCATTGGGCCTTTTGAGGTGCTACGGAGGATTGCGGAGTTGGCTTATGAGCTTGCTTTGCCACCCATCTTGTCGAGTGTGCATCTGGTATTTCATGTTTCTATGCTCCAGAAGTATATTGGGGATCCGTCTCATGTTTTGGATTTCACCATGGTTAAGTTGGATGATGATTTGACGTATGATGTGGAGCTAGTAGCTATTTTGGGTCGTCAAGTTCGAAAGTTGAGGTCAAAGGATATAGCTTCAGTGAAAGTGCAGTGGAGAGGTCGGCCTGTGGAGGAGGCTACCTGGGGGACCGAGCGAGAGATGCGGAGCAGATATCCTTACCAGTTTGAGGCTTCAGGAATGTTTCTTGACTCGTTCGAGGACGAACATTTGTTTAAGTTGGGGAGGATATGACGACCCGGCCAGTCATCTCATGAGTTATAGCTCTGTTTCCCCCATTTCTACTTCGTTATGCTTTGTGTATCCGTGTTATGTGGTATCGGGTGGTCGGATCAAATCCGGAATGATTTTGGTAAAGTTTGAGACACTTAGTCTCTTTTGAGGAAGCTTAAGTAGGAAAAGTCAATTGGATGTTGACTTATCTGTTAGAGGGCTCGGATGTGAGTTATGATGGTTCGGATAGCTTCGGGAGGTTATTTGGGACTTAGGAGCGCGATCGGAATGAGTTTTGGAGGTTCGGAGTAGATTTAGGCTTGAATTGGCGAAGTTGATATTTTGGCAATTTCCGATTGGTAGGCGAAATTTTGATATAGGGGTCGGAATGGAATTCCGAGAGTTGTAGTAGTTCCGTTGTGTCATTTGGGATGTGTGTGCAAAATTTCAGGTCATTCGAATGTGGTTTGGTTCGGCTTTTGATCAAAAGAGTAATTTAGAAGATTTTGGAATTCTTATGCTTGAATTCGATGCGAATTGGGTGTTTCGATGTTGTTTTGAGCGTTCCGAAAGTTGGAACAAGTTTGAATGAGGTTTTGGGATAAGTTGGCATGTTTGGTTGAGGTCCCGGGGGCCTCGGGTGAGTTTCGGGTGGTCAATCGGACCATTTCATGTTGTTTCGAATTGCAGAAAAACTGTTGAAGTGTTGCAGAGATATTGACCTTCGCGTTAGCGAGTAGGTCCTCGTGTTCTCGAAGGGCTAGTTAAGATGGCAGATATTTTAGCCTTTGCGTTGGCAAGGAAGGCTCCGCGTTCGTGAAGGGCTGGATGTTTGTGCAGCGCGTTCGCAAGAAGGGGAGCGAGTTCGCGTAGAGGAAATTGGTCAACTGGGTTTGAGGTTGAGTTGTTCATCGCGTTCACGAGGGAGGGAGTGTGTTCGCGAAGAGTAAGTCTAAGGAACCATCGCATTCGCAATGTCCATGTCGCGTTTGCGTAAGAGGATTTTTGGTCAAAGTCATTTTTGTGCTTCGCGAACGCGAGGCATTGACCGCGTTCGTGAAGAAGGAATTAAGGCCTGGGCAGAATGTTTAAATACTCATCTTGTCCGCGATTTTGGGGTTTATTTCATCCATTATTGGTCGTTTTTGGAGCTTTTTAAAGTGGATTGAAGAGTGATACAAGGGGAATCACTTGGAGGTAAGATTCATGGACTTAAAACTCGATTATAATGTGAATTTCACCTAAATAATCATGGAAATTAAGCCAAAAATTGAAGAACTAGGGCTTGGAAACTTAGACCTTTGCTTGAGGATTTGAAGGACCATTTTAGCGAAATGGCAAATCCTGCTCACCGAGTTTGACATAGTCTATGTCACCCACACGGCAATGAAAGCTCAACCCTTAGTAGATCACCTAGCTGAAAATCCTGTTGATGATGAATATCAGCCTTTGAGTACTTACTTTCCGGACGACGAAGTAAATTTAGTTGAGGTAATTCCAGAAGACACTAATGCTTGGAAAATATTCTTCAATGGAGCTGTGAATGCAAAAGGTGTTGGGATTGGGGCAATTTTCATTTCGCCCACTGGTCAGCACTATCCGGCTACAACCCGGCTTCGGTTTTTCTGTACAAACAACACTACCAAGTATGAAGCCTGCATTATGGGCATGAACATGGAAATCAATCAGGATATAGAAGAATTATTAATCATGGGAGATTCTAACTTGATTATTCGACAAGCTCAGGGTGAATGGGAAACTCAAGATATCAGTATTATCCTATACAAGCAACATGTGGAAGATCTTAGCAAGCGGTTCAAATCCATCGAGTTCAGGTACATTCCTCGGTTTCACAATGAGTTAGCAGATGCATTAGCTACTTTGGCCTCGATGCTGCTGTATCCAGGCAATGTCCACATTGACCCATTGGAAATACAAATTCGAGAATGACATGGTTATTGCAATACAGTTGAGATAGAACCAGATGTTCAGTCATGGTATCATGATATCAAAATATTCTTGAAAACAAAGGAATATCCCGAACAAGCTAGTGGAGACCAAAAGAGAACCATTAGAAGGCTCGCCAGTAGTTTCTTCTTGAGTAGAGAAGTCTTGTATAAAAGGACTCCAGATCTGAACCTTTTAAGATGTGTGGTTGCCCAAGAGGCTGGAAGGATCATGAATGAAGTGCACGCAGGAGTGTGTGGGCCCCATATGAATGGATACGTCCTTGCAAAGAAAATCCTTCGGGCGGGTTATTACTGGATGACTATGGAAAAGGATTGCTTCAGTTTTGTCCGAAAGTGTCATCAGTGACAGGTACACGGCGACCTGATTCATGCACCACCTTTAGAATTGCATCGTATGTCGGGACTGTGGCCGTTCGTTGCTTGGGGTATGGATGTCATTGGGCCAATCGAGCCGAAAGCTTCAAACGGGCACAGATTCATATTAGTTGCCATTGACTATTTCACAAAGTGGGTTGAAGCAGTCACTCTCAAAGCCGTCACCAAAAAAGCAGTGGTGGACTTCGTGCATTCCAACATTATTTGTCATTTTGGTATTCCTAAAACTATCATTACGGACAATGCTGCAAATTTGAACAGTCATTTGATGAGGGAGGTATGCGAACAATTTAAGATCACGCACCGGAATTCTACCCCTTATCAGCCCAAAGTTAATGGTGCTGCTGAAGCAGCAAACAAAAATATCAAGAAGATCCTTAGGAAAATGATCCAAAGTTCTAGTCAATGGCATGAAAAGTTGCCTTCTGCATTGTTGGGATATCGCACAACCATGCGCACATCAGTTGGGGCAACACCCTATCTATTGGTTTATGGTACTGAAGCCGTAATACTCGCAGAAGTTGAAATTCTATCTCTTTGAATTATCATTGAAGCTGAGATTGAGGACAATGAATGGGTCAAGACTCGTATAGGATAGTTAACCTTGATTGATGAAAAGCGGTTGGCCGTTGTGTGCCACGGGCAGTTGTATCACCAAAGAATGGCTCGTGCCTATAATAAGACAGTGCGGCCTAGGAACTTTGAAGTGGGGCAACTTGTTTTGAGGCGTATTCTCCCGCATCACAAGGTAGCAAAAGGAAAGTTTGCTCCAAACTGGAAGGGTCCGTACATTATAAGAAAACTGTTGCCAAAAGGGGCATTGTAATTGGGAGACATTGAAGGAAATGACCTTGAAACAGCTATCAATGCAGACGCGGTCAAAAGGTATTACGTTTAACCCTTATGTGGTATAGATATTACCCGATTGGGATGACGAAGGCTTTCATTTTCACTACCCCAACACTGTTAACCCTCTGCAAACCCTATTAGTCGGTTACCTTTCTTTGATTACCATCTTTGAAACCGAAAATGTTGTAAAAAAGAAGAAAACAAAAAAAAAACAACAAAAACAAAAAGAAAGTGAAAATCAAAGTTCCCTGAACTACGTTCGACTTGATTCCGAAAGGATACGTAGGCAACCTTTCTTTGGGGTTCAGTCACACCAAAACAAAAATCCACATTTCCCCAAAAGTCGAAATAGGGGCAAAATTTAAAATGGTTCGGCGTTGGTTCTCCTGAAAGGTTCCAAAGTTGTAATTTAATCCAAACTCTTTTTACCCCAAGTCCCGTTCAAGCCCTTCCGATCAATCGGTAAAGATGTTCAAAATTGGAGAATATGGTTACTTAGATCTGATACAATCAAATGAGAGAAATAAAATGAGAGAGTCTTATTGGTAAAAACACACACGAGCATCGTAAGACAACAATGAGTAGAGAAATTGGAAATGAGAGAGTCTAGTTAGTGAAAACTCGCAAACAGCACTATAAGGCGATGGTGAGAAAAAAAATGAGAGAGGTCAATTGGCAAAAACCCGCAAAGGGCACCACTGATCGAAAAAGACATCCCCTACAACTATCGGCATTGATAGAGTCTTAGCAAGGTTTCTCGATTTCTAGGTATGAGTTATGATGGGTTTATGAGAGTTGGATGGTTTGCACGGATCGGGTATCCAATCCAAGAAGCATGTCATGTCTATTGAAGTCTGCATGCACTCCAGATAAGTCCTTTTTTCTTTTCCCCAAAAGAGGCACTTCTCGTTTAAATTCATTATCCTGTCCATTGTTTACTTCTTTTTTTGAATCCCTTTCGGTCTAATTCTCCTCCGAAAATAATACAAAGAAAAGATGGCAAGATTGGTTTTACAGGGTTTTGTTTGATAAAAGCTAAAATTCAAGAAAAAGCACCCAGCCTCAGCAGGTGCATCAAGTCAACCTCGACTGGCCATGATGGCCGATGCTCCAGGGTCGAAAACTCTTGAAAAGAAAATAAATCAAAGTCAAGTGCCTATAAAGGCAAAATAAGATGGAAAAGGCCAAGCCCCACATGGGTCAATCATCGTGTGGAATTTGAGAAAGTCCAGATCCCAGGTTTTAGAAATGAAACCAATTTCCAGAGAGCCAGCGAGCAATGGAGATTTTACTGAAAGAATTGGACCTAGATCAAGTGATTGAAACAATCAAGGCCACAAAACCAACCACCGTTTCAAACTGACAAATTGTTCTTTGATTTAAAAATAGAAAATAGGTGCAGTCCAAAACAACCTTGCAAGAAGCAGATGCAATAAAAGCAAGGTACGCAGAAACCAAAACGGTTCTGCAGCAAAAGTTAACCCGAAAAGGGAAGTCCCTTTAAAACTCTTCATTCATTCTACTAAATAAAATGAAAAGTGAAATAAATAAAAAAGAAGAAAAATTCAAAACCCTGGTAGCATAGGATCTCTAATCTCTTGCTACGTTCTTCCAACATAGGGTCCCATTCTCTAGTCTTTGCCATCATAACCTGGTAGTCTTTTCCAGTATAGGGTCCCACACCCTAGTTGATCCCGGCATAACCCGAGGACCTTTTCCGGCATAACCCGATGGCTTTTCCAGCATAACTCGAGGACCTTTCCGGCATAACTCGATGACTTTCCCGGCATAACCCGAGGACCTTCCAGCATAACCTGATGGCTTTCCCGGCATAACCCGAGGATTTTCCGGCATAACCCGATGGCTTTCCCGGCATAACCCGAGGACCTTTCCGGCATAACCGGATGGCTTTCCCGGCATAACCCGAGGACCTTCCCGGCATAACCTGAGGACCTTTCCCGACATAACACAAGGACCTTTCCGACATAACCCGATGAATTTCCTGGCATAACCCAAGGACCTTTCCGGCATAACCCGATTACTATCCCAGCATAAACCGAGGACCTTTCCGCATAACCAGATGGCTTTCCCAGCATAACCCGAGGACTTTTCCCAGCATAACCCGAGGACTTTTCCCAGCATAACCCGAGGACCTTTCCGATATAGCCCGATGACTTTCCCGGCATAACCTGAGAACCTTTCCAACATAACCCGATGACTTCCCCGGCATAACCCGAGGACTTTTTCGGCATAACCCAATAGCTCTGCCAGCATAACCTGGTAGTCTTTTCTAGTATAGGGTCTCACTCCCTAATTGATGCCAGCATAACCTGGTAATTTTTTCAACTTAGGGCCTCCGATCCCCATTTGATTTCATTTTAGATATAGGGTCTCCACTCTCTAATCTCTTTTTCTCAAGGATATACAATCCTGATTTTATTGCTTTCAATAAAGAAATAGTTTAGATTTCATTGCAATAAATCACGAAATTTTCCTAGTTAAGACTAGGCAGAAAAATTTCGTTCGTTTGTTTGTTTTCGTACTTAAATAGGTTTTTACCATAAGGCACGAGGCTTGAGATGACCAAAAGAAGAAGTCTCAATCCAAATAAAAGAAAAGAAAAATAAGAAAAGAAGTGAAACTCTAAATGTAGAAGCGGAGAAAAGATGCGATCTGCTCAAGATATGATTGAAGTCACAAGCTTTGCATGTCCCGCCTTGATCCGAAAGCTGAAGAAGAATGAACCAGCGGTTGCAGCTAACGAGCATCAAGATTTAGATTAGAGTCTGCAGGAAGAACCAGCCAAGACTCAAGATCAAGATTTAGAAGGTTTATAGATAGGAATCTTGTAACTCGTAGTTGATAGGCTTAGCTAGTTTAACTTTTCATTTTTCATTTTTGGTGTAATAAGGTGCTCAGCAAGCATAAACAGTAGCAACAGCAGTGAAATCACAGTTTCTCGGTAGTCCCCAGCTACCAAAACTTCCCGAACTACACTGACCTGATTCCTTTAATGCCAAGGATATGTAGGCAACCTCCGAAGCAAGGTTCGGTCAGAGTTTTTCCAAAAAATGCTTCCCATGGAGTTTCAAATGGGCAAAAATTGCTTGTAGTTGCTCATTTTATCTTTCCCAAAAACTCTTCGTGTTTCCGAGCAAAGAGGGGCAGTTGTGAGCATGTAATTTTTGCCCCTATTCAAAATACTCCTACAAAATTAAAAAAAAAAGATTTTTTCCAAATTATTTGCGATTTTATAGGAGTTTTGTAGGATTTTATTAATTGTTTGCATTTTTGTGCAGGTTTATTTTGTTAAAATCATGAAAGAATGCCCCAAAAATGTCAAAAATATCATGCATTGCATATTAGGTTTTGTGCTCATATTTTTAGGATTAATTGGTTAATTAATTGCTTTATCAAAATGAAAATCACAAAAATATGCTCATTTTTACATTCTAGCTTTTAATTTTAATTTCCTCTTCATTAATTTAGGATTAACTATTTTTGTAAATACTATAATTAGATAATTAGTTTAATTTTGTAAATTAATTTAGGATTTTAATTAATTAAAGAAAACAAAGAGAAAGGAAAATAGGAAAAGAATTAGATTTTAGTCTTAGTGTATTGGGACAAAATTAACCCAAATACAATGCCCATTTTGCCCAACCCAACTCCCGTAAAACCGGTCCAGTTCCCCCATTAATCAAAACGACGCCATTTTAGTAACGGCGATCCTAGCCGTTGATCTTTCTTAATCAAACGGACCAGAACTAAACCCCACCTCCCTTATAACTGTCCGAACAGACCCCCTAACCCCAAAACCCCCCTATTCTCTTCTCTTTTTCTCTCTCTCTCATCACCTTAACCCTAGCCGCCCTTTAACCCCACCGTCTCCACCGTGGTCCGCCGACCGGAAATCGCCTCATGGTTGCGGACCACCTCCAAACTCCACCAAATTAACACCCTATAACCACCTTTCCCTCCCCTTTCCAAATCCCCAAACCATTTCCCTCAAATATTTCTCAAACACCTAGAATTTTGGATCTGAAATCCAAACCCTGATTTTTCCCTTTTCGATTTCGTCAATTTCTGGTTTTTTTGAACCCAAGACCTCCATTAGTCGACTGTTCTTGTTGAGAACAGTCGTTTAATGGTCGTCCAAGTTCATTTTATCCTGATGAAGCCTGTCCGAGTTCTTGACTGGTCCAAATTTGAGGCGAGTTCTGGTAATTCCTTTGCCATTCTTTTTTTTCTTTTCTCTCTTCTTTTGATTATCTCCTTCATCTTCTTTCTTTCTTTTAGCCGCATAGGTTTTCTCTTGTTCCTGACTATTTAGCTTGTTTATTTGCATCTATTTAGTATGCTAGAATTTCAGTATTTGAAGTTTAATTTCAAATTGCATAAATTTAGTTTAATTAGGGTTAACTTTTAGGTTTGATAAATAGCATGATTTTCCTATTTCTTTCATATTTCTGTCTTATGCTTATTTATTTTATGCTCAGTATGTAGTTTAAGTTAATTAAAATAATTTTACTCAAGTTGATTAACGAACTATTTTTGGTTAGCTGTTAAAAAAAATTAGTTGATTAAATTATTTAACTTTCCAACTGAGTAGGTTAATTTCTAGAGTTTCTTTGAAGTTTCATTATAATTTTGGTTTGTTTACTTTTTAGATGTGTTAGTTGTTTAAATCTAGTTTTGTTTTAGGTTAATTATGTGAGTCTGTTTAATTTATTAATTAGATTTAGATTTGTTTGGCTTATACCCTGAATGCCCTTAAGCTTAAGACTGATTTTAGAATTAAAAGAACATTTGAAACAATGTTTAGGAGGTTCCATAAGGGTCTTTAAAATCAGAATTTGGGTCAGGACTGGTTAGGTTTGAAATATCTAGTAAATGAAGGGTAAAATTGGCTTTACATAAAGCTAAAAATCAGAAGGTTCTAGCACTTTGTCCAGCTACCCCATTCTTAGCAAAAAAAATGCTGAAATTGGGTGGAAAAAAGGACATACAGCTGTCAAAATATGTTGTACTGTTCTGACACTTTAGAATTTAGGTTAGAATATTCCATTTTGATGTCATCTTTGTGCACTCTATATAATAAAAAAAAGCATTCACTTATTCTCACATGGATTTTATGAGCATAACTGCACCTAAAAATTTTCATAATACAAAGAAAAATCCTTAAAAAAATTCTGGAAAAAGCATCAGCATTCCTAGTTAGATTTTTTGGTTGATTTCTCAAATACTTTGATTCTTGAGAAGTTTGGGTGTTGTTTCTTGGTTTCTGGGTTGATTCTTGACTGATGTTGTTTGGGTTTTTTATTGTGCTCCATCTTTAAGTTTCAGCCAGCATTTTAGTTTTTTTATTGCTGGTTTTTCCGGTTCTTTCAAGGTACTGATTTCAGCCTTCTTCATGTACTGCTTGTTTAAGTAATATAAGACCAAAAACTGCAAATTATATGTGAAAATGAGTATCTTTTCATGTTAGTTGTAGCTTACATTGATATGGATCTGATTAGGCTTTATTATGTGAGTTTAAGCTTGAAGTAATCTGGTATGAGTAGCCTGGTTAATACATTGATGCTTTGTAGTTTTCCTCTTGAAAGTAACCTTGTTTGAAGATGCTTCTTTGGCTAAATGTTCTTCATATTAACCCTGATTCTGAATATTATTTATTGAAGTCATTCCTTCCCTTCTTATTGTGTTGGTGAGTAATATGGTGTTTACTTGAGGTCATTTGGGGTTTGTTTTTCTAACCATGAGCTACAACCTATGGATTTGGCCACTAGTTGGCCAAATCAACAGGTTCAAAAGCTAAGGGCTGAAATTCTGTTGTTGATATCATGCTGAAACTGGTGGTTTCATGTGTTGGACCAAGCTTTGATGGATAAATCATGTCCAAAAGAGGCAGGTGTTCATTAGGCTATCAATTACCTGGAAGTTGTAATAGAATAGTTTGATATTTTCTCTTTAAAGATTAAATTCTGGTATAGTAGATCAGTGTTGATCTTAGCTTCAATGTTCAAAAGTCACCCCACATCAATTATGTTTTGTAATGAGTGATTTCACAATAGTAAAAACTTTATGAATAGCCCAAACTTGTATATAATTTCAATTCAGCATTCTATCTCATTCTAGTTCATATTTTCGGTCACCTGTGAGTGGAAATTTAAATATCTTGTATGTAATATGTATGAGTTTAGTAGATGGCTACATTTGAAAGATAATGTGTGTGCTGAGCAATTGTGCCAGACTTCAAACGGAAGTCAGGACATTTAATTCAACTTGGATTTATATGAAACGGATCTCAACTCTTTAAACTCCACTGTCGTGCTCAGCAATTGTGGACCTATAAATTCTTTAGCCCCATACATTTGATCAATTAAATATCGCAAGAGATTTTGTTGGAATCAAACTATATCAATCTCAAATATTCACCTGACACTTACTTAGCTTTTAACAACCATTACGTTATTTAGTCTCACATGTCTTAGATTTGATCCTTCCTCAATTCAGTAAGATACTGAATATTGAAACATGTTTTCGCCCTTTGTTAAGGACTCAAATCACATCCTTAGTTCAATGCCTTTCCATATTAGTTTTTCCTAACAATAATCATAAACGTAGTGAACACACTTATCCGTAGTTTGCTTTAATTGAGTACAATCTTTTGAAATAAATCGAAGCGTGCCATTCATAAATGAATCCCATAATCTATGGCCCTCACACTAATATCATAACTAGTATAAAAATACTTTGAACATTATTAGTTTGCTTTAGGCACGTTTATAATAAAATTATCATAGCTACGGGTACGTTTCCCGTATCGTAGTTATGATACATAATTTCCAAATCTGGGGGTACATTTATATGACCCGACCACAACTTCTAATAACTTTATTAAATTAAACATGTTGTAGATCGTGGGTACGGTTCCTGTGACACGATCCGCAATGTGTATCAAACAAACAAGTGTACAACAATCGTAATTTGTTCCAGAATAATTCCATAAATATTTAAAAGCGGTCAAAATTTAAAATGCACAATAGGATTAAACACATGTAGTAAATCAGATAATATGCCAATTATCAATAGTTAAGCGACCGTGCTCAAATCACGGAACTCGGAAATGTCTAACACCTTCTCCTAGGTTAACAGAATTCCTTACATAGAATTTTTGGTTTTGCAGACTTTTAAATAAAGTCAAAATTCTCCTCGATTTGGGATTTAAAATAAACCGGTGACTTTGGGCACCAAATAAACTATTCCAAGTGGAGACTTTGAAATATAATAAATAATCTCATTTCGATTAATGTCACTTTAATTGGAAAAACTCCCTTATATACCCCTCAAACGGTAAAAAAGGAGGTGTGATAGAGAGGGACCCCAAACTTCAGAGTAAACAACATCAAATGGTTTCGTACTAGAAATAGTGTTTGCACCAAAGGGTAGTCGGTGACTTTTATTACATAGACAAGAATTGCAAAAGGTGAAAGACTCATTATTCACTACTGGAAGTTTAAAAGATGACACACAAGCTTTAGTGATACGAGGTTGTGGGTGACCAAGTCGAGCATGCCAAATATGGAGCGATGGTGATACTTGCGTGGTGAACAACTTGTTGTAGATGGCCATTCGTAGAGATCTCCACTACCCTGACCTTGCAGAAGACATGCTCTCATGTTCAAATCCTTCATAAGAAAAGAATAAGGAAAAAATTCAATTGAGGTTAGATTTTGACGACAAAATTTTGCAACAAAAATTAATATTTTCTTAATGTAAGGAGAGCACAAAATATTGCGCAGTTTAAAGGAATTGAGAGGTGAGGAGAGCATAGTGTGGCATATGTCTGTGATAGGAATAGTTTTACCATCTCCAACAATGATTTCATCTGTGCCTAGGAATTCAGCACAGGCCTGTAGAGATTGAGAACTATTGGTAATGTGATGGGAAGCTCCAGAATCAACTATCTGGTTGTTGGAAGAGTCAGAAGCATAAGCCATACAATTGTTAAAGTTGACCTTGAGCGATAGACTTTGGCTATATAACCATATTTATCACATACCTGACATTGGATACGTTGCTGGTTATTGCGATTAGTGTAAGAGGGATTGAAAGATGTAGGATATTGAGAGCTGTTATTAAGGTGGTGGTTGGGGTAGGCTTGTGATGTGTTCCTGCCATTGAAAGTAGTAGGGTTTTAGTTCTTGAAATTAGAGTTATGGGACTTGTGGTGAAATTGGGCAGTGATTATTGGTGTGGCACTCTTTGGTTATGAATGTTTTATGAACAGTTCATGTGTCAGCAGTTCGTTGTAAAGTTCTTCAAAGAAAATAGGGTTATTTCTAGCCCTAATAGCAGCATAGAGTTCTTTGTAATCAGAACCTAGACCACTTAGAACTTTGATGACAATTTCTTCATCCAACAACAGAGAACCACTAGAGGGGAGATCATCAACGATTGATTTGATTTCTTTCATGCATTCACCAACTGAACATGAGTCCTTTTTTAGAGTATCACGAAGGCTAAATTTGCGTGAATGAGATTTATTGGCATAGGTGGTTTGAAGTATATTCCAAGCATGGTTGGCAGTGGATGCGTGAGCTAACAGAGATTCTATTGTAGGATCAATTGATGCCATGATGGCATTACGAACCAAATCGTCTTGTCTTAGCCAGAGGCGAAAGGCATTGTTGGAAACTTCTTTGTTAGATTCATTTGGAATATATGAGTGGGTGGAGGAGTGGATGAACCATCAACAAAGCTAAGAAGATCATAGCCAAAAAGAAGTGTGGTGACTTGAGATTTTCAAGTGGAGTTATTCGAACTCCTTAATAGTTTCAAGGAGAGTTGGCTAGAAGGATTGAAAGAGATGAGGTGAAAGGGTTGAAAAATGGGGCTCTGGTTGACTGGAACGATGGGCGAGGAAGAGGTTGATACGAAGATAATGCTTGTCACCCATTCTGGAAAAAAAAGAAGGACAACTCGTGTGAGTTTATTTTAGGCTCTGATACCATATAAGAGTTGATAAGAATTGTAAAAGGCTTGTGTATATTGATTACAATAGAGAAGTTTATATACAAGTACAAGAGGAGACGGGAGAGAGGAGACAGAGTTCTATGTGCGTAAGTGTCACGACCCAAATTCCACTAAGGGTCGTGATGGCGCCGGACACCACTGTCATGCAAGCCAACCAAAATACTTAATTAAATTCTCGTTTTAATAATTTTGAATACTATAATTTTTCTTTAATTTTACCAGTAAAATATAATCATTTCAAATCAAATATGAATATTAAGTAGTTAATATAAAATACCCCATAATCATCCCAAAACCCGGTGTCACAAGTGCATGAGCATTTACTAGGGAATGAAATAAAATACGATAATTTTCCCGAATATAAAGTGGACAGAAATGAAAAAAATACAGTACAATACTCTGAAGGGGACTCTGCTGGTTGCGGGTCATCTCGATAAATACAGCTCACCTAAGTCTCCATATCAACCATGCCGCTATGCCACTAAGCCACTAGCCACATATGAACATGTGCAACAAAAATGCACAGCAAGTGTAGTATAAGTACGAAAACAACGTGTACCCAATGAGTATCTCATCTAATCTCGAAGAAGTAAACACGAGAGGCCGACTTCAACACTTGCTAGTGGTCCAATAGTAATATTATTAATGCGATGAATCACAGATTTATTAAGAACAACAGTAAATTCAAATAAGCCACGAAATAGGTAAAAGTTCCTTTTTATTTAAAAGTCTCTGAATTCATAACTCATTCATTAACAATTATCTCAAGTCGGGGAGAGCAAATATCAATATCAATAAATCTCCAGGCAAGCAATATAATCATGCGCAAATCATGTCGAGGTCGTACGGCCCAATCCAACCTAAACGTAAAACTTGCACTATCGAGGGTCGAACGTCGCGAACTATAGATGCATCTATTACCCCGCTCGCGAATCATACATGCGACGCGGTCAAATTTAAATAAACAATCACCCTGCTCGCGAATAATTCATGCGACGCAGGTACACATAGAAATACATGCTCAAACAGCCAATTAAGAATTTATCGGGGAACATTTATCCATATAAAAGCCAATTCTCTTTTAACGATTTAAGAAAATGAAGTTTAATCCTTTTAGAAATTCATTTACCAATTCAATAGAATTTAAGCAATTCAACTGTCAATATGATTACAGATATTCCAAATATAACATGCTTTTGGGTCCTAGACTATCCGGACTTACACATATTAGTAGTTATGCACGGACTCTCGTCACCTCGTGAATACGTAGCCCCCACAAATAGGAGAACATAACCAATTATTTCATCTATGGGGACAATTCCCTCTTACAAGGTTAGAAAGGAGACTCGCATCGCTCCGAAAATCCATAACCGGCATTCCACGCTCTTCCGAAGACTCGAATCGATGCACAATACTCCGAAACTAGCCAATAATTATGCAAATCCATTAATATATGTTCAAATTCAATTTATAACAATTCCTAACCCCGATCGAAAAGTTGATAAAATTGCCCTCGGGCCCACGTGCCCGGATTCCGAAATTTTTCGAAGATAAAGTTTACCCATGAACTCACGAACTCAAATATATGATTTTCTCCTAGTTTCATACCCAAAATCGTAGTCAAACTCCAAGAATACAAATTTTCTAGGTTTTCCTCAACCCCCAAATTTCTACCAATTTACGTGCTAAAATCCATACATAATCAATATATTTAACTCAAGATAGGTGGGGTTAGCTTACCTTGTCGTTAATGATGAAAACCCCCACTTGAAGCTCTCCAAAATCTCCCACACCAAATGAAAATGGGAGAAAGCCATCTCCCGATTTTAAAAGAATACACTGCCTCCAGCCCTTTCCGCACATGTGGTGCACCAGCCGCACCTGCAGAAATTTCTATCGCAGGTGCGGTCTCAGCCAACTCGCTCAAGTGCGCTTCTGCGGAGCCTGGGCCGCTTCTGCGGTCTCGTTTCTGCGGAAGATTCATCGCACCTGCGACCCCAGCCAAGCCCAGCCATTTTCCGTTTCTGCGACACAAGGGCCGCTTCTGCGGCTCCGCACCGGCGGCCCAAGTCTCGTAGGTGTGGTTACACCAGCAACCAACAACTTCAGCTCTTCCTCTAAGTTCTAATTTGATCCGCTAACCACACGGAATCCACCCGAGGCCCCCGGGACCCCGATCAATCATACCAACCAGTCCCAAAACACATTACGGACTTGATCGAGGCCTCAAATCATATCAAACAACGCTAAAATCATGAATCGACCTCCAATCCAAGCTTAATGAACTTTAGAATTTCAAACTTCAACATTCGATGTCGAGACCTATCAAATCACATCCGATTGACCTTGAATTTTGCACAAAAGTCATATTTGACGTTACGGACCTACTCCAACTTCCGGAATCAAAATCCGACCCCGATATCAAAAAGTCAACTCTCGGTTAAACTTCCCAAAAACCTTCAAATTTCTATCTTTAGCCAAATTACTCCAAAAGGACCTACGAACCTCCGAATTCACTTCTGATCGCGCTCCCAATACCAGAATCACCATACGGAGCTATTCCCAGACTCGGAATCTCAAACGGACATTGATAACCCTGAAATTCACTTCAATCCAAATTTATGAGATTCTTCCAAAGATGCTAACTTCCACAATAGGCGCCAAAATGTTCCCAGGTCTTCCAAAATCCAGTTCGGACATACGCCCAAGTCCGAAATCATCATACGAACCTGTTGGAACCTTCGAATTTCGATTCCGAGGTCGTTTACTCAAAAATCCAACCTTAGTCAATTCTTTCAACTTAAAGCTTCCGAAATGAGAGTTCTCTATCCAAATCAACTCCGAACTTCTCGGAATTCAATTCCAGCCATGCGCTCAAGTCATAATACCTGAAGTGAAGTTGCTCATGGCCTCAAACTACTGAACAACGCGCTAGAGCTCAAAACGACCATCGGGTCGTTACATTATCTCCGACTTAAACATAATTTAGTCCTCGAACGTGCTAAGAACTACGCTGGGGTTGCCCGAAATCACTGTTTAACATCTCGAGCACCTACTCGTGCTACCACAATTCAGTTGGGCACCCTAGCTCGATCAATCTGAAGATACCCTTTTTCACTTAGGCAAATAAGCCTTAGAGCCCAATTCCAACATCCGGAATTCTGTGTCAGGCCTGTTCCAACGTACGCTCACCGAATCAATAACTGCACGCAGCACCAAAACACGACTACATACCTTAGCTGAATTCACACCTTGAACCATTTTACTCACAGGACCACAATAATATTCTCTGATCAATTTAGTCAAAATTCCATGACTCTGATGCTCCCATTGCACCTCATGACATACATAGGTCTTGCTCTAACTCTTACAATACCGCCACGATGGAAGAGATGTGTAGAAATTCATAACCAACTGCTAAATCAAGAAATCATTGGGTCTATACTCCTAACAAGAACCATCACCTCATTCTGAACCAAATAATGGTCTTAGCTCTTTAATATACTTCATATAATCAGATTGCACTGATCCCAAATTCAATGATCTCGTCTCACCCAGTATGAACTACTCAGGCAATAAGCCACCCCGGTCATGATCAAAAGTCTCATATGATGCCATAACATGCCAATAGGCTACAAGCTCGAACGTGATACATAAGAAAAACGAACTCTAAAAAGGAAATCCAATTGCACCCCTCGCGAATCATACATGCGACGCTGTCAACATAATTAAACAAACACCCCGCTCGCGAATCATACCTGCGACGCGGGCACACAGCTAATATGAGTTTTCCTCAGAAAAAAATAGGAAACAAAACACATAAAAACAGACATGGGGAACTGTACTCAACATCATACTATTGCGGTGTGCAACCCGATCCAAACAACATACCCATGGTGGCGTGCCACCCGATCCACACAACCTACCCATGGCGGCGTGCCACCCGATCCACACCTAAAATTCACACAAGGTGATACACACTAAGCTAAATTGCTCATTACAATAAAAATACCGAATATCGGTCACAAGCATGCTAGGTGCATAATACCATTCCCTAGGGAGACATATAGAGCTATAAGCTACAAACTCAAGCACAACTGAGGTGTGATATATGATCTAAATCTCAAGAGCCATCCTGCTCATATAACATCATCACTACGCGGAACCTTAACACATAAGAAATTCACCAAGTCGTCTCACAACTCACATGGCACGATATATCATTACATGAAATAGCTGACGACGAAATAACACCCCGACTATTCTTCCATAAGGAGCGCATTGCTAAAATGAACACATTTGGCCTGATATATAGCCCATATTCACATTTAAATCCATCCACAGACCTCAAGCTGATTCTGATCGCACTGAACTAAGCTAATAACCTTTCAAAGGTCCATAATAACTCCCCTTTTATCATAACACACAAGAACAACCATCATAACTGGAGTAATCCTCCACAGTCCACAACCCAATAGTTTGAGTGCCCTCTAGGAATCAATTCTCAATTTAACGTCATCACCACAATCTTCATACTTGGTTTAACTCTTCAATCAATCAAGTGACTACATGCCACACTTATACAACCTTCCCGTGGGGCACGCTCCCACAACCTTCCATGACAGATAACAGGTATGTACATCCAAACCACCGGCCGCACTAACGCTGAAAAGCGATCAAGAATCCTTGACCAGGATGCAAAGCCTTTTTTCACAAAACATTGATCTCAGGTGACGCTGAAGGCAATACCCACTTACTTTAAACATCAAAACTCCTTTACTGCTCATCCGAGCTCATGACATCCTTGTCAACACTGAACTGCAACCTTGATCCTCAATTCAAATTCCATACCACTCACTGCAACCTTGATCCTCAATTCAAATTCCATGCCACGCTTATACAACATTCCCGTGGGGCACGCTCCCACAACCTTCTATGACAGATAACAGGTTTGTACATCTAAACCACCGGCCGCATTAACGCTGAAAAGCGATCAAGAATCCTTGACCAGGATGTAAAGCCTTTTTTTCACAAAACATCGATCTCAGGTGACGCTGAAGGCAATACCCACTTACTTTAAACATCGAAACTCCTTTACTGCTCATCTAAGCTCATGACATCCTTGTCAACACCGAGCTGCAACCTTGATCCTCAATTCAAATTCCATACCACTCACTGCACCCATCATGCCAATATACGATAGAACACGATTTTCGTCATAACTCCGGAACCACTAATAGATTAACACTTCATCATATAAAAACCTTTCACTTAACTCACTTCAGGAGAACCATAGCAACACACAAGTGAATTCTCATATCTGTAAAATATGCAAATCTCTAAGTAGTGGTCTAAGACACCATAGCCCTTCCGAGATCCGCCTACACATAACAGGCCATAACATTAGAATACTTCTAAATAACATCAATTACGGCGGCCGACAAGCCTCACACATACCGTCACAAATCACTTGCATAACTTGATCACGCTGAAGGAACTGATCACTACCACCAATATGCCAATTCAACTATGGCTAGTCAATCTATCTTCGTCCAATTTATCCTTAATTGCTTTTGAAATAATAATAACACCATTAAACACATAGTTCACTCCATCTGTACTCATCGCGAGTGACCTTGAATCACGAGACCATACTGTCTCAAATTCCACGAACTATTTCATACCTCCCTTATGCGCACATTCGCATCCTCAACTGGTACGCCCATTTTGATAATCTCTCTACAAATCCAAAGTCCTTTCTCATTTTCCTCCCAAATGCAGCACTGCAAGTCAAAACATCATAGAACATTCTGGGCCTCTTCTCATAAGCTGCTACAAAGCTTGATCCTTAACCGTACCTATAGGCTCGAAATCATTAGGTACCACACTTTACCCCTTTGAATCCACCAGGACCGTTGTTGAGAGCCACCCGCTCTGACTTGGCCCCGAATATAATCTACTCCATGAATCTTCTAGCATATGAATACCTTCTCGACGAAGCACCCGACAGAATCACTTTCCTTGAAACTCGCATCTATACAAGGCATAAATCCCGAATCCTTCCCCAAGTCTAAACATGAGCCAATAAGGCCAACCATAGCACATCTTTAACAATCTCTTTGCTCAAATTACCACTTATGCCCTTTTCCCGTAGCTGAAACAACCCATCAATGTGCTAATAACCAGAAACCTTGCAAGTAGTTAACCATGCAACTCAATCATAGGCTGTGGGACTCTCCCACTTAGCTTGAAGCCACTATTACACACCTCTGGAATTCACCAAGATTCTTTATCTCTTATTGACGTGACCTCGCACAATTAAACCCCCAGATTCCTTGAAATCCTTCCATTTTCACTTCATGAACACCCTGAATTTCTCAACATTCACATATTCGACCTCTTACCGGAATGGCCAGTAAAATCCTCTGCAGAAGCTTCGCCAACCACGCGACTGCCAACCTGCTCACAGGGAATAACCCACCTGTGGAAATCACTTTCCGACACCTTCCAACATTGCTGCACGGGGTACAATCACTACGACATCAATAACCCATCCTGAGTCCAAGCTCACTCTCTAGCTACACAAGTTCATTCACCCCTCGTGGACATCAATTAATTGTGCGACAATATCCTTCCAATTCAAAATTATGTTGTACCCTTCTTCATATCAAGCAACTCTCTTCCGACGTATCCAATCTCCCGCCGCATAATAGTCAATACTTCAAATTAAATCTGTAGACCCCAATCAACAATCACTAAAATTCCCAAATCATTCCATACTCTCCTTAAGGTGCATAGTCATCCTACCACAAAGCCCATATACAACTCCGCCACTCTCCCACTTTGGCAGAACTCACCTATTTAATCGACTACTCGACCTTTGCTTCTTATACCTGGCCTTCTAGAAGTTTTAACCACTGCCTGACACTCCCCACATGTCCTTCCTCATCCTTTGTTGCTCAGTTGTTGCCTTAAATAAAATCCATCTTCGTAGTGCTTGAACCCATGAACCGCTACTAACTTTAAATCTCTCCGAGGTCATCTTTCTTGGGCCATCAACACTAGATATACCGATTCAATCCTTAACCACGCACATCGCGATCTCTGATAGTCGCTTCTCCATTATTATTTCACAATATCCTGCCCCAAAGGTGAATTGAAGGAAACCATAACACTGGCGAACTTAACACATTCAATCGTGGACGACGACACCACATTGCAGATGAAAATCCCATCACGCTTGAAATCACCAAGTCTTGTTACTCCATCACTCCAAATCTAGACGTCCCTAGGCCAATTGATTTTCCTCTGCCGGAAATGAAATATCAGATCACTGAATCGTGCACTGAGTAGGCTTCCTTTCAAATCATTCACTGCCCCAACACATAGGCAAGTATCCTGCTATCAAGTCATTACTGTACGATAACCAATCGTGAGCATCATAGCAACCTGTGCATAGCCTCTAAGCTCTTAGAAGCACAACTACCGAGACGAAATAGTAGAAAAATTCTTTCGCAAGGCGACGACAATACCCCAATCAACTATACCGGGAGAAACATCTCGCACCACGTCCGTAGTACCATTACAATTCCTCAATTCTCGATTTATAACAAGCGATTCGCGTCGCGTAAGGTTGAGTACGAAGGAAATAAGGGCATAAGCCCCAAGGAATCAAATCGCACGATGAGGAATCAAGAAGGGAAGTGCTCCTAACAGCCTTGTAGCCTCTCGAAGATAAGTACAAACGTCTCTGTACCGATCCGCAAGACTCTACTAGACTCGCTCATGACTCGTGAGACCTAAGGGAACTTGGCTCTAATACCATGTTGTCACAACCCAAATTTCACTAAAGGTCGTGATGGCGCCGGACACCACTGTCAAGCAAGCCAACTAAAATACTTAATTAAATTCTCGTTTTAATAATTTTGAAAACTATAATTTTCCTTCAATTTTACCAGTAAAAGATAATCGTTTCAAATCAAATATGAATATTAAGTAGTTAATACAAGATACCACATAATCATCCTAGAACCCGGTGTCACAAGTGCATGAGAATTTACTAGGAAATGAAATAAACTACGGTAACTGTCCCGAATATAAAGTGGACAGAAATGAAAAAAATACAGTACAATACTCTAAAGGGGACTTTGCTGGCTGCGGGTCATCTCGATAAATACAGCTCACCTAAGTCTCCATATCAACCATGCCGCTATGCCACTAAGCCACTAGCCGCATATGAACCTGTGCAACAAAAATGCACAGCAAGTGTAGTATGAGTACGAAAACAACATGTACCCAATGAGTATCCCGTCTAATCTCGAAGAAGTAGATACGAGAGGTCGACTTTGACACTTGCTAGTGGTCCAATAGTAATATTATTAATGCGATGAATCACAGATTTATTAAGAACAATAGTAAATTCAAATAAGCCACGAAACAGGTAAAAGTTCCTTTTTATTTAAAAGTCTCTAAATTCATAACCCATTCATTAACAATTATCTCAAGTCGGGGAGAGCAAATATCAATATCAATAAATCTCCAGGAAAGCAATACAACCATGCGCAAATCATGTCGAAGTTGTACGGCCCAATCCAACCTAAATGTAGAATGTGCATCTATTACCCCGCTCGCGAAACATACATGCGATGCAGTCAAATTTAAATAAACAATCACCCTGCTCGTGAATCATACATGCGATGCAAGTACACATAGAAATACATGCTCAAACAGCCAATTAAGAATTTATCGGAGAACATTTATCCAAATAAAAGCCAATTCTCTTTTAACGATTTAAGAAACTGAAGTTTAATCCTTTTAGAAATTCATTTACTAATTCGATAGGATTTAAGCAATTCAACTGTCAATATGATTACAGATATTCTAAGTATAGCATGTTTTTGGGTCCTAGACTACCCGGACTTACACATATTAGTAGCTACGCACGGACTCTCGTCACCTCGTGCGAACGTAGCCCCCACAAATAGGAGCACATAACCAATTATTTCACATATGGGGATAATTCCCTCTTACAAGGTTAGAAAGGCGACTCACCACGCTCCGAAGATCCATAATCGGCATTCCACGCTCTTCCGAAAACTTGAATCGATGCACAATGCTCCAAAACTAGTCAATAATTATGCAAATCCATTAATATATGTTCAATTACTCATTACAATCCAATTTATAACAATTCCTAACCCCGATCAATAAATTGACAAAATTGCCCTCGGGCCCACGTACCCGGATTCCAAAAAATTTCGAAGATAAAGTTTACCCATGAACTCACGAACTCAAAGATATGATTTTCTCCTAGTTTCATACCCAAAATCGTGGTCAAAATCCAAGAATACGAATTTTCTAGGTTTTCCTCAACCCCCAAATTTCTACCAATTTACGTGCTAAAATCCATACATAATCAATATATTTAACTCAAGATAGGTGGGGTTAGCTTACCTTGTCGTTGATGATGAAAAACCCCACTTGAAGCTCTCCAAAATCACCCACACCAAATGAAAATAGGAAAAAAATGGTCACCTCTTGATTTTAAAAGAATACACTGCCTCCAGCCCTTTCCGCACCTGCGGTGCACCTGGCGCACCTGCGGAAATTTCTATCACGGGTGCGTTCTCAGCCAACTCGCTCAAGTCCGCTTCTACGGAGCCAGGGCCGGCTTCTGCGGTCTTGCTTTTGCGGAAGATTCGTCGCACCTGCGACCCCAGCCAAGCCTAGCCATTTTCCGCTTCTGCGACACAAGGGTTGCTTCTGCGGCTCCGCACCTGCGGCCCAAGTCTCGTAGGTGAGGTTACACCAGCAACTTTAGCTCTTCCTCCAAGTTCCAATTCGATCCGTTAACCACCCGGAATCCACCTAAGGCCCCCGGGACCCCGACCAATCATACCAACCTGTCCCAAAACACATTACGGACTTGCTCGATGCCTCAAATCATATCAAACAATGCTAAAATCATGAATCGACCTCCAATATAAGCTTAATGAACTTTAGAATTTCAAACTTCAACATTCGATGGCGAGACCTATCAAATCACATCCGATTGACCTCGAATTTTGCACACAAGTCACATTTGACGTTACGGACCTACTCCAACTTCTGGAATCGAAATCCGACCCTGATATCAAAATGTCAACTCTCGATCAAACTTTCCAAAATCTTCAAATTCCTATCTTTAGCCAAATGACTCCAAAAGGACCTACGGACCTCCGAATTCACTTCCGATCGCGCTCCCAATATCAGAATCACCATACGGAGCTATTCCCAGACTCAAAATCTCAAACGGACATTGATAACCCTGAAATGCACTTCAATCCAAACTTATGAGATTCTTCCAAAGATGCTAACTTCCACAATAGACACCGAAACGTTCCCGGGTCTTCCAAAACCCAGTTCGGACATACGTCCAAGTCCGAAATCATCATACGAACTTGCTGGAACCTTTGAATTCCGATTCCGAGGTCGTTTACTCAAAAATCCAACCTTAGTCAATTCTTTCAACTTAAAGCTTCCAAAATGAGAATTCTCTTTCCAAATCAACTCCGAACTTCCCGAAATTCAATTCCGACCGTATGCTCAAGTCATAATATCTGAAGTGAAGCTGCTCATGGCCTCAAACTGCTGAACGATGCGTTAGAGCTCAAAACGATCGGTCGAATCGTTACAGTAAGACTCTTGTGGAGATAAGAAAGAATCTCATAAGATACAACTTAAACTAGGAGTCCTGGATAAGATAGGAGTATCTATCCTTATCGGTTACCTTTGAAATTATCTAATAGTGTAAAAAAATTTGTAGACTGACACTCTCACAGTGTGTAAAACTTTAAGCGGTCTTGAAATTTAACATGTTACCCACACACATATATATATATAGAGTCTAGTTCTGAAAATTTTCAAAATATTGTATTATTGTTAATTTTATAAAATAACGAAATCTTTAGGTTAAGAAATTTGGAATCATTACTATAGGGCTGACAAGGTTTAAATTGTGCTTTTTATAAAGTACCTCCCATAGAAAATCTCATTTGATCAAGCAAAATCATCCACTGATAAATATTGGCGATCAGCCATTTTACATTTCTTCACCACATTCTCATATATTGTCCATGTTTTGCCCTATGCGCAGTCTCATGTATTTACGTGCCACTTTGCTCCCTAGAGTATTCTTGGCATTAGTTCATTAACCGGAAAACCACTTCTTTAACGTGTATAGTAGGTTCCTCCGTTCCGGAACTTATTTCTTTTTTAGTCCGTTCTAAAAAGAATGACCTTTTTTTCTAATTTGGAAACAATTTAGTTTAAACTTGCAATTCTATCATTAATAAGAAGCTTTTATAATCACACAAATACTCCGGGCCCCTTTTTAAATTGTTTAGGACCACAAATTCCAAAAATCTTCATTTTTTCTTAACTTTCGTGTCCAGTCAAACAGATTCACGTAAATTGCAAGGGAGCAGTAGTTACGAATACAAAAACACCCACCGTCTATGCCCATCCCAATTTCAGCATTTAATACCCTGTAACAAATTGCATGAATTCCGGGTCGGACTCTAATCCAGCCATTGTTTCCGGTGCCAACACCACCTCCAAATCCACGCTGCCGCCCCCTTTTCTTCCTGGAAATGCTGATATCTTTCCGTCAAATTTATTGGCCCGCCCGCTCCGGACAGCGATGGGTCTGCCCCACCCGAAATCATTGTCGTACATTGGAAATCTTGGGGAGCTCCCCATTGTGAGCATAGCTCCGTCGAAATTCCCCAGTGGGAAACACCGCGGGTCACTCTCCCAATCCTCTACGCACTTCCTCACCATATCGTTATCGTGCACCTTCACGTTCTTGTTCAATTGCTCCGCGCACCACCGCAAATCGTGAGATAAAACGTCACCGGCCGACGCATAAGTCGGAATGCTCTGAATTGCGTTGCCGAAATATAATGGATGGAGCTTTGGCTGGAGTCTATGCCGGCAATTAACGGCCATCCGAAATGTCGTCATTTTGGAAGCATGAAATTTCCTCGCACGGGTCACCTCACGCCAAAGCAATGCGCAAAGTGATTGAAATGATGAGATCTCAGCGGTTTGATTTTCAGTTATACCTTCCGTTTCTGTTTTCCTAACCGCATTCCTCAACCAAGTTAACGGCGTTATCTTGCCGTCAGATATTTTCAAAGGATCGTTACTCTGTTTCCCCATCAATTCAGTGATGTCGATTTCTCCGTCCACATTCCATTTGTGCTTGTTGTTGGTCTTAACTTTCAGCCTTCGAATTGATTCCCTGCTGAAACTAAATATCCTTTCCCTCAAGGGTGCGTCCAAAGAGAAGGTAACCTTGGGCCCACCAGCCGGAAGTTTAAGCACCGCCGGGGATATCAAAACAGAGTCACGGCTAAAGTCCGGTTGCCTCGTAATCCTCTTCACGCCCCTAGTCAATTCAGCGAATGTATTGAAGAAGTTCCATAACGACGTTCCATCAATAACGGCGTGGTTGACGGAGCAGCCAATAAAGACACCGTCGGCTAACTCCGTAACTTTTACAGCAAGAAGAGGATTGAAATGGCCTTGATAGCTCACAGTTCTGTCAAAAGCGAAGAACTCATTGACATGGTCAGGAACGTCGATTGACCCAATGACGTCACGGACAAAAATGTGAGTAGCGGCGGCGTGGATGAAATCAGCACCAGCATCATTGCAAGAAATGTAAACGTAGCCGTCAGAGTCAGTGACTAAGCGACCGGCCAGGGGAGGAAATTGGGTGAGAGTTTGAGAAAGGCTGCGTTTGAGGAGGGAAAGGAGGTCGGTGATAGAGAAAGGAGGACGAGTGAAGAGACCACCTTTCTGAATGTAGTGAGTAGAAAGCATAGGAAGGTCAGAAACAGAGAGTTTAAGGTCAGGGAGAGAAGATTTTTGGGAAGGGAAGATGGTGCATTTGGAGAGCAAAGTTACAGCTTCCATGGTTGAACAATGCATTGTTAATAATTATTGCGGCTTTTTTTGTGAGGAGAATCTCAGCGAAGTCTCACTTCGAAAGACTGGGGATGAAAAGTGAGTAGAAAGAGAGGGCTTTATATAAGTTTGGGCATTAGGGAGCCTTGAGTATTTGGTTCATGTATTTGATAGGTGGTAGTTGCTGTTTATTGACTTTTTATCCTTTTTTTTTTCTTTTGGTTTTTGGTTTTGTGATTTTGTCCCTCCTATGGAATTTGGAGGAGTTGACCCAGAGAGTAATTTTTTATTCCTAGTTAGAGGAGTTCTAAACCTAAATAATGATTTTTGGGACTCAAAATATGCTTCTACAGCTTTTTTAAAAAAGTTACCTAAAACGCAGTATAATAACGTAGTATAATAACGTGTAAAAAGTTACCTTTTTACCTAAAACGCAGTATAATAACGTGTTTTACTTTAACGAAATTTTAGCCGTTAAAGTAAAGCGCACTATAATACTGTGTTTTACAATAACGCTTTATAATAGTGAGTTTTACACCTCTATTCCTTATTAGAGGTCAGACAAAACACACCATTGGATGTAGGGAGTATATGTTATTATTTTCTCTCTTTTCTTTGATGTAGGGACCCATGAATTGACCGACCACTATGATAATGAAAATTAAATCATGAATGCATGTAAGTAGGGCGCCCTTCACAAATTACTAATACACGTACTTCTATTTAATTCTTTAAAAGACATGTTTTCAATTTTATTTGCCTTATGCATTTACTATCTGTCATGTTCCTTATATCGATTTCGAATCAGTTAGTACCATATAAAATGAAAACAATAAAGTATGAATTATGAAATTATTATTTCATTCGTTATATTTTGTTTCTCATAATTTGATTTGATATATAATTAAAAAAAAAGATTTTATCTTAAATATTTTACAATACATGTATGACCATAAAACTTTTAAACTTTATCTATACTTATACTATATTAAAAGCACGAAAGTCCGAAATGTTGTTTACCTATTTTAGCTTTTAAAATATAATTTACACTAAACAAAATAGTAATTTTAATATTTTCCTAATATGTAGGAATGATCATTTAGTTATTTTCCTAATATCTGTGATATTTGAATCAACTATAATGTTGATTATTAACTTTTTTCAATATTGGAATTATATAGAGAATCCTAATATTTGGGATTCTAAAAGCAATTAAACTTTTATTTTATATAGATTTCCTTATTTAAAGCCCATTAATATTAAAGTTATGGTAAAGTATAATATTTTCTTCATTCAAAACTTAGAAATTAAGAAGTTATATTTGTACTACCTTCTTTTCGTCCAATTAGCACTACTCTAAACTCTAAAGCTACTAAAAATAGGCCCACCTAAAATGTAGGACTCAATTTTAAAATTGAGTTTTAATATTTGATTTAGTTTTTTACAATTTTTTGGGGCTATTTCCTTCTAATGTCTTTTATAATATGACATATTTCAGGTATTTAGATTCTTAGCTAAAATTAAGGGTTTAAATTTTTATCATACATCAATAATTTTATAATATTAATAAATAAATTGAAAGGAATAATTGAATAGAAAGGATTTTGATTTATCTCATTCTAAATATCAATATTCAATTTAGGTAAATAAATATGCAACATGAACCATGGAATAAGTTAGAACTTGTTCATGAGATAAAAGAGTTGTAATCCCCGTTTTTATCATTTTGGAAGTGCAACTACTTTTATTTTGTACTCATATAAAGAATTTTGTGTTACTAAATTTAATATTAAAAATATTTAATGCCATTAAAGGGCAATTTGAATATTAAATAGATGTTATTAGATTTTATCATGTGAATTTTGTTTCGTTATAAAAAATAAAAATAAGAGAGGTGAGCGTAATTCTCAAACCGCAATAGAAGTTTGTGTTATAAGGAGAATCTCAGAGGAAAGTTTCAACATTATCCCAGATTGTGATTATATCTTAATATTAAAACATGGGATGAATTAATATTAAGCTTTTAATTAATGAAAAAAATATTTTCTTTAATGTTTAAAATAAATAATCAAATTATGTAAGTAGCAAAAGAATGCAATTCAATTTTATCTCAAAATTATCATATAAGTAAAAATATTTTCCGAATAGAAAAAACTACTAGGAATGTATTACGTTATTACTTTTCTTTGATAGAGAGAAAAGTAGGCTCTTAGAAAAAAGATACATATGACTAAAGTTTAAAAATGATTAATATTAAATTAATATTTTATATCAAACAACTAAATATGTTTAAAAAAATACAGGGAGTTCAATCTGTGGGAATGTTTACAAAACAAAAAAGAAAAATAATTAATGACAAATGATATGGAATATAATTTATGCATTCATGATTTAATTTTTATTATCATAGTGACCGGTCAATTCATGAGTCTCTACATCAAAAGAAAAGAAAGAAAGCAATAGCATATACATCCTACATCTAAGGGTGTGTTTTGTCAAACCTCTAGTAAGGAACAGATGTGTAAAACACACTATTATAATGCGTTATAGTAAAACGCAGTATTATTGTGCGCTTTACTTTAACGGCAAAAAATCTGTTAAAGTAAAGCGCAATATTATACTGCGTTTTAGATAAAAAAGTAATTTTTTTTTTAAATTGTAGAAGCATATTTTGAGTCCCAAAAGTCATTATTTAGGTTTCGGACTCTCAGTTAGAGATCTGCTACAGAATTGACCTAGCTACAAATGGTAACAAATTTGAATTGGATGACGAATACTTACAGATTATAGCTAGCATTATCATCTTTTTCTTAGTTTTAAAATTGGAATCAAAGCATTCTGTTAAACTGTATAGATAAAGAATTTTATGATTCATTTTATCCCAACTTTCCACGGTCAAGGGACGATCCTTTAGCTGGGGGTGACAATTTGAGCCCAAATCCATTCAATCCGCCCAGAGATTAATGGGTTGGATTACAAATATTTTGAGAAAATGGGTCTATTTGGGCATAGCCCAAGTTAATCCATTATTTTTTATAGCTCATTCTGACTAATTAAGCAGCTCAAATACAGCCCATGAAACTCACTCAAAACACAGGGATCTCAACCCAACTTATCTATAAATTTACTTAATTGCCTCTGTAAGCACGTGATTTTTGCCCTATATGAGAATTACTCCCAAAAAATTCAAAAATAAAATGATTTTTCTTTGGTGTGCAATTTTGTGATATTTTGTGATATTTTGAATAATTATTTGTATTTGTCTGTGCGTGTTTATTTGCTAAATTAATAAAAAATACAAAAATATGTCGCATTTTGCATGTAGGATTTAATTCTACAATTGTTAGTAATTAAATTTGTTTTACAAAAATTAAAAATTACAAAAATAGGCATCGTTTGCATTTTTAGCATTTAATGTCCAAATATACAATTTTATGCTTAATTATTACTTAATTGTGCGTTAATTGTTATTGGGAGTTAATTTGCGCTTTTATAACTTAATTTAGTTCTTAATAATAGTTTAAGTATTTTTATAATTTAGTTTTAGAGAAATAAAAGAAGAAAAGAGAGCGAAAATATAAAGAAAGTCGGAATTGGGCCTCTTCTTCGATTTCAAGCCATAGGCCCAAAAAATGGCCCAATCTTCCCTACGACCCAGTCCATTTCGAACTGGGTCGCCCCTGTCCATTAACCCAAATACCCAACACCCTTCTTCATTTTTCAAAACACAAAACAAAAACAAAACCAAAAAGAAAAGAAGAAGAAGAAAACCCTAAGAAATCCATCCGCCCCCTCCTATCTTCTTCTTCTTCCTCAAGCTTCCCCAAGCTCCTCCCATGGCAGACCTTCCCCCCTCACACCCCTGCCCCCCTCACGTCAACACACACACAACACAACCACTCTCACCCCCACGACATCCCCTCGCTGCCATGGCTGCATTTTTCAAGTTCGTCGAGCAACCTCTACGCCACCATTGTTGCCCGTAGTTGCTTCTCCTCCTGCTGTTGCGTTTTCTTCTTCTCCAACACTGCTGCTGCTGCGTTTTTCATCCTTTATGTTGCTGCTGTGTCGTCCAAACAAACCACCACAACTGCTGCCCGCCGCATCCAGCCATGGATGAGCTTCATCGAGCTCGAACTCGAGCTCCCATGGCTGCCGTTGCATCTTCTCCGACACTGCTGCTGCTACTGTTTCGTGTTGCTGCTCCAGCAGTGTTGCTGCTGCTGCCTTCTGCTTGTGGCGGGCTGCCATTCTTCGTTTTAAACGATGCCAAACGACCACCTTCTTTGGTCGTCCGTTCGTAGTCGTCTTCGACGTCAAGTTATCTTGGTGCGAGATTCGTTCTCGGACAGATTTGTTTACAATCAAAGTTCGTCGTTGATTCATCTCCGGTTAGTTGTTTTTGAGTTTTATTTTTGTCCATATTTTTGTTTGATATTTTCCGGATCCAAAATCGTTAAAGAATTCAATTCTTGTTTTGTTCGTTGTTCATCGTTGAAATTATTTTTCTAGTTTGTTCATGTTCATGTGCTTTGTTAAAATTAATTTTCAGATTTCAAAATAGAAGTTTAATTAGTTGTTTTCATATTCATTTCATGTTTGTATTATTGTTTAAGTGAATATTTGTTAGTTTGTTGTTTGTTAGATTCAAATTGAAATTTAATTAACTATTTCTTCAATTTGTTTCATGTGTTTATGTATTGTTAGAAATTGTTAGTATTGTTAAGTTCAAGTTTAAGTTCATAATTGTTTCTTCGTCGATCTTGTTATTTGTTTAAAGAATTTAGTTGTGTTAAAGGAATATATTGATTTAATCGTTTAATCCGTCATGTTTGTTGTGTTAAAATAGATTCATTCATGTTCATGTTTGGATGATCTTGAATCCGAATTTTGTATAGTTTGATTTCTTGTTTACCATTTATGATTATTTCTTGAATTGTTCTCATAATCTTGTTTAAAGTTTAATATAAGAATTGTTTGTTGTAATGTTGTTAGAGTTGATTTTAAGTTCAATATTATTGAATTTAGGAATCTAAATATACTTGTTTGATTGTTGTTGTTGTTTAAATCCGAAAAATAGGTTTGTTGTTGCTAAAAATATTGTTCAATCAAATTTTAGTTGTTCTTGGTTGTTCAATTTGTGTTCATGTGATTTGTTGTTGAAATGTTGTTAAAATCATGTTCATGTGATATTGTTGTTATGATGTTCATCCGTGTTCATATTGTTGTTTGAACATTGTTAGAAATTGATCATATTGTCTATATTTTGGTTAAGTTTGATTAATTGATGTGTTATAGCTGATGGGTAGTTTGGTAAATTTGTAATACGTTCAGGGGTAGTTTGGTAATTTCAGTAAGGTCGGAAGGGGTAGTTTAGGAATTGTACATTTTGTAATTGTTTATTTGAAGCATGGGGGACAAAATGAAATGGGGTGGGTTGTGATATGATTATTTAATATAAAGGGGGGACAAGATTTAATTTAAAGGGGAATCTTGCATTATTTTAAATGAAGCATGGGGGACAAAATGAAATGGGGTGGTGTGATATGTTTATTTAATGTAATGGGGATGAGTGGAAAGATAATGGGTTGGGTAGAGAAAAGTATGGATTTTAATTAATTGAAAGGTTTATGGGATGGGTTATATATGTGAGGTCTTGAAATCAAAAAATATAGACAGAGAGATAGAGAAAAAATACACAGATACGAGAGAGAGAAACAAATCTGAAAATAAGAGAGAAAAGGGCTGAACATTTAAGAGATAGAAAATTCCGAAAAATATTTAAGCTTTCAAATAAAAAAAACTAAAAAAAATATTCTGCTTTCTTTTATTGTTTGAAATCAGAATTAATTGTTGTTTCATAAAAGCTGCAGCTTTTGTTTTTTTTTTGGATCACTACTCCACTGGTCTGTTACTGGGTTGTTACTGTTGCTGGGCTATTGTTGCTGTGTTGTACTGATTTTACTACTGCTGCTGATTCTCATATTCATTTTCTTTTGCTTCCAATATCAGGTACACAACTGAAAAGCTGTTTATTGTAATCCGAAATATGAAGCGTGAATACATATGAAGAATGAAAATTTGAAGTTTTAATTTCGTTTTTTATTTCTTTGTTCCTTTTGTTGATTGTATTTAAGCTATTTCATGAATTACTAAATAATAACTGGAATAAGAAAATAATATCATAAGTTAGTCTGTAATAAATCAGTTCGGCAAAATAGGTTAATTCACTAGTTATGAAGGCTTCAAGATTATAGGTTGATCATGAACAAGTAGCTAAATTTAGCTAAGACACGAATTTAAATTAAACATCGTAAATTAGGCATTAAGGCATGACTTGAGCTTAAGCAAGATTAAGAGAACGTTTAAGTCTAATAAACTTTCTAATAAGCTTTAGTAATTATGGTTAAATCTAGTTTCAAATGATTGTGAATAATTAATCTCAATAATTTTTTTTTAAAAAAATAACAATGCTGAGTTTTAATCTAGCTATATTTGTTTATTTTGAATATTAGTTGTTGAATTTTTATTTTATTTATAATTTCGAAATTAAGAGTGAAATTCCTTTTTCATCAATATTTGTATTAATCAAGCAATTAGCATGTCATGTCTTCTTAAAATAATAAAAGCTAGTAATAAATTAGGATTTTCTTTCTTTATTTTAGAGACTCATTTTTATAGAAAAATGTAGTCGTTTTAAGATTTGTCCAAATAAATGAGATGAGTCTCGCTTAATGAAATGTATAGATTGCGGGGCCCTCAATAAATGTACATTTAATCGCTTAGAATTAGGGAGGAGCCGTTTTAGCAAATTTCACGGCCCTACCCAAAATAATGATACGCTAGACTCTTTAGGCGCGATTTAATTAATTTTACCTTCTTAAACTCGGATGCGCATTTCATGCGACCCAAATCTAAATCCTAAAACATTGAATAAAAATGTGTTCCGGATTGCGGGTGCATTTCATGTGACGTAATCCAAAGACATGTTTTAAACGATGTTCACAATTTTTTTTTAAAAAATAATAATAATAATAAAGTGGTAAAGAGTTAAAATTGGCACATCGGTTCATAATTGTATTAAAATCAGATAAATAAGCCAAATATGACAATTGAGCGACCGTGCTAGAACCACGGAACTCGGGAATGCCTAACACCTTCTCCCGGGTTAACAGAATTCCTTATCCGGATTTCTGGTTCGCGGACTGTAATATGGAGTCATTCTTTTCCTCGATTCGGGATTAAACTGGTGACTTGGGACACCCTAAATCTCCCAAGTGGCGACTCTGAAATAAATAAACAAATCCCGTTTCGACTGTCCTTTAATTGGAAAAAACTCCTTGTACCCTCGCGGGGGCGGAAAAAGGAGGTGTGACAGCTCTGGCGACTCTGCTGGGGACATATGACCCAGAACCACTGGTTCAGGGTTAGAAATTCGAGCTTAGATAAATTGTTATATTTGGCTTTATCTGATTTTTACATGTGTTTGAGCCTAATGTGCTAAATGATGCTTTTACCGCTTTGATATTATGTGAACTGTATATAAATTGTGCCGAAACCCATCTTCTCTCTGAGTCTTCTGAATCATGAAGAAGGGTGTACTTCGTACGACTTCTTTTCTGTATAGTGTCAAGTCCCAATTTAGAACGAGGTTTGGATAAGTCGCAAAGCCGGTGAAGCTTCTGTATTCCCGGACTGCCGCCTCCTCCTCGGCTCGAGCTGTCCGCTCGGGTAAGCCAGGTCTAGAACAAACACCCAGGTTCTGAACCTAGTATAACAAAGCCACATGCCGGATCCCTAGTAGGAACGTTTGTTTGCATCACGTGCATTTGACTTTGGAGGCCCAACACAGGGGTTGGGTCTGTCTAGGACAGGTGTACCAAAAATGAAAATGACCATCCTGATGCATCTTACTTGCTACTACTTGCGCATTTATTTGATTCGGACTTGTGTGCTGACTGACTTGTGAATATCAGGAATAATATTTTGAAATTGAAAAAAAACGAAATAGCGGTTAGGGAATTGATTGTTTATTTTTGAAAAGAAAACAAATGCCCAAATACTGTCAAAACTCTACCGAAATTTTAAGAAATTGAAAAAAAATGTCTTTTTAGTTTGTTTTATTAAAAGCTAAGAAAAAAAAAAGGTCGTTGTTCTGTTTTTGTTTTTCAAAAAAAAAAAATATATATATATAGTTTGTCTTGCCATGAAAATGAAAATAAAAAAAGAGTCTTATTTTTAAAAGGGTTTTTTTATTATTTATTTGCTTATGAAAATGCAAAAAAAAAAAAAGTCTTTCATTATTTGTCGCAAATATATATATATATATATAAATCCGAAATTTTTTTTATTTCCAAAAAAATATATATATCTTTATTGGTTGCAAAGAGTATTTGTCTTGCCAAGAAAATTCAAAGTAAAATTCCAAAAAAGATATGTCTTGCAAAAAATAATATAAATATCTTTATTTTCCATTGTTGATAAAACAAAAATAATAAAAATGTTTTCTTTTAAAAAAAAAATCCGAAAATATTTTGATACTTCTTTCAAAATTGAAAAGAAAATTCAAAATTCAAAAAATATTTTTTAGAAGCATTTCTTTTATCAAAAGTAAAATTCCAAAAATATTTTTTTTCTTTAGAATAAAAAAAAACAAATGGAAATTCGAAAAAAAAACTTCCTTTTACTTTTGAAATTCTCAAAGTTCAAATCAAAAGAAAAGGAATTTTTACAAGTTTTTCTTTCAAAAAGAAATCAATCAAAAAAAATATATATACTTCCTTTGAGCAGTTCTTTCACAGTTCCAATAAAAAAAATATTAGTTCATTTACTTATTCACGAGGCCCGAACTACGCGGGTTTGATTCTCACCGGATGTGAGATACGTAGGCAACCCTCATCGGGTCCAACCCCCCCATTTTGCTAAAATAGCCAATAAAAAAGAAAAAGAAATAATAATAATAAAAAAAAATATGTCAAATTTTTAAGAGGTCGGGTGACGCTGTTTTATCAAGACATAGCCGAATGTTCCCGAAAGGGACGCCGGAAGGCTGACTTTGCATAAACGGTCACTTTTGGGTCAGGTTAAGATTTGGTTTAGTTGACCCACACAGCCTTAAAAATCTTCGTCCCCGAGACGTTGAAAGGCCGAGTTTGCAATATTGAGTTTGCTAATTTGAAAATGATAAAAAGAGTCATAAAGAAGTCGGGTGACGCTGTTTTACCAAGACATAGCCGAATGTTCCCGAAAGGGACGCCGGAAGGCTGACTTTGCATAAACAGCCACCTTTGGGTCATTTTAGGATTTTGATCCAGTTGACCCACTCAGCCTTTAAAATCCTCGTCCCCGAGGCGCTGAAGGGCCGTGTTTGCAACACCAGATTTTTTGTAATTTTGAAAAGAAAAAGAAAAACAAAGAGTCAACAGTCAGGTGAATACCGTTTGAATTTTGTCATAATAAGCCGAGCCAGCTTCGGCCGCGTCTTAAACCGTTCTTGCCGAAATAGCTTTAGAGTATCTTTCAGTTGTCGAAAGGTTATTTTCGTAAAAGAATGGACAAGTTTGTAAAGTGTCAAAATAATCCTCCCCGGCCTCAAAATTCATGTGAAGTTTGACAGGGGCCACATTTGCAAAAATAACCGTTTGGTTGCATTTGTCAAACGGAGAAAGGGAGCTGGTCTTTTGTTTTGAGTTGGTAATATTTTTAGAGTATGCGGGTTATTTGATTTTTGAGACCGTTTGTTGTCTTTTGTCAAAATTTGTTGGTATTGTCAGTTTTTAAACTTTTGTAATCAAGTTTGTTTTATTATGAAAATTGAAAAAAAAAATTTAATTGTTGTTACCTTTCATATTGGTCCGAACTACGCAAGGTCTGATTCATGCGGGGACATGATACGTAGGCAATCTCCATAAGATTCGACCACCACTAAAAAAAAATAATAATAATAATAATAAAAAGAATAAATAAATAAAGGAAAGTGTGGGAAATTTTCGGAGGGGCACAATTGTATCTCTGATATATGATTGTCTGTCAAATGCCCTAACACTAACGTTGATGGCTTCCCTTTGCTGTGTTCATATATAGAAAAGTGGTTGGTTGTGGTAGCTCTTCCCGGCAAAGCAAAATCAAAGAACAATGGCTCAGAACTGCAGAACCGAGTGGGTCGGTATCGATGACCGACAACAATTGGTCGAACGGAATAACAGGTTGGTAGAGGAAGTGAAAATGCTGAGACAACATGTGACAGATATGTATCAGGCATGGATAACTGGAAAAGCACCACCCCTTCCACCGCCAAGCCTCTTGAACTCGGTCATTTCCCAAGCACCCAACACCATAATGGAAGATCCCCCATACTCTCCATCCCAACCCACTTATGGCAGCTTTCCCAGCTACCCGAGTAGCTCCATCACTCCTCAATGCTTCTCCGCTCCCCAACACCACTTCTTTCCCCGCCATACTTCACTTTCCAGGCACCCGGCTCCACAAAATGCCTACCCACCTACACAAGCCTACCAAAAGCCACCTGGATCAGGTTTCCGGCCCTGTCAACATGCAAGAATGAAGAGGCTGCTGAAACGAGGAAAGGCTCTCACCCCCATCGGGGTATCTTATGTCAGTCTGTTTGAAAGGCTAAGGCATGCTGGCTCGATTGAACCACTCCCCGCATGTACTCCAAATCCACTTGCAAGGAGCTTTGATCCGGCAGCGCGATGCGCCTACCACTCCAATGTCATAGGGCACAACATTGAGAGCTGTCATAGTTGGAGAAGGGAAGTAGAGAAAATGATCCGAGAAGGGCGGGTTGTGATTAATAACAGTGACATGGAGCACTCGAACCCCCTCGAGAACTTGCCGACGGAGGTTGATGAGATTGAAGCTGGTAATGGTCTCGGCAGTATTGATGCAAAGCTCAGTGGCTAAAATGCCAATTTTGATAAAGTGGGAGGACGTTTCGTTCCTTGGTCAGCAAGAGAGAAGCTTGTGGTGGCTCATTTTGTTGTCATTTCTGTTGTTCGGATTATTAGGGTTATAAGTCGGATGTTGTCTTGTCCAGTTTGTTTTAGGATTTTGTTCTGGATTGTTTTGTTTGTTTTGTTATTTAAACCATTTCACCGGTAGTCTAATACAAAATCCGGTCTTTTATTATTTCCAGTCATCTTTTTGTTTAGTCCTTTTATCATTTTTGTTCAATGCCGATTCTAGGGACATGACATGCGCACCCAGTTTGGGCCTAGTCTTAAAAGTTAATCATAAAACCCTGAGAAGGTGATCAAAGCATTTAAAGGAAATAAGAACGGTTTGAGATTATTTGGAGCCCGAGTCATGTGGAACTGGGGCAAACACAAAGAAAACCGTTAAATAAAGATTCGCCTAAATTGGCATGAGGGTCGTTCATAATAAAAGAGAATGAGAGTGTCGCCCAACGGTGCTTTAGAAGTGACAAATGAACAAACATATGTTTAACATAATTGTCAAGCCCAGCACCGTCGGAAGAGACTATAAATCTATTGTTTGTTGTGTTGTTTGCACTTGGCATGTTTTGAAGACTGGAATGACGAAGGCATTTTGTTCTGCTACCCAAACACTTTATCCTTCGTTAACCCCTTTTGAGCCTTATTTATTTTCCTTTCATACCCCTCGTTCGGAATTAGTAGCAACGAATAGAATACGCAAGCGCGGCAGGTAAACAAAAGAAAAAAAGAGAAAGAAAAGAAAACAACAAAACGAAAAAAAAATGGTAAACAAAAAAAAAAGTCAAATGAAAAAGAGGAATTGGGAACTACGTTTGACCTGATTCCTCAAAGAGGATACGTAGGCGCTTCACGGCTCGGTCATAGTTTTGAAAAAAATATAAATCAATCAAGTAAAATATCCCCAAGCAAGAAACTGGGGCAAAAGTTGCGTTTGTGGTAAATAAATCTAGTTCCGGAATTTGTAACTAATAACCCAAAATTAATGCATTTTTGAGCCTTTAATACCCTTTTTTTTCTAGCCCTATCCAAAACCCACATTACGGTCCAAAGAAAGACCTTCTGACCAGTCTTCAAAAGATGCCAAGTCAGACAAATGAGAGTCTTACCGGCGAACATAACATTATGTTCCACAGCAGAAAGGACTCTAATCTCCAACAGAAAGAGTCATACCGGCAACACTCCAAATCCCCAGCTGGAAAGTGATACAAATGAGAGAGTCTTATCGGTGAAAACCTTCACAGGCACCATAAGGCGATGAAAGCTGAGAGAAGAACAAAAAATGAGAGAGACTTGATAGTGAAAACCCTTCGGGCACTACAAGTCGAATAAGATTAAGAATCCAATGGGGAATCGCCAATTGAAGATCTTGAAAGATGATTGACGGTAGAGGATAGGCCACATACGCATGTCATGGCCATTAGAGTCGGTATCTGCGTTTGATAGGTTTTTATTTATAGTTTCTTTTGTAAAAGAGTCATCATTTCCTTTGTCTTTTGTTTTGTATCTTTTATCTTTCTCCTTTCATAAAAAATTTTCCCCAATAGAGTCTGTCCGGTCAGAACAAGTATGAAATGACTTCAAAATATGTCATCAGCTTCCCAATTATACAAAATGAGATCTGACTAGTGCATCCAAATGGTGTAGTCAGCGAGGAACAAGCGCGAGGCCAGTGTCAAGAAAATATCCCCAGCAAAAGGGAATTGACAAAAGGATTGACGAGTGTCAAAAGGGATATCCTTGCCAAAACCAAAGTTATAAACCTCAAGGCCAAAGCCCGTGGGCAAATCAAGGAGAGCAATGAGCATGATTTGGGAAATTCATACTAGGACTAAAAGGTCGGGGAAATGCCAGCTTCCGAGCTATGTCACAAAAGAAGACGGATATCCCCAGCAGGAAGGGATTATCCCCAGCACATAATATCATCCCCAACAAGCTGTGGAACGCAGAGCAAGGAAGGAGAAAGGGAAAAGCCATCCCAGTAGGGGTATCACAACCAACCACCATGTTTTAAACTAACAAATTTTGTTTGATTTGAAACAGGTAAAGGAAATGGCATTGATGCCAGAAATGCATGCCGCAAGGGATATTATCAAACTGGGGCAGAAAATTTTCCTTCCGCTTAGAAAATTTTCTGGAAGTCAGGTACCCATGCGGGAAAGAATAAAGATAACGCCAGTCTCAAGGGAAGTGGTCTTAGAACCAGTGTTGCCCCCAACATAATAAGTTCTATGGAGGAAGTTGTTCCCCAGCAAAGGGATGAAACTTGAGCTCAGTGAAGCACTAGTTCTGAAAGAATCAGAATCCCCCAACAGTGTTATCCTCGACAGCGTTATCCCCAGCTGATAACATTTTACCCCCCAACAGGTAAGTAAATAATTCCCCAATAGTGTTATCCCCAGCAAGTATTCGAGGTAAGACATTTTCAAGTCTTAAGGATATTTTGGGTTCATCCGCCCTCAAATAGGATATTTTGGGTTCATCCGCCCTCGAATAGGATATTTTGGGTTCATCCGCCCTCGAATAGGATATTTTGGGTTCATCCGCCCTCGAATAGGATATTTTGGGTTCATCCGCCCTCGAATAGGATATTTTGGATTCATCCGCCCTCGAATAGGATATTTTGGGTTCATCCGCCCTCGAATAGGATATTTTGGGTTCATCCGCCCTCGAATAGGATATTTTGGGTTCATCCGCCCTCGAATAGGATATTTTGGGTTTATCCGCCCTCGAATAGGATATTTTGGGTTCATCCGCCCTCGAATAGGATATTTTGGGTTCATCCGCCCTCGAATAGGATATTGTGGGTTCATCCGCCCTCGAATAGGATATTTTGGGTTCATCCGCCCTCAAAATAGGATATTTTGGGTTCATCCGCCCTCGAATAGGATATTTTGGGTTCATCCGCCCTCGAATAGGATATTTTGGGTTCATCCGCCCTCGAATAGGATATTTTGGGTTCATCCGCCCTCGAATAGGATATTTTGGGTTCATCCGCCCTCGAATAGGATTTTATTTTCAAAGTTGTTGTTGAAGCCAGGCGCCCACCTGAATAACGAGAGGAATACTTTTCTTGTCTGTCCATTGCATATTTTAGGCGCCCACCTGTATAACAAGGGAATACATTCCACGCCTTTGCCAATAGGAGACGCACTTCCTAAGTCTAGTTCTGCCAATAGGAGACGCACTTCCTAAGTTAGTTTCACCCATAGGAGACGCATTTCCTCCTAAGTTTAGTTTTACCCATAGGAGACGCATTTCCTCCTAAGTTTAGTTTACCCATAGGAGACGCATTTCCTCCTAAGTTTAGTTTACCCATAGGAGACGCATTTCCTCCTAAATTTACTTTTACCCATAGGAGACGCATTTCCTCCTAAGTTTAGTTTACCCATAGGAGACGCATTTCCTCCTAAGTTTACTTTTACCCATAGGAGACGCATTTCCTCCTAAGTTAGCATTGAAGTTGGGAGCCCGCCCATATAACAGAGGCATACATTTCTGTCCTTTTACTTTCTGTTCTAGGTCGCCCACCAGTAAAATGCGGGAATACTTTCTGTTCTAGGTCGCCCACCAGTAAAATGCGGGAATACATTTCATGTTCTAGGTCGCCCACCAGTAAAATGCGGGAATACATTTCAGTTCTAGGTCGCCCACCAGTAAAATGCGGGAATACTTTATGTTCTAGGTCGCCCATCAGTAAAATGCGGGAATACTTTCTGTTCTAGGTCGCCCACCAGTAAAATGCGGGAATACTTTCTGTTCTAGGTCGCCCACCAGTAAAATGCGGGAATACATTTCATGTTCTAGGTCGCCCACCAGTAAAATGCGGGAATACATTTTCAGTTCTAGGTCGCCCACCAGTAAAATGCGGGAATACATTTCAGTTCTAGGTCGCCCACCAGTAAAATGCGGGAATACTTTCTGTTCTAGGTCGCCCACCAGTAAAATGCGGGAATACATTTCAGTTCTAGGTCGCCCACCAGTAAAATGCGGGAATACTTTCTGTTCTAGGTCGCCCACCAGTAAAATGCGGGAATACATTTCAGTTCTAGGTCGCCCACCAGTAAAATGCGGGAATACATTCATGTTCTAGGTCGCCCACCAGTAAAATGCGGGAATACTTTCAGCTCTAGGTCGCCCACCAGTATAATGCGGGCATACATTTCATAATTTTGCATTGAAGCAACTTTTTAGTCTTGTATTACAGATTTTGGAATCAGTAACCCCACCAGAAGGCGGAAGGTTACAACAGGAATCCCCAGCAGTAAACAATAAAATCCCCAGCACCGGGAAGCAGAAGGTTGCAACAAGAGGTCCCATCATAAACTCAAGTGCATGTGTCAAAAGGAAGAAAAACATCGGAAGAAAAGCACCGGAGGAAACACAAGCCGACAAGAAAGCAAGGCAACAAGAACAAATTTTAGTCTAGCCTAGCTTCTTGTTTTCTTTTAAGCACGGTGTAACAAGGAGATCGGTAAGCAGTGATAACAGCATGCAACAGCAGTAACATCGCAGTCCCACGGTAGTCCCAGCTACCAAAAACTTCCCGAACTACATTGACCTGATTCCTGTTTAGCCCAGGATATGTAGGAAACCTTTGAAGCAAAGGTTCGGTCAAATCTTTTTCAAAAAATGCTTCAACGGAGTACTCGGATGGGCAAAAAATCGCTCGCTTTATCTTTGCACGAAAACCCTTCGTGTCTCCGGGCAAAGAGGGGCAGCTGTAAGCACGTGATTTTTGCCCTATATGAGAATTACTCCCAAAAAATTCAAAAATAAAATGATTTTTCTTTGGTGTGCAATTTTGTGATATTTTGTGATATTTTGAATAATTATTTGTATTTGTCTGTGCGTGTTTATTTGCTAAATTAATAAAAAATACAAAAATATGTCGCATTTTGCATGTAGGATTTAATTCTACAATTGTTAGTAATTAAATTTGTTTTACAAAAATTAAAAATTACAAAAAATAGGCATCGTTTGCATTTTTAGCATTTAATGTCCAAATATACAATTTTATGCTTAATTAATACTTAATTGTGCGTTAATTGTTATTGGGAGTTAATTTGCGCTTTTATAACTTAATTTAGTTCTTAATAATAGTTTAAGTATTTTTATAATTTAGTTTTAGAGAAATAAAAGAAGAAAAGAGAGCGAAAATATAAAGAAAGTCGGAATTGGGCCTCTTCTTCGATTTCAAGCCATAGGCCCAAAAAATGGCCCAATCTTCCCTACGACCCAGTCCATTTCGAACTGGGTCGCCCCTGTCCATTAACCCAAATACCCAACACCCTTCTTCATTTTTCAAAACACAAAACAAAAACAAAACCAAAAAGAAAAGAAGAAGAAGAAAACCCTAAGAAATCCATCCGCCCCCTCCTATCTTCTTCTTCTTCCTCAAGCTTCCCCAAGCTCCTCCCATGGCAGACCTTCCCCCCTCACACCCCTGCCCCCCTCACGTCAACACACACACAACACAACCACTCTCACCCCCACGACATCCCCTCGCTGCCATGGCTGCGTTTTTCAAGTTCGTCGAGCAACTTCTACGCCACCATTGTTGCCCGTAGTTGCTTCTCCTCCTGCTGTTGCGTTTTCTTCTTCTCCAACACTGCTGCTGCTGCGTTTTTCATCCTTCATGTTGCTGCTGTGTCGTCCAAACAAACCACCACAACTGCTGCCCGCCGCGTCCAGCCATGGACGAGCTTCATCGAGCTCGAACTCGAGCTCCCATGGCTGCCGTTGCATCTTCTCCGACACTGCTGCTGCTACTGTTTCGTGCTGCTGCTCCAGCAGTGTTGCTGCTGCTGCCTTCTGCTTGTGGCGGGCTGCCATTCTTCGTTTTAAACGATGCCAAACGACCACCTTCTTTGGTCGTCCGTTCGTAGTCGTCTTCGACGTCAAGTTATCTTGGTGCGAGATTCGTTCTCGGACAGATTTGTTTACAATCAAAGTTCGTCGTTGATTCATCTCCGGTTAGTTGTTTTTGAGTTTTATTTTTGTCCATATTTTTGTTTGATATTTTCCGGATCCAAAATCGTTAAAGAATTCAATTCTTGTTTTGTTCGTTGTTCATCGTTGAAATTATTTTTCTAGTTTGTTCATGTTCATGTGCTTTGTTAAAATTAATTTTCAGATTTCAAAATAGAAGTTTAATTAGTTGTTTTCATATTCATTTCATGTTTGTATTATTGTTTAAGTGAATATTTGTTAGTTTGTTGTTTGTTAGATTCAAATTGAAATTTAATTAACTATTTCTTCAATTTATTTCATGTGTTTATGTATTGTTAGAAATTGTTAGTATTGTTAAGTTCAAGTTTAAGTTCATAATTGTTTCTTCGTCGATCTTGTTATTTGTTTAAAGAATTTAGTTGTGTTAAAGGAATATATTGATTTAATCGTTTAATCCGTCATGTTTGTTGTGTTAAAATAGATTCATTCATGTTCATGTTTGGATGATCTTGAATCCGAATTTTGTATAGTTTGATTTCTTGTTTACCATTTATGATTATTTCTTGAATTGTTCTCATAATCTTGTTTAAAGTTTAATATAAGAATTGTTTGTTGTAATGTTGTTAGAGTTGATTTTAAGTTCAATATTATTGAATTTAGGAATCTAAATATACTTGTTTGATTGTTGTTGTTGTTTAAATCCGAAAAATAGGTTTGTTGTTGCTAAAAATATTGTTCAATCAAATTTTAGTTGTTCTTGGTTGTTCAATTTGTGTTCATGTGATTTGTTGTTGAAATGTTGTTAAAATCATGTTCATGTGATATTGTTGTTATGATGTTCATCCGTGTTCATATTGTTGTTTGAACATTGTTAGAAATTGATCATATTGTCTATATTTTGGTTAAGTTTGATTAATTGATGTGTTATAGCTGATGGGTAGTTTGGTAAATTTGTAATACGTTCAGGGGTAGTTTGGTAATTTCAGTAAGGTCGGAAGGGGTAGTTTAGGAATTGTACATTTTGTAATTGTTTATTTGAAGCATGGGGGACAAAATGAAATGGGGTGGGTTGTGATATGATTATTTAATATAAAGGGGGGACAAGATTTAATTTAAAGGGGAATCTTGCATTATTTTAAATGAAGCATGGGGGACAAAATGAAATGGGGTGGTGTGATATGTTTATTTAATGTAATGGGGATGAGTGGAAAGATAATGGGTTGGGTAGAGAAAAGTATGGATTTTAATTAATTGAAAGGTTTATGGGATGGGTTATATATGTGAGGTCTTGAAATCAAAAAATATAGACAGAGAGATAGAGAAAAAATACACAAATACGAGAGAGAGAAACAAATCTGAAAATAAGAGAGAGAAAGGGCTGAACATTTAAGAGATAGAAAATTCCGAAAAATATTTAAGCTTTCAAATAAAAAAAAACTAAAAAAAATATTCTGCTTTCTTTTATTGTTTGAAATCAGAATTAATTGTTGTTTCATAAAAGCTGCAGCTTTTGTTTTTTTTTGGATCACTACTCCACCGGTCTGTTACTGGGTTGTTACTGTTGCTGGGCTATTGTTGCTGTGTTGTACTGATTTTACTACTGTTGCTGATTCTCATATTCATTTTCTTTTGCTTCCAATATCAGGTACACAACTGAAAAGCTGTTTATTGTAATCCGAAATATGAAGCGTGAATACATATGAAGAATGAAAATTTGAAGTTTTAATTTCGTTTTTTATTTCTTTGTTCCTTTTGTTGATTGTATTTAAGCTATTTCATGAATTACTAAATAATAACTGGAATAAGAAAATAATATCATAAGTTAGTCTGTAATAAATCAGTTCGGCAAAATAGGTTAATTCACTAGTTATGAAGGCTTCAAGATTATAGGTTGATCATGAACAAGTAGCTAAATTTAGCTAAGACACGAATTTAAATTAAACATCGTAAATTAGGCATTAAGGCATGACTTGAGCTTAAGCAAGATTAAGAGAACGTTTAAGTCTAATAAACTTTCTAATAAGCTTTAGTAATTATGGTTAAATCTAGTTTCAAATGATTGTGAATAATTAATCTCAATAATTTTTTTTTAAAAAAATAACAATGCTGAGTTTTAATCTAGCTATATTTGTTTATTTTGAATATTAGTTGTTGAATTTTTATTTTATTTATAATTTCGAAATTAAGAGTGAAATTCCTTTTTCATCAATATTTGTATTAATCAAGCAATTAGCATGTCATGTCTTCTTAAAATAATAAAAGCTAGTAATAAATTAGGATTTTCTTTCTTTATTTTAGAGACTCATTTTTATAGAAAAATGTAGTCGTTTTAAGATTTGTCCAAATAAATGAGATGAGCCTCGCTTAATGAAATGTATAGATTGCGGGGCCCTCAATAAATGTACATTTAATCGCTTAGAATTAGGGAGGAGCCGTTTTAGCAAATTTCACGGCCCTACCCAAAATAATGATACGCTAGACTCTTTAGGCGCGATTTAATTAATTTTACCTTCTTAAACTCGGATGCGCATTTCATGCGACCCAAATCTAAATCCTAAAACATTGAATAAAAATGTGTTCCGGATTGCGGGTGCATTTCATGTGACGTAATCCAAAGACATGTTTTAAACGATGTTCACAATTTTTTTTTTTTAAAAAATAATAATAATAAAGTGGTAAAGAGTTAAAATTGGCACATCGGTTCATAATTGTATTAAAATCAGATAAATAAGCCAAATATGACAATTGAGCGACCGTGCTAGAACCACGGAACTCGGGAATGCCTAACACCTTCTCCCGGGTTAACAGAATTCCTTATCCGGATTTCTGGTTCGCGGACTGTAATATGGAGTCATTCTTTTCCTCGATTCGGGATTAAACTGGTGACTTGGGACACCCTAAATCTCCCAAGTGGCGACTCTGAAATAAATAAACAAATCCCGTTTCGACTGTCCTTTAATTGGAAAAAACTCCTTGTACCCTCGCGGGGGCGGAAAAAGGAGGTGTGACAGCCTCAATTTTACCTTTTTTTTTTATTTTTTGTATTTTTAATTTTCTATTTTTTTTATTTTTCTGCACCACCCATCAAACCTACAACCCCCCATTCCCGCGCAAACCCCCTCAAAATTTTTTTTAACTTTTTTGTTTGTATTTTCAATTTTTTTTTGTTTTTCTGTACCACCCAATCACCCTCCCCTACCCCTACCCCCTACCCCCTCCACTTGCTCCCTCATTTTCTTTTTACTTTTTTCTTTGTGTTGTCAATTTTCTATTTTTTTTGTTTTTCTACAAATCCCTTTCATTTTTAACCCCCTACCCCCCTCCCGCGCTGACCCCCTCAAATTTTTTTTTTGCACCACCCACCGACCTACCCCCTACCACCCCTCCACCCCCGGCAAAATATTTTTCAACTTAAGTTAAAAGGCTTTTTTATGCAAGATGAGCATGGTTCTAAAACATTGGTCAAGTTGGGCGGGTTGGGCTATGACCTATTACTTAGCTTATTTTGACTCAACCCATCTTAGCCCAAGTACACTTTAGGCTGAATTGGGTAACGGCCCATTTATTAATCTAACCCATCTTGACCCGCCAAATTTAGCTCAACCCGCTCATTTGCTACTCCTACCATATGCTCTTAAGTTCTTCTCTCCACATGTGGCAGTCTTTGCGAGATACGTGGGTGAATCAGACGAAGAAGAGTACGTTGGTCATTGGTGTCCATTTATGGTAAATGCTAAAATTAAGTATTGTTTCATCCGTTCCAATTTATGTTAATCTATTTGACTGGACACATAGTTTAAGAAAAAATGAAGACTTTTTGAATTTGTAGTCCTAAACAAGTCAAAAAAGATTTTAGAATATTTGTGTGGTTATAAAAACTTTTCATTAAGGGTAGAATTGTAAGTTTAAGCTAAATTATTTCTAAATTTAAAAAAGAATCATTCTTTTTAGAACGAACAAAAAAAACTGGTTCACGTAAACCAAAACACAAAAGTAAATGAATGGCACAAACGACGAGGAGGACGATCACTCGAAAAGGAATCCTGGTTGTTGACTGAAGAATCCTAAAGATTATGATTGAAGTTACAAAAAGGAATTGGAAGGTGCAAGTGTAAGTTCGTTTCTTGAATTTAGTGTAGTCTAATTGCTCCATGCTCATCGCACGCCCTCCCAGTCCTCGCGAGTTACACAATCACATAATTAGTAATTCATCCGGTTCACAAATATTTTATCTTTTTATTTTGATTCAAAATGAGTATTCATTAATATAATTAAAAAGAAATTAATTTTATCTTTTTATATTTAAATGTGTCAAGATAATAATTAATTAAAATTAATTTATTAATTAATTAAAGTTAATTTTAGTGAATACATTTTTTTTCTAAAAATTCATATTTCTTTAATAAGTGTACTTAGACAAGTGAGGCTTGCTCAGTTGGTAAAAACACCTTCACCTACGACCGTTAGGTCCTTGGTTCGAGTCACCATGGAGGGGAAGTGTGGAAACACTATAGATCCTCCTGATTTGGGAGGGGTTTAGAAAAAGGAAAAAAAAGTGTACTTAAAGTAAAATGGTCACTTATTAGGAACCGAAGGGAGTAATGAGTTAAGCAATCACATAATTAGTAAAACTCAGTCAATTTGGTGAACAAATAGCATGTTACTATATATATATATATATATATATATATAATATTTAGAAACAACAATTGGGGTGTACGAACCGGGGACAAATAGGGGTACTTTACTAATTATTAGTTTATTTAGGGATAAATTGGTAACTAAGTCAAAGGAAAGCATGCGTACTACATTGTCTAAACACATGTACTGTAATTTTACTGTGTAAAAGTTCTATTATCTCTCACCTACCTTACATGACTCCTCCATTTTTCCTCCAATTTCTTCCCATCGTACATTAATTCAGTCTAGAAATTTCTATTGCCTTTGATTTTTATTCGATTTTGTACAAATTTTTCCAGCAGTGCTTCAAATGGCTGGATTCTCTAAGATCGATGTCTCGACGTTTAGAAATCGGAGAGAGGTGCAGTTCCATGTTGTTTTAGAGATTGAAAAACGTTCGTCGTTTTACTACTAATTTCTTAAAAAGTTACCAGATTTTCTTATAACTATTATAGAAATTCCTATGGCTTTGACTCTCCTTTTAACCGATTCTGCACATGCACCTAAAGAAGATGGACAAGAGAGAAAGTAAGTCTCCATCTTAAACAATTATTTTATTCTTTCTCTTACCCATCTTATGCATTTGTTTTGTTTGCCCCTCCTTTTGGTCTTAGATTTTGGTTTTATTTCAAAATTTCAAAATTTTAGTTAGGTTTTCCTAGTTATTCTTTAATTTTACTTAGTTTATATCTATTATTTCTTGATGGACATGTAAACATATGATTCTATTATTTTCAATATTAATCTACAATTGTCATACTACCTCTGGAATTCTCCTTGTTACTAATATTTAGAAACGACAGTTGGAGATGGACGAACATATGGGATTTGGAGGTGGACGAACAGGGGAAAACTTGTGATTTCAAATTCTTTTTTGGGGTAAATTTGCAACTAAAATTACTTCTATGTAATACATGTATGTATAATTTTTTCTCTCCTTATCGATAGATTCTAGAATCCACTCCAGAGCTCTACTCCCTCTGCATGCTGTTTCCTTTGTTGCTCTGCTTCTGGCCATCGCTATGGGTCAATTTTTCAAAATTCTTTGGGTCGAGTTTGTCTTTCGTATTTTTATATTTTTGAATTGCGGTAAGTTTTTTTCTTCTTTTATTCTTTATTTATTGCACACTACCTATTTCCCATTATTGGTTGGAACATATGCATTTGTATACCCCTTTGTATTTTTTTGTTTTTTTGACTTTCTTCAATTTATTAAGAAAATAGTTTTTTTAATGCATGTTGATTTATTTTATTTTTCCATGTTTCCTGCTTGTGTTACTTTTTGTGTTTCTATGCATGTCTTTTACAGTTTAATTTTCGGAGCTTCTAACAGTCCTTGAACTTTTCTGGGTGGGCATGATTAGCTCTTTTTCAGGTCAACAACTTATATTATGTTACTTTTGGTAAGTTTAGCTGTGAATTATGCAATTCAATTTTTGTAATAACCTAAAGTATCAAAATTGTTGTTGGGAGATTGGATCTATTCATTTGCTCTATATTTGACTTTTAAATTGTTCTTCTCCGACTTTACTACTTTTATATAAATTTCTTTCTTGACGATATCTGTACATATGAAAACTTTTACTTTCATAATGTTCTTTATCTGTACATGTTGTGTTTTATGATCAGTGACAGCTTCCATCAATATGACTTCTTGCTTTCCTTTTACTTTATTTTTTCAGTTATTTGATCTTTTCATTGTTTACATACACATGATGGATTTAAACTACAACCTATACAGGAAGCAAGGAACTTCTATAATTTACCTTTTCAAGCTATACACAAAAAGTTATGCCATAAAACACCATCTCACATCATCTTAGCAGAAAACTTTCATACTTTTCACAGTAAGGAACAACAAGAAGTAACTCAGCAAAGCATATAGATCCGACACTGAAAGGAAGCGCCGAAAATAGTAAGGAAACTCACCCCAAGAGAGATGACATTTTGAAGCTGTGATGGAGAAAGGTAATTCCAGAGAGAGCAGCGAAAGGGAGAGAATTAGAACAACAAAGAAATTTCTGAACTTCAAGAGCAATTAGAAACAACAGTTGGGGTGTAAGAACCGGGGACGAAGAGGGGTACTTTAGTAATTATGAGTTTATTTAGGGATAAATTGGTAACTAAGTTAAAGGAAAGCACGCGTACTACATTGTCTAAACACGTGTACCGCAATTTTACTGTGTACAAGTTCTATTCTCTCCCACCTACCTTGCATGACTCCATTTTTCCTCCAATTTCTTCCCATCGTACATTAATGCAGTCTAGAAATTTCTATTGCCTTTGATTTTTATTCGATTTTGTACAAATTTTTCCAGCAGTGCTTCAAATGACTGGATTCTCTAAGATCGATGTCTCGACGTTTAGAAATCTGAGAGAGGCGCAGTTCCATGTTGTTTTAGAGATTGAAAAATGTTCTATCATTTTACTATTTATTTTTTAAAAAGTTACCAGATTTTCTTATAACCATTATAGAAATTCCTATGGCTTTAACTCTCCTTTTAACCGATTCTGCACATGCACCTAAAGAAGATAGGCAAGAGAGAAAGTAAGTCTCCATCTTAAACAATTATTTTACTCTTTCTCTTACCCATCTTATGCATTTGTTTTGTTTGCCCCTCCTTTTGGCCTTAGATTTTGGTTTCATTTCAAAATTTCAATATTTTGGTTAGGTTTTCCTGGTTATTCTTTAATTTTACTTAGTTTATATCTGTTATTTCTTGATGGGCATGTAAACATATGATTCTATTTTTTTCAATATTGATCTATAATTGTCATACTACCTCTGAAATTCTCCTTGTTACTAATATTTAGAAACGACAGTTGGAGGTGGACGAACATATGGGATTTGGAGGTGGACGAACATATGGGATTTGCAGGTGGACGAACAGGGGAAAACTTGTGATTTCAAATTCTTTTTTGGGGTGAATTTGCAACTAAAATTACTTCTATGCAATACATATATGTATACGTTTTTCTCTCCTTATCGATAGATTGTAGAATCCACTCCAGAGCTCTACTCTCTCTGCATTTTGTTTCCTTTGCTGCTCTGCTTCTGGCCATCACTATGGGTCATATTTTTCAGAATTCTCTGGGTCGAGTTTGTCTTTCGTATTTTTGTATTCTTTATTTTTGAATTGCGCACTACCTATTTTCCCTTTATTGGTTGGAATATATGCATTTGTATACCTCTTTGTTTTTTTTTTGTTTTTTTGACTTTCTTCAATTTATTAAGAAAATAGTTTTTAATGCATGTTGATTTATTTTATTTTTCCATGTTTCCTGCTTGTATTACTTTTTGTGTTTCTAATATTTTTTATGCATGTCTTTTACAGTTTAATTTTCGGAGGTTCCAACAGTCCTTGAACTTTTCTGGGTGGGCATGATTAGCTCTTTTTCAGGTCAACAACTTATATTATGTTACTTTTGGTAAGTTTAGCTGTGAGTTATGCAATTCAATTTTTGTAATAACCTAAACTATCAAAATTATTGTTGGGAGATTGGATCTATTCATTTGCTCTATATTTGACTTTTAAATTGTTCTTCTCCGACTTCACTACTTTCATATAAATTTCTTTCTTGACGATATCAGTATATATGAAAACTTTTACTTTCATAATGTTTTTTATCTGTACATATTGTGTTTTATGATCAGTGATAGCTTCCATCAATATGACTTCTTGCTTTCCTTTTACTTTATTTTTCCAGTTATTTGATCTTTTCATTGTTTACTTAACATGATGGATTTAAACTACAACCTATACAGGAATCAAGGAACTTCTATAATTTACCTTTTTCAACCTATACAGCAAAGAGTTATGCCATAAAACACCATCTCACATCATCTTAGCAGAAAACTTTCATACTTTTCACAGTAAGGAACAACAAGAAGTAACTAAGCAAAGCACATAGATCTGACACTGAAAGGAAGCGCCGAAGAAAGTAAGGAAACTCATCCCAAGAGAGATGATATTTTGAAGCTGTGATGGAGAAAGGTAATTCTAGAGAGAGCAGCGAAAGGGAGAGAATTAGAACAACGAAGGAATTTCTGAACTTCAAGACCAATTAGAAACAACAGTTGGGGTGTACGAACCTGGGATGAATAGGGGTACTTTAGTAATTATTAGTTTATTTTAGGGATAAATTGGTAAAAGTCAAAGGAAAGCACGCGTACTACATTGTCTAAACACGTGTACTGCAATTTTACTATGTAAAAGTTCTATTCTCTCCCACCAACCTTACATGACTCCTCCATTTTTCCTCCAATTTCTTCCCATCGTACATTAATGCACTCTAGAAATTTCTATTGCCTTTGATTTTTATTCAATTTTGTACAAATTTTTCCAGCAGTGCTTCAAATGGCTAGATTCTCTAAGATCGATGTCTCGACGTTTAGAAATCTGAGAGAGGCGCAGTTCCATGTTGTTTTAGAGATTGAAAAATGTTCGTCGCTTTGCTACTAATTTCTTAAAAAGTTACCAGATTTTCTTATAACTATTATAGAAATTCCTATGGCTTTGACTCTCCTTTTAACCGATTCTGCACATGCACTTAAAGAAGATGGCCAAGAGAGAAAGTAAGTCTCCATCTTAAACAATTATTTTACTCTTTCTCTTACCCATCTTATGCATTTGTTTTGTTTGCCCCTCCTTTTGGCCTTAGATTTTTGTTTCATTTCAAAATTTCAATATTTTGGTTAGATTTTTCCGGTTATTCTTTAATTTTACTTAGTTTATATCTGTTATTTCTTGATGGACATGTAAACATATGATTCTATTTTTTTCAATATTGATTTACAATTGTCATACTACCTCTGGAATTCTTCTTGTTACTAATATTTAGAAATGACAGTTGGAGGTAGACGAACATATAGGATTTGGAGGTGGACGAACAGGGGAAACATTGTGATTTCAAATTCTTTTTTTGGGTGAATTTGCAACTAAAATTACTTCTATGCAATACATGTATGCATACGTTTTTCTCTCCTTATCGATAGATTGTAGAATCCACTCCAGAGCTCTATTCTCTCTGCATTTTGTTTCATTTGCAGCTCTGCTTCTTGCCATCGCTATGGGTTATCTTATTCAGAATTCTCTGGGTCGAGTTAGTCTTTCGTGTTTTTGTGTTTTTAATTGCGGTAAGTTTTCTTCTTCTTTTATTCTTTATTTATCGCACACTACCTATTTCCCATTATTGGTTGGAATATATGCATTTGTATACCTCTTTGTGTTTTTTTTGTTTTTTTTGACTTTCTTCAATTTATTAAGAAAATAGTTTTTTTAATGCATGTTGATTTATTTTATTTTTCCATGTTTCCTGCTTGTGTTACTTTTTGTGTTTCTAATATTTTTTATGCATGTCTTTTACAGTTTAATTTTCGGAGCTTCCAATAGTCCTGGAACCTTTCTGGGTGGGCATGATTAGCTCTTTTTCAGGTCAACAAATTTTATTATGTTACTTTTGGTAAGTTTAGCTGTGAGTTATGCAATTCATGTTTTGTAATAACCTAAAGTATCAAAATTGTTGTTGGGAGATTGGATCTATTCATTTTCTCTAATTTGACTTTTAAATTTTTCTTCTCCGACTTTACTATTTTCATATAAATTTCTTTCTTGACGATATCTGTATATATGAAAACTTTTACTTTCATAATGTTCTTTATCTGTACATGTTGTGTTTTATGATTAGTGACAACTTCCATCAATATGACTTCTTGCTTTCCTTTTACTTTATTTTTCCAGTTATTTGATCTTTTCATTATTTACTTAACATGATGGATTTAAACTACAACCTATACAGGAAGCAAGGAACTTCTATAATTTACCTTTTTCAACCTATACAGCAAAGAGTTATGCCATAAAACACCATCTCACATCATTTTAGCAGAAAACTTTCATACTTTTCACACTAAGGAACTACAAGAAGTAACTCAGCAAAGAGTATAGATCCGACACTGAAAGGAAGCACCGAAGAAAGTAAGGAAACTCACCCCAAGAGAGATAACATTTTTGAAGTTGTGATGGAGAAAGGCAATTCCAGAGAGAGCAGCGAAAGGGAGAGAATTAGAACAACGAAGGAATTTCTGAACTTCAAGAGCAATTAGAAACAACAGTTGGGGTATACGAACCGGGGACAAATAGGGGTACTTTAGTAATTATGAGTTTATTTAGTGATAAATTGGTAACTAAGTCAAAGGAAAGCACGCGTACTACATTGTCTAAACACGTGTACTATAATTTTAATGTGTAAAAGTTTCATTCTCTCCCACCTACCTTACATGACTCCTCCATTTTTCCTCCAATTTCTTCCCATCGTACATTAATGCAGTCTAGAAATTTCTATTGCCTTTGATTTTTATTCGATTTTGTACAAATTTTTCCAGCAGTGCTTCAAATGGTTAGATTCTCTAAGATCGATGTCTCGAAGTTTAGAAATCTGAGAGAGGCGCAGTTCCATGTTGTTTTAGAGATTGAAAAATGTTCGTCGTTTTACTACTAATTTCTTAAAGTTACCAGATTTTCTTATAATTATTATAGAAATTCCTATGGCTTTGACTCTCCTTTTAACCGATTCTACACATGCACCTAAAGAAGATGGGCAAGAGAGAAAGTAAGTCTCCATCTTAAACAATTATTTTACTCTTTCTCTTACCCATCTTATGCATTTGTTTTGTTTGCCCCTCCTTTTGGCCTTAGATTTTGGTTTCATTTCAAAATTTCATTATTTTGGTTTGGTTTTTCTGGTTATTCTTTAATTTTACTTAGTTTATATCTGTTATTTCTTAATGGGCATGTAAACATATGGTTCTATTTTTTTCAATATTAATCTACAATTGTCATACTACCTCTGGAATTCTCCTTGTTACTAATATTTAGAAACGACAGTTGGAGGTGGACGAACATATGGGATTTGGAGGTGGACGAACAAGGGAAAACTTGTGATTTCAAATTCTTTTTTGGGTTGAATTTGCAACTAAAATTACTTCTTTGCAATACATGTGTATACATTTTTCTCTCCTTATCGATAGATTGTAGAATCCACTCCAGAGCACTACTCTCTCTGCATTTTGTTTCCTTTGCTGCTCTGCTTCTGGCCATCGCTATGGGTCATCTTTTTCAGAATTCTCTGGGTCGAGTTTGTCTTTTGTGTTTTTGTATTTTTGTATTCTTTATTTTTGAATTGCGCGCTACCTATTTCCCATTATTGGTTGGAATATATGCATTTGTATACCTCTTTGTGTTTTTTTGTTTTTTTTGACTTTCTTCGATTTATTAAGAAAATAGTTTTTTTAATGCATGTTGATTTATTTTATTTTTCCATGTTTCCTGCTTGTGTTACTTTTTGTGTTTCTAATATTTTTTATGTATGTCTTTTACAGTTTAATTTTCGGAGCTTCCAACATTCCTTGAACTTTTCTGGGTGGGCATGATTAGCTATTTTTCAGGTCAACAACTTATATTATGTTACTTTTGGTAAGTTTAGCTGTGAGTTATGCAATTCAATTTTTCTAATAACCTAAAGTATCAAAATTGTTGTTGGGGGATTGGATCTATTCATTTGCTCTATATTTGACTTTTAAATTGTTCTTCTCCGACTATACTACTTTCATATAAATTTCTTTCTTGACGATATCTGTATATATGAAATTTTTTACTTTCATAATGTTCTTTATCTGTACATGTTGTGTTTTATGATCAGTGACAGCTTCCATCAATATGACTTCTTGCTTTCCTTTTACTTTATTTTTCCAGTTATTTGATCTTTTCATTATTTACTTAACATGATAGATTTAAACTACAAAAACTGATGCAACTAAGACGCTCGATGTTATTCCTGCAACAACTGAACAATTTAACAATTTGATTGGTCAGTGAAATTGTAAAACAAGTGAAAAGGATACATCCCTTGAAAAGGATACACGCTATATGTCATATCGGATCTGGCAATGACCAAGAAATAAAAAATTCATGAGGGTTCTATTTAGTTAAATACAGTAGTAGATGAAAAAGGTGCATAAACTTCAGTTTTACTTTTTGTTGTAAGATTCTTATCTCCTAAAGAATTCTTCCCAAAGATTTGATTTTATGTTTGTGATTTCTTTTGAGGGAAACATAGTCAATTTCTGGTTCTGTGTTTTTTTTTTTTGCGTAATACTTTTGAAGTAGAGTTTTTTATTTGAATTGATAGAAAATATGTGTGGTTATACAAGTAATTAAGTCTAAGATAAATGGTTGGTTAAAGTATATTCGTATCTGTCCCTTTGAAGGATTTAGGAGAAATCATCATGGGAATTTTCTTTCTGTATCATTCTATATATCATCTGTACAGTGTATGCTCTTTATATACAAGTAAAATTGCCTGACAAGGCATCTTTCTATGCTAACAAACTCTAACAGAATTGTAAAATAAATAATTGCAAAAGAAAAATATTTACATGGTAAAATCCCTAATCTACCCTTAATGTTGTTTCTAAAATTCCACAACTGTGCAGCTTATGAGACGCATGATGGAGGACACACGTCTTAATCATAGCAATCTTTGAGAACCTTAGATGTTCTTTCTCTCAACTAGGTCATGTCTCCTTCTCCTTCTGTAATCGGAGACTCGTCGGAAATGGTAGAATGAAGATTTTGTCCGGCAACACCCCCCTTCAAGCTGGAAACCAGTGATCGGACTCCAAGCTTGACCAGAAAAGATCTATGCAAAGGACCAGCTAGTGCTTTTGTAAAAAGATTGGCGATTTGAGAAGAAGAAGGAACAAAAGACAAAGAGATCAATCCATCCAGAAGTTTTTCACGAACGAAGTGCCAATCAACCTCAATATGCTTGGTCCGTTCATGAAAGTATGTGGATGGCTTCTTGGTTATCGCAATGAAGAGGAACCAGCAAAGAGGGCACAACAGATAGGTCGTGCAACAATCGGACCACCCAAGTTATTTTAGCAGCTAATCGGCGCATTGAACGGTATTCAGCTTCTGGGGAAGAAAGAGCGACTACCTGCTGCTTCTTAGATTTCCAAGAAATGGGGTAACCACCAAGACTTAAGAAAAAACCACTCACTGAACGGCGTGTATTGGAGCAAGAAGCCCAGTCGGCATCGCAGAAAGCTAAGAGTTGAAATGAAGGTTCAGAAGACATGAATAAACCAAGACCTGGATCCCTGGAAATGTAACGCAAAACATGCAATGCTGCTTGGTAATGTCCAGTATAGGGAGATTGCATATGCTGACTGAGAGTTTGCACAGCAAAAGAAAGGTCTGGACGTGTGCTAGTTAAAAAATTCAGCTTGCCCAAAAGACGTCGGTAAACAGTCGGATCAGGGAGAGGTTCACCACAACTGAAAGAAAGCTTAATGGTAGGATCCAATGGAGAAGAAGCTGGTCGAACATTCAAGCAATCAAAATCTGTAAGTAACTCTAAAGCAAACTTTCTTTGTGTGACAATTAAACCTCCTGATTCCCTGATCAATTCTAAACCCAAGAAATAATATGCCAACCCCAAATCCTTTATTTTAAATTCCATGTCAAGAAACTGTTTGATCTCATTGATTTCTGCTTGATTATTACCAGTGATCAAGACATCATCCACGTAAACTGCAAGAATGGTTATCAAATCCCCAGATACTTTGAAGAAAAGAGAGTAGTCATTAAGGGAGGAAGTGAAACCTCTGGTTCCCAAAGCAGAAGACAAATGTGCATACCACTGACGAAAAGCCTGTTTGAGGTCGTACAATGATTTTCTAAGTCGACAAACATGAGAAGGAGATGGAGGAGATAGTCCAAGTGGGAACCTCATATATACTTCTTCATCTAATTCACCATGGAGGAAGGCGTTATTGACGTCAAGTTGAAACAAATCCCAATTTCTTTTCACAGCAATAGACAGAATGCAGCGGATTGTTGTCATTTTCACAACCGGAGAGAAGGTATCAGTATAGTCAATTCCTTCCCTTTGTGTGTCCCCTCGAATTACCAATCTCGCTTTCAGTCGCTCCAAAGTCCCATCAGATTTCAGCTTAACTTTGTAAACCCACTTGCAGGGTAATGCCTTCTTCCCTTCAGGCAGTTCGACAACATCCCAAGTATGATTAGACGCTAATGCCTCAAACTCCTTTACCATGGCATCTTGCCATCCAGGATGAGCAGCTGCTTGGTGATAGGTTTGAGGTTCATTAATGTGACATATAGAAGAAATGAGCCCCTAGTTCTCTTTAGTCAAGGCAGAGAAACAAAAAGAATGGAATGGAAGGAAAGGAGGATTAGGAGAAATAGAAGAAGCATTATTGCAGAGATAATCGGAGAGATACTTAGGGGCATTGTGAACTCTTGTGGATTTGCGCAGCTCAGGTCCATGTGATGAGGATAACACTGGTTCTAAAGAGTCTTGTGTACCTGCAGGTGGAGATGGGGGCCTTATAATTAGGAGTTTTATAAGGCCCCCAGGTGTCAATATGTATTAGATCAAAACAGTGGTTTGAGGTGATTTTACTAGGATAAAAAGGCAGTTTCGACTGTCTTGCCATAGGGCAAATTGTGCAAGGGCAGTCTTCTTAATCTGAAAAAGTAATAGGAATGTCTTTAATATGCTTCATAGCTGTAAAAGGTAAGTGTCCCAATCTTGAATGCCATAGTTTATCCATAACAGAAACATGGGAAATAGAAACAATTTTATTCATAATGTCATTTGATTGTCCTTGATAAATAGGATGGACAGACCCTGGATACAAAGACTTTGGACAAACTGACTCATACTTAGAAGAAGGCACTGGACTACAAGACTTGGACGCGACATTAAAAAGAGAAGAGATTGGTGCATGAGGCTTGATCGATCGAGATTCCAACTGGTGAGTGTTATCCTCCAGCACATAGAGCCCTGATGCAGCTTTACCAAAAATCTGATACCTCTTCTTTGAAGGGACCTGTATAGCACAACCAAACTTGTTAAAAAGAAGATCACAATTAAATTGGTAGCACAATTGGTAGACTGATAACAAATTGCGCCTGAAAGAAGGAACAAATAACACATGGTGTAGTTCAAATTTAGGAGTTAAGAATAGACTTCCTATATAATGTACTTTTACTTTAGAAGAATTGGGGAGGCTGACCAAAATTGGTGGTGACAGAACTGTTATATTGTGTAACAGGTGTTTTTGATATGTCATATATTGAGATGCTCCTGAATCTATGATCCAAGGAATGAGAGTGAGCGGAGAAAACAAAGAGGTAAAGAAGTGACAAGCAAAGTGTATACCAGCTAGATTAGCACTGGGTGAGGCAACAGGGTTTGAAGTGGATCCTCCATTCTGCACAGATTGAAACATGCTAATCAACCGCTCGACCTGCTCTTTAGAAAATCCATGAGACTGAACAAGAGAGGAAACAACATTTCCTGAAATTCCTATAGTGAGTTCAGGTGTACAACTGGCTGAATTTGCATTAGGAGTAGCATATGCACCCTATTTCTGCCTGTTAAACTTAAAATGTGGTGGGTATTCTATTAACTTATAGCAACCTTCCTTGACATGCCCAGATTTTTTGCAGTAGTTGCAGAAGAGATCACTCCTTTTTACATCAGCACCTGAGTTTGGAATACCAACTTTGGCTCCTCCATGATGTTTCTGAGGAGCCCATTTTTGCCCAGAAACCATAAAAGCAGAAGACTCAACGGAAAAGGAAGTACCAGAATGAATTTCTCTTTGTGACTCATCATGTAATACAATGGAATAGGCTTGAGCAGTAGAAGGTAAGGGTTTCATCATTAGAATGTTACCTCTCACTCCATTGTAGGCTTCATTCAGTCCCATCAGAAATTGAATCAATTTTTGGTCTTCATTCACCTTATGGTTGTGAGTTTTAGCACCACACTTACAATCACGGCTACAAATCATAAAAGTATTAAGCACCTTCATTTGATCCCAAATCCTTTTGAGCTTGTTAAAATAGTTGGCAACATCAGAAGTTCCCTGACTGATTGTATTTAACTCTCTCTGCAGCTGAAACAATTTTGTTCCATCGGCTTGTCCATACCTTTGCTCCAGCTCTTGCCAGAGTTCCTCAGCAGTTTGAGATTAGATGACACTTTCTGCAATTTCCTTGCTAACAGAGTTGAGCAACCAAGAAAGTACCATGTCGTTGTATCTCTTCCATTGAGTGAGTAGAGCAGACTGAGAAGAGGGTGGAGGATAGGCTCCAGTGATGAAACCGAGCTTGTTTTTGGCTGACAAAGCAATCAAGACGCCCCTCTTCCAATTCCCATAACTTGTGCCATCAAAAATGGTGTTGATCAAGTTCATCCCTGGGCTATCAAATGGGGTAAGAAAGTAAGGATGAGAGATATCAATCTGTTGAGCAATGGTAGGAGCTGAAGAACCAGTGCCATCATCCTTAGAAATAGCTGAAGGTGTAACTGGAGTTTTGTCTCCCATTGTTCAGATGTAGATAGTGAGGCAAAGAAGAAGAAGAAAAAGACAAGAAGAAGAAAAGAGAAAAAAAAATACACTAGATCTCAGAATTGCTCTGATACCGTGAAGGATTTAGGAGAAATCATCATGGGAATTTTCTTTATGTATCATTCTATATATCATCTGTACAGTGTGTGCTCTTTATATACAAGTAAAATTGCCTGACAAGGCATATTTCTATGCTAACAAACTCTAACAGAATTGTAAAATAAATAATTGCAAAAGGAAAATATTTACATGGTAAAATCCCTAATCTACCCTTAATGTTGTTTCTAGAATTCCACAACTGTGCAGCTTATGAGATGCATGATGGAGGACACACGTCTTAATCATAGCAATCTTTGAGAACCTTAGATGTTCTTTCTCTCAACTAGGTCACGTCTCCTTCTCCTTCTGTAATCGGAGACTCATCGAAAATGGTAGAATGAAGATTTTGTCCGGCAACACCCTTCTATATCCTGTATGTGATTTGGCTTTGATAAATGGTTGTTAACTCTTCATGTTCGAAGAATAGTTCAACCTATTTGTGTTAAGCACTAATAAAATTAATTAGAAAGAGTTAACTTTATAGTATTAAGTATAAGAATGATTCTTACCTTATCCATGTTAACAATTTTCATGTACCAACAAGCCTTGGAAGCGTTAAAGTGCCTCAGCCCCATGTTTGAATTTCTCTTTTCAGCAATGCAGCAGTAAGTTATAGGAGGAACAAAAGCGTAGCTTGGAGAGAAACACATAATTCCAATCATACATGTTCATATTTGTTTGGTTAAATGCACACATTTAGATTAATTGTACTATTGATTTGGACCTTTGTCATTGGTGATTGAATTTATTTATCCTCTTGTGTGGATAAGTGATTCTAATTCAGTTGCAGTCATATATTTCTCTTCCTTGGGACGACACATGCCTACTTATTTGGGATATCTGGCCTGCACTTCTCTTCTATTTCCCGATCTCTTTCTTTATTCTTACTTCATGGTTTCTGTTTCTGTGCTTTTCTCTCTGAAAACGAGTTGTTACATGCTGTTTTTGAAAAATTGGTCTGCACACACTTGTGGATCGAACCTCCAAGATACAGGACGACTCTTATGAGCACTGGTTCGGTTTTTACGGTCTTGCATTATTGCTATTGATAATTCTTTTGAATATAAATTTTAACTAATTTCTATTAGATGTTAGTAATTATACCTGATTTATACATGCATTGTCTCTTTGATGTATTTTGTCTTTGTTACCAAAAATTCAAGGTATCAAAAGTGATTGTAATTTTGAAGTGGACCTTACAGCCATGGTATTTGATGATATGTCTAAGTCATCTTATTGGGAGTATACTGTTGTGTCCTCCTCCTACTTTGGCTGCAGACAGTGAAATCTCTAGGAGGACTGAGTAAGGAATCTTCCAGAAGAAATTCAATTTATCTTGTGGGGCCACTATTCAAGACTTAAGGTCACCATTTGGCTATAACCGCCGTCCACACACTAAAGATGTAAGGTATGATTTTCAGTTACATGTTATTGATACATTCTTTTTTGCTTTGTTTGGTAGGCTGTTCTACCTTTTTTTTGAAATTGCAGAATAGTAAAAGTGCACGAATCATCTGGTGTGGCTTTCTCCACTACCATTATTCGTCCCATTTTTATTCTTATAAAATTTAAATAATTCACTTGAGAAAACTTGAGGGGCATATTGATACTGAAAATACTTTATAAAGTATGAATGATACAAAACTCGCATCAGCCTTGTTATTTTTCCTTTGGAATTGGAATGCTACAAGCTTGGACTTCTTTTAATTTCTTATGCGTTACTTTTACCAATATACTTTCTATGTGAAAAATATTTCTGCTTATTTTTCATTTGAGGTGATGGTGTTTTGCTATGTTTCTATTATTAATATGTTATTCATCTTGAAGTCAGTGATTCATTTGCGTTAAGCTTCTTCCAGATTGATTTTCCAGGCTAAAATGGCAAGAACTTGCCTCCTTTCACTTAAGCGTTACTGTAAAATATGGGTTCATCAAATTTCTCTTATAATATTTTTTATTGGGAGGTTCCTTCCATACCATCATATTTAACTCTTGGTTTGTACATACATAGAGGGAATAAACTTCTACATAGGATGGTAATAGTATAAGGAGAATCTTAACTAACATAGCTGGTGACCATATGCGATATAGCCGTTCAAAGTGTCTTCGCCTTGTACATTCTGTATATTGCCTTTTCATGTTTCCTATGTGTTATTTCGAGCTTAACTTTTTTCTCATGCTCATATCTCAAGGATGTACTTGAGGTTTCTTAGAATAGTTCTCAAGATTTTATCTTTTGTTGACTCATGAGTATAACAATGACTGCTTTTAACAAATCGTGGCAATATTTAGTGACTTTTTGGTGTTTACAGAGCATAATTTCTTTGCTGCAGTTGAAAAAATGTTAATGTTTGTAGAGTGGACAAAGAAAAATTGTCACTTTTTAGCTTTCTTCAGTTGGAGTCGCCTATGGAGCAACTCTGCCATTTGATGTGTGAAAGAAAGGAGAAAATAGTAAATCACCTACTTCTTCATTGTGAGATGGCTAAGAGATCAAAAACATGGTGACATCATTTGGAATAACACTACTCCTAAAGTGATTTTCTCTACTTTAAAAGGAGTTATGTTATTATCCAATTACCTTCTCCTTTTTCATTTGACATTTGGAAGTTCTAATATCTGGAGTGTGCCTCAATTCTTATGAAATTTTAAATACCTTTATAGGTCGTAGGAGACATTTCTAGAAATTTGATTTTAAATCCTATGGCACGAAAGTTGACGTTCATTGCTGATGGAGCATGAAAGCAACTCTATAGGTGGCTTTGGTGCACTGTCTGAAAAAAGCTTTTGTCAAAGAAAGAATTAAGGGAAACAGAAGTTGATAGCTTATAATCCCTTGGATATATAGTTTAACTTTGTAAATCTTTTGGTTTGCTGAATTCCTTGAATGAGTAGTGGAACTTTAATAATGTTTAATAAGTACAGTTCACAAGAGCAAATTAGTGTTGTTTAACTATACTCTGAACTTCTCTTCTTATACAATATGATGTTGTATGAAAATTCGTGTCTCCTGCATTCAAACTTGTGCTCTCACTTTGCCAGCAACATTTCTACTGCTCAACATCGCTGAGACTTCAAATTTCTCCATATTATTTATTCATGTTTCTGCTGCTACTCAAGTTTTTCTTAAAGCGTTCCTAAAACGTTGAATATGCACAGGATGTTGGGCCTGTGCTTAGCACGGGCATACAATTCTAGTTATTATATATTAGAAGTGACAGTTAAGGTGGGACGAACATGGCACTACGTAATTGTACAAAAAGCTATTTTAGTTGTACTGTAAAGTTGGGACAATATATATCTTCAGTTGTGAATCGATTTGCGCCTCTCCGTAGGAACACATGTACAACACTATTGTCAAACACGTGTACTACTTTCTTCTCCACGAAACACGTGTAGAGTATCTTTAGAAATTAGGAATAATTCTTGATAGTTAAATCAAAATTTATTCTTTCCCTTCTTGCTTTACTAATTTTGCTCTGCTTTTGTTCTTCCGAGTTCCTTTCATGTTGCTCTCTTTGGTTCATCAGACTAGAAGTGCCACAAAGATATCTCATTATTCACTTCACCCCATTCCAATGCTCTCTTCCTAGATTAGAACTAAAACGGCTGACAATACTAACAACATGAGCAATATCTTGTCTTGTACAAATAATTACATACATCAAACTGCCAACAACTGAAGCATAAGAAACTTTCTTCATATCTTCCTTCTAATCATCACCGGATGCACACTACTTCATGCTCAATTTGAAGTGCATAGCCAAAGCTGTACTGACAATCTTAGTTTTATCCATGTTGAATCTGTGAAGTACTTTCTGAATGTACTTCTCTTGTGATAACCACAACTTCTTGGCCTCACTGTCACGGACAATCTGCATGCCATGAATCTGTCTTGCTCGTCCTAAGTATTTCATAGCAAATGACTTGCTTCAACTTCTGAATCCTGCAAGCATTATGACCAACAACAAGCATGTCATCAACATAAAGTAATAAGATAATAAAGCCATCATCAGAGAATTTTTGTACAAAAACACAATAATTTGAAGAAGTCTTCTTGAAGCCCCGTTGAGTCATAAAAGAACCAAACTTTATGTACCACTGCCTAAGAGCTTGTTTCAAACCATACAAGCTCTTGTTCAACTTGCAAATAAAATTCTCTTTTCCCTTGACTTCAAAACCTTCTAGTTGTTCCATATAATTTTTTTCATCTAAGTCACCATGGAAAAAAATAGTTTTGACATCCATTTGCTCAACCTCTAAATCTAGACTTGTAGTCAAGCCCAGAACAACCCGAATGGATGACATCTTCAAAGATTTCATCAAAATCAACTCCTTTTTTATATTAAATTCCTTGACAACCAATCTAGACTTGTACCGTGGAACTGGGTTACCATCTTCATGATTCACCCCGAAAATTCACCTATTTTTCAAAGCTTTAACGAGAGAAAAATAAAGCCTACAAAAATGGTCGCATCGACCAAGCACGTAAGAGCCATTGTCGTCAGCCTAATGAGCCTCAGGGCCATACACACAAAAGGTCGCATTGACCTAAAGCGTAAGAGCCATTGTCACCAGCTTGAAATCTGAAAACTTGAGGGTCAAAATGAGCTCGAGTCATAACCCGATTTGGAGACCAGACCCAAAATAGTTAACTATACATGCCTAAGGGCAAAGCATAAGAGCAATTGTCGCCAGCCTAATGAGCCTCAGGGTCATACACACAAAAGGTCGCATCGACCTAAAGCCTAAGAGCCACTGTCACCAGCTTGAAATCTGAAAACTTGAGGGTCAAAATGAGCTTGAGTCGTAACCCGATTCGGAGATCGGACCCAAAATAATTAACTATACATGCCTAAGGGCAAAGCGTAAGAGCCATTGTCGCCAGCCTATTGAGCCTTAGGGACACACACATAAAAGGTCGCTTCGACCCAAGACGTAGAGCCATTGTCGCCAGCCCACGTAAATTCGAAAACTTGAGGGTCGATTGAGCTCGAATCGAAACCCGACTCAGAGACTGAACCTAAAATAGTCAACTACATATGCCTAAAGGTAAAGCATAAGAGCCATTATCGTCAGCCTGATGAGCCCCAGGGCCACCCGCACATAAGGTCGCTCTAACCCAATGCGCAAGAGCCCAAGCCCAGCTCGAGGTCCTAAAAACTTGAGGGTCAGACGGACCCAAGTCGAGATCTAACTTGGAGACTGAGCTCGATCTAATAGAAATGCCTGAAAGCAAAAATGCAAAAGCTCAAATGCTAGATTACTCTAAGAAGTAACCGACTCAGTGTATACGAGTCACTATCATTAGTCTCGATGATAGTGAAGCCTGGGGGTCTAACCCCAAGATGGGACCCTGGTTCAAAAGTCAAAGAACATCACATAGCATTTTCAAAAAGAAAAAAGGAAAGGAGGATCAAAAAATAAAAACCCTTCTTATAACCTCCGGGGGAATGCTTACAAATCTTGAAAAAACCCTTACAAAGAAAGAACCAAACAGAACCCTAATCTACCATCGAAAGGGAGGTTTCCGGTGTCTCCACCAAAGATTGCATCCCGACGACTATGGGTCCTTTAGCAGCCTCTCTTCAACGGCCTCCTCTCCACCGAGGGCTCCGCCGTCTCCTTTGTCACCTCCTTTGCCACCGCTCGGCGCACCCCCAAAAGTAAGCAAGGCGGCATCTCTCTTCTCCAGGGTCTCCTTTCTCTCGAATTCAGCAGGCAAAATGATATCTCCCACACGTATATCCACTACCTGAGTTAACCTCGGCCCGGTCCCCTCGGGTACCCCTCCAGCTTGGGCGCTTATCACAATGGCATCTTCTCCATGCAAAGATATAAGTGTCTCATCTTTAGTCTTGATCATGGATAATGCAGCCACCAACTCGCAATGTAGATCCCTGTACTTGCCATTATCCTCTCTCGCCTCACTAAGCTGATGCCCAACCAATGTCGCCTTCTCCTGAAGAGCATCTCTCTCGGGAGATATCTCTCTCACGCCATTTGAGTTCGGAGTCTTTGGCCCGAAGATCCTCACTCAGCAGGGCACATTCCTTCTCGAACTACACAAATAAGATCCAAGATGTTAAAACATTGGGATCTGGCAAAACATTCAAATAAAGACAAACGGGAACTAGGTAACCTGCTCAGCAAGGAGAGCCTTCTCACACTCAAGGCGGGTCACCTCAACCTGATACTGAGTGAAAGTTAGATTGTAAAGCACCTTGGCCTAAAGCCACGCAAGAAGACAAGTTAGATAGAAAAAGGTTGAGCCAACCAAGGCCCGAGCAATAGACTGGGAAAGTGAAGATTACATGCTTGCAAAGCCTGCTCATTTTACCAACGACGAGGGAAGCATCGACCTCAGGAACTCCCTCAGAGACGGTCAGGGGCCTTTCGGGCACATCTTCAGGTTTGACAAGCATCCCCACATCAAGAGTTTCTTCGCGCAGGTCATCCTGCACTCCTTTGAAAAGTAGGTTCGTTTCCTGAGGAGAATCAATCACGACCACAATACTGGCAAGGTCAGTCGGGGCCATCCCTTGTCCATTCGGGGTCCCTGAACTAGGCTCCTCCAAATCACCTAAGGAAGGCACCTCAGATCGAGGAGAACTCTGACCACCGGCCAGCTTAGGGGCAGAACCTGATACTTCCTCAATCGTCTCTCCACCACAAAGTGGGGCTGCAATAGCATCAATCTCCGGCTCGGAAGCCACCATCTCTACGACCCTAGGATCAGCTAGGTTTATCCCTCCCTCGGGCATCGTCAAGAAGCTATTTTCCTCCTCACCCTCAACTCGAGGGTTTCCCGACATTTTCGGAGTTAGATTTGCCGAGTCGGCTTTTGTCTCTTATGCCTTAATCCTCTTTGATTCGAAAGGTCTATCTAACGGATCCCCTTGTCTTTTCTTCCCTTCATGGGGTACCGAAGAGCCTTCCCCGCTGGGTAAAGCTCCCTTCATCAAGGGGACTTCCCCCAAACCTACACAAAGGCAAGAGGTAAGCGCAGGGAATGTGAGAGCCTCCAGTAGCGATTTAAGTCGAAAGGGATGACTACGACAAGGGTAGAGGCTCACCATGATCCTTGGCTTCCCACCGGGACTGGGATAAATCACTCCACACTCGCTTAGCATACGGGAAAATTGAGTACAAATGACCTACCCAATCTTGGAGGTCCGAAACTGTGCCGGGGTAAATTGCTGCGGCTGTAGTAACAAAAAAAAAATAATACATGTTAAATGCTTGAAAGAACATAGTTGGAGAGAAGCAAGGGAAGGTAAAGTAGCATGTCTACTTACGCTCCACATTCCACCTCTGGACGAACGGTATATTTCCCACCGGGATCAGGTTGGAAGTCCTAACCCGGACAAATCGGCTTATCCATCCCCCTTTTCTGTTCTCCTCAGTATAGGCAAAGAGGGACCTCGGGGCTCGGAAGCGGAGTTTGACTAAACCCCCACGGAAGAGACGGGGGCTGTACATCCTGATCAGATGGTCAAGAGTGAAGGGTATCTCCCCGATCATGTTCACGTAGTACCTGATCATGTAAACAATGCGCCAGAATGAAGGATGGATCTGGCCAAGGGTCACTTGACATCGTTGGCAGAAGTCGAGAATCATGGGGTCGATCGGGGCGAAGATGGCCCCACTGGCCCCAGAGTAAACGGATAGGTATACGCACTGAGGAAACCTATTTTGTGTGTCATAATATCCTCCTCCAGAGAAGGGATCTCCATAAACACTTCATGCCCCCAGCGACAATCAACTTTCACTCTTTCGATGTCTGTTATCGAGCTAATATATCGAGTCACGGACTCGCTATGCCCCGGCTTCGAAGAAAGTCTCTCAGCCCTGAAATCAGAAGATATCACGAAAGACCCTGGAACACATTCCTCCGCACGAGGAGGAATCGTCACTTCACCTTGAGATAGGAGCGAAGGGGACGAGGCCACAACCTCCTGAGAAGTGGAAGCGGAAGTTTTCGCCATTTCTAGAAATTTTCAGAAGAAGAAGGAGAGTTGCATTCCTAAGAAAAAGCGAAAGCGAAGGAAGAACGAACCTTTTCTGAGTTTTGGGAATACAATGAGTTGTAGAAAATAAGAAGGGGAGTATTTATAGAAACCCCGCGTGCGCATTGAAGAAGGCCAAGAGACAGCCAATTGCCATAGTCAATGTGAAAATCTTCAGGGGCTGTGTGTGCATCATGTCTTGGCGCCTTGTGCCTTGCGTCATTACAAGAGCATCGGAGGAGGAAGAAATTCAAGGTCGTTTCTTATCACTTTCACTCTAAGAAACGCAAAGACTATCTGTGTACGGTAAAATCGAGGGTGACCAATTTTCTTATCATTATGGTGCCCCATGAACGTGATTCTCGAGGCTCGAGACCGAGGTCGGGGTTCACTGTCAAGGGTCGTCGGGGTCCGATCTCGGGGAAGTACAGACCAATGGCTATATTGGGAAAGAGGGAAGTTCCCAAGATACTTGGCTAAGACTGACAGAGCCTAGTAGGCTATTCTAAACACAATATAGGGCGTCATGACATCATATCTAGCTGTCCCATCCTTGTATCCGAGTAGTTAATGTATTTTGTACTATATTAAGACCCCCCCTCCTATATAAGGGTCATTCCTATCATTCTTGTAAACTCTGTTGCTCCAGCTTCTCCATAAGAAATATAGAAAAACATTTTCTTTTGCTTTCCCATATATTCTCTTGATATTATTGCTTTCATTTATTACCTTCTTATTTGTTCATCATTTATTGCTTATCATTGGCCATAAAGAGTCCTCTTTAATCATCTTATAATTGTTATCCCTACCCCGGGTACCCTCAACAGCTCGCGGTCGAACCCCGGGATCGACCTCGAGGCCCAGAATCGACAAGCTCGAGGTCCTAAGCAACTGGCATATCGGTTTGGTTATAGATCCCTCCTTAACTTTATTTTGTCTTTAAGTCTCATATACTTAGCATCAACGGTTTAACAAACTAGCATAAAAATAGATCACGTATTTTTAGAGTCCCATCAACAAATTTAATTATTATTACCATTTTTATGGTAAACACCATCGATAGTCCTGGTGATCCTCGATTTTTGTCAAGAATATCGAGTGACGCTTGGTCAGATTTATCCTTTTTTTGGAGAATTGTCTATTTGCTTAGACATTTCTTGAACATGGTCGAGGGGATGTCTTTCACCCTCGATCACCTGATTAGATTGTATAGCCCACGCCTCTATCAATGGGGCCTAGTCAAACTGCGACATCATTTTGCCAAAACATTTTTTGCCAATACTGATGAAGATAAGGACCGAGGGTGGATAAGATGCTTTGTTCGAGTTAGAACTTCGAATCTCATCCGTGCAGAGAAGATGCCATTCCCCGAGGAATGGAATATGAGGTGTAAGTGTTGCTACACCGAGCATGTTTTATCATCTGAATGTCCTCTTTCGAACTAACTCCTTTGTTGTTTGAATTGATTTCTTTCTGATTGCTTAGCCATTGTGTGGTTCCCTGGCACGGTCAACGACCTCCCGGGCTGGGTTAGACTTATAGACTCCGCCTCTCCATATGATAAGCACGTTTGGCATGATCTGGACAAAACTATATGTGAGGCCAATAATCATGGTACGCCCTCGCCATTATCACTTCCAAATCCCTTATGAATGGATTTATTGGTAGTGTGTTTAACATTTTATGCCTGTGTAGGCCTCAGGGAAGCCATTTCAATGAGATCGCGTCCTCCCGGTGATGAGGAGACTCAAAGACCTACCAAAGGTAGAAAGAGAAAGGAGGAGACGCTGGCGGAGTCCCCAAAACCAAAAAGAGCCAAGGCTCGAAAGCCCAGGACCAATGCAACGGTCCTAACTTTGGCAGCAGCTAAGAGTCTTCATGCTGAAGATAATGATGGCTGCCCATTGATACACAGGGCAAGATGAAGCACTGATGTGTTGACGGTTGCCGGACAGAAAACTGCCGAGTCAGAGGTGGCCGATGTGGTCCCACCTCGTGTTGAGGAACCCCTCGAGGAGAGGGTTTGGGTGCAGTTCTCAAGCTGACTACTGAATAGGATTCAACTTGCGCTGATGAACACTTGTTCGACATTTTTGGAGGATCCAGCTCTAAGGCCCTTCAAGGGAAAGAAGAAGCCTCGATAAAGGTTGATTTCATGGGCGGTCTTCAATTAGGCCCGTCGTTTTCCCCAGGGAAAATACGGGTTGCCCAGAAAAGGGATAACACCGATGTGGGGACTTCCCGGGGGTAGGATGAGATGTTTGGAGATTTATTTGCTGGCATTGAAGAGGATGATGATTTCAATGCCCCAGTCGCTCTCGAGGAGGCTGCGAAACTCCAAAAACGGGTAATTTTGACATAACCTTTGAGCCTTGAGTTTTGATCTTTGTTTTCCTAACTTCTTTCCTTTGTGTTGTAGGTCACGATGTTGTATGACCAGGCCTTCCCCAAGTTAAGAGCAGAACTGACTCACAGTGAGGAGGAGTTCGAGAAACTCGCCACAGAGTCGAAAGAGCTAAAAACTATATGCACCCGAAAGGAGGAGAAACTGAATAGTCTTCGAGTAAGCTCGGAAAAAGTGCTCCAAGAGTGGGCCAATTTCATTGAGCAGGTAGTTTGGTATTCATGAGCTTGCTTGCCATTTTCATAACTTGGTGTTTACTGCCTTAGCTCAGCACTGTAGATCAAGCAAAAGGATGCCCTAGCGGAGCAGCTTCGGGAAGAGATTGCGGCCAAGGATGCCGAGATACATGAGCTAACGCAGTGCAAAGATAGCATGGCTTTTGAAAGGGATACTCTCCGAGGGGAGCTGGCCTCGACCCAGGGCCTTCTTCAAGGTGCTAAGGATGAGGCTCACAATTTCTAGGTGCTTCATGCCGAGTCGGCTGCTGCGTTATCCATAGCTAAGTCTGAAGCCGATGCACTCTTATCCTCGTATCAAAAAGATGTTGATGCAGCAAATACTCGAGCCAGGGTGATATCCGTCGAGGCCGAGCTTAAATTGGCTCCTGCCCTTGCACAAGCTCATTTATAAGCTCGGAGGCAGGCCTTTGAAGAATTTCATGCCAAAGGTTTCGACCTCTCTACCAAGATTAAAGAAGTGAAGGCCTCGGAAAGGGAATTGGAAGCTCCGACTACTTCGGACAAGGTCTCTTCAAGTGGCTCGGGGAGTAGTGAAGATGAAGGCTAGGCCACCCTTTCTCTTTTTACTTCTTCTTTTGCATGCGAACTCCTCGTAGGAGTTTTGTAAATACACTTCTGTAAATATATTTTGGAAAGCAAAAGGATTATCTTGTTTAATGTCTTCAAAGCCTCGCCTTTTAGTGTTCATGCCACAGTCAAGCCTCGAATCTGAATTTAACTCCTTCGAGCTCGATCTAAGAGAAACAGAGACCCTCTAGATTGGGTCGTTCTGGTTTTGATTGCATACCTCCCCTAGGCCGGGTTAGTAAGGACTTGATTTGACCCCTCAATGCCTCGAGCACTGGGTGGCAATGCTATTTCTGTGATGTGACAGTGAAGTGACCGAAATGGCCCTGTCGGTAAATTTCCCAAAAAGTCATAATTGCATCGTAAGATCTGATTGGCTATCAAAGTTAATGAATAGTCACAGCTCTTCTTATATATACTTACTTTCCCTGTTTTGAAGGCTCTGCCGCTTTGCGCAACTACCTTTTTCTGTAGAGTTCCTGTTTTGTGCTAGTTCTAGTGTCGCAATAGATCAAAGCTTTCGCCTGAGTTTTCGTCTTCTCTTCTTTGTGTTGAAGGAGCTATGGCTACCATGCCCAAATCTACTCACCAGGAAGAGGAAAGTCCTGCCACTGCTTCTTCCCCGTTCGGTGGTACACCGCTGGCGTTTGATGAGCTAACTTTGAACTGTTTTGTCTCGAAGAGAGACTTTATGATGGAGAAACCTCTCGATGTTCCAGGCCATCGAGAGCATGCATAGAGGTTCATTCGATCAATAGAAGAAAGACACCTCGAGGCTGTGAGGAGAGACTGCGGATGGGAAGAAAAAGTTAGGGTGCAGGTACCCTCTCGGGAAGAGGATATCATGGCCCATGTAGAGGGGTTCCTGAACGTATACACGTACCCATTTACGTTGGGTCCTCTTGACCGACTCGTGCTCGAATTCTGTCGAAAACACCTAGTTACTTTGGCTAAGATCCATCCTTCTTTCTGGCAGATTGTGCTAATAATGAGATTTTTTGCTGAAAAGGCCAAGCTCGAGTCCACTCTTATCCATCTCCTCAGATTGTATCGGCCTTTACATCATCGAGGTCTAATTACATTACACCGTTGATCCACCATGCCCTTTATCTCCAATGATGAAGGAGGACAAGGATAGAGGATGGATGAGTCAATTTGTTCGAGTGAGGACTGTTGATATTATTCATGCAAAGTTCCTGTCATTTACTGAGAAATAGAATTTCAACCATAAGTGATGCATTGTATTCTGTTATTTTTGTTCTCGGTAGAGCCAGACTCCATAAGGGTGGTTTCTTTCCATTTTTGTAGCGACCCATGGATGGCAAATGAAGCCCCTGATCTTGCGGGCTGGGTCCACAAACTGGTGGCATGTTCGACTTATGACGAGGGCAATTGGCGAGATTTGTCGAAGGGCAAATGGGAGGCTAAGCATCATGGTATGTGATACGTAGTCCCTTTTTTGAGGAGTACTTTCCCTTTCTTTTGCACTAATTTTTTAGTTGTAGGCATTGGTGAATTTTCTAAGGTAATACCGTCCCATTTCGAGGAGGAGGAAAGGACCTTCAATCTCAAAGACAGAGAAAGATAATAAAAGCAAAAGGCCCTCGGAGGACAAGGATCCCCACAACAAAGCAAGATCCTCCCGGAGGCGCAAGGAGGACGTTGTTGCTGATGAAGGCTTCATTTTTATCGATCGCTCTATGGACATCAATGCACCAGAGTGGGTGAATCTATATTGAAGGCTCGAACCAGGAAACCTCCCGAAGCTATTGATCCTGCGGGACTCGGGGCCCCTAGTCTCAAGGGAGGGATTCCACAAGCGAGGAAAGGTGGAGGTCCTTCGTTACCTAATTTGGCAGCTGGTTCTCGGATGTTGGGAAACACTCCGAGGGGAATGGGCTTCGGCATTTCTTCGTCTAGTCAGAGCGCCTCGAGTTACTATGCCAGGATTGATGAGACCGAGCTGGTAGATGTGAAGTCAAACTTCGAGAAAGCCTAGTGGCTCAGCTCTATGGTGAGTTTTGAAGTTATTATAAATTTTTCAATCTTCATATTTTCTCCTCTTTAACTGAACTTTTCTTTCTCATAGGCCTTCGATAAGCTCAAGTCTGGGCTTCTTCGCTGTGAGGCTAAATTGCGTAGAGCTTTGAATGGGGAGAGATCTCTCAATCTTCTTTGTGACAAGAAGACAAGAGAGCTGATACATCTTTGATCGGAGTTAGACCAAAGCCGAGATTTTGGAGGCAACCTCGAGAAACAAGTAAGTTCTATTTTGAGGGAATATAGGCTTCTTCTCTCATTTTCCAAAACTTATATTTTGGTATCTCAGTTGCAGAAAAAGACAGAGACGTTGGAGCGCCTTTGAGACAAAATCAACCATGCCAATTCAGAATGCAATGATTTAAAGGCACATATCGATGTTCATGTTACGGCCAAAAGGAATGCTTTGTCTAAGGCCTCTGCCCTCGAGATACAGCTTCATAATGCTCGAGAAGGTGACTTAGTCCAGACGAGCAGAATTGCTAAGCTTGAAATAGATCTTTTGATGCTGAAGGCCGAAGTCGTGGACGCTCCAGCCAAAGCGAGGAGGTCATATCAAAGGCCAATAAGAAGGTGTTCGTCTATCTGAACGATGCTGCTGAAGCTCGTACGAAGTTGAGAGGGGCTTCCGACCGAGAGAGGAGAAGCAATGAATATGCCCAGTGCAAATCCCGGAGGGAAACTCTCGAGAAGATTCATGGTAAGGGCTTCGATCTCTCGGAGGAGATAGAGCAGGCCAAGGCAGATGAGTTTGACACTAAGTTCCTCATTTTTGATGATGAAGACGACGAGGAGGGGGCCGATGAGGGAGCTGGTCCTGATGGGGCCGATGGTGACATAGTACCCAAAGGGGGAAAGGCTAAGTTCCCGAGGGTAGACTAGGTTTTTCTTTCTTGTTCTTTGTATAGGGCTCCCTGCGGGGGTGGTGTAAATGTACCTTTGTACCATCATTCATAATAACAAAGGAAACCTTTGGTTTTCCCTCCATATGAATTTCCACTTGTTTGTGTCCTTGTATGTTTTGAGTGTTGATGCTTGTCGATAATTAGTCCGATATGTTGAACTTTTAAGATAGGAACCCTTAGGTTATGCTTGATGAGTAATTGATGATAGTTAACCGTTCAGGGCTCGGTCCTCGAATCAAGTTTTGACTCAGGCTCATTGACCCTTAGGTTTTCGACATACTGGCCCTTAGGCTCTTATGTATTGGCCCTTAGTCTCTTTAGGCTGGCCTTTAGGCTCTTACGCATGGGCACTTAGGGTCTTTAGGCTAGCCCTTAGGCTCTTACTCATTGGTCCTTAGGCACTTTTTAGATTGGGTCAATGCGACCTCTGATATGGCTATAGTTTTCCTCATTTCGGCTGAAGTTTTGATTATGCCTTGGCATGTTTTGTGTTCATCCAACTCTTCGATGGATCAAATAAGAACCTCGATGATGAATCAATATGTGAGGTTGATTGAAGGCTAATTTTTTGAAGCCTTTTGTTAAAGGTTGATTGTGTTGAAGCCTTGTCATTGTGTGGAGTTAATATGATCGAAGCTCCTTTTGCTTATGTCGAGGGTAGCTCTATTAACCGGTTATTTTTGAAGTATTTGAAGGCCTTTAGTTTTATGGTAGCGATTGGACATCTCAGAGTCGGGTTAATTTGGACGGAGCCTTTTGTCACAACCGTAGTCGATAGTCCTCGGGGTGAGATGACCTCAGCGTCTATATCGAGGGCATGCCTTTTTAGGGGTCTTAAGTGTTCAATATATAGCCTCAATCTTAATATTGGGGTTATGCCTTTTTAAGGTCTTATAGGTTTTGGCATGCCTCGTCGAGGTCTTTCAGATTTGGTGTTGCCTCATTGAGGTCTTACGAGCTCGAAATTGCCTTATGGAGGTCTTACGAATTCGAGTTTCTGATGGCTTCGATGAGCTGACTGTCGATGACAGTCCCCGAGTGTTCGAGGATTTTTAGCCCTTGACTATCGATAAGAAAAGAGGTGTCGTCAATTATTTGATGTATGCGTACATATTTTATGCCTTCAGAGGCCTAATTATTCCACATGGACACGATTCATTCGACCGTTTGGCCCAATACATCATTCTCCTATCGGGTCCTCCTTGGCATAGTTGAGCTCTTTGAAGGGGCGACCTCCCGGGGTGACGCCCCCCAGTATTTAAGGTTGATCGAAAGGAAGCCTTGAATACTTGATGAGTTCATCCTCAAGTAGCATATGGGTGTTTCCTCGTTAAAAACCTCGCCGGTAAAACCCGTTCGGGATAAAATCCGGTCTAAGGGAAAAAGAGTGCAACACATGCTTTAAAACCTAAGGTCTTCGAGATCTTCGAGCTGGAGGGTGCTTCAATTCCTCTCAATCGGACACCTACAATAAGTTAGTACAAAACATAAATGAAAAGGGATAAGGTTGTACCTTAGCATCGATAACGTTAGAGCTTCAATCCGTTTTTTATTGCGTGCTCCGAGGACGCGACACGGTCCTTTATTTACTCATTCGGGTGGAACCGAGAGCGTAGGTTGTGGTTGTTATTTGTCTGTTTGCTTGTATTTTGGCCTCTTCGATGTAGAGGGCATAGATGTCGGCGCTACATCGTGCACCGCAAACATCTCTTTTGCTGCGTGTTGCTCCCCATACATTGCTTTTACTCCATCCTTGGTTGGAAATTTCATCAGTTGATTAAGGGTTGAGGGTACTGCCCTCATACTGTATATCCATGGCCTTCCAAGTAAGGCATTGTATCTCATGTCACTTTCGATGACATGAAACTTGGTATCTTGGATTGTTCAGGCTACGTTAACCGGGAGGGTGATTTCCTCTTTTGTTGTTTCGCCCACCATGTTGAATGCATTGAGGATTCAAGAGGCGGGTACGATCTGGTCGAGCAGTCCGAGCTGCTACACCACTCTTGACCTGATTATGCTGACTGAGCTACCTGGATCCACGAGCACACGTTTAATCTGAATTTTATTCAAAAGGAAAGAAATTACCAGTGCGTCATTGTGAGGCTGAGACAAGGTCTCGTTTTCCTCTTCGCCGAACATGAGAGCATCCTCTGGTATGTAACTCCGAGTTCGCCTTTCCCTAGTGATGGATATTTTTGTCAATTTAAAAACGGGTTCCTGTGGGGCGTCGACCCCTCTAATGATCATGTGGATGACATTGTGTGGCTCTTATGGTACATTTTTTCTATTCCCCTCCCTTTCCCGAAATTGGTTCTTAGCTCGGTCGCTGAGGAATTCTCTAAGGTGCCCCTCACTGATTAGTCAGGCTACCTCCTCTCAAAGCTGCCTGCAGTCCTCGGCCCTATGACCGTGAGTGTCGTGATATTGACACACCAAGTTAGGGTTCCTTTGTGAAGGGTCTGATGGTACGGGTTTAGTCCACTTGGCATCTTTGATTTTCCCTATGGCCGACATGATGCCCGAGACATTGACGTTGAAGTCGTACTCAGATAACTGTGGTGCCTCTACCGGCCCAATGTGCCTATTGAACCCAACTTTACTCATGATTCCCCGAGTGTTTTGACCTTGATCTTCCTTTTGATTGCCTCAGGCATGTTACGCCATGGTGCATTTCTTCGATCTTCTACATACGGCTAGTATCTTTCTTTGTTTGATTTTGGCTCCCTTTTTGTAAACCTTTGTTCTTTTGTAAAGAGCCTATGGGATATACTAAGCCCGAGGGGGCTCCTAGTTGGTCGTCTTCGAACCTGATCTTTGATTGGTACCTATTGTGCATATCCGTCCATGTCACAACGGGATATTCGATTAAATTTTGTTTTAACTGCCTTGAAGCTACCGAGCTTCGTTCGTTTAAGCCTTGAGTGAAGGCCTACACTGCCTAGTCGTCGGAGACTGGTGGTAATTCCATTCGCTCCATCTGAAAGCGAGATACAAATTCCCTTAGCATCTCGTTTTCTCTTTGTTTAATTTTGAAGACATCAGACTTCCTGGTTGCGACCTTGATAGAACCAGTGTGCTCCCTAACAAAAGAGTCTGCCAACATGGTGAATGAATCAATTAAATTCGGGGGTAGGTTATGATACCACATCATAGCCCCCTTTGACAGTGTTTCTCCAAATTTCTTCAACAAGACGGACTCAATTTTGTTGTCCTTCAAGTCGTTCTTTTTTACAGCACAAGTACAGGCGGTAACGTGCTCATTGGGGTCCATGGTCCCATTATACTTTAGGACATCGAGCATTCTAAATTTTTTCGGGATGGGCTTCGAAGCCGCATTTGATGGGAAAGGCTTCTACATGAACTTCTTTGAATCTATACCCTTCAGAATCGGGGGTGCCCCGAGGATCTGATCGACACTCGAGTTATAAGTCTTCATCCTTTTGTCGTTATCTTCTATCTTCTTTTCTCCTGATTCAATTCTTTTGGTGAGGTCCTCGAGTATTCTCATAATAGCAGGGTTTGTTGCTGACCTGCTGTTGCTCGATCTCTCCTGTACCTGCTCGACTCGAGGAGCCATTTTCGGTGCTACTATGCTTGGGTTTTTTTGTTGACTTTGCAGCTGAGCAATAGCCACTTGTTGTGCTTGCAACATTTCAAAAATGACTTGGAGGCTGACTCCTCCTTCTCCTACTCCTCGTGCTTCTTGGCCTCCAGCTTGGTCTTCCCTGCTTCCGTTCCTTACGGGGTCTGCGACTACTTCCGTGTTTAGGACGTTGTGGGAGCTGATATCAACTGGCTCCACGTTTGGTACTCCCTCAAGGTTTACAAGTGGTACACCCAGTCCTATGCCGCTATATTCTCCAAGTTCTCACTGTTGTGAAGAGGTGCATTTAATGTGCTAGACATGATTAAGCCTGAAATCAAAGAATCTTTGACAAGAAAAAGTGTGAGAGTAACGTGCGTTATCAGAAAACTAGCACAAAAACAATTACTATTATTTTTAGCCCCATGGTGGGCGCCAAACTGTTTACCTTGAATATGGTAACTACAATTATATTTAATTTTGTGGTTCTAAAAATATGTGATTTATTTTAATACCCGTTATTAGGCAGTAGATGCTAAGTGTAAGTGAAGAAAGTAAGAAATGCAAACCAATAGAGTTACAAGGCTGGGCGTCGAGCTGGCTGGAGCAGGGCTTCGAGGTCTAGACGGGCTAACAGCGATGAGCAATTGATAAAGGATCAATGATAATGTGGGCCTCAAAGATGGCCTTTTGCGGTTAATAATGAGCTATAAATGAAGAACAATAAATGAACAATGAAAGAATAAGCAATAACTACGTAGAATAGTTGTTTAAGCAAAGAGCAGAGAATGTTATATTGTATTCAATGTGTTGTATAATGATTCGAATCCCTTCACAAGACGACAAGGGTCCCCCTTATATAGGAGGGGGAATCCCAATATAGTACATGTCTTATAATAACGAGGAAATGCTATTGGTACAACTATATAATGATTTAGTACAGATTAGTACTATTCTTTGCAGACCTGGTCAGCTCTAACTACGTGTATTTGGGAATTTTCCCGCCTCTCCATGACGATCATTGATTGTATTGCTCCGAGGCCGGCCACAGTGAGCCTTCGATACGCTCCCTCGAAGGACACACCTCGGGGTCGCACCTCACGCTCTGTTTCGGGTTTCTTCGAGGTTAGGCGTGGGGCGACATAGTAGCCCCAGAATCGAACGCTCCAATTTTGCCCGTATACAAAACTGAAATGTATTCCAAAAATGTTCTCAATTTTTCCAAAAATAGGAACAAATTAATAATATTTAATTGAAAATGAATCAAAAAATCGAAAAAGTCTTTCAAAAGAATTTCAGCACTTAAACTTACGAAAAACAACCCAAAATTTAACAGGGCTTGGTTCTGGAAACAAAAGCCCATAACCAAAATTTGCCTTTAGAGGTTAGAGGTCAGAGGTTAAAGAAAGGAAATTATTGAATTAAACAATAACAATAAGATTAGTACATTTGCTTAAAAAATGCTATTTTGTTACTCAGACTTTATTTGATTAAGCTATTTTCTTAATAATAATAACCCTTCTTTTCCTTCTTAATTCCAAACGATGTACCTCTTAGTAGGTTGATAAGTCATTTTTTTTTTATATTTGGTTAAAATTCACAGAAATCTGAGCTTTTATTTAATGTGTATTACGTTGTTTATGTTTAAATCCTACCTGAAAGTCTACACTTGTACAAAATTTTGAATAAATATCTAAATCCGTTGAAGTTCAGAACAAATTTGCAAATTATAGTTTCCTTTCCTGTTCCCATACCTAACTTTTCATTTTTAGTAATGTGTGTATAAGTCCCGTTATTAATGTTCTAGAATAGCATTGTACCCCTTAAACTAAAGGTCCTCTCTACTGAAATCTACGGGATCTGACATTAAAGAATGAGCAGTGAACTCGATGCTCCCTCTATGAAATACTTGAATGAAAGAGCTAGAGAGAGGATTATCTGAAAATGATAACTAACTTCAATTTATTTACAGTACAATATATATATATATATATATACATCCAAGCTAACTCCACTAATGCTTAACTAACTAACAGGCTGGATCCGTTAATTTACAACTGCAACTAACTGTATAACTTCTCAACTAACATAACTAACTAACAGTAACAATTATAACTTCATAATATTCTACTTCAAGTTGTAGGGTGCATCCTCTGCTACAGCTAAAGCCATACTTTGATACTCAGCTTTTGCTGAACTCCTAGACACTGTCTGTTTTTTTAATTTCCATGAAATTAAGGATGCACCAAGTTTGATCAAATAATCAGTGACAGATCTTCTTGTGTTAGGACAGGCTACTCAGTCTGATTCACACCAACAAGTTAAACTCTACAGGAGTTTCTGACTCAACCAAATACCTTGGCCAGGAGAGCCTTTCAAATACCTTACTACCCTCAATGCAACGTCCCAATGAGATCTCTTTGTCTGCTGCATGAATTGATTTAGTGTTTGAATGACATAACTAATATCTGGTCTAGTGATAGTGATTGACAATAAGTATTTGGTACAGACCAACATCATGCAGAACTTCATCACCTTTAACTCAAAGTGTAGCATCATACTGCACTGTGGTTAGCCTTAGGTTTGTTTCCAAAGGAGTTGCAACTGTCTTGGTTGCACTGAACCCATACTGGATATGAGTTCTAAGACATATTTCTTTTGATTTAGGATTACTCCTTTCTTGGACCTTAGTATTTCAATACCTAAGAAATACTTAAGCTCACCTAGGTCCTTCAGCTTGAATCTTTGATGAAGAACATGTTTTGCCTCAGCTATCATGCCTCATCATTACCAGTGATAAGTAGATCATCAACATATACCAGGATAATCACCAAACTTGCACCCTTTCTCAAAGTGAACAAGGAGTAATCATGATTACTCTACACAAAACCTCCCTCTGTTAAAGCATCAAATAGTTTGATATTCCAATGTCTTAAAGCTTGTTTAAGCCCATATAGAGACTGAAGCAGCTTGCATACCTTTTGCTCCCCTTGTCTTTTGAAGCCTTTAGACATATCCATATACACTTATTCACAGAGATCACCTTGTAAAAAGGCAATGTAAACATCCATTTGATATAGGTTCCAACCCTTGGAAACAGTCAAGGCTATTACTGATCTGACTATAACCATTTTCACTACTGATGAAAAGGTATTACGGTAATCAAGTCCTTCTTGTTGAATTTATCACTTTGCAACAAGTCTAGCCTTGAACCTTTCGACTTCACCATTAGCTTTATACGTAATTTTATACACCTACTTGGACCCTACAGTATGTTTGCCATGTGGTAAGTCAACTACTTCCCATGTTCTATTGTATTCTAGTGCTTTAACCTCTTGTTTCATAGCTTCTACCCATCTTGTATCATTTATCCTACCTGAAGTTCTGAGGTTCTACCAGATTATAAAGGTTTGCTAGGTAGGAATGATATATATGGCTATAGGATATTTGCTAGTTGACTTCCTAGGTGCTATATATTCCTTTATCTAGATGGGCTCTCTAGACTCTCTAATTGACTTTCTGATAGGAGGATGAGGTCCTTCTGCTTGCATGCTCTCAGATGGTGAATCAGTTATGGTGGTCATGGGATTTAGTGTTTGTGCAACTGGTTGAGACATCACACTCTCTTCTTCTGCGGCTATTTCATGTACACCTGCATTCTGATCTTGTTCCTCATTGGTATGATTAACCTCTGAGGTAGGAACATCATAGTTAGGTTGTTCCAAGAAACTATGATCCTCTGAATCAGGTTCAACAACATCTTAAGCAAAGGGGAACTTTGACTCCTTGAAGGCCACATCTCTACTGACAAAGAATTGTCTTGTAGCTAGTTTCATCAGAATATATCCTTTTTATCTCTCATAATATCCCATGAGCACAACTGCTTTTACTCTTTCTGCAAATTTATTCCTTTTTAGAATGACTGTTGCATAGCATAAACATCATATGACTCTTAGATGTGTTAGTGATGGTGGTTTGTTATACATTACTTCATATGAACTCTTTCCTTAAAGTGTTGTTGAAGGAAGCCTATTTATTAATTACACAACAGCTGTAACATACATGCCCTAGTACCTAATAGGCAATTTTGACTGAAACCTTATGGTCCTTGCCACATCCAGAATATGTTTGTGTTTTTCTCTCCACAACACCATTCAGTTGTGGAGTATGAACACAATTACTCTGATGCAAAATTCCCAAACTCGGCAGTAGATCTTTGCACTGAGAGTTCAAAAATTCTGTGCCATTGTCTGATCTCATGATTTTAACCATCTTCCCAAACTGGTTCTTTACCATCAGCAAAAAATTCTTAATGCCAACTATAGTTTCAGACTTAAGTTGTAGCAGATAGATCCAGACATATCTACTAAAATCATCAACAACAGTTAGAAAATAGTATTTCTTGTCAAAAGTAGGAATCTTATAAGGTCCCCAAATATCCATATTAACAAGAGAGAAAGGAGCTTCAGCTGTGGATGTACTATTAGGAAACATCAGTCTAGTTTGTTTGGCTAATGGAAAGACTGGACAATTATTCAATGACTCACTATTTACATTCTTGCTTAGCAAGGTGATATTTTTCATGGATGGAAGAGATGGATGTCCAAGTCTTTGATGCCATAGCCTGCAATCTTCCTTTATTGCTGCAACAACAACTATGCCTTAATGTGCCTAATTTATGCCATTGACTCCTTTGAATATGTACAAGCCCCCTGTCTCCTTACCAATCCCCTTCACCTTACTACTATAAAGGTCATGAAACAACACAAAGTCAGGATAAAAGTTCACTGAGCAGCAAAGTTCCTTGGTTAGTTTGGAGACTGGGAGGAGGTTAAACTTGAATCCTAGAACATAAAGGACATCATGTATTGCTGTATTGCCAAATATAACAGCCCAACCAGTAAGTGTAATAGGAATCCTATCTCCATTAGGTAAGTAAACCACATTACTAGAAGTCCTAGTAGTCTTATTGTCATTCATCAGTATATTATTGGAAGTTACTATGTGATGACTGGCACCAAAATCTACAATCCACTCGTCTAAATAGTCCTTAGACAATAAGTTACTCATTAACCTGCCATATTGAGTTGAAAATCAGAAGTTGGATCCTTATTTAATAGCTCAAGGATCTGTTTGTATTGTTCCTCCGTGAAATATGGTACCTCCCCAGTTATTCCTCCTTATACATTACCAACTGAAAGGATCCTTGAGAATGAGCATCATTGTTCCCAAGCACATTGTTGGCTGCAGTGAAATATTGGTGAGATCCACGTCCAAAGCCAAACTGACCCCCATTGCCACGACCATATTGGCCTCCAATGTTGTTACCAGACTTCCTTTGTGCCTTGAAATATTAAGGATACCCAACAATCTTATAGTATTTCTCCTTAGTGTGACCTTTTAGACCACCGTGTTCACATTGCATAAAGGGCTTCTTGCCTTTGTACCCTTGGCCTTTGCGTACCTGCATAGCCATTGGATCATTTTTCTCATTTACTGAACCTAGCCCAGGGGATTGGTGATATTCATCTCTATCACCATGGCATAAGCCTAGTTCAAAGAGGGCTCATTAGCCTTCAAGAGGATTTGTCGTCTAGCTTGATCATATGAATCATTCAAACCGCTGAGAAATAACAGAAGCCTTTATTGTTGAAGATGCTCCTTGTATTATCTCGAGTTTGAGGTTGGTACCAATCCATCATCTTCATTCCATAAACTATTCAGCTTATTAAAATAACTTGAGACTGAATCAGTTCCTTGTGACAAATTGGCAATGGCTCTGTGCAATTGAAAAATGCACATTTGATTCACCTTATCAAACCTTTCCCTCAGATCTTCCCAAATGAGGTGTGCATTCGAAGCATATGCAATTCTACTTAAAAGTTCAGTGGAAACTGTATTCACGATCCATGATAAGATAATGGTATCGCAAGTTTCCCATTGTTCATTCAATTCAGTTGTGAGTGATTCCTTTGTACAAGTGCTAGTCACAAACCCTAACTTTCTCTTTCCTAGAAGGGTAATTTTCATCGTCCTGCTTCATAAATCGTAATTTTCTAATCTTGTAAGCTTCACAGGAATCAAAACAATACCAGGAGTATCCGACGGCCCAAGGTACAGAGGATGAGTATACAGAATTGCAGTTTCCACCATTGATGAGAAGAAAAACAAAATCGAGCTAATTGAGAAGAAGAAATAGATCACCTAGAGGGAGATAGCCAACCTCTGGGATTGATGAGCATCGGTGGCTCTGATACCATGCTGAAATCAACGCGATCTACCATCGAAGAATGAGCAATGAACTCTCTCAATCCATGAGTCTGCACAGAAGCACGAGAATTATAAACCGACGTCAAGATCTTTTTTTTGTTGCTTCCTCGTTTATTTTTTAAGAGCATCTCTAATCCTACATTAATATTACACTAAATCCTATTTTGGTATAATATTTAGTATTTTGGTGCTCAACCCAACACCATTTTGGTGTGTGAATAGTTTTACACCAAATTTAATGTAACACTATGTTTACCATCAAAATCGAATAACAATTGAATTTATATGCGGTTTTAAGGACACGTGATCTAACTTAATACAAATTGAGAAAATCAGATTAATATTGAAATCAATGAGTAAAAAGTAAATGCAAACCACACAAGTTGAATAATCTTGACATTGAAGGTTGGTCATCCTCGAGTCAAAAGTGCCTTAATCGATATCGGAATAGAATGTTAAGATAATAAGAACTAGTAATAACAGTATATTGCTTTGCGATACGTGTTACAATATGTGTTACAAATAATATGACCCCTTTAAATAGTAGGAGAATCTTACTTTGGATACAAACTATAAATGGTAAGGAATCTCATGATTTGCTAATTAATCGGTTTCTCATTGATACGTGCCGAGATTCGGGCTGTGATATTCGATCGGTTGCGGATATTTTGGCCTTCCGTTATTTGGTAATGTTTCCTCGAGCTTATTCGGAGTTGGGGTCAGACCGGAAGTCACGGGCTCGATGATCTTTGAAGACGTACGTTCTGACTTTGTACCGTGGTTCGATGGAACCCGGGGTCAATCTCCAACCCATCTACTTTCAGTCCTGATTTATCAGGCAATAGATTAGACCGGTTTCGACTGTATACAGTCCCTTCATTTTTCGGAGAGTAAACGATGAGAAATGATATGAGCCCTCGATCTTCATCTCGATATTTCGCGCCAGAAATGACAAAATGGACGAAACATCTCGTCAGTCACGTCTTAATGGCATTAAATGTGCCCCAATTGTTGGTCGGTCATTACAGGTTTTGAACTGTTATTTGCAAACTATAAATACCTCCTATTATCTCATTCAAACTTTACTCTCTAAACCCATGCCTTTGTATATTAGAAATTTCTATATCCCCAAATATCAATTTTTTGATTACTCTGAAATCTCTTTATAAAAACCACTGTTCTTCATCCCAAATTATCAAGCATGTCCTTTTAACTTCTTCCTTTCCTTTAACTTTATAAAAAAATGGCGAAGACCTCAAAGTCTATTCCCTAAAAAGAAACTCCCTCTGCTTCGTGACCAGTTGAAGAGGAAAATGTTTCGTCTTGCTGCTACTGAGGAAAAGACACCGGAGCCTCCTTTAAGATGTTCGCTCCTGCGAGGTGCCCAACTGGTGCTGATTTCAACTTCGAAAAACCCTCTTCGGTACCGGGTCGGTGTGAGCTGGTCTTGAGATATATATGCTCGATCACTGACAGTCTCCCCTCCAAGTGGTGCCTACGCCCGATGAAGTGATTACTATCCAAGTGGAGGATTTCTTAAGTGTTTACACTTATCCCTTCACGTTGGGCCATTTGGACCCGCTCATCATTGCCTTCTGTAAGAGGTACTAGGTGACCCTCAGTCAAATTCATCCCTCTTTCTAGAGGATAGTAATTCTCCTCCGCTTCTTCGTAAGTAAAATCGAGAAGTGTCCCTTTACCATCGATCACATCATGTGCCTGTATAGTCCCCGACTCTATCGAGGGGTATTAATAAAACTTGCCGTTGGGCCACTAAGGCCCTATTCTCAAGCACAGATGAGGATCAGGACCGAGGCTGGTTGGGCCGATTCATTCGAGTGAAAACCTCAGATTTAGTCCTAGCCGAGGACATGCCATTTCCCCAGAAATGGAACATGAAACATAAGTATAACCTTGTCTTTAAGATTTCATTTGTTGTTTTTCCTTTTCCTCCCTTCTTATTGATGTTTCATGGTGCAGTTGTTGCTTAGATGCTGGATGAAATTCTCGACTCAAGGAGTGGGTTGAGGGCATCGTGCTACAGAAAACCTATTCCGAGCGCGCATGGTGTGAACTTTTAAAGGGCCGGTGGGAGGCCCATTCCCATGGTCAGATTCCTCTGCTAAATGAATGACATCTTTCTTGCCACGTTCCTTTTCACTTTTTCTTCCTTTGCAGGTCTTCCTAATGATGTTGAAATGAGGTCTCCGTCCAGTGATGAAGACATCCTCCCCAAATTACCTACTTTGAGGCGGGATAAAGAGAAGAAGAAAAAGGGGCTTCGAGTTCCCCAAACTCGGAGAAGAAAAAACCGAAAAGGAGGCTGCCGACAAACCCAATAAAAGCACTGGAACTCTCCCACCGGACTCAGTCCACCGGTTGAGAGATGAGTCCAAAGAAAAAGAAGAGGCTTTCGAGATGGTGGCTTGTGTGTAAGGCAACATCGCATTGCCTCAAGCTAGGGAGGTTGCTGAGAGGGCAGTGGCTGAGGCCTCCGAACCGGAAAGGGGCGAGGCTGTTTTGTCCCGAGCTGGGGAGGTCAACAAGGAGACCACGTCCGGTACTCCTCGAGCATATCAAAGTGCCCCGAAGGATACACTTATGGTGATATATCTCTTTGACTCACCTTTATTTACCGACTCCATGATCAACGAGGCCCATACGCTGAAAGAACGTTCACACGAGGGGCCTCAAGGGGCGGCAGATTCATTCAATAACATCTTCGATGACATAGATTCTACTACCTCGGAGGATGTCACTGGGTTGGGTGACTTACTGGTACCAAATAAGGTACCGTATTCCGTAGCCAGCAGGTCTTCTTCAAGTCCGAGATTAGTGAACTGATTCCCAGCTCCAAGTATAGATCCTGATCAGAAGCAGTCAATCATTGTATCTATCCCAAAGGATGTCCGGGTTCTCTCTGCCCCCGTGGGGATTGCCAGCTATCTTCATTGCTTGGTGACCGAAGAAGACCAGGCCAAGATGGACGGGGTGGAAGTCCCCTGCCTGTTGAAGGAAGCTCAACAGGCGTTAAATCAGGTAACTTTGAATGCCTCCTTATTATGTTCTTAGATTTAAGTCACAAACAATTGTAACATCTCTATTTGTGTTTGCAGGTCTCGGTGTTTCATCACGAAACTTTTCTCTGATATGAGGAAGAGTTAGACCAACACGAGGCTGAGATTCGGGAGCTTACTGAGAAGAGGGACGCTTACAAGCTTCTCAGTGAGAAACTCCAGGTAGAGCTAGAAGCAACTCGAAAGGAGCATGCTGACCTAGTCGAGCAGGTAAGACGAGTGTTTGAAGTTAGTGATGATGATCCAGACATACTGTCTAATGACCCGAACCCGCAGGTTCAAAAACACTTGACCAGATCGAGCAGCTCCAGGCGGCGGTGGATACAGTAAAAGTTGAGGCTAAAGAATGAAAGAGAAACATGGACTTCTTGGCCTCAGAAAAGGAGACTCCCCACACACAACTGGCTTCGACTGAGGTCCAGCTCCGGGCTGTAGAGGAAAAGGCCTTGGTATAGGCCAAAAAGATTGAGGAGATCCAGTCTCAACTGAGCTTGATGGTTTTTGGCCAAGAAATATGGTGGTTATGGCCGAGGGTGATGAGAGGGTGGCCCAGCATAAGGCCTATGCCGAGGCGGATCAGGACCAAGTGAGAAATATGGTGGAGCATATGAAGTGGCAATCCCGGAGGGAGGCCCTCGAGGGAGTTCAAGCTCAGGGTTTTGACTTGTTTGCTGAAATCAAGAATGTCAAGGTATCTGAAGCCAAGGCCAGGAAGCTAGCTTATCACGAGGAGTAGGATTCCGAGGGGTCTGAAGATTCATATAAGCCCGAAGGTGGCAGAGACCCCAAAGGGGATGACGCGGCCCCCGGCAAAGATTAGGCCACTTAGGATCCTTTTAGACGTTTTTGTCTCTTTTAGGGTCATTTTGGCCGTTGTAGAATTCTGTATCGGGCCATTTGGCCCTTGTAAAAAGGATTTTCGATAAATATATAAGGATTTCTTTCCCTTTCACAGCTTTCAAATTTTTCCCTTTGCTTTATTTTGTGTTCACAAAGATCGAATTGCCTTGGCATGAAATAATTAGGTTATGTTCGAAGTTTCAAACCTTGCCTTTAGATTATTCTATTTTAAGGCGTCTTGGGGGTTCGGTGTTACCGAAAACTTTCTCTCGAAGTAAGTAATTTAGATTATAGTTTTCCGAGGGTAGCCTTTGTAATCGGTTATGAAATTTTTTCTTTTTGAAGGCCTTATTTTTGTTACGGGTCTCGGACATCTCCGAGCCGTGTAAATATGGCCATAGCCTTTAATTCAGGAGTCTCCCAGTGGACTTGCTTTCTCAAGTTATTCGGGCTTGCCTAAGATAACAATCCCCGAGTGGAGGTAGCTCTGGCCTTTAAAATTCGGGGTTGCCTAATAGGTCTTATGCCCTATAGGTCTAATAGTTTGGACCATCCGAGTTTATTTTGGATGGCGGTCCCCGATTGATAGTGATTGTTCGAACTCAGTTTAAAGTGGCCCTTGGTCTCATTACCTTTAGGGGATCAGAAGCAGGGAATTCCTTAAGAAATGTAAAGAAGAAATTTTAAAGGACAAGATGATTGCAAGGAAGAGGCTTCTCTTTATTTTTGTGCATAATAGTAATATATGTGTACATGCTTTGTGTCAGGGTTCGAGCTGTCTATGCGGGCATGGTTCATTTGACTGTTTGGCCTTTTACAATGAATCCTATCGATCGAGACCCTTTAGTTACGAAGTTTCTTTCCTTGCTAAAGTCTATATCAAAGGGTAATGCCCCCCAGTATTCAAGGTTGATTATAGAGAGGCCTCAAATACTATTAATGTGATCTTCCATGCCGGTTCGTGACCAGTCTTTCGATTATAAGTTAGCACAATCCATTGTTGCCTAGTTAAAAACCTTGCCGGAAAACCCATTTGGGACAAAACTGGTTCAAGGAAAAAAGAGTGCAACGCGTGCTTTTAGACCTAATATTTTGTACCGCTCCTTGTCAGTTACCTGCAAGGGTTAGTTCAAAATATTAGAAATAAAACAAATGGGGTCAGCAGCAATATCGTTTTAGGTGAGTTATATTCCAATTGCTCGGTAATTGTTCACCGTTCATCGTCCCGAGTTTGTAAGACCCTTTTCCGGTGATTTCGATTATATGATATGGCCCTTCCCAATTCGGTCCCAAATTCGCTTGGGTTTCGGGTGTTCAGCGTGACCTTTCTTAGCACTAAGTCCCCAATATTGAAGTATCTAAGGTTGGCTCTTCTATTGTAATATCTCTCGATCTATTGCTTTTGGGCAGCCAACCAAACAAGGGCGACTTCACGCTATTCTTCCAACAGTTCCAAGCTCATATTCATGGCCTCGTCATTTGATTCCTTTGTTGCATATCAGAATCCAATACTTGGCTCTCTGTCTTCGACCAGTATTAGAGCTTTGACGCTGTAAACCAATGAGAATGGAGTGGCCCCAGTACAAGACTTCGGAGTTATGCAATACGCCCAAAGAACTTCAGGCAAGATCTCTCTCCATTTTTCCTTGACATCGGTCAACCTTTTCTTGAGGTTTTAGAGTATGGTTTTGTTGGTCAATTCGGCTTTTCCGTTCCCACTAGGGTGATAAGGTATTGATCGGATCCTTTTGATCTTATGATCCTCGAGAAACTTGGTCACTTGTCTGCCGATATATTGTTTCCCGTTGTCACATATGATTTCGGATAGCATTCTGAACCGACATATGATGTAGTCCCAAATTAAGTCAATTACTTCCTTCTCCCTGACCTTCTAGTACGCTAGTGCTTCAACCCACTAAGAAAAATAGTCAGTCATAAATAATAAAAATTGAGCTTGTCGGGTGCCCATGGAAGAGGGACAACGATGTCCATTCCCCACTTCATGAAGGGCCACGGCGACAAGACCGAATGTAGCAGCTCCCCGGGTTGGTGAATCATCGGAGCATATCTTTGGCATTCATCACATTTTCGTACGAACTCCTTCGCGTCTTTTTCCATATTAACCCAGTAATAGTCGGCTCTTATTACCTTTCGAACCAACGATTCGGCATCTGAATGATTTCCGTAGGTGCCCTCGTGGACTTCCCTTAGAACGTACCTGGTATCCCCTGGTCCCGGGCATATTGCTAGTGGGCCATCAAACATTCTTCTGAACAAGGTTCCATCTTCAGACAAGCTGAATCTGCCTGCCTTTGTGCGTAGGGCCCTCGATTCTTTTGGATCTTAGGGAGTTTCCCGGTCTTCAAATATTCTACATATTTGTTTATCAAATCCCAAGTCAATCTTGTAGAGTTTATTTTGGCGTGGCCTTCTTCTACTACCAATCTCATGAGTTGTACAACTGCCCCCGAGTTGAGCACATTGTCTTCGATCGACGACCCTAAGTTCGCAAGGGCATCGGCCTCGCTATTTTGTTTTCAAGGTACGTACTGTAAAGTACACTCTTTGAACCGATGTGATGTTACCTGTAACTTATTTAGGTATCTTTGCATTCGTTCTTCTTTGGCCTCGAATGCTCCATTAACTTGGTTCACTATGAGGAGGGAGTCGCACTTAGCTTCGATCACCTCCGCCCCCAAGATTTTGGCTAGTTTGAGACTTGCAATCATGGCCTTATATTCGGCCTCGTTGTTAGTCAATTTTACAGTCCTAATAGATTGTCTAACTACATTGCCTGCTGGTGGTTTCAATATGATGCCGAGTCCAGACCCTTTCGCATTCTAGGCATCGTCCGTAAAGAGGGCCCAGATTCTCGAAGACATCCCCGAGTTTACCAACAACTCTTGTTCGAACTTAGGTATTAGGTCTAGCGTAAAGTCGGCCAAGAAGTCTGCCAAAATTTGAGATTTGATGGATGTTTGGGGTCAATACTCAAGATAGTACCCACTGATGTCCACGGCCCATTTGGCCAATCGTCCTGAGAGTTCGAGTTTGTGCATAATATTTTCCAACGAGTAAGTTGTCACAACACATATGGGGTGGCGTTGAAAATCCGATTTTAGTTTCCTAGAGGCGCTTAGCAAAGCGAGAGCCAGTTTTTCCAGGTAAGGGCACCTAGTCTTGGCCTCACATAGGGTCCTGCTAAAGTAGTAAATTGGAAATTACGTACCATGTTCTTCTCAGAACAGGACTCCACTTACCAATATTTTTGATACTGCCAAGTACAAGTACAATTGTCCACCCGTTTTTGGTGTATGAAGCAGCGGCGGGCTCGATAAGTATCATTTTAGTCCCTCTAGGGCCCATTGACACTTCGGGGTCCATGAAAAGTTGTTATTCTTTTTGAGTAGCGAGAAGAATCAGTGACTCTTATCGGAGGACCTTGAGATGAATCGCCCTGGGGCGGCAATACGCCCGGTTAGCCTTTGCACGGCCTTCACATTATCCATTACCATGATATCATCGATAACTTTGATCTTGTCAGGGTTGATCTTGATTCCTCGGTTGGATACCATGAACCCGATTAATTTACTTGATCCGACTCCGAACACACATTTCTTCGGATTTAGCTTCATATTGTACTTTTTCAATATACTAAAGGTTTCCTGCAAATGCTTTAAATGGTCCTCTGCTCGCAAGGACTTAACCAACATATCGTCAATATAAACTTCCATGGATTTCCCTATTTGTTCTTCGAACATCCGGTTTACTAGGTGTTGGTAAGTGGCACTGGCGTTTTTTAACCTAAATGGCATTACATTATAGCAGTATGTGCCATACTTAGTGAAGAAGGAGGTATTTTTCTTGATCATTCGGGTTCATCCGTATTTGGATGTACCCGGAGTGGGCATCGAGAAAAAGGAGGATCTCGTGACCGTCTGTGGCATCGATCATGCGATCGATGTTAGGTAAAGGGAAAGAGTCCTTGGGACATGCTTTATTAAATTTTTGTAATCTACACACATTCTCAGTTTGTTCCCTTTTTTAAGGACTACTACTACGCTTGCTAACAATTCCGGATATTTGAATTCCCGAATGGACCTTATTTTAAGGAGTTTAGTTACCTCGTCCTTGATGAAAAAATGTTTGATCTCAGATTGGGGTCTCCTTTTCTGCTTGACCGGGCGGAATTTCGGATCCAGGCTCAGCTTGTGAATGGTTATCTCCGGTGGGATCCCTATCATATCAAGATGGGACCAAGCAAAACAGTCTCTGGGGGGGGGGGGACATTTTTCTATGGTCGGGCCAGTGTAGCTACGATAGGTAGCTTATGTTAGCTATGAGAAATTGAATGAGTTTTTTCCTGAGCTCGAGGGTTAACCCTGTGCCTAGGTATACCTTCCGATCGGGTAGATGTTCGATAAATGTGACTTGCTCCATCTCTTCGACCGTTGATTTTGTAGCATCGGAATCATTGGGGAATATAAAAGATCTAAGAACCCCGTAATCATCGTCTTCATTAGTCCCCAGTTTATTCGATTGGGTCGTGGCTAGTGTCGATAATTTCTATTTAATTTCCTGCTTTGTACTCAAACTTGGTTCCTTCGATGTTGCCAGCGTTGATACCAAAATCACTTCTTCAACTGCAAATATTTCCTTTGCGGTCAGTTGCTCCCCGTAGATCATTTTAATTTCTCCCGGTGTTGGGAATTTTAACACCTGGTGAAGAGCCAAGGGCACTACCCTCATGTTGTGAATCCATGGCCTCCCGAACAGGGCGTTGTACCTCATGTACCCCTCAATCACATAAAACTTGATTTCATGGATGGTCCCAACGACATTTACTGGTAATTTTATTTCTCCCTTAGCAGTTTCACATGAAATGTTGAATCCGTTTAGCACTTGACCTGCAGGCACCATTTGGTCCTGTAGGCCGAGTTGTTCTATGACCCTCGATCGAATGATGTTGGCCGAACTACCTGGATCAATTTACACACGTTTAACTCGAGATTTGTTCATGAGTACAGCTATTACTAGTGCATCATTATAGAGCTGTATGATTCCTTCTGTGTCCTCGTCGCTGAAAGACAAAGTTCCTTCTGGTATGTAATCTCGAGTTCGTTTCTCCCTTGTAATGGATACTTTTCTGTGCTTTAACATTGGACTTTGAGGAACACCGACCCCTTCGATGATCATGTGAATGACGTGCTGAGGTTCTTCTTGATCCGTTTGTTTATTAGAGTCCACATTTCTGAAATGGTTCTTTGCTCGATCACTCAGAATTCTCGAAGATGACCGTTGTTGAAAAACTAGGCTACCTCCTCCCTCAACTGTCGGCAATCCTCTATTTTGTGGCCGTGAGTGCCATGATATTTGCACAACTAGTTTGGATCCCTTTGGGCTTGGTTGGATTGTAGAGGTCAAGGCTATTTGGTATCTTTGATGTGTCCGATAGCCGATATGATGGCAGAAACATCAATGTTAAAGTTATATTCTGATAACCATGGTGCTTCTTTAGGTCTGATGGGCCTATCGAAATCGTTCTTGCTCATATGCCCCTAGCTACTTTGGCCTAGGTCATTTCTTCTTTCATTTCGCATAGAACTCTGTCCGAACCCACTGTTTCTTTGATCCTCACTGTACGGCTGATACCGATCCCTCACCGTCGATGGGTCTAACAGGATAAACAGACCCGAAAGGAGCCCCGAGTTGATCATCTTCGACTATGATCTTCGATTGATATCGGTTATGCACATCAACCCAAGTGATAGTAAGATATTCTATTAGATTCTGCTTCAATTGTTGTGAAGCTATTGAACTTGAACATTGAGTCCTTGGGTAAAAGTTTGAACGCCCCAATCATCAGCGACTGGTGGCAAGTCCATCTATTCTATTTGAAACCGAGATACAAACTCGCTAAACATTTCATTATCCTCTTGCCTTACTTTGAAGAGGTCTAATTTCCTAGTTTTGACCTTGATAGCCCCAGCGTGTACTTTCATAAAAGAGTCTGCAAGCATAGCAAATGAGTCAATAGAATTATGGGGTAAGTTGTGATACCATATCATAGCTCCCTTTGACAGGGTTTCTCCGAATTTCTTCAGTAAGACAGACTCGATCTCATCATACTCCAAGTCCTTTCCTTTGATGGCGCATGTGTATGAAGTGACATGCTCATTTGGGTCGGTCGTTCCATTGTACTTAGGAATCCCGACCATGCAGAATTTTTAGGGATCGGCTTTGGAGCCGCACTCAAAGGAAAAGGTTTTTGTACAAACTTCTTGGAATCCAAGCCTTTCAATATCGGCGGTGCTCCCAGTATCTGGTCGACCCTAGAATTGTTGGTTTCCACCTTTTTGTCGTTTGCTTCGATTTTCTTCTCCCTTGATTCCATTCATTTTGTCAGCTCCTCGAGTATTTTTATGATCTCGAGATTATTACCCAACTCGTTCCCACTCGACCTTTCCGTGATCGGTTCCTCCCTACGAGTCTCTTGAGATGGGTCGGGCTCGATCCTGCTCGGTACGTGACTTTGGTTTTGTAACTGAGCTATTTCCGCCTGTTAGGCCTGCAATATTTCGAAGATCATCCGTAGATTGACCCCGTCTCCTCCATTGTTTTGTGTATTCTATATTATTGATGGAGCTCCACCATGGATGCTATTCTCGGGGTCAGTAAGGAGGCTTGTGTCGATAGCCACATGCGAATTAGCATCTAAAGGGTCCGCAATTGGAATTCCGACGGGACCAACGGCGGTACCTCGTTACTGGGCGCCATGTTATTGTTTTCACCGTGGAGTCATCGTCAGCATGTAGAGGTGTTAATTTTGAGTTTGACATTTTGAATTTAAGCCTAAAAGCAGAGACACTTCAAAGAACAAGTGTAAAATAGTATATGTTATAGAAATTCGTATCAAATAACCACTATTATCCTTATCCCTACAGTGGACGCCAAGCTGTTTACCCTCAAAATCGGATAACAATTAACTTTATAAGAGGTTTTAAGGATACTTGATCTAACTTAATATAAATTGAGAAAATCAGATTAATATTGAAATCAATGAGTAAAAAGTAAATGCAAACCACACAAGTTGAACAATCTTGGCTTTGAAGGTTTGTAACCCTCGAGTCAAAAGTGCCTTAATCGGTATCGGAACAAAATGATAAGACAATAAGAACTAGTAATAACAGTATATTACTTTGGGATGCGTGCTACAAATAATCAGACCCATTTTATATAGTAGAGGAATCCTAATTTAGATACAATTCTATAAAATGTAAGGAATCTCATGATTTATTAATTAATCGGTTTCTCGTTGATACGTGCCGAGATTCCCGCCATGATATCTGACCGGTTGCGGATATTATGGCCTTCCGTTATTTGGTTCGATAATGTTTTCTCGAGCTTATTCGGAGTCGGGGTCGGTCCCGGAGTCACGGGCTCGATGATCTTTGAAGACATATGTTCTAACTTCATACCTTGGTTCAATGGAACCTCGGGTCAATCTTCAACCATTACGTTTCAGTCCCCATCTGTCTCGCAATAGATGTGCCCGGTTTCGACTGTACATACACTATTCACCAACACAATTATTATTCATCAATATTTTTTTTTTATTTTTTATTATATAACACTTTTAATTTAACATATTATAAATTTTACTTGTTCATTTAGGTCCCTAATATACCTAATTATTTTTTTATGTAATATCTGTATCATATTAATTTTACATTTTAATTATGGTGTATAATTTTTATAAATTAATTTTTGTATATATTATTTTTATATAAAATTGTAAGTTAATTTTATTATAAGTTATATTAAATGGTTATTAAGAAAATAATATGAATTATATGGGATGAATATGTAAGAAAAAGGATTTGTTGTATGAAATCAAATAATAAAATTTAAATAAAAGAAAAAATATAATATAGAAGAAAGAGAAGAATATAAAAAGAGATATTCTTTTTTATATAAAAAAATAGTATAACGTGTTGGAGTTAATTTCCACTATTTTGGTGTTTACACCATTTTGATGTAAAAAAAAAATGGGGCACATCAAAATGGTGCTTAATAAGGTTGGAGATGCCCAGCATTAGAGGACGACATTTTTGAGTGTATGTTGGGTCAACTTTGTTGAGTTGAAGAAAGATGGCCCAAATATGGCGAGTTGCATTTACATGCTTGTATGTCAAGAGAAATTTTGTAATGACCACAATCCCGCCCCAGCCGATGACAATAATGACACTTGAAATCATATATAAACATATGGTCTGTAACTTTAAGCACATATTGAAACGTAACATAAGTTTTTGTTATCATTTGAAGCATCTTTCTCTTGTTTTTTTGATGATGAAGATACTTACATTAATGTTATATATTCCTAACTAATATCCTGTTTGGCTGAGATGCAAAAATGAGTTTATTTTGAGAAGTGTTTTTTTCTCATAAGTATTTTTGGTGAGAAGTAGTTTGTGTTTGGATAATTAATTTGTAAAGCACTTTTGAGCAGCAATTAGTATTTGACCAAGCTTTTAAAATTTGCTTCTAAGTGTATTTTTCTCAAAAGTGCTTTTGATGTTCGGCTAAAAAATGCATATATTTTAACCATTATTGCATCACGTTCCAGTACTTTTAATCGTCTTTTAAGTATTAATTATATTACTTTGTGCTTAATATTATATTTTAACTGCATAGAAATAAAGCGGTGCGAAGATAAAGAGGTTTGAAGCAAAATTGATAAAATGCGGAAGAAAAAAAGAAGAAAATTAAACAATTAAATAGGAAGGAGACCAGGGGGGCACCCTTTGGTGTTTGTCCCACCAAGTGGAAGACAACAAAATATGAAATTTCAATTCTAACGCAACAAGGATTTTAACGTGCAAAGGCGTATTGAGTTCAGCGCAGGCCTGGACCCTGTGTGACGGGATTTTTTTCACTTCGTTTAGGACAATGTTATTTCGGTCTGCACGGTCTCAACTTGTATAAAAGGGGTCCTAAATCTATTTTGGAGGGGGAACGTTTGCGATAAGAACTTTTGGAGAGGCCAGATTTCATCTTTTCTTCCACCAAACTTAGTAATTTTTATGTTTCTTTGTATGATTTGTTGTTCGCCTACCATGTTTATGTGGAGCTAAACTACACGTTCTAGAGCTGTGATTCTTTCATGACTATTGTTATTCAGATATAGATTTTGCTTTCTTGATTCATCATATTGGTTTATTTATTCAATCTTGCGCTTAATTATTTAATTGCTTGATCACTAATTGAATACTATCTATGAATCTTGAATTGAAATCGAAAGTAAAAATTCTAGATTGCATATAGGATTGAGTAGAGCAAGTTTTTGAACCTGGGCATCGGGAGACGAATTCGCAGTTAGAATAGACATATACCTAATTGTCTTGCTTGGTTGATGTGTAGGAATTATAAAGGCAATTCTTGTTAGTTCTAATTTCATAGACATATAGGCGTTAGTTTAGCTTGAATAGGTGAGTAAGAACTTGACAGATTCTTATGAGCGATATTAACCTGTCAACCAATAAGCTAGATAAATTAGTTAGCCAATTTAATTGTAGAATACAATAGGAATGTTACATAGCCCATAACCCTAGATCGTTTTCACAACATTGATAACATAAAAATCTTTTCTTCCTCTGTTCAAAGTTCATTATTTGTTTTTCTTTATTTAATTAGTTTAGAATCAAATACTTCTCGGTTTAATTCTTGTTTAAATAATTAGGATAGTCTAATTTAGTTAATAGTTAATCACAAGTCCTCGTGGGTTCAACATCCAACTTTTAGTCACTTTATTACTTGACGACCGCGTATACTTACGTGTGCGTTTTTCCGCAACAAGTTTTTGACGTTGTTGCCGGGTACTTAGAAATTAGCTATTTTCTTAGATTATACTTTTTTTTATCTTTACAAGTTATTTTTTATTTTTTGTAAATATTAATTTTATAACAATTTGATTTTTCTCTTAGTGTGTTCTAGTTATCTCAGCATGACATCTGGAGATGAAATATATGGACGTAAGGTTATTGATGAAGACGTTTGGTTGATGAAAGACTTTTATGGCCAGTATTTTTGGGCTTGTCATGGCCTGACCTCTTAGACATCTGAATTTGAATATGGGAGTAAGAGTTGGTATTGGGATGTATATTCTTGATTAAGGGAATATGTAGAACGATGTCATCTTCTAACAACGTTGGTGAATGATTGGTCTTAGGAGAGAGAGTTAATTTTTCACATGAAATTGATAGTTTTGGTATGTGCATAACTTGGATGCAGATTTGAGTGCAAAGGTTGATGCTTATACCACCCAATAATTTAATAATGAGTTGTGTGAAGCTGAAAAAATTCTTCTAGACCAAATTGAGGAGCTAAACAAGAATACCAATCATTAGACCATGTTTTTCTTGAGGATGCCAGTGTTGAAAAGAGTGCTCTAGAGTTATATAAGGAGTAGATAACAGTAATTTGGGAAATTTGAGTGTGTGTATAAATGGGGATGTAAATAATAGTATAACTCATGAGTTGGGATGCCTTAAACCTCATTCCAAATATTTTTCCACATTGTGTTTGGATAATAAGATAGTAATCGAGCCATCAGAGCCTATAGGGAAGTCAAAGGGTATGGACGAGATTATCTATATTCTTGAATTTGTTGTGCCAAACAGTATAAATTACATTACTCATCTAAAGGCCGAGAAGTGTAGAGTGAAAAATTTATTACTTGGCCTGGTTGTCTTCATAGCCCCACCACTGGAGCATAGCCGCAGACTGGATGCCATGTTAGGGGTACAATTTATAAGTTCAAGGCAGAGGAAAAAGTGGTTTACGTCGTGACGCGACGTTAAACTAGGCGCTTGTTAGGAGACAACCCAGCTTTGCTGTTTTTTTTTTTTATTTTTGTTTATTTTATTTAACTATTATTTTTGTAGTATTTATTTTTATTTTGTAGGATTATGAGCATAGGAAGAAAAGCCACTAGAAGGTGCAAAAGCAGGCCAGATGGTTGGAACTAGTGTGAGGTACCCGCACAAAGGACATTCCTTGGGAGAAGTCTGAGTACCCCGTGAGCTTCTATTGCTTTGGCTTTTGGCCTTTTAGAAAGTTTCTTGTACATCCTAGTTATTTTTGTTTTATTTGTGCATTGGGACATTGCACTCTTTTAAGTATGGGATGATAGAATTTCTCTAGATAATTAGTAGTAGTATGTTAGTAAAAATATTAACTTCTTATTTTGATTTTAGCTTCTTATTTTTATTTTTGTAGTTGGTAGTATTTTTATAGTAGTTTTAGTAGCTTAATCATATTTTATTTTAAATATGAAAAATCAAAAAAAATCAAGAAAAAAAAGAGTAAAAAGTTTTTGGACTTTTCCCAACGATGGATCTCCTAGACAATTTTCTTGAGAGATTAAAGTCTAACCAAAAATACAAAAAAATGAAGAAGAAAAATCCAAAAATATGTCTTTTATTATTTTTTTAGGTAGTAATAATCCCCTGTGGTTTTTCTTTGTGCCTTAGTTCTTTTTCATGGGATGCAAATTGAACCGGGTAGTTGTAATTTTATTTTAGAGTAGATTAGAATTTAGGGAATAAATGGAGGAAGAAAGATGAGATTCCTAGGCACCTTGACTTGTTTAATAGTAGCATATTTAGGTTTTGGAATGTGTAGTATCTTCTCTATATTTTGAAATTGATCATGATGCATTTATATATTGGATATCATGTTTTGTGATGCATATATCTCGTTTTCTTGGCTAATGTTCACTGTTGATACCCAATTTTGCCCCAATATATATATAGACACTCTCAAAATAGCATGTTTGTAGCATTAATTAGTTTACAAACCTATACAAGCATTTTCTATAATTTCCCATAATTTTTAAAGCTTAAAATTAATTTCCTTTATATTTTTTGTTATATAAATATGTAATAATTATCCCTCAAATTATTCTGTGATGACTTAGCTACCTAAAATAATTATTTTTTGAACCTATAATATATTTTTCAAACATTTATTTCATTACATGTAATTACATTAGAGATTTTTAAGCTATTTGTCTAATTTATTCATACAATTGCTCTTTATTTTATATTATTTTGTTCCAAAATAGCATATTTATATTTTTATAATACAAACTCATTATTTTAAATATTTTAGTTCATAAATAGTATTTTATTGTATTTATTGAGCATTTGTATAAATTATTTTAATAAATTTTGGGGTATTTACATAGTAGCCTAATTTCTTATCTATTTTTCGGACCTAAACTACCCAGACCTCAGCCCAATAACCGCTAAGCCCAATCCTAGGAAACCCTGCCCAATCCAAACGACCCTTTAATCTCCAACCCATTTCCAAAACCCGACCGAGGTCTCCTTAAACCTTAACTATTGATAAAAAGCGATCAATGGCTCACCAAACCCACCCTTTTTTCTTATATCCCTTCACCCTAACCCTAATACCCACTCCCTAAAGATCACCGTATATGTATCCTCTCATCTCCCTTCTCCCTCCTTCAGAAATCTTAGCAAACCGAGTAAATCATGGACTCCCTCTGGGTTATATGGCATCAGTTTGTTTTCTGCTTTGTCCTGGATCTCCGTATTGATTGACTTGTATCTATAATGTGTCATAATCTATGTAAATACCTTCTCCCTAGATATTATGTGCTCCTAAGATTATTTTCATCACTCAGTATGTCTTTAGGTTTGTCCAGCTTTGTACTTCCTAGCAATTAGTTGAGACCTTTTAGAATAGCTTCTTATATTTGTGTTTCCCTATAATGTGTGACACTGTCTTGCCTCATTGGTATGAGTTGTTCTGTTAAACTTCTGGTATTCAGCATAATATGACCCTTAGGCTTTGAACCTGTTAAGTTAGTACTCTTTTGGCATAGTGCACTTTTGTATATTAGTCTTGTAATCCCAAAATTCATAATCTCCTTGTTTCCTTCAAAATGTTCTCTACCCCAATATTCTATCACTCTCATTGATTGCCTATACTACTCTGAACCTATAACTCTTGGCCTGCTGAAAGACAAGGCCACTAAGGCTTTCTCTATTGACTTCCCTAGTGTGAGCACTGCTCAGGGTCCATTTGAGACCCTTATGAACTTTGACACACTAGGGCTTGAGGTTCTTTGGCATTTTCTTTACTACTGAGATCTGAGTTATCTCTAACACTCAGTTCTGTCCTTCTTTCTGTCTGCCGAATGTGCAAATTGACTTGTTTTCAATATTTGGATCATATGATCAATCCATGGCTGTTTGGTTTGATTTGAGTTCTTCTATGGTTTCGAGGCTATGTGAATAGATATAGTCCTTGTTGAGATCTGGGCGTGCTAATTGGTGGAGAAAAGAGTTTAGTTGAATGCATGGCAGTGCTGGGTATCTCTTTGGGCCTGTCTTGGGTGTACTGTTATTGCTTGTACCACTCTTGTAATTACATTTATTATTGGGCCTGTAATAATTTTATAATAAATAATTGGGGATGTTAGTGAAATTGGAAAATGGGTATATCTTAATACTTGCATGAAAAGGGGTAGAGAGCATGTCTATAGGATTTATGTGATCTATTCGCTATCTGACCTGCTATGTGTATCATTTAAGGCTCCTTGTGCACTATTAGAGATCATGTCATTAGGGGAATCAGACACTCACATAATTAACATCCTATCGAAGCATCATTGCTTTATCTATTCTTGTGTCTACTGCTATGTGTCGCTAGATAGCATGCCTATAGGGAATAAATGCTAATAACAACCCTTCAATCTGCACCATGCTTAATAGATATCATGGCTATATGATTTTAATTGCTTAATTCGCTATTGCATCATATTGTCTATCTAGAAAGCCTGCCTATAGGAGCTAAATATATATGAAATCAATTCCAATCGCCAATATTTAGAAATCATGCCTATAGGAAATCACCATTCGCTCTAAGGTACTAATACTAGACTCTTTAGACATTGTTTCATTGCTTATCCACGCGATTATTAGGAAGCATAAGTAATTTTGAGCATTTCCAATAAGCTTTATTGGACCTTACTATGTAACCACTTGGATCTCATGCCTATAGATCTGTAATAAGCATTACCAAGTAATCACCAACCGGTAACTTAGAAATCATAGGTCTGAAAATGGCTTGCACATCTGAACCAGATCATATAGAATCCATGTCTATAGGGCTTAACGACTTCAATTTCCCTCAATTCTGAAACTACCTAATGTTTAATGTAGGAATCTGTTTGCATGCATTTTTTGTCTAATTGTGGAGGCTAACTTGAGCCTTTAACTGCCTATATGTTAAGTGCAATATATTTTGTATGTCGCCTAGTTTTGACATTTTCTGAGCAACCTAAGTTAAGTCTAGAACCACCAAAAGTAGAGGTCCAATGCCTCATGGACCATAGGTATGGGACGGGTAGTGCACACCTAAGGCACAATTTAGAATCAACTAGCGCGTTTTAGGTAATAACTTAAAGATAGTAATTGGGTAGCAGGAGATGATAGGATGTGCCCGCTGAATAATACGAGTAACACCCCCATCTTGAGGGAGTTACGAAGTATTATTTATGTTGCATGGGGTGATCCTTTAGGCTGAAAAACTTAGGACCCCCCTCCCCCCCATCTTATTTCCCCTTTACTTTTTAATCAAGTGTTTGTACTCATTTACTCAAAGTCTTTTATAATAATAAAGTTTCTCAAACTCCTTGCTCTGTATACCGTTATCTGACTAATTCATGTAATTCAAGTTCGGTCGAGACCCACAGTTGTAGACCTCAAAGAGTTCCTAACACCTTCTCTTCGAGGTAATTTCGAGCCCTTAACCGATCTTTGGTGATGTAAACTAGTCAACATGAGTCACTTGCAAATAGGTGACCTAACGCACCTTAAAAATTGTTAGGTGGTGACTCTTCTCTTTTAACCCTTCCTTTAAAAGAGTTGTAACGTGTCAAAACCCGATTTCACGAGAAAAAGGGGCACGACAGCATGTCGACTCTGCTGGGGATATATTTAGGCTCTTACCATAGCAAATTTGGCTTATATGAATTAGCCTTCTCTAATAAACGTGTTTCTTTTATTTGTTGCTACATGCACATCCCGCTCCTGTTTTTCCTCTTATTTCTCTAATTTATTGCTGCATGCACATCCCTCCCATATTCTCCCTTCATTTGAATTTGTGGTAATATGCAAATCTCTTTCCTTCTCCACCCTTCCTTGCTTAAATATATTATAACATGCATATCTCTCTCCTATTCACCCTTATTTCCTATAACTGCTCTTCATCCGTTCAAAGATTGCTACATCACGCCTCTCCCGTCCCTACTCTCTTGCTTGCTTTATTACATTCTCATATATCCCGCAAACTAACTTCTTTCCTTTGTCTTTCTTTTACACTTTTCATGTTTTACCTTAATTTTGTCTTTATCGCTTTCTATTTATTATGCAAATACTTGATAATATGTTATTTATTTTCGCATAAAGCATGCTCCACATCATATTCCACTCGTGCCCAATTAATACCATAATGGCGCTTGATGAGTGTCCGTGCTCTTCCAAAATCACCCTTTAAATTTGGAAAGGCTTATTTGCGGTAAAACTAGTCGATCAGCGATGCACTCGACAGTTCCGTGCCTTTCCCTCTCAAGTTGTCCGCTTGAGGGTACCAGTCTAGACTCCTCTAGAAATACCACTCTAATATCAATTGTGTATGCATCATGTCAAACTTAGTATGGGTTATAACATTTTCAACGTGATATCCCGCTACGATAAGCCTTGTCCAAAGTCCGACGGGATTTCCACAATCCCAATGGACATTATCACGTTATGTGCATTACTTGGAAAAGATATGCCAATATATTGATCATTAGTGTGTAAATAGTCGAATCTAGAGGGGGAAAGGCTAACTCTATTTGTTTGCACAACATGAAGCACAAAGTCCCCAGGTTCGGCATGGTCCAAAACGTCCCAATTTTGTTGCTGGATTGGTAGAAAAATCTCGCACCTTGTGACAAGAATCACGTAAGAAGGGTCCTGGGTAATTTTCTATCTCTGTTACACATCCGACCAAACAAAGCATTGATTGAGGTCGATACTATGTTTTGGGATGCGAAGAGGGTTGTCTTCCACTTCGATGACATAGAGATGACTCCTTTCTTGGAGGAAATAGGAAGTTTCGCTAATCTGCCATATGATAGTCCCGGATTACTGGTACCAGAGAATCGCATCCCTCGCGGTTTTCTGAAAATGTTAGGTTTCAAGATTTGGATTAATCTAATGGGAGGAATTTTTCATAGAAATAGCGGGAATGGGATTGACATAACCGGTAGCCTTCAGTCTCTCGTATAGTTGATCTATGGGTTCAGCAATTGGGTTGTATTGTCTAGGCGGTCGGCGGTTGAAATTTGGTCTAGATTTTTGGTAGTTTTGGCGGGCTGGTGGTGAGTGGTAGTATGCTGGCTGGGTGTTATAATTGTGGTAAGTGGCGGCAAGTTGTTGGTATCTGGGAGGTGAATGCTGATATGTGGGTGGGGGTGTTTGGTATGTGAGAGGAGACTTTGGACCTTGGGCCACTATCACTGCCCATCCTTCCTTCTTTTTGGAAATGCCACCTAATTTTTTGTACATTTGCCATCCCTCAGCCCCTCTCCCACCTTTTCTATCTATCATTAGAAGTAGGGCGGGTGGCGTACCTCACTGAGCTATCGATCGTGAAGCTATCGCCTGGTTCAACCAACCGTTCGTCCTGGTGCCTTTGCTAGCTAGTACCATTTTTTATCTTTCACCAAGCTCGGTATGACTTACTCGATAAAAGGTATCGGTAGTCTCATCAGTCATTCCCTTATCATCTGGAATAATCGGACTATCTCAGCATATGGGAATCCGCTAGAGAATGGATTTTTAGCTTGGAGTGCTTCAAAATTTGTCACCATCCCACTCTTAATCCCTTCTTCTATTCTTTCTCACAATTTGATGATGTTAGAAAATTTATGGTTTTCAATAACCATCAGTCTCTTGTAGTATTGCAGATCTTGAGCTCAAATAAAGAACTTATTCATTTGTTCTTCTTCCAGTACTGGCCTTACCTTTACAGCTTCAGACCTCCACCAAGTAGCATACTCGAGGAAAGTTTGAGTTGGCTTCTTCTTAAGATTTTGAATGTAGAAAATGTCTGGTGTGTTTTCTGTGTTAACCTGAACCGGTCCATAAAATCCGACGTCATGCTCACCCAATTAACCCATTTATTTGGGTTCTGACTGATGTACCAAGATATGGCGTTTCCACTAAGATTCATCATGAATAGCTTACATGCAGATTCTTTCATCCTTGCCAACCCCTACAAGCTTATCGCAATACGTTCTCAAATGCACCTTTGGATCACATGTTCCATCAAACATCTCAAACTTAGGAGGTTTGTAGCCCTCTAGCAATTCTACATCTTGCTGAATACACAAATCCTCATAATTCAAACCCTCAATGCCTTTGCCACCTTCGTTGCTTTGAACTCGTCCAGTAAGCTTCTTGAGTTCTTCCACCATGTTCTTGATGAGCAGGTCCTTTTCGGCGGATTCAGGTATGTATAAGGTTTGTTGTGGAGTGTGGGTTAAGGTTTCCATGTATATGGGATTGCTTTGATGGACTCTAGGTATCTGAGCATAATGGTGGTCGTTGGTTGAGTTTTGGAGATCAGGGGTAGGTTGTGGTGCATTTTGAGGAGTGTGGTAGGTGATGGTTTGTGGATACTGAGTTGGGTGGTGATGGTGCTGTGGAGGTAGGTACTAGTGGAGGATTAGGATTTTGAGGAGGTGTGGTGTATTGATGAGGTGCGGAAGGATTTTGCAGATTTTGGTTTTGTGTGTTTTGGGGATGCGCTGGGTTTTGGGCATTTTGTTGGTTAATGTCGGGGACGTTCAGGGTAAGGGAAAGGTTTGCCAAATTCCCGGCCTTCTCAATCTCCCCTTGTAACTCCAGTATTTTCTGTCCCAACCGTAAGACCAAATCGTTCTGTGTCGGAGTACTCTGACCATCTGAAGTTTCAACATTCTCTGCATGAGTAGCGTTGTCTTTCCTGATACCGCTCATATCATCCATTTTGGTTTTTCCTTTGTTTTTGGGATCACTTGGAGGAGGAGGAGGTGGTGGAGGACCCCTGGATCTAGTGTGTTATGCGAATGATGCCAGTATGAACGAACCAACCTTGGGGAATGGGAATAATCAAAAGAAAAAAAACAAAAAGTAACCAAGTTAGTAAGGAGTGTTAAAAGGATGTTTGGGGTATTTAAACACATATTGCGGAATTATAAATTCACGTCCTCATTTGTGGGACCTTATTGTGTCCGAGGTAGGCCTAGCAACACATAGACTTGGAGAAAATTGATGCCAATATTGCGTCATTCCATTAATATAAAACAATAAATCAAATCTTTTCTAAAACGATAATAATAAGAGAGTTACTAATGGCATGTGCCTTACTACAATATAAATCCAAACTAAACTAGAAAGCAGTAAAACATCATTATCCTAATCTATTCTATTTCAGAAGGACCTTCCCCGTGCTTGGCTCTTTTGACTCCATCGATCAGATTTCCCAAGTCGCGCATATCCAGCAATAGATAAGCCTTTTCTAGGAGCCCTCCTTCATTGCCATCCATGTTTTGACAGCCTGCAATCCTTTTCCTAATTTTCCCTTCAAGCTCCATCAACCCTTGCTCCAGATATTCCAGTCTTTCTGTTGACTTGGTGATGATTTCCTTCCATTCGTTGATTGCTTCCATATCCAATGTGTTGCTCAAGATGCATAGCTTCATATTCAAAGACTCTCTTGCGTAACCTCCTGTACTTAACTTATGCTTCAGCAGCGTCATCTATGATCCTGTTTTTCAGATTAATTCCCGACTTAACGTCTCCGACTATATCATCCACTAGCCATGATGGGTAGAAGTACACATGACCAATGCGATATCTGTCCAGCTCAATAGTATCCCTTTCTACAATGACCTTCTGATTCCACATATGTTGTGCCTTAAACTTGAATGGTATAACGTCCCCTTTAAAGTCTACTTTGTATTGGACCAAACTCGAGGTATAACCTGTTTTCTTCCCGCTTGCCTCATTACCCTTATAAGAGCATAAGGATAAATTCTCCTCAACCTGATCAGTACTAGATGAGGAGTCTCTCTTGACTTGATGATGAACTCACTGCTAGGGAACCATTCGAATATCCAATTTACCTGCTCGTTCGTCAGATTGCTGAAGAAACGAACCCAGCTCACAGCATTTCCAGGTTGTGCAAACCTGTCCGAGATGAATGTCATTCTCTTTGGGTGATGGTAAGCTATATGGTCATTCAATAGTCAATGCAAGCTCTCCTGGCGATACTCTCCTCTTTGAAAATGTTCTAGTAACCAAACTTGCAGTATCAAATTACAACCCTTGAAGTGCCCAAACCCCTGCTTGCACCAATCTAGAGAGCGATACATTTTAGCCAAGATCATGGGGACGATTGTGTAGGTTTGTCCCTTAATGCCTTCCATTAAGGTCCTGGCGACCATGGCTAGACGAGTATGGATCCTTCCCCCTTTCATTGGAAATATCACCAATGCCAAGAAACATACAATGAACACGTAGACTCGACGGTGTGTCCAACCCAAGGAATTAATGGTGAGTTCATCATTATAAAGGCGGTATGAATTGTTGTGCCGATATCATTCATAAAGTAATTCAATTGGAATGTACGACTTCTTCAAACAAAGTAGTTCATAATTTTTCAAGACATGTGCCTACCACTCGGGCATGAAAGGTCATATTATTAATGAATGTCGCACTTTGAAGGATAAGATCCAGATGTTGATTGACACCAAAGTTATAAAAGTAAAAGAGGTTGTACCTTATGTCCCTAACAATCCTCTCCCAGATCATAGAGGTGAGGGAGTGAACGTGATAGAGACCGACGAAGAATGGTATCCGGAAGGGTCAATTGGACTCATTCGGGAGGGGGATGATCCTAAAACATCTCCAGCCACCCTCATACCCATTATAGTGCAAATTCAAACACTGATTGAAGTCGATATAGCCACACCTACTCCGTTTGAGGTTGAAGTAACAACGCCTTCAGTCGCGCCAACCCCGTTTGAGGTGGAAGTGACCATACACTTCACCATGATGGTAGCACCTACACCGTCCTTTAAGTCCAATGTTATACCCTAGGACTATGCTGTAGAAGCAAGAAGGAAAGGAAAAGCAAAAAAATAAAGGAAACAATTGCAGCGCAGGGTATGACTAGAACCGGTAAGGTCTATACACCCGAGCATTTGGGAGGAACAACCAAAGAAGCCGCTTCTATGCTTCCTATCATTAAGACCGACCCATATGACCTTTGGAGAAAGGTGCAAGCAATTGAATATTCTGTGGTTAATCATCTGAACAAAACCCTTGCTCAAATATCCATTTTATTACTACTGCAAAACTCCGAGGCACACAGGAATGCCCTGATGAAGGTGTTGAATGAAGCCTATATACCCAATAACATTACTAGTGGGGAAATGGCCAACATGGTAGGACAGGTGTTGGAGAGCCACAAAATCACTTTTCTTAAAGATGAGCTGCCACCGGAAGGACTAAGCCATAACAGGGCACTACATTTCACAATGCAATTTAAGGACAAATTCATCGCCAGGGTTCTGATAGATGGGGTTCAAGTCTCAACATATATCTGCTGACTACTCTGAAGAGGATGGGTAAAGGTCTGTATGAGATACAAGCAGGAATTATAAATGTGAAAGCATTTGATGGGTCTCAAAGGGCCACAATTGGAGAGATCAACCTCAACCTACAGATGGGCCCGACCTGGTTTGATATCGAGTTTCAAGTGATGAATATATTTGTAACTTACAATCTACTGTTGGGACGACCTTGGATATATGTCACTGGGGGCGTAGATTTAACTCTGCACCAGGCTGTGAAGTTTGAATGGAATCATCAAGAAGTAATCATCCATGGAGATGGGAGTAATCCCATTTATATCAATCAGACTGTTCCGGTTGTCGAGAAAAGAAGGAAGTTGGGTGGAGAAACATATCATCGCATCGAGCGTGTCAATGCAATTAAGAAAGACAAATGGTGGAGCAGTAAGATAGAAAGCATACTGGCATGGACAGGGTATGAACCCGTCAAGGGTCTCGGTAAGAATCTCCAAGGGATCACCAAACCAGTAAAGTTAAAGCATCATGGTACAACTTTTGGTCTTGGGTATGAATACACTTGGCAAGAGTATCAAGATTGGACACCACCATAGCATGGTCCTTATTACCCTCTTAAGCAACCAATACCGTATTTGCACCAGACATTTCAACAAACTGACTTGATATGGGAATTAGAAGAAGATGAAGCTTTAGCTGGCCTAATGAATTTATTTCTAGATGATATGGGCTACAATGTGATAGTTGAGGAGGAGGAGGAAGAAGACCTTACCATTCAGACCATGGAGAAAGGAACTATTCTCAAGAATTGGACTGTTGCACCGTCCCGGGCCCGTCGAGTTCCTAGGTAGACTGGCAATCAGTACAATTTATTTTAAAAGCAATTTTGAGAATTTAAGACATTTTCAGTATTTTGTTTTGAACTTATTTTGTTTTGAAATAATTGCTCGAGTCATCGAGTCATACTTGTTTTGATGTTTTTAAGATTTATCTAATGAATTTCTATTTTTAGTATTTATTATTATCCTTTACGTTTTTCTCTACAGCGTTACTATTACTTATCCCGATGAACCTACGACTGCGACATGTAATGAGATAACGCAACATAAGGATAATGATTCAAAGGATATGGAAGATGATGTAATACCTGAGGAAGTTGTCAGAGAGGTAGAAAATTTTGAAAACAAGCCTAAGTCTAACTTGGACAAAACTGAGACAGTTAACTTAGGAGATTCTGAATCAGTCAAGGAAACCCGTATAAGTATTAACATATCACCATCAGAGAAAGAAGAGTACATTCAGTTCCTGAAAGAGTATGAAGATATCATTACATGATCTTATGATAATATGACTGGTCTGAGCACATCCATTGTGGCTCATATGTTATCCAATGATCCCATGTGCCCGCTAGTAAAGCAGAAGCTTAGAAAATTCAAGCCAGATATGAGTTTGAAAATAAAAGAGGAAGTCACTAAGCAAATCAAAGCCAAGGTTCTTAGAGTGGTTGAATATCCAACCTGGTTAGCCAACATCATGCCGGTTCCGAAGAAAGATGGGAAGGTTAGAGTATGTGTCGATTATCGAGATTTTAACAGAGCAAGTCCCAAAGATGATTTTCCATTTCCCAATATACACATACTGATCGACAATTGTACCAACCATGAGCTCCAGTCTTTTGTGGATTGCTTTGATGACGTCCAAATCCACTACTAAAAAGTAAATGGACATGGTCGCATGTAATATAATTTACCCAACTATGAGTCGAGGTCGAATCCCATAGAGAATAATATATAGGCGATTAGGAATGTAAGAGAATTATCACTTGTTATGCAAAGCCAAACACTAGGAATAGATTTGAGAAAATATTTATAACTGAATGCGGAAATGTAAACTAACCTAGAAAGCAAGTAAAATGATCAATGGCTACAAGTATGGATACGCGGGTAATTACACTCAAGTAACGATCAATGTATTTCACGTTTTTACAAATATAAGTGAGCTTATGTTAATTAGCATCGGGTAATAATTCTATATTAGCTTCTTCCAAAGACTAACAAGACTTCATAGTTGAATTATCCCTAAAAAAATTAAGAGATTAAGCACAACCGGTTATGGCTACAAGTAGTTAAATCCGATCCCGAGGTAGAATCTACAAAATGAGGGTTAAAACCTCAAGTTCTTGTTAATTAATCTTTCCCAACCCCAAATAATCTTTTCTAAAGTTAATTCGAAGTTAATGGGCGAGTCCTAGGGTTAGCTAATCCCTTTTTGGAAACATTAAAGAACAAGAATAACTAAAGTAACAATTACTCACTTCATAAAAGATAAAAAAATCATTCAATACATAAGCACAAGAAGGTATTTAATCCATACTTTAAATATGATTATTTCCATAAACAAGATTCAAGTGTTGAATACAATACTACACACTTAGATATGCAATACAAAGCAAGGAAATGAAGAAATGAGTACAAAGGAGTAAGAAATTCTTAGCCACAATCTTCAAATATTCAAAACCCAAGTGTAAGTGCGTAAACCCTAGCTTCCAACCTTGTTCTCTCTAATCCTAAGACTGAAAATAAGCCAAAAGATATTTTACAAATGAGATGGTTTGGGTATTAAAGGGTTTGGGGCCAAAAAATGTGCAATGACATAATTGCCTAGAACTGAAGCATGATTTTCGCATTTGCGAACTTTGACTATACTGTTGACCTTTGCATTTGCGATCAAGACTTCGCATTTGCGAAGGTTGACTGCCTGGTTTGACTTTGCATTTGCGAAGTCTTCTTCACATTTGCGAGCACAGCTTGACTGGTTTTACTTCGCAATTGCGATGGACTACTCGCAATTCGCATGCCTGCTTTCTTCGTATTTCCCAGAAATGTGTCGCATTTGTGACAACTGAGGCCATTTTCCCGGTTTTTTTTTTTTTTCAGCTTCTTTTTGACTCGTTTCACTTGGTTTCTTCAAGATCACTTCTAAATCACATAAAACCTGTAATATAGAAGTAAATGACATTAAACACATAATTTTATCACTCAAACATAGCAACAATATAGGCTTAAAGACAAGATAAGTTGGTAAAATACCAACTTATCAAACCCCCAAACTTAAACTATCGTTTGTCCTCAAGCAATGAAAGCGACAAAATCTCCTCCCAAGTATTAACTCAATAGTGCATCCTTATCATGCCAAGCCAAAAAGGTCTGTTGTAAGCACAAACATATGACTTCGATTGGTACCAATAATTAATCCAAAGCATATCAAGTCATGACACTAAAGCTTCAAAATTTGCCTCTCTATCAAAATTATCTTCCCTCGTTCATTCCTCCCAATTTGAAATGGGATTAAATTCACAACTCAAATCTTATGTGCCCTCACATTTAAGAGAGAATCCCACATTCATAATTTGCAATTCAAAACATAAATGGGATATCAAGTGGAAAGAATAAGCTCTCACTCTCACAAAGATATTTAACTGCACAAAAGTAGTGCCATAGGCTTGCCCTTATTTTAATTCACCGCCTATTCAAGAACATTCGTTGGAGGTCCCATAAGGACTTTTTTAGCTTGTAATGTAGGTTTAGGGAAGGATATGTCACGACCCCAGTTCGCCCTCCATGAACTAGCATGACGGTACCTAGTGTCTACGACTAGGTAAGCCTACAAATATAGAAAAAGAACAATTGCGGAAAGAAAATAAATAAAAACCAAAACAACAAAATGAAACAGTGTTTAAGATGCCTCCTGGCATATAACAGTAAAAAATCTCAACCTAACACTTCCCAAAAATCCGGAACCCCATGAATCACAAGCTAAGAGATTACATAACAAGCTCTAACTCCAGAAATGTCTATCAACAAGGAAAATACAGAAGGGCTATAATAATACTGAGAATAGAAAGGGACTCTTTGGTCTGCGAACGCGACAAATATACCTCAGAGTCTCTACAATAGAGCCTCGCCTCAAGCGTGATAAGACTAAGTGGAAATACCTAGATCTGCACATGAAAAACATGCGCAGAAAGGGCATGAGTACACCACAGCGGTACTCAGTAAGTGCCAAGCCTAACCTCGGTCGGGTAGTGACGAGGAAGGTCAAGGCTCTATTGAGGTTAAATGAAATACAAGGTATAACAGTGTAAAATAAGACAGTATAATAAGTGAAACAGTAAGAAGTAACATAGGATGGAAAGAACAATAGCAATTATAACAGAGACAAAATAATCACGGAAAGGAAACAACTCAACACAGAGATAACAATCGGGGGTCTCCTAGGATACCGTCCTGTAGTCCCAAATATAAATATCCAGTGGATCTCCCGGGATACCGTCCCGTAGTACAACTCATAATGTGCGGGGATCTCTAGGAATACCGATTCGTAGTCCCAAATATAAATACACAGTACAGGGGGAATCTACCGGGTGCAGTCCCATAGTTCCAATATAAAAGTGTAGGGGGATCTCCCGGAATACCGATCCGTAGTCCCAAAGTAAACATGCAGGGGGATCTCCCCGGATACCGTCCCGTAGTCCCAAAGTAAAGACACAGTAACAACAAGAAGGATACACAGTTCAATTCAAATTCCATACCAAGGTAAACAGGTATTTCTAGCCTGGCATGTTGCACATAATCCAAATAAGGCAGTTTGAGCGAGTAAGGCAATTAAGTCAACTAGACATGCTTCCCTAAGCTAACAACAGGCTTGAATTGCAAGTAGTATAAACAGGAAAAGAAACACAATTATAATTACTTAATGAAAACCGAATTTTTCAACAATTAGCACAAGTACGCACTCGTCACCTCACGTACAAGGAATTTCAAATATCAATAATACCAAATCCTAAGGGGAGGTCCCCCACGCAAGGTTAGGCAAGTCACTTACCTCGAACCGGCTCAAAATCAACTTGAAACCACGTTCTTGCCATGAGTACTCGGCTCCAAATGGACCAAATCTATTCAATTCAATTGCATAATGTAAATATAACTTCAAGTAATTGATTCCACAAATAAATTCTAAGCTAATACGCAAAATTAGGTAAAATGACCAAAACGCCCCTCGGGCCCACATCTCGGAATTGGGTAAAATTTAGAAATTTAGAATCCTCATACTCTCACGAGTTCATATATATATAGAAATTACTCCAATCCGACATCAAAATCGTGATCCAAACTCAAATATTAGGTCTACGAACTTTTCCAACTTTTCTCCAATTTTTCCACCCAAATTCGAATTTAAAGGATGAATTTAAGCATATATTCATGGAAATTAATTAAAACCGAGTAAGAATTACTTACCTAAAACACCCAGGTGAAAATCCCTCTCAAAATCGCCAATCCCGAGCTCCCAAATCAATTTTTCCATGTTTTGAAACTAACCCTTGATTCTGCCCCTTTTTCTGACCAGTGAAATCGCTTCTACGGCTCTGGGACTGCATCTGCGGTCCTGCATCTACGAAAACCTAGTCGCACATGCGACTCTTCGTTAAATCAAAATTCCCGCTTCTGCGACATGATTCCTGCACCTACGGCCTCGCAAGTGCGGCCTATTTCCTGCATCTGCGGTTCCAGCCCACCTTCCTCTTGGCCGCATCTGCGAATTCCCTTTCACTTCTGCGGGCTCGCACCTACAGTCCCCAAGCTGCAGGTGCGGTTATGACAGTAGACACAACAGCTTCATCTGCAAATTCCCAATTTCAAACTTCCCGTCAACCATCCGGAATCATTCCGAGGCCCCCGGGACCTCAACCAAAAGCACAACCAGTCATATACCACTATCCAAACTTATATCAATCCTCAAAACACCTAAACCAACATCGAAACATCGAATTAACCATGGATTCGAGCCTAAGAACTCTAAAAACTCTCAAATTACGCTTTCGATCAGAAAGTCTATCAAACCTCGTCCAAATGACCTGAAATTTTGCACACATGTCACATTCAACATTATAAAGCTACTCCAACTTTCGGAATCCCATTCTGACCCTTAGATCAAAATCTCACTATCGAATCGGAAACTTCTAAAAATTCAGCTTTTGGCATTTCAAGCCTAAATTAGCTACGGACCTCGAAAACACAATCCGATCATGCCCTTAGACCTGAAATCACTCAACGGAGCTAACGAAACCAAAGGAATTTCATTCCGAGGCCGTTTTCACACTGCTCTGGCTACGGTTCAAATTCTATAGCTTAAGCTCTCATTTAGGGATTAAGTGTCCCAAAACACTCCGAAACTCAAAAACAAACATCTCGGCGAATCAAAATAGTAGAAACAAACACGGAGAAGGCAGTTAATAGGGGATCGGGGCATAAATTCTTAAAACGACAGGCCGGGTCATTACAGGATACAAGTGACGACACCCTCCTTGAACACTACTCATATTTGTCTTTCTTTTTGCACTTTGCTTCTTTTTTAAACCACATAGCCCTTATTGATATCTAGTTATCAACATAGAGCCACCTTAAAGTACCTCTCTAATTTTTTCAAGACTCCATATTTATATATCTACTTTTTTTGTATAGTTATATTCTTTTGGAGCTTGAGTAATTTCATAAGAACACTTTGAGGTATATGTTTTTCCACTCAATGTACAATCTTACCAATTTTTCAACTTGATACCAACATCCCCAAACTTAGGCTTTTAGTCTCATTCTCAATATTCAAGGAGGGACGGGTGCAAAAGAGGGAATTATTTCAAAAAAAAGTAAAGGTTTGTAATAAGGTGGCCAAAGAAAAGGTTAAAAGCTCAAATAGGGGAAACTAGTGATTATATTTATGCAATGGTTGGCTTGAAAGGCTAAAAAAGATTTTTCAAAGATCACAAAGAAAAAGACTTAGTAGTGATTACTCAGAGAGAGAGACTCTCCCATCTCTCTAAACCTTCCCTCTCTCAAACTTTTGTCTCACACTCAAAGAACCATGGATTCAAATCCTTCTAACCTAGAAAATACAAAAATTCCCCCAAATTGCTGGATAATTTAATACCTAGTAATTTATCTAGGGATCAAAACAACCTAGGAAACCCAATCGATTCCATTCCAGCTACTTTTAAAGAAAAACTAGTTGGAAATGGGGAACAAATTTATCTCTCAATGCACCCTCTATATTCCCTCACCCTACCAATGGATATTCAGGAAGATGAGTCTGCCCCACATTCAAAAGAAGATCATGAAAACCTAACCCTCTCTGTTCCCATCACACTTGAAGACAAGAAAAGAATATACCATCCCTGCAAATACTCTCTAATAATTAAACTACATGGAAAAAGAATCCTTCATCAAATTTTGAAACAAATAATTCAAGAATTATGGAAAATTAAAGAAAAGTTTCCCATCATTGAATTAGGCAATGATTACTACATTGTCAAACTCCAAAACGAATGAAGCATGAACCATATCCTCCAGGACGGGCCATGGTTTATATATGGTTTTTATCTATTCAACGCTGGCAACCAAACTTTGTAGCCAAGAATGCTAAGCAAAGTCATACGGCTATTTGGGTAAGGCTATCCCAATTACTTACATAATTCTACAATAGCCAAATCTTACAAAAAGTAGGCAAAGCCATTGGTAAACTTCTAAAGGTAGACGCTTGTACGTCTTCATTCCTAAGAAGTAGGTACGCTAGACTGTGTATAGAAGTACCAATGGACGAACCAGTAAAAAAAGTGATCTTCATCAGAAGTCATAAACAACACATCCAATATGATGCGGACAATTAGCTTTGCAATCATATGGTCGCTTGGGTCATAGAACCACATAGTGTCAGAAGAAAGGAACTACAACGAAGGAAACAAATTCTACACTAACAATTCAAGCAAAAAAATCTACACCAGATCCACTGGATGAAGGTTGGCAAACGGTCACCTTCCCACAAAGCAGGAGAATTCAACAATTAAAATCAAAAGAGGTAGATTCAGGGTTCCAAGAATCAGGTATTAATGCCAAGTTAATCAATTCCACTATGGGTAAGGTTTTTGTTAATCAAAAAATTAAATATGTTCCAAAAGTTTTTGGTGATGATTCTGTTAATAATGAACAACTAGAACCTCATCTTTCTTCATCCCAAACCACCCGCAAAAACAATATGATAGATGCTTCTAAAGGTCCTCTAAATTCGGGGCCTCAGCAAGTGGTTTTAGTTAAGACCATCTTCCCAAAAAAACAAAGCCATTCTGATATGGATTCATTGAACCGGGCTCAACAAGCAAATCCTGACAATGATCTTCTAACACTAGAAGACAAAATAGCTAATAAGCAAGATTCCTCCCTAATTAATACTAATAGCCAATCGGAGGTCTCTCCTTTAAACAATAATCATCATAACCTAGTTTTCACTCCTTCTAGCAACAAAAAAAAAGCCTACAAACAACTAACACTACTTTACATGCGGAAGCACACTCGTCCAACCACATACACCCTCCAATACAAATGGCAAAAACTCCTATACACGTGCCTAGCAAATCCCATGCAAAATCCTCTATATCTCCAAACACGCTAACCCTCTCCAGTGACATGCAAATAGAGGTAATCATTCCCTCTATCACAACTCCTCAATCCTTATATTGCCAAACCTCTTCTCCTAAAAATGCCAAGAATATCATTAAACAATCAGAGAAGATTCCGAATAATCCAAATACTGAGAAATTAGAGAGCACACCTCATGGACAACCTATGTCCCTTCCCCCAACAAATGCCCCCACTCCCAATAGTGTATGCCCAACCTCCTCTTCCTCAAAAGCATCACCCAACCTCTTGGATAGAGCTAGGTTTAATGGGGAGGGGGATATCACTCCAAGTGAATATTAACTGGCAGGAGAGTATAATACTAATGAACAACCCACAATTCCTAGCATAAATTGTGTCCGAGGGTCTACACTTATAAATAAGGAACTACCTAAATCACATTTGGGTGAACAACATCATGCAACCTCTAGCACCTGGGATGAACAATACCCTAGTCCAATCCATGCGTGCCCAATGGAACCTACCCCACCACTTCTCTCAAAATCCTTATCTCCCTCAAAACATGGGTCTAGAGCTTCCCTTCTTTCCTCATCAAGAGTTGATTGCCCTGAATTTAATATTGATGCCCTGGGAGCTGCCTCAGAATCCCATGCAACAAGAAGTGCCAATGAACCCAGGTCCTATGGACCAGCAGGTCCCCCAACCCCATATGCCACAAGATATAGGAAATCCAAAGGGGGAGGGAATGGAGGGGGAGATAGATCTTTTAGGGGAGCTGATGGTAGAGTCTTCAAACCTAGACAAAGTAAAGGTGTATCTATTCGAGGAGAGGCGGGAGAAGAGGCTTATTCTAGCATGTCCACCTTCACTATTAAAATGCACAATGGACATGACACCACCCCAAGATCCCACTGTAGGGAAATTAGCCATGATTTTAGTTCCCTCATTAAGGAGGAACCTAGTATTCCCACAAGTAACCCAGTCCAATGGTCCTCCTCATCTCCCAATGAATTGTGCTAAAAGTATTATTATCTGGAATATTAGAGGAGGAAATAATACTGAGTTTAGGAGAAATTTTCACGAATTTATAACCACTCACCATCCTCGCATGGTCACCTTACTTGAAACAAGGATGACAAACCATGGTAGTCTCATGAATGAATTTGAGTTTTCGAATATGATAGAGGTCCCAGTAGAGGGACAATCAGGTGGCATGGTTGTGATGTGGGATATTAACCTGGTGCATGTCAACAATTTCATCAAAAACAATAATGAAATTCATGCACTGCTTGAGGTAATACCTTCTCAACAATCTTGGTTATTTACATCTATTTATGCTAGTACAAAGATTTCAACAGAAATAACATGTGGGATAATATTACTAACATTTTTGATAATTATAAAGGTGATTGGCTAGTGGGAGGGGATTTCAATGATGTTCTAGTAGCAGATGATAAACTAGGGGGGCAACCTTATAAATAGAAGAAGGGCTGCCAAATTATGGAATATGATTAACTACTGTAAGCTAATAGACCTGGGCTAAAGGTTGTAAATATACCTGGTTAAATCACAATAAAATTAATACTAACCGTATTATGAAAAGATTAGATAAGGTACTAGCTAATGAAGAATGGATAAGAATATTCCCAAAGGCATCCATAATTCATTTGCCAAAAACCCATTCGGATCACAATCGTATTCTTCTAGAATTAATTCCAAAACAAGCAAAAACCCTTCCAAAACCATTCAGACTAGAATCTTATTGGTGTATCCACCCCGAATTTGATAACATTATAAAGGAGTACTGGCTTGACTCCAACTTTGTTGTAGTCTCACATAATTTTAAGAGTCGTATTATTGAATGGAAGAATACAACCTTTGGAGACCTTTTTAGGAAAAAGAAAAAAATTATGGCAAGATTAAAGGGAATTCAAAAGTCTAGCTCCTACGGTCTAAGCGTCTTCCTTAATAACCTAGAAAATACCCTCAAGTCTAACTATAACAATATCGTAAAAATCGAAGAAGACTTTTGAAAATTACGTTCTAGAATAAGCTGGCTCAATGAAGGGGACATGAACTCAAAATTCTTCCACATTTGTGCCACAAATAATAGAAAAACTAATAAGATTGTGTTTTTCAAAGATACTGAGGGTAACTGGATAGATGAACCACAGAAAATCATGGATCACACCCTCAAGTAATTTAAGCAAATCTTCACTACTTGCAACATCTATTCGGACTGGTCAGCTATTAAGAATGACCCCCCTAGTTACAATTTTTGTAACTTATCTTCCTTAGACAATCCTTTGTCCTAGTCAGAACTCAAAAAAGCAATTTTCAATTTTAAACCTTTTAAATCACCCGAGACAGATGGTCTTCGCCCGTTCTTCTTCCAAAGGTATTGGCAGCATTTAAGAACCTCTGTCACAAATTTTTGCCATCAAGCATTTGAATCAGGCAAACTACCAGAGGGGATAAATGAAACTTACCTCTGCCTTATCTCAAAAACTCCCAATGCCAATAATTTGAAAATTTCTGACCTATTGGGCTTTGTAACACAATTTATAAAATAATTTCGAAAATCATAGCCAATAGACTAAAACCCTTTTTAGAAAATTTAATTTGCCCCTACCAAGCTAGCTTCATCAAGAGTAGACGTACTAGTGATAATGCTATCATTATTCAGGAACTAATGCTTAAAATGCACAAACAAAAAGGTGCAAAGGCTAACCTAGTTATTAAAATAGACCTAGAAAAGGCTTTCGACCGATTAAAATGGTATTTTATTTACAGAACCCTTCGTCATTTTAATTTCCCTCCAAAAATCTCTATCTTAATTATGGATTGTATCATAAGCAGCAAGATAGTTGTCTTAGTTAATGGTAGCAAGAGTGATTTCTTCTCCCCTAGTAGAGGTATTAGACAGGGAGATCCTCTATCTCCCTATATTTTTATCCTTTGTATGAAAATGTTGTCCATTCAAATCAACCATCAAGTAGATATTGGTACTTGATCTCCCATATTATCAATATGGGAAAGAACCAATGTCAATTATCCCATCTATTCTACGCCGATGATCTCACTTTAATGTGCAAGATTGATAAAAAATCCCCTAAATCAATTCTCAATTGCTTAAATTCTTTTTGTAAATTGTCAGGCCAGAAAATTAATTTGTCAAAATCAAAAATTATTGTCTCTAAAAACTTCCCCACTCATACTTCAAAAGTTTTGTCAAAACTATTCAATATGGAAATTATAATACTTTTGGAAAATACCTAGGTTTTTCAATTACTAACACCAAGCCTAGACCTTCCGATTACCAGTTCATCCTTGATAAATTGGCTTCTTGGAAGTCAAGTTTTCTTACTATGGCAGGGAGAACAACTGCATCTGCTTCCCTAAATAGTATTCCTAACCACATCATGCAGTATAACTACTTGCCCACTAGGATTACCAAACACATTGACAAAATCCAGAAAAATTTTATTTGGGGATCCACTATGAATTCAAAATAAATCACCTAGACTCTTGGAATACTTTGACAAAGGGTATGGACAAAGTGGGGCTTGGCATCCACTCAACAAAGGAAAAAAAACTAGTAACCCTAGCTAAGCTCTCATGGAGACTCATTCGTAACTTCAAACTTCCTTGGTCTCAAATTCTTATTTCACTTTATGGCTCCTCTAAAAATTTAAAAATCACTTCTTTTATTTGAAAAAGTGTAGTAAAAGGGTGGGAAGTTTGAAACAAAAGTTTAAAATGGATCCTACATACCAACTCTTTCATAAAGGTTTAAAATGAATCCCACGCACCAACTCTTCTATGAACATCTGTGAAACAAACTGGATCCAAAAACCTCTTTGCTAAGAAACCAATTAGAGGGCCCTCTCACTCTTCCTAGCAAAAACCTTACTATCAAAGATATTTGGTCTAATAATAATTGGGACTTATCAAAAATTCCCTTTGATGTTCTGCAACACATTAAGAATGTCATCATCTTCATTCATCCTCTTCATAATGCTCATGACTCCTGTTATTGGGAATTAACGGGAAATGGTTTTATCTCGTCAAAAATTTGCTACAAAGTAATTCAATCAAATGATATCAACTCAGAGGATTTTAAGTGGATTTGGGACGCTCATTGCACAAATAAGATAAAATATTTGCTTTGGAAATGGCTTCATAATAGGCTGCCCACTCGCTCTTACTTAAACCATATTGGTTTGAATATTGAACCTCTTTGCCCTGTGTGTAAAAGGGAAGCTAAAACCATTGAACACATCTTCACAGCTTGTATAGCTGTTAAAAATTATTGGAAAACATTAGGTTTAAGTTTTTCTTCCCGTAATAAAGGAACACATTGGCTCCTTAATATTAGAAACCTAAAATCTTTTACCTCCTCCCCATGACTTAAATGGGAGGATTTTTACCCTTTTGTACTGTGGAGTATTTGGCTTAATAGAAATAATATTAATCAATCTAACATGACTTTGAATTTCAACCCCTCTCATGCAATTTCTCTGGCTTTAGAATATAAGCTCCTCACCACAAAGGAACATCTAACTATCCAGTCCCATACAATTGAGGTTACATGGCAAAAACTACCTCCGAATTATTTCAAGTTTAACATAGATAGGGACTTCAAAGGAAATTAAAACATGGGAGACATGGGTGGAGTATTCAGAGACCATACGGGAAAGTGTATAATGGGTTATCAACACTCCAGTCCCTCAAGCTCCCCCTACAGACAGTATTGGAAGCACTAAAGGAGGGACTTACAATTGCTCTAAGTCATGGTTATATACAACTGGTGATTGAAACAGACGTAACAGAGGTAATCAAAATATTACACTCTAACTGTGTCCCTTACAACTCGACTATTGTTACTTGCATGTGGTTAATGCACCAGCTGAAGCAACCGAAGATCAGCCATAATTTTTGGGAGGGAAACAAGGTATCTCATAAGAAGGCAAAGGAGGCACTCAAGCATGCAAGAAACCACCAGCTTTTTGATAAACCTACCCCGTTTGTTTTAAATAACTTAGCAATAGATAAGTATGATTATATGTATTTCGTTAAAAACATTAGTACTAATGTGTGTTGCAGTTTAGACGAGATGGGAATTTGAATGTCCTCAAGGCTTGTAGTTTCCTTAATGATGTAACTGATGGTACTCCGTAATGTTTAATATATTATCTTTGTTCTGTCAAAAAAAAAAGATCACAAAGAATGCCTAAGGTCATACCTCCAACCAAACATAATTAACGTTAGCATTGAAAGACCAACCGGGCAAGTTCTAGACTATAAATAATGCAAAAGAAATTCACAATAAGTCTTACCACATATGACACATGAAAACTCAAGTGGAATACAAATCCAAAATCCAATTCAAACCAATGAATCTCAAGGAAGTTTCGTGTAGCCTAAGAAGCTATTTAGTGAATCAAAGAGCCAAAAATTGAGTCTAAAAGTTATGACAATAATTTTTACTTCAATCATTTTTCTTTTTCAAGGATCAAAAATTTATATACCGAGGTTTAAATTGTGTTGGTACCAAGCAAGCCACAACTTGGCCAATGGGCCCATACCCCACTCGAACCACTTATTCTTCCTAGATTAACAAAAACTATATCTAAGCTACAAGACTAATTCCCTTAAGAAAGTCGCCTAGCTATCCATCATCAAGAAAAGTCAACAAATATTTACTAACAATCACCCGGTTCAAGAATAAAATTGGCATCCTCGAGAAAAGAACTGTGGTACAAATAAAACCAAGGATATCGCCACCTAAACATACTATATATACAAAACCAAAAAAATTAAGAAGCTAATAAACATCAAGTCAATAAAACATACTATATATAAAAACAAGAATTCAAGAAGCTAATAAATATACTAATATAACACATCACATGAAAATACAATAACATCAAATGAAAACAAACAAAGTACCAATCTATCATGTCCACAGTTATACAAGATTGACAGTTATACAAGAAGCCACCCCCAACTAAAGATGTTGCAATGTCTCTAATGCAACTAACCATAATAGAGTAAAATGGTGGAAAGTGCTCCCTGGATACTGCATCATGTGCTCTCCTCGCTGTCTGACTCAGTGGCGTCCTCCTCTCCTTCTTCCTCGGACTAATCAACTAGAGCATCATCATCATCTACCGTCCTGGTCGATGGAATTGGGTCTTGAGGCTTTAGGACTTTCCACAACCCCTTTACACCCTTCCACATACGGGTAAAGAATTTATCTCTTTTCTTCTCCCTTTTCTTCATATTGGTGTGTGCCTTTGCCAAATTGTCATGAGAACTGCTCAACTTACCATGCGCCTTGGCCAGATCAGTGTATGCCTTCTCCAGTGTCTTAAAGTGATCCCCCTGCTTCTTATAATCATCAAGATACTTTTGAAACTCTTTATTTGAATTGTATGCAATGGGTCCCTCAGTTGTTTTCCCAAGTCCCTGTGGAAGGCCAACTACTAGGTCGGGAATTAGCCGTATTTCCTCAGTAAGCACAACAAATGGTCCTCCTATAGAAGATGATGGCTGGCTACCCTGATCGATCTGAGAAGAAGACCCCAACTTTCCCTTTTTTCTCTTTATAGTGCCGCCCTCTCCTCTTTTCTTCAGTGGATTTAGAGGCTTTCCCGACTCTATCTAGTTGTCTTCCGGATCTTCCTCCACCCCAGCAAGTTGGCACAACTTAGTGATAAGCGATGGGAATATCAATGATGTACTATTCTGAATTTGATACTCTCTTATTTCATTGATGAAGATTTCACCAACATTTAGTTGAATATCATCAAGGATGCAGGCTATCATTTGAGCTCTTGTAGTCGGTATATTCTATATATTCGACACCGGGGAGATACGACTGCATATGATGGCCAACCATATCTTTGCTTTGGCAATGAACTCTTTGGATGAGATCTCTCTCTTCTCAACTGCCCATGGAACATCTGCACCCGGGAATAATTTGGACACCAACCATTACCTTGAGGCACAGTCTTTTGCACGAAATGAGGCCATGTCATGGTCTGGCAGGTGATACACTTGATTCACAACTTCAGCTCCAAAGTGCACCATTTTTCCTCAAATTCTCATCTTTGGCTTCCTTAACCTGATAGCTGGGAGATTCGCGAAAACTCCCTCACCTATTTCTCATTGTCTCAACAAGGTTGAGGGGCAAAACAGTTCCATCCCATGTTTACAAGCCTTTGATAGAACTCGGGAAGGCGTTCCGGGACGTTGTCCAGCAGTATACCATTTTCTGGGAGCAACTTCTTTGAAATTGGTTAAGCATAGTACCGTTCTTGGCACTCCAATGACAAGAACCGATGTTGGTCATAGTTCTTCTCATATTCCAAGGGGTTGTCATTTGTGAATTTTTCAGAGTTAGAGCTTATTTTCAGTTATGGTACCTGTAAACAAATGATAGGAGTGAACATGATATGGCTATGAAGAATATTGTAAAATGAGTCAAATATTCCAAAGGAATGATCGGACAGTAGAAACCCAGCCTTAGAAAAAAATTTAGGATTTTGAAATATGCAGGTGCCTGCTCTCTGATGTCGCAATTACAACACTTTCTTCGCAATTGAGAAGTTAACAAGAATTTACGGTGCTCGCAGTTGCGAAAAATTCTTCGCAATTGTGAAGGTATTAAGGTTAAACAATTATCGCAAATACGGAAAGATCTTCGCAATTGCAAAGATTGTCAGGGCTTCCAGGCTACGCAATTGCGACCACCTCTTCGAAAATGCAAAGAGGCCATCGCAATTACGACTCCATCATCCCCAGCCAAGCTTTTCTCAGAGAACGGTCCTTAAGCCCTAAAATTTTTTAATACAAGCATACTTCTAGATAACTCAATCACTTTTGAACACAAAATCATGCAATAAACTTCATAGACGACCATGAATAAACAAAAATATCAACGATTCGGCCAAGAATCTCATTCGGGCCTTTCATCGATCACATAAGAAGCACACAAGACCACTCCTAATTTTACAAGGTCATGGGTACTCAGACTTCCCTATTTTCAATGTAAAGAGAAGGACTCACACTCTCAACCAACCTCACCCAGAAATCAACACAAGATTTGAACAATTTTAAAAGTAATTTTGGACAGAGGAATGACCCATGTTAGACCTAGGTTTTGAGAGATAACTGAGAGAAGAAGAAGAAGAAGAAGAAGAAGAAGAAGAAGAAGAAGAAGAAGAAGAAGAAGAAGAAGAATAGCACAAAGATTGAGCTTTCATACCTTAATTCTTGTAATTAGGAGTGAGAAATAGTGGAGTTTTACAGTTAGGAGAGTGAGGGAGACAGAGGTTTGAGAGCCCCAGAGGTTTTTTTACTTTTGTTCAAAATGGGAGCATTAATCCGTTTAAACCCTATGATGTCACATTTGCGACACCACCTTCGCAATTGCGAAGCTCAGTGAATCTTGTAGTTGTCGCAAATGCGACGTATGCTTGGGTTTTGCGATGGACCATGTTTGCAAATGCGAACAAAAGTTCATAAATGCAAAGGCTGGTGCTCCTGTAATTTTTAGCTTCTGTATTTCGTGCTCTCCATCGCCTCGACCTACTCAAATCAACTCCAAAAAATATGAAACTTGGCAGATTTGTTAGAAACAATATAATGAGCTATTCTAAAAAGGAAATTTTCAAAAAATGACTAACAATTTTGAGAGAGATGGGTTGCCTCCCACCAAGCGCCGCATTTAATGTCGTGGCACGTCACATATCAACTTTACCACTTTTCTCGCCACTTTGACGATATGAATTGGGCACCTAACTTGGAATCAAGCTTGTGACCATGAGCGGTGGGGGTGGTAAGTAGATAATCAAGCCAAGACTTAATTTCTTCATTTTGCACTTCTTGGCTTTCATGTGAGGAATGTCATTTTGCCTTCTTGTTCCCTCAAATTGTAAGATGTATGGTTTTTGCCTTTCCTCCTCGCAATCCCTCATTGACTCGTGTAGTTCAATTCCAATATCACCACATAATTTCAATGTTAAAAAATGCTTGGAATGTGAGATCAAACCTCCAAATTGTAATTTTTCCTGGATTTTGACATCCTATTTTTCCCCCGGATTAGAGTCAATCTCAACCATATTTTCATTCACACCGGTTGACTCTAATTTCATATTTTTCTTGGCATCACTAACACTCATGGAGTCAGTTGGCAGATGTTCAATTCTTAATTCCTCAAAGTAGAGCTCACTTTCTTCCTCATAGTCGGACTCTTCTTAACTTCTTTTCACACTCTCAAGTTGGTGGGCATAGTGAGCCTCAACCAATATTTTCATTTGACTTTCCAAAGTGCGGATACTATCATCATTTTGAGTCAAGACTTGCTTCAAGTCCTCAAGTGCAAAGTTGTGCTTCTCCTCATTTGCAAGAATGGTCTCCAACATGAGCATCTTCTTCTCATTTTGAGCATTTGAGAGTTCTTCCTAGTTTTGATCAAGTGCCAAGGAAGAATTTTCGGCTTCCACATCTAAGGAAAATTCTTGGCTATCATTAACTTCTGAGGCTTTTTGGACCTCTAAAGCTTCAAGCATTTCTCCCATTTGTGAGTGCAACTTTTCAAGCGCCAAGTCATTTTGGAGACTATTTTCCAAAAGATCCTCCAAGGCACTATGCTCTTTGTTTCCTCCTTCAAGTAGGCATTCTAACATGAGCTTGAACTCTCCATTTTGACTATGCTCAACTTCTTCCATTTTGCATAGCCCTATTATTTTTATCACAAAAAGTAGAATCATCATAGCGGGGGCTTGGGGAAGGGAAGGACAAATAAGCACAATACTCCCAATGACCATTTTGACGACCACACTTATCACAAATACTCCACTCATGGGTTTTAGATTGTGCGCACAATCTGGCCCCAGGAGAATTTAAATAATTTTACCACGAGTGGGGTCCTCCACAATAAGGACAAGGGTCATTAAAGTATGAACAACTACCATCCGACCAATTTTCATTATATGATGCCATTTTTTAAAACTAAGAGAATAAACAAGAAACAAACAAGAAAAATAGACCAAGGTAAGAAAAATAATTACACAAATATTCACAAGTTTGGACCAAAGCACTTATGCTTTTTTCTCAAACAACCTAAATTATGCCAAATTGATCCCCGGCAACGGCTCCAATTTTGATGACGTCCAAATCCACTACTAAAAAGTAAACGGGCACGGTCGCATTCAATATAATTTACCCAACTATGAGTCGAGATCGAATCCCATAGAGAACAATATATAGGCGATTAGGAATGTAAGAGAATTATCACTTGTTATGCAATGCCAAATACTAAGAATAGATTTGAGAAAATATTTATACCTGAATGCGGAAAGGTAAACTAACCTAGAAAGCAAGTAAAATGATCAATGGCTACAAGTATGGATACACGGAGAATTATACTCAAGTAACGATCCAATGTATTTCACGATTTTACAAATATGAGCGAGTTTATGTTAATTAGCCTCGGGTAATAATTCTAAATTAGCTTCTTCTGAAGACTAAACAAGATTCCTAATTGAATTATCCCTAAAACAATTAAGAGATTAAGCACACCCGGTTATGGCTACAAGTAGTTCAATCCTATCCCTAGGTAGAATCTATAAAATGAGGGTTAAAACCTCAAGTTCTTGTTAATTAATCTTTCTCAACCCCTAATAATCTTTCCCAAAATTAATTCGGAGTTAATGGGCGAGTCCTAGGGTTAGATAATCCCTTTGGAAACATTAAAGAACAATAATAACTAAAGTAACAATAACTCACTTCATGAAAGATAAAAAATCATTCAATACATAAGCACAACAAGGTATTTAATCCATACTTTAAACATGATTATTTCCATAAACAAGATTCAAGTGTTGAATACAATACTACACACTTAGATATTCAATACAAAGCAAGGAAATAAAGAAATGAGTACAAAGGAGTAAGAAATTCTTAACCACAATCTTCAAAACCCAAGTGTAAGTGCATAAACCCTAGCTTCCAACCTTGTTCTCTCTAGTCCTAAGATTGAAAATAAGCCAAAAGATATTTTACAAATGAGTTTGTTTGGGTATTAAAGGGTTTGGAGCTAAAAATGTGCAATGACATAATTGCCCAGAATTGAAGCACAATTTTTGCATTTGCGAATAAAAGTTCGCAATTGCGAACTTTGACTATATTGTTGACCTTCACATTTGCGATCAAGACTTTGCATTTGCGAAGGTTGACTACCTGGTTTGACTTCATATTTGCAAAGTCTTCTTCGCATTTGCGAGCACATCTTGATTGGTCTTACTTCGCAATTGCGATGGACTACTCATAATTCCCATGTCTGCTTTCTTCGCATTTCCCAAAAATGTGTCGCATTTGCGACAACTGAGGCCATTTTCCCGATTTTCTTCTTTTCAACTTCTTTTTGACTCATTTCACTTGGTTTCTTCAAGATCACTTCTAAATCACATAAAACCTGTAATAAAGACAAGATAAGTTGGTAAAATACCAACTTATCATGCTTCGCGGGGTATCATCAGATCTGGATGGACGAAGAGTATGCCGAAAAGACCGCCTTTATCACTCCGTGGGGGATGTATTGCTATAAAATGATGTCGTTTTCCTAAAGAATGCTGGAGCCACTTACATGAGAGCCATGACAATCATTTTCCATGACATGATTCACAAGGAAATAGAGGTGTAAGTGGATTGCATCATCATCAAATCCAGAAGCACAAATCATATAGCAGACTTGAGGAAATTCTTTAATCGGCTTCGAAGGTACAATCTGAAGCTGAATCCTGCAAAGTGTGCCTTCGGAGTCCCTGCCGGAAAATTGCTAGGTTTCATCGTCAGTCGCCGAGGGATTGAATTGGACCTGTCAAAGGTCAAAGCTATCCAAGACTTGCCACCTCCGAAGAGCAAGAAAGATGTGATGAGTTTCTTAGGGCATCTCAACTACATCATCTGTTTCATAGCGCAATCAACAGTGATCTATGATTTAATTTTCAAAATGTTGAAGAAAGATGATGCAACAAGTAAGACTGAATAATGTCAGAGAGCTTTTGACAAAATCAAGGAATATTTGTCCACACCGCCAGTCTTGGTCCCGTCGAAACCCGGGAGACCTTTGCTACTCTATTTGTCTATACAAGATGGGGTTTTCGGTTGTGTCTTGGGATAACACGATAAGACGGGAAGAAAAGAGTAGGTCATATACTATCTGAGTAAGAAGTTCACACCCTACGAAATATGGTATTCTTTGTTGGAACGCACCTGTTGTGCTTTAACATGGATAGCTCAAAAGTTGAGGCATTACTTCTGTGCCTACACCACGTATCTCATATCAAGAATGGATCCTCTAAAATACATCTTCCAGAAATTCATGCCAACAGGGAATTTAGAAAATGGCAGATACTACTGAGTGAGTTCGACATCATCTCCGTAACTCAGAAGGCGGTCAAAGGGCACGCGTTGGCGGATCATCTTGCAGAAAATTCTGTAGGTGGTGAATACGAACCACTAAAAATATATTTTCCCGATGAAGAAATATCATTTGTATGGGAAGATATCACCAAACCTACGATAGTTGGAGAATGTTCTTCGATGGGGCTGCAAATTTCAAAGGAGTAGATATTGGAGTTGTTTTGGTATCAGAGACAGGTCAACACTATCCAGTATCCGCGAAACTTAGATTTTCGTGTACCAACAATATGGCAGAATATGAGGCTTGCATCTTGGGGCTCAATTTGACCATTTATATGAACATTCAAGAATTGCTGGTAATTGGTGATTCAGATCTATTGGTATATCAGGTTCTAGGGGAGTGGGCTACAAAGAATACCAAAATATTACCGTATTTGTACTATATGCAAGAGTTGATGAAGAGATTCACAAAGATAGAATTCAAACATGTTCCGAGAATCCAGAAGTAGTTTGCAGATGCATTGGCCACTCTATCTTCCATGATACAACACCCAGACAAGAATTTCAGGCCTTATTCTAGTAAGAATCCATAATCAGCCAGCTTATTGCACTCATGTTGAAGAAGAAACATATGTGAATCTGTGGTTCTACAATATCAGAGAATACTTGGCAAAAGGAGAATACCCGAAGCATGCAAATCATACTCAGAATCGAACACTCCGAAAATTGGCCAACCACTTCTTCCAAAGTGGAGGAATTCTATACAGGAGGACTCCGGATCTTGGGTTGTTACGATGTTTCAATGCCAAAGAAGCATCCAAATTGCTTGAAGAGATACATGCCGGAACCTATGGACCACACATGAATGGCTTTATCTTAGCTAAGAAGATATTAAGAGCAGGATATTTTTGGATGACTATGGAAACAGACTGCATCAGGCATGTCCAAAAGTGTCACCAATGCCAAGTACATGCTGATATAATACGAGTACCACCCAGTGAACTCAACACAACAAGCGCACCCTGGACTTTCTCCGTTTGGGGCATAGATGTTATCGGTCTAATCGAACCCGCTACATCGAGCGGGCATAGATTTATTCTGGTGGCCATAGACTATTTCACAAAATGGGTTGAAGTCGCATTTTACAAAGTTGTAACTATGAAAGTCATCGCAGATTTGTTAGAGATCGTATTATTTGTTGATTCAGGGTGCCAGAATCCATCATCACCGTCAACGCCGCAAACCTCAACAGTGACTTAATGAAATCTATGTGTGAGACCTTCAAGATCAAGCACAAGAATTCCATAGCATATAGGCCTTAAATGAATGGAGATGTGGAGGCTGCCAACAAGAACATCAAGAAAATACAGAGAAAGATGGTAGACAATCACAAGAAATGGCACGAGAAATTACCATTTGCCTTATTGGGATATCATACCACAGTTCGCTCATCAACTGAGGCAACCCCCTACTTGCTGGTCTACGATACTGAAGCTATCATTTCCGCCGAAGTCAAAATTCTTTCTTTAAGAATTATACAAGAAGCTGAACTCAGTGATGCAGAATGGATACGGAGTCACTATGAACAATTGGCTCTCATTGACGGGAAAAGAATGAATGCGGTATTCCATGGTCAGCTTTATCAGAACAAAATGTCCAGAGCTTTCAACAAAAGGGTCAGACCTAGACAGTTCACACCGGGGCAGCTGGTGCTGAAGCGAATCTTCCCACATCAGGATGAAGCCAAAGGGAAGTTTTCACCCAAATAGCAAGGTCTTTACATGGTTCATTGAGTACTAATAGGAGGAGCACTCATACTTGCAGAAATGGACGGAGAGATTTGGCCAAAACCTATCAACTCAGACGCAGTCAAGAGATACTATGTTTAGGATTATTTACATTTCTTCATTTGATGTAACTAAACTATGTTTGACCTGATTCCCGTTTAAGAGGGGATACCTAGGTAGCCCTGTGGGTTTGGTCACATCTTAATAAAATCTTCATTTTGTCATGGTCAGAAACTGGGGCAGAATTTTGAGAAGGGCCCTCAAAATTCTGAAGCAAGTCCAACCGATTTCGTTATACGCAGAACAGTCAAAGAATTGCTTTCAAACTGGGGAAAATTTTGAGGAGGACCCTCAAAATTCTAAAGCAAGGAGGTCACAATGTCTCTAAAATATGTGACAATCATTGGTTCATCTAGCTTACTTGATACCGCATACTACTATATTTTTTAAACACTTATATTTATCAAAATGCATGCATATATTTTGAAAACGTTATTTCTATGACAGCCAGATGTTTCCCAAGGTAACTCAAACAAAATCTCAAGACAGGAGCATAGGGAAGGCAAAAGAAAAAATCACGAACCAACCTTCCCCCACAGAACTCACATTTTTTTCTTTGAATGCATGAATAATAAGACAAAGATATCCGCAGATACATCAAGACACCGCTTTCAAGACAACAAATTATCCAGTACAAACATCTTCAGCTAAGAAATACTTTACTTTTCCATTTGTCTCTATCCCTTGCATGAGGCTAAGCATTGTCTCCCTAATTGCATAAGGCTAAGCACTGCCTTTCCCAGCATGAGACTAAGCATTGTGTCCTATTTTGCATGAGGCTAAGCATTGCCTCCCTAAATTGCATAAGGCTAAGCACTACCTTTCCCTACATGAGACTAAGCGTTGTCTCCTATTTTGCATAAGGCTAAGCACTACCTTTCCCTGCATGAGACTAAGCATTGTCTCCTCCTTGCATGAGACTAAGCATGGCCTCCCTAATTGCATAAGGCTAAGCACTGCATTTCCTTGCATCGAGACTAAGAATTGTCTCTTCCTTGCATGAGGATATGCATTGCCTCCCTAATTGCATAAGGCTAAGCACTACCTTTCCCTGCATGAGACTAAGCATTGTCTCCTCTTTGCACGAGGCTAAGCATTGCCTCCCTAATTGAATAAGGCTAAGCACTGCCTTTCCCTGCATGAGACTAAGCATTGTCTCTTCTTTACATTAGGCTAAGCATTTTCTCCCTAATTGCATAAGGCTAAGCACTGCCTTTCTTTGAATCGAGACTGAGCATTGACTCCTATTCGTGCATGAGGCTAAGCATTGCCTCCTTAATTGCATAAGACTAAGCATTGACTTTTCTCGCATAAGATTATATACTATCTCCATTGCGCTATCTAAGACTTAGCATTATCCAAGCTAATCATTGCCCTCATCTTACACAAGACTAAGCCTTGTCTTGTTTCATTTCGTATATGACCAAGTATCATATCTTTGCATTTTATAGGCTGAAACATTGCCATTTTGTCCAAAGGCGTCATAGTCCGAAGGAATCATCCTCATAGTCGGAAGACATCATTCCATGGCCTGAGGATCTCTTAAAAGTGCACATCATTACTTAAAGGCGTCATAGTCCAGAGGCACCATCCTCATGGCCCGAGGACATCATTTCATGACCTGCGAATCCCTTATCTCACGATTCATCGCCCAGGACATCATGGTCTAAGGACATCATCCTCACCGTCCAAAAAAACCTTCATGGTCTAAAGAGAATTTGCATCATGTTCCTCGTTGCATGATAAAGATTGATTTATAAAAAGCCTATGATTCTGTTGAATGTCCATATGTGAAGTAAGTTATGGAAGAATTGGGATTTCCTCAGTTGTTCATCTCTTGGTCATGGAGTGCATCCAAACAATCAACTATTCTATTATTGTTAATGGTGAGCAAACAAAGCCATTCAATGTTGCTAAGGGTTTGAGGCATGGTGATCCAATGCCACCCTTCTTATTTACTATATCAATGGAATATTTGAGCAGGAACCTGACTAACCTCAAGATTGTGAAAAAGTTTAAGTATCACCCTAGATGTGCCAAACTAGGGATCACACACCTAAGTTTTGTTGATGATTTACTGTTATTTGCCAGAGGAGATTTGAAATCAATACAAGCAATCAACAAAAATTCTATCAGTTCATCCAAGTTTCTGGGCTACAAGCATATCTCAACAAGAGTGAAGCCTACTTTGGAGGGGTTACTACAACAGCAAATTCTACAGTATTTGGGCCTTTCTGCTGGAGAATTACCTTTCAAATACCTAGGTGTATCTTTGTCTACCAAGAAGCTAAGTATTCTTCAGTGGCAACCTCTTATTGACAAAATGACTGCCAAAATTACTTCTTGGACTGCGAAGACCTTGTCTTATGCTGGGAGGGTGCAGTTACTTCAAAGTGTGTTGTTTGGTATACAAGCTTTCTGGGCGTAATTGTTTATATTACCAACAAAAGTGGTCAAGGTTGTAGAGGGACTATGCAGGTCTTATATATGGTTGGGGGTTAATGAAATCACAAAGAAGCCATTGGTTGCATGGGACAAATTATGTTTACCTAAAGCTGGTGGTGGTCTCTATATCACCAATCTGAAGTTATGGAACAAAGCAGCCATTATAAATGTCTATTGGGACTTAGCACACAAAAAGACAAATTATGGATTCGATGGATTTATACATATTATCTCAAAATAAAGCTGATTAATACAATGTCAATACCACAACAAGCTTGCTGGATGGTGAGAAAAGTGATAGAGGCAAATGAGATCCTAGAAAATAGAAAATTTGAGCAAACTCACAAAAGAAGCTTGATTAGACAAATCTACTTATATTTGCTTGGAGATTATAGCAGGGTGGAATGGAAGAGCTTAATGTTCAATAATGCAGCAAGACCAAAAACAAGGTTTACAATGTGGCTTATTATGCATAGAAGATTGATGACTTGTGATAGATTGAGCAAGTGGGGGATTAATGTTGATACTCAATGTGTGTTATGCAGCAGACAAGAGGAAACGAGAGATCACTTATTCATGCAGTGTGAATACACCAGGCAAATTTGGAGTAAACTATGCCAGTGGATACAAATACAATACTTGGGACCTATAGATTGGGAGCAATTCACACAGTGGGCAATTCAATATGCTAGAGGGAAATCACAACAAGCACAGATCTTCAAAGTCGTGTATGCAGAAGCAGTTCATCAAATATGGATTGAAAGGAACAGTCAAATTTTTTAGCAAAAGAATCGAGTGTGGGAGCAGATTGCGAAGGAAGTAGCTTATGTTTGTAGTGTTCGAGTAACTCCTTGGAATAAGTCTTTTTTGCATAGCTTATGTTTATAGGAAGTAGAGTATGATATGTCCAGAAATTGATAGCAAGTTGTGTTAGCTTTGCTATGGCTTTGTAATTGATACTTAGTGATTAATAAAATAAGTTAGTTACCAAAAAAAAGTGCCCTATCCACAACATGAAAAGAAATTATTCTTAATAATATTTCTATTAAGGGTGGGGTTAGGGTTGGGGGTAGGGGTGGGTGGGGTAGGGGTCGGAACCTCAAATACCCAAAGTTTTGAGGACTATATTTTCTTCAAAAATATAATTAATCTTTTAAAAATTCATACAAACCCAAAAGGACTAATGTTCTGCTTTATTTTTTCACGCAAAAACAACATTTAAATTTGTGCTCCATAACTTAGGAGGAAATACAATTTTTTTGTTGAAAAATAAAGTACTCTTTCTATAACATGAAAAAAGTACTCATTTTGTTAAAAATGAAATAAAATATTTTTTCTACATCATGAAAAGAAAATATTCATTTTGTTGAAATGAAAGATAATAATTTTTACTATATCATTTTGTTGAAGTGAAGAATTCTACATCATGAAAAGAAAGTATATTTTTTGTTTAAATGAAAGAAAATATTTTTTACATCATGAAAAAAAACTCATTTTGTTGAAATGAAAAGAAAAGTGCCCTATCCACAACATGAAAAAGAAAAAGTATTCTTAATAATATTTCTATTAAAGATGGGGTTGGGGCTGGGGTAGGGGTGGGTGAGGCAGGGGTCGGTGGGTTTGAGGGAGTTGGTGGGGATAGGGAATATGGTTGAGAAGGTTGAAGAAGTTGAGAAGGTTGAAGAAGAGTTTTGGAAAATAATTTTCCTTCTCTTGATATGGGGAAAATATTTTCTTTCAATTAGAAAAGAATGAGTTGATGAGAAAAATATTTTCTAAAATATTTAAATCAATCAAATATGAGAAATTGAAAAATATATTTCAAAATAATATTTCCTTCGTACCAAACACACCCTAAGTCAAAATAAAATTAATCTCCACTCTAGTTAAGTCAACTGTTGTTTTATAACGTTTATAGTGGAAACTTTAAAGAGCAATAACTTTCACACAAATGTACTACTATTAATAGAAAAGTAATTTTCTTTTTAAAAAACAAGGAGCTTTCCCGAAAAAAGACGAAGTAGATATCTTAAGAACTACGTCGTTTCGCTGTAACGAAGGAAAAGCGAAAAAAGAAGGAAAAAAAAACAGCTGGGTTAATTAACTCACTGAAATCAGCATTCAGCACTACAGCAGTACTCCAAATTTGTTAGAGAGAGATTTTTTCCATTTCCAGCGCCAGTGAAATGCGAAAATTGTCCAACGGTTCCAAGCTTCCCCTTCTTCAGGTAATTGAAAAAATTAGGAGAGATAATTGAAAAAGCTCCTCTTTGATTTCTTTTTCCTTTTCCTGATGGGACGCTATAATTAACTATTTGATGAAAGGAGTCACAGAATTTACTATTTAGTCTGACAACAGTGTAACTGAAAATGAAACGACGAGGTGATCCAATCAAATTTGTGTGCGTTCTAGTGTCTTCTGTTTTTGCTTTCGTTCTGTGTCTTTCAGTACTTAAACTTGACGAAATACTAGTAGGAACTAGTAATGCAATTAATTTATCAGGAGTTAAGAAACTGAAAGTCAATCCAACAGCAGCAGGAGGAATTGGGAAGTTGGGCGAAGTGGTGATCGGAATGCTGCCTCAAGATTTGGGGTTCACTTTATTTTTGCCATCTGAAAAAGCATTCGAGCGGGACCTGGGTTTGGGCCCCAATGATTTGGTGGGCGAGAATGGGAACGATACATATGCAATACTAACTCGAGTAATGGGGTTTTCAGCTGTGCCGAGAGCGATTAACTCGAATGATGTACAGTTGGGGAAGGAGATTGATTATGATTCTATATCGGGATATATACTCTATATATCGAAAGATTCAGATGGGTCATTGATAGTGAATCGAATTGCTTCTGAAATGGTGGATCTGAGAAGAGGGAAGATAGTTGTACATGTTATGGATGGGGTGATAATGGATTCGGAATTTGAGCAATCTGTACGACCTGGTTCCGAGGAGGATAATTGAGCTCAGTTTCGTGAATTGATGATTTGCTGATTACCCCATTTTCGCTGGGGAAAAAATTGTGAAGCTTTTACTGAGTAACGATTGATACACTGGGATGGCTCAGGTGGATCTATAAAGAGGAAAACTTTGTTGAATTTGCTGTCTCTGACTTTATTAAACAATATTGGGCTTTGTGTAGTTTTTTTTTGTTGATTTTGGACTTTTTCAAGCTGATGTTTTGCTGCTGCTTGTTTGTTACAGTAATTTAGCCTGTTATTATTGTTACATTATAATATTATTGTAAAAAAAAAAAGTTATAGCTGTTACACTGTACTTTATTTATCGTCTTATAGGGAAAAAAATCTGTTATAACTCTACGAAAGTCCGCCCACCATTAGCAGCAACAACAACAACGACCCTGTAAAATCTCACAAAGTGGAATCTGGGGAGGATAGTGTGTACGCAGACTTTATTCCTACCCTGATGGGGCAGAGAGATTGTTTCCGATATACCCTCAGTTTAGGAAGACGGAAATAAAACAAAAAGAGACAATTCATCAGTTTTGTCAACAGAAACCATTGAGATAGTAACAACATCATAAGATGACATGCAATAACAATAATAAGCAATTAAGTCCCGGAGCTATGAAAAACAGAAAGGATAGTGTGAACTCTACATTAACCACAAGCCGTCTAAGATCAACCTTATCAAACCCACCTCACCCCCGATATGAAGTAGAAAAAACTCGACTGCCCTTAGCCTACAACCATAATGCTCGACCTCCAGACCTTCCTATCAAGGATCATGTCCTCTGAAATTTACAATCGTGTCATGTCCTGCCTGATCACCTCTCCCCAATACTTCTTAGGCCGCCCTCTACCTCTTCTCGTACTCACCAAAACCAACTACTCACACCTCCTCACTGTAGACATGTGATTTTTAACCCTCCCTAAGATTTTTTATATTTTAGCATGCAAATATTTAATTTAGGTCTAATATAGCTATTTCAACTCATTTTTAATCTTTTACTTTTATTTTATTACAAGAAAACAAAAATTACAAAAATAGGTTCATTAATGTTTTATAGTCATTTTTAACCTTGAAAAAAATACCAAAAAATAGTTTTGTTTTAACGGCCAGTCTTATTTTAATAATTATTTTTACTTAAGTAGGGATAATTAATATTTTTGATAATATTTTTAGTTAATTATGTTAATTTTAAGCATAGCTAGTCATAAAGACCCAAGTTTCTAGCTTATTCCTTAAGCCCAATACCCAGCACTCATTAAGCTAATCCTAGGGACCCTTCTAGACTTTTCTTTGGAATAAAAAATAAAAAAACCCTAAGGACCTAAGAGTAATTAGCACAAAAATACACATTTAGACCTAAATCTATATAATAGGGGTAATGCCTAATGCGGAAGAGGAAAAGTACACAAAAAAACGCCTAAAGAGCTAAAGAGAGGACCATCAGCCGCAATAACACATAGAAATTCATCGGCTGGCCTCTTACCATTGCTCCCCGTTTCTCATCTCCTTCTTCCTCGAAAAACCCAAAACTAAATAAAAAACCTAGTAGAAGTTTTCCAATAAAAAACGTGAAAAAGGGGCCTTTCATTTATTGTCCAATTTTTTCGATTTAGCTCCTTCAGACATGAATTCCATGTGGATTCTGAGATCTTGTAGCCTGATTCGGCTGGCATTTTAATTTTCCGGCGAGGTTGTCCGTCGAGGTCGTCGTATGTGGTCCACGAGATCCAAATAATTTGTTGCTGATTCAAAGCTGTTGAGCTCCATTTTCAAGTCTTCTGAAGCTCTATTTGGACGAATTCTTGTTGGTTTCGCCACTGTCCAGCTTCTTCGGCTAATTTTGAGTTGTGTTTTGTTGCTAGGTATGCCTCGCTCATTTGTTATTAGATGTTGGACTTATAAATGTCAATGTTGAATTGTTCATGTTATGGCCATGTTTAATCTCATGAGTTTAATTATGTTCAATCAGCAAAAATTGTCTTTTGTTTTTCTGTTTGCCTATAATTGATCTTGCTGATAACTGTTATGTTTGAGCTAAAATTTAGGTTGAAACTGTTTGTTCATTTGAAGATTTTATATGCTGGTCTACAGCTTAATTAGCTGCTAATTCGCCGTTAATTGGCGTATTAAATTGAAGTGTTGCCATCTGATATGGATTCCTGTTAAATGATATACTAATTCTAAATTGAACTTACGGTTTAAACTTCCTATGTGTTGAGATAATCAATTTTCATGTTATATGCTGTATAAGTTTACTTGCATATTCCAAGTCTTACCTAGTGTGGGCCGTTAGATGAATCTTCTGCTTTTGGGCCTAGTATATAGGTTTTGAAGAATTGAATAAAGTTGGCTCATTTTCTTGTATCCGAATCCTTCTAGCTTAATTTTACACTCTATCCACAATAAATTTCCATAATTCCCATGTCATTGCATCAATTTCAAACTTAGGAATTGAACAAATGAAAACTAACGAGTTTCACAGTTTGTTTCAGGCGCGTTGATTATATAATTATCACGGTTATTACTAAAATTCGGGGTACATTTCATATGTCCCGATTTTAATTTTCTAACAAGGTTAAATAGAACGTATCGTGAATCACGGGTACATTTCATGTAGCGTGACTTGTGATGTGTTTTAAATAACCTTGAAATAATTCCTTAAACAAATAAAAGCGGTTTTAAAGTTAAAAATGCACATAGGTTTAAAAGTGTTTTAAAATTAGATAATAGGCCAAATATAACAGTTGAGCGACCGTGCTAGAACCACGGAACTCGGGAATGCCTAACACCTTCTCCCGGGTTAACAGAATTCCTTACCTGAATTTTTGTGTTCGCAGACTGTAATACAGAGTCAATCTTTTCCTCGATTCAGGATTTGAACCGGTGACTTGGGACACCATAAAATTATCCCAAGTGACGACTCTGAATTTTTAATAAAATTATCCCGTTTTGATTGTCACTTTAAGTTGGAAAAAACTCACATGTCCTACCTTTTCGGGTGTAGGAAAAAGGAGGTGTGACAGCTCTGGCGGCTCCGCTGGGGACCCAAACCTAGAACTTCGGTTCAGAGTTTAAGAATTCGAGCTTAGAATAGCTGTTATGATTGACTTTATTTATTATCTGATTTTTGTACATGTTTGATCCTAATATGCTAAATGTTGCTTTTACCGTTTTGATATTATCTAAATTGTATATAAACTGCTATGAAACCTCTCTCTTCTCTCTTCTGGGGAGTGCACGCTGGCGTGACTCCTCTTCTATTAGTGTCATATACCAAATTAGAACGAGGTTCGGACAAGTTGCAAAGCCGGATGATCTTTTAGTTACCGGTACGCTGCCCCCCCCCCCCCGGCTCGAGTAATCTGCTCGGGTAAGCCAGGTCTAGAACAATACACCCAAATTTTACATCTAGAATAACTCAGCCTCATACTGGATCCCTAGTAGGAACGCTTGTTTGCATCATGTGCATTTGACTTTGGGGACTCAACACATGGGTTGGGTCCGTCTAAGACAGGTGTACCTAAAAATCAAAAGACCATCTTGATGCATCTTACGTGCTACTTGCGTATCTGTCTGTTTCAGCTTGCATATTGACTGGCTTCTAGAATAGGGAAAGAAAATGAAAAAAAAGAGAAAACAGAAAATCAAAAAAAAGGAGAAAGAAGAACAAAGAAACAAAAAGTGAGAGGTAGATATTTAGAAAATTCTGAAAATCTGCCAAAATTCTGAAGAAAAAAAAAAGTCATTTCAAAATGAGCCAAAATTTTCAAGTGTCATGTTTTCCTGTTCCGTCAAAACTGGGAAGAACTATGCGGGTCTGATTCTCACCAGATGTGAGATACGTAGGCAAACCTCATCGATTCCGGCCTCCAATTTTCAAAAAATCATAAAAAAATTCTTTTACTTCCTTCTTTAGAAAAGTTTTTCTTTGAGACCCCAATTTTAAAAAAAATACAAAAAAATATTTTCTTTTAGTTGCTTCTCAAAATCAAAAAATATAAAAATATTTTCATTCTTCTTTCGAAAATTGAAAAGAAAATCCAAGATTCAAAAGTACTTCTTTCCTAACTTCAGAATAAAAATCCATAAATGCAAAAATATTTATCTTTCTTTTGTAGATGTTTTTCTATCGAAATTCCAAAAAAATAATAATAAAAGTCGAAATTCAAAAAAAAGGGGGGGGGGGGATCTTTCTTCTTTAGAAGTTTTTCTTTGCAAAAATGCTGAAGAAAAATCAAAATCCAAAAATATTCTCTTTCTTCTTTATAAGTCTTTCTTTTGAAAAAAAAAAAGTGAAAAAGAAAAGAAAATTCGAAATCCAGAAAACATAAATTTAGTTTATTTCCTTTATTCCTAATCTTCCCGAACTACGCAAGATCTGATTCATGTTTCCACATGATACGTAGGCAACCCACATCAGGTTCGATCGCCATTAAAAAGAAAAAAAAGGAAAAATTGAAAAAAATATTGATAATAATAAGGACCGAGTGAGTCCATTCTAACATGTTTTGTTTTGAATTGTGAAGAAAGTTGAGGTGGTCGGCTTGTGGTAAGATGGAAACACAAGATCCAAGGAAGAATGATAACTGACATCAAAGCTGTTACAAGTGCTCAAGAGACTCAGGGTCAGAGATTTCAACAAGAGTCTACTGTGTTTGAGCAAAAATAGAATACTGAAACAGCAAATGACCGAAATGTGTCAAGCATGGGCCAATGGTCAAGGACAACCTCGTCATGAGTCATAATTGCTACCCAGCAAGAGTAGTACCACTCTCCTGAGTACCACTCGTACTTGTTTGATCTTCCTGCAAACATTGAGAAGCCTGCCCGAAAGATGACACATGAAGAAATGACCCAAAGAGTGAAAAGCTTAGAGCAACGGTTGAAAAACATGCAAGGGTTGGCAGGTCAGAAGAGTATTGCCTTCAAAGATCTATGTATGTTCCATGATGTCCAGTAGCCGCCTGGTTTCAAGACTCTCAAATTTGAAAAGTATGATGGACATGGAGACCCCATAGCCCACCTAAAAAAGTATTGCAATCAACTAAGAGGTGCGGGAAGAAATGAAGAATTGTTAATAGCTTATTTTGGGGAAAGCCTTACAGGAGTAGCATCTGAATGGTTTATGGATCAAGACACATCTCGTTGGTATGTCTGGGATGACATGACACAGGCCTTTGTCAAACAGTTCTAATACAACACTGACATTGCCCCAAACCGCAATTCCCTTTCAAACCTGAAGAAGAAACCAACTGAAAGTTTCAGGGAATATGCCATTAAATGGAGAGAACAAGCAGCTAGAGTTAAGCCACCCATGGATGACCACGAGCTAATCACTGTTTTTCTTCAGGCTCAAGAGCCAAATTATTTTCGAAACATGATATCCGCAGTGGGTAAATCCTTCTCGGAAGCAATCAAAATGGGGAAAATGGTTGAGAATGGTCTTAAGACAGGCAAAATTATAAGTCAAGCAATTCTCAAAGCCGCAACTCGGGCTGTCCAGATTGAATCTGATAATTTTAGTGACACGAATGAGAAGGACGAAGAAATCATGATGACATCAGAGTCGAGAAGAGGTCCTAGGAGAACGTCTCGAAGGTATGATCAGCCTTGTCTATTTTTCGATAACTCCCATGAGCATTACTATCCCCCTCAGAACCCACAATACTCTGTCACTCCACCTCATTATGTTGTCCAGCCACCAAATCACCCAAGAAGGCGAGCACGAGCATCACAAAATCTCCACCAGCCTCCACAAAATTTTTAGGTGCCCTATAACCCACATTCAAGCCAAGGGTATAATGGGACACAAAGATTGAATGATAATTTTACACTAATAGGAGAGTCCTATGCAAGCTTATTTGAGAAGTTAAAGCATCATGACATGATCGCACCTATTCCTCCAAATCATGTGGACCCACGTGCAAAAAGCTTTGACCCTTCTAAAAGGTGTGAATAACATTCCAATGCCCAGGGGCACAATATTGAAAGATGTCGGTATTTGAAAAGAGAAATAGAAATGATGATCCAGGAAAACTTGATTGTAATCCAAGATAGTGACACCCAGAATATCGCGCAGAATCCTTTACCTGCACATTATGATGCACACTTTGTGGGGATGATGCCTGGTGACATGGAGTATGAGAATTCTCTCGGGAACTTGTTAACTGAAGTTAATGATGTTGAAATTGGAGAAGGCTCTGCTAATTCTGATGAGCAAATTTGTGGCTAAATGTCAAGCCTAGCAATTGAAAAGTCATTCCCTCCTCACTAGGAAGGAATCTTGGTAGTTTGTTTTGATGTTTTTTCTATTATCTGGGTTATTTCAGGGTTGTGACCCAGATTTTATTTGTTTTATTGGGTCAAACCCTTCTATCCCTCCATTTTGTTTGTGTGAGTCTTGTCTGTCTGTTCTATTGCTATTTTCATTATTCGGGTTATTTTAGGGTTGTAACTCGTATTTTGGGTTGCTTGTTTAGTTGTAAAACTCTTTCATCCATTACTCAATAAAATACAGTTTGTCCTTTTGTGTCATTCTGTTCCTAGTTCTTTTGTTGCTAGTTCTAATGACATGACATGCATGCGGAAATTTTGGCCAGATCTTAGGAACCGATTTAATCTGGAATTGGATAACTGAAAAAAGCACTTTTGAGGATGAATAAAGAGTTGAAATACTTTGGAATTAAGGTTGAGTAAAATTCACCTTCAAATCATTGTGAAGATTGGGCTTAAGGATGTTTAATCAATTGAAGTTTGTTGGAAAGTTTGACATTAAGAGACAGAAAGTGTCTTGTGACCACGAAACACCAAGAAAACGGGCATGTTCATCAATGATGTGATCGCGACAGAATACTATAATTGGCGTTCTCGAGGTTGGGAGGCCCTTTTTCTGCTACCCAAAATACTTTATACCCTTTTTCACCGCTTTGAGTCTGTGTTATTTTCTTTGACCACCCTCTTTTGGAAAGTTTAGAGTCAAGATTCAAAAAACAAAAAAAAAAAAGAGGAAAAAGAAAAAGAAAAAAAAAGTCCATGTCCCAAGAGTACAAACTGGGGCAATTCTTAGAAAGTTCAAGTGAAAAAAAATAAAGAAGAAATGAATTATCAAAGGTCCATGCCCTCAAAAAATAGAAGCCGAGACAACTTGTTTTTGAAAACAAAAAGAAAAAAAAAGATAGAAAAAAAGGAAAAAGACAGAGGAAAGAAAGTTGAAAAATAGTTAGGTCAAATGTTTGAACTACGTTAGACCTGATTCCTTTAAAATAAGGATACGTAGGTAGCCTCACGGTTCGGTCCAACCAAATAAGAATTTAGAAGAAAAAGAAAAAAAATAGAAAAAATAGAAAAATCCAAAAATCCAAAAATCCCCAGCATCTGAAACTGGGGCAAAGATTTTATTTTATTTTTGAAAGAGTCGATTCCAAGAGTTGTAAGTCTACAACCCCTCATTTTGAGTTTATTTAAGCCTTCATGCCGACCTTTCTTTCCAACCCTATCCAAAACCTTCCAAATAAAGACCTCCCAATATGCCTTCAAGAATGCCAAGAGACGCATGCAATGAGCAGCAGTTGTCACACGACGTAGAACATCGTTGAGTTGCTCACAAAAAAGAGGGAAAGAAAAAGAAAAAGAAAAATGAGAGAGTCTTATTAGTGAAAACCATCACGGGCACAGTAAGGGGATGGTAAGTAGAGATGAATAAATGAGAGAGGCTTGTTGGTGAAAATTCATCGGGACACCATTAGTCGAAAGTGATTCGTGAAGCTGATGCAAATGATTGGCACGGATAGGTCCGACTTCAAAGATCATAAGAATGGTAAAAGGGAAGATTTGGTCAGTTTGATAGATCGGTTGTTAAGTCCAAAATGCATGTCATGATCATTAAGGCTAGTTATTGAAAAAAAAAATTCTTCCTTTTGTCCTTCTGACAGGGGCATTTCTTGTTAATACTTGTTTTTTTGCACCATTGTGTCCTCCACTCTGAGTCAGTCCTTGTCAAAACAAGCAAGAAAAGATTTCAAAACTGCTACCAGCTTTTCAGTTGCACAAAGTGAATTTGGCCAGCACACTTAGTTATTACTGTCAACATGCCTTGAGGATTCATGCAAAGGCTCCCCCTAAAGACTCTTGTCAGCCTACTTGGCGCAAGCAAAGATAAGTGGTGATTCTCTCCGACAGACAAATTGCTCAAAAGTAGGAAGTCATTCAAGATATCGGAAAAAGGTCACCAAAGCAAAGATCTCCAATTGAGATAAGGTTGTTTGAGCTGCAAATACAAATGGTACTGGTGTGAAACAATCAGAGTTGGTGCAGAACAAATGTTTTTTGAGACCGACTCAAGCTGATTGAGTAGAAGCCAAGCTGCCCAAGACTCAAGGTCACAAACCGACCACCATTTTCAAACTGACAAATTTTTCTTTGTATGAAACAGGAACAAAGCGGTGCAAGGAAAGTGATTCAAAAAGAAAAAAAATGAAAAAAAAACAACAAAAAAAGAGAATAAAAAGAAAAGACGAGGAGAGCTGACAAAGGGAAGTTTCTCAAATTTTTTCCTTTATTTGTCTTGCTGTTATGCATAAAATCTTGCCATTGATTTTCACATTTTTCCTCCTAGGATAAAAAGTCCTAGTCTGATGGATTTTCCTCCCAAAAATAAAATCTTAGTCTGATGAATTTTTCTCCTAAGATAGGAGAGCTAGTCTGATGAATTTTCTCCTACGATCAAAATCTTAGTCTGATGAATCTTTCTCCTAAGATACCAAAAAGAAGTAAGATAGGAGACCTAGTCTGATGAACTTTCTCCTAGAATCAAAAACTTAGTCTGATGAATCTTTCTCCTAAGATACCAAAAAAAAGAGACCTAGTCTGATGAATTTTCTCTTAGGATCAAAATCTTAGTCTGATGAATCTTTCTCCTAAGATACCAAAAAGAAGTAGAAAAGAGACCTAGTCTGATGAATTTTCTCCTAGGATCAAAATCTTAGTCTGATGAATCTTTCTCCTAAGATAGAAAACCTAGTCCGATGAATTTTCTCCTAGGATAATAATTTTTTTTAAAAAAAAAGGGAAGTATGAATTTGAAAAAAAATGATGAAAAAAATTAAAAAAAAAGATTATCAATGTTTAGTTTTCCTGAAATCAGGGGGCCCGCCTGGAGAATAGGGTCAGTTTTTACTTTAGTCAAGCTTAGTTTATAGTTTTCCGCAAGCTCAATCACGTTTAGGAGACACACATCCTAGTCGAGTCATTAATTTTATTCTCATCATTGCATCCTTCATCAGCAACGCAGGTGATTTATAGCTTTGTTAACACTCACAAATGTTCCCAATATCAAACTGGGGCAGGAAAATTTCTTTTGTTTTGTCTGTTTTGTTGTAATTAGGCGTCTACCTGGAAAACAAGCGAAGACAACTCAAGTTTCAAGGGAAAGCAGTTTCGAAGGAAGATAACTCAAGTTTCAAGGGAAAGCAGTTTCGAAGGAAGACAACTCAAGTTTCAAGGGAAAGCAATTTCGGAGGCAGACAGTTCAAGTTTCAAGGGAAAATGGTTCAAGGTGCAAGGGAAACAGTGTCAAGTAACAAGAGAAAACGGTTCAATTTCAGCAATCAGGTGTCCACCTGAAAAAAAAAAGGGAATTCAATTCAAAATGCAATTCAGGTCAGCAACAAACGAAACTCGCGTCAAGAATGCGAGTCAGCAGTCAAAGATGATCAACAGAAGTTAGTCACAATCCAGAATAAAAAGAAAAAAAAAACAAAAAGAAAGACAAGAAGTGAATCCAAATGTAGAAGTTAATGAAAGATGTGAGCTGCTCAAGACAGGGCTGAAGTCACAAGCTCTGCATGTCCCGTCTTGGTTTGAAAAGCTGAAGAAGATTGAACCAACACCTACGGCTAACAAGCATCAAGATTCATATCAGAGTTCGCATGAAGAACCAACTAAGACTCAAGATCAAGTTTCAGAAGACTCATAGATAGGAATCTTGTAACTCGTAGCTGATAGGCTTAGTTAGTTTTTTCAATTTTGATTTTTGATGTAATAACGGGACCGCAGACCGGAACCTCGACGGCACCTCGCTCGGCTCTCAACCTCGGTACCCCATCACCTCATTCACCTCTGACTACACGTGACCTGATTCCTTTATAGCCAAGGATATGTAGGCAGCTCAGATACCAGGGCTTGGTCACATTCTCGTTTCTTTTGGTCGCCTTAAATAAGGGTCGGGTCAAAAAACTTGTCTAGTCGTTCTTTGTCTGAAGATACTTCGTATTTCCAGTCAAAGAGGGGCAGCTGTAGACATGTGATTTTTGACCCTCCCTAAGATTTTTTATATTTTAGCATGCAAATATTTAATTTAGGCCTAATATAGCTATTTCAACTCATTTTTACTCTTTTACTTTTATTTTATTACAAGACAACGAAAATTATAAAAAATAGGTTTATTAATGTTTTATAGTCATTTTTAACCTTGAAAAAAATATCAAAAAATAGTTTTGTTTTAACGGTCAGTCTTATTTTAATAATTATTTTTACTTAAGTAGGGCTAATTAATATTTTTGATAATATTTTTAGTTAATTAAGCTAATTTTAAGCATAGCTAGTCATAAAGGTCCAAGTTTCTAGCTCATTCCTTAAGCTCAATGCCCAATGCCCATTAAGCTAATCCTAGGGACCCTTCTAGACTCTTATTTGGAATAAAAAAAAAAAACTAAGAACCTAAGCGCAATTAGCACAAAAATACACATTTAGACCTAGATCTATATAATAAAGGTAATGCCTAATGCTGAAGGAGACGAAAAGTACACAAAAAGAACGCCTAAAGAGCTAAAGAGAGGACCATCAGCCACAATAACACAGAGAAATTCATCGGCGGGCCTCTTACCATTGCTCCCCGTTTCTCATCTCCTTCTTCCTCGAAAAACCCAAAACCAAATAAAAAACCTAGTAGAAGTTTTCCAAAAAAAAAACGTGAAAAAGGGGCCTTTCATTCATTGTCCAATTATTTCGATTTAGCTCCTTTAGACATGAATTCCATGTGGATTCTGAGATCTTGTAGCCTGATTCGGCTGGCATTTTAATTTTCCGGTGAGGTTTTCCATCGAGGTCGTCGTATGTGGTCCGCGAGATCCAAACAATTTGTTGCTGGTTCAAAGCTGTTGAGCTCCGTTTTCAAGTCTTTTGAAGCTCTATTTGGACGAATTCTTGTTGGTTTCTCCACTGTCCAGCTTCTTCGGCTAATTTTGAGTTGTGTTTTGTTGCTAGGTATGCCTCGCTCATTTGTTATTAGTTGTTGGACTTATAAATGGCAATGTTGAATTGTTCATGTTATGGCCATCTTTAATCTCATGAGTTTAATTATGTTCAATCAGCAAAAATTGGCTTTTGTTTTTCTGTTTGCCTATAATTGATCTTGCTGATAACTGTTATGTTTGAGCTAAAATTTAGGTTGAAACTGTTTGTTCATTTGAAGATTTCATATGCTGGTCTACGACTTAATTAGCTACTAATTCGCCGTGTTAATTGACGTATTAAATTGAAGTGTTGCCATCTGATATGGATTCCTGTTAAATGATATACTAATTCTAAATTGAACTTACGGTTTAAACTTCCTATGTGTTGAGATAATCAATTTTCATGTTATATGCTGTATAAGTTTACTTGCATATTCCAAGTCTTACCTAGTGTGGGCCGTTAGATGAATCTTCTGCTTTTGGGCCTAGTATATGGGTTTTGAAGAATTGAATAAAGTTGGCTCATTTTCTTATATTCGAATCCTTCTAGCTTAATTTTACACTCTATCCACAATAAATTTCCATAATTCCCATGCCATTGCATCAATTTCAAACTTAGGAATTGAACAAATGAAAACTAACGAGTTTCGTAGTTTGTTTCAGGCGCGTTGATTATATAATTATCACGGTTATTACTAAAATCCGGGGTACATTTCATATGGTCCGATTTTAATTTTCTAACAAGGTTAAATAGAACGTATCGTGAATCACGGGTACATTTCATGTAGCATGACTTGCGATGTGTTTTAAATAACCTTGAAATAATTCCTTAAATAAATGAAAGCGGTTTTAAAGTTAAAAATGCACATAGGTTTAAAAGTGTTTTAAAATCAGATAATAGGCCAAATATAACAGTTGAGCGACCGTGCTAGAACCATGGAACTCAAAAATGCCTAACACCTTCTCCCGAGTTAACAGAATTCCTTACCTGGATTTCTGTGTTCGCAGACTGTAATACAGAGTCAATCTTTTCCTCGATTCGGGATTTGAACCGGTGACTTGGGACTCCATAAAATTATCCCAAGTGGCAACTCTGAATTTTTAATAAAATGATCCCGTTTCGATTGTCACTTTAAGTTGGAAAAAACTCTCTTGTCCTACCCTTCCGGGTGTAGGAAAAAGGAGGTGTGACACTCACCAGAGCATCAAGGCTTCTCCTCCGCACGTGCCTAAACTATCTAAGCTCGCTTCCCGCATCTTGTCATCCACAGGGGCCACGCCTATCTTCTCCCAAATATCTTCATTCTTAATCTTATCAATCCTAGTGTGCCCGCACATCCACCTCAACATCATCTTCTCTGCTACCTTGATCTTCTGGATATGAGTGTTCTTAACCGGTCAATTCTCTTCCCCATACAACATGGCCGGTCTAACCATCGCTCTATAAAACTTACCTTTGAGTATCAGTGACACTTTCTTGTCACACAAGACTCCAGATGCTAGCCTCCATTTCATCCACCCCACCCCTATACGGTGAGTGATGTCCTCACCAATCTCTCCGCCCCCTTGTATAACTGACCCAAGGTACTAGAAACTACCTCTCTTGAGGATGACCTTTGATCCAAGCCTCACGACCATGCCTATTTCCCTCGACTCGGTGCTGAACTTGCACTCTAGGTACTTTGTCTTAGTCCAGTTCAGCTTGAAACCCTTAGACTCGAGAGCTCATCTCCAAACCCCCAACCTCTCATTAACACCATCCCGCGTCTCATCAGTCAGAACTATGTCATCAGCAAATAACATACACCATGGCACTTCCCCTTGAATATGGTGTGTCAGTGCATCCATCACCAAGGCAAATAAGAATGGGCTAAGTGCAGATCCTTGGTGTAACCCCATAATTACCGGGAAATGCTCTGAGTCGCCTCCCACAGTCCTAACCCTAGTCTTAGCTCTATCATACATGTCCTTGATCGCTCTAACGTAAGCTATCGGCACACCCTTTGCCTCCAGACATCTCCATAGCACCTCACTAGTGACATTGTCATATGTTTTCTCCAAGTCAATAAACACTATGTGCAAATCCTTCTTCCGATCCCTGTACCATTCCACCAACCTCCTAATAAGGTGGATAGCTTCCGTAGTAGAGCGACCCGGCATGAACCAAAACTGGTTGTCGGATATAGACACTGTCTTCCTCACCCTCACTACCCTCTCCTAAACTTTCATGGTATGACTTAGTAACTTGATACTCCTATAGTTGTTACAATACTGAATATCACCTTTGTTCTTGTACAACGGTACCACTGTACTCCACCTCCACTCATCCGGCATCCTCTTCGTCTTGAAAATAATATTAAATAGCCCAGTCAGCCACTCCAAGCCTGCTCTACCCACCTTTCAAAACTCAACCGGAATTTTGTTTGGCCTGATCGCTCTGCCCCTACTCATCTAACACAAAGCCCCCACAACCTTCTCTACCTTAATGCGCCTACAATACCTAAAGTCTTGGAGACTCTCTGAATGCCCCTGATCCCCTAGCACTATATCTCGGTCCCCATCTTCACTCAGAAGACCATGAAAGTACGTATGTCATCTCTGCTTAATTTGGGACTCCCCCATCAATACTCTATCGTCCTCGTCTTTGATGCACCTCACTTGGTCCAAATCCCGAGCCTTCCTCTCCCTCGCCTTAGCCAGCCGAAACAACCTCTTATCCCCACCCTTTTCCCCCAATTCCCCGTACAGACGGTCAAACGCTGCATTCTTAGCCTCTCTGAACACCAGCTTTGCCTCCTTCATCGCTACCTTGTACCTCTCTCTATTCGCTCTCCTCTCTTCCTCGCTTGTGCTCCCTGCCAACTTCATATATGCTACCTTCTCCATCTCCACTTCGCCTTGGACTACGTTATTCCACCACCAGTCTCCTTGGTGCCTGCTAGAGTAACCCTTCAATATCCCTAACACCTCTCTCGCTGCCTCCCTAAAACAGTTCGCCACCATTAGCCACATAGCACTCGCGTCCCCACTACACCTCCAGGCTCCCATAGCCGATAACCTTCCTTCCAACTCCAGGGCTTTATCCTTAGTTAAGGCTACCCACCTAATCCTCAGTTGACCATGAGCATACCTCTTCTTCCTCCTTATCATAATACCGACGTCCATTACTAAGAGCCTATGCTGAGTCGTGAGGGTATCACCCGGGATAACCTTGCAATCCTTGCACAACCCTCTGACACACCTTCTGAGGAGGAGGTAATCAAGTTGAGTCTTCACCATCGAACTTTGGAAAGTTACCAGATGCTCCTCCCTCTTCGAAAAACTCGAGTTCGCAATCACCAACTCGAAAGCCTTAGCGAAATCTAACAGCAAAGAACCTCCTCCATTCATATCCCCCAAAGCCGAAGCCACCATGCACATCGCCATAGCCACCAGCAGCTAACCCAATATGGCCATTGAAATTCCCTCCTATAAATAACCTCTCAGTAGGTGGAATACTACGCACAATCTCGTCCAAACCCTCCTAGAAGCGCATTTTAACCTCCTCATCCAAGCCTGCTTACAGCGCGTAAGCGCTAACGACATTGAGGGTGCACTCACCAATCACCAACTTAATAAACATTAGTCTATCATTCACCCGCTTGCCTAACCTCAACCATAGACTCTCTAAGATTCCTATTCACCAAGATACCCACTCTATTCTTACCCTTCACGACTCTAGACTACCTCGACTTATACCTGTCCGCATTCCTCGCTTTGAACCCTACCCACCTAAAGCCCGTATGGATGGGCTTATTTTAAGTGATTTTTAAGCCATACGTTAAGAATTCTAGCTTTTGGCTTGTTTTTGCCATTTTAGCTTAAAAACAAGTGCTTAAAAACACTTTTTTAATCTATCCAAACACTACAAAATAGCTTAAAAGTTATTTTAGCTTAAAAGCACTTAAAATAAGTCAATCCAAACGCGCTCCTAGTCTCTTGGACACAAGCTATATTGACCTTCCTCTTCTGGAGAATCTTCACCAACTCAATAGACTTACCCATCAGCGTGCCTATGTTACACGACCCAATCCTCAACCTACAAGCTCCATTTCCCCCTACCCTCATTGTCTCCCGTCCCACCCTCTGACCCCTTCCCCACCCCTACACATCTGAGGACATGACCTTACTCTACCACCCCAGACCACAGTCACTATCCCATGACAGACTACAGAAAATCACTAACATAGAATAAGACCCAACTAGAAGATAACAAGTAGCAACTACAAGGTTGCTGATATAATCTGGTTTAACAGCTTCGTGGATGTTTACCCTTAAAATTGGATAACAATTAAACTTATAAGTGGTTTTAAGGATATATGATTTCACTTGGCACAAACTGATAAATATGAAAATTAATGCTAGAAATTGACAGTAATAACGCAAACCAATGTGATGAACAACTATGGCCCTCAAGCTAGATCGCCCTCGAACAACATAATATGCTAAAAAGGAATGAACTGAACAGTAGAGCTTTAAGAGAGCTTAAGAGAAAAAATGTAGTGTATTTCTTAATTATGCGTGAGTATGGTCATTATAAAATGATTAGGACCCCCTTTATATAGTAGAAGAATCCTATTTATGGAATTACAAGAAATAAATTGAGTCTTCAATATTTCCCTCGGTTTATCATGATGTAAGCATCGTGACGTAAGTGACAAATAGGTACTGAAATGTCCCGTTGGTTCAAATGCCGAGGCATTAAATGCCAGTCAGTTGTTCGGCCATTATCAGTTCTAAACCGTCGTCTTCAATATACAAATATATCTTCCTCCTTTTGCCTAAACTTTTACTTTCAATCTCTTTCATTCTAATCTTCATAGTTCCTTACATTCTTCAGATCTTTGAATTTTTTTGCTTGTTCCTTCCAAAACACAGAAAGTTTCGATCTCTATTCTTGTTCGCTTATAATGGCCAAAACATCTAAAACCATTCTACGAAAGGAGACTGCTGCATCGTCACGGTCGGCCGGCGAGGAACCGGCGGCGTAGCCATGCCCTGAAGAGTTTTTTTTGGGAGGGTGTGTTCTCGACTCTGATTTTAAGGTTGAAAAGACCTCCTCGGTACCGGGACGATGCGAGCCAGTATCAAGATATATATGCTCGATCATCGAAAAACTTCTTTCCTAAGTTAAAAAAGATTGCAACTGGGTAACAAACACGTGGTGGTGCCTACTCCAGAAGATGCAATCACCACTCATGTAGAATGGTTCTTAAGTGTTTACACTTACCTTTTCATGTTGGGTCCCCTAGATCCGATCATCATAGACTTCTGTAAGAAGTACGGGGTGACCCTTGGTCAGATTCATCCCTCCTTTTGGAGGATAGTGATATTACTTCGTTTCTTCTCAAGCAAAGTCGATGGGCTTCCCTTCACCCTCGACCACCTCATACGCCTATGTAGCCCCTGAATCTATCAAGAGGGACTAATAAAGCTTCAACGTCGAGCCACCCAGGCACCTTTTTCGAGCATAGATAAGGACAAAGATCGGGGTTGGATGGGCTAATTCGTTCAAGTAAAGACCTCGGACTTGATCCCGGCTGAAAGCATGCTATTTTCTGAGAAATGGAATATGAAACATAAGTATGATCCGCTCCTAATTCCTGTTTATGGTTTCTATTCTTATAAACTTCCCCATCGGTGTTTTGCTGGATGCAGCTGTTTCTTGGATGCCGGGTGGGGTTCCCCAACTCGAGGATTGGGTCAGGAGCCTGATATTGTAATCGACCCATGCTGAACGTGCATGGCATGATTTGGCAAAGGGTCGATGGAAGGATAGTACCCATGGTAAGTTTTTCTTCCTGACTTAGTGATTTGACCACTATTAGAGCATTTTTCCAAACTTATTTATTTCTCTTCCTTTGTAGGTCTTGGGAACGAGGTGATGATGAGGCCTCCGTCCGGTGATGAAGAAATTCCTCCCCTATCATCTGCTTCGAAGCTGGTTAGGGAGAAGAAGAGGAAAAGGACCTTGACTTCTGTGAACTCTGAGGGACAGAAGCCCAAAAAGAAAACAACCCGAAAACCCAAGGGAGGCGTCATCATAAGGGACTCAATCCATCGACTATTGAAGGAGCCCGAAGAGGACGGAGAAGAATAGAATGAAGATGATTTCGGGCCGGTGTCCTATGCTCGAGCTAGCACAGAGGTTCGAAGAACCTTGGAACCGATGGGAGTCGATATTGCTCCGCCTAGGCTTAATGAGGTCGAGGAGGAGACTTGGGCCCAAGTCCCCGAGCCAAGAGGGAATGAAGATGTTTTACATCGGGGCAAAGAGATCGTTGAAGAGGCGGTGGAGATTGGTGCAGAAATTGGGCTTGAGGCTCTGCAAGACGGAGGCAGTGCCTCAAAGGACCCACTTGGGGAAATAGATATCGGGGGTTCCCCCTCATTTTCTCCAATTTATGATTCGATGATACGTGACGCTCAGGATGTGGAGGCTTGTCACGAGGAAGGAGCCCACGTGGAGGAAGATTTTTCTGTGGCTATTTTGCTGAGGTAGAAGATGTCACCGGTCTGGGTGACTTGGATGTTCCAAAGAAGAGCTCGGGCGAGGCGTCCTCGAGTCTTAGACTGACCAATCAGTTTTCGGACCCTAGTGCCGACCCTGGGCCCAAACGGTCGATCGTTATCTCGGCCCCAGAGGATACTAAGGTCCTTTCTTCCCTAGTAGGGGTGGCTAGCTACCTCCGATGTTTGGTGACCGAAGAGGATCAGGCCGAGATGAATGCAGTGGAAATACCCTACCTGTTTAATGAAGCCTAACAGGCTCTAAACCGGGTAATCCCATATTCCAATGTTAATTTCTTGATTCAATACTTCTCCAATCTTACACATCTTCTCTTTTGTGTTTGTAGGCTTCGGTGTTACATCATGAGGCCTTCCTCCGATCCCGAGGGGAGAAAATTTTGTACAAGGTCTAAATCTGGGGCCTCACCGAGAAGGACACCTTCAAACTTCTTTGTGAGCACAAAGAGAAAGAAGTTCAAGACCTTCGAGCTGAGTTGGAAATGGCTCAAAAGAACACACCGACCTAACCGAGCAGGTAAAAAGAATATTTGAAGTTCATGTTGGTGGAACGGGAATGGTGACTGATAATCCAAATCCGCATGTTCAACAAAAACTTGATGTGATTATCCAGCTCCATGAAGAAATAGGTGAAATAAAAGCAGAGGCCGAAAGGATGGAAAAAGAGCACGTCTGGCCTCAGAGAAGGAGACTGTCCGGGCTCAGCTGGCCTCGGCGGAAGTCCAACTCCGAAGTGTGAAAGAGAAGAGCTTGGCGCAAGCCAAGAAAATCCAGGAGCTCCGGTCCGAGTTGGGTTCAGCAGGTTCTGTTCAGGTGAAACTGGTCATTGAGCTTGAAGAGGCCAAATCAGAGGCCAAGAAAACCAAAGCAGATGTTGTTGCTGTGGTGGTTATCTATATGTTATTTTGAAGTAAAAGGCAATATCTGAAGGTGAACATCCATTAGCGACTATTGAAAAGTTAGAACTAATATTAAAAAAAGAGATCTACTTACTGACTTTGATAATTTTGGTTGAGTTGATAGGATTTTTGCATTATAACCGAAAATTTTACTAATTAATTTCATTAAGGACAAATAAGAAAGTTTACTTTGTTGGATTAGTTACCTCATATAGCAAAGGTTGATATCTTATTTATTTTAGATAAATATCCTTTTAAAAATTATATTCCATAGCTACCTTTTGATTTTTTATAGCCAAATATATATTTATGATTACCTCCTAACTTTAAGCCATAAAATAAGCTTTGTATTATTTTTCTCTCTCATATCCCCTCAAATTTCTCCTAACCCTACCCCATATCTATTCTCCCTCTCTCTCTCTCTACTTCCCATGTCTTCTCCTCCGCCTGACCTTTCTACTGTGAAATAATATTTTGTCAGCTTTCTGCAATTTTATTCGGCTCGCCTGCATTTTTGGCTTGATTATATTCTCTGTCTCCAGTTTAATATTGCCCGTTACAACTTTAGGTTAAGATATTTGGCAAAAGGAGAATCTATTGATTTGCAGAATGTTAAGATTGTCATCTCTTTAACATACTTGAAGGATCATTTAGAATGTTGCTTTGACAAGCATTTCAAACTTTCAGAATTTCTGTTAAAGAATGCAAAGGTTTTGGAGAAGTCTCCGTTATTTCGCCGGTAATTACATGCTAATCGTCAGCAACTGGAGGCAAAGGTGACGACAAGCGAGGACTGGATACTGATGCTTCTTCAACGAGACGATATTAGGGTTGTTCTTGAACAAAGACGACGTTGGGGGCAGAGCAACTTGAATTTTTTGTTAATATATTTCAATGTATTTCAATATATCTCGTTGTATTTCATTGTATTCACTTTCTTTTTTTTTCATTGTATTTTAATGTATCTTGCTGTATTTTATGTATTTCATTGTATTCACTGTTTTTTTCATTGTATTTCAATGTATCCCGATGTATTCTATATATTTTATTGTATTCACTGTCTCGCTATATGCCATGAATGTATTCATAAATATTTTTTTAATTAATATAATTTATGTATTCAGATGTATTATATAATTTCTCTGAAGATTGTTATGTTTTTGGGGTATTTTTCGGTTGAGAATCTTTTTTATAACTGAAAATACAAATTTTGTGTGTTATAATTGAGTTTGTTGAGTTATATTAGGAGTCTATTATGTTAATTGATTCACTTTCCGTTTTAAAAACAGTGTAATCTCCTATTTCATGCCGTGCATACAGTCGAATATAGCTGAATGCAATAATCTGTCCAGCTGTAATCCCATGTTTTACTCCATGAATTTAGCTGGACTTCCCTGATTCACGCCTATTTTTGCTATTGTATTCATGAATACAATAGCTTAAATACATAAAATACATCTTATAACCACACAAAAGGTATCTATAATCCGTAATATAGCAAATGATATCTATAGATGGCTAATTACTACTAAAGGATAGTGCTTTATGAAAATTTCTCTACTTTGTCCGATGTTCTAGGAATTATGTGTGATTTCAAATAAGGAAGGAAATATAACTAAAATTTAGTTGACTTCAAAGTCTTAAATAATAAAATATTAAAAGTTCCTACATACTTCAAATAAGGAAAGAAAATTTAAGTTGATTTGAGTTATTTGATTTACGTGCAAATAACTTTAAATATTAATCTTTCAGATAAAAGTATATATAATTATTAAATAAATGTTAAAAAAACGCAGAAATTTCTCAAATCTCTTAAAATTACCCATAATTTCTTGTCTGTATTGCATTACCCATAACTTAAAATTATCATATTCTTGTCTGTTGCCTCCATTATAGTACATTATAAATAAAAAAAGATTATTTTTCTTCTAGTAATTTTTTTAATTACTTTTATTCTTTTATACTATTGTTCATATTAGTGTTTAAATTTATCATATTTTTTATAGTACCTATATTCTTATCTTTATAAATTAAGATAGAGGCGTTGTTTTTATCTGTCAATTTAATTATTTTTAAAATTTTATTAATTAAGATAGGGCAGACAAAATCTTTACAAAAATATTCACCGTCTTATCATTCAGATTAAAAAAATTAAATTTATATTAAGTATTAGTATTAATATTATCCTAAATTACCAAGTGGTTTTATAGTAGTTTGTCACTTGGCTTAACCACAATGCAAATTTTATTCGTTATTATTTAAAATACTTTCTTTTCTCAACAATCAAATATATATATATATATATAATCTTTTTCTTTTAATTTTTTTAATTCTATTTATCATATTAATGTTTAAATTTATCGTATTTTTTATATTACCTATAATTTTATCTTTATAATTAATTAAGATAGAGGCGTTATTTTTATCTTTCAATAAAAAAAATTTAAAATTTTATTAATTAAGATACAACAGATAATATCTTTACAAAAATATTCACTTTCTTTTCATTCAGGTTCGTAAAAATATATTTTAATTTAATTAAGTATTAGTATTAATATTATCCTAAATTGTCAAGTGGCTTTATAATAATTTGTCACTTGGCTTAATCACAATTAAAATTTTATTCATTTATATATATTGTTTGGGTCATCACTTGTTTATATATATATATATATATCGCACACACATATTCCCTTGGAAGTTAACAATATTGCAAAAATTCAATGTCAAATTAGGAAAAAGCACGTAGGCTTCAAAAAAAATTCTTTTAATGTTACCTTTCAAATATATAGTTCTTGTAAATAACCCTTTTAAATGCCTAAAATTTAAGTGGCAAAGTAGTTTTAAATAGGATTTACAATATCCCATAACTTTAGGCATTTATTAGTCCAATTAAAAATAAAGATTTTCCAAATCTTCGAATCTGATACAAAATTAATACATTATATTTTCTTCTTATCCTTTTAACTTTATCCTAAGTTTTTCCTAAATTCTTATTTATTTTGTGTTACTTTGCTATGTGTCTTATTTTTTAAGACGCCACTTTATTTTATATTTTAAATCACTCCAAAGTATAAATAGTCATATGTTATTTCCATTTACGTCTTTTTATATTTTTTATTTTGTTTCTATTATAGCTTTTTAATTAATTTTTCACCTCCATATTTCTAGTTAATATATAAGAAAATCTATGAGTGGATCAATATATAGATATAAAATATAAATATAGATGTAGATACTAATATACATATAAATATAAATATAGATATATAGATTAGATTTGTCTAAGATCTATTTAGATTATGTATAAGATTAATTCAACTACTTTCATTAATTATGTCTCCATTTATAATTTTTAATTATTAATGTTGTCTTTAAATTGCCAAGTGGCTTCTTTTTAGCTTGCCATTTGGCTTAACCACAATGTATATTACCCTCATTTTAATATAACTAGTATTAGTACCCGCGCAATGCACGAACAAATCATTTCAAATTGCAATGTATGTTGTTTGAGTCATGTACAAATAACCTTAAAATATATATTTCTAAGATAAAAATTATATAACATGAGAATTTAATTATGAAGCAGGATATGAAATTATTTATCAAATCTCGTAGTAGACAACCAATCTTTTTAACATATATTTGTAGCAACCTAACCCCTTGATTTTAGTACTTGCATTTCGTTCCGTTTTCGATATTAAAGAATACTAAACATGTCATATTGTGATCTGTCTTGTTCGAGCACATTAGATCATATTATTTTAGTAAAATTCTTACAATCACTTTATTTTTATCAGGAAGTCAAATATGTCTTATTCATCACATCATTTTAACGTAAATTCTTTTTTTTGTTCTTTTCTTATAGTTATTGTATTATTTAATATTTCATATTATTATACCATCATATAATTTTTTGTTAGCTTATAATTAAATTAATGTCTTGCTTATTATCCTTTTAATAGTATGTGATAAAAATAAATGTTCTATTCTCGAAATTTGATATAATTTTATGCTTTTATCCTCTTATTCATAATATTTTAATCATTTAAATTTGTCAGTAATATTTTTAAATATAATTAATTATTTTATTTTATCTATATTAAAATTAATCTAAAGTATAAGTATCCTCACACTACCTCTATTTTCTTTTTAATATACATTCTCTTTCCTACTATAAATGTTAACTAGTTTTATATTAATATTTTACCTATAACCAAAATAATGTCATATTTTGTTTTAAATTGTAACTTTTAATTAGTCTAAAATATTGATACATAAGTTATTTGATTATCATGTTCCAAATGTATTGAGTTCTCTTATAATTAATTTTGTATTAGATGCAGTTAAATTTTCTTTCTTTTTTAGGTATAAGATAAACTTTAATTTTAATTTTAATTTTCATTATTAAGATTACCATTATTAGAAATTTATTTAATCATAGAAAAAAATTCTTAATTTTATGAACACATTATTTCTAAATATTGTAATAATATTTTTACTATCATTTTAATTCTTTACATAATATTTGTTTTTAAAAAAATTTCGTCTCAAACTCAAATAATTCTTATCATTTTATTTTCTAAACTGGACCACATTTTCAAAAAATTATGCTATACATTCAAACTCAAACTAACTGCACTCGATTCAGATATTAATCATAAGTCTAAAATATTAATACATAAGTGATTTGATTATCATGTTCCCAATGTATTGAGTTCTCTTATAATTAATTTTGTATTAAATGCAGTTAAATTTTTGTTCTTATTTAGCTATAAGATAAAATTTAATTTTTAATTTTCATTATTAAGATTGCCAATATTAGAAATTTATTTTGTATTTTTAAAAATTTATTTAATCATAGAAAAAAAATCTTAATTTTTTATCACATTATTTCTAAATATTGTAATAATATTTTTACTATCATTTTAATTCTTTACGTAATATTTTCAAATAAAGATCTCATCTTAAACTCAAATAATTCTTATCATTTTATTTTCTAAACTGGACCGTATTTTCAAATAATTATGCTATGCATTCAAACTCAAACTAATTGCACTCGATTCAGATATTAATCATAGAAAAATATTTTCTTAATTGTTTGAACATATTATATCTAAATGTTGTAGTAATATTTTCACTATCATTTTACTTCTTTACATAATTTTTTTTCTTTTCTAGTTTGAAGATACAAATCTAATATTTGTAAAATTACCTATATGAGAAATTTATGTTATAATTTAAAATTTTATTTTTTATTATTATTTTATTTTTCATGAATAAGACTTCAATTTCGTGGTATTATTCATAATTTGAGCATTCGCATCGTAGTTTTAAGAACTTTCTAATCTTAAATTCAAGTAGTTTTTTCTTTTCATTTCTAATAGTAAATTTCTAATAAGTTAACATAATTTTCCTATTTTTTAAATCTAATATATAGTCTTATTATGTTTTATGTGGCTTTTCATTAACTCGTAACTTTATTTAATATCATTCTCAACTACTTTTCTTTAATAATATAAGATAAATATATAATTTTTTTAATTATAAATAAATATTTATTTTGTTTCAAAAATATTACTCGAAAAGTTTAAATAATTTAAAATTTAATAATATTTTTAAGTATTGTATATTTACTATATTTTATTTTCTAAACTTATGATTTATAAATGTCCTTACATTATCACTAATTTATTTTTATTGTTCAATATTTTTAGTTTTTTTATTTTACTATTAGACTTGAGTTATGTGGACTTATATTATGACTTTTTTTATCATAATATAAAAAACTTTATCATCTCAAATTTAAATAAGTTTTACACTTTTCCTATGATAAAATTTTTTTATTTTTTTTTTCTATTTATTCTTTATTATTGATTTTATATTATTCAATACCTAATATTATTACATTGTCATGTGAATATTTATTAGCAAGGGATTTTATATCGAAAAAATAATTTTTCAGCTTCTACTTCTACCTTTGGAAGAAACAAAAATTTGTATAACTTTTTTCGACTTCTATCGCTCAAAAGCACTTTTTCTATTAGTGAAACATCTCAATTTTTAATTGAAGAAAGTATTTTTCGGGGGGAAAAATGTGTTTGAATTTAATATCTACTTTTGCCACACTCATTCTAATATAATATAGATAAAAATTAAAATACTTTCTCATCTCAAATTCAAATAATTTTTATCATTATATTTTCTTTTTTGGACCATATTTTCAAAAAAATATGGTATGCTTTCAAACTTAACTAACTAAACTCAATTCAAATATTAATCATAGAAAAATATTTTCTTAATTATTTGAACACATTATATCTAAATGTTGTAGTAGTTTGCTGCGTGAATTTATTTAGTTTTTAAATCTTTAATATCTTAAGTAATTTTTAGTTTTATTTTATATTTTAATTTACTCCAAAGTATAAATAGTCATAGGTTATCTCAATTTACGTCTTTATATATATATATATATATATATATATATATATATATATATATATATATATATATATATATATATATATATATATATATTTTCTATTATAGTTTTTAATTAATTTTTCACCTCCATATTTCGAGCTAACATAGAAGAAAATTTATGAGTGGATCAATATATATATATATATATATATATATAGATAGATAGATAGATAGATATGGATATATAGATTAGATTTGTCTAGATCTATTTAGATTATGTATAAGATTCATTAAACTACCTCCATTAGTTATGTTTCTATATATAATTTCTAATTATTAATGTTGTCCTAAAATTGCCAAGTGGCTTCATTTTAGCTTGCCACTTGGCTTAACCACAATGCATACTACTCTCCTTTTAATATAATATAGATATAGATTCTTGTCCATATTGCATTACCCATAACTTAAAATTATCATATTCTTGTTCGTTACCTCCGTTATAGTACATTATAAATAAAAATAGGTTTTTTTTCTTGTAGTAATTTTTTTATTTACTTTTATTCTTTTATACTATTGTTCATATTAATGTTTAAATTTATCATATTTTTTATAGTACCTATATTCTTATCTTTATAATTAATTAAGATAGAGGCGTTGTTTTTATCTGTCAATTTATTTATTTTTAAAATTTTATTAATTAAGATAGGGCAGACAATATCTTTACAAAAATATTCACTGTCTTTTCATTTAGATTAAAAAAATTAAATTTATATTAAGTATTAGTATTAATATTATCCTAAATTACCAAGTGATTTTATAGTAGTTTGTCACTTGTCATAACCACAATGCAAATTTATTTGTTATTATTAAAAATACTTTCTTTCTCAACAATCAAATATGTCTTATCCTTTAAAATATTTCTACATTGAAATTATATATATAATCTTTTTTTTAATTCAATTTATCATATTAATGTTTAAATTTATCGTATTTTTTATAATACCTATATTTTTATCTTTATAATTAATTAAGATAGAGGCGTTATTTTTATCTTTCAATACAATTTTTTTTGAATCTTATTAATTAAGATACGACAGATAATATCTTTTAAAAAATTCACTTTCTTTTCATTCAGGTTCGTAAAAATATTTTTAATTTAATTAAGTATCAATATTAATATTATCCTAAATTGTCAAGTGGCTTTATAATAATTTGTCACTTGGCTTAATCACAATTAAAATTTTATTCATTTATATATATTGTTTGGGTCATCACTTGTTTAAAAAAATGAAATTCTACGTTCTGAGGCCTTAAAACCTCTCTTAGCATCATCTCGATTTGCGTGCATAGTCCGGACACGTAGCCGAAAAGCCTAAATGTGAAAATTTGTGAAAAATAATAAATTTTGACTATAAAATGAATCAATTTGACTTCGGTCAATATTTTGGGTAAACAAACCCGGACCCGTGATTTGACGGCCCCGGAGGGTCCGTACGAAAATATGAGACTTGGGCGTATGCCCGAAATCGAATTCCGAGGTTCCAAGCCCGAGAAATGAATTTTTGTAGAAAATTATTTTCTGAAATTGTTTATAAGGGTTGAAAATGAATTTTGATTAGAACATGTTGGTATCGGGCCCATATTTTGGTTTCGGCACCCGATACAGGTCTTATATATGATTTAAGATAATTCTGTGAAGTTTGGTAAGAAACGGAATCCGTTTGACATGATTCGGACCTTAAATGCAAATTTGATGTTTAAAGGAGTTTTTAGAAATTTCATTGATCTTGAGGTTTAATTCGATGTTCATGATGTTATTTTGGTGATTTGAGTACATGAATAAGTCCGTCGGATGTTTTTGAGGTTGTGTGTATATTTGGTTTGGAGCCTCGAGGGCTCGGGTGAGTTTTGGAAAGGCCACGGGGTGCATTTTGTCACGACCCAAACCGAAGGGCCGCGACGGGCACCCGGTGCCTTACTCAACCGAGTACCAACGTAACATATCTTTCTTAACATGTGATCATGAGTAAATGAGCCAGAAAACCCGTCATGAGATAACAAGAATAAAACATAAGGGAATACTCAACATATGAAGACCCAACATGATATACAAACTAATATATGTGACATATGGGCCTATAAGGCCGACATGACCATTAGTAAACTCGAAACATAGGCCGACAAGGCCATACGATTATCCATACACCTGACATCTGTCTACAAGCCTCTAAGAGTACATAAAATCATAAAGGTCGGGACAGGGCCCCGCCATACCAATCAATACATATCCAAAGCATACTGACCAAATAGGCAACTCCGGAGCAAGTGGAGTGCACCAACACCTTCGCTGAGCTGATAGCCTACTAGGAGGATTGCCAACCTATCAATCGAGACCTGCGGGCATGAAATGCAGCGTCACCAGGAAAAAGGGACATCAGTATGAATAAAGTATCGAGTATGTTAGGCAGGAAAGCTTAAACAAGAACAGTAATGTAAAGAGAGAGATAGAGGAGATACAACCTGTAACATCTGAGTGCCTCTGGGGGTTACTGATATGAAATGCATAATACATATATATACATAAACTTTTTAAAACATTCGCCTCTGTGGGCATCATCATCATCATATCGTACCCGGCCTCAAAGAGGACTCGGTAAAAGCGTACCCGACCATCATAAGGTTCGGTAGAATCGTACCCGGCCACGTGGAGCTCGGTAAACCCAACTGATCAGTGGTTGCACAATAGGTGCCGTACCCGGCCGACTATAGAGCGGCTCGGTAGAGTAAAATAGATACTATATATAATGCATGCTAGACTCATGGAATCACCTTCTAAACCTTTTGGAGTGACTTAAGAACACTATGGACATCCATACCCTCAATATGAACCTTAGTAGGATTCAAGGATCATACACACTTGCTTAGAATAATTTTATAAGGAAAGAACAACATGGACAACCTTAGTTGCTAGGAGTAGATCCGTTATGAAGTAGCGTATTCATTTCACTTTAGATCATGCCAAAAGAAAGAAGAAAGTGCCTTAACATACCTTAAACCCGTTGAGTCCTTAATCACTTCCAAGCAACTCTTCAAACAAGTCAACTCAATCTATCATAGTATAAGGAGATTCAAAATCAGTGTTGAGCAAAGGCTAAGTCTATAACTTAAGCTAGTAGCTTGTTTACGTAAATTTTGGCAGCATCTCCCTTATAACAAGGGCCTCCTCCAATACCATATACAAACAACAATGACCAGAGCAATCCATAAATACATAATTATCAATATCAAGACACCATATAATAACAACAAGTCACAACTACATTATGACGAGCGGCAAGCTCCGATTGGAATCCGTATACCCCTTATCAATCCTTATAGACTTCTTACTTCAACATAAAAGTATCATTAACTTGATAATGAAGTCATTAATCAATGATTCCATCCTTATACCATATATTTATAACAACGAAAATAATCCACAACTTCAACTATCCCCAACTAGCAACTTTATTCACTAGTTCATGTCTAGCCCATCCATTTAACTTAATCAATATCAAGATAACCTTAGGCACAAGCAAGAACACAATATACATACCTCCTACAGTAACTTCAAGTCAAAATCCAAGTTATATTCATTTTACAACAACCCTTAATAGCAATACAACACCATAGAAGTGACTTAAGCTAGTCCAAGTATTATCTTATAGTTTATCATCCTAACAACTTAACCAACATACAAGCAAGCTTAAGCACAATTAGTAGGTTGTTATACTCACCTTAGACAGCAGCAACAACTTGGAATTTCATCCAAATACAGCCCACAACAATCCTCAATGACAACACAACCTCAAAGAGGTGTTGTTCTTCACTAGAACTAAGTTTTGATGTTGAAATATGGTGTAATCACTTTGGAATCACTTCAAAACCTTGTGGTATATGTTTAAGAGGGTTAGGAGAAGTTTGGAGACGAATATTAGTTGAAAATGAGCAAAAATAGGCGTCCAAATCGTTTATAAATTGAAGTAGGTCAACCACCGCCTAAGTGGGTCCCATTGGGAGCTGCTTGCGCGATCTCGCGAAAACACGAATATCTCTCTACTTCGATGTCGTATTGACGAACGGTTTAATGCGTTAGAAACTAGACTCGTAGATATTCAATTTGGTAGGTAGAACACCCCATGATTTCAAGTATATTTGGAGAAATTCTCAGATACATTTGACCTAAATTTCAGCAAATTTATGAATGTAACTTGTGATGACCTTTGTCAACTCTTGTTCCACAACTTGCTTGCCTTTAAAATGTAGAAAATGAATATCATACGACTAAAATAACTCATAGAATAACCTCATTATCATGTTAAGAACCCTAGTCTCACCCCAAAGTACATGTTATAACATTCCAAACTTGTCGACTTTTGACGAAACTTATTTTCTTCAATTGGTTTAGCTTCTAAGATTTCCAACCCTCTTGGTACTCGTTATTCATGATATTAAATATTTGTAACCTCCAAGGTAACATGATTAACTTACTTTATTTGCTTCCAAATATAATCTCATTTCCGAGCTTACATCAATGACTTACGACGTACTCTCACGTATGAAAACTTGGGGTGTAACACATTTTGAACTTAGAAAAATTGCAGAAATTTTGCTGGTATTATCAGGCCTGCAGGCTTCGCATTTGCAAAGCCTGGCTCGCAAATGCGATATCGCAAATGCGAGGGCTTGGTCGCATATGCGAACCAGCCCAGGCCTGCCATATCTCGCAAATGCGAGCTATGTTTCGCAAATGAGACCTCGCAAATGCGAGGATCCCCTTCGCAAATGCGACGTATGCTGGGTAAGCTTGAAGTCGCAAATGCGACTTATTGTTCGCAAATGCGAAAAGCCCAGATTTCCTAAGGGTTCGCAAATGCGAGCTTCCCTTCGCAATTCCCAAGCCAGTAGAGGTCGGGGTTCGCAATTCCCACATCTGAGACCTGCAACTTTTATACTTAGACGATTTTAAACTCATTTTTCACATCTTTTCAAAACACAAACTCTTTTGGGCGATTTTCCAAGAACAACTCTTCTTCCAAATCGATTGTAAGTTAATTTTTACTCATTTCCCTCAATCATTAACATCTTTTAACATGATTTCAACTCAAAAATCAATGATTTTCATGGGAAAAATTGGGTGTTTTGGGTAGAACCTAGGTTTTTGTGACGACCCGGCCAGTCGTCTCATGAGTTACCGCCCCGTTTTCCCCTATTCCTGCTCCTTTATGCTTCATTATCCGTGTTTTATGTGGTCGAGTTGATTGGTTTGCGTTTGGTGTGGTTTTGGGTAAGAAATGAGACACTTAGTCTCTTTTAAGAAGGCTTAAGTTGGAAAAGTCAACCGAATGTTGACTTATGTGTTAGAAGGCTCGAAAGTGAGTTCTGATGGTTCGATTAGCTTTGGGATGTGATTTATGACTTAGGAGCGCGATCGAAATGGGTTCGGGAGTTGTAGAGAAGATTTAGGAAGTTGATATTTTGGCGGTTCCGGTTGATAGGCGAGATTTTGATATAGGGGTCGGAATGGAATTCCGAGAGTGACAGTAGCTTCATTGTGTCATTTGGGATGTGTGCGCAAAATGTTAGGTCATTCGGACGAGATTTGATAAACTTTTCGATTGAAAGCATAATTTAAGAGTTCTTGGAGTTCTTAGGCTTAAATCCTATGTTAAATTGGTGATTGATACTGTTGTGAGCGTTCCGAAGTTTTGAACAAGTTTGAACGATGTCATGGGATGTGTTGGTACAATTGGTTTGAAGTTCCGGGAGTTCCGGGTAGGTTCCGGGATGTTTTAGGCCGAAAATCATAGTTGTAGCAGGTCCAGAAGGGTTGCAGGCCTCAGAAATCACCCGCGCGGTCCGCACAAAAAGGAGTACGGCCGCGGTATGTGCTGTGCGGACCGCACAAAATGAAGTGAGGCCGCGGTAGGTGTTGTGCGGCCGCGGTGAAGAACATTCCGCTAGTCCTACTTCGTAAGCTCATATCTTTTTATTTACTAGGAATTTTGAGATAATTCAAAAACGAAAGTTGTAGCCCTTCCTGTTTAGTTTCCAGAAAGGTAAAGTTATCACAGTTTGGACATCTGTAGCGAATGTTATGGCCAAAATACTAAAGCCTGTCACTGCAGAGTAAGCCTGTGCGGCCGCGGTCGTTTTTGTGCGGACCGCACTGGTTTTATGCGGACCGCGGTCGATTTTGTGCAGCCCGCGGAGGTGGAGCTCTGTGGGGTACTCTATAAATATGAGGTTTTGGGTTTTATTTGATATTTTGACCTACAGAGCTCAGATTTTAGCAATTGTTTGAAGATTTTTCAAGAAATTCATCAGGGTAAGTGATTCTAACTCAGATTCGGCTAGAGTACATGAATATATCATTGAATTCATCATTTAATTCGTGATTTGGGATGGAATTTGGGAAGAAAATTGTGAAATCTTTCAAAAATGTAAAATGATGATTTGAAGGACCAAATGGTATCAGAATTGGATAATTTTCATATGATTAGACTCGTGAGAGTATAAGGATTCGAGTTTTGTGAATTTTGTCAAATTCCGAGATGTGGGCCCGGGGGTCGGGTTTGACCAAATTCTAGAATTTTGTGGTAATTCGATTGTTTTCACTTGGGCTTTGTTCCCTTAGCCTATTGTGATGTATTCGTTCTGATTTTGGATAGATTCGACGCGCGATGAGTCTGATTTGAGAGTCAAAGGCGTCGCAAGCTAGAGCTTTAGCCGGTTTGAGGTGAGTAATGATTGTAAATGATGTCCTGAGGGTTTGAAACCCCAGATTTGCACAACGAAATGCTATATTGAGTTGAGAAACACGCTGTATGATGAGCATGAGGTCCATTACCACTGGGGATCGTGACTTGGTCCGTCCCGATTGATGATTTCACCTTATTTTTTTTTGACTTAAAATTATTTAATATCATTATGATTTGGGCTAGTTGCCATGTTTGGGCCTTGTGCCGACCTGTAGAACCCTTAGGGGCATTTTGACTGATTTCTCCTCACTTCACTTGTTAAAAATCATATTCTCAGTCATGTTTCTATTTGTTTTAAACAATAAGAACCTGTGTTATCAATGCTAATTCTAAATAAGAGAAATATGTGGGCTGAGATCCCTACCTTATATTATTGTGCCCGAGAGGCTGTGAGTATAATGACTGAGAGGGGTTGAGGACCCAATAGTGAGGATGTTATGTATGTTATGGATCGGGTTGCATGCCGTAACAAATGCTTATATGGATCGGGCTGCACGCCACAACAAATGCTTATGTGGATCGGGCTGCGCGTCGCAACAATATAACGCTTGGGCTGTAGGAGCTTCTCCCGGAGTTTGCACACCCCTAGTGAGCGCAGTCGACTATTTATATGGATCGGGTTGTGCGCCACAGTGATGTACGGATCGAGCTGCACGCCGTAGCGGTTATTTTGATTTCGGTTATTGTGAGAGATATACGGATTGAGCGCTGAATATAAGTGCCAATTAATAGATATGGTGCTCGAGGAGCGGATTTATACTTGTTAATTTCTTGATAAGCTATCTGTTTTTACCTGATCTACAAAGATTTCACTTGACTTCTTCACTATTTTACTGCTTTAGGTTAATTTACTGCTTTGACATAGAACTGCGTAGTGCTTTTACATGTTTTCATTCTGTCAGTCATTATTTATGACTATTACTCACTGGGTCGGAGTACTCACATTACTCCCTGTACCTTATGTGCAGATCCAGGTGTTCCCGAGGTGTAGTGTGAGCTTTCTGCTGTTCAGTATTCACCGGTGTCATCGAGGTAGCTGCTCGGCGTCCGCAGACCCGATTTCTCCTTCTATCTCTTTACTTTTCAGTATTCCTAGACTACATCTGTATTAGGATGTTCAAAACTTGTAATAGAGGCTCTTGATTTGTGACACCGGATCGGTGGGCTAGGTGGTGATGTTATTATGACTTCCGCACATTTAATCTGCAGTTTTCAGACTTATGTTATGCTGGATTGATATTTAAACCCTGTTAACTGGTGACGAATTTTATAAAGAAAAGGGTTGAGATTGATTGTTGGTCAGGCTTGCCTAGCAATGTGTTGGCCGCCATCATGACCGGGGTTGGGGTCGTGACAAGTTGGTATCAGAGCCTAGGTTACATAGGTCTCGCAAGTCAAGAGCCGGTTTAGTAGAGTCTCGCGGATCGGTATGGAGATGTCTGTATTTATCCTCGAGAGGCTACAGAACCTTTAGGAAAAACTTCATATTCTTGAAATTCTTGTCGTGTGACTTTGTTGATCCGAGAACTAAACTTCTGTTATTCCATTCACTCACAGATGGTGAGGACGCGAGCTACCGGACGAGGTGGACGACCACCAGTGCCACCCACTGAGCCACCAGAGGTTGGGGACGCGGTCGTCGCAGAGGTAGAATAGTGAGGGCAGCACCTGTTGATCCACCAGCTGCCCCAGCTCTGGATCAGGCTCCAACAACACCAGTTCAGGCACCAGCGGTGCCCATCATGATTCCGAGTCTACAGGAGGCCTTGGCATATATCTTGACAGTTTGCACTGGCCTGGCTCAGGCAGTTTCAGCCACCACAACAGTATCTACTTCATAGGCCCGGGGAGGCAATCAGACCCCTGCTGCTCGTACACCTGAGCAGGTAGTACAGGGATTGCAAACACCGGGGGCACCTCCAGCCCAGCCGGTTGCACCATCTCAGGAGTTCATAGTACCAGTTATGCCAGATGATAAGCAGCGTCGTCTTGAGAGGTTTGGTAGACTCCAGCCTCCGTCATTTAGTGGTGCTGAGGGCGAGGATGCCCAGGGTTTTCTAGATAAGTGTCAGCGGATACTCCGTACAGCAGGGATTCTTGAGTCTAGTGGTGTGGAATTTACTACTTTTCAGTTTTCTGGGGCTGCCTTCACTTGGTGGGAGTTGTATGAGAGGCGTATGCCGATTGGTGCGGCACCCCTTACTTGGCAGCAGTTCTCCACTCTTTTCTTGGAGAAGTATGTACCGCAGTCCCACAGAGAGGAGCTGCGTAGACAGTTTGAGTGGTTGCGACAGGGGGATATGACTGTGTCACAGTATGAGTTGAGGTTTTCTGAGTTGGCTCGTCATGCCGTTTGGATGGTTCCGACAGATCGTGAGAGGATCAGGAAGTTTGTTGATGGCCTTAACTATCATCTCCGTATTGTTATGACCCGAGAGAGGGTGTTGGGTGCTACATTCAAGGAGGTGGTTGATATCGCTCGCGAGATTGAGACGGTTCGCCGTCAGGATCGAGAGGAGAGGGGGGCCAAGAGGCCTCGAGGATCGGGCAGTTATAGTGGTGCTCCTTCGAGGGGCCAGTTCCAGTATGGTAGAGGTCGTTCTTTCAGGCCCGCTTAGTCGGCCCATCCAGAGTATCTTGGGGCATCTTCGGGTCATGGTCATCATGGATCTCAGCGGGGCCGGTCATCACTCAATGCCCTACCAGCCCAGAGCTCGTCACGTGCCCCATCAGTCCAGGGTTCTTCCATGCCAGGTTCTTCTACTGGTCATTCCGGTGCTAGGGGTTCCCTTCATTCCCCATCTCCAGCATCGGGTAGTTTTTATAAGTGCGAAGAGTTTGGACATATGAGGAGGCAGTACCCTCGACTTCGTGATGGTCAGCTTCAACAGAGGGGTCAGCCCTCGACTTTTGCTCCAGTTACTTCACCACCCGTCCAGCCAGCTAGGGGTGGGGGTCAGGCAGCTAGGGATCGCCCCAGAGGGGGAGGTCGATCAGGCGGTGGCCAGGCTCATCTTTATGCTATTCCAGGCAGGATAGATGCTATTGCTTTAAATGCTGCCATTATAGGTATTATTTCAGTCTGCCACAAAGATGCCTCTGTATTATTTGATCTCGGTTCCATCTTTTCCTATGTGTCATCATACTTTGCTCGTTATTTGGGTACACCTTGTGAGTTTCTTGCTTTACCTGTTCATATATCTACCCCGGTGGGTGATACTGTTATTGTAGACCGTGTGTACCGGTCATGTGTGGTGACTATTGGGGGTCTGGAGACCCGAGTATGAGGCAAGATTTTAGAAGCTCAAGACAGCCCTGACTACGACACCGGTGTTGGTTTTGCCCATAGGTTCAGGGCCTTACACAGTTTATTGTGATGCATCTCGTATTGGACTTGGTGCAGTGTTGATGCAGGATGGCAAGGTCATTGCCTATGCTTCACGGCAACTGAAGATTTATGAGAAGAATTATCTGGTTCATGATTTGGAGTTGGCAGCCATTGTTCACGCGTTAAAGATTTGGAGGCATTATCTGTATGGCGTGGCATGTGAAGTGTTCACGGATCACAAGAATCTTCAGTATTTGTTCAAGCAAAAGGAGTTGAATTTGAGGCAGAGGAGGTGTTTGGAGTTGTTGAAAGATTATGATGTCACTGTCACGACCCAGATTTCCACCCTCGGGAGTCGTGATGGCGCCTACTGATGAGAGTTAGGCAAGCCAACCCTTAACTATCTAATTCCTTACCAAAATTACTTCCTTTTTACAATTACGTGCAATAACATAAAAACAACAGAACTTAAATAATTAAGCGGAAGATAACCATGAAATATCTGAAGGCTACGTCTATTACAACTTTTAAAACCTCAAATACCCCAAAACCTGGTGTCACAATGTCACAGACTGTCTAAGAGTTTCTACATACAAGGTTTGAAGAAATACAATATACTGTTTCTGAACAAAGGAAATAAAACAGGAAATAGAGATAGAGGGAGACGCCAGGGCCCCCGAATGTCTGCAGGTCTACCTTGGGTCTCCGGATGGACTGAAGGAAGCCCTCCAACTACTGTCCGAAAGTTGCTCCGGGATCTGCACACAGTGCAGAGTGTAGTATCAGCACAACCGACCCCATGTGCTGGTAAGTGCCTGGCCTAACCCCGGCGAAGTAGTGACAAGGCTAGGACCAGACTCCAGATAAACTTGTGCAGTTATATAATATGTGGTGGAAAAGTAAACAGACAATAAGCAATTAAAGCGGAGAAGGGAAACATGCCTCGGGGATAGCTGATAAAGCAAAATAGCAAGGAATAAATAAGGAAGCTAACAATATAACTTCTAACACAGATAAAGAAAAGTAAAGACAACTTTCACTTTCAGTTTCCATCTTGTTGCAGGCGTGCAACCCGATCCCATTTCTCATATCTTGTGGTAGGCGTACCACCTGCTCCCATTTCATAATATCTTGTGGTAGGCGTACCACCCGCTTCCATTTCATAATATCTTGTGGTAGGCGTACCACCTGCTCCCATTTCATAATATCTTGTGGCAGGCGTACCACCCACTCCCATTTCATAATATCTTGTGGTAGGCGTACCACCCGCTCCCATTTCATAATATCTTGCAATTTCAAGGAATCCCGGCAAGGGAAAATAATCAATATAATAACTTTCCGGCAAGGGAACACAACAATGTAATAATTTTCCCGGTAAGGGAACAACAATATTGAAATAGTCATCCCGGCAAGGGAGAATCAGCTATAACCAATCTCAACTTAGCCTATACCCAGTTCAATTATTGAATATGCTCAATCATAGAAGATAATTAAGTAAAGCACCCAAGTGTCATTTAAGAACACAACAACTTTTAATTTAAGACTCACGGTCATGCTTGACACTGTAAGCACGTGATTTTTGCCCTATATGAGAATTACTCCCAAAAAATTCAAAAATAAAATGATTTTTCTTTGGTGTGCAATTTTATGATATTTTGTGATATTTTGAATAATTATTTGTATTTGTCTGTGCATGTTTATTTGCTAAATTAATAAAAAATACAAAAATATGTCGCATTTTGCATGTAGGATTTAATTCTACAATTGTTAGTAATTAAATTTGTTTTACAAAAATTAAAAATTACAAAAATAGGCATCGTTTGCATTTTTAGCATTTAATGTCCAAATATACAATTTTATGCTTAATTAATACTTAATTGTGCGTTAATTGTTATTGGGAGTTAATTTGCGCTTTTATAACTTAATTTAGTTCTTAATAATAGTTTAAGTATTTTTATAATTTAGTTTTAGAAAAATAAAAGAAGAAAAGAGAGCGAAAATATAAAGAAAGTCGGAATTGGGCCTCTTCTTCAATTTCAAGCCACAGGCCCAAAAAATGGCCCAATCTTCCCTACGACCCAGTCCATTTCGAACTGGGTCGACCCAGTCCATAACCCAAAAGACCCAAACCCCTTTGTCTTACATTTTACAAAACAAAACAAAAATTAAAAGACAAGAAACCCTAACACTAAACCACTAAACTACCGCCCCCCCTTTCTTATCTTTCTTCTTCTTCTTCCTCAAGAAAGACAAGCTCCATCAATGGCTACTTCACCATCTCCACCACAACCACCCCTTCACCACATAACCATGGCTGCCCTCAAGCTTCACCATTGTCGTTTTTTTTTGCGCCATGGCTGCCCGCGTTTGCTTTCATCTTCTTCGTCGAGCTCAAGCTTGAGCTCGACATCCATGGACGACCACTGCTTCCCTAGCAGCCATGGCTGCGTTCCTCATCATCGAACCCCAGCCAGCGCGACCATAGTCACGAGCTCCGACCACAGTCGCGAGCACCAACGGTGACCAAACAACCTGCCTGCGCCACGCCGCTACTGTCGCGGCTTCTTCTTCTACTCCTTCTGGTCGCCGCTGCTGCTGCCACGATGTTGCTGCTGCCGTGATGCTGTTCATTTTCCTCCTCCCAGTCACGACGACGACGAACAGCTCGTCGACCTTCACCAAACATGCTTGCCGCTGCTGCTGTTTTTTGCCTTCATCTTCTCTTCGTCTTCGTCGTCATTTGTTCGAGCTTTGGTCGAGGCTCGGACAGATTTGTTTACAATCAAAGTTCTTCGTTGATTCATCTTCGGTTAGTTGTTTTTGAGTTTTATTTTGTCCATATTTCGTTTTTATATTTCTCGAAGTTAAAATCGTTAAAGAATTCAATTCTTGTTTTGTTCGTTGTTCATCGTTGAAATCATTTTTCTAGTTTGTTCATGTTCATGTGCTTTGTTAAATTAATTTTCAGATTTCAAAATAGAAGTTTAATTAGTTGTTTTCATATTCATTTCATGTTTGTATTATTGTTTAAGTGAATATTTGTTAGTTTGATGTTTGTTAGATTCAAATTGAAATTTAATTAACTATTTCTTCAATTTGTTTCATGAGTTTATGTATTGTTAGAAATTGTTAATATTGTTAAGTTCAAGCTTAAGTTCATAATTGTTTATTCGTCGATCTTGTTATTTGTCTAAAAAGAATTTAGTTGTGTTAAAGGAAATATATTGATTTAATCGTTTTAATCCGTCATGTTTGTTGTGTTAAAATAGATTCATTCATGTTCATACTTTGTTTGGATGATCTTGAATCCGAAATTTGTATAGTTTGATTGAATTTAGAAATCTAAATATACTTGTTTGTTGTTGTTGTTGAATCCGAAAATAGGATTGTTTGTTGCTAAAATATTGTTCAATCAAATTTTAGTTGTTCTTTGTTGTTCAATTTGTGTTCATGTGATTTGTTGTTGAAATGTTGTTGAAATCATGTTCATGTGCTTTGTTGTTGAAATGTTGAAGAAATCATGTTCATGAAATTTGTTGTTTGAACATTGTTAGAAATTAATCATATTGTCTATATTTTGGTTAAGTTTGATTAAATGATGTGTTATAGCTGATGGGTAGTTTGGTAATTTGTAGTACGTTCAGGGGTAGTTTGGTAATTTCAGTAAGGTCGGAGGGGTAGATTAGGAATTGTACATTTTGTAATTGTTTATTTGAAGCATGGGGGACAAAATGAAATGGGGTGGGTTGTGATATGGTTATTTAATATAAAGGGGGGACAAGACAAAATTAAGTGGGGGAAATCTTGTATTATTTTAAGTGAAGCATGGAGGACAAAATGAAATGGGGTGGTGTGATATGTTTATTTCATGTAATGGGGATGAGTGGGAAGATAATGAGTTGGGTAGAGAAAAAGTAGTGGTTTTAATTAATTGAAAGATTTATGGGGTGGGTTATATATATGAAGTCTTGAAAGAGAACATAGGAGACGAGATAAGAAAACACACACAGATAGAGAGAAAAACGGACAGAGAATAGAAGAGAGAAAAAAGGGCTGAACATTTAAGAGAAAGAAAAATTCCGAAAAATATTTAAGCTTTCAAAATAAAAATAAAAACTAAAAAATCTTCTGCTTTCTTTCTTTGTTTGAAATTAGTATTAATGGTTGTTGTTTCATTCAAAGCTTAAAGCTTTTGTTTTTGGGATTACTACTCCACCGGTCTGTTACTGGGTTGTTACTGTTGCTGGGCAGTTGTTGCTGTTACACTGTTATTACTGTTGCTGATTTTCATCTTCATTTTCTTTTGCTTCCAATATCAGGTACATATCTTTTAAACTCATGTTGTGAAGAGCTTCAACATGGCAAGTAAATGAAGTTTGGAATTATAATTCTGTTTTTCATTTGTCTAAGTTCATTATTTTAAATTTCAGTTTTGCTTCATACTGATTAACATAGTAATATGCTTGATAGAATAACTATTAGTTGATCATTTCTCTTTTGAAATTCGTATGAGCGTAGTAATAATGTTGCCTATTTCGGAATCTCATTAAAAGCATAGTTATGATTGGATTGCCAAGATAGAAAATATGGCATAAAGATTGGCCATTAACTAAGCCTTGTGGCATTGTTAGCTGAATAAAGAATAGTATGAAAATATCAAAAACCATATTGATAGTTTATTCTAATATCTGATTTAGTTGTGGATTGAACGATGTAAGTTGTACGTTCATATATGGCATGATAACAGGTATATATAGAACTATAAGTGGAAGGTGATTTGATATAGCTCGTTACGATGTTAGAGTGTTATGAATGTTTCAGACGTACAATTGTGTTGCATGTAAGGCAATTTTATTCAATCGATTTGTATAATAATTCCTTTTCTTATCAACTTGATGCCTATCTACCATCATAAATAAATTAACCAAACGATTATAACTTTGGATTAAAAACAAGTAATGTAGAAGGTGATTAGGTTTATAGATTATAACATTTTTTTAGCATTCGCTTCAAATAGAACAATGGAAATTCTTCAAAAATATCACTTCCTTTCTTACATCCATTCTTTCCCAATTTTTATACCTAATTTGCACGTTGTTTATTTTGGGTAGGCAAATATTGTATTCACTAAATGGTAGTATTAATCACACGTTGTTTATTTTTACTCCTCAAATTCGAATGGTTTGAGGAATATAATTCATACGCGAAAAAATATAAATTGCGATCAACGTCCAATAAATTGTAAATTCTTTTTAAGGAATTTAGAGACTAGAAGAATATTTATTTCTCATGACTTTCACATAAAAATGTATGGATGTAATAAACAATTTGTGGAAAATTTATACTACCATCAAGAATATTTTTGTGATTAGGGATACGTTCGCGTAACCTAATTATATTTCTAAAAGCAATTCGGATTATGCGTTCGCGTGACTTCGATCGAATATTTAATAAAAGGGATTTCTCGGAGAATATCATTATTAATTTCATAAAAACCCGAGATGTGAGGTTCACTACTTAATTATACCAAAAGGGCGAATGTTCTTGATTTTATTTAAAGCATAATTTCGAAAATAATTATTTTAATAAAAATATTATCTATATTATTGTGTACACGTGCGCGTGACACAACTCCGCATGTTTTAAAATATAATTTATAACACGAATATACGTACGCGTGATTCGATTCAAAGAAGGGTCTTTAAATCTAAATAGAAGCGGTAACAATAAAATCATGCAATAAAAATGTATTTAACAAATCAAAATAATCAAGCCGAATATAACAGTTGAGCGACCGTGCTAGAACCACGGAACTCGGGAATGCCTAACACCTTCTCCCGGGTTAACAGAATTCCTTATCCGGATTTCTGGTGCGCAGACTGTTAAATAGACAGAGTCATATTCTCCTCGATTCAGGGATTAAAACCGGTGACTTGGGACGCCTTAAAATTCCCAGGTGGCGACTCTGAAACAAACAAACAAATCCCGTTTCGACTGTCCTTTAATTGGAGAAAACTCCCTACACCCTCGCAGGGGCGGAAAAAGGAGGTGCGACAGACACCAACGTATAGATACTCATCACCATGCCTATACGTCGTACTCAACAAGACTCAAGTAGCAAATATGACTCAACTCCTAATCTCTCAAGCTAGGGTTAGATCGAACACTTACCTCGATGCCTTGAACACCACTCAAGTCTCAATTATAGCTTTACCCTCGATTCCACCACCAATCCGCTCGAATCTAGTCACAAGTTACTTAATTACATCAATAAGTGCTAAATGAATCAACCCCAATGCATGAAAATGAGTTTTCTAAAGTTTTACCCAAAAGTAAAAACCGGGCCCACGTGGTCGAAACCCGAGGTTCGGCCCAAAACCCGGTTACCCAATATATAATTTGTTTTGAAATCGGACCTCAAATTGAGGTCCAAATCCCCAATTTTAGAAAAACCTAGGTTCTACCCAAAACACCCAATTTCTCCCATGAAAATATTTGATTTGAAGTTGAAATCATGTTAAAAGATGTTAAGGAGTGAAGAAAATGAGTTAGAAATCACTTACCAACGTTTTGGAGAAGAAAGGTTGTTTGAAAAATCGCCTATTATGTTTTTGGGGTTTTGAAAAGTGAAAAATAACTAAAATTCTCGTTTATTTATACCCCGCTCAGACCCCCTGTGCGGACCGCATCAAATGGACCGCGACCGCACAGGCCTCTCTGAAGACCTGTAGTTCAGCACCCTGTGCGGACCGCACAAAGGCGACTGCAGCCGCACAACCTCCACTGCGGACTGCATAAAGGTGACCGTGGTCGCGCTGGCCCCTCCGCGGTCGCACGCGATTTCTCGCGGACCGCACTAGAGGGTTCAGAGACTGCAACTTCCTAAACCTGTAACATCTGACTTTCTAAGCCTAAGGCATCCCAGAACTTACTCGAAACTCACCCGAGCCCTCGAAACTCCAACACAAGTATACACACAGCCTCAAAAACATCCTACGGACATATTCGTGTAATCAAATTGTCAAAATAACATCACGAGCATCGAATTAAACCTCGAGATCAATGAAATTTCTCAAAACTCTTTTAAACATCAAATTTCTGAATTAAGGTCTGGATTGAGTCAAACGACGTCCGTTTTTAACCAAATTTCACAGGAATGACTCAAGTCATATATAAGACCTATACCGGGCACCGAAACCAAAATATGGGCCCAATACCATCACCTTCTAATCAGTTTTAATTTCAAATTTCCTTAAACAGTTTCTGAAAATAATTTCACTAAAAAATTTATTTCTCGGGCTTGGGACCTCTGAATCCGATTCCAGGCATACGCCCAAGTCCCATATTTTCCTACAGACCTTCCGAGACCGTCGAATCACGAATCCGGGTCCGTTTACCCAAAATGTTGATCGAAGTCAAATTTATTCATTTTGACATCAAAACTTAGTATTTTTCACAGAGTTTCATATTTAAGCTTTTCGACTACGCGCCTGGACTGCGCACGCAAATCGAGGCGACTCTAATGAGGTTTTCAAGGCCTCAAAGACAAAAAAATCAACTGAAAGTAAGTGATGACCCTTTGGGTCGTCACATTCTCCACCTCTAAAACAACCGTTTGTCCTCGAATGGACAGAAGAAGGAAGTACCTGATTCGGGGAAAAGATGAGGATAACGGCTATGCATATTGAACTCGGACTCCCAGGTCAATGCCCTAGGAGACTGACCTCTCCACTGAACACGAGCCGAAGGAAAACTCTTCGACCTCAACTGTCGAACCTGCCAGTCTAGAATAGCTACCGGCTCCTTCTCATAAGACAAGTCCTTGTCCAACTGGACAGCGCTGAAATCTAACACATAGGATGGATCGTCGTGATATTTCCGAAGCATGGACATATGAAACACTGGATGCATGGCTGATAAGCTCAGCAGCAATGCAAGTCTATAAGCCACCTCTCCCACTCGGTCAAGAATCTCAAACGGACCGATGAACCTAGGGCTAAGCTTGCCCTTCTTCCCAAATCTCATCATGCCCTTCATAGGCGACACCCGAAGCAATACCCGCTCACCAACCATAAAAGCCACATCTCGAACCTTGCGGTCTGCATAACTCTTCTGCCTAGATTTTGTTGTACGAAGCCTATCCTGAATGATCCTGACCTTGTCCAAGGCCTCCTGAACCAGATCCGTACCCAACAACTGAGCCTCTCTCGGCTCAAACCACCCAACTGGAGATCGACATCACCTACCATACAAAGCCTCATAAGGAGCCATCTGGATACTTGACTGGTAGCTGTTGTTGTAAGCAAACTCTGCTAAAGGCAAGAACCAATCCCACAAGCCTCCAAAGTCAATAACACAAGCTTAGAGCATATCCTCCAATATCTGAATAGTCCGCTCGGACTGCCCATCCGTCTGAGGATGAAATGCTGTACTCAACTCAACCTAGGTGCCCAATGTCGATGCCCCCTTTTTCTCTAACCGTGGGGTCAGAAATTAGGTATACGACATTGGGAAGGACAACTCTATTCCCTTTCGAGAATTGGGTTTCGGAATTTGAAGAGTCGCCACCTAATGATTATAGTGCATTATGACACGTTTTAGAAGAGTTTGAGTTGGAAAACCAGAGTTCGGGTAAGGGCTACAAATTATCTCGAGGGGAAGGTGTTAGGCACCCCTCAAGATCCACTAGTGTGGTTCCCAGCCATGTTACAATTGTGACTTTACAAGTAAGCGATCAAGGCTCAAATAAGGATTCGCGTATAACATTGCAATCAGGTTGAAAACTTTCGAAGGTAAGTAGAGAGGGCAGAAATTTATGAAAAAAAATGATTTGAATAGTTTTACAAGAAGAGATGAAAGCAAATAAAGGGAGGGGAGTCCTAAGTTTATAATCAATATGGATCACTTCAATGCAATACCCAGCAATCACTCCTCAGAAGAGGGGTCGCACGTGATATTAGCGCATCGGTCATCATATCCATATCTACCCTTCCCACCCCGTTAAGGTGTTAAAGTGTAGAATGGTATCGTTACTTATTGCATGCTATTACCCGTCCCAATCCTCTCAGTCCCGGAGGTATACGGGACTACTAATCCTAAAGGGGAGGGAGTTGGGGGGGCTTTTGCGGAGTTTTCAAAAGGATAAAAATCTAGGTGACAAGCAATAACAGATAGCAGTTTAAAGAGAAACAAATAGCAGTTAAGGCTCAAGTCGGCCTCCTCATTCAAAGCAGCAAATTATTTAGCATGACTTACAAATACTGGTTTGGTCTGTATTAAAATTAATGTAGGAAGGGTGGTTAATTTATCACATATTTTTCAGATAATAAGTCCGAATTAGGCCTGCCTGCTAGTTTTAATTATCAAAACTGATGCAATTATAAAAATTTACCCTAAGGCTTGCCTAGGCGTTAAACAGAACCTATAGGCATGATATCTATTAGTTTCAGAAATAAAGAAGTAAAATGATTGCAGAAAAAGAATTGTCAATTACAGGGACATAAGATCTGCAGGCGTTAAACATTATCGCTACTGATTTTAGGCTTATAAGCGAGTTGACGATTCAGGTTTAGTTAACAACTCCTATAGACATGCTTTCTAGGTGTTTCTGATTTTAGCACTGTTATTGCTTATGCAGGAATCCGATAGGCAGGTTGTATACATGCAAATGATTAGGTATTTAAATCCTATAATAGGTTTGCCTAATGACAGATGCAGAATGCAGAAAGTCCTATAGGCATGGTGTCTATATGTAGATGCAGAATTTTAGAATCGGCTTACAAGCATGACATCTGTTATGAAATTGCAGAAACCCTATAGACATAGTATCTATATGAGAATACAGAAAATCCTATAAACATGGTATCTATATGAGAATGCAGAGTTTCAATGATTTATAAAATGCAGAACTTTAGAAAAATAGTAATCCCTATGAACATGGTATCTACATGAGTGCAGAATTTCAGAAGTATAGTAATTCCCTATGAATATGGTATCTACCCCTTGCATGCATAGTCCCCTACCCTTTTCCACTAGCCGACCCCAAATGTTTATTACAAGATTATTACAGACCAGAATGAATAAGAAAAAATATATCAGAAATTAAAGATTCCAACCAAGGAGAGCCTAATTCAGACCCTAGGTCTGAAATATGAAATAAACCAACTTCCAAAGATCAGATTCCAAAGTCTTTCTCTTATTTGGGATGTGTCAAAGTTCCAAGGAGCTTCAAGAACTCCAGGCAATGCTTAAACCCCAAATATATTGTAGAATTAGATTATAGTGCAGTGTGGAAGGGCCAGCCCTCAAATGTCCAAGTTCAGAGGGAACTCAAGGTCCCAAAGCAAGGCTCAAAAGAGAGGGCAGAACTTAAGGTTCTAGGAATAGGTGTAGGTGCAATAGAGGGGAATTAGGGAATGCCATGGTAGGCTGGTGGTCATGCCCAGCAATTAGGAGTGTTGGCACACCCCTGACCAGCCTGTCAGCTAAAAATTAGAGAGTTAGGACCTATTGAAGGTCAGGTTTAGCCCTGGACAACAACTTGGATGCTGTCAGGCTATACCTCAACTCAACACACCTAAGGGAATGTGGTATGGGAAATTGAAAGAGCCTAGGATCCAAAGGATCCAACTTTAATCCATGGACAATAACTTTGTGTATTGTCATGTCTTAAACCACAGCTCAAGCACATAAAGGGGTATGGGGAATGGGATTCATTGCAGTAACAAATAGCAAAACATAAGCATACTATCATAGAAGTTGAACTCTACAAAGCAGTAAAGTAGGCATGGACATAAAAACGTGTAAGTAAACACATTGGGGTTGATGCTAGAATCAAAACTAGGACATACCAGTTTCAGGAAAAACAAATGAAAGCAGAAGTCTTGAGAAAGCCAAAGTGCAGAAAGTTTTAGAAGGGGTTGTGAGAATTAAGTGAAGCTCTGAAGTGTATTCCGTGTCGTGAAAAGAAAAAGAGTCGAGTATTTATAGCTTGGAAAACAGGTAGAGAGTAAGGGAAGAATCATAGTAATTATGGAACTATGTATCAATTATAATCAATCAACATAAGAACTTCCTTTAATTAAGGAGTTCAAACTCAAACGGTAATGGACAACAATCAGTTAAGGAAAGAGAATCAAGTAAACATCTTGTGTAAAATAGGAAATTAGGGGTAAATACATAGGGGTTTAACTAGGGAAAGAAAATTTTAAAATATATGGCTAGCCCAAATAAGGCAAGAACACAGTAAATCAATTAGTACCTAGTAAATCAAGGAATCAGGGATTCGACATTACCAATGAACCAAGTCAGAAAGAGAGAAAAGATTTTAACTTAAGGAAAATCAGTAGCAATCAATTAGGCCTATTAAAAGGGATTCTGAATCAATCACAAGTTGGAAAGCCCTTTTACATAAAGGTTCATCACATATAAAGAGCATACAGACACGTTAAGTATGAAAGAAAAATTGTCATGCCATTGCAAAATCAGTGGAAAATCCAGTAACAGAGTTTAGAAGAGTTCAAAGCAACAGAGTAAAGAAACTAATTCGAAGCATAATGAGAAAAAATTGATAAGAATAGTAGAAGGAAGCATGCTTAAGAAGATCCTTTTAGAAGAGGCTTAAACAAAGTTCAGTAGAAGGAAAAATACTAAGAGCATTTAAGAACACGATAGAAGAATACAGTAGGTGAAACATACCAGAACATAGTAAAAGAAAATAGTAGAATATAGTAGAAAAGCATACAAGGACTTAGTGTAGAAAATACAATAGCAGAACATACAAGAACGGAATATAGAAAGCACGGTATAGGAACATACATGGTAGAAGGAAAATATAAGAACACAGTAGAGGCAAATAAATACAAAAGAAAAGGAGAAGAAAGTCAGATAAACACTTACGTATTTACAGAAAACCCTAGATGGTAAAAGAGGTTTCGAAAAGTAATTTTTGAAAGAAAAGTTAGGGAAATCGTTTGAACACTCAAGTAGAGCTTAGATACACAACAGATATAAAAGAAAAATCGGGGAAAACCTCGACGGGTTAGGGTTTCAGAAGAACCCTAGAAAAAGCTTTGAAAAGGTCACTGATCTGAGTCAGAGAGGTCAGAATCAGGCTCAAAACACCATGGTATGCTGGAGCAAGGCCAGAGATGGCCGGAATCTTCGAATCGGTGAAGCTCTGAGTGAAGACCTTCGAGTTCTGGCCTCGAACCTTCGAGCATCAGGCATGCAAGAGCCGGAGGAGGTGAGTATAGGCTGTCCATGGCCTAAGAAGCCATGGACTCCGGTGAAAACATGGTGGAACAAGGTAGGAGGAGGATAGGGTTCCGAAGGACCTTGAGAGTCTTGAGAGAGTTTTGGGATTCAGAGGCGGCGTCATAGTGAAAATGGGGTTAGGGTTAGAGGGGTTAGGGGATTAAAAAAGGAAAGGGTGAATCAGGGCCGTTGATCAAAATGATCAACGACCAGGATTTAAAAGGAAATACGGACGGGTTTGAAAACGGGTTAAGGGGTCGGGTAAAAATAAGAATTGGGTCGTCCGAATTTGAGTTTGAAATTGGGTCACTTTTAGGCTAAAATTGAAATGTAACTGGGCTATAATTGAAATGAACTGAGGCTACATGTTAAATAGCCAGTTTTACCCTTTTTTATTTATAAAAAATAGTAAAATGATTTTAAAAACAAAGTAAAAGCACCGAACTAATTAATAATATATAAAAATTAATCTAATAATGTTGGAATTGATTTTATGATTGCAAAACGCTATTAATCGTAATATATGCCATAATTGCAATTTTATGTAATTTAGCTTAAAAAATATCAAATGAATTTGTAAAAATATGCAAAAATCACGTTAATTATATTTTGGTGTACCTATGAGGATGGAAATAAATTATTCACCAAAGTACTTGGGCATGCTTATATATGCATACACATGCTATTTTGAAAGCATTTTGAGTAAAAAAATATATAGGAAAAAATTGGGTATCAACAGCTACCCCTCTTTACCCGGGAAGGATGAAAGAGTTGTCGGGTAAAGATAAGATGACCAATTTTGACCGGAAGTGGCGATTTGAAAGGAGTTTTGACCGAGCTCTGGTTTTTGGGCCTCCTACACATCCCTAGTCTTACAGGAATCAGGCCATATATAGCTCTGGTACCATTGACGGAATATGCCGATAGAGATTTGAAACGGACGAATGCGATGTTTAGATTGAGAGAGGTTTTCTGAAAAATCGATAGGCTGCGGGAATCGGAGCGGGATCACTCCTGCTGAGACGGCTGTTGCCAACCGGTGCACCTGCAAGTAAGCAATACGAGCTCATATTATGCGTAAATTTAAACGTGATGCAAATTCCCATTGGACCATGAATGCTGTCCTGGGACAGTTAGGATGACGTCCTCGAACCATGACGTCCTGGGCCATGAGGCGTATGGTAAAGGATTCGCAGGCTATGAAATGAATGTCTCGGGCTATGAGAATGGTGCCTCTAAACCATGATGCCTTTGAATAATGATATGCAAAAGATAAAATGGGGTCCTAAGGCCATGGTATGGCATTCTCGGGCTATGAAAATGGTGCCTCCGAACAATGACACCTTTGGACAATTTGGCGATCTTTCAGCCCATGAAATGTAGAAGGTAGCGATCTTTCAGCCGATGCAAGACGTAAATAAAAAGTGGCGATATTTCAACCGATGCAAGAAAGATAAGGTGGCGATCTTTCAGCCGATGCAAGAAAATAAAGTGGCGATATTTCAGCCATGCAAGAAAATAAAGTGGCGATATTTCAGCCATGCAGGATGGAGACAGAGCTTAGTCTCGGAAGTAAAAAAGGCAACCTTATGCAGATGATGATGGAGGTAGAGCTTAATCTCGAAAGGCAGAAAGGTAGCCTTATGCAAAATGCAGATGGAGACAGAGCTTAGTCTCGAAAGGCAGAAAGGTAGCCTTATGCAAAATGCAGATGGAGACAGATCTTAGTCTCAAAAGGCAGAAAGGTAGCCTTATGCAACGCAGGAAATGCAGATGGAGGTAGAGCTTAACCTTGGAAGGCAGAAAGGTAGCCTTATGCAAAATGCAGATGGAGACAGAGCTTAGTCTCGAAAGGCAGAAAGGTAGCCTTATGCAGAATGCAGATGGAGACAGAGCTTAGTCTCGAAAGGCAGAAAGGTAGCCTTATGCAGAATGTAGATAGAGACAGAGCTTAGTCTCGAAAGGCAGAAAAGTAGCCTTGTGCAATGCAGGAAATGTAGATGGAGGTAGAGCTTAACCTCGGAAAGCAGAAAGGTAGCCTTATGCAATGCAGAGAAATGCAGATGGAGGTAGAGCTTAACCTCGGAAGGCAGAAAGGTAGCCTTATGCAATGCAGAGAAATACAGGATGGAGACAATGCTTAGTATCGGAAGGTAGAAAGGTAGCCTTATGCAGAATGCAGATAGAGGTAGAGCTTAACATCGGAAGGCATAAAGGTAGCCTTATGCAGTGCAAGAATGTAAAAGGATGATTAGTAGTAAGATCTCTTAGCTGATAGCCGATTATGACAGTATGACTGTTGGGGAGATTGTGTACGGATAGCAATTGCGGGCAAGTGATGATTCTGAGAAGTTGCATTCTTGGGAAGGTATGCGTACATAAATATACCTGACGATATTGCAAGTTGAGTGCTTGCATCCAAAGAAAATCGTGAGTTCTGTGAGGGGAAAGGTTAGTTCGTCTTCCCCGGGCTCTTGACGTTGTGTGTCATTGGGGTAGCGTCACTAAACAACAACAATTCGGACAATAGTAATGCATGCTTTAGTAAATATATAATCGAAAATAGTTTCTTTAGATGAACCAACGACTGCGACGTGGTTCAAGACATTGCAACCTCTTTTCGCTTCAGAATTTTGAGGGTCCTTCTCAAAATTCGGTCCTAGTTTACTGGGCTGGCGCTTCTGGCGATACGTGGACTAAAATCAACTTCGGAATTTTGAGGGTCCTCCTCAAAATTCTGCCCCAGTTCCAATAGCGGGAAAAAATGGAATTTTTATTAAATTATGACCGAACCCATAGGGCTGCCTACGTATCCCCTCTTAAATGGGAATCAGGTCAGACGTAGTTCAAATTACATCATTAAGGGAATCATAAGTGGTTACACATAATATCGTATCATTGCATCTGAATTGATTGGCTTCGTCCAGACTTCTCCCTCCCTCTCTGCAAGAATAAGGGCTCCTCCAATTAGAACCCGATGAACCATGTACAGACCCTGCCAATTGGGAGAGAACTTCCCCTTGGCTTTAACTTGATGTGGGAATAGTTTCTTCAACTCCAGCTGCCCCAGTGTAAACTTCCTTGGCTTAACCCTTTTGTTGAAGGCTCTGGACATTCTGTTCTGATACAACTAATCGTGGCAAACCGTATTCATCCTCTTCCCATCTATAAGGGCTAACTGCTCGTAGCGACCTTTTACCCATTCTGCATCATCCAACTCTACTTCTTGTATGATCCTTAAGGAGGGAATTTCTACCTCGGCGGGGATGACCGCCTCTGTACCATAGACCAGCATGTAGGGAGTTGCTCCGGTCGATGTGCGGACCGTAGTGCGGTATCCCAATAAGGCGAATGATAACTTCTCATGCCATTGTTTGTGCCTTTCGACCATCTTCCTCATCCATCCATATCTGATGATACCCAGCGAAACAATCAACAAAAGATTGCAACTCATGCTTGGCGCAGTTGTCAATAAGAATGTGTATGTTAGGCAAGGGTAAGTCGTCTTTGGGACTGGCCCGATTAAGATCCCGGTAGTCAACACAAATTCTAACTTTCCCATCCTTTTTTGGTACTGGCACGATGTTGTCTAACCATGTCGGATACTCTACTACCCTGAGAACCTTGGCTTTGACTTGCTTGGTAACCTCTTCTTTGATTTTCAAACTCATGTCGGGTTTGAATTTCCTGAGCTTTTGCTTTACCGGCGGGCATGTTGGATCTGTTGCCAGTTTGTGAGCTACAATGGATGTGCTGAGACCAGTCATATCATCATATGACCAGGCGAATATGTCTTCATATTCCTTTAGGAACTTCGTGTACTCTTTCTTTTCTGATGGTGACAGGTGAATACTGATGCGTGTTTCTTTGACATTCCCTGTATCTCCCGGATTAACGACCTCAGTTTCGTCCAAGTTAGATTTAGGCCTATTTTCAAAATTCTCAACTCCTCTAACAACCTCTTCTAGTATATCATCCTCTTCTGAGTCTGTATCCGTTTGTTGCGTTGTCTAGTTGCAAGTCACAATCGTTGGTTCATCATCAAGGCAAGTAATAGTAATGTTGTGTACAATAAAGTGAATGATAGAAAAATAATAAGAGCGAGATATATAATAAACTGAAATGCTTCGATTAAATTAGTAATTGTTTTGAATATCAGAGCTCTTTTTCAGAATTAAAGACAATGCGGAAGTAAAATCAGCTAGTAAAAAGTAAAATGTGATGCATGGTGCTTTTGTTTAGCCTTGCTACCCCGAAGCTTTCCGGCCCCTGGTGGTTCTGATTGACCAATTGCTGAGGCTCTCTCCTCGGTTCACAACTTGTATAGAAGGGACTTCCCCCCCTTCCTCCTCGAAAATAACACAACAGTCCATATCATCATCCTCCAAAAACAAATTCTTCACGGCTGCCAATGCTTCATCTTCCTCCGACCCATATATAGTATCTGCCAACTGGAAAGTCTGCTCTAGGTGAGGTATCGGATGCTCTAGTGGGTAGTAGGGACCGCGCCATGGTGGTGACTAGTGATTGAACTCATTCCAAGTGTACTCATACCCCAAACCAAATGTAGTGCCATGTTTCTTCAGCTTGATGGGTTTGGCAATTCCCTGGAGGTTTTTGCCGAGTCTCTTTCCAGGTTCGTATCCACACCAATTCAGGATATTTTCAATCTTGTTATCCCACCATTTATCTTTGTCTACAGCGTTGACTCTTTCAATGTGGTGGTATGTTTCTCCGCCCATTCTCCTTCTGCCTCCAATCATCGGGATGGTCTGGTGACTATATATGGGGTTGCTACCATCGCCGTGAATGATCACCTCTTGGTGATTCCATTCGAACTTCACTGCCTGATGCAGGGTCGATGCTACAGCTCCAGTGGCATGGATCCATGGTCGTCCCAACAGCAAATTGTAGGATGCTGGGACATCTATCACTTGAAAGTCAACGTCGAACCAGGTTGGCCCCATTTGCAAGCATAGGCTGATCTCTCTGATAGTAGACCTTTGGGACCCATCGAAGGCTTTGACATTGATGTCCTCATCTTTGATCTCGTGCAGGCTCTTTCCCAATGTTCTGAGAGTTATCAACGGACTTGAGGCTGGAGCCTCCATCGATCAAGACTCTAGTGACGAAGTAATCCTCGCATTGCACGGTGATTTATAGTGCCATTTTGTGACTCGGTCCTTCCGGCGATATCTCATCTTCGTGGAATGTGATTTTGTGGCTTTCCAGTATTTGTCCTACCATATTTGCCATTTCTCCCCCAGTTATGTTGTTGGGCACATAAGCTTCGCTCAATATCTTTATCAAGGCATTTTTGTGTGCGTCGGAGCTCTATAGAAGAGCTAGGATGGAGATCTGTGCTGGTGTTTTGTTTAACTGCTCAATGACCGAATACTCCTTAGCTTGTATTTTCCTTCAAAGATCATCGGGACCAGTTTCAGTAGTCCATCCCGAGGCTTGCTTACTGGACTCCGCTAGGTGCCCTGGAGTGTAAACCCTGCCTGTTCTGGTCATACCCTGCGCAGTAATTGCTTCTCTCATCTTGGTCTTTCCTTTTCTCCTTGCTTCAGCTGTGTAATCCCATGGTATGACATTTGAGTGGAACGGTGTTATGTCTGACATTGCTACAGGAATGGGTACCCTCGGTGGTAACACAACAACTTTAAAGGGTACAGGTGCCTTTGGAGCCCCAAACTTAACCTCAATTGGCCTGGCCACCTTCGCAGAAGAAGGTGCTTCAAATTTGAGAGGTATAGATTCATCGCCCCTGGAGGGCTGGTTCTGCACAACAATCGGGTTAAGTGTGACTGCCGGTTTCTTTGGCTCATCATCTTCAGCAATCAGTCATATCGATCCCTTGGGGTCCTATTCATCTTCGATCTCGATCATATGAATGTCCCCACCTCTGTGATCAGGCAGAGGGTTGTTGCGGACGTTAGGAGCAGGCTCATTTGCTACGATAACCTTATTATCGATCAGAGTTTGAATCTTGTCCTTCAACGAGCGGCACTCATCAATGGTGTGACCTTTCATGCCGGAGTGGTAAGCATAGGTCTTATTAGAGTTGACCCACCGGGAAGGATTTTCTGGAGTTATGGCAGGGATAGGGGAGACGTAACCAACAGCTTTAAGTTTCTCATACAGCTGGTCAATTGGCTCAGCGATTGTTGTATATTGTCTGGGAGGTCTGCGGTCAAAATTTGGTCTGGGTCTAGGGAAATTTTGGCTAATGGGAGGTGATTGGTAGTGAGAGTGTTGGGCATTATAGACTTGGTAAACGGGTGCAGGTTGAGAGTATCTGGTTGAAGTGGGTTGATATGCGGGAGGTGGAGATGATTGGTAAACGAGTGGTGGATTTTGGTAAGAGGGTGCGGGTGCTTGGTAATTCGGGATAGGCTGATATGTAAGTGGAGATGACGGGTAAGCATGGTATTTTAGTGGTGATTTGGCTCCCTGTGCGACCATCACGGCATTGACATCCTTCTTCTTGGCCGTGCCACCAAACTGTAAAGCCTTGTTGGTGGCCTGCAATGCTTCAAGATTAGTAACCATACCATTCTTAATGCCTTCCTCAATTCTTTCTCCCAGCTTGATGATATCGGAGAATTTCTAGCCCTCGATCAGCATCAACCTCTCATAATATTATGGGTCCTGAGCCCGGACGAAGAACCTGTTCATTTGTTCTTCTTCTAAGGCCGGCCTGACCTTAGCAGCCTCTGATCTCCAATGAGTAGCATACTCTTGGAATGTCTCGGTAGGCTTCTTCTTCAGATTCTGGATGTAGAATACATCCGGTGCATTCTCTGTATTGAATCGGAACCTATCCATGAAATCCTATGACATACCTACCCATCTCATCCATTTCTCGGTGTCCTGACTGATGTACTAAGATAAAGCATCCCCCTTCAGGCTTCTCATGAATAGTTTCATATAGATTTTCTCATTCCTTCCGACTCCGACCAGCTTATCACAATATGTCCTTAAATGGACTCTGGGATCTCCCATGCCATCGAACATTTCGAACTTGGGAGGTTTGTATCCCTCCGAAAGTTCAACGTCTGGCTGAATGCAGAGGTCCTCATAATTCAGCCCCTCTATGCCTATGTTTCCTTCCATGTCCTGGACTCGGCTGGTCAGCTTCTTGAGTTCTGCTGCAAAGTTTCTGATAAGAAAGTCCTTGTCATCAGACTTAGGTGCACTTGAGATTGGTTGAGTGTAGTAGGGTATGGTATCTATGTAGATGGGAGTGTTGTGGGGGTGGTCGATTGTGGTGTTCAGTGGTTCAGGAATGAGTAATGAAGTGTGGCATGTGTTGCAGTGTTGAGCATGAGCGGGTTGCATCTGTGGTTGTGGGGTGTTCTATGGAGGTGCAGGATTTTGAGCATTTGGAAAGTTGACATCAGGAGCGGTGAGAGTGAATGATAAATTTGCCAAGTTCCGAACTTGATCCAGTTCTTCTTGGAACTTCAACAGTTTCTGCTCAAGTTGGGCAGCAGTTTCCTTAGCAACCGGGGTACCCTGAGGAATCTCAATTCTTTCATTTTCCTTTCTGGTGCTTGAATCTCCCATTCTACCTTTGTTCTTGTTCCGGATAGGACTCGGAGGAGGAGGAGGTGGAGGGTCCTTGGATCTCGTACTGTATGATGATGGTGCCAGAATGCACGAACTAACCTTTGGGGAGGGGAATAAAAAAAAGAAAAACAAAAAAGTAACAAGTTAGTGCGGGTTATGAGAAGAAAATGTTGCAATATTTAAACACATTGTGCAAGAATATAAATCGCGTCCTAATTTGGGTGCCTCGTTGTGCCCGAGGTAGGCCTAGCGACAAATTAATTTGGAGAACTTATAATGCTAAATGCCTCATTTTATTGATAAAAATAAGACGAATCCAAAACGACGCAAAATAATAAAATGTCACTAGTGGCCATCAGCCTTATTACATCATTAAAAGCAAAATAAAAGACTCCTAACTACTTGTTCCCAGAAGGACCTTCCCCAGATTCGGTATCTTTATCCCCCTCGAACAGCTTCACTAGCTCACGCAGTCCTAGAAGCAGATAAGCTTGGTCCAAATGTCCGCCTGCATTCCCTTCAGCGTTTCGACAATCTTCAATCCTCTTGGGGAACTTTCCTTCTAGCTCCACTAGACCCCGCTCCAAATACCCTAGTCGCTTGTTGGCGCTGACAACCATATCCTTCCGCTCCTCGATCAACTTCTGATGGGCTTCTTGTATTTTCCGATGCTCACTTTCACACTCTCGAATCCTCTTACGCAGTTGATTGTACTTAACCCGTGCTTCAGCTTTCTCGTCGATGATTCTGTGTCCGTGAATGAACCCGGGCTGACCCATACTATTGTGATTATCTTCCAACCAACCCAAATAGTGTGGCACGCAACCAGCGTGATACCTGTCTGACTCAATAGATTCTTTTCCCAAAATGAGCTTGCAATGCCACATGTGTTGAGCTTGGCATTTGTGAGGGCTATCATCATCCTGGAAATCGGCCCTAAAGTGACTCATTTTGTCGACCCTTGGTATGATTTGCTTCCTTCCAGCCTGCCTCATGGCTCGGAGGGGAACGTAGGGATAAGTTCCTCTTAGCCTAATGAGTATGAGAAATGGTGCATCTTGGGATCGAACAATGAATTCTTCCGTAGGGAACCATTCGACCATCCACTGTTCCTGGTTTTCTTTTAGATTCTCAAATAGCTCCACCCATCTTCCAGCGTCCTCTGGCTGAGCGAACATGTTAGGCATATAATTCATATGCCTTGGCTGGTGGAAGGCAATGTGATCATCCCAGTCTCTGCGTAAGATCTCTTGTCGGTATTCTCCTTTCTGGAGGTGCTCCATGAGCCAGAGCTGAAGTAATAAATTGCATCCCTCAAAATGACTGGCCTTTCGCTGACAGTTGTCCAGAGCCCGGTATATTTCAGCAACAATCATGGGCACTATGCTGAAAGGTTGTCCGCCGATTCCTTCCATCAGAGTCTTGGTTACCATGGCCAATCTGGTGTGGATCCTAGCCTTCTTCATAGGGAACACTATCATCCCCAGGAAGCAAAACATGAATACAAAGACCCTTCTGTGAATATGCCCCAGTGAGGTGAGGGCAAATTCATCTGAGTAAGTGCGGTATGACTTTCTATGGCCGTACCTCTTGTACAGATAGTCGAATGGGATGTAGGAGTCTTTCAAACAGGTCAAGTCTGGGTTTTTCTTCAGTCCCATTATCTTAAGGAAACCCCTACCCTTGCGATTCTCTGGCATAAGCAAACTCGGAGTCTCCCAAGGAATACTAGTTAAACCTCCTATTTCTTCGAGCAAAGGAGTCATTTCAAGGTTCCCGAAGCGGAATACGGACCTGTCACTATCCTAGAACAGAGTTGCAGCCTCTATGATTTTGTTGTCAGGATGGATTTCTAGAAGAGAAGGGAGATTCCCTAAGTATTTGCGGACGAGTGTCTGATCACTGGAGTGAAGATCTTCCCACCAATTCAGCAGCCTTGGATGAATGTTGGTTACCATGCCAAATCTGGGGACTTCGTGCCTCATTTTCTGCAAAACAGAGTGTTAGACCCTTACCTCGCCAGACTCGACTATTTAAACCAATAATTAGCATAAAAAGCATTTAGTTCTCCAAATAAATGCACAGAACATGTAGGTGTCCGTTTGGGTTTCAGGGAAACCTGATGGACTTTGGACAAGGCTATCTTAATGAGTCATTATGTGGACAACATAACTGACTTGACTAGGTTTGACCATGATGCATGCACAGTTAGACAGAGTAAAGTTTCTATTGGGGTATTAGACAGATACCCTTGAGCGGACAACTCAAGAGGGAAAGGCACGAACCGTCGACTGCACCGCTGATCGACTGGTTTTACCGCAAATACGCCTTTGCCGAATTTAAAGGGTAATAATATTGGAAGAGCGCAACCACTCATTATAAGCGTTGCTGTGGTGTTTGTTTGGCACGAGTGGAATATGATGTTGAAGATGCAGTTTACAAGAATGAAACAAATTGACATGTATTTTCATGTTCATAAGATAAATGATTACAATAATTGTAGTAATTACAACAACATTGAAATAAAGTAGTAAAGGAAAGCAGCTAAAGGAAAGAAAAGACATGAAGAGCCAAGTTAGTTTCGTAGTGAAAGAATAAAAGAAAGTAAATAAAGCAATTAATGAGATAATAAAGTCACAAACAACATGCAATGGTAAAAGCCTAAAGAATCTCCCCAGCATAGTCGCCATGCTGTCGATGCCCCCTTTTTCTCTAACCGTGAGGTCAGAAATCGGGTATACAACATTGGGAGGACAACTCTATTCCCTTTCGAGAATTGGGTTTAGAAGTTGAAGAGTCGCCACCTAATGATTATAGTGCATTAGGACACTTTAAGAAGGGTTTGAGATGAAGAGACCAGAGATTAGGGTAAGGGCTAGAAATTATCCCGAGGGGAAGGTGTTAGGCACCCCTCAAGATCCACTAGTGTGGTTCCCGGCCATGTTGCAATTGTGACTTTACAAGTAAACAATCAAGGCTCAAATAAGGATTCGCACATAACATTGCGACCAAGTTGAAAATTTTCAAAGGTAAGTAGAGAGGGCAGAAATTCATGAAAAAGAGATTTGAACAGTTTTACAAGAAGCGATGAAAGCAAATAAAGGGAGGGGAGTCCTATGTTTATAATTAATATGGATCACTTCAATGCAATACCCAGCGATCACTCCTCAGAAGAGGGGTCGCTTGTGATATTAGCGCATCGGTCATCATATCCATATTCTACCCTTCCCACCCCGTTAAGGTATTTAAACGCGATCAGTCTCGTTTACTTATTGCATGTTAGTACCCGTCACAACCTATCAGTCCCGGGGTATCAGGACTTCTGATCCTAAAGGGGAAGGAAAGGGATATAGGCATATATGGAGTTCAAAGGTTAAAATTCTAATTGCGACATACAAAACAAGTAACAAATATAAGGATGAACAAAACAATTAGGAAAGGCTCAAGTAAACCCCTTAATCAAACAAACACTTAGTTTAGCATGTCTTGACACATACTGATTTGGTCATTAAATTAAACTTAAACAGCGAACGGACTTGTTCAACCCATATGTTTAGATAGAAAGTCCGCATTAGGAAACTTGGATCCAATTGTCAGAAATTAAGGTATTTCAAGCGAGTGATTTAAAAGGAACTGGTTTCAGGAAAAGTAGTCTAATACAGAGGAGTTTTGAAAAGAAAGTATAGACTGCAGTAAAAATAAAACACAGAAATAGTTGTGAAAGAGTTTTAGAGATAGAAATATCTAAGGAAAGGGTAAGTCACAACTATTTTAAAAGACAATTTCAGGGTCTGAGTAAAACGTTTAGGCAGAATGTTTAGAAAGAAACTGTTTCAGAAAAAGATGTCGATTTGAGGGATTTAAAAGCATACTGAGTCAAGAGAGTTTTTGTCAAAGAATTAAGACTTCTGAAATCGTTGTTGTATTAATACGTTAAGGACCAGTTAATAAATCATTATTACTTTAAGCGAATCAGACGAGTTTGATGCAAATCCTATAGGCATGATATCTACTTTGATTTTTAAAACCTGTTATTGAACTTGTAAAAGATGATTGTGTTAATTAACCCTACAGTTTGCCTAATGCATATGCATTCCTTATAGGCATGATATCTATATCCATTGATTACATGAACGTTAAGTCCTATAGGCACAATTTCTATGTGATTTGTAACACAATGAAGCGTTGACCCTATAGGCATGGTCTCTAGGTGATGTGGAATCAGAAACATTGAACAATCCTATAGGCAGGATTTCTAAAAAAAAATTAAAATCCTAAAGCATGGTTTCTACCCTTACTGATGCAAGAATGTAAAACCCCTCCCACACCCTTTTACTATATTCCCCAAATCCTTTATACAAATTATTACAGACCAAAAGAAAGAAAATAAATACATTAAAAACTAACAACTAGATCCGAGCAGCCTAATTCAATCTTAATGTCCAATAACATGTGATTAACCAATTCTGGATTTCCAAAGCCTTCTCTTTATCCAAAGTGTTTCAAAGTTACAAGGAATCTCAAGGATTTCCGGCATTGCTTACACTCAGGATACCATTTAGAATTAGAATAGTGCAGTGCGGAATAGCCAGCCCTCAGGCATCCAAGTTCAGTGGGAGCTCAAGGGTCTCAAAGCATGGCTTGCAAGAGAGGGGCAGAACTTAGAGCTAGGAGTAAGTGCAAAGTGAAAAGGAATTGGGGAGCCATAACAAATGGTGGTCATACCCAGCCACAGGTGCAGACTGGCACACCCCTGACCATTTGTTTGGTCAAACAAGTTAGGAGCAGACCCTTGAGGGTCAAACCTAGGTCTGGATAGTGATTAGGACACCACCAGACTCAGGTCTAGGATCAAGCACATAAAGGGGAGAAAGGAGTGGGAACTGATTGAGTTAGGAGGTTCAAAGAACCCAGTTCAGAGTCATAGACAACAATATCAAAGTGCTGTTATGGCTGGAACTATACTCACATACAAAGGGGAAAAGGGAAAGGGAGTTCACATAAGAAAATCACAACAGGGTTGCAGAAACATAGTAAAGAAGAACATAACAGACTAGGAAGTAAACACATAAAGAAGAAGCATTATTCAACTAAGAATAACGTACCAGTTGCAAAGTAAGAACAAGCAAAACAATAGAGCAATCCGGCAAGTAAACACAACAGGAGCAGACTTAAGTTCAGCAGAACACTTGAGAGTTTTAGAGAGAGAGCTCAAAATTGTTTCAGAAAGCACAAAGTAGAAGAAGAGAGTAGAATTTTTTGTGAAAGAACTCAGTATTCGAATGTGTAAAAGCCTGTGTTTTTTGTACAGAAAAGTCTGTGAAAGCATCTGAAAAACCCTTGCTTTAGTGCAAAAGAGCAGTCCCTTTTATAGTGCAGAAAGTGAGTAAAAAAAAGGTAAGAGAATAGTTTTGAAATCAATCACAAGCTGTTTCCCTTTTGGTTAAGGGATTTGATTCAAACAGGCAAAATAAATAAGGAAAGGATTCATTTTAAACAATCTTTTCTGAGGCAGCATAACATGGGCAAATACACAGAAACCTATTTAAGGAAACAGTTTAGTAATACACAGTTTAGGTCAAACAAGGAAAGACAATCAATCAACCAGCCAGTAAAATCAGGATTCGAATCTTAGTGTGAATGAATCCAACCAGAAAAAGGTGAGAAAGGTTTAATTTAAAGAAAATCAACATCACACAATCAAACCTTTTAATAAAGGAACTCGGAATCAATCACAGGCTAGCCAAAGGCCTTTTGAAAGAAGAGAAAGCCATATAAAAACCATACAGAGATAAGAGAGAGTTGTTGCAACACTAGCAAAGAAATCAGAGTAGCAAGGAAAGTTAGGTTCATAGACTCAAAGTGAGTCTTTGAAAGAGGGTCAGGGTTCTGAATGGAACCCTAACCCAAGCACACAGCCAAGCTTGTCAAAAACCTCCAACACTAGGGTTTTCTGACTCAAATCAGATACATAGGCGAAGAACAACAAGTAGAATAGGCTCAATAGCCTTTCTCAGAAACTCATGAGAGAATAAGCAAACAGAGAGAACAACAAGTTTGAAACACAAGGAATACATTTAGGCAAAGCTTTGTTGCTTAAACAAGTTCAGGAGAGACAAGCAATACAGGTTTAGGAAAACAGTAGAAGAATCATGCTTAGGGCTTTAAACAAAAAATCCAGTGAAGGCAGGCAAGGAGCAAAAGATCAGTAAAAAATACAGTAGAGGGATATGCGAGGGAGACACATAAATCATGCTTATAGAATCCAGTAGGAGAAAGAACAAAACACAAAACAGAAGAACATGCGTAATAACGGCAAAACACAAGAACATAGGAGAAGACATGCGAGGAAAGAACATAAGACATAAGAGAAAAACTCGTAGGAAACATGGAATATATAGATTCACACAAAGAAAAGAAGAAGGAGAAGAGACAGAAGTCGTTTTAAGATTTTTGAAAACCCTAAATCAAAACAGACTAGTTTTAAAAAGGAAAAATTGGGGAAAAGTTTTAAAACTTCGAGTATAACACAGATTTACTACAGATCTAAGAAAATAAAAGAAAAAGGAACCTCGAACAGCTTTAGGGTTTCTCAGAAACCCTAGAAACGAGAAGGCTTGGAAAGGGTCTGGTCTCGAACAGGTCTGAGCCATAGCTATGCTTTTTAAGGCTCGAACACGTCGGAACGGAGCCGAAGAGGCCATAGGACCTCAGATCTGTGGAGGATCTGAACGGGCATCGTTGAGGTCGAACCTCGAAATCTCGAACAACCATGATTTGGGGGTGAAGGGATGTGATCATAGGCCGTCCATGGCTTGAGAAGCCATGGACTCCGGTGAGATTTGGTCGGAGAAGACGAGGAAGACGACTAGGGTTTTGAGTGTTAGAGAGCGTTTGAGAGAAAGGGAGGGTTTGAGGACAACGGTCGAAGAGAAATGAGAGATAGGGTTAGGTCGTTCGAAATTAAAAAGGAAAGGAGGGATGGGGGCCGTTGATCAAAATAATCAACGACCAGGATCTGAAGATACAAACGGACGGGTTTAGTTAACGGGTCAGGGGTCGGGTTAAATTTGAATTGGGCCGGTCCAATTTGGGCTTGAAATTGGTTGAGATTGAGATGGAATTGTGGTTAAAATTGAAACGAATTAAGGCTAAAATTGAAATAGCCAGTTTTCCCCTATTATTTTATAAAAATAGTAAAAATGTTTTAAAAGCAAATTAAAGGTACTGAGTTAATAAATAATATGTAAACCTTAATTTAAAATATTGGGATCAATTTATATTTAAGAAAAATGCTATTAAATCTTAAAGAGGCTAGCATTGCAATTACATGCAATTTAGTTTTAAAATACCAAACGAATTTGTAAAAATATGCAAAAATCATGCTAACTATATTTGAGGTAATTATGAGAATAAAGTAAATTATTTCCAAAATGGCAAGTTTTTGGGAATAATTATTGGAATTTTATGATGTAAAAATAGGCCATAAATTGATTTAAAAATCATTAAAAATGCCAAAACCCTTTGGGGTGCTTATATATGCACATATATGTTATTTTAAAAATATATAGGAAAAAATTGGGTATCACCAATTACAACAGTATTGAAATAAAGCAGGAGAGGAAAGCAGCTAAAGGAAGGAAAAGACATGAAGAGCCAAGTCAGTTTCGTAGTGAAAGAATAAAAGACAGTAAATAAAGAAACACAAGCAACATGCAATGGTAAAAGCCTAAAGAAGGTCCCCAGCAGAGTCGCCATGCTGTCAACGCCCCCCTTTTCTCTAACCGTGGGGTCAGAAATCGGGTATACGACATTGGGAAGGACAACTCTATTCCCTTTCGAGAATTGGGTTTCGGAATTTGAAGAGTCGCCACCTAATGATTATAGTGCATTAGGACACTTTTTTAGAAGAGTTTGAGTTGGAAAACCAGAGTTCGGGTAAGGGCTAGAAATTATCTCGAGGGGAAGGTGTTAGGCACCCTTCAAGATCCACTAGTGTGGTTCCCGGCCATGTTACAATTGTGACTTTACAAGTAAGCAATCAAGGCTCAAATAAGGATTCGCGTATAACATTGCAATCAGGTTGAAAACTTTCGAAGGTAAGTAGAGAGGGCAGAAATTTATGAAAAAAATGATTTGAATAGTTTTACAAGAAGAGATGAAAGCAAATAAAGGGAGGGGAGTCCTAAGTTTATAATCAATATGGATCACCTCAATGCAATACCCAGCAATCACTCCTCAGAAGATGGGTCGCACGTGATATTAGCGCATCGGTCATCATATCCATATCTACCCTTCCCACCCCGTTAAGGTGTTAAAGCATAGAATGGTATCGTTACTTATTGCATGCTATTACCTGTCCCAATCTTATCAGCCCCGGAGGCATATGGGACTACTAATCCTAAAGGGGAGGGAGTTGGGGGGGTTTTGCGGAGTTTTCAAAAGGATAAAAATCTAGGCGACAAGCAATAACAGATAGTAGTTTAAAGGGAAACAAATAGCAGTTAAGGCTCAAGTCGGCCTCCTCATTCAAAGCAGCAGATTATTTAGCATGACTTACAAATACTGGTTTGGTCTGTATTAAACTTAACGTAGGAAGGGTGGCTAATTTATCACATATTTTTCAGATAAGAAGTCTGAATTAGGCCTTCCTGCTGGTTGTAATTATCAAAACTGATGCAATTATAAAAATTTACCCTAAGGCTTGCCTAGGCATTAAATAGAACCTATAGGCATGATATCTATTAGTTTCAGAAATAAAGAAGTAAACTGATTGCAGAAAAAGAATTGTCAATTACAGGGACATAAGATCTGCAGGCGTTAAACATTATCGCTACTGATTTTAGGCTTATAAGTGAGTTGACGATTCAGGTTTAGTTAACAACTCCTATAGACATGCTTTCTAGGTGTTTCTGATTTGAGCACTGTTATTGCTTATGCAGGAATCCTATAGGCAGGTTGTCTACATGCAATTGATTAGGTATTTAAATCCTATAATAAGTTTGCCTAATGACAGATGCAGAATGCAGAAAGTCCTATAGGCATGGTGTCTATATGAAGATGCAGAATTTTAGAATCGGCTTACAGGCATGGCATTTGTTATGAAATTGCAGAAAACCCTATAGACATAGTATCTATATGAGAATACAGAAAATCCTATAAACATGGTATCTATATGAAAATGCAGAGTTTCAATGATTTATAAAATGCAGAACTTTAGAAAAATAGTAATCCCTATGAACATGGTATCTACATGAGTGCAGAATTTTAGAAGTATAGTAATTCCCTATGAACATGGTATCTACCCCTTGCATGCATAGTCCCCTACCCTTTTCCACTAACCAACCCCAAATGTTTATTACAAGATTATTACAGACCAGAATGAATAAGAAAAAATATATCAGAAATTAAAGATTCCAACCAAGGAGAGCCTAATTCAGACCCCAGGTCTGAAATATGAAATAAACCAACTTCCAAAGATCAGATTCCAAAGCCTTTCTCTTATTTGGGATGTGTCAAATTTCCAAGGAGCTTCAAGAACTCCAGGCAATGCTTACACCCCAAATATATTGCAGAATTAGATTATAGTGCAGTGTAGAAGGGCCAGCCCTCAAATGTCCAAGTTCAGAGGGAACTCAAGGTCCCAAAGCAAGGCTCAAAAGAGAGGGCAGAACTTAAGGTTCTAGGAATAAGTGTAGGTGCAACAGAGGGGAATTAGGGAATGCCAAGGCAGGCTGGTGGTCATGCCCAACAATTAGGAGTGCTGGCACACCCCTGACCATCCTGTCAGCTAAAAATTAGAGAGTTAGGACCTATTGAGGTCAGGTTTATCCCTGGACAGCAATTTGGATGCTGCCAGGCTATACCTCAACTCAACACACCTAAGGGAATGAGGTATGGGAAATTGAAAGAGCCTAGGATCAGAAAGATCCAGCTTTAATCCATGGACAATAACTTTGTGTATTGTCATGTCTTAAACCACAGCTCAAGCACATAAAGGGGTATGGGGAATGGGATTCATTGCAGTAACAGATAGCAAAACATAAGCATACTATCATAGAAGTTGAACTCTACAAAGCAGTAAAGTAGGCATGGACATAAAAACGTGTAAGTAAACACATTGGGGTTGATGCTAGAATCAAAACTAGGACATACCAGTTTTAGGAAAAACAAATGAAAGCAGAAGTCTTGAGAAAGCCAAAGTGCATAAAGTTTTAGAAGGGGTTGTGAGAATTAAGTGAAGCTCTGAAGTGTATTCCGTGTCGTGAAAATAAAAAGAGTCGAGTATTTATAGCTTGGAAAACAGGTAGAGAGTAAGGGAAGAATCATAGTAATTATGGAACTATGTATCAATTATAATCAATAAACATAAGAACTTCCTTTAATTAAGTAGTTCAAACTCAAACGGTAATGGACAGCAATCAGTTAAGGAAAGAGAATCAAGTATCTTGTGTAAAGTAGGAAATTAGGGGTAAATACATAGGGGTTTAACTAGGGAAAGAAAATTTTAAAATATACGGTTAGTCCAAATAAGGCAAGAACACAGTAAATCAATTAGTACCTAGTAAATCAAGGAATCAGGGATTCGACATTACCAATGAACCAAGTCAGAAAGAGAGGAGAGATTTTAACTTAAGGAAAATCAGTAGCAATCAATTAGGCCTATTAAAAGGGATTCTGAATCAATCACAAGTTGGAAAGCCCTTTTACAGAAAGGTTCATCACATATAAAGAGCATACAGACACGTAAGTATGAAAGAAAAATTGTCATGCCATCGCAAAATCAGGGGAAAATCCAGTAACAGAGTTTAGAAGAGTTCAAAGCAACAGAGTAAAGAAACTAATTCGAAGCATGATGAGAAAAAACTGATAAGAACAGTAGAAGGAAGCATGCTTAAGAAGATCCTTTTAGAAGAGGCTTAAACAAAGTTCAGTAGAAGGGAAAAATACTAAGAGCATTTAAGAACACGATAGAAGAATACAGTAGGTGAAACATACCAGAACATAGTATAAGAAAATAGTAGAACATAGTAGAAAAACATACAAGGACTTAGTGTAGAAAACACAATAGCAGAACATACAAGAACGGAATATAGAAAGCACGGTATAGGAACATACGTGGTAGAAGGAAAACATAAGAACGCAGTAGAGGCAAATACATACAAAAGAAAAGAAGAAGAAAGTCAGATAAACACTTACGTATTTTCAGAAAACCCTAGATGGTAAAAGAGGCTTCGGAAAGTAATATTTGAAAGAAAAGTTAGGGAAATCGTTTGAACACTCATGTAGAGCATAGATACACAACAGATCTAAAAGAAAAATCTAGGAAAACCTCGATAGGTTAGGATTTCAAAAGAACCCTAGAAAAAGCTTTGAAAAGGTCACCTATCTGAGTCGGAGAGGTCAGAATCAGGCTCAAAACACCATGGTATGCTGGAGCAAGGTCGGAGATGGCCGGAATCTTCGAATCGGTAAAGGTCTGAGTGAAGACCTTCGAGGTCTGGCCTCGAACCTTCAAGCATCAGGCATGCAAGAGCCGGAGGAGGTGATTATAGGTTGTCCATGGCCTGAGAAGCCATGGACACCGGTGAAAACACGGTGGAACAAGGTAGGAGGAGGATAGGGTTCCGAAGGACCTTGAGAGTCTTGAGAGAGTTTTGGGATTCAGAGGCGACATCATAGTGCAAATGGGGTTAGGGTTAGAGGGGTTAGGGGATTAAAAAAGGAAAGGGTGAATCAGGGCCGTTGATCAAAATGATCAACGACCAAGATTTAAAAGGAAATCTGGACGGGTTTGAAAACGGGTTAAGGGGTCGGGTAAAAATAAGAATTGGGTCGTCCAAATTTGAGTTTGAAATTGGGTCACTTTTAGGCTAAAATTGAAATGTAATGGGGCTATAATTGAAATGAACTGAGGCTACATGTTAAATAGCCAGTTTTACCTTTTTTTATTTATAAAAAATAGTAAAATGATTTTAAAAACAAATTAAAAGCACAGAGATAATTAATAATATATAAACATTAATCTAAAAATGCTGGAAATGATTTTATGATTGCAAAACGCTATTAATCGTAATATATGCCATAATTGCAATTTTATGTAATTTAGCTTAAAAATATCAAATGAATTTGTAAAAATATGCAAAAATCACGTTAATTATATTTTGGTGTAACTATGAGGATGGAAATAAATTATTCACCAAAATGATAATTTTGGAAATAATTATTGGATTTTGTACTGTTAAAATAGACAATAAATTGGTTTTGAAAATCTTTACAAATTTGGGAAAAATACCAAAGTACTTGGGCATGCTTATATATGCATACACATGCTATTTTGAAAGTATTTTGAGTAAAAAAAATATATAGGAAAAAATTGGGTATCAATACCCAACTCTCGCTGAACTTCTTTCCAGAAGCGCGAGGTAAACTGCGTACCTCGGTCCAAAATGATAGATACCAGCACACCATGAAGACGAACAATCTCTCGGATATAAATCTCGGCTAACCTCTCGAATGAATAGGAGACTGCTATAGGAATGAAATGCGCTGACTTGGTCAGCCTATCAACAATGACCCAAACTGCGTCGAACTTCTTCCGAGTCTGCGGGAGTCCAACAACGAAGTCCATAGTAATACGCTCCCACTTCCACTCGGGAAGCTCAATCCTATGAATCAGTCCACCAGGCCTCTGATGCTCGTACTTAACCTGCTGACAATTCAAACATTGAGCCACATATGCAATGATATCCTTCTTAATTCTACGCCACCAATAATGCTGCCGCAAATCCTGATACATTTTCGCGGTGCCCGGATGAATAGAGTATCGGGAGCTATGGGCCTCCTCTAAAATCAACTCTCGAAGCCCATCCACATTAGGCATACAAACTCGTCCCTGCAATCTCAAACCTCCATCATCACCTAAGGTAACCTGCTTAGCACCTCCACGCTGCACCATGTCTCTAAGGACACATAAATGGGGATCATCAAATTGCCGATCACGGATACGCTCCAATAATGAAGAACGAGTGACCGTGCAAGCTAATACTCGGCTAGGCTTAGAGATATCCAATATCACAAATCGATTGGCCAAAGCCTGAACATCTAACGCAAGCGGCCTCTCACCGACCGGAATATAAGCAAGACTGCCCATTCTGGCTGACTTTCTACTCACAGCATCGGCCACCACATTGGCCTTTCCCGGGTGATATAAGATGGTGATGTCATAATCCTTCAACAACTCCAACCACCTTCTTTGCCTCAAATTCAACTCCTTTTGCTTTAACAAATACTGAAGACTCTTATGATCCATGAACACCTCACATGCCACGCCATACAGATTGTGCCTCCAAATCTTCAATGCGTGAACAATGGATGCCAACTCTAAATCATAAACCGGATAGTTCTTATCATGAATCTTTAACTGGCTCGAAGCATAGGCAATGACCTTGCCATCCTGCATCAACACTGCACCAAGCCCAATACGAGATGCATCACAATAAACGGTATAAGGCCCTCCTATTGTCAAAACCAACACTGGTGCCGTAGTCAGAGCTGTCTTGAGCTTCTGAAAGCTTGCCTCACACTCGTCTGACCATCTTAACTGGGCACCCTTATAGGTCAATCTGGTCATCGGGGCTGCGATAGATGAGAATCCTTCTATGAACCGATGGTAGTAGCCTGCCAATCCCAAGAAACTCCAAATCTCTGAAGCTGATGCTAGTCTAGGCCAGTTCTTGACTGCCTCAATCTTCTTCGGATCAACCTGAATACCCTCTGCTGATACGACATGACCCAGGAATGCAACTGAACTCAACTAGAACTCACACTTCGAGAACTTAGCATATAACTGACTATCCTTTAGAGTCTGAAGAACCACTCTGAGATGTTGCTCGTGCTCCTCCTGGTTGCGGGAATATATCAAGATATCATCAATGAAGACTATCATAAACGAGTCCAAGTAAGGCATGAACACTCGGTTCATCAAATCCATAAAAGCTGTTGGGGCATTTGTCAAACTGAATGACATAACCAAGAACTCATAATGCTCGTACCGAGTGCGGAAAGTTGTCTTAGGGACATCAGATGCCCTAATCCTCAACTGATGGTGGCCAGATCTCAAGTCAATCTTTGAAAATACCTTGGCACCCTGAAGCTGATCGAACAGATCATCAATCCTCGGTAGTGGATACGTATTCTTGATGGTGACCTTGTTCAACTGCCGGTAATCAATGCACATTCTCATCCAACCATCCTTTTTCTTAACAAACAAAACCGGCGCACCCCAAGGCGAAACGCTGGGTCTAATGAAACCCTTCTCAAGCAAGTCCTGCAACTGCTCCTTCAACTCTTTCAACTCTGGCGGGGACATGCGATATGGCAGAATGGAAATGGACTGAGTGCCCGGAGCCAAATCAATGCAAAAGTCAATATCCCTATCGGGCGGCATACCCGGCAGGTCTAAAGGGAATACCTCGGGAAACTCACAAACAACGGGCAAAAAATCAATAGAGGAAACCTCCACACTAGAATCACGAACATAAGCTAAATAGGCCAAGCACCCCTTCTCGACCATATGTCGAGCCTTCACATAAGAAATAACGCTACGGGTAGAATGACCAGGAGTTCCTCTCCACTCTAAAGGAGGCATACCCGGTAAAGCTAAGGTCACAGTCTTGGCATGAAAGTCCAAGATAGCATGGTAAGGTGATAGCCAGTCCATCCCCAATATGACATCGAAATCGACCATGTCTAAAAGTAACAAATCTACACGAGTCTCAAGACCCCCAATCACTACAATACAAGAACGATGGACTCGATCAACTACAATAGAATCACCCACCGGTGTAGACACATAGACGAAAACACTCAATGAATCACTAGGCATAACCAGATACGGTGCAAAATAAGATGACACATACGAGTAGGTAGACCTTGGATCAAATAACACTGAAGCACCTCTATCACAAACCAGAACCGTACCTGTAATAACTGCATCTGAAGCCTCAGCCTCGGGCCTGGCTGGGAGAGCATAACATCGGGGCTAGGCCTCACCACCCTGAACAACCTCTCTAGGACGGCCTGCAGCTGGCTGGCCTCTACCTCTAGCAGCCTGAGCTCCACCTCTAGGACCTCTACCTCCACCTCTAGCACCTCTACCCCCACATTTAGCTGGCTGGGCGGGCTTTGGAACATCTGGTGCTTGAACCATAGCACGGGAACCCTGATGCAGAGAACTACTCGAAGCTCGAGGGCAATACCTAGCAATGTGCCTTGTGTCGCCACAAGTAAAATAAGCCCTCGGCTGTTGGGGCTGACGACCCTAAAAACTCTGAAGCGGCGATGTACTGATAGGTGCTTGTGGTGCACTAAAGTATTGCTGATCAGAATACTGAATCGGAGAACCACGACCACCTGAAGCACCGTGAGAAACCTGAAGAGCTGACTGAAAGGGCCTAGGAGGATGGCCTCTCCCATATGAATCTCTACCTCCAGATGAGGTACCACTGAATCTGCCTGAATGACAGGGCCACTTATTCGACCCCTGACCACCTCCCTACGACAAAACCATCTCTACTCTACAGGCCACATTGGTCGCCTCCTGAAAAGTGATCTCACTCCCGGCCTCCTTGGCCATCTGAAGACGAATCGGCTGAATAAGACCATCAATTAACCTCCTCACCCTCTCTCTCTCTCTCTCTCTTGGTAAGAAGTATGACAAGAGCATGGCGAGCTAAGTCGATGAACCTGGTCTCATACTGGGTGACCGTAATGGAACCCTGCTGGAGGTACTCGAACTACCTCTGATAGGCCTCTCTCTAAGTAACGGGGAGAAACTTCTCCAGAAACAATACTGTAAACTGCTCCCAAGTCACAAATGGAGACCCGGCTGGCCTAGCTAAGCAATAATCTCTCCACCAAGTCTTGGCGGATCCAGACAAGCGAAATATAGCAAAATCGACCCCATTGGTCTCAATAATGCCCATGTTCCTGAGAACCTCGTGGCAGCTGTCTAGATAATCCTGGGGATCCTTAGTAGATGCACCGCTGAAAGTAGTAGTGAAGAGCTTGGTGAACCTATCCAATCTACACAAAGCATCGATGGACATAACCGCTCTATCGCCGGTCTGAGCTATGGCACCCGGCTGAACTGCTCCAACTGGCTGAATCGCTGGAGTCTGAATCTGGGGAGCTACCTGCTCCGGAGTGTGTGTAGAAGGAGTTTGAGCCCCTCCTCCAGCCTGAGAAGTGGTTGGTGCTGCAAACCTGCTCAGGTGACACTCTCCATGAGGCCCACTAATCGGACCAGAGCGTCCTGAAGAAATGGGGTAGCAATAAACCCCTCTGGGACCTGAGCTGGGCCCAACGGAACTACTAGGGCCGGAACCTCCTCCTCAAAATCAACCTGAGGCTCCGCCACTGGTGCTGCTACTCGGGGCTGAACTCTGCCCCTACCTCGGCCTCTAGCACGGCCTCAGCCTCGCCCTCTGCCCCTAGTGGAAGCTGCTGCTAGGGGCTCAGGCTGTTGAGCGGTAGATAAGGAAGTGCATGTTCTCGCCATCTACGAAAGAACGGAGTAGAAATTCAATCAGTATTGGGAAACAGAACTTCACGACAAGAAAGAACAAAAGTGAAGTTTTCCTAACTTGTAGCCTCTGGGGGATAAATACAGACGTCTTTGTACCGATCCCTCATACTCTACTAAGTTTATCTGTAAATTGTGAGACTCATGTAACCTAGAGCTCTGATACCAACTTGTCACGACCCGGATTTCCACCCTCGGGAGTCGTGATAGTGCCTACCGATGAGAGCTAGGCAAGCCAACCTTTAACTATCTAATTCCTTACCAAATTACTTCCTTTTACAATTACGTGCAATAACATAAAGACAACAGAACTTAAATAATTGAGCGGAAGATAACCATGAAATATCTGAAGGCTACATCTATTACAACTTTTAAAACCTCAAATATCCCAAAACCTGGTGTCACGGTGTCACAGACTGTCTAAGAGTTTCTACATACAAGGTCTGAAGAAATACAATACACTGTTTCTGAACAAAGGAAATGAAATAGGAAATAGAGATAGAGGAAGACGCCAGGGCCCGCGAACGTCTACAGGCCTACCTTGGGTCTCCGGATGGAGTGAAGGAAGCCCTCCAACTACTGTCTGAAAGCTACTCCGGGATTTGCACACAGTGCAGAGTGTAGTATCAGCACAACCGACCCCATGTGCTGGTAAGTGTCTGGCCTAACCCCGACGAAGTAGTGACGAGGCTAGGACCAGACTCCAGATAAACCTGTGTAGTTATATAATATGTGGCGGAAAAGTAAACAGACAATAAGCAATTAAAGCGGGGAAGGGAAACATGCCTCGGGGATAGCTGATAAAGCAAAATAGCAAGGAATAAATAAGGAAGCTAACATTATAACTTCTAACACAGATAAAGAAAAGTAAAGACAACTTTCACTTTCAGTTTCCATCTTGTTGCAGGCGTGCAACCCGATCCCAGTTCTCATATCTTGTGGTAGACGTACCCCCCGCTCCCATTTCATAATATCTTGTGGTAGGTGTACCACCCGCTCCCATTTCATAATATCTTGCAATTTCAAGGAATCCCGGCAAGGGAAAATAATCAATATAATAACTTCCCGGCAAGGAAACACAACAATGTAATAATTTTCCTGGCAAAGGAACAACAATATTGAAATAGTCATCCCGGCAAGGGAATCAGCTATAACCAATCTCAACTTAGCTTGTACTCAGTTCAATTATTGAATATGCTCAATCATAGAAGATCATTAAGTAAAGCACCCAAGTGTCATTTAAGAACACAACAACTTTCAATTTAAGACTCACGGTCATGCTTGACACCAATGTATAGATACTCGTCACCATACCTATATGTCGTACTCAACAAGAATAAAGTAGCAAATATGACTCAACTTCTAATCCCTCAAGCTAGGGTTAGACCAAACACTTACCTCGATGCCTTGAACACCACTCAAGTCTCAATTATAGCTTTACCCCTCGATTCTACCACCAATCCGCTCGAATCTAGTCACAAGTTACTTAATTACATCAATAAGTGCTAAATGAATCAACCCCAATGCATGAAAATGAGTTTTCTAAAGTTTTACCCAAAAGTCAAAAATCACCCCCCGGGCCCATGTGGTCGAAACCCGAGGTTCAAACCAAAACCCGATTACCCAATATATAATTTGTTTTGAAATCGGACCTCAAATTGAGGTCCAAGTCCCCAATTTTAGAAAAACCTAGGTTCTACCCAAAATACCCAATTTCCCCCATGAAAATCTTTGATTTGTAGTTGAAATCATGTGAAGATGTTAAGGAGTGAAGAGAATTAGTTAGAAATCACTTACCAACGTTTTGGAGAAGAAAGGTTGTTTGAAAAATTGCCTCTTGTGTTTTAGGGGTTTTAAAAAGTGAAAAATAATTGAAATTCCCGTTTATTTATACCCCTCTCAGACCCCCTGTGCGGACCGCATCAAATGGACCGCGGCCGCACAGGCCTCCCTGAAGACTTGCAGTTCAGCACCCTGTGCGGACCGCACAAAGGCGACCCCGCGCTGGCCCCTCCATGGTCGCACGCGATTTCTCGCGGACCGCACTAGAGGGTTCAGAGACTGCAACTTCCTGAACCTGCAACATCTGACTTTCTAAGCCTTTGGCATCCCGAAACCTACTCGAAACTCACCCGAGCCCTCAAAACTCCAACACAAGTATAAACACAACCTCAAAAAAATCCTACGGACATATTCGTGTAATCAAATTGCCAACATAACATCACGAGTATCGAATTAAACCTCGAGATCAATGAAATTTCTCAAAACTCTTTTAAATATCAAATTTCTCAATTAAGGTCCGGATCGAGTCAAACGACGTCCGTTTTTAACCAAATTTCACAGGACTGACTCAAGTCATATATAAGACCTGTACCGGGCACCGAAACCAAAATACGAGCCCGATACCATCACCTTCTAATCAGTTTTCATTTCAAATTTCCTTAAACAATTTCACTTAAAAATTCATTTCTCGGGCTTGGGACCTCAGAATTCGATTCCGGGCATACGCCCAAGTCCCATATTTTCCTACGGGCCCTCCGAGACCGTCGAATCATGAATCCGGGTCTGTTTAACCAAAATATTGACCGAAGTCAAATTTATTCATTTTAACATCAAAACTTAGCATTTTTCACAGAGTTTCATATTTATGCTTTCCGGCTACGCATCCGAACTACACACGCAAATCGAGGCGACTCTAATAAGGTTTTCAAGGCCTCAAAGACACAAAAATCAATTGAAAGTAAGTAATGACCCTTTGGGTCGTCACAGTCACTATCTTATATCACCCGAGAAAGGCCAGTGTGGTGGCCGATGCTTTGGGTAGGAAGTCAGCAAGTATGGACAGTCTTGCTTATATTCCGGTCGGTGAGAGACCGCTTGCTTTGGATGTTCAGGCTTTGGCCAATCAGTTTGTGAGGTTGGATGTTTCTGAGCCCAACCGTGTGTTAGCTTGCACCATCGCTCGTTCTTCATTATTGGAGCATATCTGAGATCGGCAGTATGATGATCCCCATTTATGTGTCCTCAGAGACATGGTGTAGCACGAAGATGCCAAGCAGGTTACCTTAGGTGATGATGGAGTTTTCAGATTGTAGGGTCGAGTTTGTGTGCCTAATGTGGATAGGCTCCGAGAGTTGATTTTAGAGGAGCCCATAGTTCCCGGTACTCCATTCATTTAGGCGTCGCGAAGATATATCAGGATTTGCGGCAGCATTATTGGTGGCGGAGAATGAAGAAGGATATCGCTGCATATGTGGCTCGGTGTTTGAATTGTCAGCAGGTTAAGTACGAGCATTAGAGGCCCGGTGCTTTATTTCAAAAGATTGAGATTCCTGAGTGGAAATAGGAGCGTATCACTATGGACTTTGTTGTTGGTCTCCCACGGACTCAGAGGAAGTTCGATGCAGTGTGGATTAATGTTGATAGGCTGACCAAGCCAGTGCATTTTATTCTTGTGGCAGTCTCTTATTATTTCGAGAGGTTAGCTGAGATCTATATCCGGGAGATTGTTCGCCTTCATGGTGTGCCCGAGTCTATCATTTTGGATCGAGGTACACAGTATACCTCCCATTTTTGGAGAGCAGTTCAGCGAGAATTGGGCACACGGGTTGAGTTGAGCATAGCGTTTCATCCCTAGACGGACGGACAGTCCGAGCAGACTATTCAAATTTTGGAGGATATGCTCCAAGCTTGTGTCATTGACTTTGGAGGCTCGTGGGATCAGTTTTTGCCTTTAGCAGAGTTTGCCTACAACAACAACTACCGGTCGAGTATCCAGATGGCTTCATATGAGGCTTTGTATGGTAGGCGATGTCGGTCTCCGGTTGGATGGTTTAAGCCGGGAGAGGCTCGGTTGTTGGGTACGGATCTAGTTCAGGATGCCTTGGACAAGGTCAGGATCATTCAGGATAGAATTCGTACAGCTCAGTCTAGGCAAAAGAGTTATGCCGACCACAAGGTTCGTGATTTAGCATTTATGGTCGATGAGCGGGTATTGCTTCGAGTGTCGCCTATAAAGGGTGTGATGAGATTTGGGAAGAAGGACAATCTTATCCCTAGGTTCATTGGCCCGTTTGAGATTCTTGATCGAGTGGGAGAGGTGACTTATAGACTTGCGTTGCTGCCGGGCTTATCAGTCGTGCATCCAGTGTTTCATGTGTCCATGCTTCGGAAATATCACGGCGATCCATCCCATGTGTTAGATTTCAGCACTGTCCAGTTGGACAAGGACTTGTCTTATGAGGAGGAGTCGGTAGCTATTCTAGACCGATAGGTTCGTCAGTTGAGATCGAAGAGTTTTCCTTCTGTTCGTGTTCAGTAGAGAGGTCAACCTCCTGAGGCATCGACCTGGGAGTCTGAGTCCGATATGCGGAGCCGTTATCCCCATCTTTTCCCTGACTCAGGTACTTCATTCTTCTGTCCGTTCGAGGACGAACGGTTGTTTTAGAGGTGGAGAATGTGATGACCAAAAAGATCATCACATGTTTAAAAAATGAAATTCTACATTCCGAGGCCTTAAAGACCTCTCTTAGCATCACCTCAATTTGTGTGCGCAGTCTGGGCGTGTAGTCGGAAAGCCTAAATGTCAAAATCTGTGAAAAATGATAAATTTTGACTATAAATTGAATCATTTGACTTCGGTCAACGTTTTGGGTAAACAGACCCAGACACGTGATTTGAAGGTCCCGGAGGGTCCGTAGGAAAATATGAGACTTGGGCGTATGCCCGGAATCGAATTTTGAGGTCCCAAGCCCGAGAAATGAAATTTTGAAGAAAATTGTTTTCTGAAATTGTTTATAAGGGTTGGAAATGAATTTTGATTAGAACATGTTGGTATTGGGCCCGTATTTTGGTTCCGCCACTCGGTACAGGTCTTATATATGATTTAAGATAATTATGTGAGGTTTGGTGAGAAACGGAATCCATTTGACGTGATTCAGACCTAAAATGCAAATTTGATGTTTAAATGAGTTTTGAGAAATTTCATTGATCTTGAGGTTTAATTCGATGTTGATGATGTTATTTTAGTGATTTGAGTACACGAATAAGTCTGTAGGATGTTTTTGAGGTTGTGTGTATATTTGGTTTGGAGCCCCGAGGGCTCGGGTGAGTTTTGGATAGTCTATGGGGTGCATTTTGAACTTAGAAAAATTGCAGACATTTTGCTGGTATGATCAACGCGAAGCCTGGCTCGCAAATGCGATATCGTAAATGTGAGGGCTTGGTCGCAAATGCGAACCAGCCCAGACCTGCCTTATCTCGCAAATGCGATCTATGTTTCGCAAATTCCCCTTCGTAAATGCGACATATGCTGGGAAGGCTTGAAGTCGCAAATGTGACTTATTGTTCGCAAATGAGAAAAGCCCAGATTTTCCTTAGAGTTCGCAAATGCGAGCCTCCCTTTGCAATTCCCAAGCCAGGAGAGGTCGGGGTTCGCAATTGTGAACCCCTGTTCGCAATTCCCACATCTGAGACCTGCAACATTTATACTTAGATGATTTTAAACTCATTTTTCACATCTTTTCAAAATACAAACTCCTTTGGGCGATTTTTCAAGAACAACTCTTCTTCCAAATCGATTGTAAGTTAATTTTTACTCATTTACCTCAATCATTAATATCTTTTAACGTGATTTCAACTCAAAAATCAATGATTTTCATGGGGAAAATTGGGTGTTTTGGGTAGAACCTAGGTTTTTCAAAATTGGGGATTTGGACCTCGATTTGAGGTTCGATTTCAAAACAAATTATATATTTGGATTCGTGGGGGAATGGGTAATTGGGTTTTGGTTCGAACCTCGGGTTTTGACCATGTGTGCCTGGGGTGATTTTTGACTTTTTGGGCAAAACTTTGGAAAACTCATTTTTATGCATTCAAATCGATTCATTTGGCGTTTATTAATGTAATTAAGTAACTTGTGACTAGATACGAGGGAATTGGTGATGGAATCAAGGGGTAAAGCTATAATTGAATCGTGAATTGTGTTTGTGGCATCGAGGTAAGTGTTTGGTCTAACCTTAGCTTAAGGGATTAGGAGTTGAGTCCTATTTGCTATGTGGTAATTGTTGAGTACGATGTATACGAATGGTGATGAGTATCTATACGTTGGTGTCTAGCATACCCGTGAGTCTTTATATTGTAATTATCATGACTTCGTTGTATCTTTCATGCCTTAGTGGGAGCTTCTATTTGTTGTACAAAGATTGTGGAAGGAAATTGTGACCTATGAACATTGAGGAGCGTTGGTCAAATTGCATAACGAATTGTGAAAGTGTAAGAGATAGTTGAACCTCTAGAGCATTGGCTCGAGTTGTGAAGTGAATTGCGAAGTAAAAGTGAGAAAAAGAAGTGATTATTATGTTGTCACCCTTGCCGGGCTATTGTTGACTTATTTGTTATCTCCCTTGCCGGGATTCTTATTGCAAATTTCCTTTATTCCCTTGCCATATTGTTTGTGATTGTTGTTTGGGTGAGGAATAGAGTTAAAGCACGAAGGGTGATACCGTGCATTATTTTTTTTGTGAGGAAAGAGTGTAAAGCACGAAGGGTGATGTCGTGTATGATTGTGAGGAAATAGTGTAAAGCACGAAGGGTGATGTCGTGCCACACGATGTACCATTTCGTGCCGATTATATTGATTAAATGGTAAGGAAAGAGAGTAAAAGCACGAAGGGTGATGTCGTGTACATTTTTATTATATGATTTCTTTGGTGAGAACGAGAGTAAAAGCACGAAGGGTGATGCCGTGCATTTATTGATTTCTCATTCTTTGTTAATATCCGAATTATGTTGTTTTCCTTCGTTATTTGATGTTCCTTTTCTTCGGAATTGTTATATTCCCCACAACATGCTCCCCCTCCCATACTTGGCTGGTTATTTCTGTATTACTTTTCCGATGTATATATATTGAAACTGCATAGGTTTATTTGGTAGTCCGATCCTAGCCTCGTCACTACTTCGCCGAGGTTAGGCTGGACACTTACCAGCACATGGGGTCGGTTGTGCTGATACTTCACTCTGCACTATGTGCAGATCCCGGAGCAGCTTTTGGACAGTAGCTTGGAGGCTTCCTTCAGTCCATCCGGAGACCCAAGGTAGACCTGCAGGCGTCCGCAGGCCCTAGCGTTTCCCTCTGTCCCTATTTCCTGTTTCATTTTCCTTTTATTCAGAAATAGTGTACTGTTATTTCTTCAAACTTTGTATGTAGAAATCTTAGACAGTCTGTGACACTATGACACCAGGTTTTGGGTGGCTAAAGCTTAAGTATTTGTAATAGATGCAGTTTTCATATATTTTTATGGTTGTCTTCTGCTTAAATTTGAATTTCTGTTGTCACCACATTATCCTCTGATATTTGTTAAAAAGAAATAATTGGTTGATGAAGTAACTAGATTAAAAGTTTGTCTTGCCTAACTCACATCAGTAGGCGTCATCACGACTACCGAGGGTGGGAAATTCGGGTCGTGACATATATATATATATATATATATATATATATATATATATATATATATATATATATATAATACGCACACACATATTCTCTTCGAGGTTTACAATATTGCAAAAATTCAATGTCAAATTAGGAAAAAGCACGTAGGCTTCAAAAAAAAATTCTTTCGATGTTACCTTTCAAATATATAGTTCTTGTAAATAACCCTTTTAAATGCCTAAAATTTAAGCGGTAAAGTAGTTTTAAATAAGATTTACAATATCCCATAACTTTAGGCATTTATTAGTCCAATTAAAAATAAAGATTTTCCAAATCTTCGATTGTGATACAAAATTAATACATTATATTTTCTTCTTATCCTTTTAACTTTATCCTAAGTCTTTCCTAAATTCTTATTTATTTTGTCTTACTTTGCTATGTGTCTTGTTCTTAAGACGCCACTTTATTTTATATTTTAGCTCACTCCAAAGTATAAATAGTCATATGTTATTTCCATTTACGTCTTTTTATATTTTTTATTTTGTTTCTATTATAGCTTTTTAATTAATTTTTCACCTCCATATTTCTAGTTAATATATAAGAAAATCTATGAGTGGATCAATATATATAGATGTAGATACTAATATACATATAAATATAAATATAAATATAGATATATAGATTAGATTTGTCTAAGATCTATTTAGATTATGTATAAAATTAATTCAACTACTTCCATTAATTATGTCTCCATTTATAATTTTTAATTATTAATGTTGTCTTTAAATTGCCAAATGGCTTCATTTTAGCTTGCCACTTGGCTTAACCACAATGCATACTACCCTCCTTTTCATATAACTAGTATTAGTACCCGCGCGATGCGCGAACACAAACCTCTGATTTGAGTTATTTGATTTATGTGCAAATAACTTTAAAATATTAATCTTTCAGATAAAAGTTATATATAATCATTAAATAAATGTTAAAAAAGCGTAAAAATTTCTCAAATCTATTAAAATTACCCATAATTTCTTGTCCGTATTGCATTACCCATAACTAAAATTATCATATTCTTGTTTGTTACCTCCATTATAGTACATTATAAATAAAAATAGGTTTTTTTTCTTGTAGTAATTTTTTTTATTTATTTTTATTCTTTTATACTATTGTTCATATTAATGTTTAAATTTATCATATTTTTTTATAGTACCTATATTCTTATCTTTATAATTAATTAAGATAGAGGCATTGTTTTTATCTGTCAATTTATTTATTTTTAAAATTTTATTAATTAATATTGGGCAGACAATATCTTTACAAAAATATTCATCGTCTTTTCATTCAAATTAAAAAAAATTAAACTTATATTAAGTATTAGTATTAATATTATCCTAAATTACCAAGTGGTTTTATAGTAGTTTGTCACTTGGCTTAACCACAATGCAAATTTTATTCATTATTATTTAAAACACTTTCTTTTCTCAACAATCAAATATATATATCTATATATATATATAAATATTTTTCTTTTAATTTTTTTAATTCTATTTATCATATTAATGTTTAAATTTATCGTATTTTTTATAATACCTATATTTTTATCTTTATAATTAATTAAGATAGAGGCGTTGTTATTATCTTTCAATACAATTTTTTTAAAATTTTATTAATTAAGATACGACAGACAATATATTTACAAAAATATTCACTTTCTTTTCATTCAGGTTCATAAAAATATATTTTAATTTAATTAAGTATTAGTATTAATATTATCCTAAATTGTCAAGTGGCTTTATAATTATTTGTCACTTGGCTTAATCACAATAAAAATTTTATTCATATATATATATATATATATATATATATATATAATACGCACACACATATTCTCTTCGAAGTTAACAATATTGCAAAAATTCAATGTCAAATTAGGAAAAAGCACGTAGGCTTCAAAAAGAAATTCTTTCGATGTTACCTTCCAAATATATAGTTCTTGTAAATAACCCTTTTAAATGCCTAAAATTTAAGCGGCAAAGTAGTTTTAAATAGGATTTACAATATCCCATAACTTTAGGCATTTATTAGTCCAATTAAAAATGAAGATTTTCCAAATCTTCGAATGTGATACAAAATTAATGCATTATATTTTCTTCTTATCCTTTTAACTTTATCCTAAGTCTTTCCTAAATTCTTATTTATTTTGTCTTACTTTGCTATGTGTCTTATTCTTAAGACGCCACTTTATTTTATATTTTAACTCACTCCAAAGTATAAATAATCATATGTTATTTCCATTTACGTCTTTTTATATTTTTTATTTTGTTTCTATTATAGATTTTTAATTAATTTTTCACATCCATATTTCTAGTTAATATATAAGAAAATCTATGAGTGGATCAATATATAGATATAAATATAAATATAGATGTAGATACTAATATACATATAAATATAAATATAGATATATAGATTAGATTTGTCTAAGATCTATTTAGATTATGTATAAGATTAATTCAACTACTTCCATTAATTATGTCTCAATTTATAATTTTTAATTATTAATGTTGTCTTGAAATTGCTAAGTGGCTTCTTTTTAGCTTGCCACTTGGCTTAACCATAATGCATACTACCCTCCTTTTAATATAATATAGATATAGATTTTTACCAATTTGACTTATATTATATAATAACTATATTTGCTCTATTTTTTTACTTCACCACAATGCTTTTCTTAGTGAAACAAATTAATTGTCACGACCCGGATTTTCCACCCTCGGGAGTTGTGATGACGCCTACCAATGAGAGCTAGGCAAGCCAATCCTTAACTGCTTACATCGTTAACAATTACTTCTTTTAACAATTATCGGCGATAGCATGAAAGCAACGGAATTAAATAAATATGCGGAAGACTTAAATTTAAAGAAGACTGAACAATAATGCGAGAATCAACATATACCTCTACCCAAGAACTGGTGTCACAATACTCACGACTTCTAAGAGTGCTAAATACAACTGTTTGAAAGAAAATATAAACTGTTTGTCTCGAATATATGAGATAACAGACGAAAATAAAAGATAAAGGAGATGTCGGGCCTGCGAACGCCTGCAAGGCTACCTCAGTGTCTCACTGGACTGAAGGTTGGCTCCCGCGCTACTGCTGCTGTCCAAAACCTTGATCTGTGCAAAAGAGCACAGAGCATAGTATCAGCACAACCGGCCCCATGTGCTGGTAAGTGTCTGGCCTAACCCCGGCGAGGTAGTGACGAGGCTAGGACCGAACTCCAGATAAACCTGTACAGTTACATAATATATGGCGGAAAAGTAAACAAGTAATAAGCAGTTAAAGCTGGGGAAGGGAACATGCTTCGGGGATAGCAGTTAAAAGAAATAACAGGGAATAATAAGGAAGCTAGTACTATAACTTCTATCATAAATGAAGAAAATAAAGGCAACTTTCACTTTCAGTTTCCTCTTGTTGCAGGCGTGCAACCCGATCCCATTTCTCATATCTCGTGGTAGGCGTACCACCCGCTCCCATTTCATTCTATCTCGTGGTAGGCATTCCACCCGCTCCCATTTCATTATATCTTGTGGTAGGCATACCACCCGCTCCCATTTCATAATATCTTGTGGTAGGTGTGCAACCCGATCTCATTTCTCATATCTCGTGGTAGGTGTACCACCCGCTCCCATTTCATTCTATCTCGTGGTAGGCGTACCACCCGCTCCCATTTCATAATATCTTGTGGTAGGCGTACCACCCGCTCCCATTTTATTATATCTTGTGGTAGGCGTACCACCCGCTCCCATTTCATAATATCTTATGGTAGGCGTACCACCCGCTCCCATTTCAGTTCATCACACAATCACAAGAAATTCCGGCAAGGGAACATAAGTAATATAATAACTTCCCGGCAAGGGAACAAGGATATCGAAATAGTCATCCCGGCAAGGGAGAATCAGCTATAACCAATCTCACTTTGCTAGTACTCAGTTCAATTAATGGAAATACTTAATCATAGAGGATCATTAATTAAAGTATACAAGGTGTCATTCAAAAACACAACAACTTTCAAGTTAAGATCCACGGTCATGCTTGAAACCAACGTATAGATACTCCTCACCATGCCTATACGTCGTACTCAACAAGAAGCAAGCAGCAAATATGACTCAACTCCTAATCCCTCAAGCTAGGGTTAAACCAAACACTTACCTCGATGCCTTGAACACCACTCAAGTCTCAATTATAGCTTTACCTCTTGATTCCACCACCAATCCGCTCGAATCTAGTCATAAGTTACTTAATCACATTAATAAATGCTAAATGAATCAACCCCAATGCATGAAAATGAGTTTTCCAAAGTTTTACCCAAAAGTCAAAATTCACCCCCGGGCCCATGTGGTCGCAACCCGAGGTTCGGACCAAAACCCGATTACCCATTCCCCCACAAATTCAAATATATGGTTTATTTTGAAATCAGACCTCAAATTGAGGTCCAAATCCCTAATTTTAGAAAAACCTAGGTTCTACCCACATCACCCAATTTCCCCATGAAAATCTTTGATTTGAAGTTGAAATCATGTTAAAAGATGTTAAGAAGTGAAGAAAATAAGTTAGAAATCACTTACCAATTGTTTCGGAGAAGAAAAGTTATTTGGAAAATCGCCTCTTATGTTTTGGGGTTTTGAAAAGTGTAAAATAACTGAAATTCACGTGTATTTATACCCCTTTGAAGTTCCCACCGCAGACCGCGCAAGAAGGACCGCGGCCGCGTAGGCTCCCTGAAGACCTGCGGATCATTGCCCCGTGCGGACCACACCAAGCCGACCGCGGCCACACATCACCCACCGCGGACCACTCAAGGCGACCGCGGCCGCGCTCTCCCCTTTTGCGGCCGCACGTGATTGCTCGCGGACCGCGCAAGAGGGTTCAGAGACCTGTCAAAATTCCTGAACCTGCAACATCTGATCTTCTAAAGCCTAAGGCATCCCGGAACCTACTAGAAACTCACCCGAGCCCTCGAAACTCTAAACCAAGCATGCACACTACCTCAAAAACACCCTACGAACATATTCGTGTGATCACATCACCAATACAACATCATGAACATCGAATTGAGTCTCAAGATCCATGAAATTTCTCAGATTTCCTTAAACATTAATTTTCCCAATTTGGGTCCGGATCACGTCAAACGACGTCCGTTTTTTACCAAACTTTACATGAGTGATTCAAAACATATATAAGACTTGTACCGGGTGCCAGAACCAAAATACGGGCCCGATACCATTGCTTTCTAATCAGATTTCATTTCCATTTTCTTTAAACATTTTCAGAGAACAATTTCACTTAAAAATTCATAACTCGGGTTGGGGACCTCGGAATTCGATTCCGGGCATACGCCCGAGTCCTATGTTTTCCTACGGACCCTCCGGGATCTGCAAATCACGGGTCCGTTTACCTAAAATATTGACCGAATTCAAATTTATTCATTTCAAGGTCAAAACTTAGCAATTTTCACAAGATTTCACATTTAAGCTTTCCGGCTACGCGCCCGGACTGCGCACACAAATCGAGGCGACTCTAAATGAGGTTTTCAGGGCCTCGGAGACATAGATTTCAATTAGAAACAGGTGATGACCCTTTGGGTCGTCACATTAATTAATGTACCCTAAAAGTTTTTTCAAGTTTATTTTTTTTACTTATATGATAAATTTGAAAAATTATATTACATTCTTTGCTAATTAGTTAATTCAAAAATTTAATTATTTGTATTAACATTGAAAAAATATTTTCATTTGTTCATCAAATTAATAATATTAGTTCATCCTAATTTTTAAATATTTAACTATTATTATAATTTTATCCACTAATTTTTTAAATTTTATAGGATAAAAAATTAATTTTATATTTCACTTCTAAATATGTGTGTTTGCAGAACCATTACAGTTAGAATCTGAAAATATATACTTCTCGTCATCTTTAATTGATTTTCATAATTTTGTCCCTTTTTCTGTTTTGGACTCGATTTTATTCTCATCAACCCACATTTGATTTCTGCTTAGCGGAAAATAACCTCAATACTCCTAAATGTAACTGGAGTTAATACTTGAAAGAACGAAACTTTCCAGTTCTAATTGAAATCCTCGAAATTCTTGAATTAAAAAGAATAAAAAAGTCAAAGTTTTAATTTAGGAGAATTATTAAATGATTATTCCTAAATAGTAGGAAATTAATTACATGACTTTTCCTAAATAGTAAGGATATAATTAAATAACTATTCCTAAAGAGATAATCAAATGTCTATTTTATCCAATATGAACTCTATTTTAGAAGGGTAAAAAAGACGAACGATATTTTGCTAAAGATATTTATGCTTTTAATATAATATACTAATCTCTATGTTCGTGCGATGCATGAAATATTTGACTCTTTAACACTTATGAAAAGTAAAGCTTAAAAGTTGAAGAATAATATGAGGATGAAGTTGTAGGAGATCGCTTAGAATGATCGCAATATAAGACATGAAAAGTTATTCAAAATGTTTAACCGCTGGTGATGATGACTGTAATTTTAAATATAAGAACAATATGCCCTTGTTTAATACAGGGGCGGCCCGACGAATTTTGTGGCGTAAAGACAAACTTTATGAGGGGACTTAACTTTTTAAAAAAAAAAAATTGATTTGAAGTCTATTTTTTTAGCTTTTGTGAGATACATAGTAATTTAATTTTCTTATAATCAAAACTCCTAATAAGTATTTCTCAATTGACAATATAGGGAATCCACTTAACCTTTCTTGTGACATTGTTGTTCTTAGGTAAGAATTTTATCAATTTTAATTTTGAAAACTTTTTTCCACTGAAGCAACGGTAACTTGAGTTATAAACATTATTCCATAAGTTATTTAGGCATTTGGAAAAGAATTAAATCTTTTTATTTGATTAAGTTTATCAATTAAATTGTTATCTTCTAATTGTACTATTTTCCTTAATACTTTTAATTCAGAAAATAAATCTAAACCATCAATATCGAATTGATTATTATGCTTTAAGGAACATTCAAGATTAAGGCAATATTTTTTGAAATTTCCAACATCTAGTGATCTTAGTTTTTACTGCCAAATAAAAAAATAAAAAAATTTTCATATGCTTCGAATTGTTCAAATCTATTTTGAAGTGAAAAAATAGCCTTGTCTATTATGTATAAAAGTAATCAACTCTAAAGGACTCTTCGAAAGATTTTGGGATTTCATTATCAACATTCGCATCAAATTGTTACTTCCTATATATCACACGTTTCTTACAAAATTTGGGTTCGATATCTATTTCAAGTGCAATTTCCTTGGTAGAAATCATAGCGATTGCAAATCCTTCTTCTCTGTATTTGTTAGAAAGAAATAAAACTTTTTCACTTTACAAAATAATTTTTTAAACTTATACACAATCTATTAGGTGTGACAAAAAACGGGGCCTCCACAAATATGGGCCTAAAGCGATTGCTTTACTTGCTTTATGGAAGGACCGCCCCTGGTTTAACATCCATGAAAACAATCCAAGATAAACACTAACATATGCATATTTCTTTCACCGGCTGAAAGAAGAAGAAAAAAATAACACAAAGAGATTTAACTCTATGGACAATCTTTAAGGAACACGTATTAGTAACTTAAAAGCTAAAAATACTGCACTACTTGTGAGCATGTGATTTTTGCCCTATATGAATTATTCCTATAAAATTCAAGAAAAATAGATTTTTCCAATTATTTGCCATTTTATAGGATTTTTGTGGGACTTTATTAATCGTTTGCATTTTTGTGCACGTGTAATTTTCATTAAAAATCATGAAAAATTCAAAAATACCATGCATTGCATTTAGGTTTTGTTTTTATATTTTTAGGATTAATTAGTTAATTATTTATTTTATTAAAAATGAAAATCACAAAAAATAGCTCATTTTACATTTTTACCTTCTAATTTTTAGCTTAGTGATTTTTCTCTTTTAATTTAGGATCAAGTAATTTTTATAATATTTCTAATTTGATAATTAGTTTAATTTTGCAACATAAATTAATTTAGGGTTAATTTAGGATTTTTTATTAATTAAAGAAAAGAAAAGAAGAAAAAACAAAGGAAAAAGGATTAAAAAAGAAATGAAAAGAGGGTTTGATTTAATTGGGCCAGTTTTGCACCCGGATTTTTCCCAACCCAGGCACATCACCCTTTAGCGGGTCCAGCCCCCCATCTAAACTAAATGACCCCGTTTTGCCATCCCCGAACACAGCCGTTGGATCCTAGTGATCCAATGGTTCAGAACTGGTTAACCAAAACCATATAACTGTCTGAATAAGAGCCCCCCTCCCCCATTCAAACCCCTCATTCAGTCATCTCCCCTAAGTTTCGTTAGAAACCCTAGCCGCCCCCAAATTCCCAAATCCCACCGACCAGCGGTGCCACTCCAAACATCCTCATCTTCTAACCAGACAACCACCATAACCTCCTCATCCTATATCTATCACTAATTTTTCCAAAATCCTTACCCATTTGCTCCAATTTCAGATCTAGAACTCTGAAAGAAAACCAAAACCCTAAACTGTCTTTTTCTCTTCGATTTTTATGGTTTCAAAGGCTCGATTTGAGCCAAAGTTTATTTCTAGACCGCCGGATTCCGACCAAGTCAGTACTGACCGGCCAAGCTTCGTCAAGTATCATCGTTCGTTGATTTGCCTTGTTTGTTCAAGCATATCCGACCAAATCAGTATATGTTTCTTTCTCTTTTCTTTTTTTGTTGTTGTTTTTTTCTGTTTTTTCCTTTATGTTCTTTTATCACTAGTTAGTTTGATTAGTTCAATTTAAAAATAGGTTACTTAAGTTAATTGCATGATTTGGGATTAACACTTTGGTTTGATTTTTCTGTCCTGGCCGAATTCAATTAGTGTGTTCAATAGCATAAAGTATCAAAGTAATTTGTTAAAGTATTTAGTTGATTAATATTTGTTCCTGTCAGTGTGTTTGTTCGGAATTGAAACTTGAGGGGGGTCTAAAAGAACATGGAAACTTAGGGTATTTAGAATCAGAAATTAAGTTGGCTATTGGTATTAAGCAGAACTTAAAGGGACCAATTTGGAAGTTGAAATAGAAGAATTTCATATAAAATATCAGAAGCTTCTAGAAGGGACTAAAGGTTTTCTTTAAAATCAGAATTTAGGTCAAAAAAAGACAAAAGGAGGAAATTTTCAGAAGTAAAAGGATTAAAAAAGTTGAGTAAATATCTGGATAGAACAACTGTCCTAACAATTGTACCAAGACTATCAAAAGATGTATGATCTGACCTTTTAGGAATTTATGGCATAATATGTCTTTTGGATGTTGTTTTTGTACACTCTATAAAAGAAAAGGACCATTATTGATTCTGGGCAGAATTTTGACAACAAAGAAAAGCTTATGAGACTCAGAATATCTTTTTCCTTTTAAGACTGATTTTGAAACCCAAAATGTTTTTCTTAATTGGAGAAAACCTTTCTCATTTGGCAAGAATTTGGCTTGGGAGCTTCATTTGGTCTGGGGTTTACTGGTGTGCTTTTGTTTGTTGTTGCTGCTAAAGTTGGCCTTTTCTCTTTGGATTTCTACGCCTTTATTTGGGTCATTTTCTTCTGTCCTCTTATTTCTAGGTATGTAACATCACAATCTAAAACCTCTCTTAAATATGAAACTGAAGTTTTAATCTGTTCAAGCTTTGCCTATGTTTAACAGTTTGTGCCTCAAAGATGTATGATTATCTTGTTTATTATCAAATCTATCCATTCTTTCCTTTCTTCTTCCATGATGAATGAAGTATATTACTGTGATTGTGCTGCTCAAAGTCTCTTTAGAATGGAGTTATTTGATTTTTAAAGTAAAGTGATGTAGCATAAGTTTAGTCCATGAATAAAAAAGACTTATTTGGTACATTAGCATTTACACTTTTCTTTTAAAAAAAACTGAATGTGTAAGTTGCATGAATAAGTTGATGTCAATATGGTTAAAGTTTGCAGTTTCAGCTTTAGCTTTATATATAGAGCTTCTATAGTTGTTTTCTGCATATATTATTGAATGAGGTGGTATTAATCAGAGGATATTGAAGGGTGTTGTTGTTGGTCACATGGCTATATTCTGCAGATTTGGCCACCAGTTGGCCAAATCAACAATATCTAGGCCAAAGAATGGGATTCTGTTGATGATAGCATGCTGAAAATAATGGTTTCTTGTGGTGGATCAAGCTTTTGATGGATAATTCATATCCAAAAGGGGCAAGTATTCACTAGACTATCAATTACGTGGAAATTGTAATAGAATAGTTGATATTTTTCTCTTGTATGATCAATTTCTGGCGTAATAGATCAAGTGTAATTCTCACATTTTTTTAAAGATATTTTGTAATAGCTGCCAGTTTAGTGTCAAGATGCTATAAATATAACATGACCATTAGAAAGTCAGCTGAGCTTATGTGAATTCATGATGAGTTTGAAGTAATTAATGACTTGATGATAACAGCTTTTGCGTTGATGATTGTTATCTAAAATTAATTTTGAGCAGAGTGGTATCTTTGAGCATGTTATATCGAGTTTCATGGCTATAAATTCATTGCATGATGTTTGATTTTTGGTTAGTTGTGTTATTTAGCCAAAGTCGACTTTGGGCCTGACTGATAAAAATGACCCGTTGAGGTTTAAACCAGTCTGGACACTCTAGGCCGTTGGGCTTCAGAGTTGTCCCATTGAAATTCGAAATGGATTAACAATCCAACATTGCACATTGTTTTGCCTATCTTAATATTGCCCAAGCGTGTAGGCTATAAAGAGAATATTGAACCAGTATGTGTGAATAAGTATAGGCAACGATTGTAGTCAAATGTGCCAACTCTCTGATTTTTTTCATAATGGTCATTCTCCATATTTACTAGCCAACAACTTCCTCAACCTTAGCCTTCTCAATGATTTAAAAATAGTTTTTTATGCTTTAGGTGTGAATTTGACAAGATGTCGATTTTTTAATTATTGAATTACTAATAGTTGAATACTTTCTTTTTAAAATAAATCGAGGCGCGCCATTCACAATTGAATCCCATAATCTATGGCCCTCACATTAACAACTAGTGTGGAAAACACTATGAACACTCGTAGTTTACTTTAGGCTCGACTTAGACTATTATTGTGATTATGTCTACGTTCGTGTACCATAATTGCAAATTTATTTCTAAAAATAACTCGGGGGATGCGTTCGCACAACTTCAACCAAACTTTTCTTAATAAAATAAACAAAGCGTTATTAATTATGGACGCGTTTGCGTGACATGATTTTTGACGCGCCAAAAGAAAAGAGTATACGTACGCGTAACTCAATTCTTTAATTACGAATAAATCAATGATTAAAAGAGGTTAAAAGATAAATGTACATAGGTCCTAAAAATGAGTAGTTAAATAATTTAAGCCAAGTAATAATCACTAAGCGACCGTGCTAGAACCACGGAACCCAGGAATGCCTAACACCTTCTTCCGGGTTAACAAAATTCCTTACTTAGAATTTCTGGTTCGCAAACTTTTAAATAAAGTCGAAAAATTCCTCGATTTGGGATTTAAAATAAACCGGTGACTTGGGATATCAAATAATTTATTCCAAGTGGCGACTCTGATAAATTAATTAATCCCATTTCAATTAATGTCACTTTAATTGGAAAAACTCACATATACCCTCGGGGTGTAAAAAGGAGGTGTGACAGCTCTGGCGACTCTACTGGGGAATAAGAACCAAGAACTTCCAGTTCAGGGTTCAAGAATTCGAGCTTATTAATGTGATTTCTTATTTGGCTTTATTGTCGATATTACTGTATTTTGTGGACTTAATATGCTAATTGCCATTTACCGCTTTGATATTACCTGAACTGTATTTAAATATCTTCTTACGCCTCCCTTCTGAATCTTCTAAAGAATGGTGCTCACGTTCGCGTGGCCCACTTTTCTGTTAGAGTTATACCAAATAGAACGGGGCAGGGCAAGCAACAAGGCCGGGCAGACTTTCGTGCTCCCGGTACGTTGCCCCCTCCTCGACTCGAGTTTGTCCGCTCGGGTAAGCCAGGTTTAGAACACAACCCCAGGTTTAAACTTAGAATAACATAACCTCATGTCGGATCCCTAGTAGGAACGTTTATTTGCATCACGTGCATTTAACCTTGGGGACTTAACACAAGGATTGGGCCCGTCTAGGACAAGTGTACCCAAAATAAAGACCATCCTGATGCATCCTACATGCTATGTGAATATTTATTTGTTTCGGCTTGCATGTTGACCGGTTAGGAAAAGGAAATAAAGAGAAAAACAAAGAGTGAAGTAGAATAGAGAATTCACCCGGTTCTAAAAAATCCAGGTATTTGAAAATGTCTCGAAACTCTGTCAAATTGTTTTTTGTTTGAAAAGAAAAAGAGGAAAGGAAAATGTATTTCAAAAAGAGTGGGTCAAATATCATGTTTTTTTCAATTATGTCAAAATTGACCAAACTACGCAAGTCTGATTCTCACCGGATGTGGGATACGTAGGCAACCCACATAAGGTTCAGCCTCATTTTTTACAACAAATAATCAAGTAAAGTGTAGTTTAGGGCTTTGGTCAAAAGAATAAGCCGACCTAGCTTCGGTTGTATTTAAAGGCGTTCTTTCCAGGATAGCCTTAGATTATCTTTCAATTGTCGAAAGGCCATTTTTCGTGAAGAACGGGCAAGTCTGTCAGTAAGGTGTCTTTTTCCGTAAAATACCTTCCCCCGGCCTCAAAAGTTTTTTGGAATTGTGAAGGGGCCACGTTTACAAAAACGACCATTTTTGCTAAAGTAGCATAAGGGGGTCATTGTCTGTTGATTTTCCTTTAGAAATTGAAAACTTGTTTTTGCAAAAAGAGTCCACCAGGGTCAACCCTAACCTTAACCCTCTACAGGTACAAATGAATACGTCCAGAACCCGTCACAATTGGTCATAGAACAGGTTCAGCTACAGCTTCGCATGTGGTGGAATGATTTAGATAAAGATGGCCAAGATTGAGTAAAAAATCAGTTGGGTTCCCTTAGAGACATCATGAGCATCAAACCCCGGGAAGATCTAATCAAAGTTGTGGTAACCTTTTCGGATCCTGTTCACAACTTGTTCCATTTCTTGGATTTCGAGCTCGCCCCTACTCTGGAGGAAATGGCCGGATACATTGACTTTGGCCAGGACTTGAGGAAACAACAACTTATATTCCCGAGGGCTCCCTCTGTGCACAAGTTCTTTGATCTTCTGAATATAAGTAAGCAAATGAAGAAGGACCATGTAAACAACGGATGTTGTTCTTTCTACTTCTTGTACTTCAGTTTCAGGCACTCAGCTGGGTTTGAAATGCATGAAAAGGGATTAAACAACAAACAAGATAAAAGCACCTGGCAGATTCATCGTCAGTTCGCTTTCATCATGGCGTTTTTGGGAATTATGGTCTTTCCAAATGCAAAAGGGACAATAGATACTCGTATGGCCATAATTGCACAAATCCTCACTACCAAGAAAGATCACACACTTGTTCTGTTAGTGCTGGCAGACATTTATCGAGCATTGACCTTATGTAAATCCGGGGGCTCAATTCTTTGAGGGTTGCAACATTCTTCTTCAAATGTGGTTGATCGAACATCTCCGCCGTCACCCTAAGTTCATGAGTTATGGTTCGGACAGGAACAACTTCATCAAGAATTATGAGGAAAGAGGGGAAGACTATAAATCTCTAGAAGGGTTTGAGGCCTAGGTCTCCCATTAAGAACTCTGAAAGCAAGTCAAATTGAATGGACCATAGGATGGCTTCCGGTAACGGAGGTCATAGACATGACAACTTCAAAAGGCTACTTGATGATGATGGGCCTAAGGAGTATCCAACCATATGCACTACAAAGAGTTCTAAGGCAACTGGAAAGGTATCAAGTGGTACCCGAAGATGTATATTTGAGTACCCAAGTCATTGAGCTACACCCAGAAGCAACACTACCTGTGGCTTTAGTCCAACGGGATTGGAATGGTTGCCGATATCTGAAAAGTGACACCCAAGTACCAGATCTTGCGAGAGGAGAAGTGGATCTAAATTATGCTGCGTGGTTTGAGAGAAGGTTTTGTGTGAATGATGAGCCAGAGCCTGATCCCGAGCCTGAAAGGCCCGCCAAAAGACCTCATGTTCAAGCTTTTGATGATAAAATCCGGGAAAGGATGGCCTGGGGAGAGAAGGAGAAAAAATATCAAGCCACCATTCACACTTTGCAAGAAGAATTGAGAAACGCCGTATTCAATAATGATCTACAGGCACAAAAAGCTGAAGGTGAAAAAAGAAGGTTGGCCCAAGAAAATGAATCTCTCCGGGCCCAAGTTCGAAAGATGAGAATAGCAGCTGAGACCCGGCCAGCAGTAGAAAAGATGAAAAGCTCATCTACAACCTTACCCAGAAAGTGCGTGACTATGAGGATGATTTGCAAAAGACTGAGGCTGAGCTAGCGAAAGCCCGAACAAAGTTGGCCAAAAATGCAGAAGAACGGGCAACTTTCATTCGACAACTGAAAGAAAAATATGACATAGGGGTCATGGGTTGGAAAAAAGAGCTTAATAGCCTTGAGGTTGAAATGACTAAACAAGCCAAGAGCTTTAAAGCCAAGAGAGAACATTGCTACGCTTTGATGGCACAGCTAGAGGAAGACCTACAGCATTTGCAAGAGCAGAATCATATGGCCACCCAGGTTTTGGAGGCCAAATCTCAACAGATTGGGCGGTTGTTGCAAGAAAAGGGCATCATCAAGGAAAGGGTTAGAAGAATCGCCGACTATATTGTGATGAAGTGCAACGAGTGTGAGGACATGACCAGGTCTATGTTCTTCGCCACAATAATGATCTTTGTTCGCCAGATAATGGATGACCTCTATCACCTCCAGGAAGACATGGCGTGTAGGCCCGCGGCAAGACCAGCTGGTATCCCTAGGGTAGGATTGGAGGCACTTATGTACTCCTGATTGTTTTCCTTCCTCTTTTCGAGTCTGTATTTTCATTCCTAGAGTCTATTTTGAGTCTGTTTTAGTTTTTCGAGTCTTAAGTATGTATGATCGAGTCTTTGTGATAGAAGTTTTTGTTTTAATGAAAATTTGAAAAAAAAAACAAAATTTGTTTATTTCACATTTTTCCTTTGAACTACGTGATGATCTGATTCATGCAGCGTTGTGATACATAGGCAATACCCATTGGATCTAGTCATGGTTTTAAATAACTCAAATAAAAAGAAAATGACAAAAAGAGAGTACCAAAAGTAAAAAGAAAAGAAGAAAAAAGAGGAAACAAGAAAAAGAGAACAAAAACAAGAGGGAAAACAATGAGAGAGTGCAAAAGAAAGCAAGAGAAAGATCGGGGAGATAAACAAAAGCCGGGATGAGACACACAATCATTGCAAAACATGTAGAAACACATTTAACTGTATAGGTGCATCACACCCCTAATGTGCGATTCCCTATGTGTTAATTGCATCGAACTAACCGGTTTGTTGTGTCTACTGTTGAGTTCAGGTTCTGTTTTATGGTGGTTGGTTTTGTGGTATCCTAGCTTAGCACCCTTACTTTACAAGATCCAAGGGAAGTGTCGAAATGTCATCAGAAAGTCATCTACCAACAATTTCCATCCCAGAGGATAGCCCGATATCAGTTATCCCAACCTTAGAGTCAGCGGCTGCTAAAGAGAATAGAGCGCTGCGCCTCCGCATGTTGGAAATATGGGACGCTTGGTCCAACGGTAGAGAGCCGCTGAGTGCAACACCTAGTTTCCCCGAGCTACTTCCCAGAGCAAGTGGAACTTCTAACATCCCAATAAGTTACTCGAACACCCCACTTGGATACCCCACCATGTCAGCCCATTTCGCCGGAACGCCTTCTGAGGTTTGCCCCTAGGCATTGGTTTCGGGAGTGGCTTCTAACATATTCACTGCACCACCGACCTCGACTACGGCATAGCCAACTTTGCCTAGGCCAAGTTTTGATCCATCATCCTTTACTTTCTAAGTACCATCTTTTCCAGCAGACATTGCCTATTTCACCACCAATTCTTACCCTCAACAACCCCGGTTTGAGTTTACCGCGGGACAAGAGAAAGCTATGAAGAATCCCGAGCAAGAGGAAATCACTCAGAAAATGAGAAGCATGGAACAAAGCCTTAAGAATATACAAGGTTTAAGTGGCCAAAAGAGTGTATCCTACGCTGATTTATGTATATTCCCGCATGTTAATTTGCCCATCGGTTTCAAGATGCCCAAGTTCGAAAAGCATGACAGGAACGGGGACCCCATAGCGCACCTCAAGAGGTATTGCAATCAACTGAGAGGGGCAGGCAGAAAAGAAGAGCTCCTAATGGCTTATTTCGAAGAGAGTCTAGTTGGCATTGCATCCGAGTGGTACATGGATCAAAACATATCTCGCTGGCACATATGGGATGATTTGGCTTGAGATTTCCTCAGGCAATTCCAGTATAATATAGACATATCTCTAGACAGAAATTCCTTGTCTAATCTCAAAAAGAATTCTTCGAAGAGTTTCCGAGAATATGCTGTTAAGTGGCACGAATAAGCAGCCAGGGGAAAACCTCCGATGGATGAGACCGAGATGGTCAGTGTTTTTCTACAAGCCCAAGAGGCTGACTACTTCCAGAATATGATTTCTACAATGGGAAAGCCGTTTGATGAGGCTATCAAAATTGGGGAGATGGTCGAAAATGGTTTGAAGACAGGCCACATATTGAGCCAGTCTGCTATAAGAGCTACGTCTAAAGCAATCCAGAGTGGGTCAGGAGGTGTAGCAAACATAAAGAAGAAAGAAGAAGTGGCGATGGTGGCTTCAAGCCTGAGAAACCCCCGTCAACCCCCATCAACCCCGAGGTTACTTCCTGCCAAACACCCCGCAACATTATTATCCTCACTAGGATGTGGCTTATGCCATGGCTCCTCAGCCTTATACGGTGATGAATGCCTAGCCATACGCTCGGCCACAACAACAGTTTAACCAAAATCGAGCTCCACTTCCTAGAAATAACCCTCCTCACCAAGCTCCATATAATCCCCGTCCCCCACAAAATAATTTTCCATACAATGCCCGTGCCCGGGAGCCACCCAGAAGAACCAAATTCATGCCTATTGGTGAATCATACTCTAGCCTTTTCCCTAAACTGGTCCAAATGGGTTTGTTGTAACCCGTACCCTAAACCAGGCAAAACCTAGAGTCGCCCTCCTACCAATATGGTGCCCGATGTGCTTACCATTCAGGAGCGGAAGGGCATGACACTGAAGAATGTTGGACTCTTAAAAGGGCGGTCTAAAGTCTAATAGAGCAAAAGCAGATAGTGTTGAAAGATGAAGAGATCCCCAATGTGACCAACAACCCATTACCGGCTCACAATAACGGGCTAGTTATTGGGATGATTTGTGATAATAAAGAGTTTGACCCAGCTTTGAAAGCCATCATTTCCATCGCCGATATTGAAAAGAAGCCAAGGGCGGCTGCAAAGCAAGATAAGGGGGAGAAGAAGAGTAACTCTGCCCCTTAAAGTGTAGAAAAGACGGTAGAAACCAAAACAGGGGTAGTACCCCCTAAGGATGCCATTCTTTGTTCCCTGGGCCTTCAGAAAAGAACAATTCGCATTGAGACCTCTTAAAATGTTCAAGCTAAACAAGGGACCTAAGATATATGTACCCAAATGGACTTATATGGCGCGGGGACCAATAATTTCACCGGGGCTGAACGAGCCCGTGATCATTAGCCGTGCACCACAAAAGCCCATGAAAGACCCCACTGCATTCCCCTGGAACTACAACAAAGCAATTGTGACGTACGGGGGAAAGAAATCATGGGGAAGTAAATGAAACTAACCCATCTGGGAAGTACCTCAATCTGGAAGAAGTGAACAACGCCAAGCAGAAGCGTTTTCCGCTTAAAAATCCAGTCAGTGCCGAAGAAGCAGAGGAATTCTTCCAAAAAATGAAAACTTTGGACTACGAGGTAATTGACCAACTCCGGAAGTCTCCCTCTCAGGTCTCACTCTTGTCTCTACTGAGAAGCTCGACTGAGCATCAGAAAGTGTTGATAAAGACCCTCAATGAAGCATATGTTCTAATTGAAACCACTGTTGAGCAACTGGAAATGATGGCGGAATGATTCTTCGAAGTCAATCGGATTTCATTTCGCAGAAATGACTTGCCCCCAGAAAGGGATGCCCACAACAAAGCTCTTCATCTGACAGTTAAATGTGAAGGGTACTATGTGAAAAGAGTCATGCTGGATGGCGGATCTGGGGTTGACATCTGCCCTCTCTCAACTTTGCAAAGAATGGAAATTGGGACTGAGAGAATCAGGCCTAACAATGTTTGTGTGCATGATTTTGATGACATCAAGAGAGACACAATAGGAGAGATTGATTTGATCTTGACTATCGGTCTTGTGGACTTCGAAGTGACATTTCAGGTCTTGGACATGGACACCTCTTATAATTTTCTCTTAGGAAGGCCTTGGATCCATGCTGCAGGGGTCGTACCTTCTAATCTCCACCAAATGGTAAAATTTGAACACGAAGATCAGGAAATCATAGTCCATAGAGAGGATGGGCAATCAATTTACATGGACCCGTCAGTTCCATGTCTCGAGGCTAGGGAAGGTAGCGAGCACATAGTCTATCAAGCTTTTGAGGTTGTGATCGCAGATCAATGTGATGAAGGAAGCCCGTGTCCTCAACCCTTTTTGTCAAATGCGTCAATCATGGTCACTACTGAAATGATCAAGCACGGTTATAAGCCTGGAAAGGGGCTCGGGGCATCTTTGCAAGGTATTATAGAGCCCATCACCTTGGCTGCCAGTAAGAACTTCTTTGGTGTCGGTTTCCAAGCTACAGAAGCCGATGTGAAATGGGCTAAAGAACATAAGAATAATGGGTGGGTTCTACCTCAGCCGGTCTCGTATCTCGCCAGAACATCTGTTAAGCCAAAGTATATAAAAGAAGAGGACGATGAGGCCTTCACGACCGAAGAAATTGAGGACATATGTGGAGCCATGAGGCAAATGTTGTATGAAGCTCACATGGTGTAGCCGGGAGAAGGCTCGAGCACTGCTGAGGTGCAATATATGGGGCCTGATGCCAAGCTTCAGAATTGGAATGCTACTCCGTTCCCAGTCAGGCGGGAATCCCAGTAGTCTAGTCTTGCCACCTTTTCTGCATTCCAAGTTATTCCAGGGTGTAACTCGAATGTTTCTTTTAGTTTATTGTCTTTAAAATTCCAATGTAAACCCTTCTATCTTCAAATTCAATGAAATGAATCAATATTTCATCATCTATGAATCTCTTTCTTTATTCTTTCTGATTTTTGTTACTTTTCTTATTTCTTCTTTCCAGTTCTAATAATGCAGACATAAATAACATGACATGCTTACGGACTTCATGCCCAGATCATAGCACGTTGTCTAACTGTGAAATAATGAATCAAGAACCAGAATATGATGAAGATGAGGCTTTTAGGGAAATAAATCGAGAACTAGAACAATTCGAGAATAAACCTAAGCCAAACTTAAATGAAATCGAGCCGGTTAATTTGGGTAGTTCAGAAGAGGTCCAAGAAACCATGATAAGCATTCACACGGATGAAAGAACTAGGGATTCATTGATCCAACTTTTGTTCGAATTCAAAGATGTGTTTGCTTGGTCTTATGATGATACGCCAGGACTAAGTGTTGATTTAGTGGTACACAAATTGCCAACTTACCCCGATCATCCCCCTGTCCAGCAAAAATAGAGGAAGTTCAAAACTGACATCAGTGACAAGATCAAAGAAAAAGTCACCAAACAGTTAAAGGCGGGGGTGATCCGAGTGGTCCGATACACCACATGGTTGGCTAATGTGGTTCAAGTGCCAAAGAAAGATGGGAAACTTCAAGTGTGTGTTGACTATCGGGATCTGAACAAAGCAAGTCCCAAAGACAACTTCCCTTTGCCAAATATCCACATCCTTGTTGACAACTGTGTCAAACATGAGATACAGTCTTTCGTGGATTGTTATGTTTGATATCATCAGGTTTTGATGGATGAATAAGACTCGGAAAAGACAGCCTTCACCACACCCTGGGGCACCTATTGTTACAGGTTCATGTCTTTTGGTTTGAAGAACGCTGGGGCAACTTACATGAGAGCTATGACTGTCATCTTTCATGACATGATGCACCAAGAAATTGAGGTGTATGTGAACGATGTAGTCATTAAATCAAGAATGCAGGATGACCATGTTCGGGATCTGAGAAAGTTCTTTGAGCATCTGCGTAAGTATGACTTGAAGGTAAATCCAGCTAAATGTGCATTTGGAGTTCCGTCTGGGAAACTCTTGGGATTTATAGTCAGTCAGAGGGGCATTGAGATAGATCCCACAAAGATAAAGTCTATTCGGGATTTGCCTCCTCCGAGAACCAAGAAAGAGGTTATGAGTTTGTTGAGAAGCTTGAATTACATCAGCCGATTCATTGCTCAGTTGACTTTCACATGTGAGCCCATATTGAAGCTGTTGAAGAAAGATGCAGTGATTAAATGGACAGATGAGTGTCAAGAAGCCTTCGACAAAATCAAAGAATATCTGTCGAATCCGCCAGTCTTGGTCCCACCCAAACTTGAGAGGCCTCTGTTTTTGTATTTTATAGTGTTGGAGAATTCCTTTGGGTGCGTTCTCGGGCAACATGATATGACCGGGAAGAAAGAACATGAAATATATTATTTGAGCAAGAAGTTCACTAGTTACGAAGCCAAATACACTTTGTTTGAAAGGACTTGTTGTGCCCTAACTTGGGTCGCTCAGAAGCTTAGGCATTACCTGTTGGCCTACACCACCTATCTCATCACCAGGTTGGATCCTTTGAAGTGCGTATTCCAAAAGCCGATGCCCATGGGGAGGTTAGCAAAATGGCAAATCCTGCTCACCGAGTTTGACATAGTCTATGTCACCTGCAAGGCAATGAAAGCTCAAGCCTTAGCGGATCACTTAGCGGAAAATCCTATTGATGATGAATATCACTCTCTGAGTACTTACTTTCTGGACGAGGAAGTAAATTCAATTGAGGTAATTTTAGAAGACACCAATGCTTAGAAAATGTTATCGATGGAGCTGTGAACGCAAAAGGTGTCGGGATAGGGGCAATCTTGATCTCACCCACTGGTCAGCACTATCCTTTCACATCCCAGCTTCGGCTTTTCTGCACCAACAACACTGTCGAGTATGAAGCCTGCATTATGGGTATGAACTTGGCAATCGACCAAGATGTGGAAGAATTATTAATCATGGGAGATTCGGACTTGATTATCCGACAAGCTCAGGGTGAATAGGAAACTCGGGATGTCAAGTTTATTCCATACAAGCAACATATGGAAGATCTTAGCAAGCGGTTCAAGTCAGTCAAGTCCAGGTACACTCCTCGGTTTCATAATGACTTGGCCAATGCACTTGCTACTTTGGTCTCAATGTTGCCATATCCAGGCGATGTCCACATTGACCCGTTGGAAATCCAAATCCGAGAAAGCCATGGTTATTGCAATACGATTGAGGTGGAACCAAATGTTCAGCCATGGTATCATGATATCAAGATGAAAACAAAAGAATATCCCGAGCAAGCCAATGAAGACCAAAAGAGAACCATTAGAAGGCTTTCTAGTGGCTTTTTCTTGAGCAGGGAGGTCTTGTACAAAAGGACTCCGGATCTGAACCTTCTAAGATGCGTGGATGCCCAAGAGGCCGGAAGAATCATGAATGAAGTACACGCAGGAGTGTGTGGACCCATATGAATAGATACGTCATGGCAAAGAAAATCGTTCGAGCAGGTTATTACTGGATGACTATGGAAAGGATTACTTCAGTTTTGTCCGAAAATGTCATCAGTGTCAGGTGCACGGTGACCTGATTCATGCACCACCTTCAAAACTGCATCCTATGTCAGCACCATGGTCGTTCGTTGCTTGGGGTATGGATGTCATTGGGCCAATCGAGCCAAAAGCTTCAAATGGGCATAGATTCATATTGGTTGCCATTGGCTACTTCACAAAATGTGTTGAAACAGTCACTCTCAAAGCCGTCACTAAGAAAGCAGTGGTAGACTTCGTGCACTCCAACATCATCTGCTATTTTGGTATTCCTAAAACTATCATTACGGACAATGCTGCAAATCTGAATAGTCATTTGATGAGGGAAGTATGCGAACAATTTAAGATCACGCATCGAAATTCTACCCCTTATATGCCCAAAGCTATCGATGTTGTCGAAGTAGCAAACAAGAACATCAAAAAGATTCTTAGGAAGATGATCCAAAGTTCTAGACAATGGCATGAAAAGTTGTCATTTGCATTGTTGGGTTATCACACAATTGTGCGCACATCAGTTGGAGCAACACCCTATCTATTGGTTTATGGCACTAAAGCCGTAATACCCGCAGAAGTTGACATTCCTTCTCTCCGAATCATCGTTGAAGCTGAGATTGAGGATAGTGAGTGGGTCAAGACCCGTCTAGAACAGCTAACCCTGATTGATGAAAAGCGGATGGCCACAGTTTGCCACGGGCAGTTGTATCAACAAAGAATATCTCGTGCCTACAACAAGAAAGTACGACCTAGATACTTTGAAGTGGGGTAACTTGTTTTGAGACGTATTCTCCTGTATCACAAGGAAACAAAAGGAAAGTTCGCTCCAAACTGGAAAGGTCCATACATTATAAGAAACTTATTGCCAAAAGGGCATTGTACTTGGGAGACATTGAAGGAAATAACCCTGAAACAACAGTAAATGCCGACGCGGTCAAAAGGTATTACGTTTAACCCTTCTGCGGTACCGATATTATTCGATTGGGATGACGAAGGTTTTCATTCTCGCTACCACAAACACTTCAACCCTTTGCTAACCCTTTGAGCTAGTTATCTTTCTTTGATTCAGGGGCGGCCCGGCGAATTTTATGGCATAAAGCCAAACTTTACGAGGGGCCTTAAATTTTTAAATTTTTTTTAAAATTGATTTGAAGTCTATTTTTTTAGCTTTTTTGAGATGCATAGTAATTTAATTTTCTTATAATCATAACTCCTAATAAGTATTTCTCAATTGACAATATAGGGAATCCACTTAACCTTTCTTGTGACATTGTTGTTCTTAGGTAAGATTTTATCAATTTTAATTTTGAAAACTTTTTTGCACTGAAGCAACGGTAACTTGAGTTATAAATATTATTCCATAAGTAATTTAGGCATTTGGAAAAGAATTAAATCCTTTTATTTGATTAAGTTTATCAATTAAATTATTATCTTCTAATTGTACTATTTTCCTTAATACTTTTAATTCAGAAAATAAATCTAAATCATCAATATCGAATTGATTATTATGCTTTAAAGAAAATTCAAGATTAAGGCAATATTTTTTGAAATTTCCAACATCTAGTGATCTTAGTTTTTACTGCCAAATAAAAAATTAAAAATATTTTCATATGCTTCGAATTGTTCAAATCTATTTTGAAGTGAAAAAATAGCCTTGTCTATTATGTATAAAAGTAATCAACTCTAAAGGACTTTTCGAAAGATTTTGGGATTTCATTATCAACATTCGCATCAAATTGTTACTTCCTATATATCACACGTTTCTTACAAAATTTGGGTTCGATATCTATTTCAAGTGCAATTTCCTTGGTAGAAATCATAGCGGTTGCAAAACCTTCTTCTCTGTATTTGTTAGAAAGAAATAAAACTTTTTCACTTTACAGAATAATTTTTTAAACTTATACATAATCTATTAGGTGTGACAAAAAATGGGGCCCTCACAAATATGGGGCCTAAAGCGCTTGCTTTACTTGCTTTATGGAAGGGTCGCCCCTGCTTTGATTACCCTCTTTGGAATCCGAAAGCATTTGTTCAAAACAAATCAATCTAAATCAAAATCAAAAACAATGTTTCCCCTGAACTACGTTCGAATTGATTCCGAAAGGATACGTAGGCAGCCTCTCTTTGGGGTTCAGTCACACCAAAACAAAAATCCACATTCCCCCAAAGTTAAAACTGGGGCGGAATTTATAATGGTTCAGCGACGATCGCCTGAAAGGTTACAAAGTTGTAGTTCAATCCAAACTCTTGTTACCCAAAATCCTGTTCAAAGCCCTTCGGATCGTTGTTCAATCCAAGTTGTGTTCAAAGAAGTTCACAAGGAGAGGTTGTTGGATCTAATACAATCAAATGAGAGAAATAAAATGAGAGAGTCTTATTGGTGAAAATCCACACGGGCACCGTAAGGCGATGGTGAGCAGAGAAACTGAAAATGAGAGTCTTGTTAGTGAAAAATCGCAAAGAGCACTATAAGGCGACAGTGAGAAGAGAAATGAGAGAGGTCAGTTGGTGAAAACCCGCAAAGGGCGCCATTGATCGAAAAAGAAGGAATTCCTTACAACCATCGGCACTAATAGAGTCCTGGCAAGGTTTCTCGGTTTGATATACGAGTTATGATGGGTTTATGAGAGATTAGATGGTTGCACAGATCAGGTATCCAGTCCAAGAAGTATTTCATGTCTATTAAAGTCTGCATGCACTCGAGATAAGTCCTTCTCTCTTTCCCCCGAAAGGGACACTTCTTGTTAAATTCATTATCATGTCCTTTATTTACTTTTATTTGAATCCCTTTTGGTTTAATCCTTCTCCGGAATTAATACAAAGAAAAGATGGCAAGATTGGTTTTATAGGGTTCTACTTAATGAAAGCCAAAATTCAAGGAAAAGCACCCAGCCTCAGCAGGTGCATCAAGTCGGTCTCGACTGGCCATGATGGCCGATGCTCCAGATTCAAAATTATTGAAAAGGAAAGAAATTCAAAGTCAAGTGCCCATAAAGGCAGAATAAGATGAAAAGGCCAAAGCCCCACACGGGCTAACCATCATTTGAAATTTTGGAAAGTCAAGATCCCTAGGTTTAAAAGAGAGATTTATATCTATAAAGCCAGCGGGCAATAGAGATTTTCATCGAAAGAGTTGGGCCGAGATCAAAACAATCAAGGCCAGAAAACCAACCACCATTTCAAACTAACAATTTTTCTTTGTTTGAAAATATGAAACGGGTGCAATCTAAAGCAACCTTGCAAGAAGCAGGTGCCACCAAAAGAAACTACGCAAGGGCTAGAAATAGTTTTGCAGCAATAATCAATCCAAAAGGAAGTCTCTTCCAAATTCTTTCCTGCATTCTTACTCATTTTTTTCTTAAATAATAAAAACAAAAAGAAGAAAATTCAAAAACATGGTAGCCTAGGGTCTCCACTCCCTAATCACTTTTCCAACATAGGGTCTCCACTCCCTATTTGAAGTTATTTTAGACATAGGGTACTCCCTAGTCACTTTTCCAACATAGTGACTTTTCTAACATAGAGTCTCTACTCCCTAGTTGAAGTTATTTTAGACATAGGGTACTCCCTAGTCACTTTTCCAACATAGAGTCACCACTCCCTAGTTGAAGTTATTTTAGACATAGGGTCTCCACTCCCTAGTCACTTTTCCAACATAGGGTCTTCACTCCCTAGTTGAAGTTATTTTAAACATAGGGTCTCCACTCCCTAATCGCTTTTCCAACATAGGGTCTCCACTCCCTAGTTGAAGTTATTTTAGACATAGGGTCTCCACTCCCTAGTCCGCTTTTCCAACATAGGGTCTCCACTCCCTAGTTGAAGTTATTTAAGACATAGGGTCCCCACTCCCTAGTCGCTTTTCCAACATAGGGTCTTCACTCCCTAGTTGAAGTTATTTTAGACATAGGGTCTCACTCTCTAGTCTGCTTTTCCAACATAGGGTCTCCACTCCCTAGTTGAAGTTATTTTAGACATAGGGTCCCCACTCCCTAGTCTGCTTTTCTAACATAGGGTTTTCACTCCCTAGTTGAAGTTATTTTAGACATAGGGTCCCAACTCCTTAGTCGTTTTTCCAACATAAGGTCTCCACTTGCTAGTTGATTTTATTTTTATAGGGTCTTCACTCCCTAGTCTCTTTTCCAACATAGGGTCTCCACTCCTTAGTTGAAGTCATTATAGATATAGGGCTCCACTCCCTAATATCTTTTCCCAAGGATACACAATCCTGATTTTATTGCTTTCAATAAAGAAATAATTTAGATTTTTGTTACAAATAACTCACGAAAGTTTCCTAGTGAAAACTGGGGCAGGAAATGTTGTTCGTTTTTTGCTTTGGTGCCTGAACAGGTTTTCACCGAGAGACACAAGGTTTAAGATAATCAAAAGAAGAAGTGTCAACCCTAATAAAAGAAAGGAAGAACAAGAAAAGAAGTTGAACTCCAAGTATAGAAACGGAGAAAAGATGTGAACTGCCCAAGATATGATTGAAGTCACAAGCTTTGCATGACCCCCCTTGATCCGAAAAGCCGAAGAAGAATGAACCAGCGGTTGCAGCTAACGAGCATCGAGATTCAGATCAGAGTCTGCTGGAAGAACTGGCCAAGACTCAAGATCAAACTTTAGAAGGTTTATAGATAGGAATCTTGTAACTCGTTAGTTGATAAGCTTAGCTAGTTTAACTTTTCATCTTTCACTTTGGTGTAATAAGGAGCTCATCAAGCAGAAACAACAGCAACAGCAGTGAAATCACAGTTTTTCGGTAGTTCCAGCTACCCAAAACTTCCAGAACTACACTGATCTGATTCCTTTATAGCCAAGGATATGTAGGTAACCTCTGAAGCAAGGCTCGGTCAGACTTTTTTAAAAGATGCTTCTCATGAAGTTTCAAACGGGCAAAAATCGCTCGTAATTGCTCATTTTATCTTTGCCCGAAAACCCTTCGTGTTTCCAAGCAAAGATATGCAGCTGTGAGCATATGATTTTTTCCCTATATGAATCACTCATATAAAATCCAAGAAAAATAGATTTTTCCAATTATTTGCCATTTTATAGAATTTTTGTGGAATTTTATTAATTGTTTGCATTTTTGTGCACGTTTAATTTTCATTAAAAATCATGAAAAATGTCAAAAATACCATGCATTGCATTTAGCTTTTGTTTTTATATTTTTAGGATTAATTAGTTAATTATTTATTTTATTAAAAATAAAAATCACAAAAAATAGCTCATTTTACATTTTTACCTTCTAATTTTTAGATTAGTAATTTTTCTCTTTTATTTTAGGATCAAGTAATTTTTATAATTTAATAATTAGTTTAATTTTGCAACATGATTAATTTAGGGTTAATTTAGGATTTTTATTAATTAAAGAAAATAAAAGAAGAAAAAACAAAGGAAAAAGGATTAAAAAGAAATGAAAAGAGGGTTTGATTTAATTGGGCTAGTTTTGCACCAGAATATTTCCCAACCCAGGCCCAGCATCCTTTACCCAGTCTAGCCCCCATCTAAACTAAACGACCTTGTTTTGCCATCCCTGATCACAACTGTTGGATCCTAATGATCCAATGGTTTGGAACTGGTTAACCAAAACCATATAACTGTCCGAATTAGAGCCCCCCCCCCCATTCAAACCTCTCATTCAGTCATCTCCCCTAAGTCCCGTTAGAAACCCTAGCCGCCCCTAAATTCCCAAACCCCACCGGCCGGCGGCGCCATTCCAAACACCCCCATCTTCTAACCAGACAACCACCATAACCTCCTCATCCTATATCTATCACCAATTTCTCCAAAATCTTTACCCATTTGCTCCAATTTCATATTTAAAACTCTGAAAGAAAATCAAAATCCTAAACTGTCCTTTTCTCTTCGATTTTTATGGTTTCAAAGGCTCAATTTGAGCCAAAGTTTATGCTAATCGTTTGATTTTTACAAGAACAATCGATTAGCATTAGTTTTGGTTTATTTTAAGACCGTCGGATTCCGACCAAGTCAGCACTGACCGGCCAAGCTTCGTCAAGTATCATCGTTCGTTGATTTGCTTTGTTTGTTCAAGCATTTCCGTCCAAATCAGTATATGTTCCTTTCTCTTTTCTTTTTTTTGTTGTTTTTTTTTTCCTGATTTTTCCTTTCTGTTCTTTTATCACTAGTTAGTTTGATTAGTTCAATTTAAAAATAAGTTACTTAAGTTAATTGCATGATTTAGGATTAATACTTTGGTTTGATTTTTCTGTCCTAGCCGGATTCAATTAGTGTGTTCAATAGCATAAATTATCAAAGTAATTTATTAAAGTGTTTAGTTTATTAATATTTGTTCCTATCAGTGTGTTTGTTATGAAACTTAAGGGGGGTCTAAGGGAATATGAAAACTTAGGGTATTTAGAATCAGAAATTAAGTTGGCTATTGGTGTTAAGCAGAACTTAAAGGGACCAATTTGGAAGTTGAAAATAGAAGAATTTCAGATAAAATATCAGAAGCTTCTAGAAGGGACTAAAGGTTTTCTTTAACATCAGAATTTAGGTCAAAATAGGGACCAAAAGAGGAAATTTTCAGAAGTAAAAGGATTTAAAAAGTTGAGTAAATAGCTGGATAGGACAGTCGTCCTAACAGTTGTACCAGGACAGTCAAAAGATGTTGTATTGTTTGACCTTTTAGGAATTTAGGGTAGAATATGCCTTTTGGATGCTGTTTTGTACACTCTATAAAAGAAAAAGACCATTATTGATTCTGGACAAAATTTTGACAACAAAGTAAAGCTTATGAGACTTAGAGTATCCTTTTCCTTTTAAGACTGATTTAGAGACCCAAATTTCTTTTCTGAAATTGGAGAAAACCTTTCTCATTTGGCAAGAATTTGGCTTGGGAGCTTCATTTGGTCTGGGGTTTACTGGTGTACTTTTGTTTGCTGTTGCTGCTGAAGTTGGACTTTTCTCTTTGAATTTCTAGGCCTTTATTTGGGTCCTTTTCTTCTCTCCACTTATTTCTAGGTATGTAACATCACAATCTGAAACCTCTCTTAAATATGAAACTGAAGTTGTAATCTGTTCAAGCTTTGCCTATGTTTAAAAGTTTGTGCCTCAAAGATGTGTGATTATCTTGTATATTATCAAATCTATCCATTCTTTGCTTTTTTCAATGATGAATGAAGTATATTACTATGATTGTGCTGCTGAAAGCCTCTTAGAATGGAGTTATTTGATTTTTAAAGTAAAGTGATGTAGCATAAGTTTAGTCCATGAATTAAAAAGACTTATTTGGTAATTTAGCATTTACACTTTTCTTTTAAACAAAACTGAATGTGTAAGTTGCATGAATAAGTTGATGTCAATATGGTTAAAGTTTGCAGTTTCAGCTTTAGCTTTATAAATAGAGCTTCTATAGTTATTTTCTGCATATATTATTGAATGAGGTGATATTCATCTCGCGATATTGAAGGGTGTTGTTGTTGGTCATATGGCTATATTCTGCAGATTTGGTCACCAGTTGACCAAATCAGCAAGATCTAGGCCAAAGAGTGGGATTCTGTTGCTGGTAGCATACTGAAAATGATGGTTTCTTGTGGTGGATCAAGCTTTTGATGGATAAATCATATCCAAAAGGGGCATGTATTCACTAGGCTATCAATTACGTGGAAATGTAACAGAATAGTTGATATTTTTCTCTTGTATGATCAATTTCTGGCGTAGTAGATCAAGTGTAATTCTCACATTCTTTTTAAGATATTCTGTAATAACTGCCAGTTTAGTGTCAAGATGCTATAAATATAACATGACCATTAGAAAGTCAGCTGAGCTTATGTGAATTCAAGATGAGTTTGAAGTAAGTAATGACTTGATGATAACAGCTATTGCGTTGATGATTGTTATTTAAAATCAATTTTGAGCAGAGAGGTATCTTTGAGCATGTTATATCGAGTTTCATTGCTGTAAATTCATTGCATGATGTTTGATTTTTGGTTAGTTGTGTTATTTAGCCAAAGTCGACTTTGGGCCTGACTGATAAAAAGGACCCAGTTGAGGTTTATACCAGTCTGGACACTCTAGGCCGTTGGGCTTCAGAGTTGACCCATTGAAATTCGGAATGGATTAACAATCCAACATTGCATACTGTTTTGCCTATCTTAATATTGCCCAAGCCTGTAGGCTCTAAAGAGAATATTGAACCAGTATCTGTGAATAAGTATAGGCAACGATTGGAGTCAAATGTGCCAACTCTCTGATTTTTTTCATAATGGTCATTCTCCATATTTACTAGCCAACAACTTCCTCAACCTTAGTCTTCTCAATGATTTAAAAAAAATAGTTTTTTCTGCTTTAGGTGTGAATTTGACAAGATGTCGATTTTTTAACTATTGAATTACTAATAGTTGAATACTTTCTTTTTAAAATAAATCGAGGCGCGCCATTCACAATTGAATCCCATAAATCTATGGCCCTCACATTAATAACTAGTGTGGAAAACACTATGAACATTCGTAGTTTACTTTAAGTTCGACTTAGACTATTATTGTGATTATGTATACGTTCGCGTAACATAATTGCGAATTTATTTCTAAAAATAACTCGAGGGATGTGTTCGCGCAATTTCAACCAAACTTTTCTTAATAAAATAAATAAAGCGCTATTAATTATGGACGCATTCGCGTGACATAATTTTTGACGCGCCAAAAAAAAGAGAGTATACGTACGCGTAACTCAATTCTTTAATTATGAATAAATCAAGTGATTAAAAGCGGTTAAAAGATAAATATACATAGGTCCTAAAAATGAGTAGTTAAACAATTTAAGCGAAGTAATAATCACTAAGCGACCGTGCTAGAACCACGGAATCCAGGAATGCCTAACACCTTCTCCCGGGTTAATAGAATTCCTTACTTAAAATTTCTGGTTCGTAGACTTTTAAATAAAGTCGAAAACTTCCCCTCTTTGGGATTTAAAATAAAAAGGTGATTTGGGACACCAAATAATTTATTCCAAGTGGCGACTCTGATAAATTAATTAATCTCATTTCGATTAATGTCACTTTAATTGGAAAAACTCTCATATACCCTCGGGGTGTGAAAAGGAGGTGTGACACTACTTGCTCTCACTTTATGTATTTTCATCTTCTTCTATCTGCCTTCAGCCGATTCCTGCAACCAAAACTCAGGGGCGTATGTAGCCTTATAATACCGGGTTCAATTGAACCCATAACTTTCGACGCGAAGTACAAATAAATATGCAAAAAATTACTAAATAGCAATAAATTATAGATATGAACTCATAACTTTAAGAATATAATGAGTTAAGTTATAAGAACCTTAAAGTTTGAACTCATAGAGTTTAAATCCTGAATCCGCCTCTACCAAAACTTCTCCCATGTGATATAATTTTCAAACTGAAATTTTAACTTGCAAAAAAATAGATTTCATAAGTATTCATATACCTTTTCTTGTAACTGACTCTATATATCGATTGGTGTCGACTACGTCATTATTATCATGAGACTTTGGGTTCATAGTTTTTCTCGCCTATCTTCAACGATTTGACAGATTTCTTTAGAATCTTGTCGGAAACATTGATCACATCAAGATTTCAATCTATTTAAACTTGATTTTCCTCATGTCGCAACACTAGAATCTTCATTCCATTTGGGCGTTGTCTCCATCGTTGAATTAGTTCAACTTCCTTATGGTCTACTGGTCAGGTAGTTTATAAGATAATCCCCTCCTTGAAGCAACGTCTAATATGTTCTTTAAAAAATATTCGGCCTTTGCTGTTGAAAGAAAATTAAACAAGCTAACATCTCAATTTCGAAGAGAGCCATTGATGATGTGAAGCAACAAGCATTGAAGCGGATGACTTTAACTTTGTTGCGGCACAACCTGAATCAGATGACTTTAGTTTTGTTGTGGCACAACCTGAATTGGAGCTTCAAAAGATTATGAATTGTCTTGAGAATTAATATTAGATTAGGACTACGCTTAATGCCTAGGTAGGAGATTAGAGATATAGTTAAATTGGAATATGTACATACAAATAACAAACCACATTATGTTTCCGGTGTTGTCCAAGTGGGGATCTTACGGTAGGGATTACGAATAGGAGTGTTTTTGTCACGACCCTAGATCTCCTTTTGTGAACTGTCGTGACAGCACCTAGTCTCTACAACTAACATTTGCGGAAAAAGGAACAAAAACATAAAAGTTATCGACTAATAAGTAAATTTAAAAAAGGAATAAGATATCGCTCGGCGTATACAATAATCAGTTCCGAACAATAAACTCTCCCAAAACTCAGAATGTTATAAGGCACAAACTAAAGAAGAAAATAGTGCTTCTAAACTCCAGAATCTAACAAAGAAGGAAAGAACAAGAAGTGTTTAACATGAGGAAGAGTAGATAGGGACTCCGAGCTCTGCGGACGCGACAGATATACCTTGAAGTTTCTACAGCTGGTTCGCCTCACTGGTAATGCAACTGATGTGGGGTACCTGGATCTGCACACGAAAAATATGTGCAAGAAAGGGCATGAGTACACCACAATAGTACCCAGTAAGTGCCAAGCCTCACCTCGGCCGAGTAGTGACGAGATCAGGTCAGGGTCCTACTGGTATATATGTATATATATATATATATATATATATATCGCAGTAAAAATAAATAAAATTTAACAAGAATGAAATCACATAAAAGCAATAACTCAGTACACAGAGATAACAACAGGGGATCTCCTAGGATACCGTCCCGTAGTCCCAAACATAAAGGTGCAGGGGATCTATCGAAATACCGTTCCGTAGCCCCAAACGTAAATGTGCAGGGGGGTCTACCGGAATACCGTTCCGTAGTCCTAAAGTAAATATGCAGGGGGATATACAGAAATACCGTTCCGTAGTCCCAAAGTAAATATGCAGCTCAACCAACAGAAATAACAGTCACAATAAGAAAAACCACAATTTAGGCTAAGTCCGAGTCTAAGGAAGAACATGAAATTTCACTAAACATACTACACAGAATTCAGATAGGCAGTTAAGGCACATAGACATGCTTTTCTAAACTAAACAGGATAATTACATAGGCTAGTGTCTCAATTTAAGGAAAACGGATATTTTACTTAATGAAAACGGAGTTTTTCAACAAATAGCTCGTGTACGCACTCGTCACCTCACGTACACGGCGCTCATATATCAAACAGTACTAAATCCTAAGGGGAGTTCCCCCACACAAGGTTAGGCAAGCCACTTACCTCGAACCAAGCTCAAATCAATCCGAAATCATGTTCTTTCCAAGAATATCCGGCTCCGGATGGCCCAAATCTTGCCAAATCAATTACATAACGTAAATATAACTACAAACAACTAATTTATCTAATGAAATCAAAGCTAAGGCAAGAAAATAGAAAAACACCCAAAAATCCTCTCCAAGCCCACTTCTCGAAATCGGGAAAAATCACAAATTATGAACACTCATTCACTCACGAGTTCACTCGTACAAAAATCATCCAAATCTGATGCCCAAATCCGATTCAAATCTCAGATTTTCTGCCCAGTGATTATCGCATCTGTGGGCCAAGGATCGCAAATGCGGTCCCACACCTATTGAATTTCCATCGCAGGTGAAACTTTTCACTTAAAGCACCTCGTCCACATCTGCGATCAAGAGGTCGCACCTACGTATGCGCACCTGCGGACCCTTGTCTGCTTCTGCGGTCCTAGACCGCTCCTGCGGTTCCTTCTCTCGCACCTATGGGCATCGTAGATGTAGAACTCCTCTCGCACCTACGATCCCAGACCTCCTTCCGATTTTTGCTTCTGCGGCTCCGCACCTATGGCCCAAAGTGCACAGGTGCGAAAACATCAGGTGCAGCAACTTTAGTAATTTGCATAAGTCTTAAACCAATCCGTTAAGCATCCAAAACTCAGCTGAGGGCCCCGGGACCTCAACCAAACATACCAACCAATCCTAAAATATCATACGAACTTATTCGACCCCTCAAATCACATCCAACAATGTTAAAAACACAAATCACCCTCCAATCCAAACTTAATAACTGAAGCTTCCAAATTCGACAACCGATGCCGAAATCAACCAAACCACGTCCATTTGACTCCCAAATTTTGCACATAAGTCATATCCAACACTATGAACCTATTCCAACTTCCGGAATCGGATTCCGACCCCGATATCAAAAATTCCACTACCAGCCCAAAACTCCAAAAATTCGACTTTCGCCCTTTCAAGCCTAAATAAGGATAGGATGGAAGAAGGAACTCCATTCATTATTTAAAAAAACTCTATCATATCCCTCTATTATGTATGAAGTTTATGGTTTCCGTTGGTGTAAATCCAATCACCTGAATTTAAGATGATAAGAAATTCTCCATTGGTAACAAATGGTTATCCATTAAGCGGAGGAAATCTTATTTAAAAAGCATAAAAGATAAAGATTAGGCAGGCTCCCACTCTGGCAAGAACGGACTAAGAGGGTCAGCTACCCAGCAAACTTTCATAATTAAATACCGTTACTATATAGGTAGATCTGATTGTGAAAGACCTATTACTGGATAATTCATGGGTAGAGCCAAAGAGTGTCAACTATACAAGTTCCCAATAACATCAATTAGTTGATTAAATATTAAATTAAAGTATAAAGTAATAAGCTACGTACCTCCAAAACACAATCCAGAAACGCTCCTAAGCCCAAAATCAGCCAACAGAGCTAATGAAATCGACCAAACTCCATTCTGGAGTCATCTTCATACAGTTCCGACTATGGTCCAAATCTTAAGACTTAAGCTCCTATTTAGGGACTAAGTGTCCCAAAACACTCCGAAATACAAAACGAATCCTGGCAAGTCACAATAGCTCAAATAGATACGGGGAAAGCAGTTAATAGGGGAACGGGGCATTAATTCTCAAAACGACCGGCTGGGTCGTTACATCCTCCCCCTCTTAAAACATTCGTTTGTCCTCGAACGAGCATAGAGACATACCTGACGTGGTGAAAAGATGAGGATAAAGGCTGTGCCTATCCTGCTCGGTCTCCCAAGTCACCTCCTTGACCGGCTGACCCCGCCACTGAACATTTACTGATGCAATGTTCTTTGGCCTCAGCTTTTGAATATGCCTGTCCAATATAGCCAATGCTCCTCAATATAAGATAGATCCTTGTCCAACTAGATTGAGCTGAAAGCTAACACATGAGATGGATCACCGTGATACCTCTGGAGCATCGAAACATGAAATACCGGATGGACTCCTACTAGGCTGGGAGGTAAGTCAAGCTCATAAGCAACCTCCCCAACACGCCGCAACACCTCAAAGGGACCAATAAACCTTGGGCTCAACTTTCCCCTCTTTTCGAACCTCATAATGCCCTTCATAGGCAAAACCTGAAGCAAGACCCGCTTTCCAACCATAAATGAAACATCATGAACCTTCCAGTTCGCATAACTCTTTTTTTCTGGACTGGGTTGTGCGAAGTCTATCCTGAATAACCTTAACCTTCTCCAAGGCATTCTGAACCAGGTCTGTGCCCAATAATCTAGCCTTGCCCATCTTGAACCAACATACTGGGGACCGACACCGCCTATTATACAGAGCCTCATACGGTGTCATCTGAATGCTGGATTGATAACTGTTGTTGTAGGCAAACTCCGCAAGTGGCAAGAACTAATCCCAAGAACCTCCAAACTACATCGCACATGCATGGATCATATACTCAAGAATCTAAATAGTGCACTCGGACTGTTCGTCTGTCTGGGGGTGAAATGTTGTGCTCAACTCCACCCGAGTACCCAACTCATATTGTACGACTCTCCAGAATCGTGATGTAAACTGTGTGCCCTGGTCAGAGATGATAGATACCGGCATGCCATGAAGTCTAACAATCTCACGGATATAAACTAGATCCAGCTGCTCGGAAGAATAAGTAGTCATCACAAGAAGGAAATGAGCTGACTTGGTCAGCCTATCTACAATCACCCAAACTGCATCAAACTTCCGATGAGTCCATGGGAGTCAAATAACGAAATCCAAAGTGATCCACTCCCATTTCCACTCCGGAATCTCTAACTTCTGAAGCAATCCACCCTGTCACTGATGCTCATACTTCACCTGCTGGCAATTTAGACACCGAGCAACATATTCCACTATGTTTTTCTTCATCCTGCTCCCCCAATAGTGTTGTCTCAAGTCCTGATCATCTTCGCGGAACCCAGATGAATAAAATACTGAAAGCTATGAGCCTCCTGAAAAATCAACTCACGCAAACCATCCATATTAGGCACACATAGCCTGCCCTACATCCTCAATGCACTATCATCCCCAATAGTAACCTCTTTAGCATTACCGTGCTGAACTGTATCCTTAAGGACAAGCAGGTGGGGGTCATCATACTGACGCTTCATGATACGTGATAAAGAAACCACACAAGCCAATACTCGACTCGGCTCAGAAATCCAATCTTACAAACTGGCTGGCTAAGGCCTGAACATGGCCCTATGGGCCTCTCTGCTGCTGGTAGATATGCTAAACTCCCCAAACTCTCTGCCCGGCGACTCAAAGCATCGGCCACCACATTGTCCTTCCCCAGGTGGTACAAAATAGTGATATCATAGTCCTTAAGCAGCTTTAACCACCTCCTCAGACGTAAATTAAGATCCTTCTGCTTAAACAGATGTTGCAAACTCCGGTGATCAGTATAGATCACACAAGGGACACCGTACAAATAGTGCCTCCAAATCTTCAGGTCATGAACAATAGCTGCTAGCTCAAGGTCGTGGACATGATAGTTCTTTTCATGTACCTTCAGTTGTCTGGACACGTAGGCAATCACCCTACGATCTTGCTTCAACATCGCATCAAGGCCAACTCACGATGCATCACAATAGACTGTATAAGACCCCGAACCTGTAGGAAATATCAATATTGGGGCTATAGTCAAAGCTGTCTTGAGCTTTTGAAAGTTCTCCTCACATTCTTCCGTCCACCTGAACGGAGCACCCTTCTGGGTCAGCATGCTCATAAATGCTACAATAGATGAGAATCCCTTAACAAATCGACGGTAATAGCCCGCCAAACCAAGAATAATCTGGATCTATGTAGCTGAGGACGGTCTGGGCAAACTTTGTACCGCTTCCACTTTCTTCGAATCCACCTTGATCCCTTCACTCGACACTACGTAACCCAAAAATGACACGGAATCCAACTAGAACTCACTTTTGGAGAACCTTGCATATAATTTTTTCTCTCTCAACGTCTGAAGCACAGTCCTCAGGTGCTGCTCATGATCTTCCCTACTCCGAGAGTAAACCAGAATGTCATCAATAAAGACAATGACGAGCGAGCCAAGATAAGGCCGGAATACACTGTGCATCAAATGCATAAATGTTGTTGGGGCGTTGGTCAACCTAAATGACATAAAAAGGAACTCGTAATGACCATACCGAGTCCTAAAAGTAATCTTCGGGATATCTGGCTCCCGAATCTTCAACTGATGATAACCTGAACGCAAATCAATCTTGGAAAATACTCGAGCACCCGGTAACTGATCAAACAGGTCATCAATACGAGGGAAAGGATACTGGTTCTTCACTGTAACTTTGTTCAAATGGCGATAATCAATGCACATACGCATAGAACCGTCCTTTTTCTTCACAAACAAGACAGGAGCACCCAAGGTGACACATTGGTCCGAATAAAGCCCTTATCAAGCAAATCATGTAATTGTTCCTTCAACTCAGGAGGGGCCATATGATAAGGAGGAATAGAGATGAGCTGAGTGACTGGCAACAAATCAATGCCAAAATCAATATCTCTGTCAGGCGGCTTGCCCGAAAGATCAACTGGAAACACATCAGGGAAACCCCTCACTACTGGGACTGAATCAACTATGGGGGTATCAATACTGACATCTCTCACATAGGCTAGATACGCGCCACACCCATTCTGAACCATTTGTTAAGCTTTAAGAAATGAAATAACTCTGCTGGGAGTGTGATCTAAGGTACCCCTCCACTCTAATCATGGTAAACCTGGCATAGCTAGTGTTACAGTCTTGGCATGACAATCAAGAATAGCATAATAGGGCAACAACTACTCCATGCCCAAGATAACATCAAAATCTACCATGATGAGCAATAATAAATCGGCTCTGGTCTCAAAACCACTAAGAATGATCAAACACGACCGATACACGTGGTCTACAATAAGAGAATCTCCTACAGGAGTAGACACATAAACATGGGAACTCAAAGAATCCCGAGATACGTCCAAATGCAGGGCAAAATAAGATGACACATAAGAATAAATGGAGCCTGGATCGAATAGAACCGATGCATCCCTATGACAGACCGGAACAATACCTATAATGAATGAATCGGAAGCAACAAACTTTGTACGAGCAGAAAGGGCATAGTATCTGGCCTGGCCTCCCCCTCTGGGGGGGGACCTCTACCTCCCCGACCTCCACCTCTAGGTGGCTGAGCAGGTGGAGTGGAAGCTGGTGCTGTAATCATAGACTAAGGACCTGGTGGAGCATGCTATGGCTGAGAAGTCTGTAGAGGTGCACCCCTCCTAAGTCTGGGTCAATCTCTCACCATATAGAGAGTGTCGCCGCACTCAAAACAAGCTCTGGGAGGACGTGGTGGTTGTGACTGGCTCAGGCCAGGTCTGCTGAACTGACCACTGAAAGCACCATGTGCAGGAGGCACACTAGATACTAGAGGTGCATAATAAGGCTCATGAGGTCTAGGAGGAGCTGCAATACCACTGGCGGCTAGAAGAGTTGAATGAACGGGGCGACTCACATAACCCCTACCATGACGAACTGCACCTGGGGCACGAGCACCAGAATAATGGCCCGACTCTCGAGACCTCTTGGCCTCTCTCTCCTCCCTATCTCGAGCAAGCATACCCTCTACTCTCTTGGCAATACTCACCACCCGCTGATACGCGATATCTATCTCTAACTCCTGGGCCATGCTAGACCTGATGCTCGGAATAAGCCCCTTAATAAACCGGCGAACCCTCTCTCGTACTGTAGAAATCAAGGTCAGTGCATGCCTAGCAAAGTTATTGAAACGGACGGCATACTCTGAGACCATCATAGTACCATGGCGCGACTGCTCAAACTCTGCACGCCATGCGTTCCTAAGGCTCTGAGGGACATACTCCCTCAAAAACATATCCGAGAACTGAGTCCATGTAAGGGAAGCTGCCTCAGCCGGACTGTCCAACTCAAAAGTACGCCACCATTGATAGGTTGTCCCTCGAAGCTAGACTGCATTGAAAGAAATCCCACTCGACTTTGCTATGCCCATAGTGTAGAGGATACGGTGGCACTCCTCCAGAAATCTTTGAGCATCGTCCGATGCTAGACCAATGAATGTAGGATGGTCGTACTTCTTATACCTCTCAAGCCCCCGCTCCTCCTCCTCTGAAGTTGTTACCCTACCCTCGGGCTGAACTGGGGTTACAAGTGGTACCAATATAACCTTTGGGATCTGATCGACTTGAACCCATTGCTCTGGAGTGCGTGCGGTAGGAGTCTGTGCTCCTCCCCTGGCCTGAGATGTGGATGCAACAAGGGGAATCAACCCTGCATGAGCTAGAGTGTTGTACATGCTCATGAACTGTGCAAGGGTCTCTTAGAGAGTTGGAGTAGCACTAGTAGGCGTATCAGGTGCCTATGCTCCGGTTGGAGCTATTGGTGGCTCCTCTATAGCAGCTCGCCCGGGTGCTCTAGCTGCACCACGTGCGCGTCCTTGGTCTCTACCCCGGCCCTGACCTCTGGCGGCTCTAGCCAGGGGCGCGGGTGCCTGGTCATCTCCGGTAGCACGTGTCCTCACCATCTGTGAGAGAATAGAAGACAGAAGTTTAGAATTTTGAAGTCAATAATCTCGCACGACAAGGAATCAAATGAAGTGAAATTTTCCTAACAGTTCCATAACCTCCCGAAGATAAGTACAGACGTCTCCGTACCGATCCACGAGACTCTAATAAATCGGCTTGTGACTCACGACTCCTATGAACCTAGAGCTCTAATACCAACTTATCACGACCCTAGTTCTCCCTCCGTGAACTGTCGTGATGGCACCTAGTCTCTACGACTAGGTAAGCCTAACATTTGCGGAAAAAGGAACAAAAACATAAAAGTTATCAACTAATAAGTAAATTTAAACAAGGAATGAGATGTCGCTCGGCGTATACAATAATTAGTTCCGAACAGTACATAAACTCTCTCAAAACCTGGAATGTCATAAGTCACCAGCTAAAGAAGAAAATAGTGCTTCTAAACTCTAGAATCTAACAAAGAAGGAAAGTACAGAAGTGTTTAACACGAAGAAGAGTAGATAGGGACTCCGAGGTCTGCAGACGCGGCAGATATACCTTGAAGTCTCTATAGCTGGCTAGCCTCACTGGTAATGCAACTGATGTGAGGTACCTGGATCTGCATACGAAAAACATGTGCAGGAAAGGGTATGAGTACACCACAACGGTACCCAGTAAGTGTCAAGCCTAACCTCGGTCGAGTAGTGACGAGATCAGGTCAGAACCCCTACTGGTATATATATAATAAAATAAGATAGAATCAAATATCGCAATAAAAATAAATACTAAAATTTAATGAGAATGAAATCACAGGAAAACAACAACTCAGTACACAGAGATAACAACAGGGGATCTTCTAAGATACCATCTCGTAGTCCCAAACGTAAATGTGCAGGGGGATCTACCGGAATACCGTTCCATATTCCCAAAGTAAATATGCATGAGGTATCTACTGGAATACCGTTCCGTAGTCCCAAAATAAATAGGCAGCTCAACCAACAGAAATAACAATTACAACAAGAAAAATCACCATTTAGGTTAAGTCCGAGTCAAGGAAGAACACGAAATTTCACTAAACATGCTACACAGAATTCAGATAGGCAGTTAAGGCACGTAGGCATGCTTTTCTAAACTAAACAGGATAATTACATAGGCTAGTGTAGCTCAATTTAAGGAAAACCGATATTTTACTTAATGAAAACGGAGTTTTTCAACAAGTAGCCTGTGTATGCACTCGTCACCTCACGTACGAACTTAGTCGACCCCTCAAATCACATCCACCAACGCTAAAAACACAAATCACTCTCCAATCCAAACTTAATGAACTTGAAACTTCCAAATTCGACAACCGATGCCAAAATCAACCAAACCACATCTGTTTGATCCCAAATTTTGCACACAAGTCATATTCAACACTACGGACCTATTTCAACTTTCAGAATCGGATTCCGACCCCAATATCAAAAATTCCACTACCGGCCCAAAACTCCAAAAGTTCGACTTTCACTATTTCAAGCATAAATAAGCTACGGATCTCCAAAACACAATCCAGCAATTCCCCTAAGCCCAAAATCACCCAATGGAGCTAACGGAATCGACGGACCTCCATTCCGGAGTCGTCTTCACACAGTTCCGACTACGGTCCAAATCTTAAGACTTAAGCTCCCATTTAGGGACTAAGTGTCCCAAAACACTCCGAAACTCAAAACGAATCATCCCGGCAAGTCACAATAGCACAAACAGATACGGAAAAAGCAGTTAATAGGGGATCAGGGTATTAATTCTCAAAACGACCGGCCCGGTCATTATAGTTTTCCAACAAATATAGTAATTACAAATTTATCTTGGCTAGATTTAAAATTTTAAGGGTAAAAAAGTCGGTCAGTATTTTAGGGATATTTTTGTCGTTCAATATTTAGCGTGAAACATCGTGCTTTTATAATAATATAGATAGATATAAATATAGATATAGATAGATAGATAGAATATAAAAGTAGACAATTTATTTGTAATAATTCATACTATATCTTGAAAATAAATATATGGTACTATTGAAAATAATAAAGTAGCTGGCATCATCTGGTGTCAAAAGAAAAGTATAACCGCAAAATAATTAAGAGCAATTATTTGGTCGCAGGTTGTTGATACAGTGGCTACAATCAAAGATTTAGGTGACGAGGAAAGGAATAATTGGAGAGACATAGTGAAGGTAGTAACGAGACAACTATGGTTTGAGGTATTCCTTCCTAACATTGTTTGGATCGGAATTTACATTAAGAGTGGTCAAAATATAAAGCAAATTATATATGTGTATGTAATTTTTTATTATTTTTAGTCTAACTATACAGTATAATTATCCGACGAAATGATATCAATTCAAATAACACCACTTAAATATATGTGGCTCCGTCACTGCTTTCTAACGACAAGTTTAAACAACAAATTGAAACTCATGACATTTTATTCAACGGGATAGGGCGGTGGAGAAGGAAGGCAAAGTTAACTTCGTTTAGGGCTCGTTTGGTATGAGGGATAAGGAAAAATTAATCCCCAGATTAAATTTGAGATGAGTTTATCTCATGTTTGATTAGGATAAAATCGTGGTATAGTTAATATGGGATTAGTTACTCGGGGATTGTAGTGTTTTTCTTATCCCTGCTAATTTTAGGATATGTGTTTTGCACGTATACCCTATATTAATAAGTATAAAACTAGTATCGTACCCAATATTAAATAAACTTTTATTTTTAAAAAGGAAAAAAATTATTTAAAAACAAAGAAATTATGACTTGGTAGTTTTTTTTTTTTTGTAATTTTAGTTTTTTATCTTAAAATAATTTAAAAACTCCAACTTGAAACTACTCTCAATATGAATGGACAGTTTTTTTAATATTTGTTTGTTATTATAAAATATTTTATTTTATTATTTTATAGATATTTAAATTGAAAAACAATAACCAATAACTAATTATTAACTGCATATGTCATGTGATTTTTTTCTAGGTTGTCACTAGCTTAGGGAGATGGATTTTTTCTCTCCTTTTTTTTTATTTTAAATTTTATCCTATTTTGTCAATAATATTATCTGAATTTTGATGAATAAAATTTCTATTAAATTAATAAGGATATATAGGCATCGAATAATAGGCTAGTTCAGTATTTTTCTTTATTATATTATTCAATATTTAGTATTATTACTTTGTTATTAGAAACTTTTATTAGCATATTACTTTGTTTAATATTTTTGTATACTATTTTTTTTATAATATAATAGAAGATATATTTTACTAATCTTGAAATATTTTTTTTTATTTTAAATTTTATCCTATTGTTCTTAATAATATTATCTGAATTTTAATAAATAAAATCTCTATTAAATTAATGAGATTTATATGGGCATCGAATAATAGGCTTGTTTGGTATTTTTTTTTAATTATATTATCCAATATTTAGTATTATTCCATTGTTAATAGAAACTTTTATTAAAACATTACTTCATTTAAATTTTTGTATGCTACTTTATTTTTATAACATAAAGATATATATTTTTATTTTATATTTTATTCTATTATTCTCAATAATATTTTCTGCATAAAACTCTCAATTATTCAGTATTAGCCTTTAGTAGAGAAGATCACACAGAAAATAAATTGTTGGACAGCAAGGCTACTTTCATATGCAGGGCGTATACAACTGATCAAATCAGTTATGTTTGGGATTCAATCATACTGGGCACATATTTTTCTTGAAGAAAAGTGATGAAAATGGTTGAAGCTATATGCAGATCTTTCCTGTGGAGTACATCAAATGTCTCTAAAAAGGCATTGGTCTCATGGGAGAAAGTTTGTCTACCACAAGTTGTAGGAGGCCTAAATGTGATGAATATGGTATATTGGAACAAAGCTGTTGTAGCAAAACACTTGTGGGCAGTGGCAAAAAAGAAGGACTATTTATGGATTAGGTAGATTAATACCTTCTATATAAAGCATAACATGTTGGAGCACATGCCAATACCCAAGAATGCAGCTTGGGTGGTTCGGAAAATACTGGAAACAAAGAAATTCATTGGAGAAACTCAAGGAATTCAGAGTGATCTTATGAGCAGACTGGGGAAATTACAGAAGGGTGAATCTTTCAGTATCAGGAAACTCTATAGATTGCAATTTCCTCAACTCCCAAAAGTACCTTGGAAAGGTATTATTTTGCAACCAAATTTACATCCCAGATTCAAGTTTATTCTTTGGTTAGCATTGCAAAGGAGACTAGCTACAGTTGATAGGCTTTTGAAGTTTGGAGTTCAGATCCCCCAACAATGTATTTTCTGTAAGCAAGCGGATGAAGTATTTGATCATATCTTCTTTGAGTGCTCTATGACTAAAGAATTATGGTCGAGACTACTAAAATGGCTTGGGCATAGTAGAACTATCCGAAATTGGCAGAGTGAAGTGGCATGGATAAGTCAGTATGCTACAAAGAAGAATGGACATTGGGCAATTGTTACTTGTGTCTTTGGTATGATGATATATATACCATATGGAGAGAAAGGAACAAACTCAGATTCCAAGGTGAGATAACTACTGTAAGCAGCATTTGCAGAGGAATAACAGTCCATATATACACGAGGGGCCGATTAATACAGCATTGGCAAGGAGCACTCGAAAAGCTTAACTGTTATCCTTAGGCAAATGTCCTTCTTACTAATGTATAGGATTCTGTTGTTTTATTTTTAGTTACTTAGTCGAAGTGCTTCTTTTACTTAGACTACAGGCTTGATGTAAATAGGAGTGTAGATGGTCAGCATCTACTTGCTTTGTAAAGTCAATTTTTGAAAATGAATAGAAATGCTATTTACCAAAAAAAAATATTTTCTGCATAAATAAACTTTTTATTTTTAAAAAGAAAAACAAAATTATTAAAAAAAACAAAGAAATTTGAATTGGCAGTTTTTTTTATTTTTTTTATTTTAGTTTTTTATATCAAAAAAGTTTTAAAATTCCAACTTGAAACTACTCTCTATTTCAAATGGACATTTCTTTTTTAATTTTGGTTTTTTATTATAATATATTTTATTTTATTATTTTATAGATATTTAAATTTAAAAACAATAACTAATTATTAACTACTTATGCCATGTGGCGTTTTCTAGGATGCCACTTGGCTTAAGAAGAGGGTTTTTTCCTCTCCTTTTATTAATATATAGATTTTAAAATTATATAAGTATTATTAACTAATATGTTTGAGTCATAAAATATAATTTATTCTTTCTGTACTTTAACTAGTTTTTAGCTACGCGCGTTACGCGTGTACCTTGATAAATGAATATAAAAAAATTCTAAATATATAGGATAAAAAATAACTTTTTATATTGTAAAATTAATTATTAAAAAAGAAAAAACTATAGACATATTAACTTAGTTTAATTTGCATGTTGGTCCTGAGCAGTCAATTGTCTTAACCTAGATCATATGCTATAATATATATTAACTCGGAGTAGTCTTTTCTTTTTGGAGATTTTGTAGTTGTGTATCTTGAAATTTGTTTGCTCATCAATCCTAAAATATATTGCTCATGTATCGAAAGTCTATCTTATCATAATACCCTGTTTCTTGTTCAAGTTTTAGTATTCGCTATGTAAATAATTCTCCGGACATGTTTTAGTCATATCAAATTAGGATTTTTCCCTCGTGTCAAGTTCACGTAAGTTTGAATTCATATTTCACAGAAGTCACTTCATAATTTTTATAATTTGTGAAATCAAGATATTCAAATAAACTATATAAGGTAAATTTAAACTCCTAAATATTAGGACTTCGTATCTAGATCAATTAAGGAACCATTTAATAAGTAAAATTTTAGTTGATTTTAAAGTCCTAAAATTTAGGAAAATTACTTAAATTACGATTTTATCCAATACAAAATATATTTTGAAAGGGTAAAAAAGGCGAACGATATTTCGCTAAGGGTTTTCGTGCTTTTAATATAATACTAGTCACTATGTACGTGCGTTGCACGTAAATTTTTAGTCAGAACTCTTATGTGAAAGAACAACTAGCTAAATTTATTAACAAATTATTTACAAAAGGAAATGATAATTGTAAAGTAATTAATGTGACAAAAATACAACAATCATTTAAATCTGAAAATTAATGGTATTACATTTATAGAAACTTGAATTCAAAATGATATCGCCTTAACCTACAAAGATGATCAATTTACTTAAATTAGAAAGTATCTTATTTATAGTGTGTATGTCACGATCCAAAACCACGTGACCGGCACCCGGCACACTACCCGGCACGAGCGAACCAAACTATGTTATGCCCCCAAATCATATGCATGAAAACTAATTTAACTACGGAAGCTCCTTGAAAATCTTATACATTTTCAAGTTAAATGATAAAATATTTTCCAATTCAAAATCACACATGACGCCCTTTCATAATAATAACAATGAGACTAAGTAAAACAAAATATACTTTCATGAATGTCGTGTGCAATTCCGTTACTACAACCTTTCACAACTATCTATGGAGCCTCTAACCAAAGAATAGAACCAATAGTTGGAGTAATTCCAAAAAAATAAAATAAGGAAGAACATGATAGCTACCACGAAATAAAAGTGGTGCTTCATAATACCTCGGAAAGAGAGTCATCCTGGCCTGACCGCATGCCACGTATCATACATCATCCTGAAACATGTAAAATAAGCAGGGTCCTGGAGGGGCCCCCCTAAGGGCTGAGTACACCACAACGGTACTCAATAAGTGTCATATACTCTCTCTAACTTAAGTTCTTGGGATAAACTTTATAAAAAATATAATACACCAATATTTGATATAAAACAATAAGAAATTTTATCAATTCATGACCCTTGTTATTTTAAATAACAAGCAAGTGAAATATAACCCATAATATAAACTTTTAAAATATTTACATCAATCCAAGATTTTGGATAAATCGTACAAAATCATTACACATGCTTTAAGTCATCGAAATCGCTTTCGGCTCCTTAGGCCTAAACATAAGAAAATCATCCTTACCTTTCACTAGGAGTACTATACCATCACTGACATAAGAAAGTCAACTAGGTTATGTACCTAGCGACAAGTATCATATACCCTACTTGCTCAGGTCGTCTCATCGTAGTCCAGCATGCTAATAATAGTACAAAATAGTACTCGAGAGAGAGAGAGAGAGCACTCTGCCGTAGTCTTTACCACAAAGTGGCCATCTACGCCTACACCGGCACGTGTAGTTTCATGACAACGAACACAACATATCCGAAGTCAATCTCGGTGAACACAAGTAACTCCCAAAACATTTGATACTTCAAAAATAGATTCATAGCATAGTAGCTTCAAATGATCTATTTTTATCAAATCATAGCATTTATAGAAAATTTAATCATTTGAACAAAAATTAAATAAACAACCTTTTACATGCTAAAGATTTTAGCAATTTAACATCAATCTTTAAAAGATACCACAAGCGCTATTCTGCACATCAATTTCAAAAAAAAAAATACTTTCCATGAAAACTTATCTTTAGCACTCAAATATATATATTCTTGTCAATACGTAAATTTTGATAAAAACTTATAACATTTACCTTGAGTGTCATTTTGCCAACAAGATTTAAAATAAAATTTTACAAAACGACATGACACTACATATGCAACATTATATTTTAGTACATGGAGACATCCGTATTTGTTTGTTCCTACAAGCACATTTGCAAACAACCTAAGTATTAACTTGAAACATGCTTTTAGAGAAAGTCCCTTAAGAAGAGTAAGTTTTAATCAACTTACCTCGCTTTCGCTTTATTAACATTCACAAGCTTTCAATCCTCTTCCATCATTTCAATATTCTTTAAAACGTTCAACATCACCAACAAGTCGATATCTACAATTAGATATCCTAATTACATCAAAATATGACCTAAGATATTGTCACGACTCGGATTTCCCACCCCCGGGAGTCGTGATGGCGCCTACTCGTAGAAACTAGGCAAGTTATGAACTTAGAATTCATTAACTCTTTTGTTTAAATCTTTTTAACAACTTGCAAATTAACAGATGATCAACATTTAAATAACAGCGGAATGTGAAATTAAGCGGAAGTCTTAAACATTTATAAAACCAAAATATCTCGAAAACTAACACATGCCTCTACCTAGAAACTGGTGTCACAGCATCCACGGACTACCAAGATTTACTACATACAGCTGTTTGAAGAAAGGAAATACTGTCTGTCTCGGATACAAGAGATAGCAGAACATAGTAAAAGATAGAGGAGACGTCGGGCCTGCGGACGCCAGCAAGGCTATCTCGGTGTCTCGGTGGACTGAAGGCTGGCTCCCCTACTGCTGTTGATCAAGCGCTGCTCCTGTATCTGCACAGAGTGCAGAGTGTAGTAATAGCACAACCGACCCCATGTGCTGGTAAGTTCCTGGCCTAACTCCGGCGAGGTAGTGACGAGGCTAGGACCAGACTCTAGATAAACCTGTGCAGTTATACATATACGGCGGAAAAATAGAAGGAGATAAACAATTAAAGATGGGGAGGGGAAAAACATGCTTCGGGGATAGTAGATAAAACAGAATATCAGAAGAATAATACGGAAACCAACAATTTAACTTCTAACTCGGATAAGGAAAATAAAGGCAACTTTCACTTTCGATTTACGTCTTGTTGCAGACGTGCAACCCGATCCCATTTTCTCAAATCTTGTGGTAGGCGTACCACCCGCTCCCATTTCATTTTAGCTTGTGGTAGGCGTACCACCCGCTCCCATTTTAATATATCTTGTGGTAGGCATATCACCCGCTCCCATTTCAATATATCTTTTGGTAGGCGTACCACCCGCTCAATTTCAATATATATTGTGGTAGGCGTACCACCCGCTTCCATTTCAAGCCAATACCAAATCACAAGGAAATCCCGGCAAGGGAACAACAATATTGAAACAAACATCCCGGCAAGGGAGAATCAGCTATAACCAATCTTAACTCAACTTCTACTCAGTTTAATTAATACCAATACTCAGTCATAAATAAATTCCATGAAAATAAACTAATTCTTTGCCCAATACCGAGAATCACCAATTAAAGCATTTGCAGAATCATTTAAGAACACAACAAATAACAATTTAAGACTCACGGTCATGCTCGACACCAACGTATAGATACTCGTCACCATGCCTATACGTCATACTCAACATGAAGCAATTAGCAAATAGGACACAACTCCTAATCCCTCAAGCTAAGGTTAGACCAAACACTTACCTCGATGCCACGAACACAACACAAGGTTCAATTATAGCTTTACCCCTTGATTCCACCGTCAATTCGCTCGTATCTAGTCACAAATTACTTAATTACATCAATAAATGCTAAATGAATCAACCCCCAATGCATAAAAATGAGTTTTCTAAAGTTTTACCCAAAAAAGTCAAAAATCACCGCGGGCCCATATGGTAAAAACCCGAGATTCGAACCAAAACCCGATTACCCATTCCCCCACGAACTTAAATATATAATTTATTTTGAAATCGAACCTCAAATCGATGTCCAAATCCCCATTTTTTTGAAAAACCTAGGTTCTACCCTAAACACCCAATTTTCCCCCATGAAAATCATTGATTTGAAGTTGAAATCATGTTAAAAGATGTTAATTATTGAAGAAAACTAGTTAAAAGTGACTTACAATTGATTTGGAGAAGAAAGGTTGTTTGAAAAATCGCCTCTTATGTTTTTGGGGGTTTTGAAAAATGAAAAATAACTGAAAATCTCGTCTATTTATACCCCTCTCAGACCCCCTGTGCGAATCGCACAAAATGGACTGCGGCCGCACAGGCCTTCCTGAGGGTACTGCGGTCCAGTGCCCTGTGCGGACCGCACGAAATGGACTGCGGCCGCACAGGGTTCCACCGCGCACTGCACAAAGCCGACCGCGGACCGCACTGGCCCCCTTCTGCGGTCGCACACATTTTTGTGCGGACCGCACTGGCAGGTTCAGAGACCTGCAATTTCTCTGAACCTGCCACAACTGTGTTTTTAGGCCTAAGGCATCCCGGAACCTACCCGAAACTCACCCGAGCCCTCGGGGTTCCAAACCAAGCGCACACCAAACCTCAAAAACATCTGACGGACTTATTCGTGTAATTAAATCATCAAAATAACATCATGAACATCAAATTAAATCTCGAGATCAATGAAATCTTCTCAAAACTTCTTTAAACATCAACTTTGCGATTTAAGTCCGAGTCACGTCATATGACATCCGTTTTTCATAAAATTCACAGAAACATCTTAAATCATATATAAGACCTGTACCGGGCACCGGAACCAAAATACAGGCCCGATACTAACATGTTCTAATCAAATTTCATTTCAAATTTCAAAAAACAATTTTCTTTGAAAATTCATTTCTCGGGCTTGGAACCTCGGAATTCGATTCCAGGCATACATCCAAGTCCCATATTTTCCTACGGACCCTCCGGGACCGTCAAGTCACGGGTCCGGGTCCGTTTACCCAAAACGTTGACCGAAGTCAAATTTACTCATTTTATAACCAATTTTTTTATCATTTTTCATAGATTTTCATATTTAAGCTTTCTAGCTACGCGCCCGGACTGCGCATGCAAATCGAGGCAACTCTAAATGAGGTTTTCAAGGCCTCGGCGACACAGAATTCAATTAAAAGCAAGTGATGACCCAAATTGGGTCATCGCTTTCTCCACCTCTAAAACAATCATTCGTTCTCGAACGGGCAGAAGAAGGGAGTACCTAAATCATGGAAAAGATGGGGATAACAGCCCCGCATATCAGCCTCGGACTCCCAACTCGATGCCTCCGGAGGCTGACCTCTCCACTGAACACGAACAGAAGGAAAACTCTTTGATCTCAACTGACGAACCTGCCGGTCTAGAATAGCTACCGGCTCCTCCTCATAAGACAAGTCCTTGTCTAACTGGACAGTGCTGAAATCTAACACGTGGGATGGATCGCCGTGATATTTCCGAAGCATGGATACATGAAACACTGGATGCACGTCTGATATGCTCGGCGGCAATTCAAGTCTATAAGCCACCTCTCCCACTCGATCAAGAATCTCAAACGGACCAATGAACCTAGGGCTAAGCTTGCCCTTCTTCCCAAATCTCATCACGACCTTCATAGGTGACACTCGGAGCAACACCCGCTCACCGACCATAAAGGCCACATCTCGAACCTTGCGGTATGCATAACTCTTTTGCTTGGACTGAGTTGTATGAAGCCTATCCCGAATAATCCTGACCTTGTCCAAGGCCTCCTGAACCAGATCCGTACCCAACAACCGAGCCTCTCCCGGCTCAAACCATCCAACCGGAGATCGATACCGTCTACCATATAAAGCCTCATAAGGAGTCATCTGAATACTCGACTGGTAGTTGTTGTTGTAGGCAAACCTGCTAAAGGCAAAAACTGATCCCACGAGCCTCCAAAGTCGATGACACAGGCTCGGAGCATATCCTCCAAAATCTGAATAGTCCGCTCGGACTTCCCGTCTGTCTGAGGATGAAATGTTGTACTCAACTCAACCTGGGTGCCCAACCCTCGTTGAACTGCTCTCAAGAAATGCGACGTAAATTGTGTACCTCGGTCCAAAATGATAGATACAGGCACACTATGAAGACGAACAATCTACCAGATATAGATCTCAGCTAACCTCTCGGATGAATAGGAGATTGCCACAGGAATGAAATGCTCTGACTTGGTCAGCCTATCAACAATGACCCATACTGCGTCGAACTTCCTCCGAGTCTGCGGGAGTCCAACAACAAAGTCCATAGTGATCCGCTCTCACTTCCACTCGGGAAGCTCAATCCTCTGAAATAAACCACCAGGCCTCTGATGCTCATACTTAACTTGCTGACAACTTAAACACCCAGCCACATATGCAACAATATCCTTCTTCATTTTGCACCACCAATAATGCTATCGCAAGTCCTGATACATCTTCGCGGCTCCCGGATGAATAGAGTACCGGGAGCTATGGGCTTCCTCTAAAATCAACTCCCGAAGCCCATCCACATTTGGCACACACACTCGACCATGCAATCTCAAAACTCCATCACCATCTAAGGTAACCTGCTTGGCACCTCTGCGCTGCACCGTGTCTCTAAGGACACACAAATAGGGATCATCATACTGCCAATCACGGATACGCTCCAATAGAGAAGAACGAGCGACCGTGCAAGCTAATACCCGACTAGGCTCAAAAATATCCAACCTCACAAACCGATTGGCCAAAGCCTGAACATCTAAAGCAAGCGGTCTATCACCGACCGAAATATAAGCAAGACTGCTCATACTGGCTGACTTCCTACTCAACGCATCGGCCACCACATTGGCCTTTCCCGGATGATACAAGATAGTGATATCATAATCTTTCAACAACTCCAACCACCTCCTCTGCCTCAAATTCAACTCTTTTTGCTTGAACAAATACTGAAGACTCTTGTGATCCGTCAACACCTCACATGCCACGCCATACAGATAATGCCTCCAAATATTCAACGCGTGAACAATGGCTTCCAACTCTAGGTCATGAACTGGATAGTTCTTCTCATGAATCTTCAACTGCCACGAAGCATAGGCAATGACCTTGCCATCCTGCACCAACACTACACCAAGCCCAATACGAGATGCATCACAATAAACTATATAAGGCCCTAAACCAGTGGGCAAAACCAACGCCGGTGCTGTAGTCAGAGCTGTCTTGAGCTTCTGAAAGCTCACCTCACACTCATCCGACCATCTGAACTGGGCACCCTTCTGGGTCAACCTGGTCATCGGGGTTGCGATAGATAAGAACCCCTCCATGAACCGACAGTAGTAGCCTGTCAATCCCAAGAAACTCCAAATCTCTGTAGCTGATACTGGTCTGGGCCAGTTCTTAACTGCCTTAATCTTCTTCGGATCCACCTGAATACCTGTTACTGATACAACATGACCCAGGAATGCAACTAAACTCAACCAGAACTCACACTTCGAGAATTTAGCATATAACTGACTATCACTTAGCATATAACTGACTATCCTCAAGGTCTAAATAACCACTCTAAGATGTTGTTTATGCTCCTCATGGTTGCGGGAATATATCAAAATATCATCAATAAAGACTATCACGTACAAATTCAAATAAGGCCTGAACACTCAGTTCATCAAATCTATAAAAGTTGTTGGGGCATTTGTCAACCCGAATGACATAACCAAGAACTCATAATGCCCGTACCAGGTGTCGAAAGCTGTCTTAGGGACATCGGATTCCCTAATCCTCAACTGATGGTAGCCAGATCTCAAGTCAATCTTTGAAAGTACCTTGGCACCCTGAAGTTGATCAAACAAATCATCAATCCTCGGCAATGGATACTTATTCTTGATTGTAACCTTATTCAACTGCCGGTAATCAATACACATTCTCATCGACCCATATTTCTTCTTAACAAACAACACTGGCGCACCCTAAAGCGAAACACTAGGCCTAATGAAACCCTTCTCAAGCAAGTCTTGCAACTGCTCCTTCAACTCTTTCAACTTCGGCGGGGCCATACGATACGGTGGAATAGAAATGGGCTGAGTGCCCGGAGCCAAATCAATACAAAAGTTAATATCCCTGTCGGGTGGCATACCCGACAGGTCTGAAGGAAAAACATCAGGAAACTCTCGAACAACGGGTACAGACTCAATGGAAGGGACCTCTGCACTAGAATTACGAATATATGCCAAATAGGCCAAACACCCCTTCTTAACCATACGCTGAGCCTTCACATACGAGATAACACTGCGGGTAGAATGACTAGGAGTCCCTCTCCACTCTAAACGAGGCAAACTCGGTAAAGCTAAGGTCACAGTCTTGGCATGGCAGTCCAAGATAGCGTGGTAAGGTGATAGCCAATCCATTCCCAATATAACATCGAAATCTACCATGTCCAGAAGCAACAAATCAACACGAGTCTCAAGACCCCCAATCACAACTATACATGAACGATGGACTCGATCTACCATAATAGAATCACCCACCGGCGTAGACACATAAACAGGATCACTCAAAGAATCACTAGGCATAACCAGATATGGTGCAAAATAAGAGGACACATATGAGTATGTAGACCCCGGATCAAATAAAACTGAAGCATCTCTATCACAAACCAGAACCATACCTGTAATGACTGCATCTGAAGCCTCAGCCTCGAGCCTGGCTGGAAGGGCATAACATCGGGGCTGGGCCCCACCACCCTGAACTACCTCTCTAGGACGGCCTGCTGCTGGCTGGCCTCCACCTCTGGCGGCCTGAGCTCCACCTCTAGAACCTTTACCTCCACCTCTAGCACCTCTACCCCCACCTCTAGCTGGCTGGGCGGCCTGTGGGGCACCTGATGCCTAAACCATAGCACGGGAACTCTGATGATGAGAGCTACCTGGCGCACGAGGGCAATACCTGGCAATGTGCCTCGTGTCACCACAAGTAAAACAAGCCCTCGGCTGCTGGGGCTGACGACTCTAGAAACTCTGAAGCGGTGGTGCACTAATAGGCGTTGGTGATGCACTAAAGGACTGTTGATCAGAATACTGCATTTGAGGGCCACAACTACCTGAAACACCATGAGAAACCTGAAAAGCTGACTGAAAGGGCCTAGGAGGATGGCCTCTACCATATGAATCTCTACCTCTAGACGAGATACCACTGAATCTACCTGAATGACGGGGCCTTTTATCCGACCCATGACCATCTCCCTGTGGCAGAACAATCTCCACTCTCCTGGCCACATTGGCCGCCTCCTGGAAAGATATCTCACTCCCAGTCTCCCTAGCCATCTGAAAATCGACTAAATAAGACCATCGATAAACCTCCTCACCCTCTCTCTCTCGGTAGGAAGTATGACAAGAGCATGGCGAGCTAAGTCGATGAACCTGGTCTCGTACTGAGTAACCGTCATGGAACCCTGCTGGAGGCGCTCAAACTGCCTCTGATAGGCCTCTCTCTGAGTAATGGGGAGAAACTTCTCCAGAAATAGCTGTGTGAACTGCTCCCAGGTCAAGGATGGCGATCCGGCTGGTCTAGCTAAGCAATAATCCCTCCACCAAGTCTTGGTGGATCTAGACAAGCGAAATGTAGCAAAATCAACCCCATTGGTCTCAACAATACCCATGTTCCTGAGAACCTCGTGGCAACTGTCTAGATAATCCTGGGGATCCTCAGTAGATGCATCGCTGAAAGTAGATGTGAAGAGCTTGGTGAACCTATCTAGCCTCCACAAAGCATCGGCAAACATAGCTGCTCCATCACCGGTCTAAGCTACCACACCCGGTTGTACTACTTCAACTGGCTGAACCGCTGGAGTCTGAATCTGAGGAGCTACCTACTCCGGAGTGCGAGTAGCTGGAGTCTGGGCCCCTCCTCCACCTTGAGAGACGGCTAGTGCTATAGGAAGAAAGCCTGCCCGGGTGACACTCTCCATGAGGCCCACTAGTTGGACCAACGCATCCTGAAGAACTAGGGTAGCAATAAACCCCTTTGGGACCTGAGATGGGCCCACCGGAACTGCTGGGGCTGGAACCTCCTCATCAAGGTCAACCAGAGGCTCCGCCACTGGTGCTGCTGCTTGGGGATAAGCTCTGCCCCTACCTCGACCTCTGGCACGGCCTCGGCCTTGCCTTCTGCCCCTCGTGGGAGCTGCTGCTGGGGGCTCGGGCTGCTGAGCGGAGGATAAGGAAGCGCATGTTCTCACCATCTGCAAAAGAATAGAGTAGAAAGGCAATTAGTATTGAGAAGCAAAACCACACGATAAGAAAGGACAAATGTGAAGTATTCCTAACTCAGTAGCTTCTGGGGGATAAATACAGATGTCTTCGTACCGATCCCTCAGACTCTACTAAGCTTGTCCGTGAATTGTGAGACCTATGTAACCTAGAGCTTTGATACCAACTTGTCAGGACCCGAATTTTCCACCCTCGGGAGTCGTGATGGCGCCTACTCATATAAGCTAGGCAAGCCATGAACTTAAAATTCATTAACTCTTTTGTTTAAATCTTTTTAACAACTTGCAAATTAACAGATGATCAATATTTAAATAACAGCGGAATATGAAATTAAGCGGAAGTCTTAAACATTTATAAAACCAAAATATCTCGAAAACTAACACATGCCTCTACCCAGAAACTGGTGTCACAGCATCCACGGACTACTAAGATTTACTACATACAGCTGTTTGAATAAAGGAAAAAATGTCTATCTCGGATACAAGAGATAGCAGAACATAGTAAAAGATAGAGTAGACGACGGGCCTGCGGACGTCAGCAAGGCTACCTCGGTGTCTCGATGGACTGAAGTCTGGCTCCCCTACTGCTGATGATCAAGCGATGCTCATGTATCTGCATAGAGTGCAGAGTGTAGTATCAGCACAACCGACCCCATGCGTTGGTAAGTGCCTAGCCTAACCCCGGCGAGGTAGTGATGAGGCTACGACCAGACTCTAGATAAACTTGTGCAGTTATACATATACGACGGAAAAATAGAAGGAGATAAACAATTAAAGCTGGGGAGGGGAAAAACATGCTTGGGGGATAGCAGATAAAACAGAATATCAAAAGAATAATACGGAAACCAACAATTTAACTTCTAACTCGGATAAGGAAAATAAAGGCAACTTTCACTTTCGATTTACATATTGTTGCAGACGTGCAACCCGATCCCATTTTCTCAAATCTTGTGGTAGGCGTACCACCCGCTCCCATTTCATTAACTCTCGTGGTAAGCGTACCACCCGCTCCCATTTTATTATATCTTGTGGTAGGCATACAACCCGCTCCTATTTCATTTTATCTTGTGGTAGGCGTACCACCAGCTCCCATTTCAATATATCTTGTGGTGGGCGTACCACCCGCTCCCATTTCAATATATCTTGTGGTAGGCGTACCACCCGCTCCCATTTCAAGCCAATACCAAATCACAAGGAAATCCCGGCAAGGGAACAAAGCAATATAATAATGTCACTACCCCAACCCCGATCACGATGGCGCCCAACACACTGCTAGGCAAGCCCGATCATTCAACAACATTATCCCAAATTCTTATTCAGATTATAGATAAATATCACAGAGAATTTACTAAGTCATTTCATTCAAGTGTATAATTAATAATAAAATCTGCGGAAGTTCAATTAAAATACCACACCATAGCCCAACAGAATCCGGTGTCACGAATATGAGCCTCAAATTCAGTATATCCACGTATTACAAGTCCGTTTAGGAAAAATACGGAATAAAAGATAGAGATAGAGGGGAGAGATCAAGGCTGCGAACGCCATCCAGCTACCTCAATACTCCCGGATACTGCCTGCTCAGCTAAACAATTCCTCACTTAGCCTGTGGTGTACCTCTATCTGCACGCAAGATGCAGGAAGTAATGTGAGTACTCCGACCCAGTGAGTAATAAACATAAATAAAGGCTAAGAATAAGAAATCATGGAAAAATACAAAGTAAACTATAACTGGCAGTTTAGAACAACAAATAGTGAAGCAACAAGTCAATTAAATCAGAGTACCAAATATTTAGACAGGTATAACCGATAAAAACAAATGCATGAGTGCCAAAAGAAATACAGCAGCAGCCAAAAAAATTGCAGCACTTTTCTTTTTACTAAAATGGCTCTAACTCCATCATACGAACTCGTAATTCGATGATTCTTGTTCCTATGAGTCACAAATAATGATACGAACATAGTCCTTCAATCGAAACTCAATTCGGAGCTCGTTTGCTTAGTGCGATATCCATTTCGCTCGTTAAACAATTAACTCATGTTTTGTGTCAAAAAACCAATCGCGACTTGATGAAATTAGACCAAACTTTCCAGATCATTCCTATAATTCATTATTTAAATTCTGGAAATCTCGAAATAAAATTTCGATCTCTAGAACTAAAAATGGACCTTTGGATCATTACATGCTTATGCTCAAACGACAAAAATCTTCCAAAAACTCTTCCAAAACTTATCCGAGCCTCATGGGACCCCGACCAAACATGCAAACATAATTCATAACAGTATTCAAATCTCTTCCAATCATCAAAACACCTCAAACAACATCAAATTACCCAAAACTCATCGAATTCAAGCCTAATTTTCTAAAAACATCCGAAATACACTTTCGATTAAAAACCCGACCAAACCACGTCCGAATGACCTGCAATTTTGCACACATATCCCAAATCACCTAACGAAGCTACAACAACTCTCGGAATTCCATTCTGACTCTTGGATTAAAATCTCACCTATCAATCGGAATTCGCCAAAATACTAACTTCGCCAATTCAAGCCTAATTCTACACCGAACCTCCAAAATTACTTCCGATCACACTTCTAAGTCACAAATCATCCCCCGAAGCTAACAGAATCATCGGGATTCAAATCTGAGTCCTCTAACACATAAGTCAACGTTTGGTTGACTTTTTCAAAACAAACCTTCCTTAAAGAGACTAAGTGTCTCATTTCCTACTAAAACCAATCCAAATCAACTCGTTCACACCCAACACTGATAACGAAGCATATAGAAATAGGAAATGGGGAAAACGGGGCGGTAATTCACGAGACGACGGGTCGGGTCGTCACATCCTCCCCAACTTAAACAAACGCTCGTCCTCGAGCGTACCCAGAGTTGTCCTAGAAGCCAACCAATAGCTGAACGACTTTACCAAGAATATACCCGTGGGTGATCCCACACTACCCTATCTCGCATAGGTCCGATAACACAACATAGCTGAAATTTCACAATCCATCTGGTCCATAAATCATAGAACCACACTGCACCTTCCGAAATCATACACAAGATTAGAACTTCACATCCATACTCAGAATAAGCCCGAACCAGCTGTAATAACCCATACCTGCAGCATCAGGTGCAATTATCTGATATACCATACAACTCAAACACTCGAAATGATAATTTCTATTCATAGTAGCTGCACATAATAATCGAATATCGATAAGAAACCTCTTAACAACTAAAGCCTCATTCCAACACTTTCACATACTGCCAATGATAAAGGAAACATGCAAAAAATCATAACCATTTCCTATGTCAAACATTTATGAAGTCATTTTTCTCCTGGTAATTACCATAGCAAATTTTGAACCGAACCTCAATATTTACCCACCACACATACTGAAATTGAATCCGTTCGCATTCATTAATGATTTCAACGATCTCTTCTGACCAAACACACTACTTAGGTGACATGACACATCAATACATGCCTAAGCCACAACTTGCATAATACGTGCACCAATAAGAAATGGTCCGAACATACTCAATTCATGAAAATGACTCAACTGAGAGAGCTGTACCTCAAACTCACCAGTACTGCCACAACACAAGGCTGAGACCTGTCTCACATCATAGAAACAGGACACACAAATTTGACTCGCAATGTCATGTTTCCACACAGCTTTGTTGCAACGCGCATTCCTATCCATATACTACTCCACAGGAAACACCTCAAGTCACTATGCTTGAAATCGACAACCATGCTTAATTGATGTCTGGAGCCAAAGCAAATCATTACACCCATGGTGAAACAAATAACACACACCACGCAAACCTGATAGAACATAACTTGTACGTTATTCACCGAGCAACACCCAATTACTTATCCCGCTCGACTTCCACTACTACAACTCCTATCGGAGCCAGACGATCCGGTGCCCGGCACCAAATTAATACCGAAATCAACAACCTCGCCCGACGACATGCCTAGCCATATGAAACTCATCTGAAAAGTCCCCCAACACCGGAACTGAATTAATGATAGCAACATTTGCACTAACATCCATCACGAATGCCCAATTAAGAAAGCAATCCTTCCCAACCGTCCGCTGGTCCTTTGAAATATAAACCACTCTGCTAGAACATAATCCAATGCACTTCATCACTCAACCCGTGGCATTTTCGGTATTGCCCATAGTGCAATAGTTCAGAATCACTCAACATTAAGATAACCAGTCTGAATTCCGACATCACATCCAAAATCTAACATACCAGCAAACAAAGATCCACTCGAGCCTCCAAATCCCGATTGCCGCTAAACGGTGCCGAATACACACAATCCACCACCACAACCTAGCCTGTACATGAGAACTCCCAGTCTCCAACTCCATATGGCACACAAATCATCATACCTGATTCCAGTTTCCACCGTGCGAATACATGCACATCTTTGATACCCAATCATTCCATGACAGATACTCAAAATTTCCCTATGCTACTAAGCAAACCCGAATACCACCAGTGGACCCACCAAGAACATGCCGCAATACTACCGAAATATCATCATTTTAATCACATTACCTTTTTCTGAGACATATACTCTCATCAAATCACTTCCAATTAGCAATACCATTTCCTTAATTATCTGAAGATCATTCACCCTAATCATCTGAAGCTTATTTCTCTAATCACCTAAAGTTGCCCGTACCGCCTAAGAATGTTATGAATTCCATTCAGAATTGAACTGTAACCTTACACACGCAAATCTCAACCCTTCACAACATATTGCATATACCATACCATCCTAAGGTAACATGAGGACTTCACCTCCTTTCCGAACCATGAACGTTTACGTACTCAACTAGTCAAGAACTTCCATTGATCCCATCTAGAAGAAAAATCATTATACATCCCATGCTTTTCATGACATACATAGGTCTTGTTCAAATTCTTACAATACCGATACGATGGATGAGATTTGTATAAATTCATAACACCGCCGAATCAACAATTCATTGGGTCTATACTTCTGGCAAGAACTATCACCTCATTTTGAACCAAACAATGGTCTTAACCCCTTAATTTACTTCATATACTTAGATTGCACTGATCTCGAATTCAATTATCTCGTCTCACCCATTACGAACTGCTCAGGAAATAAGCCACCCCAGACATAATCAAAAGCCGCATATGATGCCCCAATATGCCAACAGGCTACCAATTCGAACGCGATACAAAAAAAGAAAACGAACTCTGGAAGGAATTACCAATCCCACACACTAATACAGACTTTCCTTAGAAAACAGGAAGCAAGGCATACAAAAAAGCATATAGAAAACTATACTCAACATCACACTGTTGCAAACTTCATACTTGGTTTACATCTTTAATCAATCAAGTGATCACATGCCACACTTATATAATCTTCCCGTGGGACACACTCCCACAACCTACCACAACAATATCTGGAGCGTACATCCAAACCACCGGTCGCACTAACGCTAAAGAGCGATCAAGAATTATTAACCAGGACGCAAAACCCTTTTTACAAAACACCGATCTTAGGTGACGCTGAAGACAATACCAACTTACCGTAAACATCGAAACTTATCTCCTGCTCATCCGAGCTCATGACATCTTGTCAAAAAATTTCCTGCACTTGTGCCATTCTCGGCCCAATTTCCACAACCAGAACTGATTCACCAGTATGCATCAAATTGGAACTAACATAGTACATAACCGCACAATCCGCTAACCAATAGCAAGCTCCCCAACTTGGCTCGAAGCCATAGATCACAACATACTATACTCATAACGCATATACTCCATTGTTGCCTCAATACCATAGTGAGATTAAACTCGATCCTTTATAAGCTTGTGGAAACACAAATCATTTAGAATTTTTAACTCTTCTGCAAATCTCGCATTCACTCACACAACAGTTAAGCCCACTCTCTAGGCGATCCAATTAAGATTTCAACACATTTTATTCACTTGCAATTGAGGTCTTCTAATAGATAACATAAGGATAATACAACTTTAGAACACCCCGCAGGAGATGCCCCACCTGCTTTGCCCCAACTAACATTTCTGCATACCTTCCACCGCCATAAGCATTACGTAGTCACTTGATCTTCCTGAGTCTGTACTCATACCGCAACATGAAATTTACCTCACTCCCAACTAGGAGACATGAAAAGATTCTTCACACGCCCATAACTCGGGCTATAACTTGAATAACGATGGACTTCAAGCATCTATTAGTTCTTACATCATTCAGCAGACCCTTCTCGTCACTTCCAAATCATATAGATATGCCTCGCAGTACTAACATACTCATCTCATAGCCACAACCATCATTTCCACCAACAGGGACACTACCGAACATATAAGTTCAAAAACACTTGTTCACACAATCAGCACCTCGACGCTCCCGCCATAGGCAAAGATCCAACCTCAAGTCCTCCAGACTGGCCTACCATAAACTCACAGAGATAACACCTCGCCCCTCGATCGGGGAATCACAAGCCATCGAGGCACATCTGATACTGAGCGCCCATGCGCGCATACGAACGCGTGGAAGGAATTTCAAAGTTTCTTTTCAAGATGAATCAAGAACGCACGATAAGAATTCAAGAATGTGAAATTTTCCTAAAGGTTCTGCATCCTCTTGAGGATAAATACAAACGTCTCCGTACCGATCTGCGAGAATCTACTAAACCGGCTCATAACTCGTGAGACCAATTAACCTAGGCTCTGATACCACCTTGTCACGACCCCAACCCCGGTCATGATGGCGCCCAACACACTGCTAGGCAAGCCCGACCATTCAACAACATTATCCCAAATTCTTATTCAGATTATAGATAAATATCACAGAGAATTTACTAAGTCATTTCATTCAAGTGTATAATTAATAATAAAATCTGCGGAAGTTCAATTAAAATACCACATCATAGCCCAACAGAATCCGGTGTCACGAATATGAGCCTCAAATTTAGAATATCCACCTATTACAAGTCTGTTTAGGAAAAATACGGAATAAAAGATAGAGATAGAGGGGAGAGATCAGGCTGCGAACGCCATGCAGCTACCTCAATACTCCTGGATACTGCCAGCTCAGCTAAACAATTCCTCACTTAGCCTGTGGTGTACCTGTATCTGCACGCAAGGTGCAGGGAGTAATATAAGTACTCCGACCCAGTGAGTAATAAACATAAATAAAGGCTGAGAATAATAAATCATGGAAAAATACAAAGTAAACTATAATTGGCAGTTTAGAACAACAAATAGTGAAGCAACAAGTCAATTAAATCAGAGTACCAAATACTGAGACAGGTATAACCGATAAAAACAAATGCATGAGTGCAATGCAATGCATATGATGGTATACTCTAGTACCCACTGCGGCGTGCAGCCCGAGCCATCCATTTATTTATCGTCGACGACGCTCACTAGGGGTGTGTGCAGACTCCGGAGGGGCTCCTACAGCCCAAGCGCAATATCAAACCATCTCGTGGCATCAAATCTAAGCCCTCGGCCTCATATCAATTTCAGTATAATCACCCAGGCTCTCGGCCTCAATATCAATGTAATCAACCTGGCTCTCGGCCTCAATATCAATGTAATCAACCAGGCTCTCGGCCTCAATATCAATATAACACTGCTGTGGCGCGCAGCCCGATCCATGCTCAATCCAGAAATCATCATAAGCCCCTTAGACATTTGTAAAACAGTAGTTCTCAGCCCGAAATATCATTTAGAAATATCATTTAAGTTTTCAAATCTTAGAAAGATGGCTGAGTTTGCAAAACAATATTTAAAACCTTGGACTGAGATCAAATGATATGCAAAATATGCGAAAGCAGTGATATCAATCCCTGAAGGATTCAAATAATTGGCAAGAAGCCCAAATGTAACAATTAAGTCCAAGTAAGGATGATTCTCAATTTAGTTCAAGTAGAAAACACGGTAAAAACATCTCTCGGGACGGACCAAGTCACAATCCCCAATGGTGCTCTACCCCACGCCCGTTATCCGGCATGCAAGTCACCTCAATATAGCGTTACGATGTGAAATTCCGGGGTTTCAAACCCTCAGGACATCATTTACATCAATTACTCACCTCAAGACGGTCAAAGTCTAGCTCGCTATGCCCTTGCCTCTCAAATTACCCTCCTCGTGCGATGAATCTGCCCAAAATCACAACGAATATGTCGCATTATGCTAAAGAGACAATACCCAATCGAAAGCAATCGAAAAATATCAAAATTCATGAATTTGACAAAACCCGAGCCCCGAGCACACGTCTCGAAAAATCAGAAAATTAACATCACCGGATTCCTTGTCTCGCCATGAGTCTATACATACCAAGAACTCCCAAATCCGAGTTCGAATGACCCATCAAATCCTAATTGTTTGGTTTCAAAATTCAAGCCCTAGTTCTTGATTTGTAGGCTTATATTTCATGAATCTCTAGGTGGAATTCACAATAAAAACGAGTTCTAAGTCCAAGAAACTTACCTCAAGTCGTTCCCCCTTGAATCCCTCTTTAATCTCCACCAAGAAGCTCTCAAAATGATCAACCATGGAGGAAAAATGACCCAAAATCGCGGATGAAGTGTTTTATAAACTCACTGCCCAGAATTTTTCGGAAGTACTGTTCACGCGCGCGGTTACTTTTCACGCGCGGTTACTGTTCACGCTGCTAAAAAAATACAGCAGCAGCCAAATAAATTGTAGCACTTTTGTTTTTACTAAAATGGCTCTAACTCCATCATACAAACTCGTAATTCGATGATTCTTGTTCCTATGAGTCACAAATAATGATACGAATATAGTCCTTCAATCGAAACTCAATTCGGAGCTCGTTTGCTCAGTGCGATATCCATTTCGCTCGTTAAATAATTAACTCATGTTTCGTGTCAAAAACCCAATCGCGACTTGATGAAATTAGACCAAACTTTCCAGATCACTCCTATAATTTATTATTTAAATTCTGGAAATCTCAAAATAAAATTTCGATCTCTAGAACTAAAAATGGACCTTTGGATCATTACATGCTTATGCTCAAACGGCAAAAATCTTCCAAAAACTCTTCCAAAACTTATCCGAGCCTCATGGGACCCCGACCAAACATGCCAACATAATTCATAACATTATTCAAACCTCTTCCAATCATCAAAATACCTCAAACAATATCAAATTACCCAAAACTCATCGAATTCAAGCCTAATTTTCTAAAAACTTCCGAAATACACTTTTGATCAAAAACCCGACCAAATCACGTCCAAATGACCTGAAATTTTGCACACATATCCCAAATCACCTAACGAAGCTACAGCAACTCTCGGAATTCCATTCTGACTCTCGGATCAAAATCTCACCTATCAACCGGAATTCGCCAAAATACTAACTTCGTCAATTCAAGCCTAATTCTACACCGAACCTCCAAAATTACTTCCGATCACACTCTTAAGTCACAAATCATCCCCCGAAGCTAACCGAATCATCGGGATTCAAATCCGATCCCTCTAACACATAAGTCAACGTCCGGTTGAACTTTCCAAAACAAACCTTCCTTAAAGAGACTAAGTGTCTCATTTCCTACTAAAACCAATCCAAATCAACTCGTTCACACCCAACACTGATAATGAAGCATAAAGAAATAGGAAATGGGAAAAACGGGGCGGTAACTCACGAGACGACTGGTCGGGTCGTCACAAATAACTTGCCTGCAAGGGAACAACAATATTGAAACAAACATCCCGGCAAGGGAGAATCAGCTATAACCAATCTTAACTCAGCTTCTACTCAGTTCAATTAATACTAATACTTAGTCATAAATAAACTCCATGAAAATAAACTAATTCCTTGCCCAATACCGAGAATCACCAATTAAAGCATCCGTAGAATCATTTAAGAACACAACAAATAACAATTTAAGACTCACGGTCATGCTCGACACCAACGTATAGATACTCGTCACCATGCTTATACGTCGTACTCAACATGAAGCAATTAGCAAATAGGACACAACTCCTAATCCCTCAAGCTAAGGTTAGACCAAACACTTACCTCGATGCCACGAACACAACACAAGGTTCAATTATAGCTTTACCCCTTGATTCCACCACCAATTCGCTCGTATCTAGTCACAAATTACTTAATTACATCAATAAACGCTAAATGAATCAACCCCCAATGCATAAAAATGAGTTTTCCAAAGTTTTACCCAAAAAGTCAAAAATCGCCCCCGAGCCCACATGGTCAAAACCAGAGGTTCGAACCAAAACCCGATTACTCATTCCCCCACGAACTCAAATATATAATTTGTTTTGAAATCGGACTTCAAATCGAGGTCCAAATCCCCATTTTTTTTGAAAAACCTAGGTTCTACCCAAAACACCCAATTTTCCCCCATGAAAATCATTGATTTGAAGTTGAAATCATGTTAAAAGATGTTAATGATTGAAAAACTAGTTAAAAGTGACTTACAATTGATTTGGAGAAGAAAGATTGTTTGAAAAATCGTCTCTTATGTTTTTGGGGTTTAAAAAAATGAAAAATAACTGAAAATATCGTCTATTTATACCCCTCTCAGACCCCCTGTGCGGACCGCACAAAATGGACTGCAGCCGCACAGGCCTTCCTGAGGGTACTGCGGTCCAGTGCCCTGTGCGGACCGCACGAAATAGACTGCGGCCGCACAGGCCTCCACTGCGCACTGCACAAAGCCGACTGTGGACCGCACTGACCCCCTTCTGCGGTCGCACACGTTTTTGTGCGGACCGCACTGGCAGGTTTAGAGACCTGCAATTTCTCTGAAACTGCCACAACTGTGTTTTTAGGCCTAAGGCATCCCGGAATCTACCCGAAACTCACCCGAGCCCTCGGGGTTCCAAACCAAGCGCACACCAAACCTCAAAAACATCTGACGGACTTATTCGTGTAATTAAATCATCAAAATAACATCATGAACATCAAATTAAATCTCGAGATCAATGAAATCTTCTCAAAACTTCTTTAAACATCAACTTTACGATTTAAGTCCGAGTCACGTCAGATGACATCCGTTTTTCACAAAATTTCACAGAAACATCTTAAATCATATATAAGACCTGTACCGGGCGCCGAAACCAAAATACGGACCCGATACTAACATGTTCTAATCAAATTTCATTTCAAATTTACTTAAACAATTTCAGAAAATAATTTTCTTTGAAAATTCATTTCTCGGGCTCGGGACCTCGGAATTCGATTCCGGGCATACGCTCAAGTCCCATATTTTCCTACGGACCCTTCGGGAGCGTCAAATTATGGGTCCGGGTTTGTTTACCCAAAACGTTGGCCGAAGTCAAATTTACTCATTTTTATAACCAAATTTTTTTATCATTTTTCACAGATTTTCATATTTAAGCTTTTCGGCTACGCGCCCGGACTGCGCACGCAAATCAAGGTAACTTTAAATGAGGTTTTTAAGTCCTCAGCGACACAGAATTCAATTAAAAGGGTCATCACATATATTAATCAATATCCATATATGACTCATAAATTGGTTACAAGCCTCCAACAACTCAAATCATCAAAATAGATTTACAAGTTAAACCATTCAACTTCATCCTTATATTTTAATACCAATTCGAAGTCACTAATGATACTACATCAATTTTCCAATGCCATCAAGTTACTATTCATCATCTTCCATAGTCAAAACTTGCACAATATACAATTCGGATGATTACTTAGTTGGTCACCTCCATATTTTGCTAACAAATAATTCCATAGGTTCATTGTATTCAATCAATTTCATCGCCAAGATTCATCATTCATCTTCTGTCTTATTTTCTCAAAAGTACTATTCATGCCATGAACTAGAGTTTTATAATCCAATCTTTCAACCAATAAACATGTAACAAATACTTCAAATACTTCTAACTACTCATAATAAACAAGTTTGAAGCGTTGAAATTACCTCTAGTAGATCAATCTTGAAAAATTACAACTTTGGTGATTTTTGTGTTCTTGAGGATTTGATGATGAAATCTAGAATTTGGATGTTAGAATAATGTTAGAACTCATGTATATTGAGTAAGAATCAACCTAAAAAAACATTAACAACTTACCTTGGTCGATTGGACTTGATTTGAGCTTAAAATCGCCCCTTCACCTCAAGAACCCTAACCCCCAATAATCAAAATACTCTCTCCCCCGACTTGGTATTTATAGGCCCATATTTCTGGGCTTCGGATGCGGCCTTGGATGCTATGGAAACACTTCACTGCCAGCCATTCTTTCGGCCGCGGCCCCGGATGCTTCGCATCCGCAAACTCCTCCGCCAGCCTTTGATAATTTAGTCATAACTTCTTGTAGGAATGTCCAAATGACAAACGGTTTGAAGTGTTAGAAACTAGACTCAAAGAACTTTCATTTGATAGGTTGTAATCCACATAACTCTTTATATATATATATATATATATATATATATATATATATATATATATATATATATATATGATCGTCCAAAGTTAGGTCTTATGCGTGCTCATTTGGAACTTTAGTCTATCATGTAATTTCCATCTTGATTTGCCCCAAGGGCCCTCCTTATGACCTATATCACTTCAAATACAGCTCGTGCACTTATTATCATATCCAATTAATATCCATTATATTAATAGTCCTCATCTGCACACAAAATAATGTAATTAACATATGTCAACTTTCTTAATAGCGCTTAAGTACTTCAAAATTTTTCCGAGATGCTACAGTATAAATATGCAATGTGGTAGTATCATACCTCTTTACATATGACGTTTTTAATTTGGTGTATATTTATTTCTATAGCTTTGGCTTCTCCCTCTTAAAAGTAAATTATATAGTTGTCCATGCATATTGCGATATTGTTTAGACATGTAATAAATTTTTTGTCATTGTAAAACATAAGCATATTAAAAACTATTTTCGAAAAATTTAAAAGCACGTCTTTCATTTTCTAGAAATGAAAGTTGCATTATAAGAATATGATGTTTATTGTCAAAACTTGTACGAATCATCCTTGTACTATTACATCATTCATTTAAGTGATTTAAGTTTCTACGTAACATTATAGGTGCATTTTTCTTCAAAATTAACTAGTATGTAAATGAAGATCATTTTAAAGTTGTATCCAATGTATTATCAAAAGATAGCGAGAAGAAAATTACCAAATAATGTTCCGATTGTGGATTTTGTTGCCGCTTCTAAAAATAGAAAATTATTCGAAAATTTTAAGGTCGAAAAGTGGTTGGTGCATTCTGTAACTGTAGTATAATTGCTAAAAAATATTTCCAACTCCTTGTGCACAGATAAATAGGTAGAATTAGTAGCTTTCACGCGACCATTTATATTGTAATAGCTTTTGTTCTGTTGAAATAAAATTTTCCAAACTTCAACATTTTTATTGAACATTACTGCCTGGATCTTTGTCCCCTATAAATTAATATAAAAATAATTTTATATTAATTAAAAATAATACAAATAAGTAATAAATTATATCAAAATAAATTTACAAAAAAAGCCTATCTCTTCGTCAACAAATGTTAAATGCCAACGCAAACCCTTTCCTTTGTCGTTCTTATATTTTATTATTGGTCCTCTTCGAATAACCAATACCTTAATTACCCATTCAACATCATAAAGTTTAAGGTTATTTATTGGGACACATTATTTTTCCATTTGGAATTATTCCATTACGCTGCGCGAAATACCTGCAATATATAAGTAAAAGCTGCAAAGTATTATGTAATAGCTGAAAATTAATATTTTTACACTAACATTAGTTGAAATAACACAAAGCATTAATCTTTACAGATATACAATTTAAACATAATACTACTTCATTGTAAAAGACTTTGATATGTAAAACTAAAAACTACGCCGAAGAATAAAGGAGTACGACACAAAAAACAATTATATAAAAGTTAAGATGTCATTGTTTTCTCTCTAATTCATATACATGACCCGAAAACATTACTCAATTACGAAAAACGGGAACTTACTCAATTATGAAAAATGGGAATAATAGAGAAAACTAATAATACCTTTGGAGAAAATTACGTCGTTCTACACCAAAACTTTTAGAGAACAATGAAAAATGTGGAACAATGTCATCTTTTATAAAAATAATTGGTTTATTCTTTTCCTAAATGGATTCATGCAATTAAGCTGAATTCTATGGGAGAAGATTAAATAAGAAAAAATATTATTGTCAAAAAAGGAAAAGGCTACAAAAAAAAAAATTAGCGGTGGGCAAGCTGAATTTTATGGGAGAAGATTAAATAAAAAAAATATTATCTTAAAAAAAAGGAAAAGGCTACCAAAAAAAAGTTGAGCTATGTAGAAACCAAATCGACCAAAAAGTAGGCGTAAACCAAATCGGCCAAAAAGTAGGCGTCCAGAATTTGACCCAAAGTCAACTATGTAGTATTAATGTATGCGTTAGTTTAAATGGAATGAAAAATCAATCTAAGTTAATTTACAATTATATTTTTAAATTATATAAATAATTAAAGTTATAAAATCGATCAATATTTCAAGAATATTTTAGTCGTTCAATATCTAACCTAAATTATTTATACTTTTATAATAACTAGTCTCTATGTTCCACGAAATATTTGTGTCAAATATCATTTAACACATGGATATTCTATAACTAATTATTAGTGAATATGTAGGAATTTCAATAATCTATTACTTTAAAAAAGAAGAGGAATATAATATATAATCCAGCCCAACTAATAAAACATCTATTTTGGTCTAGATTTATCGTATACTTTAATTTAGTACTATCTTCACCTAGTAATGAATCACTTAATTCAAAAGAAAAACAATGATAAAAGAGGTCCTAATATTGCATTAATCAATTCATACACCATGATTTAATCAGAAAGGGTAAAGGAGCCTCTTCACTTACCGAAAATCCCCGAGCATCGAATACTCGCGATGGTTTATTGCCTTTAATTTTAAGATGTGGATCATTCTTCAAATTTTTCGCACAATAATTGTAAGCATGTGATTTTTGCTCTATATGAAATACTCCTATAAAATTCCAAGTAAATAGATTTTTCTTATTTATTTGTCATTTTATGAATTTTTGAATTTTTATTAATTGTTTGCATTTCTATGCACATTTGATTTTATTACAAAAAAAATTCCAAAAAATATCATGCATTGCATTTAGACTTGTTTTTACATTTTTAGGATTAATTAATTAATTAATTAATTGCTTTATTAAAAATAAAAATCACAAAAATAGCCTATTTCTACATTTTTCCCTTTTTATTTTTAAGTTATTGATTTTTCTCTTTTAGTTTAGGATTAAATAGCTTTTATAATTTTGATAATTAGCTAATTTGTTTAATTTCACACTTTTGAATAATTTAGAATTTTTAATTATAAGATCTTTTAATTAAAAGAAAAGGAAAAATTAGACATAAGAAGAGAATTTGAAAGATGGGATCTTAATTCAAATTTGAGTTGTTCTTATACCCAAAATCTGGCCAAACCACTCAAAGCCAAAACCAGCCCAAAACTCATCCCCTTTTAATTAAAATATCTAGACTTAGACCTATAAAAAAATACCTAGACCTAGAGAATAGGAGGAGAGTCCGAATTCCCTTCACCAAACGGCGCCCTTGGACCTTCTTCATCATCCCTCATTTTCAACGACAACCAGATCCCTGACCACCGAAAACCAGCTCCCATTCACCTCCGATCTCACACGAAAACAGACCCCTTAATTCCCTTCCCGTTCTCTGAAGAAGCAGCGCCGCTGCTCATCTTCTTCTTCTTGACATAAACACACACACTCACAAAAATGTACAAGAATGAGAAGAAAAGAACGAGAAAATAGGGGAAGGGAAAAACAAGGCTCTCATCACTCACTCACTCCGATTTTTAAAAGAAAGACGGTAGCCACCTCTGGTCTTCATTTCTTAAACAGTCGAGGTTGTCTTCGAGTTTTCCGGCGTCGATTTCGATCTATGTTTGCATCAAATAATTGCTGCTGTAAAAGTTTTGCTAAAGGATCATTCTAATGGGGAAAGCTATTTTGAAGAATGAATTCGCGATTTGCTGCTGTTACTCCCCGGTTGCTGCTGATTCACTTCCCTTTTGAGCTCTTTTATCACTATTTCTCATCTGTTTGCCACATCAAGGTACTCTTCTCAATTTTGGTCATGTAACTTGTTTTGGATGACTCACGTTCTGTGAAAATAATTTCGTGAAGCTACATATTCTTCTTTGTTAAGCGAATGAATCTGTGGTGTGTTTATTATTATCAAATGGTTGTGAATCTGATGTAAAATGCCTAGGTTTTGCTTCTGTTTTCTTGCTATAAAATGCTAAACAGAACGTGCATTAGCTGGTGCTTTTCGGTAGAAAGACCTTGGTTGTAATTTTAACCATGATTTATGTTTGGCTCATTTATGTAGTGTTTTTGTATATTTTCTTTTGTATGTTCTTATTCTGCTATTCGAACTTAAGGATGATTGTAATTTAATGAAAGACTGTTTGCAAAATTTGGGGATTACATCATTGTCATCGTGTAAGGCATGGCAGATTTGTTTTTTTTTTCCGCCAATTCCTCTTTATGATCAAGTGTTGCATTTGCCTTTTTCATCATCATTTAGCTTAAGTATTGGGCTGAGCAAGCATGTAAGGCCCATGAATGGAGCCTTGTCTATATGAGTTCCATGAACTCTGATTCTGGGCCTCTCCAACATGAGGCAAATGGGTTTAGATATGGGCAATCCCATTTTTTTATAAATCAAAGCTTATCCCACATATTAAATTATGTTGGTTAAAGATTTGAATTTTTGACTTCATCAATATCTAACAATCAACCTCCATCTTGGAGTAGGAACGCCACTTTCCACAATGACCCAGCGAAAGGTTTGATTCCAACGAGTCCTCTTTCCACAATGGTGCTGTCTTCAGACAATCCTAAATTAGCTTAGGAATAACTAATCAAACATCCTAGTTTGCTTGAGGCGCGCCTTGTAATAAACCATCGTGACTATAGGTACGGCTCCCGTGGCATAGTCATAATACCTAATTTCCAAATTCGGGGTGCATTTCATGTAACCCGATTATAATAACTTCGAATAATAGAACCCTTTGAAATAAATTGAAGCGTGCCATGCCAAACAAAATTTATAATTCATGGCCCTTATAAAATTAGATCAAGAGCTAATCCTTATAGAAAAATGTTTGAGGTGTGCCATTAAATAAATTAAATCATCCATGGCCCTCACAAATGTTGCTTTTAAAAATTGAATCTTCATAGTTGCTTTAGGTGCGTTTTACAATAAATCATCGTGGCTATGGGTACGGTTCCCGTGACATAGTCATGATGCCTAATTCCCAAAATTGGGGGTGCATTTCATGTGATCCGATCATAACAACTTTGAATAATAATAAAATAAACATGTCGCAAATCGCGGGTGCATTTCATGTAGCGTGATTTGCGGTGTGTTCCAAAACGGCAAGTGTACGACAATCGCAACTTGTTCAAGAAATAATTCCATAAATCCTAAAAGCGGTTTAAAATATTTAAAAGCGGTTATAAAGCTAAAAATGCACAATAGGTTTAAAACATGTATTTAATCAGATAATTAAGCCATTATTAATAGTTTAAGCGACCGTGCTAGAACCACAGAAACCGGGAATGCCTAACACCTTCTACCGGGTTAACAAAATTCCTTACTTAGAATTTTCGGTTCGCAGACTTTTAAGTAAAGTCAAAATTTTCTCGATTTGGGATTTTAAAATAAACCGGTGACTTGGGACACCAAATAAACTATCCCAAGTGGCGACTCTGATAAATAAATAATCCCATTTTATTATAAAATAATAAAAGAAGAAGAGTATTGCAGAACAAAGTAGAGAGAAAGGGAATTCTTATAGATATGAGATGATTTACAATGGAATATAACCCTCTATTTATAGGGAGAGGGTGACTTAGCCACCAAGTAATAAACCCTAGAATCTCTCTAAATATAGACATTCACCATAGATAAAATTATATTTATAACACCCCCCCCTTGAATGTCTATTCAACAGATAATGTGCCTCGTTAAAACCTTAACTAAATAAAACCTAATGGGAAAAAAAATTCTAGAGAAGGAAAAAGAGTACACATATCTAACAATACGTCTTTTGGTTGCCTCGTTAAAAACCTTGCAAGGAAAACCCAGTGGGACAAAACTTTGTAAGGGAAAAAGAGTACAACGCGTATTAACTCCCCCTGATGAGAGCATTAATTCACATCTTTAAGTATTTGCATTCCAATCTTGTGCACCATCTTCAAACGATCTTTGGTAGAGACTTGATAAACAAATCAGCCATATTAACTTGAATGAATATATTGCATCTTGAAATCATCATTCTTGATAGAGATGTAATGTCTTCATAAACTGCCGTAGAATGGCCTTTTCAATATCTCCATAGAGGTATTCTCGCTATCACATTATCATGCTTATAGTTATAGCAAAATACATATGTGCACAAATTACCATTATCATACGGTACTTCGGGACCAAGAATTGTATATGCTTCAAGCGATTTAAATCCTTCAAGGATTGTCATATAAGTTAAGTCATATAAGCCATATAATAGACTTTAGATGCATATCAAGTTTTTATGTCATGCTAGACATATAAGATATCGAAAACTGATTGCACATACCATTGACTTTATACTTTCAAGTATTTGAACAACATAGACAAAATTATGTGTCTTTCATATGGAATCAATTCTACTTGAATTGTGTCTCTTCCATTTGGCCAATACTTTTGTGTCTATATTCGATAGACTTAAGATCCTCATCTATACTTAGCGCTATGATAGATGTCGTCGACAAACATTTTATATCGGTTCCAATATTTTTTCATAAAGACATAACATAGGGATCTCTTCATTCATATATTCAGGTACCTGAATCTCTCATGAGATTTTATGAAGTGTTATGTCATGTGATCTTCTAAATCACTTGCCTCCTTTATTATGATCATTTGTTCATCTTCTTTATTAAGAAGTTTCTTTGAAACCGATTTGTCTATACGCTTTAAGCGTACCATAGACTTTGTCCTTATAGGACTTAATATGAGCATTTGCAATGAGAATATAGTTACTTTCTTTGGGTCAGCAAATGCGTCCGACATGCTTTGCAATATATTGCAAATGAATTATCTTTTTATGAACTTCAAGTTCATATTATTTTATTAGAGGATCTAGATGTAAACATGATAATTCATTCCGCGTAACTTTTTCTCAAATGTTATCATCTCTCCCCGTCATGTTAGAAAAGCTAACTTGCTTCATCATCTTTGTGCGTTATGGTGTTAATCAAAATATACGCCGCACATCAATAATAATAAGATGGAATTATTTGGTTCCTGACTGTGAACCACTTGCGAGGGGAGAGTGTAATATACTTTCGTATATAACCTATATCAAACTGACATAGATAACTTTGTTCTCATAAGCAATAGTTTAGCTATTAAGTGGAGGCACTCAATAAATTATTTTGCTAAACCAACTGTGATGTAAACCAACTTATCAAGATGAACTATCTTGAATAAAAAATCTTGAAATTATGCTCTAAATCAAATTATTGAGCAAGTTACCTCGCAAACACCATGTTGCGGGTTAATAATAATCGCACATGTAACCATCTCATAGATGCATCTTATGTGGTATACATGGTAGGTGAATGTGCCCATATTCACCTTTGATAATTCCAGCATTCATGGGATTCAATCCCAATTTAAATTGGTCTATTAATTAGTGAGAACAAGCAACATAAGAGAATTCATAAAGAACTTTCTAGTCCTTTAATAATTCCAGCATTCATGGGATTCAATCCCAATTTTAATTGGTCTATTAATTAGTGAGAACAAGCAACATAAGAGAATTCATAAAGAACTTTCTAGTCCTTTAATATTTACCCATGTGAATTCTCTTTTATTTTTGCACATCATACTTAAATCAAGATTGCTCAATACGCCATGCTTGATAAAATTGTCTGTATTAATAAACTTCAGGTTTACATCATGATATGTGCAATTATCAATAAACTCCAAGTTTATTATGATATGATTTTTTATACCAACAAACATTCAATTTATTATGGTATTCTTTTATTTGTGTAGTACAAATTGGAGAATAAAGCGGGTCACATACATATTACCCTGCTACAAATTGTAGTAATAGAAGATATTAAATCTTTATTTATTTATAGTCTCAATATAATCAACCGCTTTCGCGTATACTTTGGAAGCTGAATAAGTTTCTTTAAGATTTACTACAACACAATACCTTATTGGTAATCAATTGTGTTTCTCCAAAATAGTAATAATTGGCTCTTGCAGAGTTCTCAATTAATTTGGTACTACCACATATTTATCAACATCCATATGGTGAATATCTCTTTTAAAGAGAAAGTTAAACCATTATGGTTATGGTCAAAATTATATGCAAGATATGTTTCTTGCATTATTATTGTCCTTTAATAATCACATTGCCAAAATATTTTGGCGTACAATAGGTACGTGAACAATGACCATTCATGCCATAATAATGACATTATTTTCTTATATCATCTCAAACCTCCTTCTAGAGGTGAGAGTGGTATATTCAATACCAATAGCATGTTCATATTCTTCCAAGAATGAATATGTCTTCATAAATCAGATGTTGTCACATTCCCATCATGAATGGACCATAATCATCTATATGTGCTATATAAAATCTCATGTCAAATCGATGACAGATATTACTTTCACAGAGTGAATGATTATTTTGAGAATCCTTATTGTTCTCATTACCACAATAATGCCGATTATAATTTCATCTATTGCCACGTCCACATCCATTAATACATTCATAGTAATAATTTTGTCTTCTTTCAGACTTATTACATACTGCTATTACATTCTCGTAAGAGAATGAGAATGAAGCAAATTCAATGGGACGGGTTTCCACTTCTTGTGCTCACGACCATACATGACTTTGATCATGGCAAGACATAGAAATTTTACCACTTTGAGTGGTTATAATTTCTTTCAAACTCCATTAGAGTTACAATCAAAATTTATCGTCTTTGTTTCTATTTAAAATCAAATTGTAGAATGTCAAGAATTCGAAAGAGAAAAGTAAAATGCTTACCTTAAATCCAGAATTTAATCATAAAGGAAGTTCATGAAACAATTGACAATCATTATGCTCAATCCCAAAGCTTCTACTTAATTGGTTAGAGTCTCGTGTTGATTACGTATTATAAAATAATAAAAGAAGAAGAAGAGTATTGCAGAACAAAGTAGAGAGAAAGAGAATTCTTATAGATATGTGATGATTTACAATGGAATAGAACCCTCTATTTATAGGGAGAGAGTGACTTAGCCACTAAGTAATAAACCCTAAAATCTCTCTAAATATAGACATTCACCATAAATAAAATTATATTTATAACACATTTCGAATAATGTCACTTTATTTGAAAAAACTCTCATACCCCTCTCGGGGTGTAAAAAGGAGGTGTGACAATAACAAGCCAAATATCAACAGAGAATGCTTACAAATCAATCAATCAAAACTTAATCATGAACTCCGGAGTCCTGGTGATTTTTGTAAAATTTGCTTTACGCATTTTCCTTTCTTTCGCTTACAATTGATTTGCAACTTCTAATGTCACATCTTTAATTTGGACAATACTGTTTCGAATCAATTCATAAAAAGCAGATAAAATTAGTAAAGGAAAATAACATATGGAGATTTAACTCTATGAACAATCTTTAATGAGCATGTATAACTTAAAAGCTAAAAATATTGCACTATTTGCTCACACGTAATGTCTCTTCATCTTCTTCGCTCTACTTTCAGCTGATTCCTGCAACCAAAACTTCTCCCATGTGATAGAGTTTTCAAATTGAAAATTATTAAAACTTAAAAAAGAAAAGATTTCATGAGCATCGTTATAGCTTTTCTTGTAACTGACTCTATAGATTGGCGTCAATTACGTCACATTATTGGCATGAGACTTTGGCTTCATGTTTTTTCTCATCTTCAACGACTTAAGAGATTTCTTTAGAACCTTATCGAGAACATTGGTCACGTCAAGATATCAATTTATTCGGACTTGATTTTCCTCTTGATTCAACATGAGTATTTTGGAATCTTCATTCTTTTTGGACATTGTTGAAGTAGTTATATAAGTATCACTATGGTCTACTGGTGAGGGTTGTCCATAAGATAATCCTCTTCTTGCAGCAATGTCTAACATATTTTTTAAGAATATTTTTTGGCCTTTGCTGTTGAAAGAAAAATAAACAAACTAATATCTCAATTTCGAAGAGACCATTGATGATTTGAAGCAACAGACATTAAAGCATATGACTTTGGTTCTGTTGTGGCACAAGCTCAATTAGCTTCATAAGAATGTGAATTGTCTTGTGAGTTAATATCAAATTAGGACTACGTTTAGTGACTTTGTTTGGTAGGAGATTAGATATCTAATTAAATTGGAATATATACATACAAATAACAAGTCACATTAGTTTACGGTGGTGTTGTCCAAGTGGGGTTCTTAAACAACAACAACGACCCAGTATAATCCCACAAGTGGGGTCTGGGGAGGGTAATATGTACGCAGACCTTACCCCTACCCCGAAGGGTAGAGAGGCTGTTTCCAGGAGACCCTCGGCTCAAAAAGCAACAGGAGCCGATATATTAGTACCATAAAAATGCATAAAAAAATAACATCAGTATAAGAGATACGAAATATGAAATACAGAATACGAAATATGAAATACGAATACGAAATACGAAATAGATGGCTGGTATAGTAAAACTAGCAGGTAAAGCCCTGCATCAATAGACGACCAATGACATTCTTAGTCTAACTCCTAATTGGCTAGTCTCTCTCTATTGTGTTGTAGAAATATTCACAACTTTCCCCTAACCTACAACCTTAATGCTCGACCTCCATAATTCCCTGTCAAGGGCCATGTCCTTAGTAATCCTAAGTCGTGTCATGTCCTGTCTGATCACCTCTCCCCAATACTTCTTAGGTCTTCCTCTACCTCTCCGCGTGCCCACTACAGCCAGTCGCTCACACCTCCTCACCGGTGCATCAGTGCTCCTCCTCTGAATGTGCCCGAACCATCTGAGTCTTACTTCCCGCATCTTGTCCTCCATGGGGGCCACACCCACCTTCTCTCGAATATCTTCATTCCTAATCTTATCCATCCTTGTATGCCCGCACATCCACCTCAACATCCTCATCTCTGCTACTTTCATCTTCTGGATGTGTGAGTTCTTTACCGGCCAACATTCAGTTCCATATAACATGGCAGGCCTAACCACTGCTCTATAAAACTTACCTTTTAGTAACGGTGGCACTTTCTTGTCACACAAGACTCCCGACGCTAACCTCCACTTCATCCACCCCACCCCTATACGGTGTGTGACATCCTCGTCAATCTCCCCGATCCCCTGAATAACCGATCCAAGGTACTTGAAACTACCCCTCTTGGGAATGACTTGAGAGTCAAGCCTCACTTCAACTCCCGCTTCCGTCGGCTCAACTCCAAATTTGCACTCGAGGTATTCCGTCTTCGTCCTGCTCAACTTGAAACCTTTAGACTCAAGAGCATGTCTCCAAATCTCTAGCCTCTCGTTGACGCCGCCTCGTGTCTCGTCAATTAGAATAATGTCATCAGCAAATAGCATGCACCATGGCACCTCCCCTTGAATATGATGAGTCAGTGCATCCATCACCAGGGCAAATAGGAATGGGCTGAGCGCAGACCCTTGGTGCAACCCCATAATAACTGGAAAGTGTTCAGAGTCGCCTCCTACTGTTCTAACCCGAGTCTTAGCTCCATCATACATGTCTTTAATCACCCTAATATAGTCAACCAGGACCTCTTTATCCTCTAAGCAGCTCCATAAGACCTCCCTAGGAACCCTATCGTACGCTTTCTCCAGATCAATAAACACCATGTGGAGATCCTTCTTCCTATCCCTGTACTGTTCCACCATCCTCCTAATAAGGTGGATAGCTTCTGTGGTAGATCGCCCCGGCATGAACCCGAACTGGTTGTCTGAAATAGACACCGTCCTTCGCACTCTCATTTCTACCACTCTCTCCCAAACTTTCATGGTATGACTTAGTAATTTGATGCCCCTATAGTTGTTACAGCTCTGGACATCACCTTTGTTCTTATACAACGGGACCATTGTACTCCACCTCCACTCTTCAGGCATCCTATTAGTCTTGAATATAACACTAAACAATGCAGTAAGCCATTCCAAGCCTGCTCTACCCACACACCTCCACAGTTCAACCGGAATTTCGTCTGGCCCGGTAGCTCTGCCCCTTCTCATCTTACGCATTGCCTCCATGACTTCATCGATCTCAATGTCCCTACAATTACTTACTTCATGGTGACTGTCGGCATTCCTCGATTCCCCAAGTATAATATCCTGATCCCCTTCTTCACTTAGAAGTTTATGAAAGTAGGTCTGCCACCTCCTCTTAATCTGGTCATCTCCCATCAAAACTTTGTCGTCATCATCTTTTATGCACCTCACTTGGTCCAGATCCCGAGTTGTCCTCTCTCTCGCCTTAGCGAGTCGGAATAACTTCTTCTCCCCACCTTTGTTCCTTAGTTCCTCATACAGACGAGCAAAAGCTGTCGTCTTAGCCTCCGTCACTGCCATCTTCGCCTCCTTCCTAGCTACCTTATACCTTTGACTGTTCTCTCTCTTCTCCTCCTCGTCAGTGCTCCCTACTAACCACAGGTAAGCCGCCTTCTTTGCTTCCACTTTACCTTGGACAACTGCATTCCACCACCAATCCCCTTTGTGGCCACCATTGTGGCCCGTAGATATCCCTAACACCTCTCCCGCCGCCTTTCTTATACAATCCGCCGTCGTCGACCACATTGTGTTTGCGTCCCCACTACTTTTCCAAGCTCCCATTGCCGATAACCTTCCTTCCAACTCCTTAGCTTTATCCTTAGTTAAGGCTCCCCACCTAATCCTGGGGCGTCCTTGTACTGACCTCTTCTTCTCCTTATCCTAATACAAATGTCCATCACCAAAAGCCTATGCTGCGTTGAGAGGGTCTCACTTGGGATAACCTTGCAGTCCTCGCACAACCTCCTGTCGCATCTCCTGAGGAGGAGATAGTCAATCTGAGTCTTCGCCACCGAACTTTGGTAAGTAACCAAATGTTCATCCCGCTTCGTAAAACTCGAGTTCGCAATGACTAGATCGAAAGCCTTGGCAAAGTCCAACAGCGCAATGCCCCCTCCGTTCCGCTCGCCGAAACCAAAGCCGCCATGCACCTCAGTGTACCCACCTGCAGATGACCCAATATGACCATTGAAATCTCCTCCTATGAATAACCTCTCAGAAGGCGGTATACTACGAACAATCTCATCCAACCCCTCCCAAAAGCGCCTCTTAATATCCTCATCCAAGCCTGCTTGCGGTGCGTACGCACTAACGACATTTAAAGTACCCTCACCCACCACCAACTTAATAGTCATTAGTCTATCATTCACCCGCCTGACCTCTACCACAGACTCTCTAACTTAGACGGAAATTGAATAGGAGAAATCGGATGCATATTACTATTAGGAGTGTTTTTCCTACAAATATGCAGGAGGTTTAGGTGATTACAATTTTATACTAACTTGATCTAAAATTTTAAGGGTAAAAAAGTCTACCAATATTCTGAGGATATTTTTGTCACTCAATATTTAGCGTGAAACATTCGTGCTTTTATAATAATATAAATATATCTATATTATTATAAAAGCATGAATAAAATATTGGTTTACTAAAATAACTTTTTAATATTAAGCATAATAACTTACAATAAAAGGATATAACCGGAATTCTAAATATTAGCCTTGTAATCCTATTAGTTTTAGGACATAATATTACAGTTAAGAATCCTACATGATTATCTTTAAAAATCCTATTAGTATATGGGATCTATGCATATAATTTTGATCGTTTAGAAGATATCCATCAAATTATTAAGTTCTTTATAAGAAGAACTTGATCAGTTTTAGATTAATACAACCAATATGGAGTGTTGATGTTATAATTTTCAAATTCTTGTATGTTTTGCGATGATTTATTATAATAAGGCATTCACGGCTTCTATACGATAGAGTTTCTTCTTCTTTTTAGTTAGGTAAATATATGATTGATATTCACTATTTTTTTACACTCCAAACACATTTAATTAAAAAGAATGAACTTGAAAATACTTTTTTTTAATCCAAAAAACTCTGAAGTATTTAAAGGTTATATGTCTTGCTGAAATTGAAAAGGAGGCATGATAAATTATATAATTTAGATGATAAAATTATAGAACTGAAACTAAGTTTAGTTGAATATGCAGAGTAATGGTTGATTAGTATGAAACTTATGTCATCTAATTAATTCAAAATACATCATTAAACCCCGTACAATACAATTAACCTATATATTAACATACTAAAATTAAAGGGGCCAAATGGTTGAATTAACTTATGTGTATGATTAATTATACGTTTATAATTAATTCAAAATACAGAGTAATGGTTGATTCAGGTCACAAAGTAAAAAAATTTAGGATAATATTAAGAAGACCATACAAGTATTTGAGGAAGCACAATCAAAGCTAAATCTTGAATAAGAATAAGCTTTCAAGACTATATTATCAAAAGTCGACTCTGATATAGCGGGATTATCCTTTGTAGATGCCTCCGGAGGAACTGAAATAATATTCCTATGCCATGCATTACCTACAAGTGTCAGATTAAGAGGCATGATATTGTTAGCAATAAGAATAAATGGTATACCATCAACTATTTTATTATGAGGTCGTACAACTCACTTTAGAGCAATAGTGCTAAATTTATTAGGAAAGCAAAATTGATAATATGGGATGAAACGCTTTTGGCTAATCGTCAAACGATCGAAACAATTGCCTCGAGTTTTAGAGATATATTGGATATCAATGAACCGTTTGGTGAAAACTAATAGTTTGGGAGGTGATTTCTGTTAAGTATTATCAGTAGTTCCAAAATTGACGAAAGCATAAACCGTAAAAGCTAGCTTGCCAAAATTATACTTATGGCCTCAAATGAAAAATATTTAAATGACAAGAAATATAAAAGTAAGAATAGATCCAACATTCAGTGACTTCTTGTTTCGTGTCGGAAATGAAGAAAAGCATCTAATAAAAGATGATTTGGTTCTTCTAAAACACTTGGTTATCAACTCCAATGGTAATAATTGTGCATTTAATAAGGAAAATATTTTCATCATTAAATTAAAACGTAATTTGTGCAAATTACATGATAAAAATTAAAGAGTTATCTTAGCTAGCAGAAATGAATATGTTAATCAACTAAATAAAAGGTTGATTACTAAGTTATATGGTAAAAACAAAATATTTCTCAGTTTTTATTCAGCAGAAGGTGATGTCAACAATTACTACCAAGAAGAATACTTGAATACCTTAATACCAAATAACCTTCTACCGTACATGTTTGTTGTCAAGTTCATTATTTCTTATGTATGTTAGTATCTCCATATATATAATAGACTAAGTTAACATTGATCTTCCGCTGCATATAGACTGATTTTGAAGAAAAAATGCCCGTCATGCTATTGAAAACTCCATTGAATAGCTTATGTAATAGTACGCATATGGTATATAGAAGTTTTAACAATAACGTCATATATGCAGAACTTATGATACTATCAATGTGATTTAAGTATGTGTTTATCCCAAATTCAAATTTCGTCTTTCGAAACTAAAGAATATTCTTTTAAATTTGTGTGAAAATAATTTTCAGTATATTTATATTTTGTAGTTGTAATAAATAAAGCACAAGGAAAATATCCTAAATATTGGGCTATATTTACAACAATATATTTTCTTACACGAATAACTATATGTTGCACTTTCAAGAGAGATATCAATATCGACAACAAGAGTTCTGGTTATGATAGATCAACCAAAGTATTAGAAAGAAACATACACAAAAATATCGTCCATAAAGAAGTGGATATTTTTCTATTTTTATAATTTACCACAGAAAATTGTCACGACCCCAAAACTAACCCAGTCGTAATGACACCTATCATGGAGCTAGGCTAGCCGACATAATCCCAAATCAAAATCAATATTTCAAAATAAGGACGTTTTAAGTTATTAATTTTAATAAAAAAAAATCCCATAACATGAGTCTAAATAACAGGTGCAGAAAGAAAACATAAGCCCGACATCGGGGTGTCACAAGTCACGAGCATCTACTAAGGTCTGAATACAACAAAGACTATCACAGTTTGAAAAATACTAAAAATAGTCTAGGAAGATGTAATGACCCGACTTGTCATTTTAAGAATTTACGCCTTGTTTGGCGACATAAGGTCTCAAGCAACTTCGTAATATGTATTATGACTCGTGTGTGTGGTCGAGTTTAGTTTTCGGAAGATTCGAAATCTAATTTAAAGAAAAATTCTCATTTTGAAGTTTAAATGGAAAAAGTTGACCGGAGAGTTGACTTTTGAGAAAACAATCTCGGAATGGAGATTTGATGATGTCAATAACTCGTATGATGATTTCGGACTTAGGCGTATGTTCGGATTTGGATTTGAAAGTTCGTAGGACAATTCGACACATTTTGGCGAAAGTTGGAAAATATAAGATTTTGGAAAAGTGTGACCGAAGGGTGAATTTTTGATAACGAGGTCGGATTTCGATCCGAAAATGGGAATAGATCCCTTACGTCAAATATGACTTGTGTGCAAAATTTGAAGTCATTCCGGATTGATTTGATACGTTTCAGCGCAAAATATAGAAGTTGGAAGAATTGAAAACTCATAATTCGATTCATGGCGCGATTCAAAATTTTAGTGTTGTTTAGCATGGTTTAAAGCTTCGACTAAGTTCGTATTGTATTTTGGGATATGTTGGCATATTTGGTTACAGTCCCGAGGGGCTTGGGTGAGTTCCGTAGTGGTTTCGGACCATTTTTAGGCTAATTTAACTTGCTGGTTTTTGACAACAAGGTTTGAAAATTCTGATGCGAGGAGCATACATTGGAAGTTATATCTCGAAATATATAAGGATTCTGAAAATTTGCAAAACATGAAAGTTGTAGTCCTTGCGCTCTAGTTTCTGGAAAAGTAAACTATTCATCATTTGGATATTTATAAAGAAAGTTATGATCGACTAAATTTAGGCTGGTAAAGCTGTTTTGTAATTTCCCCAGAAATTTCTGATGCGAGGAACCTACTTTGGAAGCTTATATCTCGCAATCTATAAGGAATCTGAACATTTGTAAAACATGAAAGTTGTAGCTCTTTGATTCTAGTGTACAGGAAGTTAAACCATTCATCATTTGGACATTTGTACATAAAGTTATGATTGATTGAATATGACTGGTAAAGTTGTTTCTGGTGGACTTTTAGTGACGAAAATGAACTTTTAGTGACAGATGGGCAGAAACTTAAGGACCAAAAATGATCATTTTCTTCATGGGATTTTTGGAGCTCGGTTCTTGGGCGATTTTGAGGTGTTCTTCACGATTTCAACTCAAGTAGTGTCCTATACTCGAAAGTGTTTATATTACATAAATCCATGATTATTTTCATCGTTTAATTTAGATTTAAATGGAAGAAATCAAGATTTTTGTAAAATCTTCCAAAAACGAAAATTTTAGATTTGGAGGTCAAGTTGTTATCGGAATTAGATAAAATTGGTACGGTTGAACTCGTATCGGAATGGGTGTTCGGATTTCGTAAGTTTTTCCGGGATTCGAAATGTGGGTCCCACTACTGAATATTAAAATGAATTTCGGATTTTTATCCGAAAAATTAGTAAATTCTTATGGAATTCATTCCTACAATCCGTGTTGAGTATTTCGAATTGTTTGTGAATAGATTTGAAGCTTTTGGAGACAAATTCAAAAAGGAAAGTTGTGGTCGAGTAATTGATTGAAATTGCAAAGCGAGGTAAGTGCTTGGTTTAACCTTGACTTGAGGGAATATGAATCCCCAACTTAATTATTATGTGAAATTTTATGCGTGTGGTGTATATGTGAGGTGACGAGTATGTATGCACCACCAAATTTTTTGCTTACATGATCCTTTCCCCATTTTCAATATAATTGCTTCATGTTTTAATTGTTTCATGTTTATTGTTGTTTTTATGATTACTTGGCTTGTTAATTTGTTGTTAAGCCTTGTTGCAATTATTTTTTTTTTAAAAAAAGTATTAGTTGTTTTCCTTGGTTTCATTATTGTACATAAAGATTGAGTGGGTTGAACGTTTTACGATATATATATATATATATATATATATATATATATATATATATATATGTGTGTGTGTGTGTGTGTGTATTCCTGCTAGTTTCATTTTGAGATAATATTGATGAGTTTATGAGAAGTACGGTTTTCTGTTTACATTTGTTGAGATAAAAGTGTTGTGAAAGACTTGGCCTGAATTGTGAAAGTTTTTAATAAATAAATAAATGATAGTGATAAGGGTGGACAGGTGAAATAAATGATAGTGATAAGGGTGGACAGGTGAAATAAATGATAGTGATAAGTGTGGACAGGTGAAATGAATGATAGCGATAAGGGTGGACAGGTGAGATTGAGTTGCACGTCGCAACAAGACAGTGATAAAGGAGGACAGTTATGTTTTATTGATTTTTAATACAAAGATTTGGAAAAATTTACTGTTTTACTCCACTATTTCTCATACTCTGCACATATGGTTATTTTAATGTGAAGTTTGGAGATTTTTGTGAGATCTTGGTTACAGTTGAGGCCTGGAATAGGCGACTGAGTTATTTTATTTAATGTTACAATTTATCTTTCTTGTTGGTGTATAATTGTTTTATTGCTTTATTATATATAATGTTGCAGGTTAAGTTACATTACCTCGCCTTAGCCTCGTCGCTACTTCGTCGAGGTTAGACTTGGCACTTACTCAGTACATGAGGTCGGTTGTACTGATACTACACAATGCACTCTTTTGTGCAGATCTAGGTACCGGCCAGCGATAGAGATTTTAGTAGTGATCATTCATCATTCGGAGACACGAGGTATATCTGCCGGCGTTCGCAGATCCCCGGAGTCTTCTCTTAGTTCATAAAGACCGTTTTATATTTTCTCCAAATAGTTATATTATTTCTTTCAGCCTATTAATTGTAGTATTCTTTAGTAGTTCGAGGATTGTGACGCCAGACCCTGGGGTAGTCTTAGTGTTGTATATATTTAGTTCGTGGCTCGGCTTATTTATTTGTTTAAAATTTTATTTATGAGGTTATTCACTGGAAATCATTAGATTTAATTTACTTTTTAACTTGTTCTATTGTGTTTAAGTAAGTAATCAAAGGAAAAATAGCTAATCGAATTATAATATTGGCTTGCCTAGCAAATGTGGCGTTACGCGTCATCACGATCCTTAAGGTTGGGGAATTTGGGCCGTGACAGAAGATAAGATGGAGAAGAGCAAGACTGCGAACGCCATGCAGCTACCTTAGTTTGCCGACTCCGAAAGACCTGCTGGATGAAAGATCAGCGCTCGCTATCACGATCCGCAACTCCTGGATCTGCACACAAGGTGCTGGGGGTAATGTGAGTACACCAACTCAGTAAGTAATAAAAGTAAATAAAGACTGAGCAGTAAGAAAATACATAATCCACGTCATAACACCGCAGTAAATACAGTGTGTCTCCAAAATAATATATATTTCAAATTATTTGTTTAAGTTTTGATGATGTCCTTTCTTTTTGAATTCACGTATTATGCTAATATAACAATATTTTTCGGCATTTAGATGTTGTTGTATTATTATATATAAAATTTATCTCATTAATTAAATTTTATTATTCCTTCATATAAATAAATATTTAAACCGTCATGTGCTATTATTAAAGTGCAACGCACGTTTATAGATACTAATAAATATAAATAAATAGATATAGATAGATAATTAATATATATATATATATATTAACAATGAATCCATACGGTTACTCGTATAAAGATATCTTTATTTTTTTGTCACGCTCGTAAAAGTAGCTTTTTCGCCTCATCTAGTGCAACGAATATTTTTAAAGAAAAAAATACCTATGACAACGGTTCACCAAATTGGCTTTCCCTCCGTTAGGTTTTCTCATCTAATTTCCCCTAATTCCAAGAGCACTCTTCCCTCCCTCTTCCCCTAGGCATTTGCAATTGGTGTTGGTGATGCCTTCTCTTCTTCAATTCTTCATATCTAAACTTTTCAGTTAATCTCCATCTTAGTGGAACAATTTATCAGTTCGTTGGCAGAATGAAAACAAAGAGAACATAGAGAACTCCCCACCGCAAATCTCTTTGCTTTAATTCTCTCCTCACCCTTTATTCGCTTCCGGGTAAATCAATTTTTCCCTTGTTCTTCTGTTTCTCGTTTCTCTATACATTTGGTGACTCTGTGTATTATAGCTTTTGTGTTTTATTTTTACTTTGTGTTTGTTTAAGTTCGTCGAAATTGTTCTCTCTTGTAACTATCTTGTTCTGGTTTTATGGGTAATGCGTGATATAAGTAGATCTTATGATATAGTTCGAAGTTGTTTGGTTGTTTGCTTACACGTAATCGGTAATGAATGACGGAAACTTAACTCATGCCTGCATGTAACTTGTTATGTGTGCAGTTGAGGTTTTATTTAGAAATGAATTGGCAAACAAACAAACTAATCTCCCAATGGTACTGCATTTGTAGTCAGAAATATGGAAAATTTCCTTAATGCGTTTGATGATTATCATCTTCAATCCTATTAGGTTTGATAGATCAAATCAATTTAACTGTCCTTTAAATTTCAAAATACTGATATATCATAGCTAATCACCTTGATTACCCAAAAAAATTTTGGGACTCTGGTCAGACTCGGCTGGATGGACAGGTATGGGACCAGATGTGACTGGATATGTGCAACTAGAGCAGTTTTAGATTTTTGGAATTATGCTATTCTCTTGTCAAGTCCTCCTTCAGCTTTCGATTTACCGTCTTCATTCCGGCAATCTTTGCAGCTTGTATCTCCACCTGCTGTTGTAGTGCCTGCATTTGTTGTTGAAGCTCCGGAATTTTAGCATTGTCAAAAATACCATCAGGAACAGGTTCCTCTTTAGCCCCCTCTTTCCACTTGCTGACAGGAGCTCCAAAATGAGTTATTACTTCAGACCAAAAGAAACCATAGGGAATGGAGTGCTCACTCTTGGACTTGTCTACCGCTCTAGCTATGTGATTGATCATTACCCCATGCAAATTTATCTTTTCTTCCCTTTCCAGTATATCCATATAAGTCAAGTAAAGAGCATTGGCTTCATATCTCCTTTTTGACCGCTTAGCACAAGCTTGTGCACAAACTCAAACAACAGCTTGTGAAAAAGAGCCATTTCTCTCTTCCGTACTTTCCTCTGTTTCCTGTCCTTTTCTTTAGAGAATTTCCTTGTCTAGCTTATAGACATGTTCTTCCATCCCTGGCAATTGAAATCCAAGAGGTTGAGCCACATACAGTTCCTCCTTGAGGTAACTATTCAAGAATACAGTTTGAATTCCATTTAAGCTGCAAAGGAAATCAACATCTGAATGCTTCCATCCTTGCCATTGGAGCAAAAGTCTCATCATAATCTATCCCTTCTTCCTGATTATACCCCTGGACCACGCGTCTAGCCTTGTTTTTTGTCATAGTTTTTGTTCATCCAGTTTATTTCTGAAGACCCGTTTTGTTTCAATGACTATCCTATTCTTAGGTCTTGGGACCAAGTGCCTTACATTGCTTCTTTCAAATTGATGCAATTCCTCCTGTATAGCCATTGTGTAATCTGCATCCTACAAGGCTTCATTAGAATTTTTGGCTCATAGATAGAAATGCATCAAATGCATATAGATTTCTGAGAGATGATTTGGTCTAGATCCCTGAGTTAGAGTCAGAGATTATGTTCTCAATAGTATGAGAACTCTGATGTTTCCAAGTTTTTCTTTGAGGTTGCTGAATTTGTTCATTTGGGGGACCAGGAGGAGGAATCTGCTCATTTTGAGGACCAACAGGAGGAATAGGTTCTTCTAACCCATTTTCTTCTTCCTCATTAGGTGGAGTTAAGGCCCCCCTGAGTGTGATGCCTCATCTTCACCGGTGTTGGCCTCCTCTTTCCTCATGTTCGCTTTCAAGAGTCTCCTTGGTCTTTAATATCAGAATTCTTTTTTCGTACAAGACCAAGCTCTTGACCATTATCCTGCACATTTTTCTTTTTTCTCAATAAAAGGATCAGATTCACCAAATACAACATGCACATTTTCTTTAACACACATAGTCCGTTTATTAAAAATTATATATGCCTTACTATGTGGTGAATAACCCAAGAATACTCCCTCATCACTTCTAGCATCAAATTTTCCTAGAGCGTCCTTGCCATTATTATGAAAATAGCATATGCAACCAAAAGCTCTAAGATGTGATATGTTGAGTTTACTTCCTTTAAGTAATTCATAGGGAGTTTACTCTAATATGGGTCTAACCATGTATCTATTTAAGAGGTAACATGCAGTGTTACTAGCTTCTGTGATCTGTCCAAAAGCTTTTGGGCGGTCCACTAAAGATTAACATGGTTCTCCCCATATCCTCTAGAGCTCTATTCTTTCTCTCAATTACTCCATTTTGTTGAGGAGTTCTGGGAGCAGAGAAATTATGACCAATGCCATGCATGCTACAGAATTCAGCAAACCTAGCATTTTTAAACTCTGAACCTTGGTTAGATCTAATGCTAACAAGCTGAAGATCTAGTTTCTTTTGGATTGTCCTGGCAAATATGCAAAAAACCATCAAAGGTTTTATCTTTACTAGAAAGAAACAAGGTCTAGGTATATCTAGAGTAGTCATCAACTATAATCAGAATGCATTTTTTGCCACCTCTGCTCATAACCCTCATGAGACCACAAAGATCCATACAGAATAGCTCCAGGGGTCTAGAGGTACTGACAACTTTCTTAGATTTAAAGGACTTGACATGCTTGCCTCTAACACAAGCATCACACTCTTTATTATTTTTAAAGCTGATTTTTGGCAATCCCACAGCTAGATCTTTTGAAGCCAGTTTATTAAGCTGAGCCAAACTCGCATGACCTAGTCGTCTATGCCACAGTAAAGGATCATCATCAAGCACACTAAGACATGCAACCTTATTATCAGCTAGAGACATAATAGATGCAATGCATACATTGTGATGTCTCTTTCCCTTAAGTATTGTCTAACCAGATTTCACATTTGTGATAAGACACTCAGCATAGTCAAACAGGACCCTGTTCCCCTTGTCACATATCTGGGAGACACTTTGCAGATTGTAATTCAACCCATTCACACAATACACATTTTTATAGCTTGAGAGAGTGACTTACCAATCTTACTTATCCCTGTGATATCACCTTTCTTACCATTCCTAAAAGACACGCTCCCTCCTTGAAAGGCCGAGGAAATTTTTCTTCCTTCCTGTCATGTGCCTTGAGAGCCACTATAAATATACTAGTCTTGGCTGCTTCCTCTTACTTTAGCCTGCAAAACAAATCAAGAGTTAGATTTAGGAACCCAGACTAGCTTAGATCCCCTCTTGTGATTGAAAGAATGAATGAAATGTTTTTTTAGTCCAGCTTGGTAAGTTAGACTTCATCACAAAAAAAGTTTTTCTTTCTGACTGATTCTGTACTGGAACCTTTTTATTTTGTGTATTGGATAGTGCTAAGCAAGTTTCCTTGTAGTCACCAGTATTACCACAATTTGTACATAGCTTACTAGATGCAGAAGCTACATACTTAGGATTAACCTTAGGGATAGATTTGTAGTATCCTAGTCCAATTTTACTTCTGTTCTGGTTTTGGTTCAGCCATTCTAGAGCTTCCACTTAAAGGTTCTAGTCAGTTCATATTCAACCTTGTCAGGTCCTCCTGAATTACTATGTTTCGTTCAACTTGGTTGTACAAATTTTCCTTGGACAATTGTAGTTCTTTTTGAAGGGCCTCTTGTATATCACTGATCCCACCTTTTCCTTTACATGGTGCTTCTTTCAATTTCTCATTTTCAGTTTTGAGTGCTTCAATTTCAGATTTTAAAATAGGGACTTGTTTCTCAAAATCTTGTTTTTCCCTTTTGAGTTCAAGATGCGCCGAACTTAAGATGGCATTCAAACTTAACAATTGAAAAATCATTGAATAATTATTCTTTGTCAGCACTCAATTTTTCAATTTGATTAATTAATAAGAGCATCATGACAGACAGTCTTTTCTTAGGAAGAAGATGAAAATAATCTTTGAGGTCAGGAACATTTACCTCCTCGTTTTCAGATATTCAGACTCACTCATGACCATCATGGACATGACATCATCGTTGGTTCTTGACTTTGAAAAAAATGCATGCTTGCCTTGATGATTGCATGTTGTCTTAGATTGACAATACAAAAGCAGATAATTGCTCGGTGTCTGAGTCCTTTAAGGGGAAGAATGTTGGTAATGACTCTGATTAATATGACTCAAAAAACCCTGCTAGGTTTTAATATACTTAGGGCTGGGCATAATTTGGTAAATACCGAATTACCGTACCGAAATCCAAAATTTTGGTATTTGGTATACGGTATTTTGGTATTTGGTTTAAGTTTTAAAAAAATTGGTATTAGGTATTTTAAAATAAAATACCGAAATACCGATACTGTATTGAAATATATATTATATTACACAAAACACATATTATCAATTATAACATAAATATAAAAAATCTAAAATTTTACTTTCCTTTATTCTCAAAGTTCATCAATTAACTCTTAACAAGTAACAAGACATTTCTAATGATCAAATATTCTTTTATGTACAATTTTCTCTATTTGTATCGATATTTGTTAGTTTTGGACAAAAATTTTGTCAACAAATATTTTCAGTTTTGTATTTTTGAGTACTTTAATTAAGAATATTAGAGTGTATGGCTCTATGCACTAGTTAGTATTCAAACCGAATAAACCGAAGTTACCGAACTGAATAAACCGAAACCGAAAGGAGAAAAACCGAACCATACCGAATTTAATTAGGTACGGTATTGGTATAGGATTTTAAGAAACCGAATACCGAAAATACCGAACCGAAATGTCTAAATACCGTACCGTACCGACCGACCGACGAACACCCCTAAATATACTTAGCCTTAATGCCTAGGCTTCAAAAGATATTCATCTGTCTTGAAACAACTGCAACTATGAGATGACATGCTATTGAATAACCCAATGATGGCGATATAAGACGTCTTGCTGATGGTGAAGCTGGAAAAGATGTTAATTCCTTGTGCTCAAACTTCTCTAGAGACTCGTAATGTTAAATTAGAACTTTCCAGATACTAGCCTAGTATTTAAGTAGAGAACGAAGAGGGTAGGTCTATTATCCTTTGAGTTTCGAACTGTGCACCAGTGGCCCTAAGGGATTTCTCGGTTATCAAAAAAATATAAGGCTAGGACTTTAAGTGATAGTTTTAACCCAGTTCGAACCCTGAAAGTTTTCCATAGCACATGACCAGTTAAGTTAATGAACTATAACTTTTTTTTGATAACCGTGGTGTTCGGGCCAGCTTATGCGCACCTCGACTAATTATACAGGATATTTGCTATCTTCCGCTAGCAACAGGTATCAGATAACTCTATCCACTAAAGCTTGGACAGATGGAAGAATTCACCTAGGGTGTGTTTGGTACGAAGGAAAACTTTTTCTGAAAAATATTTTCTAATTTTCCATGTTTATTTGGCTTAAAAGTTTTGGAAAACATTTTCCTCATGAACTCATTTTCCTCCACGAGGAAAATATTTTTCCTATCAAAAGAACGGAAAACATTTTCCAAAATTCTTTTTCAACCTTCTTCACCCTATTTCTCATCCCCACCAACCTCCTACCAACCCACCTCACCCACAAACCACCCCTATGCACCCACCCCAACCCCTACCCCCACCAAATTTTTTTTCTTCCATTTCAACAAACTAAGTTTTCTTTTTCTGATGTAAAAATATTTTCTTTCATCTTAACAAAACTTTAGTACTTTCCTTTCATGATGTAAAAAAAGTATTTTCTTTCATTTCAACAAACTGAGTATTTTCTTTTTATGATGTAGAAAAAGTATTTTCTTAAATTCAACAAATGAGTAATTTCTTTGAATGTTGTAGAAAGGATACTCGCTTTTTCAACAAAATAAAGTATTTTCTTTTTAGTTATTGACCTTAAATTTTAGCGTTGTTCTTGTGTGAAAAAGTAAAATAGCACTTTAGTTCCTTTGGGTTTGTGTGAATTTTGAAAAGAATAATTAAATAATTGAAGAAAATAGAGGGTGGGTGGGGGGTGGGGGAGGAGCACACGAAACATGTGGATTTTGGGGAAGGTGGGTTGAGGAGAGTAGCAACAACAACATACCCAGTATAATCCCACAAACGGGGTCTGGGGAGGGTAGTGTGTACGCAGACCTTACCCCTACCTGGCGAGGTAGAGAGGTTGTTTTTGATAAGATCCTCGGCTCAAAAGGTGAAAAGAGAGAGAAAGGAAGAAAAAGAAGAAGAAAGAAAGAAATAATAGAGAGACAAAGGACGATAAGGAAAAGGAAAAAAAGACAACAGCAATAACAACAAGTAAAAGAAAAAGTAGCATCAAATAGAAACAAACTGGAAAATACGAAACACAAGGCGAGCGAAACAATAGGCAAATACCAAAGGTCAATGAATACGAATAAAAAACAAGAGTGCTACTAATACTACTAGAAAAGAGCGGGGAACTCTCGACTACCTACTAACCTTCTACCCTAATCCTCGACCTCCACACCCTTCTATCTTGGATCATGTCCTTAGTGAGCTGAAGTAGCACCATGTCCTGCTTAATCACCTTTTCCCAGTACTTCTTCGGCCTACCTCTACCCCTAAAAATATTTTATACTCTCCAACCAAACACTAAAAAAAATTTTCTGGAAAATATTTTTCATTCACCAACCAAAGAAGGGAAAATAAGCGATAAAACACTCATTTTCCTAGAAAACATTTTATAGGAAAATATTTTCCATGGACAACATTTTCCTTCGTATCAAACACACCCCTAGTGTTTTTGCCTTTGCTGGAATTTGACCCTAAGACCTCATGATTCTCAACCCACTTCATTGACCACTAAGCCACATCCTTGGGTGTAATGAACTGTAATTATCACCATAGATCTGCATGAAGCTGAGTATGTAGTGTTGTCCATGATAATTTCGAGTCTATCATGGGCCATGTCTCTTGAACTACCTTACCACTCATCTAATATAAAATCAATGAGAGATTGCACCTCCCCTTGCACATAAAATAGTTGAAAGTGACATCGTAGTCTCTAGGAAAATATATAGATTTGTACATACAACCACTAATTGCTGAACTGAAAGAATTAGAGAAAGTTGGCATAGAAACACATGATGCTAAAAACAACCAAACATTTCAATGCATGAAGCCTTATTGTGGATAATTAGTGATCTTCAGCATTAGTAATGTTTTTAGTATGGAGCACCAAAGAGAAATGGGCAAGCCCGCTTGTAATGTGACACAAGTGACAAGTCTCTATATCTCTTTTTTGAGAAGGGACATATGCTCTCAATATCTTAACATTATCATAAAATGTGTTACTTCGGTAGTCGAACATTTTGGTGTCCTAAGCATCTATTACTAAAAGATTAGAAATTGTTTAAAGGTAAGGAGGAGCAGAGACCTAGACATAACTCCTTTATCAGATGTAGAAGTGCTTGAAGAGTTATTTCAATTCAACTGTGTCTTTGGAAAGGGCAAAGAAAGGTGTTTGGGATAATGAAAGGTGGTGGAAGTAAAGAAATGTGTTTTTGAACTGCTTTATTGGGCATATAACAAATTGAGGCGCCATCTTGATATGATGCACATGGAGAAAAATATGTGATAAATTTCTTGGACTTGTTTGTCCATAATTAAAAAAGTCAAAGGATCGTCTAACTTCTCACTATAACTTATAAGAAATGGGGATGGAAAAGGAGTTTCAACTATTAGGAGCACATGATGGTGGAAATGTTTATTTGGTTAAAGTTTGTTTCCCCACGAAACCAGAAGAGAAAAGGTTGTTTTGCACGATCCTAAAAAATGCCAAGTTACCACAAGGTTATGTCTCGATATATCACAATGTGTAAGTGAAGAAGATGAAGTATCAACGGTGCAAGAGCCAACGATAGTCATCTTGCAATAGTGTTGCTTTGGCCTTGATTAGGTTGAGTTATTTCTTTAGAGCCATATGTAGTATGGAAAAGGTCAAGTTTACCCCTGTATGCAAAATGTTCCGTTACGCTATTTGGTCATTTCAACCCCTACCGTTATGCTTTCACTCAAATATACCCCTCAATTTGACGGACTGCCACATGTCCTCACAAGATTAAAATGACCCATCCCCTTTTTTTACCAGATTCATTTCCCCTCTACTCTTAACCCGATCCAAAATCACCCTTTCTAAAAAGAAACCCTAAACGATTTTAACTTCATTTCACCACTCCCCTATTTATTTCACAATTTGTGGAGCTTCTTCCCAGACGAAGGATTGCTTCCATGTTCGCAATCTGTTCTCTATTGGTGTAGAATCTTAATCCTATCTGCCCGTGTTTGTAGGTCCATATGATGTCAGCTTGCTGGCAAAATGCAAGTGAAACTTCTTACCAGACATCAGTCTAAACATGAATTTGGTCATATATTGTGCCTAATTCTTTTGAAATTGAAGAAAATCTTCTCTCTTCATTATTAAGTATTAACTTTCTGGCTCCAATTGTCCTTACTGTTGAATGCTACTATCCTCCCTAAAATCTTTTTATACAGTCAATTGCCTTGTTAAATCTCCATTAATTAATTGATATTCAACTTTCTCAATTTTGGTTTTGTTATATGAATTAACTTTCTTGGGCTGGCAATTGATCAATTAATTTTGTTGTATGAATTAACTTTTCCATGACTTATGTCCCATTAATTTCTAGAGTTTCTTTTCCATCTTGATCAATTCCTACCCTAGTTCATATATTAACTAGGATAGAAACACGAGAAATTGAGTCGTTTATATGAGAAAAAGTAGAGGAAGTGTGACGGTATTTCATTGAAAAGAAAAAAGAGCATAATGGAAGTGACCTCATAGTTGAAGAAATTGAAGACAATGAAAGTACCAAGAAATTGTCCCATAAGCTTCCATAGCTATTTCTACTTGTTACAGATGAAGGGGAAAGGTGAAATGAGGTTAAAATCATTTAGGGCTTTTTTCAAAAGGGGGTGACTTTGGGTCGGGTTATGGGTATAGGGGAAATAAATCGGGTAAAAAAAGGGAATGAGTCATTTTAATTGTGTGAGGGCACACAATAGTCCATCCAATTGAGAAATATATTTGAATGATAGTATAACGATGAGGGCTGAGATGACCAAATAGTGTAACGGAATATTTTTAAACCCCTTTTAATAGTACAGGGGTAAATTTGACGTTTTTCCATATGTGGTAAGGTTACAAGGCGAAGAGATTATAATAAATTGCAGTCATAAATAATTGCAGTACTATGTCACCTTGAAATAATATTTCTTGATGTAATGGTATATTTGCCTATCCATTTCGTAAATAAACTAGGCTTGGGTGTCCGACTCATTTTTGTTGGATAGAGTTTGACCTTTTGTTCGAGATACCTACATGATGGGGTAAAGAGACTGAAGATAAGATTCAGTATGTACCAAGCTCATGATGAGGCATCATTTAAAAAAGGGAGATGATTTTTCACTTATATTCCGTAAGATAGGCTATCCAATTGGAAATTGGAAGAAAAGGAAGAGGCAAGGCTTTTATCATGGACTCACGTTTAAAGTCTGGAACACACTGATTATGTTCAATCGTGGAAATGAGCAAGTGAAGAAGCTTATCAAGTCATATAAAATATGTGATCTTCATTTTAAGTTTCATATATATTTGCCTAATGAAACTTGGGAAATTCATGCTTGTGTTGGGATCTTAAGAATTTAATGGATGGTGGTATTAGATCAACTGCATAGGCAAGAGCAGAAAATCATATTCGGGAATCCAACAACTGGTTTAGGGAGAAAGTTAACAAGGTAATAGTGCCCACTCATTACTATGGTTAGTTAAGTGGCTTTGGATTGTGGCAAAAAGATGTGTTCAAAGGAGATCCAGGATTTGATGACTATGGGTAATATTGTCTTTAATGCAAGCGTTACCACTAGTCAAGGAGATTGAATTAGGGCATACATTTGGTTTGTTCGATCCATTTTGAATTAATTCGATTCGGTTCAATCCATTGTAAAATTAATTTGGTTCGATGTACAAAATTTTTGGTGCATAAACAAATACGCGATCACCTAACTGAATTGTTTGTCCAGGAAGAACTTACATTATATGGATAAAAAGAGAAATGATCAAAATCATTTTCAAATAAAAATTTGGAGATCTAGACAAATAAACAACAACAACACAACAACAACCTAGTAAAATCCCACAAGTGGGGTCTGGGAAGGGTAGAGTGTAGGCAGACCTTACCTCTATCCCGAAGGAGTAGAAAGGCTGTGTCCGGGAGATCCTCAGCTCAAAAAGATGAACAAAGACAATAAATCTGTACCAGGAACAACTACAAGAGAGAAAATATCAACATCGTAAGAGATAGAAAATAGGTGGAAAGGCAATAACAAAAACCGGAACTAATTACACAGAACTATGAAAATGGAAAAATAGTGTGAACACAACAAACGCCACTAGCAGTCCAAGACAGAACAGAACACTATCAGACTAGCCCCACCCTCAGTATAAAGTAGAAAAACGCTCGACTACCCCCTAACCTTCAACTCTAATGCTCGACCTCCATACCTTCCTATTAAGAGCCATGTCCTCGGAGATCTGAAGTCGCGCCATGTTCTTCCTGATCACCTCGCCCTAATACTTCTTAGGCTGCCCTCTACCTCTTCTCATGCATGTCAAACCAACCGCTCACACCCCCTAACCGGCGCATCTAGGCTTCTCCGCATGTGCCCAACCCATCTGAGCCTCGCTTCCCTCATCTTGTCGTCCATGGGAGCCACGTCCATCTTCTCCTGAATATCCTCATTCATAATCTTATCCGGCTAGATCTAGACAAATAAATGAAAGCAAATATACAATTTGAATCAATAATAAACGAGGTTGTGCCCTTCCCCGGACCTCGCGCGTAGCGGGAGCTTAGTGCATCGGGCTGCCCTTTTAATAAAAACGGAGTTGTACAAAGATAGAGGAAATACAAAGAAAGAACAAAAGAAATTAAAAGAGAAGAAAAGAAAGAAAAGGAACAAGTAAGGCGACGATGAAAGTAAAAACGGCTTTCAATTCAATGAGTCTCGATCCTGGGCCTTGTGACTAGAAACATGACACTTTAACAGTTGCACCCATGGTCGCTTTGTAACTTGGGGTGCCACCGTTTACTTATATAGGCTTTTTGCGGGAAATACCAGTACATACATGAAGATTCTACTCGAGAGTTTAGGTGGCGATGCACCCCTTCTCATACACAGATCCGCTCCTGATTATGTTGTATATCTCATTAATGGATAATGATTGTATGGAATGAATCAGGATATCCTGTGCAAGACTCCGAATGGTGGAGTAACTTTATAAGCAACAACTGATAGATTTTCTGTTGCTAGGGGCCAAAACCCGACTGATGGGGAATGTCTTCCATTTAAGATGTCATTGAGATTGTTTATTGGAGCACTTTGGTGTTGTAATTTCTAGGTGTGATTGGTTTCGCAAGAAACTAAATGAATATGGGTCAGCTCTGGTAGGCTTCAACAAATTTTATAGTGGCATCTCAAGTGCATCAAGCTTTTCATGCGAAGGATCCAATTGAGAATGGGAGTTATTATGCAAGGAATAAAGACCCTGGAGATTTGTATGATTTGGGGGAAGAAAATTGTTCAAATATTAGCGACATTTTGGAGGGAGTATGAGGAAACTAGTTCAGGTAGATTACTCGATGTTGAGGCGAGATGGTCGAGAGAGAAGATATACCTGGTGATGTCATTGACATGCTATCTCATGCACTACATTCCTAAGATACAGCTACAGAGATATCTAAAGAGAAATTTGCATTTTAAATTGAGGCTGACAACTGACGGAGGAACTTTTGAACATATTTTGTGTATATTTTGAGAGGCATTGAAGTTTGTACATGTGTTGCAAAAGAATAGGATCATGAATTATGACTTGGTTAATCCTTTGTCCATTAAGATCTTGGCTGTGGTGCCTTATAACTATTGAATTTCTAGTGTCTTTTGATGCATGTTCTTCATCTTTTTCTAATTTCCACACGCTATTTGTCTAAAATGTTCTTTTATCTTTTGGGGGCAACATGCGAATAGAAGGAGAGAAAAGAATATGTGCAAACCCTTGGTAAAATTTGAATAATATACACTTATACGGTGCCACCTTACTGTTAAACCAGGAAAACAATTTGTTTTCTAGCCAGTGTTGTGATATACTAAATGGAGCTTTCTCTAGTTTGTGAAAGACAGAAGGAATGAACATCTTCTTGCAGTGAGAAAAATCAAGAGATTTGCGTTGAGAGTGACAAGTTCTCGATTTAACAGCGATCGGCTGCTTATCAGATGTTGTCTGGATTTCTTTGTTTCAGTGCCTGAGTAATTTTGAATGTTTTTTTTCCTTATTAACTTTTCTACAGAAGTTGGATAAGCTTTACTTCCGATCATTCTTGAGTTATATGTTAACTTGAACATCCAGTTGTGCATATTTCAGTAAACTTGAATCTGATTTGACTAGTTAAGAAAAATAATATCTTTAACTTTCTGTAGCTTGACTTATCCAAAAAAAAAAAAAACTGTCTGTAGCTTGAAGAATACAGTTTCTTCTCCTTCACTGTCTCCTAGCACCTCTCTTCTGCTAGGAAATAGAATTAGAAGGTACTATTTCCAAGTGACAGCAACTTAGTATGCTACCCACATTCAAAACTTGCTTTGAGTTCAGCAGGAAAGCTTTTTGTAGGATAACTGACTAACCAACACTTCTAGTTTGCTCTTCTTTGCTTTTTTATATTTATAATTAAAAAGATTGTGGCTTTCAGGATTTTTCTATGAGTTGCTTTGCTGGCTTTGTGAGATCATGGTATCTAAATTTGGTTTGGCTAAATCGTGTTCTCTCTTCATATATGAAATGTTTATAGAATTGAATTGCCTGCTTTTCTTTATCAAATTAGAAATGCCTAGCTTTATTCACAATCAAATGACAAATGATGGGTAAATGTATTGATGATATTTAGTGCTTTTTATGGTGACACAGAGAATTGGAGAATGATGAGTCAAGAGGGGCCTTCAAAACAAAATAAAAGATTAAGAAACTCCTCGTACATTAAAGATGGACCAGTTGCAGCTATAGTAAGGAGAAAGCGCTCATCGGCAGTACAAAAAATTATTCAAACTTTACGGTCAAGTGAAAAGCATTTGTCAAATTCAATCGAAGGACAACAGCTAGAGGCATCCGAACATCCATCGGTAGAAGCTCATATACAAACAGAAGCATGTCCATATGTAGAACAACCAGTAGAACGACAAGCACAAATGGATTCAACCACTATTGCAGCAAATGAACAGTCTGATGAACAAGGCAAGAGCATATAGATTGTATGTAGAGTTATCGGCTTTGTATTTAATTCATTAACTCAACTAACATTAACAATTTGGTGATTATCTTTGGTACTACCACAGGTCCTACTCAAAAAAGGAAAAGAGGTAGAACAAAGATGTATACCGTGCATGGGCGACATGAGCGTCAACTGATAGTATTGAATGAGTTCAATCAACCAATTGGTCCCAGTAAAGCTGTTGTAAAAGAGTTGGGTAGTTTCCTTGGCACATTGGCAAGGAATGCAACACTTTGCCCTCTTGATAAATTTGACTGGAGGAAAATGGACACAAAAGATGATTTGTGGAAATATACCAAGGTTGCAATCTCTTCTCCTTATCTAACCACACACCTTGCTCATTCTTGGTTTATAGATGTTCAATCTTCTTCTCATTTTAATGACGCTGTGAGAAAAAGTACCTTACCAAAAAAGAAACAATTACACTGAAAAAAAACTGTGTTTGTATCCCCTTCGCTGTGCCGTTTTACTCCGGCTGTCTGCTTCAAGATAGCATCCTCAATAGTTGAATTAACTCTGCATTTGCTTTGTTTAACAAACCTCTATCGTTGTGAATTCTTTCTAGCTTAAGAAAAACTTCCATTGTCCTTAATGTTGTCTGAAATCACATTTTCCTCCATTAGTTTCACCTTTTTCTCCAGTTCTGAGGCACCTATAGTTAGATCTCCAAAAGCAACTCAAGACCAAGATCTTAACTGCTTGCTGACCTTTTTAAGTTTCTGGTAGAACTTCCACATAGGATTTCCAACAGTCTTTTAAGCCACATTCTTCCACTCATTCTATAAGGGACATCGGCCATTCTTTCATGAATGTTCATGATCAGATTAAAGTATCCTCGTTACCATCCATGATGGCACTAATTGTTGTGATCTCTCGAATCTGTCCCACAGTGAGGTACTGAAATAAGCTTTAATGGCAAGCTTGCAGATGTTCCAGAACCTCAATTTAAGGATCCTCTTAAATACTGCAACTCTAAGTCAGTTATGTGCATGTGTATAGGTTTCTGTTTATGGCATTATATCGTACTAAACACAACAAAACCAATTTGTAGGAAAAATATGATATTCCTGATGCTGCAAAAACATGGGCTTTGGAAGCAATTCACACTGCATGGAGAAGGTATAAGAGTCAATTGAAGAAAGATCATTATGATACCTATGTCAATGATGAAATTCGAATAAAAAAGCGGCCTGCATATGTTCCAGAATCTCAATTTAAGGGTCTTCTCAAATATTGGAACTCCGAAGCAGTCCAGGTGAGATATTTTTCAAAAGTCCAATTTGTACATATACCTAATGCATATTGTTTAAACATATTAATTAAATCATTTACTTGCAGAAAATGTCCAAAATCAATACCGAGAATCGGAAAAAATGGAAGAATCCTCATACTTCTGGAAAAACAAGTTTTGCTGTAATCCGTAATGAATTGGTATGTTACTATATTTATCAATAAAAATAAACTTGCTTTACTTTTAAAAAGGGTTTCTGATATCCATTTTATGTAACAAGGAAAAAGAGAAGGAAACTTTAGAGGGTATATCGCTTGAGGAACTATTTGTGGCTACAAGGAAAAGGAAGCCTGGTCGATCGTACAAGGAGCCAGACGAAGATACAATTAGTAAAATTGTACGAATTTTATCTAATTGCAAGTTTACTTTGATGAGTTATTTTTGCTTGGCAAATTATTTTTTATTTGTTTAAATTCTTTATTATTGAATTTTTTGCAGGCTGAAATGAAAAACATAGAATCTAAGCAAACTGGAGAAGGAAGTCAATCTGTAAATGCTTTTGCATCCGTCATGGGAGCTGAACATCCGGGACGTTTGAGATTATATGGACGAGGGGTTACGAAAACTTCTTTGAAAGGTAAAGTGGGACATGTTGAACCTGCTTTAAATATTACTGATGATCTATTGCAGAAGATGGCAGAGAGGATGGAGGAAAAGCTCCAAAAAAAATTCGAGGAACAGAAGGAAGCTATGCGGCAAAAAATTGTTGCAGATGTCATTGCACAACTTCAGCATTTGATCCCAACATTGCAAGTTGATCCTAACATGCTAGCAACCATATCTACTCGTTCACCTGGAGAAGCTTGCTCTGCAACACGTACTCAACCAATCCATAAGCCACCTATTGGTACCAATCATCGCAGACTAGGTAATTCACATAAACTCAAGCAGAACTATGGAATTATAATGATGGGTTTGTTGGTTACGTTGCACAATAATTTTGTCTTCTACTTCCACCCGTTAGAACAGCTATAAGACCGACAGTTGTATGGTATTGAATGTTGGGCTGCTAAAGTCTAACATATTCACAAGTTGATTGTTGTAGAGATGCGGATGCTAAGATGGATATGTGGTTGTACAAGGTGAAAAACGACCATATTCGCTAGAAGGTGCAAGTAGCATGCATTGAGGATAAAATGAGAGAAAGCCGTTTGAGATGGTTTGATCATGTCTTGCATCGGCTCCGGTCCGTGTGAAACTATGGTGAGTGAAGGTGTTAAAAGAGGACGGGGTAGATTTAAAATCACATGGAAGGAAGTTGTCTCGAAAGACCTACAAATCTTTGGAATCAAATATAGACTTAGCTAAAGATAGGGTACAATGGAAGAAAAAGATCCATGTAGGTGATATCTACTAGTCGGGAATATGTTTTAGGCTTGCTAGAGATATGAGTTAAGGTTAAAGAAAGAAATGAGGATTCATATAGCCGATCTCAACTTGTTTGCGACTGAGGCATAGTTGTGTTGTACTTCCAGCAGTTGGACGTTGAAACTCTATATGCATCATCTTGTGGATTTAATAAGGAGATTCAGAACTAAGTTTGGGAGCTAATTATCAAGTTATTAGTACTTGATTTCATGCTCGCTGTCTTGCTTATGAAGGCTATACTTTTGAGTTGTTTCCTTTTTGAACACTTTTAGTTGTCAACTTTTGGTAAATTTTATCATTTCTATGGCATATAGATAGATGTTGGGCAAGTCTTATATTCTTAACAAGTATTGAGATAATTATGTTGTGTGCAGAGGCGGATCTAGGGTTTTTATAACATGGGTGCACCACTAAAAACGGAGAAAAAAGAAAATATTAAGTAGAATTTGATCCCTAGTCCACTAGGTAAATAACTCATCATTCAACCAAGTGCACCATTTAGTCTCTTTGGAGCATGGGTGCCAGCAGAGAGTACTAGACCAATTCCAAAAAAAATGTACATAAAAAACCTAGTTTGACGGAAAGATCATGGGTTCACGTGCCCCGTCAATTTGCCTACAAATCCGCCCCTGGTTGTGTGCGTATGGTATTGCTTGTAACACATAGAATATTGTTGTATTGATGTGATGAATGGATATGAATCTGATTCACGGAGATGAATATGTGTTGTAACGGAGAATGTGATGGTTTTTTCCGGGATAGGGTTGTGCCCATTTACAAGGAAACTGCCGGAATTTCTGTTGATTAATTGGGTTTGCTAGGATGAGTAAATTTTTCTACGCTGTCTAGTTTTAAGTCATGACTTTAATATGTATATTGCAATTATATTTTGCCGAAATTTTTTGTTAACTCATTTATTTATTATTTTTTGTAGGTGGATCAAATGAGCAAATGATAGGTGAAAGCAGTGAAGACACTATCTAGAGTTATGATATTGTTATTACTAGAACTAGTGGGTTCTTCGTCGTATGCAATAATATATTTACGCTACCTGGTTTCTGAAACTTATCGAATATATGAGCTTGAATTAATGTTTCTTGTCGATGGATGGTGAAGATGAATCTGACTTGCTTTTGCTAGCTATAGTTGTAAAAGCCCTCTTAAAAATATGGTCGTTTGGCATTATTGTGATTTATTCCTCCGGGAGTTGGCTGAATTGGCAAAGACTGAGGGACTTGTGTCTTAGGTCACAGGTTAGAGTGCTGTGTTAAGCGAACTATGGTATTTAAGTGAAAAAGGTAGAGGAGAGCCAGGGGCGGCTCTTCCCTAAAGCAGGTAAAACAACTGCTTTAGGCCCCATATTTATGGTGCCCCCATTTTTTTTTTGGCATAATGGCTTCCTGACCACTTAAACTTGTAGGACTTTTGAAAGCTGATACACGAACTTTGGATATTTCCATTTGAACACTCCAACTTGACAAAATGGGTAATAATAAACATATCCACCAGAGCGTGTATATCAATTACGCTGACATGTACAACGCATCATGCTAAGCTATTTAGTACTTGCCATGTGTTATTTGTGGGTCCCATTTTTAAATACAAAATCAGGAAAAAAAAAGTTACAAATACAAAAAGGAAAAAAAAATGTCTGAAACATAGTTCGACAATTCCACCGTGGGAATCATCCCGTCTGACGAGCAGCAGAACTTCGGCGAGACAAAAATAAATGCGCAAGGTGTTCCAGGTATCCAAATTGGAAAAGAAAGGTACCAAAATGTTCGCCTTGATGAGGAGAATGCTCCTACACTTCCAATTTCATATGCGTACCAACCAATTCCTCCAATTTTACAATCCAAAAGCTCAGGCAGTCTGGTTGAGCAAGGTGTTCGACGAAATGCCCTCATCAATTCTGGGTCAATTGGAGACCAATTTCCAATTGGAATCCCTTCTACTACACCCATGGATCCTCTATGCAAAGATTCAGCTCAATCCATTCAAGAAATCAACCATCACCACCAAGTTGAAAACTCAAAACTTCACCAGTTGGCCGGGCAAGGTGCTCAAGCAAACCAAAGGACTCAAAACCAATGCCAAACTACTCCCGCTCCTCAGGAGAATGTTTCCAAACCTTCAAACCAGACCTTACATGGGCCAAATCTTTCGAATATCCAAAATGGTCATTCTGCACACTGTGTTCGACCAAATGCCAATGCACCCTCCAGTTCTACTCAGCCTCTTTCACTAGGATTCTGAACTTACATGCTCCGGCATGGTCAGGTAAAGTTCGTAACATCACTTAATCTATGGTGGACACCTGGGAAGATGAAAAAATTGGAAAAGTCTTTTTTTTTTCTTTTTCATTTTTCTTTTTTATTTATATTTTATTCTAATTCTAATTTTTTAAGTAAAAACAATACTATTCATGCGTCTTGGGAGCGTGATTTGCACACAGTTTAGCCATGTCAGCTGTAGTGCTTCCACATAGGCATGATCAAATGTGTTTATTATTACCCATTTTGTCAAGTTGGAGTGTTCAAATGGGAAAATCCAAAGTTCGTATCGGCTTTCAAAAGCCCTACAAGTTTAAGTGGACAGGAAGCCATTACGCCTTTTTTTTTTTACATCTAATAGGCTATATATAAGTAACAAAATATTGTCAGGTCAAAATGTTTGATTTCTTTCTTTAACAAATATGGAGAAGAAGGATTTGTAATTGCTATGATTTCTGCGATTTGAAATGAATATCAAACCGGAATTTTGTAAGAAATGTGTGGTATATTGGAAGAAACAATTTGATGACTCAAAATCGCTCTAAAAGTTCTTTAGAGCTGATTAACTTTTATACAAGGCTATTTTTTTTACTTCAAAAAAGATTTGAACAATTTGAAGTACATGAAAATATTTTTGATTTTCTATTTAGCGCTAAAAATTGATATCACTAGATGAAAATTTGCTAAAAATATTGCCTTAATTAATCTTGAATATTTATTAAAGCATAATAATCTATCCGATATTGATGGTTCAGATTTATTTTCTTAATTATAAGTGCTAAAAAATAGTATAATTAGAAGATAACAATTTAATTTATATACTCAATCAAATAAAAAGATTTGATTCTTTTCCAAATGTCTATATTGATTATAGAATAATGTTAATAACTCCTGCTATGGTTGATACATCGAATAGAAGTTTTTCAAAAGTAAAATTGATAAAATCTTATCTAAGATCAATGTCTCAAGAGAGGTTAAATGAATTAGCTATACTATCAATTGAGAAAGACTTATTAGGAAAAATTGATTATAAGAAAATTATTAATAACTTTGCATCTAAAAAAAACTAGAAACTAGACTAAATAAAAAAAATATTTTTTTTTAAAAAGTTGCCCCTTATAAAGTTTTCCTTTCGGCCATAAAATTGTCTGGCTGCCCCATCATCCCATGTTTCGAAAGTATTATTGTGAATTATTTTAGATGTAACGAATCGATTGCCAGTAAGTCTAGCAGGGAAGGGTTTGTGTGTGGCCTTTGATAGATACATTCAGGGGGATTGGACAGAGTAGCACCCCCGGAACAAAATAATTATGGTCGGTGCTCCTAAAATACATGATTATCGTCGCTGCCCCCAAGTTATGGAGGTATGACGAAATCACGCAAAATTCCAACGACACTGACTGCTTTTGACAGTAAATTTGGTATTTAGTATTAGCATTTGGAATATATATCTTAGTAAAAAAGATATATTCGGAGTTGTGCAAAAACTAAAAAGATAATGTTTGGATTATCAACAAAATCAAGCTTCTTGGAATCCTCTTTTTATATTAAGCGTCAACATTATGTTTAACTTTTTCTTTACATGTTTACTCTCTTCCACTCCATATTATTTCCTCCGTTTTGTATTTATCATTTACTAAAAGAAATTATTTTATATACATACACTAAAAAGTGTACGATTTGGTATAATGTTGGACACATCTGAGAAGCAGTATTGGACATATTTAAACAAATAATACTCCATACTATTGGTTTACCAGTATATCTTTGATTAAGTATATATTTCACATAAGTATACTATTTCACATTGTGATGTACTTTTAATTTAGGTTTTTTTGTGTGTGTGGTTAAACTGGTGAATTCATTTAAATATTAAGTAACATTACAATCAGTAGATGTGCTAGATGCGCTAAAAGGAGTACTAGACGCACAGTAGTTACCTAAGTATGCTACTAACCGGCAAGTACTCGACAAGACATTCCTTGTGGATGTTTCTCCTTGCATGTCCCTAGTAATATGTTTATTTATCGCTACAGGGTAATGGCAGATGGACAAAGACAATAAGGTTGGCATGCTTCATCCCCTCCTTTGCTAATGAGTCAGCTACTAGATTTTTCTCCCGAAAACAGTGTTTAACCCTCCTCGTACCCAGTTGATGTAGTAGGGACCTGCATTCAATGATTAAGCTAGTGAACTTATTTTGTTTGTCATTGATTATTTTGATTACCTCCGCTGCATCCATCGTCTAAAGGATATAATCCTTGTGATACAGCTAGCTTGAGTCCATGCAGGAGAGCCAATATCTCAACTTCTGTATGATTTGTTATTGGGATACTAGAGTAATATCCCACTACCCAGTGGCCCTTATGATTTTGAATTACACCTCCTAAACCCCCTAGCCCAGGATTACCCTTAGCAGCTCTATCTGTATTGAGTTTGCATAAATGTAAAGGAGGTGGGTTCCAATTAAGCGTCAAAGTTATATTAGGACTGGTGTGATGCTCGTTCTGAGTTAGGAGCTTGTATTCTGCAATTCTATTTCTGACAATTATCCATAAGATTGAATTGTTATAGTTATTATGATGATTTTTATTGCGATTTAACCATAAGTGTCAAAGGCTGAATGAAAAAATATCTTTCCATTCGTAGAGGGAATCTTCAGAGGTATAGTGGTAATTCCTCAAATAGTCTAGCCAGTGGTTATCATTCTGGCTTATGACAAGGTGTACCGGATTTGGGAGACCTGCACTATTCCAATATAGTCTAGCATGAACACATTCAAAGAAAATATGCATTAAGGTTTCATCCTTATCTCTACATGTAGTACAATGTCGTATATATTTATGCCGATTTTGTGAAGATGAGCCCTGGTAGGAACTTTATTATGATAGCATAACCAAAGGAAGTAGTTAATTTTCCTCGGGATATTAAGTTTTCAAATCCAAGAGAAATTCCTACCATTCCATTGTGTGGGAGAGATAAGCTTGTAAGACGATTTTATGCTAAAGAGGCCAGAATTTGTGTGAGACCAGATGGGGAGGTCCTCACATGGTTCCTTAGGAATATAACTACTCTTGATAATATTAGTGATGTTCTCAGGAAGGTCAAAGGAGATAGAGTTGAGATTCCACTTACCATCACATTTTATTGAACCAACTTTTATGGTTAATTCATCCTTCCTGAGCGGTCCATGTACTGCATATCTTAAAGGCCTATTTAATGGGGTCTAGGTGGAAGTACACAGAGTAATATTTTTTTCCTTCCCAATCGTTCATGCAACCCCTTCATTGCAAAAGGACCACCCTTTAGGAATATTATTCCAAATTCTAGTTTTGGGATTGAATCGATAAGTGAGGATTCTATTGCTATGGGCATTTGTATAATGCTTGTGTATGAAGACTTGAGCCCACAGATTGAAAGGATTTGTGAAGAGTCTCTAAGCTAAGCCTGTTAACCAAGCATTATTCTTTAAATCGGCCTTGATCAAACCAAGTCCTCCTTGTTCCTTTGGGATAGTCACTATGTCCCACCTGACCATGTGAAGCTTGGGTTTCTTATCATTAGAACCCCAAAGGAAGTCACGTTATATTTTGTCAATACAATTAGTGATTTTTCGAGGGAGTTTTATGTATTGCATCGTATGATTTGGGATGGTATTGAGAGTGGATCTTATAAGAGTGGTTCTACCTACAATATTTAACAAAATTATTTTTCAACCTGCAAATCTAGACTTCATATTGTCCAGCACATATTGGAAATCAGAATATTTTGGCCTTTTATTAATTATTGGAAAACCAAGATACTTTCCAAAAGTCGTATCTTCCTTAATATTAATAATATTACAAATATTTTGCTTGAGGTTATTGGTATTGTTTTTAGAAAAGATAATCTTATATTTAACATAATTAATATTTTCCCCAGAAATACTACAAAAGGTATGCATACTCTTCTTAATCGAATTACTAGTCTCTGTGGAAGCTTGAGCCATGAAAGTGAGATCATCAACATAAAAAATATGTGATAAACAAGGTCCTGCTCTACCTATTTTAATGGGGATCCAGTGCTTCGTTTCCACTTCTTTTGTTATACCTCTTGAGAGTAGTTCAAGACAAAGGATGAATATGTAGGGTGATAGAGGATCTCCTTGACGAATACCTCTAGAAGGTTGAAAATGTTCTTGTCCCATTGACAAGTACAGAGATACTAGTGGTAGTGATGCAATTCATAATGAGATTTGTGATATTGTTCGGGAAGTTAAAGAATTTAAGGGTAGTGTGGACAAAGGACCATTCAAGTCTATCAAAAGCCTTTTCTAAATCGATTTTGATAAGCATATTGGTTTTTTTCCCTTTCATTTTGTTGAATGAAGAGATAATTTCTTGGATAATTATAACATTATCTGAAGCTCTTCTACTTTTAAGGAAGATCGATTGGAAGGGGCCTATAATCTTATGCAAAGAAGGTTTAACTCGATTAGCAATGATCTTTATGATCACTTTATAAATGGTGTTACAAAGGCCTATAGGCCGATTTTTTTAGGTTATTTGCATTATCAATTTTAAGGATTAGGCAAACATAGGTATTATTCAGAGCAGGAGGTATTGCTTGATTGTGAAACAGGGGCGGCCCGATGAATTTTGTGGCCTAAAGCCAAACTTTACGAGGGGCCTTAACTTTTTAATTTTTTTTTTAAAATTGATTTGAAGTATATTTTTTTAGCTTTTTTGAGATACATAGTAATTTAATTTTCTTATAATCATAACTCCTAATAAGTATTTCTCAATTGACAGTATAGGGAATCCACTTAACTTTTCTTGTGACATTGTTGTTCTTAGGTAAGATTTTATCAATTTTAGTTTTGAAAACTTTTTTCCACTGAAGCAACGGTAACTTAAGTTATAAACATTATTCCATAAGTAATTTAGGCATTTGGAAAAGAATTAAATCTTTTTATTTGATTAAGTTTATCAATTAAATTGTTATCTTCTAATTGTACTATTTTTCTTAATACTTTTAATTCAGAAAATAAATCTAAACCATCAATATCGAATTGATTATTATGCTTTAAGGAACATTCAAGATTAAGACAATATTTTTTCAAATTTCCAACATCTAGTGATCTTAGTTTTTACTGCTAGATAAAAAATTAAAAATATTTTCATTGCTTCGAATTGTTCAAATCTATTTTGAAGTGAAAAAATAGCCTTGTCTATTATGTATAAAAGTAATCAATTCTAAAGGACTCTTCGAAAGATTTTGGGATTTCATTATCAATATTCACATCAAATTGTTACATCCTATATATCACACGTTTCTTACAAAATTTGGATTTGATATCTATTTCAAGTGCAATTTCCTTGGTAGAAATCATAACGGTTGCAAATCCTTCTTCTCTGTATTTGTTAGAAAGAAATAAAACTTTTTCGCTTTACAGAATAATTTTTTAAACTTATACATAATCTATTAGGTGTGACAAAAAATGGAGCCCCCACAAATATGGGGCCTAAAGCGATTGTTTTACTTGCTTTATGGAAGGGCCACCCTTGTTGTGAAAGACCTCCTGACATAAGTTGGTAACTGACTCTCCTACGATATTACAGAGAATGGATGAAGGCCATCCGGTCCTGGGGATTTGAATGGTTTAAAAGAGTGGAGAGCATTTATGATTTCTTAGTTAGAAAGGTTTCTACCTATATGAGAACTATTTTCAGTTGAGAGGATATTGTGAGTATTCATAGGAGCGTTTGGGGTCTTTGGGGAAAATTTGTGGTCCGTACGGTAGAGTTGATTGAAGAAGTTGTAGGTGTGCTGAATGATTTCTCTAGGCTCATAAATCCAATTTCCTTGATCGTCCTTAAAAGATCCTACTCTATTACGCCTACGCCTATTCAAAGCTGAGATTTGAAAAAACCTAGTATTTGCATCCCCATAATTTAGCCAGTTTATGCGGGACTCCAGTTTCCATAAACATTCCTCTAACTTTAAAATGTCATTATAGTCTCTCACTAACGGGTCTCCAAGTTCTTGAGAAAGTCACTAGTGGCATATCTCGGAGAATTTTGTATTCCCTGTAAGCGCGCCAAAATTGATCTCTTTCTCCTAAATATGTTACCAAATTTATTGGTGTTCCACCAAGTTATATTATGCGCAAAAGTTTTTGTTGCATGCATAAGGTCCTGAGTATTCTACCAACTATTACTAATAATGATCCTAAGGTCTGAACTAAAACACCAAATAGTTTCAAACCTAAAAGGTTTTTTACCAATATTAGAAGTTTTTGTTAATTTAAGTAGTAAAGGGCGGTGATCCGAATAGCTCTTTGGAAGATTATTTACTACAACATCCCCAAATAAAGATACCCAATCATTATTAACAAAGATTCTATCTAGTCTTTCTAGAATTAATGAAGGGTTTCTCTTTCTATGATTTGACCATGTGTATTTTAGTCCCTTAAATCCTAAATCCATCATATTATAATGGTTAATACAATTTCAGAAATGGTTTGCACGAGCATTGTTAATGGATTTTCCATCCCATTTATCATTTGCATTTAGAACTTCATTGAAATCCCCTCCTATAAGCCAGGGGCCCTTGTAACTATCATACACGGAGTTCAGTTTATCCCACAAGGCAAGTATATTTTGAAAACTATTACTAGCATAGATAACCAAAAATAACCAGAGCTTAGGATAAAGTTGTACATTAATCATAGCATGAATTTCCTGACTAGTAGTATTTACTTCATCAAGAGTCACTATTATGTTGTTCTGCCACATGATCACTATGCCTCCTGACCTACCATTTGCTGGCATCTCTATCATGTTTGTAAAATTGAAATCATCCCTTAATTGATCATGGTCAGCCTGCTTAGTATCAAGGAGAGCTACGACTGTTGGCCTATGGAAATCAAGAAGAGCTCTAAAGTTTCTCCTAAAGTCATCATTATTAACTCCCCTATAATTTCAAATAATAAAATTAAGGGACCTAGTCATGTTAGGGAATGGGTTGTTTAGTGCCTCCAAAAGTAAAATATCCCGTAGAGAGGGGATCAAAGTTATTGCATATTTTTCGGTGTTTATGTTTATTTGAGGCCTTATGTCTATGGTACATTTCAGTAGTAGAGGGGAGCAAACTAGCAAATATCTTTTCTCTTGCCTCTCCATGAGGAGAATTATGGTTATGTCTTCTAGGCTTGAAAAGGGTGTGCGATAGTTTTATGTTTGTCTTATCAATTTTGCCACCTCTTCCTTTTTTTCCATCTCTGGTTCTCGTGGTTTTGAGTTATGGTGGTATGGTTGCTGCTATTGGTTGTAGTGAATTTACCTAGTGAACATCCATTGCCACATTTCCTAGTTAATCTGTGGAGGAGGTGGAGGAGCCAAAAGGTTGATAATGTTGAGCAGATTTAGATGATTGATGTGGTTGTCACATCTTCATCCCCTCGCTCATCGTTTGGACTAAGTATGAGGGGTTGTGAATGGTCAACATTATTTCTTGGTGAAGGTGGTCGACTGAGAGTGGTGGTATTGAGAATATGAGCCGTATTTGATGTACTAGTAGATTTATTTTTCGAGGAGGATCTGATTGAGGGAAAGTTTAGAGTCTTGGAATCTGGATTTGTATTCGTTGAAGGAGGAGCCTTATCTGAGCCGAGAGTAGTGGGAATATTAGTATTTTGAGAATCTGAAAGATTAATATTAAAATTGGAAGAAGATTGTAGTGTCAATGCAGTAGATCTATTTTCATTCCATTATTATGGCTTAGTCTGTTAAACCTATCTTCTTTTAGGGGGGTTAATATTTGTTTACCATCATTTTTGTCCGGATTGGTTTTAGTAGGAGATTGGCAAAGCAGTGGTGTTGCCTCTAGTTTTTTTATGGTTGCCCATGGTATTTTCAGGATTTGTGGTATTGTCTAATGTGTCAAATGATCCTTCCTTGATATTGGCATGCATGGACACGTGTGTGCTATATGTCATGACAAAGTTTCCTTGACTCTTTGAAATTATCAATGGGTTAATCAAATGATTTTCATTTGACATGGCAGTATTCTGTTGAGGGGTCTCCTTATTAGCTACTAAACCATAATTAATTGTCACGACCCAGTTCGCCCTCTGTGAACTTTCATAACGGTATCTAGTCTCGACGACTAGATAAGCCTAACAATTTGCGGAAAACAGAAATAATAGAATAAAACTAACCATAAACTACAGAATTAACATAACAAAGCGTTTAAGATGCCGCTGGGCATATACAATACAATCTCTCGAAACTAAACAACATTTTCTAAAACCCAGAATCTCATGAAATCACAAGCTTTTGAATGTCTACAAGTATCTAACTCCAGAATGTCTAACAAAAGAAAAATACAGAAGGGCTAATACTTAAAGAGAGAATAGAAAGGGACTCCTCGGTTTGCGGATGCGGCAGATATAACTCGAAGTCTCTGGAAAAGGTCGCCTCGCCTTAAGGGTGATAGGACAGAATCGAAGTACCTGGATCTGCACATGAAAAACATGCGCAGAAAAGGCATGAGTACACCACATCGGTACTCAGTAAGTGCCAAGCCTAATCTCGGTCGTGTAGTGACGAGGAAATTCAAGGCCCTATTGAGATTAAATGAAATATAAGGTATAACTATATAGAATGAGACAGTACAACTAGGTGCAACAGTAAGAAATAACACATAATAGAAAGAGCAACAACAACTATAACAGAGACAAAATAATAACGGAAAAAGTACAGCTCAACTCAGAGATAACAACCGGGAATCTCCTAGGATACCGTCTTGTAGTCCCAACTATAAATATCCAGTGGATCTCCTGGGATACCGTCCCGTATTCTAACTCATAATGCGCGGGGATCTATCAGAATTCTGATCCGTAACTCAAATATAAATACCCAGTACTGGGGGAATCTACCGGGTGCAGTCCCGTAGTTCTAATATAAAAGTGCAAGGGGATCTCCCGGAATACAAATCTGTAGTCCCAAAGTAAACAGTCAGGGAGATCTCCCGGGATACCATCCCGTAGTCTCAAAGTAAACACACAGCAACAACATGAAGGATACACAATTCAATTCAAATTCCATACCAAGGTAAAACAGATATTTCTAGCCTAGCATGCTGCACATAATCCAAATAGGGCAGTTTGAGCAAGTAAAGCAATTAAGTCAATTAGACATACTTCCCTAAGCTAATAACATGCTTAAATTGCAGGTAGTATAAACAGGAAAAGAAACACAATTTATATTTACTTAATGAAAATCGAGTTTTTCAATAATTAACACAAGTACACACTCGTCACCTCACGTACAAGGCATTTCCAATATCAATAATACCAAATCCTAAGGGGAGTTTCCCCCACACAAGGTTAGACAAGCTACTTACCTCGAACCGACTCAAAAGTCAATCCGAAACCACGTTCTTGCCATGAGTACTCGACTTCAAATGGCCCAATTCTATTCAATTAAATTGCATAATGTAAATGACACTTCAAGTAATTGATTCAATAAATAAATTCTAAGCTAATACACAAAATTAGGTAAAATGGCCAAAATGCCCTCCGGGCCCATGTCTTGGAATCGGGTAAAATTTACATTTTCAGAATTCTCATACTCTCACGAGTTCATGCATACCAAAATTATCCAAATCCAATGTCAAATTCCCAATCAAAACTCGAAATCTAGGTCTAAGAACTTTCTTCAATTTTTCCCCAATTTTCATCCCCAATCCGAAATTAAATGACAATACTAAGATTAGGTTATAGGAATACAACTAGAAAGGGAATAAGAATCGTTACCCACTGATTTCCTCTTCAAAATCCTCGCAAAATCACCCTCTCCTAAGCTCCAAATCAATTTTCTAACTTTTGAAACTAAACCCTAGAATTTTTGATTTTTCTGCCAAGCAAATCTGCATCTGCGGTCCAACTTCCGCATCCGCGATACCGCTTTTGCGGTCAAGGGAACCACTTTTGCAGTTTCCACTTAAATCCTCTCTGTCGCACCTGCGACCCTGAATCTGCATCTGTGGTCACCCAGGTGCGGTAAACCTTCCGCTTCTGCGGTTCCTGGCCTTTCCTCATCTAGCCGCTTTTGCGGTTTCATTCTGCATCTGCGGGAGTCGTACCTACGGCCTCTCAACCGCAAATGCGGTTATGATAGTAGTCATAACTTCAGCTGCAACTCCAAATTCAAAATCTTTCCATCAACCATCCGAAATTATCCCGAGGCCCCCGGGACCTCAACCAAAAGCACAAACAAGTCTAATACCATTGTTCAAACTTTTACGAATCTTCAAAACTTCTCAAACAACATCAAATCAACCAATTAGCATCGGATTCAAGCCTAAGAACTGCAAAAACTCTCAAATTACGCTTTCGATCAAAAAGTCTATCAAACCTCGTCTGTGGATGAATGACCTGAAATTTTACACACACGTCACATTCCACACTACGGAGCTACTCTAACTTCCAGAATTCCATTCCGATCTCGATCTCAAAATCTCAATACCGAACCGGAAACTTCAAAAATTCAACTTTCGGCATTTCAAGTCTAAATTAGCTACGGGCCTCCAAAACACAATCCGAACACGCTCCTAAACCCGAAATCACCCAATGGAGCTAATGGAACCAACGAAATTCCATTCCAAGTTTGTCTTCACACCGCTCTGACTACGGTCCACATTCTAAAACTTAAGCTCTCATTTAGGGACTAAGTGTCCCAAAACTCTTTGAAACTCCAAATAAATCCTCCCAGCAACTCACAATAGCAGAAATAAACACGTGGAATGCAGTTAATAGGGGATCGGGGCGTTAATTCTTAAAATAACCGACCGGGTCGTTATATCCTCCTACACTTAAACATTCGTTCGTCCTCGAACGAGCATAGAGACATACCTGAAGTAGTGAAAAGATAAGGGTAATGACTGCGCATATCCTGCTTGGTCTCCCAGGTCACCTCCTCGACCTGCTGACCCCGCCACTGAACCTTTACTGATGCAATTCTCTTTGACCTCAGCTTTCGAACCTGCCTGTCCAATATCGCCACTGGCTCCTCAACATAAGATAGATCTTTGTCCAACTGGACTCAACTGAAATCCAACACGTGCGACGGATCACCGTGATACCTACGGAGCATCGAATCATGAAATACCGGATGAACTCCTGCCAAGCTGGGAGGTAGAGCAAGCTCATAAGCAACCTCCCCAACACGCCTCAATATCTCAAAAGGGCCAATAAACCTCAGACTCAACTTCCCCTTCTTCCCAAATCTCATAACGCCCTTCTTAGGCGAAACCTGAAGCAAAACCCGCTCTCCAACCATATAGGAAACATCACAAACCTTCCGGTCCGTGTAACTCTTCTGTCTGGACTGGGCTGTACAAAGTCTATCCTGAATCACATTAACCTTCTCCAAAGCATCCTGAACCAAGTCTGTGACCAATAATCTAGCCTCACCCGGCTCAAACCCACCGGGGATGTATACCATCTACCCTATAAATCCTCATACGGTACCATCTGAATACTGGACTGATAGCTGTTATTGTAGGCAAACTCCGCAAATGGAAAGAACTGATCCCAATACCTTCCAAACTCAATCACACACGCACAAAGCATATCCTCAAGAATTTTAATAGTGCGCTCACACAGTCCGTTTGTCTGAGGGTGAAATGCTGTACTCTACTCCACCCGAGTACCCAGCTCATGCTGTACGACCCTCTAGAACCATGATGTGAATTGAGTACCTCTATCTGAAATGATGGAAACTGGAATACCATACAGACGAACAATCTCCCGGATATAAATCTCCGCCAACCGCTCTGAAGAATAGGTAGTACATACAGGAATGAAGTGCGCAGACTTGGTCAGCAGATCCATAATCACCCAAATGGCATTGAACTTCCAAAGTCTGTGGGAGCCCAACTACAAAGTCCATGGTGATCCGCTCCCACTTCCACTCCAAAATCTCTATCTGCTGAAGCAACCCACCCGGTCTCTGGTGCTCATACTTCACCTGCTGACAATTGAGACACCGAGCTACAAACCCACTATGTCTTTCTTCATCCGCCTCCACCAATAGTGCTGCCTCAAATCCTGGTACATCTTCGCGGCACCTAAATGAATGGAATACCGCGAACTATGGGCATCCTCTAGAATCAACTCCCGAAGCCCATCAATATTGGGTACACAAATTCGACCCTACATCCTCAATACCCCATCATCACCAATCAAACAAGGAAGACTGAGAAACCACACAAGCAAGGACCCGACTGGGATCTGAAAGATCCAACCTCACAAACTGACTAGCTAAGGCCTGAACATTCATCACCATGGGCCTCTCTACTGCTGGTAAATAAGCCAAAATCCCCAAACTCTCTGCCCGGCGACTCAAAGCATCGACCACCACATTGACCTTGCTCGGGTGATACAAATAGTGATATTATAGTCCTTCAGCAGCTCTAGCCATCTCCTCTGGCGCAAATTAAGATCCTTCTGCTTGAACAAATTCTACAAACTCCGGTGATCAGTATAAATCTCATAAGGCACACCGTACAAATAATGACGCAGGATCTTCAAGGCGTGAACAATAGCAGCTAACTCGAGATCAATGATATGATAATTCTTCTCATGCACCTTCAACTGTCTGGATGCGTAGGCAATCACCCTACCGTCTGCATCAATACCGCTCCAAGGCCAATCCTCGAGGCATCACAATAGACCATATAAGACCCCGAACCTGTAGGCAATATCAAAACTGGGGTTGTAGTCAAAGCTGTCTTGAGCTTCTGAAAGCTCGTCTCACACTCTTTTTTTCCACTGGAATGGAGCACCATTTTGGGTCAGCCTAGTCATAGGTGATGCAATGGATGAAAACCCCTCAACAAATCGACGGTAATAACTCGCCAAGCTAAGAAAACTACAGATCTCCGTAGTTGAGGCTGGTCAGGGCCAACTTTGCACTGCTTCCACTTTCTTCGGATCCACCTTTATCAACTCACTAGAAACTATGTGACCCAAGAATGGCACGAAATCTAACCAAAACTCACATTTCAAGAACTTAGCATATAACTTCTTCTCCCTCAAAGTCTGAAGCACAGTCCTCAGGTGTTGCTCATGATCTTCCCGACTCCGGGAATATACCAGAATATCATCAATAAAAACAATGACGAATGAGTCAAGATATGACCGGAACACACTGTGCATCAAATGCATAAAGGTTGTTGGGGCATTGGTCAGCCCAAATGACATAACAAGGAACTCATAATGACCATACCAAGTACTAAAAGCAGTATTCAGGATATTTGGCTCCCGAATCTTCAACTGATGGTACCCTGAATGCAAGTCAGTCTTAGAAAACACTCGTGCACCCTGTAGCTGATCAAATAAATCACCAATGCGAGGCAAAGGATAATAGTTCTTCACTGTAACTTTGTTCAACTGGCGATCATCAGTGCACATACGCATAGAACCATCCTTCTTCTTCACAAATAAGACAGGACCACCCCAATGTGATACACTGGGCCTAATAAAACCCTTATCAAGCAATTCCTATAACTGATCCTTCAACTCCTTCAACTCAGGAGGAGCCATACGATACGGAGGAATAGAAATGGGCTGAGTGCCCGACAATAGATCAATGCCAAAATCAATATCTCTATCGAGCGGCATGCTTAGAAGGTCAACTGGAAACACATCAAAGAAATCCTGTACTACTGGGACTGAATCAACTGTAGGGGTATCAATACTGACATCTCTCACATAAGCTAAATATGCATCATACCCCTTCTCAACCATATGCTGAGCCTTAAGGAATGAAATAACTCTACTAGAAGTGTGATCTAAGGTACCCCTTCACTCTACTCGTGGTACACCTGGCTTATCCAGCATCACAGTTTTGGCATGTGGCACCACACTCAAAACAAGCTCTGGGAGGACGTGGCAGCTATAACTAGCTCGGGGCAGGTCTGATGGACTGACCACTGAAAGCCCCCTACGCAGGAGGCGCAGTAGATACCAGAGGTGCATAATAAGGCTCCTGAGGCCTAGGAGGAGCTGGAATACCACTGGCTGCTAGAAGAGATAAATGAACAGGGCGACTTATATAACCTCTACCATGACGACCTGCAGTTGGGATACGGGCACCAGAATAATGGCCCGACTCTCGAGACCTCTGGGCCTCCCTCCCCTCTCTCTCCCTAGCATGCATACCCTCAATCCTCTTAGCAATGCTCACCACCTGCTGATAAGAAATATCCATCTCCAACTCACGAGCCATGCTAGACCTGATGTTGGGAATAAGCCCCTCAATAAACTGGCGAACCCTCTCGCGAATAGTAGAAACCAAAGCTGGTGCATGTCTAGCCAAACTAGTGTAATGGACAACATAGTCTGAGACAGTCATAGCACCCTGGCGCAAATGCTCAAGCTCTACGCGCCATGCGTCCCTGAGGCTCTGAGGAACATACTCTCTCAGGAACATATCTGAAAACTAAGTCCAAGTTAGGGAGACTGCCTCATCCGGACTGTCTAACTCATAAGTACGCCACCACTCATAAGCGACCCCTTGAAGCTGGAAGGTAGTGAAGGAAACCCCGCTCGATCCTGAAATACCCATGGTACAGAGAATACGGTGGCACTCATCTAGAAACCCCAGAGTATCATCTGATGCTAGACCACTGAAGACAAGAGGCTTATGCTTCTTGAACCTCTCAAGCCTCCGCTGGTTATCCTCGGAAGCCGCTGCCCTATCCTCGGGCTGATCTAGAACTATGGGCTGTATCAGAATAATCTCTAGAACCTGATCAACATGCACTCGCTGATCAGGAGTGCAGGCGGCGAGAGTCTGTGCTCCTCCCCCGGCCTGAGATGTAGCTGCAGCAAGGGGAAGCAACCCTGCTTGAGCCAGAGTGGTGTACATGCTTATGAACTGTGCAAGAGTCTCCTGAAGTGCTGGAGTAGTAGTAGCAGTAGGCGTATCAGGTGCCTGGGCTTTGGCTTGAACTGCTGGTGGCTCCTCGGTGGCAGCTCACGTGGGTGCTCTGGCTGTACTGCGTGTGCGTCCTTGACCTATACCTTGGCCCCGGCCTCTAACGGCTGTAGTAGGGGGCGCGAGTGCTTGATCATCTCGGGTAGCACGTGTCCTCACCATCTGTGAGAGAATAGAAGACAAAAGTTTAGAGTTGTGATATCAAAAATCTCGCACGATAAGGAAATCAAATGAAGTGGAATTTTCCTAATAGTTACATAGCCTCTCGTAGATAAGTAGAGAGGTCTCCTTACCGATCCGCGAGACTCCAATAAACCGGCTTGTGATTCATGACTCCTATGAACCTATAGCTCTGATACCAACTTGTCACGATCCCAGTTTGCCCTCCGTGAACAATCATGATGGCCCCTAGTCCCTACGACTAGGTAAGCCTAACAATTGGCAGAAAACAGAAATAACAGAATAAAACTAACGATAAACTACAGAATTAATATAACGAAGCATTTAAGATTTCGCTCGGCATATACAATACAATCTCTCGAAACTAAACAACATTTCCCAAAATCCGGAATCTCATGAAATCACAAGCTTTAGAATGTCTACAAGTATCTAACTCCAGCATGTCTAACAAAAGAAAAATACAGAAGTGCTAATACTTAAAGAGAGAATATAAAGGGACTCCTCGGTCTGCGGACGCGGAAGATATACCTCGAAGTCTCTAGAAAAGGTCGCCTCGCCTCAAGGGTGATAGGACTGAGTCGAAGTACCTAGATCTGCACAAGAAAAACATGCGCAAAAAGGGCATGTGTACACTACAGCGGTACTTAGTAAGTGCCAAGCCTAACCTCGGTCGGGTAGTGACGAGGAAAGTTAGAGCTCTACTGAGATTAAATGAAATATAAGGTATAACAGTATAGAATGAGATAATACAACTAGGTGCAACAGTAAGAAATAACACAGAATAGAAAGAGCAACAACAACTATAACAGAGAAAAAATAATCATAGAAAGAGTACAACTCAACTCAGAGATAACTACCGGGGATCTCCCAGGATACCGTCCTGTAGTCCCAATTATAAATATTAAGTGGATCTCCCGGGATACAGTCCCGTAGTCCAACTCATATTCACGGGGATCTACCGAAATTCCGATCCGTAGTCCCAAATGTAAATACCTAGTACTGGGAGAATCTACTGGGTGCAGTCCCGTAGTTCCAATATAAAAGTGCAGGGGGATCTCCCGGAATACAAATCTGTACTCCCAAAGTAAACAGACAGGGGGATCTCCCGGGATACCATCCCGTAGTCCCAAAGAAAACATACAATAACAACATGAAGGATACACAATTCAATTCAAATTTCATACCAAGGTAAAACAGGTATTTCTAGCCTAGCATACTGCATGTAATCCAAATAAGGCAATTTGAGCAAGTAAAGCAATTATGTCAATTAGACATGCTTCTCTAAGCCAACAACAAGCTTAAATTGCACGTAGTATAAACAGGAAAAGAAACACATTTTATATTTACTTAATGAAAACCGGATTTTTCAACAATTAGCACAAGTACACACTCTTCACCTCACGTATAAGGCATTTCCAATATCAATAACACCAAATCCTAAGGGGAGTTTCCCCCACACAAGGTTAGACAAGCCACTTACCTCTAACAAGCTCAAAAGTCAACCCGAAACCACGTTCTTGCCACGAGTACTCGATTCCAAATGACCCAAATCTATTCAATTCAATTGCACAATATAAATAATACTTCAAGTAACTGATTCTATAAATACATTCTAAGCTAATACGCGAAATTAGGTAAAATGACCAAAACGCCCTCCGAGCCCATGTCTCGGAATCGGGTAAAATTTATATTTTCAGAATTCTCACACTCTCACGAGTTCATGCATACCAAAATTATCTAAATCCAATGTGAAATTCCCAATCAAAACTCAAAATCTAAGTCTAAGAACTTTCTTCAAATTTCCCCCAATTTTCATTCCCAATCCGAAATTAAATGACAAAACTAAGATTAGGTTATAGGAATATAACTAGAAAGGGATTAGGAATCATTACTCACTAATTTTCTCTTCAAAATCCTCCCAAAATCGCCCTCTCCCAAGCTCCAAATTAATTTTCTAACTTTTGAAACTAAACTCTCGAAATTCTGTTTTTTTTGCCCAGCAAATCCGCATCTGTGGTCCAACTTCCGCATCCGCGATACCGCTTCTGCGGTCAAGGGAACCGCTTCTGCAGTTTCCACTTAAATCCTTTCCGCCGCACCTGCGACCCAGAATCCGTATCTGCGGTCATGCAGGTACGATAAACCTTCCACTTCTACGGTTCCTGGCCTTTTCTCATCTGACCGCTTTTCAGCTTCATTCCGCATCTGCGGGAGTTGTACCTACGGCCTCTCAATCGCAGATGCGGTTATGACAGCAGTCATAACTTCAGCTGCAACTCCAAATTCTAAATCTTTCCGTCAACCATCCGAAATCATCCCGAGGCCCCCAGGACCTCAACCAAAAGCACAAACAAGTCTAATACCATTGTTCAAACTTATACGAATCTTCAAAACACCTCAAACAATATCGAATCAACCAATTAGCATCAGATTCAAGCCTAAGAACTTCAAAAACTCTCAAATTACGCTTTCGATCAAAAAGTCTATCAAATCTCGCCCGAATGACTTGAAATTTTGCACACACTCACATTCAAAACTACGGAGCTACTCCAACTTCCGGAATTCCATTCCAACCTCGATCTCAAAATCTCACTACCGAACCGGAAATTTTAAAAATTCAACTTTCGGCATTTTTAGCCTAAATTAGCTACGGGCCTCCAAAACACAATCCGAGCATGCTCCTAAACCCGAAATCACCCAACGGAGCTAACAGAACCAACAAAATTCCATTCTAAGTCCGTCTTCATACCGCTTCGACTATGGTCCAAATTCTAAAACTTAAGTTCTCATTTAGGGACTAAGTGTCCCAAAACTCTCCGAAAATTCAAATAAATCCTCCCAGCAACTCACAACAGAAGAAATAAATACGAGGAATGCAGTTAATAGGGGATCGAAAAATTAATTCTTAAAATAACCGACTGGGTCGGTACATTAATATTATGAATTTTTCCTTGATTAATAGCTACTGTAGACTTTCCTTCTTGATTTTGTGAGGAATTATTTTTTCCTCTATACTTGTAGTTTTGAGTTTCAAGGTACTTACCGGTTGATGCATCAATTTTTTTTACCTCAATACCATGTTTGGTAGTAGTTTTTACATGTTATGACATCTCCTGGAAGGAAGAGATTTTTTGTGTTTTTTTCCTTCTCGAAAATGAGACCGTATGACTTTCCTCCTTGATGGTTGAGACTTGTTTAGTTATGGAAGAGGAAGACTCAACATTGTTAATTGGGTCAAAATTGACAACTTTACCTATCGTTTCTTCCTGTGAGCTAGATTGAAAACATCTATTTATTATATGTCCAAGTCTCGCTTATAAACAATGGCTTGTTTATGGTCTTCAATGTAGATATGATTTTTTACTGGATTTTCCATATGAACTTCAATGCAGAACCTTGCGTATCTACCTCTTGAGGCTGTAGAAGTGCAAATGTCTATCTTGAGTAAATTACCAATTTTTCCACCAATTTTCTTTAGTATGTTCACATCGTAAAACTCTATAGGCAACTGGGGAAGTCGTATCCATACTGCTGAGCTGGTTAGTTTAGCTGCATTCGCTACGAACTTTGGTTCTTATTGCTTAACAAATAAGAAAAATCCATTAATATACCAGGGTCCATTGTGCAGGACACGATTTATATTTTCTTCTTTAGGAACTTTACAATGAAGAAGTCTTCACTCAGATCGATTAGAGGAAAATTCTCACTAGGTTTTCATAGATCTCGAATTCTTGTTTTGAGGTATTGATGGGGGACCCTTCTACCGAACAGTTTGATATAACAGAGTATTTTCATGGTTGGTATATACAGGTTTTCTCCTTGTGCGATAACAGAATAAATCTCTGTTTTCACTTTCATGTGTGATGTCTTCGTTAGGATTGTGTTGGTCCATCTCTTGATGACATCTATTAATGTAGTTGTGTGTTATGATGAGACCATTGAAACTAGTTTTTCAAGGAAGGATTATTTCTGAACTTCATCTATATTTTTAGATGATAAATCTCGTGGTTTGGAAGGAATTTTGAAGTTAGTGGCTATATTCTGCAGATTGGTCATTGCTAGTAGTTTGGTGATGAAGTTTTTAGAGAGAAGGCAGAGAGTCTCTCTCTAATCTTTATATATTATACAGGTTATTTTTAATTTAGGTTTAAATTTAACAAAGAGTAGTATACTTTGATTTAAGTCTATATTTAACAAATACTTTATCATCCCAATTTATATGATGGTGTTTGACTTGACAAGAAATTAAGAAAAATAGGAAACTTTTTAAAATTTGGTCTAAAATAAATCGTAAATATTTATGTGATTACAAATCATCTCATTAAGAATAAAATAAAAAATTTAAAATTAAATTACTTTTAAATAAGAAAGTATGATATTCTTTTTAATTAAAAAAAGGAAAGTATGAGACATAAATTGTGATAGAGGGAGTAGTACACTATTTAGGTGAAGGAGATTAGAAATTGTATACCGTGAATACTGTGATTACAATCATGTTATACTATGGTTACTGATATTTTACAAGATATTCACAATATACAATTAATGTATTGGTATACTATATAGTATACACTGTATAATGTTGATTTATTGTATAATATGATCAAAAGGTATTCTCAGTATTATTGATATACTATATGGTATACCATGACTAATGTTGAATCATAGTATACAGTGATTATTGATATATTAAATGGTATTCTTAATGTTCTTAGTATAGAGATATTGGTATACCATGATTACTGTTGAATCATAGTATACTGTGATTAGCGCTTACGAAAAATCCCGCAAACGCCATTGATGATTACTATTGAATCATGGTATACTTTATTTAAGTATGCTAAATGATATTCTAATACCCTTCATATATTACATATTAGTATACCATAATTACTGTTAAATCACGATATACCTTAATTACTGTTGAATCATGGTATTGTATGATTACTGTTATATTACATATTGTTCACAATATTCCTGGTATATTGCGTAGTATATCATAATGTGAGGACCCAAAAGGTCATCACTTGTTTTAAAATAAATTCTGCATTCTGATGCCTTAAAAACCACTTTCAGCATCACCTCGATTTGCGTGCGCAGTCCGGATGCATAGCCGGAAAGCCAATATGTGAAAAATCTATGAAAAATGACGAATTTTGACTTTAAAATGGATTTAAGTTGACTTCGGTCAATATTTTGGGTAAACGGACCCGCACCCGTGATTTGACGGTCTCGGAGGGTCCGTGAAAAAATATGGGACTTCGACGTATGCCCGGAATCGAATTCCAGGGTCCTAAGCCCGAGAAATGAATTTTTTTAAAGAAAATTATTTTCTGAAATTATTTATGAGTTTTGAAAATAAAATGTGTTTAAAATTTGAGGGTATCAGGCCCATATTTTGGTTCCGGAGCTCGGTACAAGACTTATATGTGATTTAAGATGAGTCTGTGAAATTTGGTAACAAACGGAAGTCGTTTGAGGTGATTCGGACCCGTAGTTGTGAAAATTGATACTTTGGAAGTTTTGAAATTTTTCTTAGATTTCTATGCTAAATTCATAGTTGTTGATGTTATTTTTTGTGATTTGAATGCACGAGCGAGTCCGTATGATGTCTTTAGGTTGGTGTGCATGTTTGATTTGGAGCCCCGAGGGCTCGGGTGAGTTTTGGATAGGTCACGGGGTGGATTTTGGACTTGAAAAATTGCAGACTTCAGCTGTTGCATTGCAGACCTGCAGGCTTCGCATTTTCGAAGCCTGGCATGCAAATACGAGTTCGCAAATGCGAAGGCTTTGTCACAAATGCGAAAATAGCCCAGGCCAGCCTACCTCGCAAATGCGAGGGATTCAGTGCAAATGCAATCCCCCAGTTTGTAGCCAGTCGTCGCAAATGCGACATGTTGTTCGCAATTCCCACTTCGCAAATGTGAAAAATGCTTCGCAAATGCGAGCTTAAGTCTGAGTTCGCAAGGTCGCAGTTGCGACATCTGCGACCTGCAATTTTATAACTTAACCGAAAATCTTTCATTTTTCACACTCTTTCAAAACCAAAACACTCTTGGGCGGTTTTTCAAAGACAACTCTTCTTCCAAATTGATTGTAAGTAATTTCTAACTAGTTTTCTTCAATCTTTAACATCTTTTCACATGATTTCAACTCAAATCAATGATTTTCATGGGGGAAATTGGGTGTTTTGAGTAGAACCTAGGTTTTTCAAAAATTGAGGATTTGGACCTGGATTTGAGGTCTGATTTAAAAACAAATTATATATTTGGGTTCGTGGGGGAATGGGCAATCAGGTTTTGGTTCGAACCTCGGGTTTTGACCATGAGGGCGCGGGGGCAATTTTTGACATTTTGGGTAAAACTTTGGAAAACTTATTTTCATGCATTAGAATTGATTCATTTAGCATTTATTGATGTAATTAAGTAACTTGTGGCTAGATACGAGCGAATTGGTGGTGGAATCAAGAGGTAAAGCGATAATTGAGACTTGAATTGTGTTCGTGGCATCGGGGTAAGTGTTTGGCCTAACCTTAGCTTGAGGGATTAGGAGTTGTGTCCTATTTTCTACATGTTACTTGTTGAGTACGACGTATAGACATGGTGACGAGTATCTATATGTTGGTGTCAAGCTTGACCGTGAGTCTTAAATTGAAATTGTTGTGTTCTTAATAAATACTACAAATGCCTAAGTTTTTGATTCTCTATGTTGAGCAAGGATTATGATTATTCTCGTGGGAATTACTTATGATTGAGTATTCGTGCTAGTTGAGGTAGTTAAATGTTGGGACAAGTTTGGTTATAGCTGATTTTCCCTTGCCGGGATGTATTTACTTATATTATCGATTCCCTTGCCGGGATAGTGTTGTTTCTTTATTGATCCCTTGCCGGGACTTTTGTTGTGATTAGTGTTGAACTGTATATGTGGATCGGGTTGCGCGTTGCAACAATATTATATTTGGATCGGGTTGCGCGTCGCAACAATATTATATTTGGATCGGGTTGCGCGCCGCAACGATAATATAATTGGATCGGGTTGCACGCCGCAACAGAGATAAATAATATGGATCGGGTTGCATGCCACAACAGTGTTATTATGTTTTGGGATTAGGTTGCGCGCCGCAACAATTGAGAATACAAAGTGTTTATGGATTGGTTACGAGTTCCTTGTTGTTTCGCAGTAAATTCTAGATTGCCCTTATGCCTTTCTCTTAAATTACTGTTGGTAGTGATATTCCCCCGCAACATGTACCCCCTCCTATCTTTACTTGTGTATTCCTGTTTTATTTTCCACTGCATATTATATAACTGCACAGGTTTATCTGGTAATCTGATCCTAGCCTCGTCACTACTTCGCCGGGGTTAGGCCAGGCATTTACCAGCACATGGGGTCGGTTATGCTGATACTATACTCTGCACTATGTGCAGATCCTGGAGCGGCAGCTTTTGGATCGTAACTTTGGGTGGCTGCATTCAGTCCAGTTAGAGATCCCGAGGTAGTCCTACAGGCGTCCGCAGGGACGACGTTCTCTTCTATCTTCATATGTATTCTGTTTTCATTTACTTCAAAGACAGATTGTACCTTTCTTTCTAGACTTTTGTATGTAGTACTCGTAGTTGGTTCGTGATATTGTGACACCGGATTCCGGGTAGAGATGTATGTTGGTATTGTCGTACTGGTTTCGGCTAAATTATCAAATTACGTCTTCTGCTTTTATTTATTTATCGTTCATATTTCACTGTTGATCACATGCTAATTTAAATTGTTAAAAGGGGCTAAATAAAAGAGTTAGTGATTCTATAATACACGGCTTGCCTAGCTTTCACGAGTAGGTATCATCACGACTCCCGAGGGTAGGAAATTCGGGTCGTGACACATAATTATCGTTTAATTATAGTATATTGTGATTACTGATATGTTAAATGATATTCATAATTTTCTTGATATATTCAGAATAGTAGTATACCAACATTATAAGGGAATACCACTACCTATGGAATACTCTAATGGGAATACCAGTAACCATGGTATACTCTGATGGAATACCTATAACTATGAAATACTCTATAGTATACCAACTCTAATTGAATACCAATAATCATGGTATATAGTTTGTAGTGTACCAAGAGTAGTAGTATACCAACATTATGGGGAATACCACTAACCATGGTATACTATAGTATACTAACACTATTGAGAATACAGTAATCATAGTATTTTTTATAGAATACCAAGATTGGAATAATGGTATGCTCCATAATATAACAAGACCCCTGGAAATATCAATAAACATGGTATACTAAGACCCCTGATAATACAAGTAATCGTGATATACTTTGTAGTATATCAAGATCCCTACTCATATCAATAATCGTGGTATTCTATAGAGTATACGAATAATAGTGGCATACCAACTGTATGGGGAATACCAGTAACGATGGTATACTCTATAGTATACCAAGACTATTTGAAATAATTGGAATAATGGTATTCTCTATAATAAAACAATTGGATATATTAGCACCTCATTACATTAACTAAAAAATAAACTGAAATGAAAGAAAAGAAATTGATATAGATAAAACCAATATATTCCTTGAACTTTTAGGGAATTTTACAGAAATGTCCCAAATAAGTTCTAAATTACCAACCTCTAGACATTAATCATAGACTTCTCTCCAAGAATCACAAGCAAAGATCTCCCTCCATATTTTCAAGCATGTTCAACAATATTAGATGCAAGACGGTAATGAAATTTCATGGATGAGGTAGCAAACAAGGTGATGAAATTCAATATATATATATATATATATATATACAAGATTCCAAAAATCTAAGCAAAAAAGGGACCTTTTCAATGGGAATGGATGAAATTTATTGAAAATATATAGATGAGTCAATATACAAAATTTGAGAAAGATTGGAAGTTATTTGGACTGATTTGGTATCAAAATCGTAGTTAAAATCGAGTTCGAAAAATTCTTCTACGACACATGTATCAAACATGTATCTCACACACAAGTATACATGGATATACATGTGATACACCTTTGATACAAATATGATACATATGTGATACATGATCTCGTCCAATTCACACCTCAAATAAAGGTTATGAAACAGTTGATTGCAATAGTAATACCCAACAAGGAGTCGGGGTCAATTTCCACAGGAAGCTATATGTGGGAGTTAGAAGTATATATTATAGCACTTGAGTTTGAACTATCTCAATTTACACTTCCACAAATTAGGATTGTTTCTATGTCTATTCTAAACTAAGATTGCAAAGTTAGGAAATGAAACTATGGATTGTTTTTGTTGTTTTTCATGTTTTGTAAAAAGCCTAGGGATATGACCATCATCTAGATGTATGCCTAATGGGATATAAAATTTAATGCTTGTTTTGTTGATCAGGGTGTATTATGGCTATCAACACTCAATTACCTACTCAATACCTCTTGATCAAAGAGTAATTTTACCCAATTTGGCTTTCTCAAGTCCAAATAGGTATTGCACAAAACAGTTGATAAAAGCTCAAGTCGGTTATTACTATCTCTAGGTTGAACCCTTTAATTGAGATTATCAATCTCTGGATTGACACAATTTCTTGTTAGCCAAGTTTTCCTAGACTAAGTTTCTCTTTCTCAAGTAGAGACTAAGTCAAATAGGCATGAACTAATGCTTGCAACCATTAATTCCACAAATTAAAACATGAACAAGGCTAAATAATAAATACCCAACCATAAACAAGCATTAAATAAAACACCCATAAAGTTTACACACTAGGGTTGGGTCACAACCCTAGTAAAAATCTAGCTACTCATGCTTGAAATAGAAGAAATAGAAGAAGAGATGCTAATTAAACTCATATTGCAAAATCAAAATGATAAAATCTATGTTAAAATATCCCAAAATATGAAAACTACTAAAAGAAGTAAAAAGAACGACTACTGTAGCTGCTGATGTCAAAAGTTAACCTAAAATTATGAAACTCGTCTATTAATACAGGATCAGAAATTTTGGACAAAAATGCCCTTTGGAAGGTTCTGCAGCCGCACAATTCCATGTACGGTCCGCAAAATTCTTCAACTTGTCAGGACTGGAGGTCTACGGCCGCATAATTCTGATCTGCGGCCGCAAGGCACTCTTTCTGCGGTCTGCAGATTCGTAACTGCGGCCGCATCTTGCATCTTCTACGGTCTGCACTTTTACCTCTGCGGCCGCATAACACTTCTTCTGCGCCACACAGTTCTTGTGCGGTCTGCACTTTTGATGGACTTGGAATGCACATTCTCTGAACTTTGCTCCTGGACTAGATTTTGTGGCCGCACAATTCATGTGCAGACTGTACTTTGCATCTTTCTCTGCTGACCTTTCCTTCATAATCTGCGGCCGCAGATGATATTCTGCGGTCCGCACTACTGAGCTTCTATGCCTTTTGTGTCCTTGAGTTCAGATAACTCCTTCTTGTGTTGGATTTCATCTTGGGAGTTCATCTTCCAATATTCCTACAATTAAGCACATTTCATCCGTTTCTGGGAACATAATTAAATGCTTTTAGACTAAAACAAAAGCTAAAAGGCGCTAATAAGTAGTCAAAATTTCCACTTATCGACTCCCCCAAACTTAAGTCTTTGCTTGTCCTCAAGCAAATAAAATAGTTTCCCCCTCCAAAGTTAAAGGACATTATAGCCAGCCACGGGTGAATCATTCACACCTCAGTTGGAAACAACAATTACCTACACCACTCATGCATTCTTGATAAGGCAACAAGTTAAACATTTATGCATATAGTTCTAACGTGACATTTGAGCATTAAGGGCTGTCTTAGCTCATTAAGGACTTTTGCTCTATCTTGTAGGTCATGGTTGATCCCAAACTCCTCCTCCTATACTTTTCATTTGCCAAGATCACTTAAGAATTTAGCACTCAATTCAAATTTACAAAAGGGTCACTCCTCTCTCTCAAGAGAATGTCACAAGTACGACTTCCGGTACCAAAATTTCCCCTCATGTAAATCACCATGTGACGACTCGGCCAGTCGTCTCATGAGTTACAGCTCCATTTCCCCCATTTCTGCTTCTTTATGCTTCGTTATCCGTGTTTTGTGCTATCGGGTTGGCCGGATCGAGTCCGTAATGAGTTTGATGAAGTTTGAGGCACTTAGTCACTTTTAAGGGAGTTTAAGTTGGAAAAGTCAACCGGATATTGATTTACATGTTAGAGGGCTCGGATGTGAGTTTTGATGGTTCAGTTAGCTTCGGGAGGTGATTTATGACTTAGGAGTGTGATCAAAATGGGTTTTGGAGGTACAGAGTAAAATTAGGCTTGAATTGGCGAAGTTGATATTTTGGCGATTTCTAGTTGATATGCAAGATTTTGATATAGGGGTCGGAATGGAATTCTGAGAGTTGCAGTAGCTCCATCATGTCATTTGGGAAGTGCGTGTAAATATTCAGGTCATTCGGACGTGGTTTGGTTGGGTTTTTGATCAAAAGCGTATTTGGAAGATTTTTGAAACTTAGGCTTGAATCCGAGGTGTTTTAATTCATTTGATGTTACTTGAAGTGTTTTGATGATTGGAACAAGTTTGTATAAGGTATTGGGTTATGTTTGTGCTTTTGGTCGAGGTCCCGGGGGCCTCGCGGTGATTTCGGATGGTTATCGGAGAAGTTGGAAAATTATTGCAACTGCTCAAGTTTTGCTGCTTCTGGTGTTTTCGCACCTGCGGTTTGGGGACCGCAGGTGCGGCACCGCACGTGCGGAAGATGAGCCACATAAGCGGTTTTGGAAGAGTTTGTCAGGAATCGCAGGTGCGGTTGAGGGGCCGCTTCTACGAAGCCGCAGGTGCGGAAGGCCGATCGCAGATACGGATCTAGGCCGTTAAGTGAATTCCATAGAAGCGGATGAGGGGGCTACAAATGCGGTACTGCAAAAGCAGGTTTTGACCGTAGATGCGGGTATCCCTGGGCAAAATGTATATATGTCTTCCTTTGCGATTTTTGAAGGGTTTCACCATTTTTAAACACGGATTTGGGAGCTTTGGGCAATTTTGAAGAGAGAAATCAAGGAGACTTCGTTAAGGTAAGGATTTTGGACCTAAAACACATTTCTATGGTAGTATTTCATGGATTAAGGCTGTAATTAAAGGAATTAAAGGGCTAAAAATGGAGGATTAGGGCTTGAGTTTAAGAAGCCTTTGAAGGAGGATTTGAGGGGTCATTTTGACTCCGATTTTAGTGTTCTTGATATGCATAGACTCGTGGGGAGACGAGGAATCTATTGATGTAAAAATTTCTGAATTTCGAGATGTGGGCCCGGGGGTCGGGTTTTGGTAATTTCAGGATTTTTGATACTTTTCGATTGTTTTCGCTTGGGCTTCGTTCCCTTAGCGTATTTTGACGTCGTGATTCTGATTTTGACTAGATTTGATGCGAGTGGAGGCCGATTCGAGGGGCAAAGGCGTCGCGGAGTAGGATTTTCACCGATTTGAGGTAAATAACCATTGTAAATCTGGAACTGAGGGTATAAAACCCCGGTATTTGTCTTGTTTTTGATAAATGCAGTGACGCACATGCTAGGTGACGAGCGTGTGGGCGTGCACCGGGAGGGATTGTGACTTGGTCCATCCCGTAGCGACTATTAAGCCGCGTATTTGATTTGAAAATATTATGTTATTCCGTATTTTGGATATTTGTACCGTATTATGGACTGTATGCTATGTTTGGGGCCTTGTGCCGACCTGTAGCAACCTTTAGGGGCATTTTGACTGTTTTTCCTCACTTTACTTGCTAAAAGCATATCCTCAGTCATGTTTTACCTATTTAAATGTTAAAAAATGGTTTTATCACTTTACACCTAATTGTGAGGACTGTTCGGGATGAGATCCCTAATTTCTATTGATGTGCCTGAGAGGCTGTGAGGTTAAATACTGAGAGAGGTTGAGAACCCTATTGTGAGGATATTTATATACATACATATGGATCGGGCTGCATGCCGCAACGATACTTATATGGATCGGGCTGCATGCCACAACGATATACCTATGGATCGGGCTACATGCCGCAGCGATACTTATATGGATCGGGCTGCACGCCGCAACAATATACATATGGATCGGGCTGCATGCTGCAACAATACTTATATGGATCGGGCAGCACGCCGCAACGATATACATATATTGGATCGGGCTACACGCTATAGCGATATGACGCTTGGGCTGTAGGAGCCCCTCCGAAGTCTGTATACTCCTAGTGAGCGTAGTCGACTATAAATTATGGATCGGGCTGCACGCCGCAACGGTTACTATGATTTCTATTATTATAAGATACTAATGAGCCGAGTGCCGAGAGTGAGTACTATGTGACGAGAGTCGAGTCGCGAGTTACTGAGAGGCTGCTCGAGGGGCCATATTCTGAGTGATTCCTTGCCCGAGAGGCCTTGTTATGATGTTTCCACTGATTTCACTCTTTTTTTAAATAAGCCTCTGTTAAATATATCGCTAAGTATTTGATTCCAAATGTTTAAACTAGAAATGTGATTTTATGACGATAACTGAATTTAAGCTGTAAAGATGACCTGATATTCTGTTGATTATCCAATTATGTATTTTAAACTACTCGTCACTGCTTTCAGTCCTTATTTACTCTAGTTACTTACTGAGTTGGCGTACTCACGTTACTCCCTGCACCTTGCGTGATGATCTAGGTGTTCGAGCAGCCGAGTTAGGGCTTTCAACTGTTTCAGTATTTGACGGAGACTTCGAGGTAGCTGCATGGCGTCCACTGCCCTATTCTCTCCCTCCTATCTTATTATTTTTCGCATTTCCTAGACTATTGATGTATTAAGTATGTAGACTTGTATTAGAGGCTCTAGACTCATGACACCAGATTGTTGGGGCTGTGTAGTTATTGTTATTTTGACCTTCCGCATATTTCTGTTGTTTTAACGCTTATAATGACTTCAGTATTTAAAACTTGTATTAGAAAATGGCTTAAATGTTAAAGGAAAATGGGTCGTGGTTAGTTGATTGGTTGGCTTGGCTAGTAATGTGATAGGCGCCATCACGACCGGTATTTGGGGTCGTGACAAATTGGTATCAGAGCCTAGGTTACATAGGTCTCGCGAGTCATGAGCCGGTTTAGTAGAGTCTCACAAATCAGTACGGAGACGTCTGTATTTATGCTCGAGAGGCTGCAAAACCTTTAGGAAAAGTTTCATATTCTTGAATTTCTTGTCGTGCAAACTTGTTGATCCGAGTACTAAATTTTTGTTATTCCATTCTTTCACAGATGGTGAGGACACGTGCTACCGAGCGGGGTGGACGACCACCAGTTCCATAAGCTGGGGCCACTAGAGGCCAAGGTCGCGGTTGAGGCCGTGGCAGGGGCAGAGTAGCTAGAGCAGCACCAGCAGATCCACCAGCTGCCCTAGTTCCAAATCAGGGCCCAGTTGTGGACGCTACAGCAGCACTAGCCCAGGCACCAGCTGTGCTTATTGTGATTTTAGGCCTTCAGGAGGCTTTAGCTCAGATCTTATCAGTGTGTACCGGTTTGGCTCAGGCAGTATTAGTTACTACGACCGCAACTACTTCTCAGGTAGGGGGAGGCACCTAGACTCCAGACACCGAGAGCACTTCCAGCTCAGCCGATTGCACCAGCTCAGGAGTTTGTGGTACCAGTTATGCCGGATGACGAGCAACGTCGACTTGAGAGGTTTGGTAGACTCCAGCCTCCGACATTCAGCGGTGAAGAGGGTGAGGATGCCTAGGGTTTCTTGGATAAGTGCCAACGGATGCTTCGTACAACAGGGATTCTTGAGACTAGTAGTGTGGCATTTACTACCTTTCAGTTTTCTGGGGCTGCCTTCACTTGGTGGGAGGCGTATGAGAGGCGTAGGCCTGTTGGTGCAGTGCCCCTTACTTGGCAGCAGTTCTTTGTTTTCTTCTTGGAGAAGTATGTACCACAGTCATGCCGAGAGGAGCTGTGCAGGCAGTTTGAGCAGCTGCGTCAGGGGGAGATGATAGTGATGCAGTATGAGATGCGGTTCTCTGAGTTAGCCCGTCATGCGGTTTGGATGGTTCCATAGACCGAGAGAGGATCAGGAGGTTTGTTGATGGCCTCACGTACCAGCTTCGGATTCTCATGACTAGGGAGTGGGTGACAGGTGCTACCTTCAAGGAGGTTGTGGATATCGCCCGCGAGATTGAGACGGTTTGCCGGCAAGAGCGAGAGGATAGGGAGGCCAAAAGGCCTTGGGGATCTGGTAGCTTTAGCAGTGCTCATTCAAGGGGTCAGTTCCAACAGGGCAGAGGCCATTCATTCAGGCAGGCTCATTCAGCTCGCCCAGGTTATCGTGGAGCATCATAAGGTCATGGCTTTCATAGTTCTCGTCAGGGCCACTCATCACTTAGTGCCCTTCTAGCTTAGAGCTCGTCTTGTGCTCCATCAGTCCAAGGTTCTTCCATGCCAAGTCCTTCTACTGGTCATTCCGGTGCCAGGGGTTCCCTTTAGTCCCCATCTCTAGCACCGGGGAGTTGTTATAAGTGTGGAGAGTTTGGACATATAAGGAGGCAGTGTCCTCGTCTTCATGATAGTTAGTCTCAGTAGAGGGGTCAGCCCTCGACTTCTGCTCTAGTTACTTCATCACCCACCCAGCCAACTAGGGGTAAAGGTCAGGCAGCTAGGGGTTGCCCTAGAGGGGGAGGTCGATCAGATGGTGGACAGGCTCATTTCTATGCCCTCCCAGGCAGACCAGATGCTGCCGCTTCAGATGCCATGATTTCAGGTATTATTTCAGTCTGCCAAAGAGATACCTATGTATTATTTGACCCCGGTTCCACCTTTTCTTATGTGTCATCATACTTTGCCCGTTATTTGAATATGCCCCATGAGTCTCTTGTTTCACCTGTTCATTTATCTACTTCGGTGGGCGATACTGTTGTTATAGACCATGTGTATCAGTTATGTGTGGTGACTATTGGGGGTCTGGAGACCCGAGTAGATCTTTTACTATTATGTATGGTGGATTTCGATATCATCTTAGGCATGGATTGGCTATCTCCATGTCGTGCTATTCTGGACTGTCATGCTAAGATAGTCAGATTGGCTATACCGGGTGTGTCACGAATTGAGTAGCGAGGCTTGACCGATTATGTTCCCAGCAGAGTGATCTCATTCTTTAAGGCCCATCGTATGGTTGGGAAAGGATGCCATTCGTATCTAGCCTTCGTGAGGGATGTTGGAGCTGAGGCTCCCAGTATTGATTCTATCCCAATTGTGAGGGACTTTCCAAATGTGTTTCCTGCAGACCTGCTGGGCATGCCGTCGGATAGGAATATTGATTTCGGTATTGATCTACTGCCGGGCACTCAGCCCATTTCTATTCCGCCGTATCGTATGGCACCAGCGAATTTGAAGGCGTTAAAGGAACAACTTCAGGAACTCCTTGATAAGGGGTTTATTCGGCCTAGTGTGTCACCTTGGGGTGAACCAGTTCTATTTGTGAAGACAAAGGATGGCACAATGAGGATGTGCATTAATTATAGGCAATTGAACAAGGTAACAATTAAGAACAAGTATCCTTTGCCTCGCATTGATGATTTATTCGACTAGCTTCAGGGAGCGAGAGTGTTCTCCAAGATTGATCTCCGTTCGGGCTATCACTAGTTGAAGATCAGAGATTCAGATATTCTTAAGACGGCTTACAGGACCTGATATTGTCATTATGAGTTCTTGGTGATGTCTTTTGGGCTGACTAATGCCCCAGCAACGTTCATGCATTTGATGAACAACATGTTCCGGCCTTATGTTGATTCATTTGTCATAGTCTTCATTGATGATATTCTGGTGTATTCGCGTAGTCAGCACGTAGAGCATTTGAGAGTTGTGTTACATAGATTGAGGGAGGAGAAGCTTTATGCAAAATTCTCTAAATGTGAGTTCTGGCTCAGTTCAGTGGCTTTCTTGGGGTACATGGTGTCCAGCGAGGGTATTCAGGTTGACCCGAAGAATATAGAGGCGGTTCATAGTTGGCCCAAACCGTCCTCAGCTATAGAGATTCGCAGCTTTCTTGGTTTGGCAGGCTATTATTGCCGGTTTGTTCAGGGATTCTTATCTATCGCATCGCCCTTGACCAAGTTGACTCAGAAGGGTGCTTCATTCCATAGTTCCAATGTTAGTTTTGCCATCAGCTTCAGGTTCATATACCGTCTATTGTGATGCTATGAGAGTTGGGATTGGTTATGTGTTGATGCAGGGGGTAGAGTTATTGCTTATGCTTCTTGTCAGTTAAAGCCCCATGAGAAGAACTACCCCATTCATGATTTGGAGTTGGATGCCATAGTTCACGCATTGAAGATTTGGAGGGATTACTTGTATGGCGTATCTTGTGAGGTGTTCACTGATCATCGCAGTCTTCAGCATTTGTTCAAGCAAAAGGATCTTAATTTGAGGTAGCAGAGATGGTTGGAGTTGCTTAAAGATTATAATATCACTATATTGTACCATCCGGGAAAGGCCAACATGGTGGCCGATGCTTTGAGCCGAAAGACAGTGAGTATGGGAAGTTTGGCATATATTCCAGTCGGGGAGAGACCTCTTGAAGTTGTTGTTCAGGCCTTGGACAATCGGTTCGTGAGGTTAGATGTTTCGGAGCCCAGTCGAGTATTGGCTTGTGTGGTTTCTCGGTGTTCCTTATATGATCGCATCAGAGAGCGCCAGTATGATGACCCGCATTTGCTTGTCCTTAGGGACAGAGTTTAGCATGATGATGCCAGGGATGTGACCATTAGTGATGATGGGGTGTTGAGGATATATAGCCGGATTTGCGTGCCCAATGTGGAAGGGATTTGGGAGTTGATTCTGGAGGAGGCCCATAGCTCGTGGTATTCCATTCATCCGGGTGCCGCGAAGATGTATCAGGATTTGAGGCAGCACTATTGGTCGAGAAGAATGAAGAAAGACATTGTGGGATTTGTAGCTCGGTGTCTCAATTGTTAGTAGGTGAAATATGAGCATCAGAGGTCAGGTGGCTTGCTTCAACAGATGGTTATTCCCGAGTGGAAGTGGGAGAGGATCACTATGGACTTTGTTGTTAGACTTCCACGGACTTTGAAGAAGTTCGATGCTATTTGGGTGATTGTGGATCGGCTGACCAAGTCCGTGCACTTCATTCCTGTGTGTACTACCTATTCTTCATAGCGGTTGGCAGATATCTATATCGGGGAGATTGTTCGTTTGCATGGTGTTCCAGTTTCCATCATTTCAAATAGGGGCACTCAGTTTACTTCGCAGTTTTGGAGGTCTGTGCAGCGAGAATTGGGTACTTAGGTTGAGTTGAGCACAACTTTTCACCCTTAGATGGATGGGCAGTCCGAGCGCACTATTCAGATATTAGAGGATATGTTGCGTGCTTGTGTCATTGATTTCGGAGGGTCATGGGATCAGTTTCTACCGCTTACAGAGTTTGCCTATAACAACAACTACCAGTCGAGTATTCAGATGGCTCCATATGAGGCTTTATATGCGAGGCGGTGTAGATCTCCAATTGGTTGGTTTGAGCCTGGTGAGGCTAGGCTATTGGGGACTGATTTGATGCAGGATGCTTTGGAGAAGCTGAAGGTGATTCAAGAGAGGCTTCATACAGCGTAGTTGAGGCAAAAGATTTACACTGACATGAAGGTTCAAAATGTCTCCTATATGGCTGTTGAGAAGGTCCTGCTAAAGGTTTCACCCATGAAGGGTGTTATGAGATTTGGGAAGAAAGGAAAGTTGAGTCCGCGGTTCATTGGGCCTTTTGAGGTGCTTCGGAGGATTGGGGAGGTGGCTTATGAGCTTGCTTTGCTACCCAACTTGTTGAGTGTGCATCCGGTATTTCATGTTTCTATGCTCTGAAAGTATATTGGGGATCCGTCTCATGTTTTGGATTTCAGCACAATTCAGTTGGATGATGATTTGACTTATGATGTGGAGCAGTAGCTATTTTGGGTCGTCAGGTTCGAAAGTTGAGGTCAAAGGATATAACTTCACTGAAAGTGGAGTGGAGAGGTCGGCCCGTGGAGGAGGCTACCTAGGAGACCGAGCGGGAGATGCGGAGCAGATATCCCCACCTATTTGAGGCCTCAGGTATGTTTCTTGACTCGTTTGAGGATGAACGTTTGTTTAAGTTGGGGAGGATGTGACGACCCGGCTAGTTGTCTCATGAGTTACCGCTCCGTTTCCCCTATTTCTGCTTCTTTATGCTTCGTTATCCGTGTTTTGTGGTATCGGGTTGGCCGGATCGAGTTCAGAATGAGTTTGGTGAAGTTTGAGACACTTAGTCTCTTTTAATGGAGTTTAAGTTGGAAAAGTCAACTAGATGTTGATTTGCGTGTTAGAGGGTTCAGATGTGAGTTCCGATGGTTCGGTTAGCTTCGGGAGGTGATTTATGACTTAGGAGTGTGATCAGAATGGGTTTGAAGGTACAGAGTAGAATTAGGCTTGAGTTGGCGAAGTTGATATTTTGGCGATTTCCGGTTGATAGGCGAGATTTTGATATAGGGGTCGGAATGGAATTCCGAGAGTTGAAGTAGCTCCGTCATGTCATTTGGGATGTGCGTGTAAATTTTTAGGTTTCATTCGGACGTGGTTTGGTTGAGTTTTTGATCAAAAGCGTATTTCAAAATATTTTTGAAATTTAGGCTTGAATCCGAGGTGTTTTAATTGATTTGATGTTGCTTGAAGTGTTTTGATGATTAGAACAAGTTTTTATAAGGTATTAGGGTTATGTTTGTGCTTTTGGTCGAGGTCCCGGGGGTCTCGGGGTGATTTCGGATGGCTATCGGAGAAGATGGAAAATTATTGCAACTGTTAAAGTTTTGCTGCTTCTGGTGTTTTTGCACCTGCGGTTTGGGGACCGCAGGTGCGGCACCGCACGTGCGGAAGATGAGCCGCAGAAGCAGTTTTGGAAGAGTTTGTCAGGAACCGCAGGTGCGGTTGAGGGGCCGCATCTGCAAAGCCGCAGGTGCGGAAGGCCGATCGCAGATGCGGATCTAGGCCATTAAGTGAATTCCATAGAAGCGGATGAGGGGACCGCAAATGCGGTACCGCAAAAGCAGGTTTTGACCGCAGATGGGGGTATCCCTGGGCAGAATGTATATATGTCTTCCTTCGCGATTTTTGGTTTCACCATTTTTAAACACGGATTCGGGAGCTTTGGGCAATTTTGAAGAGAGAAATCAAGGAGACTTCGTTAAGGTAAGGATTTTGGACCTAAAATACATTTCTATGGTAGTATTTCATGGATTAAGGATGTAATTAAAGGAATTAAAGGGCTAAAAATGGAGGATTAGAGCTTGAGTTTAAGAAGCCGTTGAAGGAGGATTTAAGGGTGCATTTTGACTCCGATTTTAGTGTTTTTGATATGCATAGACTCGTGGGGAGATGAGGAATCTATTGATGTAAAAGTTTCTGAATTTAGAGACGTGGGCCCGGGGGTCGGGTTTTGGTAATTTCGGGATTTTTGGTACTTTTCGATTGTTTTCGCTTGGGCTCCGTTCCCTTAGTATATTTTGACGCCATGATTCTGATTTTGACTAGATTCGACGCGAGTGGAGGCCAATTCGAGGGGCAAAGGCATCACAGAGTAGTATTTTCATCGGTTTGAGGTAAGTAACTATTGTAAATCTAGAACTACGGGTATAAAACTCCGGTATTAAACTTGTTTTTGATAAATGCGGTGACACACATGCTAGGTGATGAGCGTGTGGGTCTGCACCAGTAGGGATTGTGACTTGGTCCGTCCCGTAGTGACTATTAAGCTGCGTATTTGATTTGGAAATATTATGTTATTCCGTATTTTTGATATTTATACCGTATGATGGGCTGTATGCCATCTTTGGGGCCTTGTGCCGACGTGTAGCAACCATTAGGGGCATTTTGACTGTTTTTCCTCACTTTACTTGCTAAAAGCATATCCTCAGTCATGTTTTACCTGATTAATTGTTAAAAATGGTTTTATCACTTTACTCCTAATTGTGAGGACTGTTCGGGCTGAGATCCCTAATTTCTATTGATGTGCCCGAGAGGCTATGAGGTTAAAGACTGAGAGAGTTTGAGAACCCAATTGTGAGAATATTTATATACATACATATGGATCGGGCTGCACGCCGCAGCGATACTTATATGGATCAGGCTGCACGTCGCAGTGATATACATATGGATCGGGCTGCACGCCGCAACGATATACATATATTGGATTGGACTGCACGCTGCAGCGATATGACCCTTGGGCTGTAGGAGCCCCTCCGGAGTCTGTACACCCCCTAGTGAGTGTAGTCAACTATAAATTACGGATCAGGCTGCACGCCGCAGCGGTTACTATGATTTCTATTATTATGAGATACTAGTGAGCCGAGTGCTGAGAGTGAGTACTGTGTGACGAGAGTCGAGTCACGAGTGACTGAAAGGCTGCCCGAGGGGCCATATTCTGAGTGACTCCTTGCCCGAGAGGCCTTATTATTATGTTTCCACTGATTTCACTCTTCTTTTAAATAAGCCTCTGTTAGATATACCGCTAAGTATTTGATTCCAGATGTTTAAACTGGAAATGTGATTTTATAACGAAAACTGAATTTAAGTTGTAAAAATGACCTGATATTCCGTTGATTATCCAATTATGTATTTTTGAACTGCTCGTCACTGCTTTCAGTCCTTATTTACTCTAGTTATTTACTGAGTTGGTGTACTCACGTTACTCCCTGCACCTTGTGTGCAGATCCAGGTGCCCGAGTGGCCGAGTGAGGGATTTTAGCTGTTTCAGTATTTGACGGAGACTTCGAGGTAGCTGCATGGCGTCCGCAGCCCTGTTCTCTCCCTCCTATCTTATTATTTTCTGTATTTCCTAGACTATTGATGTATTAAGTATTCAGACTTGTATTAGAGGCTCTAGACTCGTGACACCAGATTGTTGGGGTTGTGTAGTTATTGTTATTTTGACCTTCCGCATATTTCTGTTGTTTTAACGCTTATAATGACTTCATTATTTAAAACTTGTGTTAGAAAATGGCTTAAATGTTAAAGGAAAATGGGTATTGGTTAGTTGATTGGTTGGCTTGCCTAGTAATGTGATAGATGCCATCACGACTGATATTTGGGGTCGTGACACACCACTAATGTAGCTCACTCGACTTTTAATCAAGTAGGACTTCTTTAGGGATGTAATGAAGGCTTTTGGATTAGGGATTGATATCATATGGATAAGTGGTTACACCTTCCTTAAGCACTCCATCTTTAAATTCTCGGCTCACACTTTACCGATTCCTTGAGGCACTTGCTTTTCCTTGGGGGACTAGAGAGACTTAACATCACTCTTTATTGATCATTTGGTTCATATTTCTACATGTTTGGGATCATTGCCTTTCTTTGAATCCCTTCAACTCCTTCATTTATTCACTTCTTGCATTCTTCTTTGTTCTTTTCTTTTCTTTCTCTTTTCTTCTCGTCATTTCTTTTTCTTTTTTTGTGCCTTAATACCTTTTTTCAATTTCCTCGTCTGCCCCCCAAACTTACAATTTTGCCAATTTGTTTCACATGAGTGTTAAGGAAAACTCGGGTGCCAAGAGAGGGTCATTATAGAATGGGTAAAGGCTTGTAACATGGTTTTAAAATGATAAGGGATAAAGGCTCGAAGGGTTGACTAGGAATGAAATCATTGGTAGGTAATAGAAAACTCAAACGGGCCAAGGAAAGCCTACAATCACTTCTCAAGCCAAGCAAAACTTACGATTTCGCCTTAAAACACATTTTGGGCAAGTTTTAGACCTTCCACACAAGTACTCGGATTAGCAACAAAGCATCTGACCCCTAACGTAACTAGATTGTTAAAGAGGATAGAGTCGAGGGCCCACAACGACCACATTCAATATTGAAGATCACTATGGCCCAATTAGACCACTCGATGATATCAGAGTCAACACAAGAGTCACAAAGTCACTAACTAGAGCTATTTTCTTTTAAAAATCCTTGTCTCTAACCATAAACACGTAGTTAAATGTGTTGGTTCCAAATAAAGCATGTTTGACTCTTCGAGTTTGACTTAATCAGGCCTTTTTATTCATTATTACTACTGTTACTACCTAGATATTAAAGACGGACTCAATCTTTTAAGAAGTTTGTCACGCCATCCATCGTTGGGAAGAGTCACCCGATTCACACAAAAACTATCTTTGGAAAGAACCGACATTAAAAAAACCAAAGGCTTATTGTCCATTAAAACATAAAAAGAAGCTACTGAATAAAAAAGAAGCTATTAAATTAAAAAGAAGCTACTAAATTAAACACTAGCTGATAAGAAAACAAATAAAGAAGCTACAAAGCAAAAATATTAGAAGCGTAATGAATATACATAATGAGAGAGGAAAAGAGAGAATATATACATCATGAGAGAAATGAGAATATATACAGAATTAAGAGAAAGAACAAAATACAGTCAGTTATTACAAACCAATTGTCTCAGAATCATCCAAATAGATCAAATAAACCCCACCCCCGAATAAAAATAAGCATTGTCCCCAATGCTTTAACAATATAAGAGTAAAGGAAATGTTAGAGTGAAGAAGACTCCCTATGTCACCTTGAACATCTCCGTGTCCACAATAGCATCACCGCCCCCAGTCTCTTCTAGTTGGATCTCATCATCCTCGACTCTAGGAGTAGCTGGGTTGGTGAACATCTGGTGCACCACTTCAACAGTGTCGAAAGCCAGGTCTGGCTCCTCAGACTGGCCAACTGGTGCTACTAGAGCTGATGGTGCTATAAGAGTTGGATCCATCAACATGTCAAATGGAAGATCTCCAGCTGCTGCAATCTTGGTCATCTCTCTTTGCAACTTGTCAACTGATTTCTTGGAAACCTAGGATTTTTTTTTATCTTCTTTACTTCTTTTCCTAGCCCCTCAATCACTAAACCATGCTCTACCAACGTGTTCATTATGGTGGTCTGGTTCTCCAAGAGCTTCTTCAAAGTCTCCATTACTGTTGGGGGAATCTGGGGTGCCACAATGGATAACTGTGCTGGAACAATACTGGGTATGTCAGACAACATTGCAGTGGCTGTCTGCATCCAATTGTTGAGGCTCGCCAGTGTCTGGGAGACTCGCAATGCAGATAGTGGAGCAGTTGTCACACCTCTTTTTCTCACGAAGTCAGGTTTCGACACATGACAACTCTTTTAAGGAAGGTGTTTTTAAAAAAGAGATTTGCTACCACGGATTAAGGTGCGTTAGGGAACTTATTTGTAGATAACTCATCTAACCAGTTTGCGTCACCAAAGATCGGGTAAGGGCTCGAAATTACCTCGAAGAGAAGGTGTTATGCACTCTTATTTGAGGTCCACAACTGTGGGTCCCAGCCAAACTCAATTATATGAATTAGTCTATGTGATCAAAGACAAGAAAATAAAGGGATTTGGGGAAGTTCATTATTAAACACAATAATTCATTGAAAGGCAAGGTGGGGGGAGGGGTCCTAAGTATTTTAACCTAAAAGATCACCCCGTGCAACATAAATAATACTTTATAACTCCCTCGAGATGGGGTGTTACTCATATTATTCAGCAGGCACAAACTATCATCTCCTGCTACCCAATTACTATCTTTAAGTTGTTTACTAAAGCGCACTAGTCAGTTCTAAGTCGTATCCTATGGGTGCACTACCCATCCCATGACTATGGTCCAGGAGGCATTTGGACCTTTATTTTAAGGTGGTTCTAGACTTTAACTTAGGTTGCTCAAAAGGGAAAATACTAAGCGACATACAAAACACATTGGAATTTCACTTAAGCAAGTAAGGGCTCAAGTTGGCCTCCGCGCTTAGACAACAAATGCACGCAAGTCAGATTAAATAAGACAATTGCTCATTGTAATAAGTTGAGGTTTCAGAAACCTATAGGCAAGATCTCTATGTGAATCTGGATTTAATGAGCGGGTAGTTTACAACCTCTGAAACCTACAAGGTTGCCTATTGATTACATGTATAAGAGATTAAACCTATACACATGATATCTAGGCATAGGCAGTAACTAATAGTAGTAATTACAAGATCATATTTGGAATTGGTTGAATGAGTCCTATAGGCATGGTTTCTAGCGAGGATAATTAGCACAACATTGAAGGCGAGTATATCAATTAGTTAACTGATTCAAATCCTATAGACATGGGTTCTATACTCAAAACTGATTTTAGATCTTATAGACATGGTTCCTAAACTGACTTTTGCTCCTATAGGAATGATTTCTAACAAGCAGGCATAGAGCATATTTTAACCAAATAAAGACCTATTGGTAGGATTTCTGCTAGAAAAATAACACATTTTGAGCAAGGATGAAATACCTATAGGCATGATTTCTACAATAACTGGAAAGTAGCATGTTTTGAGCAAAGATGACTTACTTATAGGCATGATTTCTAGCACATGAAAGCTGAACATATTTGAAATAATAGCACATTTTAGCTAAGTAATGAGCCTATAGGCAGGATTTCTACCCATTTCAATGCAAGTACAGGATAAAGTCCCTTTCCCCTATTTCACCAGTACCCTAAATTGTTATTACAATAATTATTACAGACCCAAAATGCATAAGATAAATTACAGAGTAGATATAGTTATAGGGAGCCTACAGCAGGTCCAAATACACATAGAGAGGTCAGACCTTCATTCTCACAATTCACAACAGATCCAAAATTACATATTCATAGATACATAAACAACCGATAGTTGAGTGATTCGCCTAGTGGTCTTAAAACAGAATTGAGCATATAGAACCAAGACCCTAGTGTGTCAAAGTTACCAAGGGCTTCAAGAACCCAGGGCAGTGCTCACACTAGGGAAGTTAACATAGATCATTCAGAGAAGGAACTAGAGACCAAATCCTAGTGTATCAGAGTTCACAAGGGCCTCAATTGGACCCCGAGCAGTGATCACACTAGAGGGATCAAAAGGATAGAACCTAAGTAGCCTTGTCTTTCAACCGACTAAGAATGAGATTCAAAGAACTCAAGCAACAGGTGAAAGAGAAAGGACTAAGGTTGAGGGACAGGAATTAAGGGATTTAAACAACCAAATTAAACAAACCAGGCAGATAGTTGATTAAATCACAGAACTCAAGATTAATGCAAACTAAAAAAATATTCAACACTTAGCATAGGAATAGTCACATGCTGAAAGAGTTAAGGAAAGAACATGTTTGCAGGATTGACAAGGATTATTATACACAGATTCCCATTACTAGACATGTTGGAATATGGTTGGAAACTATGCTAAATATATAAAAACAAGGCAACATTGTGCTAAACCACATAATCACAGAAAGAAGAGGGCATCATGTTAGCAATGTGGCAGGATCACAGACACATAACATATGCCAGTTCTGGACAACATGAATGGTAAACAAATAGCAGATAAGCATTCAAGCATTGTTATAGAGGTCTAATTAATAGAATACGATTTATTTTGTGCATAACACCTCAAAGTAATAATTCAAAACATGCTGAGATAACTGTTCTAAATCACAATCAAATACTAAATGAGTATAAGATCAAGTGAGCATGCTGAGTGACATAATGACTAACACTGAAAGTTTCAACACAAATTACTACAGGGGATTAAGGGGGTTAAGTGAATAAACATATTCATACGCATTCAAGAGTCAATATACTAAATGAATAGGCCCTAAAGAAGTTCAAATTACCCAATTAGACATAGATGGTCTCAGAACTAGTAGCATTAAGAGTGAGTAAATGCAAAAGTTAGTAGAGTGATGCTTAAAAGTAAACCAGGAATGTGTTAAGCTAGAGATTCAGAGATAAGAACATATAAGGATGAAATTGCGAAAGTCAAGTAACACACCAGCTAAACGAGAAGTGCAAGAAAAGAACAAAATCCACAATGTTTTGAATCGTCAATGAGAAGCAAAAACCCAAAACTTAATGGCCTTGGCTTTCAGCCGGCCAAGAACAAAGTATAAAACGAAATAACAGAGTAAAGTTTTAGATCTAGTGAGGTTATAATGATTTACAAGTCTGTTTAAAGGGAATGGGGAAAGGGATTTATATAGTGGTAGATATTAACACATATCATGGAAAATTATCAGTCAAACACTAGAAAAGAAAGCAATCGAAATCAGTAAGGAAGAAAGGAAATTCTAGAACTTTAATTTAGGCACAATACACAAATTGACAGAATTAAAAAAAAGTAAAAATCACTTGCCGCATAGAATAAAAGAACAAGAACAAACACAGATGGAAAGTGTCAAAGAACTAAACCAGATTTGGTTCGATTTCTAAAAGATTTGCTTGACATGTTTAGACAAGCAAATTAGGTAACACCATAGACGAACCAATAGTGAGGGGAGGTAAATAAGGAAAGAGAATCCATGGTGGATTCTATTTTAGGGCCTGATTTGGAGGGGTTAAGAGAGACGACAGATAGGGTTCATGAGAGACGAAAGGGTTTCAGGGCAGCGGGGTGGTGAAGAATGATATAGGGTTTGGGTTGGGTTAGGGTTAAAGGGGAAGGTGTTACATGGACCGTTGATCTTAGAGATCAACGGTCTTGATTTAAAGGGTCCTGGGTTGGGTATTAAAATGGGTATGGGGACTGCGCTAATGGGTTTGGGCCAGGGGTATTGGGCTGGTGTAAGGGTGTTGGGTTAAATTCGAAAATAGAGGATTTTAGGGCTAGATTTTAAATACCTATTTTTAACAAATAGATAGTTTATAAAAATAATTAATAAATAAATAAAATATTAATTGTGCATGAAAATAATTTAAAATAATTAATTAATATTATAAAAATATATAAAATTGTTTCCTGCATAAATAATGTAATTATACATGCATATGGGCAATTATTGTAAAAATATGCAATTTAGCCTAAAAATGTAAATGTAATTATAAAAAATGTACTAAAAAATATTTAAATATTATGCTGCTATAAATGATAAGTTTGGATGATTAATGCATCATAAAAATAATTTGAAGGGTAATTATTGGATATTTATGTAATAAAAATGCAGAAATAAATTGATTTAAAGCCTTTAAAAATTATGCAAATTTATGAAAATACTTATGTGTGCTCATAAATCAAAATAATGATGTATATGCACTATTTTGAGAATGTATATTTATATTGTAGACATGTGATTTTTGACCCTCCCCGAGATTTTACACGTTTTAGCGTTTAAATAGTTAGTTTAGGTCTAATATCGATATTTTAACTAGTTTTGACCCTTTTACTTTATTTTATCACAAAAATGAAAACTAAAAAAATATTTTCTTTTATTTAGCTAATCGATATTTTATTTAGTTACTTTTAGTTTATCTATCTGTGATGACCCAAAAGGTCATCACTTGATTTAAAAGTAAATTCTACATTCCGAGGCCTTAAAAACCTATTTCGACATTAGCTCGATTTGCGCGCACAGTCTGGGCACATAGCCATAAAGCTATTATGTGAAAATCTGTGAAAAATGATGAATTTTTCATTTAAAATGAGTTTAAGTTGACTTCGGTCAACATTTTGGGTGAACGGACCCGGACCTGTGATTTGACGGTCCAGGAGGGTCCGTAGGAAAATATGGGACTTGGGCGTATGCCCAAAATCGAATTTCGAGGTCCCAAGCCCGAGAAAATAAGTTTTAAAGAAAATTGTTTTCTGGAATTGTTTATGAGTTTTGGAAATGAAATGTGTAAAAATTTGATGGTATCAGGCCCGTATTTTGGTTCCGACGCCCGGTACAGGTCTTATATGTGATTTTAGATAAGTTTGTGAAATTTGGTAAGAAACGGATTTGAAATGACGTGAATCGGATCGTTTTTGTGAAAATTGGAAAATTTGAAGTCTTAAGAAATTTCATGATTTTGATACTAAATTCATAGTTGTTGATGTTATTTAGTGATTTGAATGCACGAACGAGTCCGTATGATATTTTTAGGTTGATATGCATGTTTGGTTTGGAACCCCGAGGGCTCGAGTGAGTTTTGGATATGCCACGAAGTGAAATTTTAACTTAGGGAATTGCTAGTATGCTATAGGCCTGCATGCTTCGCATTTGCGAAGCCTGTCTAGCAAATGCGAGAAATGTGTCGCAAATGCGAGATGAGGCCTGGGCTGCCTTCTTCGCAAATGCGACAACTGCCTGGAATCCCCCTTAGTCGCAAATGCGATTTCGCAAATGCGAACTTAGCAGAAGTCTGGGTTCGCAATTGTCGCAATTCCCATATCTACAACCTGGAATTTTATAACTTAGCCGAAAATCTTTCATTTTTCACACTCTTTCAAAACCAAAACACTCTTGGGCGATTTTTCAAAGACAACTCTTCTTCCAAATCGATTGTAAGTCAATTTTATCTTGTTTCCTTCAATCAATAACATCTTTTCACATAATTTCTAATCAAAATCAAAGATTTTCATGGGGGAAATTGAGTGTTTTGGGTAGAACCTAGGTTTTTCAAAAATTGGGGATTTGGCTCTCGATTTGAGGTCCGATTTCAAAACAAATTATATATTTGGGTTCGTGGGGGAATGGGTAACCGGGTTTTTGTTCGAACCTCGGGCTTTGACCATGTGGGCCTGGGGGCGATTTTTGACTTTTTGGGTAAAACTTTGGAAAACTCATTTCCATGCATTAGAATTGATTCATTTAGCATTTATTGATGTAATTAAGTAACTTGTGGCTAGATACGAGAGAATTGGTGGTGAAATTAAGAGGTAAAGCGATAGTAGAGGCTTGAATTGTGTTCGTGGCATCGTGGTAAGTGTTTGGTCTAACCTAGCTTGAGGGATTAGGAGTTGTGTCCTATTTGCTACATGTTACTTGTTGAGTATGACGTATAGGCATGATGACGAGTATCTATATGTTGGTGTCAAGCTTGACCGTGAGTCTTAAATTGTGATTATTATGACTTCGTTGTATTATTCATGCTTTGATGATGATTTCTATTGTTGGGCAAAGTTTGTGGAAGTAATTGAGACATTTGAACATTGAGGAGCGTTGGCTCAAGTTGTATAATGAAATATGAAAGTATAAGTGGTAATTGAACCTTTTAGAGCATTGGCTCAAGTTGTGAAGTGAGTTGAGAAGTAAAAGTGAAAAAAGAGAGAAGAGAATCATTATATTATCTCCCTTGCGGGGAATTTGTTGCTTTTAATGTTATCTCCTTTGCCGGGATGTTGATGCTTCTTACGATGTTGTTCCCTTGCCGGGACTTGATTGTTGAACTTTTATTCCCTTGTCGGGATTCTTATTGTAGTTTCATTTATTCCCTTGCCCTATTGTTTGTGATTGTTGTTTGGGTGAGGAAGAGTGTTAAAGCACGAAGGGTGATGCCGTGTATGATTTGTGAGGAAAAAGTATAAAGCACGAAGGGTGATACCGTGCCGTACGATATACCATTTCATGCATATAATATTGATTTTATGGTGATGATAAGAGTAAAAGCATGAAGGGTGATGTCATGAAGTTTATGTTGATTCTTATGGTGAGGACGTGAGTAAAAGCATGAAGGGTGATGCCGTGCACTTGTCCTTGATTTTCCTAATTCTTGTTGATAATTGAGTTATGTTGTCCTTTACGTTTACTTACTGATTTTCTATTGTTACTTGATTTTATTTCAATGTTATAGATTCCTTTACCCTATTTGCCTTGTGATTTGTTGCTTGGGTGAGGAAGAGTGTAAAGCACGAAGGGTGATGTCGTGTATTGTTTTGGTGAGAGAGTGTTAAAGCACAAAGGGTGATGCCATGTATTGTTTTGCTGAGAGAGTTTTAAAGCATGAAGGGTGATGCCGTGCACTTGTCTTTGATTTCCTGATTTTTACTAATAACTGAGTTACGATTTCTCTACATTTAATTGTCGGTTTCTTATTGATACTTGTTGTACCCCGCAACATGATTTCCCCTTCTTAATTTCAATTGAACTTTTATGATCCTCATATTTATTTGTTGTTCTTCCGTTATTATTCGATGTTTCCCCGCAACATGTTTCCCCCTCCCATACTTGACCGTATATTACTATTCTTCTTTTCCGCTATATGTAGTTAAACTGCACATGTTTATTTGGTAGTCTGGTACTAACCTTGTCACTACTTCGCCGATGTTAGGCTAGGCACTTACCAGCACATGGGGTCGATTGTGCTGATAGTACACTCTGCACTCTTTTGTGCAGACCCCAGTGTTGTAGACTTCGAACCGTAGTGCGATTGCTATTTCTAGTTCATCAAGTGACCTGAAGTAGTCCTGCAGGCGTCCGCAGGACTTGACGTCTCCTTCTATCTACTATTTCTATTTCTTTCATGTATTTCCAAAGAAAGTGTTGTATTTATTTATTTCAAACCTTATTTGTAGTTTTCTTAGACCGTCTGTGAAGTTGTGACTCCAATTATGGGTAGTCTTGTTTAAACTGTTGTATTGGTTATACTCAAAAATTTTATTATTTTTCTTCTGCTTGATATAAATTTCGCTGTCTTTAAGTTATTGCTCATAATTTCTTTTAAAGGATTAAAATGGGAAAAAGGTAATTTGTTTAAACAGTCGGCTTGCCTAGCTCACACTAGTAGGCGTCATCACGACTCCCGATGGTGGAAAATCCGGGTCGTGACAAGTTGGTATCAGAGCTCTAGGTTACATGGGTCTTATAGTTCATAGACAAGCTTAGTAGAGTTTGAGGGATTAGTGTGGAGACGTCTGTATTTTTCCCACAAAGGCTATAGAGTTAGGAAAAACTTCACATTTATTCTTTCCTGTCATGCGGTTTAGTTTCTCAATACTAATTGGATTTCTACTCTGTTCTTTCGCAGATGGCGAGAACACACGCTTCCTCATCCACTAACTAGCATCCCAAGTCCCCAGTAGCAACTCCCACGAGGGGCAGAGGGCAAGGCCGAGGCCGTGCTAGAGGTCGAGGTAGGGGCAGAGCTCAGCCTAGAGCAGCAGCACCAGCGGTGGAGCCTCAGGTTGACTTTGATGATGAGGTTCCAGCCCAGACAGTTCCTATGGGCCCAGCTCAGGTCCCAAGGGGTTTATTGCTACCCCCGTACTCCAGGATGCTCTGGTCCGTCTAGTGTGCGTTATGGAGAGTGTCACCCGGGTAGGTTTACTTCCTGTAGCACAAGCCGTCTCTCAGGCTGGAGTAGGAGCCAGACTCCTGCTACTCGCACTCTTGATCAGGTAGCTCCCCAATTCCAGACTCCAGTAGTTCAGCCAGTTGGAGAAGTTCAGCCGGGTGTGGTAGCTCAGACCAGTGATGGAGCAGCTATGTCTGCTGATGCTTTGTGGAGGTTGGACAGGTTCACCAAGCTCTTCACTACTACTTTCAGCAATGCATCTTCTGAGGATCCCCAGGATTATCTCGACATCTATCATGAGGTTCTCAGGAACATGGGGATCGTGGAGACCAATGGGGTCGATTTTGCTAATTTTTGCTGTCTGGATCTATCAAGACTTGGTGGAGAGATTATTGCTTAGCTAGACCAGCCGGATCACCAACTTTGACTTGGGAGCAGTTTACTCAGTTATTTCTGAAGAAGTTTCTCCCTATTACTTAGAGAGAGATCTATCCGAGGCAGTTTGAGCATCTCTAGTAGGGTTCTATGACTGTTACTCAGTATAAGTCCAGATTCATCGACTTGGCTCGTCATGCTCTTATCATACTTCCTACCGAGAGAGAGAGAGAGAGAGAGAGAGAGAGAGAGAGAGAGAGAGAGAGAGAGAGAGAGAGAGGTGAGGAGGTTCATTGAGGGAATTATTCAGCCGATTCGACTTCAGATGGCCAGGGAGACTGGGAGTGAGATTTCTTTCCAGGAGGCGGCCAATGTGGCCAGGAGAGTTGAGATGGTTCTATCGTAGAGAGGTGGTCAGGGGTCTGACAAGAGGCTTCGTCATTCAGGCCGATTTAGCGGTACCTTGTCTGGAGGTAGAGATTCGTATGGTAGAGTCCATCCTCCTAGGCCTTTTTAGTCAGCACTTTAGGTTTCTCATGGTGCTTCAGGTGGTCGTGGTTCCTATATGTAGTATTCTGATCATCAGTCCTACAGTGCACCACCAGCTCTTGTCAGTGCACCGCCACTTCAGAGTTTTCGGGGTGGTCATTCAGGTCGTCAGGGTCAACAGTCTCAATAGCCGGGGGCTTGTTACACTTGTGGCGAGATGTGTCACATTGCTAGGTTTTGCCCTCAAGCACCGAGTAGCTCTCAGCATCAGATTTTCCGTGCCATGGTTTAGGCACCGAGTGTTCCATAGCCCGCCCAGCCAGCTAGAGATGGGGGTAGAGGTGCTAGAGATGGAGGTAGAGGTGTTAGAGGTGGAGCTCATACCGCTAGAGGTGGAGGCCACCCAGCTGCAGGACATCCCAGAGATGTCGTTCAGGGTGGTAGGGCCCAACCCCAATGTTATGCTCTACCAGCCAGGCCTGAGGCTGAGGCTTCCGATGCAGTTATCACAGGTACTGTTCTGGTTTGTGACAGAGATGCTTTAGTTTTATTTGATCCAGGGTCTACGTACTCCTATGTGTTATCTTATTTTTCACCGTATCTGTGACCTTAGCCTTGCCAGGTTTACCTCATTTGGAGTGGAGAGGGACTCCTGGTCATTCTATCCGTAGTGTCATCTCTTATGTGAAGGCTTGGCGTATGGTCGAGAAAGGGTGTTTTTCCTATTTGGCATATGTTCGTGATTCTAGTGCCGAGGGTCCTCCTATTGATTCTGTGCCGGTTGTTCGTGAGTTCCCTGAGGTATTCCCTTCAGAACTGCCGGGTATGCCACCCGACATGGATATTGACTTTTGCATTGATTTGGCTCCAAGCACCCAGCCCATTTCTATCCCGCCGTATTGTATGGCCCCGCCTGAGTTGAAAGAGTTGAAGGAGCAGTTGCAAGACTTGCTTGGAAAGAGTTTCATTAGACCTAGTGTTTCACCTTGGGGTGCGTCGGTGTTGTTTGTTATGAAGAAGGATGGATCGATGAGAATGTGTATTGATTACCGGCAGCTGAACAAGGTTACAGTCAAGAATAAGTATCCATTGCCGAGGATTGATGATTTGTTTGATCAGCTTCAGGGTGCCAAGTTATTTTCGAAGATTGACTTGAGATCTGGCTACCATCAATTGAGGATTAGGGAATCCAATGTCCCTAAGATAGCTTTCCGCACTTGGTATGGGCATTATGAGTTTTTGGTGATGTCATTTGGGTTGACAAATGCGCCAGCAGCTTTTATGGATTTGATGAACCGAGTGTTCAGGCCTTACTTGGATTCATTTATGATAGTCTTCATTGATGATATTTTGATCTATTCCCGTAGCCGGGAGGAGCACGAGCAGCATCTTAGAGTGGTTCTTCAAAATTTGAGGGATAATCAATTGTATGCTAAGTTTTCAAAGTGTGAGTTCTGGTTGAGTTTAGTTGCATTCCTAGGTCATGTTGTATCAGCAAAGGGTATTTAGGTTGATCCAAAGAAGATTGAGGCAGTCAAGAACTGGCCTAGACTAGCATCAGCTACAGAGATCCGGAGTTTCTTGGGATTGGCAGGCTACTATCGTCAGTTTGTGGAGGGGTTTTCGTCTATTGCAGCCTCGATGACTAGGTTGACCCAGAAGGGTGCCCAGTCCAGATAGTCGGACGAGTGTGAGGCGAGCTTTCAGAAGCTCAAGACAGCTCTGACTACGACACCAGTGTTGGTTTTGCCCACATATTCAGGGCCTTATACGGTTTATTGTGATGCATCTCGTATTGGACTTGGTGCGGTGTTGATGCAGGATAGCAAGGTCATTGCCTATGCTTCACAGCAGTTGAAGATTCATGAGAAGAACTATCTGGTTCATGATTTGGAGTTAGCATCCATTGTTCACGCGTTGAAGATTTGGAAGCATTATCTGTATAGTGTGGCATATGAGGTGTTCACAGATCACAAGAGTCTGCAGTGTTTGTTCAAGCAGAAGGAGCTAAATTTGTGGCAGAGAAGGTGGTTGGAGCTATTAAAGGACTACGAGGTACCATCTTATATCATCCAGGAAAGGCCAATGTGGTGGCCGATACCTTGAGTAGGAAGTTAGCCAGTATGGGCAGTCTTGCTTATATTCTGGTCGGTGAGAGACCGCTTGCTTTGGATGTTCAGGCTTTGGCCAATCAGTTCGTGAGGTTGGATGTTTCTGAGCCTAGTCGGGTGTTAGCTTGCACGGTCGCTCGTTCCTCTTTATTGGAGTGTCTCCGCGATCGGCAGTATGATGATCCCCATTTGTGTGTCCTTAGAGACGCGGTGCAGTACGGAGGTGCCAAGCTGGTTACTTTAGGTGATGATATAGTTTTGAGATTACAGGGTCGAATTGTGTGCCTAATGTGGATGGGCTTCGAGAGTTGATTTTAGAGGAGGCCCATAGTTCCCGGTACTCTATTCATCCAGGCGCCACGAAGATGTATCAGGATTTGCGGCAACATTATTGGTGGAGAAGAATAAAGAAGGACATCGTTGCATATGTGGCTCGGTGTTTGAATTGTCAGCAGGTTAAGTACGAGCATCAGAAACCTGGCTGTTTGTTCTAGAAGATTAAGATTCCTGAGTGGAAGTGGGAGCGTATCACTATGGACTTCGTTGTTGGACTCCCACGGACTCAAAGGAAGTTTGATGCAGTGTGGGTTATTATTGATAGGCTGACCAAGTCAGCATATTTCATTCCTGTGGCGGTCTTCTACTCTTCTGAGAGGTTAACTAAGATCTATATCCGGGAGATTGTTCGTCTTCATGGTATGCCCGAGTCTATCATTTTGGATCGAAGTATGCAGTTTACCTCCCATTTCTGGAGAGTAGTTCAGCGAGAGTCAGGTACACGGGTTGAGTTGAGCACAACGTTTCATCCTCAGACGGACGGGCAGTCCAAGCGGACTATTTAGATTTTGGAGGATATGCTCCGAGCTTGTGTCATTGACTTTGGAGGCTCGTGGATTCAGTTTTTACCTTTAGCTGAGTTTGCCTACAATAACAGCTACCAGTCGAGTATCCAGATGGCTCCGTATGAGGCTTTGTATGGTAAGCGATGTCGGTCGTCGGTTGGATGGTTTGAGTCGGGGGAGGCTCGGTTGTTGGGTATAGATCTGGTTCAAGATGCCTCGGACAAGGTCAGGATCATTCAGGATAGTTTTCATACAGCACAGTCCAGGCAAAAGAGTTATGCCGATCGTAAGGTTCGAGATTTGGCATTCAAGTCGGTGAGCGGGTATTGCTTCGAGTGTCGCTTATGAAGGGCGTGATGAGATTTGGGAAGAAGGGTAAGCTTAGCCCTAGGTTCATTGGCCCGTTTGAGATTTTTGATCGAGTGGGAAAGGTGGCTTACAGACTTGCATTGCCGCCGAGCTTATCAGCCGTGCATCCAGTGTTTCATATGTCCATGTTTCGGAAATATCACGGCGATCCATCCCACATGTTAGATTTCAGCACTATCCAGTTGGACAAGGACTTGTCTTATAAGGAGGAGCCTGTAGCTATTCTAGACCGGCAGGTTCGTCAGTTGAGATTGAAGAGTTTTCCTTCTGTTCGTGTTCAGTGGAGAGGTCAGCCCGCTGAGGCATCGACCTGGGAGTCCGAATTCGATATGCAGAGCCGTTATCCCCATCTTTTCCCCGACTTAGGTACTTCCTTCTTCTGTCCGTTTGAGGACGAATGATTGTTTTAGAGGTGGAGGATGTGATGACCTTTTGGGTCATCACTTGATTTAAAAGTAAATTCTACATTCCGAGGCCTTAAAAACTTCTTTCAGCATCACCTCGTTTTGCATGCGCAGTCCGAGCGCGTAGCCAGAAAGTTATTATGTGAAAATCTATGAAAAATGATGAATTTTGTATTTAAAATGAGTTTAAGTTGACTTCGATCAATATTTTGGGTGAATGGACACAGACCCGGACCCGTGATTTGATGGTCCCGGAGGGTTAGTAGGAAAATATGGGACTTGGGCGTATGCCCAGAATCGAATTCCGAGGTCCCAAGCCCGAGACAAGAATTTTTAAAGAAAATTATTTTCTGGAATTGTTTATGAGTTTTGGAAATGAAATGTGTAAAAATTTGATGGTATCAGGCCCGTATTTTGGTTCTGGTGCCCGGTACAAGTCTTATATGTGATTTAAGATAAGTCTGTGAAATTTGGTAAGAAAAGGATTTGAAATGACATGAATCGGATCGTTTTTGAGAAAATTGGAAAATTTGAAGTTCTTAAGAAATTTCATGATTTTGATGCTAAATTCATAGTTGTTGATGTTATTTTAGTGATTTGAATGCACGAGCGAGCCCGTATGATGTTTTTAGGTTGGTGTCCATGTTTGGTTTGGAGCCCCGAGGACTCGGGTGAGTTTTGGATAGGCCACAGAGTGAAATTTTAACTTAGGAAATTGCTGGTATGCTACAGGCCTTGCGAAGCCTGTCTCGCAAATGCGAGATGAGGTCTGGGCTGCCTTCTTCGCAAATGCGAAGTGGCTGTCGCAAATGCGACAACTGCCTGGAATCCCCCTTGATCGCAAATACGAGACTTCAGTCGCAAATGCAACTTCGCAAATGCGACATTGCATTCGCAAATGCAAACTTAGAAGAAGTCTGGGTTCGCAATTGCGAACCCTAGTCGCATCTGCAACCTGCAATTTTATAATTTAGCCGAAAATCTTTCACTTTTCACACTCTTTCAAAACCAAAACACTCTTTGGCGATTTTTCAAAGACAACTCTTCTTCCAAATCAATTGTAAGTCAATTTTAACTCGTTTCCTTCAATCATTAACATCTTTTCACATGATTTCAACTCAAAATCAAAGATTTTCATGGGGGAAATTGGGTGTTTTGGGTAGAACCTAGGTTTTTCAAAAATTGGGGATTTGACCCTCAATTTGAGGTCCGATTTCAAAACAAATTATATATTTGGGTTCATGGGGGAATGGTAATCGGATTTTGGTTCGAACCTCAGGTTTTGACCAAGTGGGCCCGAGGGCGATTTTTGACTTTTTGGGTAAAACTTTGGAAAACTCATTTTCATGCATTAGAATTGATTCATTTAGCATTTATTGATATAATTAAGTAACTTGTGGCTAGATACAAGAGAATTGGTGGTGGAATCAAGAGGCAAAGCGATAGTCTAGGCTTGAATTGTGATTCGTGGCATCGAGGTAAGTGTTTGGTCTAACCTTAGCTTGATGGATTAGGAGTCGAGTCCTATTTGCTATGTGGTATTTGTCAAGTACGACGTATAGGCATGGTGACGAGTATCTATACGTTGGTATCAAGCATTCCCGTGAGTCTTATACTGTGATTATTATGAGTTTGTTGTATTATTCGTGCTTTGATGATGATTTCTATTGTTGGGCAAAGTTTGTGGAAGTAATTGAGACATTTGAACATTGAGGAGAGTTGGCTCAAGTTGTATAATGAAATGTAAAAGTATAAGTGGTAATTGAACCTTTTAGAGCATGGGCTCAAGTTGTGAAGTGAGTTGAGAAGTAAAAGTGAAAAATAGAGAGAAGAGAATCATTATATTATCTCCCTTGCGAGGAATTTGTTGCTTTTAATATTATCTCCTTTGCCGGGATGTTAATGCTTCTTACGATGTTGTTCCCTTGCCGGGACTTTATTGTTGAACTATTATTCCCTTGCCGGGATTCTCATTGTAGTTTCATTTATTCCCTTGCTCTATTGTTTGTGATTGTTGTTTGGGTGAGGAAGAGTGTTAAAGCACGAAAGGTGATGCCGTGTATGATTTGTGAGGAAAGAGTGTAAAGCACGAAGGGTGATGCTATGCCACACGATGTACCATTCCGTGCCTATTATATATTGATTTTATGGTGAGGATTAGAGTAAAAGCACGAAGGGTGATGCCGTGCAGTTTATGTTGATTCTTATGGTGAGGACGAGAGTAAAAGCACGAAGGTTGATGCCATGCACTTGTCCTTGATTTTCCTGATTCTTGCTGATAATTGAATTATGTTGTACTTTACGTTTACTTACTGATTTTCTATTGTTATCTGATTTTATTTCGATGTTATAGATTCCCTTAACCTATTTGCCTTGTGATTTGTTGCTTGGGTGAGGAAGAGTGTAAAGCACGAAGGGTGAGCCGTGTATTATTTTGGTGAGAGAGTGTTAAAGCACGAAGGGTGATGCCATGTATTGTTTTGGTTAGAGAGTGTTAAAGAACGAAGGTGATGTCGTGCACTTGTCTTTGATTTTCTTATTTTTATTGATAACTGAGTTACGGTTTCTCTACATTTAATTGCCGGTTTCCTTTGATACTTATTGTACCCCGCAGCATGATTTCCCCTTCCTATTTTCAATTGAACTGTGGTGATCCTCATATTTATTTATTGTTCTTCTGTTATGATTCGATGTTTCCCCGCAACATGTTTTCCCCTCCCATACTTGACTGTATATAACTGTTCTTCTTTTCCGCTGTATATAGTTAAACTACATAGGTTTATTTGGTAGTCTGGTCCTAGCCTCATCATTACTTCGCCGAGGTTAGGCTAGACACTTACCAATACATAGGGTCGGTTGTGCTGATACTACATACTGCACTCTTTTGTGCAGACCCCAGTGTTGTAGACTTCAGACCGTAGTGAGATTGCTGTTTCTGGTTCATCAAGCGACCCGAGGTAGTCCTGCAGGCATCCGCAGGCCTTGACGTCTCCTTCTATCTACTATTCCTGTTTCTTTCATGTATTTTCAGAGACAATGTTGTATTTATTTCTTTCAAACCTTATTTGTAGTACTCTTAGACCGTCTTTGAAGCTGTGACTCCAGTTCTAGGTAGTCTTGTTTAAACAGTTGTATTGGTTATACTCAGTAATTTTATTATTTTTCTTCCGCTTGATATAAATTCCGTTGTCTTTAAGTTATTGCTCATAATTTCTTGTAAACGATTAAAATGGAAAAAAGGTAATATGTTCAAACAGTTGGCTTGCCTAGCTCACACTAGTAGGCGCCATCACGACTCCCGAGGGTGGGAAATCTGGGTCGTGACAGTATCTTTCATAAAATTAAAAAATATACAAAAATAATTTTACTTTTAGTATTTAGTTTTATTCTAGTAATTTGTATTAATTAGGAATGATTTCAAAATTTTTTATTTTAGGAATTAATATTTTGTTTTAGTCTAGTTGAGTTAAAGGGCCACTTTTAAAGGTAAATTTGCCCAAAATTTGACCCAATTTGGATCTAGCCCATAATAACCCAAGCCTAATACCCCTAAAACCTTAGAAAGAAGCTTAAAAACAACCCCTAGACCTAAAGAAAAGGTCAGGCATTATTTTTTACAAGAGAGACCCCCCCTCCTTCGGGTCCTTCTTATTCATAGAGACCTAAGACACAAGACCTAAAGACCTAGACATTAAGAGCCAACCGTTTCTCATCATCTAAAACCAAGAAAAAACCAAAAAACCTGCGTCTTCATCTTCATCACACCAAACAGCCATAGTCGCAGATCTTCGGCCCTTTTCCACCAAAACCTGAACAATAAACGAACCTAAACTCCAAGAAAGAGACCTAGGCATCATCTCCTTGAATACAAAAAAGACCAACGGCACACCAGATCTCCCTTCAACGAGACCAGTAGTTTCACCACCATAGCACACCAGTTCCTTGACGACGAGAATCACCATGAAAATGCTATCCCTTACCACTAAAAGCTCGCTGGAAAATAGTAGCGGCTAAGCTTCAGTACACCCAGGACCTTTCCCCATCTCCTTCACACCAACAAACTACGCGGTCAATGGTTAAAAATACACAATAGGTATAAAATATGTAATTAATCAGATAATTAAGCCAATAATAATAGTTGAGCGACCGTGCTAAAACCACGGAATCCGGGAAGACCTAACACCTTCTCCCGGGTTAACAAAATTCCTTACCCGAATTTCTGTGTTTTCGGACTATAAAACAGAGTCAAACTTCCTCGATTCGGGATTTTAAACCGGTGACTTGGGACACCATAAACTATCCCAAGTGGCGACTCTGAATAATAAATAATCCCATTTCGATTTTGTCACTTTAATTAGAAAAACTCCCCTATACCGCTTCCGGTGGTAGAAAAAGGAGGTGTGACAGCTCTGGCGACTCTGCTGAGGAAAAGAACCCAGAACTTCTGGTTTAAGGTTTAGAATTCGAGCTTAGAATAACTGTTATAGTTGGCTTTTATTTATTATCTGATTTTTAATACATGTTTGGGCCTAATGTGCTAAATACTGCTTTTTACTGCTTTGATATTTTTTGAACTGTACATAAACTGCTATGAAACCCTTCTCTTCTCATATTTGGGGAAGTGCACACTGGCGTGACTTCTTTTTTATTAGTGTCATACCCTAATTTAGAAAGAGGTTCGGACAAGTTACAAAGCCGGATGACCTTTTGGTTCCCGGTACGTAGCCCCTCTCGGCTCGAGTTGTCCACTCGGGTACACCAAGTCTAGAACAATACACCTAGGTTTTAAACCTAGAATAACTCAGTCTCATGCCAGATCCCTAGTAGGAACGCTTGTTTGCATCATGTGCATTTGACTTTGGGGATTCAACACAGGGGTTGAGTCCGTCTAGGATAGGTGTACCCAAAAAATAAAAGACCAATCTGATGCATCCTATGGGCTACATGTTACAATCTTCAAGGGTAAAAGGGGTCATTTGGCGGACCAAATGAGAAAAAAGAGAGGTTGAAGTGTAAAAAAAAATAAAGCTAGTAGGGCCCAGTTATGTTTCTCTTTCACATTTTTCTTTAAGAAAAAGGACAAAAAAATTGAAAATGAAAAAATCCTAAAAGATTTTGCACTTTTCCATCATTTTCCAAAAAAGAAATCATCAAAAAAAGAGGAAAAAAATCCGAAAAGAGTTTACATGTTTCATCATTTTTCAAAACAAAAGACAAAAAATATATTTTTTCTAAATTAGTTGTTTCTTTTAATTCTCGCCCGTATACAATCTTCCCGAACTACGCATACCTGATTCTCGTCTTTCGGGGTGGGATACGTAGGCAACCCATATAGGGTCCGGTCTTCCTAGTGAGTCTTTGGTTCTTGGCTTCGAGGGTCGTAGCCAAATCTTGCATGCCTAGCCACTTTTGGCCACATCGGTCATTTTCCAAAATATAGCTATTTTTAAAAAGTGACTTTGTTTAATTGTTTGGAGAGTCTTGAATCCACAACTAGGTGTCTCTTTATTTTAAGGTCTGTCCTTGTCGAATCTTGCATCTCTAGCCGCTTTTGGCCACATAGGCCGTCTTGCAAAATAGGGTCATTTTTGCAAAAGTGGTACAGTGACCCATGTTTTAGAGTTCTAAGTCCACAATAAGATATTTTCTCTATTTAAGGTCCATTGTGTTGAATTTGCATGCTTAGCCATTTTTGTCCACATAGACCATTTCTATAAAATGGGTAATTTCTGCAAAGTAATTTTTCCATGTCTTAGAGGTCAATTTTGTCGAGTTTTAACTTCTAGCCACTTTTTGGCCACATAAGTCGTTTTGCAAAAATAGCCTCAATCATGTGTAACGACCCGACCGGCCGTTTTTGGGATCTAGCATGTCGTTCGGCAGTTTGAGGCCGTGAGCAGCTTCACATCAGGTATTATGACTTGTGCGCATGATCGAAACTAAATTTTGGGAAGTGCGGAGTTGATTTGGAAAGGGAATTCCCATTTCAAAAGCTTTAAGTTGGAAGAATTGACTAAGATTGTATTTTTGTGTAAACGACCTTGGAATCACGATTCGAAGGTTTCAATAGGTTCATATGATGATTTCGAACTTGGGCGTATGTCCGGATCGGGTTTTGGAAGACCCGGGAATGTTTCGGCACCTATTGTGGAAGTTAGCATTTTGGAAGAATTTCATAAGTTGGGTTGTAGTGCATTTCAGTGTTATCCATGCCTGTTTGGGTTTCGCATGGTGATTCTAGTATTGGGAGCGCGACTGGAAGTGAATTCGGAGGTTTGTAGGTCGTTTTGGAGTCATTTGGCTAAAAATAGAAATTTGAAGGTTTTGAGAAGTTTGACCGGAAGTGGACTTTTTGATATCGGGGTCGGATTCCGACTTCGGAAGTTGGAGTAGGTCCGTAATGTCAAATATGGCTTGTGTGCAAAATTTGGGGTCAATCCGACGAGATTTGATCGGTTTCAGCATCGAATGTAGAAGTTTGAATTTCTAAAGTTCATTAAGCTTGGATTGGAGGTCGATTCATGATTTTAGCGTTCTTTGATATGATTTGAGGCCTCAAGCAGGTCCATATTATGTTATGGGACGGGTTGGTATGATTGGTTGTGGTCCCGGGGGCCTCGGGTGGATTCCGGATGGTTAAAGGATCAAATTTGGAATTTGAAGAAGGACTGAAGCAGCTGGTATCTGGTGTAATCGCACCTGCGGGGTTTTGGCCGCAGGTGCGGAGCCGCGGGAGCGGCCTAGGTGTCACAGAAGCGAGAGTGGCTGGGCTAGGCTGGGACCGCAGATGCGGTTATCTTGCCGTAGAAGTGCGGCCGCACCTGCGGAAGGAACGACATAGATGCAGAAGTTGGGGGCCTGGAGGAGGACCGCAGAAGCGGTTAGTGGGTTGCACCTGCGCAACCGCAGAAGCTGTCAAGTGACCGCAAGTGCGAAAATGTTAGAGGCAGTAAGGTTCTTTTAAATCGGGGGTTGGGTTCATTTCAATCCTATTTCTTCCATTGGAGCCGATTTTGGAGTAACTTTGAGGTGCCATTTTCACCACCAAGCATGAGGTATGTGGTTTATGTTAATATTGAGTTAAATACATGATTGTATATGGATTTGAGCATGAAAACTTGTGGAAAACTTGGGGTTTGAGGGAAAACCTATAAAATTAGTATTCTTGGATTTTGACCACGATTTTGGACATGAAATTGAGAGTAAATTATATATTTGAGTTTGTGAGGTTATGGGTAGACCTTATTTTCGAAATTTTTTTGGAATCCGGGCACGTGGGCCCGAAAGCATTTTTGTCAACCTTTCGATCGTAGTTAGGAATTGTTATAAATTGGATTATAATGAGTAATTGAACATATACTAATGGGTTTACATAATTATTGGCTAGTTTTGGAGTATCATGCGTCAATTTGAGTCTTCGGAAGGACGTGGGATATCGGTGATGGAACTTCAGAGCGAGGCGAGTCTCCTTTCTAACCTTGTAAGAGAGAATTATCCCCATAGGTGAATTAATTGGATTATACTTCTATTTGTTGGGGCTACGTACACACGATGTGACGAGAGCCCGTGCGTAGCTACTATTATGTGTAAGTCCGGGTAGTTTAGGACCCAAAATGATGCTATACTTGGAATATTTGTAATCTTGTTGATAGTTTGAATTGCTTAAATCACATCGAATTAGTAAATAAATTTCTAAAAGATTAAACTTTATTTTTTTGAATTGTTAAAAAGAGAATTGACTTTTCTTTGGATAATTGTTCCCTGATGACTTCTTGATTGACTGTCTGTGTGTGTTTAATTTTGGAACGGGCGAACGCCTCGGCAGATTAAATAGATCCATCTATGGTTCGCGCCATTCGACCCTCTGGTAGTGCATAGTTTAAATACCTGTTGGATTGGGCCATATGACCTCAACATGTTTTGCGTATGCTTGTAATGCTTGCTTGAGATTTATGAACCGATATTGCCCCCTGGTCTGAGATAAATTGATAAACAATAGGTTATGAATTTGGAGACTTCTTAATATAAAAAGGAATGTTTACTTGTTTCGTGACTTACTTAATTTACTGCCGTTTTTAATAAATCCATGATTATTCGTATTATTAATATATTACTATTGGACCACTAGTAAGTGTCGAAGTTGACCTCTCGTCTCTACTTCTTCTAGATTAGAGGGGATACTCACTGGGTACACGTTGTTTTCGTACTCATACTACACTTGCTGTGCATTTTGTTGCACATGCGCATGTAAGTCTAGTGGCCTAGTTTGGCGCATCGGCATGGTTGTTACTGGGACTCAGGCTAGCTGTACCTCTCGAGACGATCCGCAGCCAGTGAGTATTGTACTGTATTTTCTTTTCGGTCCAATTATATTCCAGACAGTTAATATATTTTATTTCATTCCCAAGTAAATGCTCATGCATTTGTGACACCGGGTTCTAGGATGACTAAGGGGTATTTGTATTAATTTCCTAAACATTTCTATTTAATTTGAAACAGTTATCGTTTACTAGTAACATTGAAGGAAAAATTATAGTTTTGAAAATTATTAAAACAAGGCCTAAATTAAGTATTTATGATTGGCTTGCCTGACAGCGGTGTCCGGAGCCATCAAGACCCTAAGTAGATTTTGGGTCGTAACAACATGGTATTAGAGCTCTAGGTTCCCTTAGGTCTCACGAGTCATGAGCAAGTCTAGTAGAGTCTTGCGGATCGGTACGAAGACGTCTGTACTTATCTTCGAGAGGCTACAGGGCTGTTAAGAGTACTTCCCTTCTTGATTCCTCATCATGTGATTTGATTCCTTTTAGGCTTATGCCCTTGTTTCCTTCCTACTCAATCTTACGCGACGCAAAATGCTTATTATAAATCAAGAATTGAAGAATTCTAGTGGTTCTACAAGATGTGGTGCAACATGATACTCCCTGCATAGTGGATTGGGCTATTATCGTCACCTGGCGGAAGGATATTCTGTCATTTTAGCTCGGTAGCTGCACTTTTAAGAGCTTTGGGGTTATATGCAAATTGCTATGATTGCTCATGATTGGTTATCACACAGTATTGATGTGATAATAGGATACTTGCCTATGTGGTGGGGCAGTGAATAACTTGGAAGGAGGTCTACTCAGCGCATGATTCAGAGATTCAATATTTCATTTCCGGCGGAGGAAAAACAGTTGGCCTATGAATGTCCAGATTTGGATTGATGGAGTAACGAGACTGGTGTTTTCAAGTGTGGTGGAATTTTCATCTGCGATGTGGTATCGTCGTCCTCGATTGGATGTGTTAAGTTCGACGGTGTTATGATCTTCTACAATTCGCCTTTGCAGCATGTTATTGTGCAAAAGTATTGGAGAAGCGGTTGTCAGATATCACGGGGTGTAGTGGTTCATGATTGAATCGATGTTTCTAATGTTAACGGCTCGAGAAAAGGTGATCTTCGAAAAAGTTTAAAGTTAGTGACGATCTGCTGGTTCGAATGTTATAGGGAAAGAGATTGAATTAGAGAAACAACTGAGCAGCTAAGGACGAGGAAGGACATGTGGGAAGTGTCAGGTGGTGGTTAAATTTTCTAGAAGGTCAGGCAAAAGAAGCGAAGGTCGAGTAACTAATTAAAGGAGTGAGTTCCGCCGAAGTGGGAGAGTGGCGGAGTTGCATATGGGTTTTGTGGTAGGATGACTACGCACCCTGGAGGAAAGTTTGGAATGATTTGGGAATGTTAGTGGACAGTGGTTGGGTCTACGGATTTAATTTGAAGTTTTGGCCATTATGCGGCGGGAGGTTGGATATGATAGAAAGGAGTTGCTTGATATGAAGAAGAATGCAACATGACTTGGGATGGAAGGATATTGTCGCACATTTAATTGATGTCCACGAGGAGTGAATGGACTTGTGCAGCTAGAGAGTGATCTCAGACTCAGGATGGGTTATTGATGTCGTACTGATTGTACCCCTTGCAGTAGCGTTGGAAAATGTCGGCACATAATTTCCACAGGTGTGTTATCTCCTGTGAGCAGATCAGCGGTCGCATGGTTAACGAAGCTTCTGCGAAGAATTCTATCGGCTATACGACAAAGAGATCGATCATGCGAATGTGGTTGATGATTCAGAGTATTTGAAAAGGGTTTTACAGAAAGATTTCGAGAATTTTGGCGGTTGATTGCGCAAGGTTATGTCAATGAGAGATAAAGAATCTTAGTGGATTCCAGAGTTGTGTAATAGAGGCTTCAAGCTAAGTGGGAGAGTCTCACCACCTATGATTGGGTTGCATGGTTAACTACTTGCGAGGTTTATGGTTATTATCATATTGGTGGGTTATTTCAGCTAAGGGAAAAGAACATAAGTGGTAATTAGAGCAAAGAAATTGATAAAGGTGTGCTAAAGTTAGCCTTATTGGCTCATGTTTAGGCTTTGGGAAGATTCAGGATTTATGCTTCATACAAAGGTGATTTGCAAGGGAAGTGATTCAGTCAGGTGCTTTATTGAGATGGGTGTCCATATGCCAGCGGATCCTTGGAGTTGATTATATTCGGGACCAAGCCAGAGCGGGTGACTCTTAACAACGGGCCTAGTGGATCCAAATGTTAAAGAGTTGTGTCTAAGGATTTCGAGTCCATAAGTATGGTTAAGAATCGAGCTTTTGCAGCGGATCATGATAAGAGAATCGGAATGTTCTATGAAACTTTCGGCTTGCATTGTAGCATTTAGAGGAATGGGAGAAAACAGACTTCGAATCTATAGCGGGGTTATCGGAATGGGTACACCGGTTGAGGATGCAGATATGCACACAAGGAAGGTAAGAGATGGTTTCGTGGGATTTGAGACATCATGGTCTCGTGATTCAAGGTTACTAGGGGTGAGAACGGATGGAGTGTGTTATGTATTGAATTGAGTTATTATTATTTCTGAGGCAGTTGAGGATAAATTATAAGAGGTTGGATTGGTTAGCCGTGGTTGAATTGGCATGCTGGTGACAGTGATCAGTTCCTTCAGCGTGATTAAGTTATGCATGTGATTTGTGATAGTACGTGTGAGGCTTGATGGCCGCCGTGATTGATCCTATTTTGGAAGTATTCAACTATTGTGGCCTGTTATGGGTAGGCGGATCTTGGAAGGGCTATGGTGGCTTAGACCACTACTTGAGGATTTTCATGTTCTACAGTTATGAGGATTCACTCGCATGATGCTATGGTTCTCCTGAAATGAGTTAAGTGAAAAGTTTTTATATGATGAAGTATTAATCTATTAGTGGTCCAGGAGTTGTGATGAGATTCTAGTGCTGTCGCATATTGGCGTGGCAGGTGCAGTGAGTGGTATGGAACTTGAAAGTGAGGATCAAGGTTTCAGTTTGGTGTTGACAAGGATGTCACGAGCTCGGATGAGCAGAAAAGGGATTTGAATGTTTAGAGTAAGCTGGCATTGTCTTCAACGTCGCCTGAGATCGGTGATTTGTGAAAAAGGCTTCGCATCCTGGTTAAGGATTCTTGATCACTTTTAAGCGTTATTGCGGCTGGTGGTATGGATGTACATACCTGTTATCTGTTACGGAAGGTAGTGGGAGCATGCCCCACGGGGAGGTTGTATAAGTGTGGCATGTAGTCACTTGATTGATTGAAGAATTAAACCAAGTATGAAGATTGTGGTGATAACGTTAATTTGAGAATTGATGCTTGGAGGGCACTCAATTTATTGGGTTGTAGACTGTGGAGGATTACTCTGGTCATGATGGTTGTTCCTGTGTGTATTAGAGAAAAGAGGGTTATTATGGACCCAGGAAAGATTATGGACTTATTTCGGTACAATCAAAATCGGCTTGAGGTCTGCGAATGGATTTAAGTACGAATATGGGCTCTATATCAGGCTGGATGTGTTCATTTTGGCATAGCGCTCCTTATGGAGGAGTATCCGGATGTTGTATGTTATTTCATCATCGGTTGTTTCATGTAATGCTATATTGTGTCGTGTGAGTTGTGAACGACTCGATAATTTTCTTATCTGTTGAGATTCCGCGTAGCGATGGTGTTATGTGAGCAGGATGGCTCTTTAGTTTCAAAACATATATCACACCTCAGTTGTGCTTGAGTTTGTGGCTTATGGAGCTATATGTCTCCCCAGGGATTTTATTATGCACTTAGCGTGCTTGGGACCGATATTCGGTATTTTGTTGTAATGAGCAATTTAGCTCGGTGTGTATCTCCTTATGTGAATTTTATGTGTGGATCGGGTGGCAAGCCGTCATGGGTATATTGTTTGGATCGGGTTGCATGCCACAATAGTATGATGTTGAATACAGTTTTCTGTATTCTAATTTTTGTGTGTTTTGTTTTCCATTTTCTGAGGAAAGTCCATATTAGCAGCGTGAGTTGAGTAGTCCCTTCCAGAGTTTGGTTTCCTTATGTATCACATTCGAGTTGGTAGCCTATTGACACATTGTGGCATCATATGAGACTTTTGGTCATGTCAGGGGTGGCTTGTTGCCTGAGCAGTTCGTACTGGGTGAGACAAGATTATTGGATCTAGGATCAGTGCGATCGGATTATGTAAAGTATATCAAAGAGAAAATACAATTAAGTGTTCAGAATGAGGTAATGGTTCTTGTCAAGAGTATAGCCTCAATGATTTTGTTGACTCGACAGTTGGTTATGAATTTCTGCACGTCTCTTCTGTTGTGGCAGTATTGTAAGAATTGGAACGAGACTTATACATGTCATGAGGTGCATTGTGAGCATCAGATTCGGGGAATGTCGGTTATTATGATAAGAGAATGTTAATATGGTCCTCTGGAGGATGTGGTGCATAGTGAGAATTCGGCAAATGTATGCAGTCATGTTCTGGCACACCGTGTAGTGATTGATACGGTGTTCAAATATTAGAAGTAGGCCTCACAGAGAATTTTGGATGTTGAAACTGGGTTCTAAGCTTATTTGTTGAATAAAGTAGAATATCTTCAGATTTGATCAAGTTAATGTGCTCAGCTGAGCTGTGATAGCACGGGTAGTGCTCAAGGTGTTAAATAGTGATTTTGGACAGCTTCAGTACAATACTCAGCACGTTCGAGGACGAACGCATGTTTATGTGGGAGAGAATGTAACGACCCGACCGATCGTTTTGGGATCTAACACGTCATTCGAGAGTTTGAGGCCATGAGCAACTTCACATCAGGTATTATGACTTGTGCGCATGGTCGGAATTGAATTTCAAGAAGTTCGAAGTTGATTTGGAAAGGGAATTCCCATTTCGAAAGCTTTAAGTTGGAAGAATTGACTAAGATTGGATTTGAGTAAACGACCTCGGAATCGCGATTCGAAGGTTCCAGCAGGTTCGTATGATGATTACGCACTTTGGCGTATGTCCGGATCAGGTTTTGAAAGACCCGGGAATATTTCAGCACCTATTGTGAAAGTTAGCATTTTGGAAGAATTTCATAAGTTGGGTTATAGTGCATTTCAGTGTTATCGATGTCTATTTGGGATTCCGAGTATGGGAATAGCTCCGCACGGTGATTCTGGTATTGGGAGCGCGATCAGAAGTGAATTCGAAGGTTTGTAGGTCATTTTGGGGTCATTTGGCTAAAGATAGAAATTTGAAAGTTTTGAAAAGTTTGACCGGATGTGGACTTTTTGATATCGGGGTCAGATTCTGACTCCGGAAGTTGAAGTAGGTCCGTAATGTCAAATATTACTTGTGTGCAAAATTTGGGGTCAATCAGACGAGATTTGATAGGTTTCGACATCGAATATAGAAGTTTGAAATTCTAAAGTTCATTAAGCTTGGATTGTAGGTCGATTCATTATTTTAGCGTTGTTTGATATGATTTGAGGCCTCAAACAGGTCCGCATTATGTTATGGGATGGGTTGGTATGATTGGTTGGGGTCCGGGGGCCTCGGGTGGATTCCGGATGGTTAACAGATCAAATTTGGAATATGAAGAAGGACTGAAGCAGCTGGTATCTGGTGTAACCGCACCTGCGAGGTTTTGGATGCAGGTGCGGAGCCGCGGGAGCAGCCTAGGTGCCGCAGAAGCTGAAGTGGTTGGGCTAGGCTGGGACTGCAGATGAGGTCATCTTGCCGCAGAAGCGGGGCCGCACCTGCGAAAGGAAGGACGAAGATGCAGAAGTTGGGGTCCTGGAGGAGGACCGTAGAAGCGGTTAGTGGGTCGCCCCTACGCAACCGGAGAAGTGGTCAAGTAACCACAGGTGCAAAAGTGCTGGATGTAGTGAGGTTCTTTTAAATTGGGGGTTGGGTTCATTTCAACCCCATTTCTTCCATTGGAGCCGATTTTGGAGCAACATTGATGTGCCATTTTCACCACCAAGCATGAGGTAAGTGGTTTATGTTAATTTTGAGTTAAACACATGATTGTATATAGATTTGAGCATGAAAACTTGTGGAAAACTTGGGGTTTGAGGGAAAACCTAGAAAATTAGTATTCTTGGATTTTGACCACGATTTTGGACATGAAATTGAGAGTAAATTATATATTTGAGTTCGTGAGGTTATGGGTAGACCTTATCTTCAAAACAATTTTAGAATCCGAGCAAGTGGGCCCGAGGGCATTTTTGTCAACCTTTCGATCGGAGTTAGGAATTGTTATAAATTGGATTATAATGAGTAATTGAACATATACTAATGGGTTTACATAATTATTGGCTAGTGATAGAGCGTCGTGCGTCAATTTGAGTCTTCGGAAGGACTTGGGATACCAGTGATGGATCTTCGGAGCGAGGTGAGTTTCCTTTATAACCTTGTAAGAGGGAATTATCCTCATAAGTGAATTAAATGGATTTTGCTTCTATTTGTGGGGGCCACGTATGCATGACGTGACGACAGCACGTGTGTAGCTACAATTATGTTTAAGTCCGAGTACTCTAGAACCCAAAAGCATGCTATACTTGGAATACTTGTAATCTTGTTGACAGTTTGAATTGCTTAAATCACATCGAATTAGTAAATGAATTTCTAAAAAGATTAAACTTCATTTTCTTGAATTGTTAAAAAGAGAATTGGCTTTTCTTTGGATAATTGTTCCCTGATGACTTCTTGATTGAGTGTTTGTGTGTGTTTAATTTTGGAACGGGCCGAATGCCTCAGCAGATTAAATAAATACATTTATGGTTCACGCCATTCGACCCTCTGGCAGTGCATAATTTAAATACCTGTTGGATCGGGCCATACGACCTCGACATATTTTGCGTATGCTTGTAATGCTTGCTTGAAATTTATTAACTGATATTGCCCCTGGTCTGAGATAAATTGATAAATAATAGATTATGAATTTGGAGACTTCTTAATATAAAAAGGAATGTTTACTTGTTTCGTGACTTATAAATTTACTGCCGCTTTTAATAAATCCATGTTTATTCGTATTATTAATATATTACTATTGGACCACTAGTAAGTGTCGAAGTCGACCTCTCATCTCTACTTCTTCGAGATTAGACGGGATACTCACTGGGTATACATTATTTTCGTAATCATACTACACTTGCTGTGTATTTTGTTGCACATGCACATGTAAGTCTAGTGGCCTAGTTTGGCGCAGCGACATGGTTGATACTGGGACTCAGGCGAGCTGCACCTCTCGAGACGATCCGCAACCAGCAAAGTATCTTTCAGATTATTGTACTGTATTTTCTTTTCAATCCAATTGTATTCTAGACAGTTATTGTATTTTATTTTATTCCCTAGTAAATGCTCATGCACTTGTGACACCGGGTTTTGGGATGACTAAGGGGTATTTGTATTAATTTCCTAAATATTTTAATTTAATTTGAAACGGTTATCTTTTACTAGTAAGATCGAAGGAAAAATCATAGTTTTCAAAATTATTAAAATAAGGCCTAAATTAAGTATTTATGATTGGTTGCTTGACAGCGGTGTCCGGCGCCATCACAACCCTAAGTGAATTTTGGGTCGTGACATCATGTCTTGCATGTATCCTGTAGGGAGTATTATTATCTCATATAGTGTTGGTTTCAGTTTTCTCATATAGATGTGGATCTACTTACCGAAGTTTGAGCATGACTGACACCCCGGGACCATCCAGTCAGGATCGCTCATTCAGGAGTTGCTTAAGGAGGTTTTTTTTAATGTTTTGAGTCTGTTTTTCTTTTTTATGTCATCTTTTACCTTCTAATTTTGTACAGTAATGTCAAGTCTTTTGTTATTGTACTTCGTATTTTGTATTTGAAAAAATGTGTTATAAATAAAAAAAAAGAAGAGATTTTGCGTTTTATATTTCCGTTAAAAGTTTTCTTTAGAATACTAATTAAAAATAAAAAATCTTTTGAGGTGGGTTTCCTTAGGAAGTTAATGTCTAGAACTCAAAATAAAAATTGCTTTTATATTTCCTTTTGTAATTAAGACTAAAAATTCAAAAAAAAAAGAAAGAGAATTTTCTTTAATACCTCTTTAGAAGTTTTCTTAAGATATTGATTCCAAAAATTCAAAAACAAAGACTTTCTTTTGAGGTTCTTCTTTGGGAGATATATATATATATAAAATGAAAAAAATATTTTTTTTATTTTTACTAGAACTTTGGGACATTGTACATAGAAGAAGAAAAAACTTACTTTATCTTTTGTTTATCTTTAGAGTTTCTCCTTTAGGTAATAAAAAACTGAAATCCAAAAATATTTTTATCTTTTTCATTTCTTGTTTCAAAATTTTTCTTCAGGATATCAAGTGGAAATTCAAAATATTTTCTTTGGTTCATTCTTTAGATTTCCTTTCTAAAAAAAGAGCCAAAAAATACTTTTCTCTTTTAGGGTTTTTCCCTTAATAATTTCTAATAGAGTATCTGTTTAAAAAAAAGAGAAAAAATATATGCTTGTTTAAGATTGAGTTTAGAATAGATTATAGAACATTAAGTCTAAAAAAGGAAAAAAAAGAAAAAAAAGAGAGATTTCTTTCTTTTTTTCTCATCAGAGTATTCATTAAGGTAACAAAAAAGAAAAAAAGGAAAAAAAAATAAAATGAGAACGTTAGTTTGTTTACTTTATTTTCGATCTTTCCGAACTACGCAAAGATCTGATTCATGCGGTGTCATGATACGTAGGCAACCTACATAGGGTTCGATCGAATCATTTTTTTTTAATTTTATTAAAAGAAAAAGGGAAAAAAAAGAAAAAAAGAGAGAGAGGTGAAGTTATGGGATGCGAGAAATGAGAGGAAAGAAAAGAGTGATAATTAGAAAAACAAAAAGGAAGGAAAATGAGCAAGTCAAGAAGTGCTAGAAAAGAAAGAAAAGAGAAGATTGAAATGAACAAAATTGGGATGATGCCAAGTGACCTTGTGACCCTCGAAGTCATTCTAGAACCGTTAATTGTTGCTAGGTGCATTCCACGCAATGTGATATTTTTAGCTGTTAAATGCCCTAATGCTAACAGGATGATCCCATTTTGTTCTTTTTGTTATCTTCTTTGAAAGAAGGATGGTTGGTTTGTGGTTCTTAAGGTAACTCATCCATACAACATAAGGTCAAAGGTCAAGGTAGCCATGGATAGCAAAGACTTGGACACGGGTGTTATTGATCCGTCTAAGGAGATTGTTGAGTAAGAATCTGAGTTGAAGGAAGAGGTCTTAAGGTTGAAAGGACAGATGACCGAAATATATCAAGCCTGGATTAGTGGGCATCCTCCACCATTATTTCCCACTAACTACCCTGAAAGCCTTGTCACAGTTCTGCCACTGTTACAAATCCAGATTCCCACTGCTGCTGATATCTCTCCACAACCTTTTCACACTCCACCCACCAAAACCATCTCATATCCCGCTCCTTTGACCACTCATGTTTTTGTAGCTCATCCACCAGCTACCTTTCCTCAATCCTCTAGCGATACTGTGTTCAAAATCCTCGATGCCCAACACTGTGCTCCAGAACCAACTTTTGAGGTCTCGGATTCATACTCTCACGCTCCTCATTTTGAGCCTCCCGGTGAAACTAAAAAGTCTGCTAAGACAATGGAGCAAGATGAGATATCCAAGATGGTGAAAATCTTAGAGCAGTCTGTAAGAAACATGCAAGGGTTGGCAGGTCAGAAGAGTATTGCCTTCAATAACTTGTGTATGTTCCCTGATGTTCATATGCCCGCGGGGTCTAAAATGCCAAAGTTTAACTTGTATGATGGGCGTGGAGATCCATTAGCCTATCTGAGGGGTTACTGCAGTGAAATGAGAAGTGTTGGCGGGAAAGATGATTTGTTTGATGGCACATTTCAGTGAGAGTTTGAGTGGGGCAGCCTTGGAATGGTATTCTCGTCAGGATGTCAAGAAGTGGCATGCATGGGATGACATGACTCAAGATTTGGTTCGACACTTCAGTACAATCTAGACATTATCCCAGACTGCTCCTCCCTGTCTAAGATGGAAAAGAAACCCGAGGAAAGTTTTATGGAGTTTGGGCTCAGATGGAGGGAACACGTTGCTAGGGTCAGTCCCCCAGTTGGTGAAGAAGAAATGATTGAGCTTTTCCTACAAGCCCAGGGGCCCACCTACTTCAGTCATTTGATCCCGGCCTAGGGTAAACCTTTCAATGATGTGGTACAAATAGGGGAGATGGCAGAGGAAGGAATCAAGTCAGGCAAAATCATGAGTTATTCTGCATTGAAAGATACTACAGAAGAAATTCAGAACATCTCAGTAAGTTTGGGTGGAAAAAAGAGAAATAGAAAAGATGTTATTGAGTCACGCCAACGACAGGATCTAGTGGGCATTCCTGCTCAATGCTTTCAGCTTCAATATCGACCCTATGAATATCCTTGTGCTCCAGAGAATCCTCCCCAATGCTAATTCTCTCCACAAAATCCCCAAATTCATACCTTACTTTCCCAGTACTCCATCAACAACACCGCCATTTTCTTCACTATTGCTAGACCCACAATGGCCTGCACTGCCTCCACAAATGTCTTACCCGCCTCCTTAAGCATATCAACCACCTATCCGCAAAAGGTTCCAACCGAGGCCAGTGTACAAAATGAAAAGGCAGTAGCTAAGAGAAAAGTCTTCACTCATATTGGAGAGTCATATGCTAGTTTATTCCAAAGGTTGAGGCAATTGGACATGTTGAAGTCGATTCAGATAAAAAGGCCGAACCACATTCTAAAGAATTTTGATTTTTCTCAAAGGTGCGCATATTGCTCTAATGACCCGGTGCTGTCAAGCCCCAAAATCCGAGGAGCGCGACCGGCGCTCAATCGAGTAAACTCGACTGAGCAAGCCTGATAGGTTTCATTCTACCCAAACAACTTCATGATTTAGTAGGTATTTCATTAACAACTTCCATTAGCAACTTAAATCATATTTATCAAAATATTACAAGTTTCATAAATCCTTGCCAAACATCAATATTTTTATTTAAATTCCAACACTCGACACTACCCACAACCTATTTAAGGAGCCTCTAAATACAACTGAAGAATAATACTGAAATGCCGGCAACAAGGCTCCGGTTGTACCTAACAAAAATACAAAAATAAGACTCCGGGAAGAAAAGCGACATGAGCCATGCAGGGCCCCGAGAGGAAATGGGCTCACCAATACAGCTGACGAAAAGTGGAGGAGGTGCTACTGCCGATGGACTGGAGTACCTGCTATGGATCCACCTACAATCATAACACGAATGTAGCGCCCCCGGCAAAAGGGACGTCAGCACATTTGAATTGTACTGGTATGTATGAACAAACTTGCCCTAAGTAAACTCAAACCATACACAAGTAACAAGTAGTAATGGAACCAACAATCAAATACACATGAAAGAAAACCATCAAGCCAAACAAGTTACAATCTCTCCATTTCCCCTTCAACATTTTCACATCAATGATTTCACAACTTTCTCATATTTTCATTTCAATAGTGATTTCGATCACTTTTCCACCCTTATTACCTCGGCCACCCTTATCACCACAACCCACACCTTATTACTTCGTGTTGCGGTGCGCAATCCGATCCCACCGAACAATCACAATTCACAAACAACACAACAACAACAACAACAATTCACAAAGAACAACAACAACAATTCTCAAAGAATTTCTATAGCCATCAATACTATTTCCATCATATTCAACAACTCATATGCATTTTATGTCACCGCGATAATTGCCAATACAAGCCATATATGTTATTACCACAGTTGTTCCAACTGCATCATTTACGATTTCCTTCCATCATTTGTTTCTCAACTCTTACCACATAACACATTCACAATCACACATTTGTTTTATTGCCAATTACGTACACCATTATATCGGGAGACTTAACCACGAACAATCAAATCATACCAATTACAAGAATTCCACAAATAATCCACGTAGATATCACATACCAAATATTCGTACACCAAACAAAATGACTTTACAAAGGTCAAAGTTAGCCATACATATCTCGTTTGATCTTTCCTTAAGTTACTACGACGTTTCAAAAATTCTAGCAATCCCAATCTACTTGAGACATAACAAAATTAACACAAATTAGGAAGGTATTCATGGTTTCAGCTCATTTGAGCATTTTATCAAACACTAGTTGAGCATCTTGATTTTAAATTCCTTTTACAAGATTTTCTTCTTTCCCCAACCCAATCTTTACTTATTTATATTCATCAATCTTCCCACAAACCTAATTTGTACATGCATGTATACATAATACTATTACCCCAAGAATCATACCCCAATAACCCACCTCACAATCTCTACAATACCAACACAACCTAGGTTAGGCACCTATGACTTCCAATCCCCATCCCATGAGTTACAATACTTAATCCATACTCATATTTCCATAATAACTCCATATATGTAAGTCTAAGGTGTAGGATTACCTCTTGTAGACCAAATCTTGAAAGACAAATTTGGGGTGTTCTTGAGATTTTGAAGAAACCCTATGAAACCCAATCAAAATCATGTTGTAACTAGTGATTGAGAAGTGAAATCACCATGAAAACACACTTAAAAACTCACCTTAGGTGTGCAATTGGATGCCTTGGTCGAGTTGGGGTGTAGAGGAAGCCCTAAGCTTGAGAAATGACTCAAATTCTCTTATTTCCGGTCTTTAGGATATTTAAAAACCTTCCAGGTGCGCGAGCTCGCGCTATGTTCGCGTGAGGGAGGCAGAATACTCAACACAATGCGCGACTTCGCGCTAATGTTCGCGCTAGTGACACCTGCCCAGTAAAATTGTCATAACTTTCTGTATACACCTCCAAATGACAAACGGTTTGTTGAGTTGGAAACTAGACTCAAAGGGCTTTCATTTTATAGGTCATGCATCATACAACTCCTTATATAACTGGAGATATATCGTTCAAAGTGAGGTCTTATGCGCTATCATTTACAGATTTCGTCTAATATGAAACTTTTCTAACTTGGCTTAGACTTAGGCCTCTCCTTAGACCCCAATTCACCTCTAATATGAATTATATGCTTATTAACATATCCAATTGATACCCATTATATCATGAATCCTCATTTGCACACAAAATGAAATAATTAGCCTACCTTGGCACGACGAAATCTCAAATTACTTGGAAATATTTTCCGGGGCCTTACAGGGGCACAATATAGAAAAGTGTTGACATCTAAAAAGAGCAATCCAAAAGATTATTGACGCAGGTGACATTACCGTGTAAAATCCAGATGCGGCAGATACTATCCAAATTCCATTGTATGTTCATAATGAGACGCATATGGTGGGCATGATTTGTGTTGAAAATGAATATGAGAACGCTTTTGAGCTTCTTGGAGGGCCACTTGTCGCAAAGTTTTCAGAGCTATCAGTCTCAGTTCCAAAAGTTGATCTTAAGAATGAGTTGGCAAAAGGGACCCAAAAACTATTTGCTGAGGTCAATGTGATTGAAATTGGTAATGGTATTGGTAATATTGATGTGGAACTCAGTGGCTAAGATGTCGAGCTTGGAAAGACGGTCCCTTCTTGGTTACCCGGGGAGGAGTCCTGGTGGTGTATTTTGTTGTCATTTCTGTTGTCTGGGTTATTTCAGGGTTGTAATCCAGATATTGTCTTGTGACTCAGACCCTTCTATCCTTTTGTTTTGCCTAGTTCATTTAGTTATAGTACCCTTTTAGTGTTATTTAGGTTTTTCTAGGGTCGTAACCCTAGTATTTTTTGTTTGTTTTGTTGTTCAAACCCTTTCACCGTCTGTCTAATGCAATTTTCTGTTTTCTATTATTTCTAGTCATTTTTGTTTAGTTCTCTTTTCCTTTTATAGTTCTTTTCCTACTGACTCTAGTGACATGGCATGTACGCATAATTCTTAGCCTGGTCTTAAAAGTTAGTTTAATCATGAAGCAATGAAACAAGTTTTGAATATGAACACTTGAGGGAGATAAGTACAGATTTGGACATTTTGAGATCATTTGAAGCCCGAACTGTGTGGAACTAGGGCAGATAATTTTGGAAGTTAATAAAATAACAAGAAGTCGTTAAAGGAGAGTGCATCCCAAACAATTTGAAGTGAGCAAATTTGAGTTCAAGTGCACCTCAATTTACAAGATAAAGTCAAGAGAGTTTGCTCCGAATTGACGGAGGATATCCATTGTGAATAGTGAATCACCCAATGAGGGTTCTGTACTTGACAAGACACTAAAAAGTGGAAGGCATATCAGTGATATCAATGCCGAAGCTGCAAAAAGAATGTTGTGCATGATCTTCCTTTTTCATTCTCAAGTTGCACGTGTTGTACTTGGCATTTTCAGGGATTGAGAGGCCCTTTTTTCATCTACCCAAACACTTTATACCCTTCAATACCCCTTTCGAGCCTATGCTAACTTTTTTGACCTCTCCTCTTTTGGAATCAAGTGATAGTAAAAAAAAAAATTCATGTCCCCTTAGGTTTGGTTTAGAAAGTTCATTGCAAAAGCAAGATTCAAAAAAATAATATAGAATAGAGATAAAGGAAAAAAAGGAAAACAAAAGAAAAAAAAAAGAAGGAAAAGAAAAAAAAAGAAAAAGGAAAATAGTAACAAAGAGTAGTCTTGTGAACTACGTTCGACCTGATTCTTGTCACCACAAGATACGTAAGCATCCTTATGCTTCGGTCGCACCAAATAAAATATTTCATAATCCCATGAAGTCGAGAATGGGGCAGTCTTTCTTAGAAATTCCATTTCAAAATGAAAAACAGAAAAAGGGAAAATCAAATTCCATTGTTTTAGAAATTAGGGCAAAGTTTAGAATGAATTCCAAAAGTTGTAAATAAATTAACCTCGTTGTCTTAGTTATTTTGAGCCTTTATGATATCTTTACTTTTCAACCTTGTCCAAAAGCCATATTACAGTCCAAAAAAGACCTCCTAGATAATCTTTGAGAATGTCGAGTCAGACATGCCAGTAGCATATGATATCTCTATCATGGTTAATGCCTTGTCATCTGCAGAATCAGAGAAAAAAAAGAAAAAACGAAAAATGAGAGAGTCCGATCGGTGAAAACCTTCACAGGCACCATAAGGCAATGGTAAGTTGAGAAAAAGAAGAAAATGAGAGAGGCTTGATGGTGAAAACCCTTTGGGCACTACACGTCAAATAAGGACCGTGAATCACATAGGATAATCAGAGCATGGAAGCCTAGTTTTACGGCTCAGAGGTACAATAAGAGTTGAACATTAGACTTGCTTGACAGATTAGGCCACTTAATCCAAAGGTACATATCATGGTCATTAGAGTTGGTATCCACATCTGATAAGTTTCTACATTATTGTTTTTCTTGTTAAGTACCATCTCTTTCGATTGTCCCTTATTTTGTTCCCTTTGTTTTATTTACTCCTTCTTCTTGAGTTTGTTTGGTCAGAACAAGTGAGAAATAACTTCAAAATTTGCTACCAGACTTCCAATTGCACAAAACGGAATCTGACTAGCACACTAAAGCGGCATAAGTTAGGAATGAACAGTATGCGCACTGAGTGGGTGACAATTGAAGTGCTTTAGGATTCATATGAAATACAAAGGTTCGGTATATGTAAATTTATGAGCATAATGAAACAGATAGAGGGTGTTGGGTTTGAACGGATTAGAGGTATTTTCTGTGATAAGGGTGACAGAGAAAGTGTCAATAAACAAGCAAGGTCTTTCAAGTTGAAATCAAAGTTATCATGGAAAGTGAAGGAGCAATCACCCTCAAAGTCAAGGCCACAAACCAAATACCATGTTTTAACTCAAAAGTTTTCTTTGTTTGAAACAGGGGCAGGAAATTTCGTGTTCTGGAGGAACCCCCCGTGAGGAAAGCGTGCGGCAGATAGGTTCAATCGCAAGTTCTCAAGACCCTCCTGGATAATGGAATTTAATTTAAAGTTTTAGGACCCTCCTGGATAATGAGATTTAATTTTAAGTTGTCAGGGCCCTCTTAGATAATGGGATTTAATTTCAAGTCCTCAGGACCCTCCTGGATAATGAGATTTAGCTTTTAAATTCTTATAGCACTTTTGGATAACATGATTCGGTTAACACTTACAGATATTCCTAGTATCAAACTGGGGCAGAAAAGTTTCTTTTGTTTTGTTAGTTTTGTTGTAATGACAGGCGCCCACCTAGAGAATAAGGGAATTCATTTTCAATATTAACATCAAGCGCCCACCTGGATAACAAGGGAATTCATTTTCAATTTGAGCATCAGGCGCCCACCTGGATAACAAGGAAATTCACTTTTAGTTTTCAGCATCAGGCGCCCACTTGGATAACAACAGAATTCATTTTCAAGTTTCAGCATCAGGCGCCCACCTGGATAACAAAGGAATTCATTTTCAATATCAGCATCAGAAGCCCATCTGGAAAACAAGGGAGTTCATTGTGAGTTTTAGTTGCAGGCGCCCACCTGGAAAACAAGGGAATTCATTTCAAAGTTTAAGCGTCAGGCGCCCACTTGGAAAATAAGGGAATTCATTTCAAGTTTTAGCATCAGGCGCCCACATGGATAACAAGGGAATTCATTTCGAGTCAGCATCAGGAGCCCACCTGGAGAACAAGGGAATATATTTCAAGTTTTGGCATCAGGCGCCCACCTGCATAACAAGGGAATACATTTAAAGTTTTTGCATCAGGCGCCCACCTGGAAAACATGGGAATACATTTCAAGTTTTTGCATCAGGAACCCACCTGGAAAACAAGAGAATACATTTCAAGTTTTGGCATCAGGCGCCCACCTGGATAACAAGGGAATACATTTCATGTTTTCGCATCAGGCGTCCACCTGGATAACAAGGGAATACATTTCAAGTTTTCGCATCAGGCGCCCACCTGGAAAACAAGGGAATACATTTCAAGTTTTGGCATCAGGCGCCCACCTGGAAAATAAGGGAATACATTTCAAGTTTTTGCATCAGGCGCCCACCTGGATATCAATGGAATATATTTCAAGTTTTTGCATCAAGTGCCCACCTGTATAACAAGGGAATATATTTCAAGTTTTTGCATCAGGCGCCCACCTGGAAAACAAGGGAATACATTTCATGTTTTGGCAACATGCGCCCAACTGGATAACAAAGGAATACATTTCCAGTTTTGGCATCAGGCGCCCACCTGGATAACAAGGGAATACATTTCATATTTCAGCATCAGGCATCCACCTGGATAAAAAAGGAATACATTTCAAGTTTCAGCATCATGCGCCCACCTAGATAACAAGGGAATACATCTCAAGTTTCAACATCAGGCGCCCACCTGGATAATAATGGAATACATTTCAAGTTTTGGTATCAGGTGCCCACCTGGAAAACAAGGGAATACCTTTCAAGTTTTGACATCAGGCGCCCACCTGTAAAACAAGGGAATACATTTCAAGTTTTGGCATCAGGCATCCACCTGGATAACAAGGGAATGCATTTCAAGTTTTGGCATCAGGCGCCCACCTGGAAAATAAGGGAATACATTTCAAGTTTTTGCATGAGGCGCCCACATGGAAAACAAGGGAATACATTTCAAGTTTTTGCATGAGGCACCCACATGGAAAACAAGGGAATACATTTCAAGTTTTGGCAACAGGCGCCCACTTGGATAACAAGGGAATACATTTCAAGTTTTGGCATCAGGCACCGACCTGGAAAACAAGGGAATACATTTCAAATTTCAGCATCAGGCACCCACCTGGATAACAAGGGAATACATTTCAAGTTTCAGCATCAGGCGCCCACCTGGATAACATGGGAATACATTTCAAGTTTCAACATCAGATGCCCACCTGGATAACAAGGGAATACATTTCATGTTTTGGCATCAGATGCCCACCTGGATAATAAGGGAATATATTTCATGTTTTGGCATCAGGCGCCCACCTAGATAACAATGGAATACATTTCAAGTTTAAGCATCAGGCGCCCCCTGGAAAATAAGGGAATCCATTTTTATGTTTTTGCATTAGGTGCCCACCTGGAAAACAAGAGAATTCATTTCAAATTTAAATTGTAGGCGCCCACCTGGAAAACAAGGGAATTCATTTCAAGTAAGACTCCCACATGGAAAACAAGGGAATTCATTTCAAGTTGAATCATCAGGAGCCCACCTGGAAAACAAGGGAATTCATTTCAAGTTTAAGCATCAGGCGCCCCCCTGAAAAATAAGGGAATGCATTTCAAAATTCAATTCGAGTCAGAAGTAGCAGAATCTCACGGCAATAATGCGGGTCAACAGTCCGAGGTGACCAACAGAAGTAGTCTCAATCCAGAATAAAAGAAAAGGAAAAAGAGGGAAGTGAATCCAAATGTAGAAACAAATGAAAGATGTGAGATGCTCAAGACATGGTTGGTCACAAGCACTGCATGTCCGGTCTTGATCCGAAGAAGCCGTGGAAGAATAAACTAACACCTGTAGCTAACAAGCATCAAGATTCAGATCAGAGTCCACATGAAGAACCAACCAAGACTCAAGATCAAGCTTTCAGAAGACTCATAGATAAGAATCTTGTAATTCGTAGCTGATAAGCTTAGTTAGTCTTTTTAATCTTGATTTTTAATGTACTAATAGGACCGCGGACTGGAACCTCGATGGAACGGCACCTCAATCGCCTCTCCCCCTCGGTATACTCCATCATTGTTCTTACTTCTGAACTACACATGGCCTGATTCCTTTATAGTCAAGGATATGTAGGTAGCTCAGATACCAGGGCTCGGTCACATTCTCCTTTCTCTTATTATTTGGTCTCTCTAAATAAGGGTCGGGTCAAAAAACCTGTCTCGTCGTTCTTTGTCTGAAAACTCTTCGCGTTTCTAGTCAAAGAGGGACAGCTGTAGACATGTGATTTTTGACCCTCCCTAAAATTTTATATATTTTAGCATGTAAATATTTAGTTTAGGCCTAATATCGCTATTTTAATTAGTTTTGACTCTTTTACTTTATTTTGTCACAAAAATAAAAATTACAAAAATATTTTCTTTTATTTAGCTTATTAATATTTTATCTAGTCACGTTTTAATTTAACTACCTTACATAAAATTCAAAAATACAAAAATAATTCCACTTTATTTTTAGGAATATTATTTTAATTTTTGCGATGTTTTCAATCTAATTCCATTTTGGTCTTTTAGTGTGATATTTGAAAAATACCAAAAGAATTTAGTTTGTTCACGGAGAAAGAATAAAATTCGGGCTCAACCAACCCATTTTTTAGGCCTAATTTTCGGACCTAGTCCATGATAACTCAAGCCCAATACCCCTAAAACCCTAGACTTAGACTTAAAAACATCCCTAAGAGACCTAACCTAGATTTTCCTGATCAGCCATTTTTTGACTAGAAGAGACCCTTACCCCCATCAGCTTGGACGACCAAAAACCCTAGAGACCCCATCAATTTCTTCTCCAAACAAAAACCCTAGAAGACACAAACAAGGCAACGGTTTACTCTTCTAACAAAGGAGCGATAAAAGAAATGCTATAAAAGATTTTCAGCTTCTTCTCCTTCAGGTTGAGAACGACAGAACCCTAGAGACAGGCCAGCTGCCACCGTTTCCTCTCCAAGGCACCGCTGCTTCTGTTCAAATGACCCTTCTCCATCTCTTTCATACAGGGGAAGACCCCATCTCTAGTCAGCCACCCTCGCGCCAACCGTCCAGTGACCACCCTGCTAAAAACCAGCAATAACATCCACCAAACCCGCCGGAAATCCATCCCCTCTCCATTAGCGAAAACAGACCCTTCACTAACCCTAGAGAAGTCAGCCATGCCCCACCTCTCTTCATCACCAAACCGCCACCGTCTCACGCCACCCAGACCCACTGGACCTCTCCTGAAAGAGACGAAAAAGGGGGGAAACATTAGGGGAAGAGGAGATTGATTATTTGGCTGAAATACAAACAGAGACGGAAAGGGAAGGCTTAAGGAATTTTTGGCTCTCCTTTGGCTCTCCTTTGGTTCTGTTTCTGTGAACAATCAGAAAGGAATTTTTATTCGTTTGAGTACTAGTTAGCGACCAAATTTTTAGAAAAACTAGAAAAAAATATTCTGCATCTTCATCTTACTTTGGGGTCTGTTTCAAGATTATGGAACTCGATTGAGTCCAGCCTTTGTTTTTGGTTTTCCTACTGAGTTCTGCTCGAGATTTAGGTTCGAGGTGCTATCCGAGTTTAAGGTCGTGAACAGTGATTAAAGTGTGGGTTTGAATCTGTGTTTGGTTGAGTTTCCGGTGCCAATTCAAGTTTTTCATCCGCGGTTCGTTGCATTTTTTAGTTTAAAACAGTGAAACAACCAATTTTTTTGGCTATGTTGAGGTCTAATTCTATCAATCCTCTACTTATTTTATTCTAGCTTAATGTTAATTGTTTGTTCGGCGATATGATCCCATTGTTTGTGTAGTTGTTCTTCATAATTTTGAATTTGCTCACTTAGTTATCTGCTCGTATGTTTACTCGAATTGGTTATAGCTGAACATGATTTTGTCATAATATAGAAATTGGGTTGGTATTCATCAACTGAACCACGTCAAATTAGACTAAAGGGGCTCGAGTGCTAAAGTGTATGAAATTGAGCTTTTAATTGTCTATTGTTTTGTTACTTGCCTATTTTCGTTAGGAGCATACTTAGGGCGTCATCACATGGGTAGGAAAACTTTTCGGCATGTAAGTAACTATCGTGACTACGGGTACAGTTCCCGTGACGTAGTTATGGTATATAATTTCCAAATTCGGGGATACATTTATGTGACCCGGCCATAACAACTAATAATGTTAATAACTCAAACATGTTGTAAATCGTGGGTACGTTTCCCGTGACACGATTCACAATGTGTGCCAAACAAACAAGTGTACGACAATCGTAACTTGTTCTAGATAATTCCATAAATAATTAAAAGCGGTCAAAGGTTAAAAATGCACAATAGGTATAAAGTATGTAATTAATCAGATAATTAAGCCAATAATAATAGTTGAGTGACCATGCCAAAACCACGGAATCTGGGAAGGCCTAACACTTTCTCTTGGGTTAACAAAATTCCTTACCCGAATTTCTATGTTTCGCGGACTGTAAAACAGAGTCAAACATCCTCAATTCGGGATTTTAAACCGGTGACTTGGGACATCATAAAATATCCCAAGTGGTGACTCTGAATAATAAATAATCTCGTTTTGATTTTGTCACTTTAATTGGAAAAACTCTTCTATACCGCTTCCAGTGGTAGAAAAAGGAGGTGTGACATATATATATATATATAGATATATATATAAATTGGGTATCAACAACAGTAGGCATAAGCACCGACTTCAAAGCCGATGTGGAAGGCACTGAGACTGAAGATGGGGGCATGGCAGCTGCACTGGCTAAAGGCTGCTGAAGTGGACGACATATCGACCATCTGTGCAGGTACCACTAATGGTTCATCACACTGGCCAATGGTGGTAGTAGGCTGACCCTTTCTCTTAGGTTGTGTGCATCCATCAGAGAATACCATGAGAAGGGCTTCTTCGCCAACACCTTCGTATAAAAATCATTCGGCTCCACCCGTGCATCTATAAGGTACTTAGTGATGGTGTTGGGATACGAGTATGAGGTATCAACTTGCCTGGCGACCACAGACATGTTGGCCGATATCACGGTTATGAAACAGTACAGTTCAAAAGTGACCATTGAATATTGCAAGATGCAAGAAATCTATGACCATCACAAGTGCTATGCGGCTGCATAGGTAAAAGTACGGACCGCCGAAAATGCAAGATGCGGCCGCAGTTACAAATCTGCGGACCGCATAAAGAATGCCTTGTGACCGCAGATCAGAATCACGCAGCCGCAAACTTCCAGTCCTGAAAAGTTGAAGAATTGTGCAGACCGCACATGGAATTGTGCGACCGCAGAACCTCCCAAAAGGCATTTTTGTCCGAAATTTCTATCCCTAAATAAAAAGACGAGTTTCACAATTTTAAGTTAATTTTTGATACAAGCAGCTACAGTAGCTGCTTATCTTTACTTCTTTTAGTAGTTTTTCATATTTTGGGATATTTTAACATAGATTTTATCATTTTGATTTTACAATATGTGTTTAATTAGCATTTTTTCTTCAATTTCAAGTATGAGTAGCTAGATTTTTACTAGGGTTGTGACCCAACCCTAGTGTGTAAACCTTATGGGTGATTGATTTATTGCTTGTTTGTGGTTGGATTTTTTTATTTAGCCTTGTTCATGCTTTAATTTGTGGAATTAATGGTTGCAAACATTAGTTCATGCCTATTTGACTTAGTCTCTACTTGAGAAAGAGAGACTTAGTCTAGGAAAACTTGGCTAACAAGACATTGGGTCAATCGAGAGATTGATAATCCTGATTAAAGGGTTCAACCTAGAGGTAGTAATAACCTGACTTGAGCTTTTATCAATCGTTTTATGCAATACCCATTTGGATTTGGGAAAGTCTAATTGGGCAAAATCTCTCTCTGATCAAGATATATTGAGTGGGTAATTGAGTGTTGATAGCTATAATACGCCCTGATCAACAAAACAAATATTAAGATTTATATCACATTAGGCAAACACTTAGGTGATGGTCATAGGCTTAGGCTTTTTACAAAACTTGAAAAACAACAAAAACAATTTCCTAGTTTCATTTCTTAATTTTGCAATCTTAATTTAAAATAGACATAGAAGCAACCCGAATTTGTGAAGTGTAAATTGAGATAGTTCATCCCTGTAATAACCAAACTTTTTCTCTCCGTACAAAGCAAAAAAATTGAACAGTAGCCCAGAAACGGTGATATGGCCACCACGCCGCCGTATGGAGGTGGAAAACCATCGGACAAACCCCAAAATACGCATCCTACCATTGCGCCCAACCTTCAAATGGTTTCATCTCCCAATTCGAACCCAGCTGTTCCAAATCTTCAAAATACAGCAGGGATCATTATAGCAAATCTTAGCCACGTCATTTCAAAAAACACCCATCCCAATTCTGGGCCAAATTGCATGACTCAAAGCCACATAGATTGTTCTCCAAGTCAAATACCAGCTACTCACCAAATTTCAGCCACCCCTACCATGCCAATCGTCGTCCCAGATGTGCTGCAACTCTCCGATGAGCACCAGGTGGCCGAAAATAGAGTTTTGGTGGTCCAAATTGATCGAAACCAATGCGAAATGATTTTTTCTGGTATAGAGATTGTCTCTAACATCTCAAACCACAACATCAATAGCCCAATTGTCTCAATTTCGTAAAAATCTATATCTGTAGAGTCGAGCATGCCAGGTGCTTGACAAAATGCCACATCCATCTCTAAGGTCCAAATTGAAGGGCAATCTTTTGTTCATGCTTCCCAAAGCCCTCCAAAAGATAGTCGTCAAGTCAATTTACAAGAACCAATTCAAAAAATTGACGATCATAGGTCGTCTTCTTCACCAGTTACACAGGTGGTTGCTAATGGTGTTCCAACTGTACATGTTGAGAAAATCCAAGAGGATAGTCTTCCTACTGCCACAACAAATGTTCCTACCACTAATTCTGATCACCACAAAGAAGCACAGCCTCAAAATCCTCAACTCTTGGTTGCTGGTAATATCACTATTCCATCAGTTCTAGCTGCAGCAGTGCAGTGCAATTTAGGTAATCAAGCTCCCTCAACTATTCAAAACCCTAATAAACCAATCCACACTCCTTCCCTCAAGGTGTCTTCTAACTTTGAGAGACCAAACATTCCAAAAAGGAACCAAAAGAACAACACAAAACCTCATGAAAAAGTTGTGCAACCTTCCCAGCTATAGTCATCACTCCACAACCCAATACCAGCCAGAACAAAATCAAACAACTAACTAATATACCCCCTCCATCACCACCTATAGTCACACGCTCGTATGTTAATGGGTTGAGAGCTAGGCATAAAGCAGAGATAGCCCCCATTGAATTCCCCCCTCCTATTATCACTACCAAGCAAGGCAAACCAGTAGTTATCTTCAGGAGAGAGGATTATATGGTGAAATTTGCTGACAGATGCAAATATACAATAGTGTGCTAGTTTGAAAACACCATGCCCAAGATGGAAGTGATCAGGAAAGGCTTTATATCTCAAACTGAACTCAAAGGTGGTGTTAAAATAGCTCACTCCAATGCAAAAACAATGTACATTGATTTGGACAACAAATACGACCACTCCACAGTATGGACCAAGTAGTACATATACATCCAAGGCCAAAATGATGAAAATTGAAGCATGCAATCCAGTGTTCAATCCTAATGAGGACTCCCCTATTGTTCCAGTATGGATTGTAATCCTTGAACTACCCTGGCACCTTTACTATATGGAGATACTTACCCCTCTATTGTCTCATGTTGGTAAGGCTCTTTTTCTAGGCCTGGAAGTAGTGTGGCCAAAGTGAAAAACAGATTGACCTCACTAAAGAAAGACCTAGTCATGTTTGGCTAGGTTATGATGAAGACCAAGATGTGAGTGGAGATGGTCAGTGGCTTGAAGTACAATATGACAATGTTTCTGCATATTGCACCTACTGCAGACACCAGGGCAACTCACTATATGCATGACAACTCAAAATTAGGGACGAGGAAATGAAAAGAAGGAAGGAGGAAGAAGTTGTTGAAGTTAGTAAATCCCATATCAGCAATCAAAATAAGGCCAAAGATGATGCAGGTACAACCAAAACCCAAAAGAAGACATAAGGAGAAAAACCAAAGGCATTTGCACAAGACCAAAACATGCAAAATGCAACAGAGCACCAGAAGCCAACAAGTCAACAAAATGCAGTAACTGAAATATCAAAAGATGAATGGCAAACCCAAAAGAAAAAGAAATTCAAAGACACTAACCAAAGCAAGAAACAACAACAGGCATACATACCAAAACAACCACCACAACAGCAGGCCAACAATGCATCTATCATACAGAACAAGGAGTTAGATATGGATTCCGTTTCTCAGTTGGTGACTCTAGGTGTCCTGGAACAAGACATCCCGGCTATTGATCAATCCCTTACCCCTAATGTTAATATGCTTGAAAAGGATGTTCAAGGAGAAATGAAGTATTCTCAGGAGAAACTAATAGAAAAACAGTAAGGGGCACCATCAGGGGTTGGGAATCCTCATGTTTTGCATGAGTGTGCTTCTACACAATTGACTGACCATAGGATTGACCAATCAACCCCCGCCATCACAGTTTCAAATTTAGAGAAACAAATGGCACAACAATAAAAAAATGTGGATAGTGAGGAGGGTTCTGAGAACCTCAGTTTTGAAGAAGATCATTCTGCTCAAATGAGAGCAGGAAAAGCTAATATTGTAGCTAATTTCCAAATTCAACCACAAAAATCAAGGAACAAACCCAGTCAGAAAAGAAGAAAAGCTATGAGAAAACAAAATGCAGGAATCAATATTAATGAACCTACTGAGCCTCCTAATGATAATCATTTTTTGAGCCCTGCAGCTCAGAAAAGATACAGTCTTGTTCCTAATGAATCAGAGGAAGCCCCTACTTACAAACATGTTGTAATTGCCAATCCTTCCCTATCCCAACATCTTTTGTCCAAGAAAAAAACAACCTCTGGTGGACCAACCAATGAAGACAACCATTCATCTAGAACACATAAAACCATTCCTGTTCCTCTCAATAACCTCAAAGAAAACCAACATCTGCATCAATTGGAAAAGGTTCTAGAGGAATGGCAACTCAGCCGATATTCTCGGCAGGAAGATGAATACAGGACAATACAATCTGAGGATGACATAATGGGGGATCAAGATGATGAAAAAATGGTATAGTAAGGAAGATCCTAAAGAAGAACATCATTGTGATCTTCTGATTACTGCAGTAAATGGATATCCAAATGAGGACAATGTTGCATCTACAAGAACTCCATCCAAAATGAGACCCTCACCAAAGATTACCAGAAGCAAAGCTGCTAGGAGTAGAAGTGTCCCACCAACCCACAAAACCTCTTCCTTATTCCAATGATTAATACAATCATTTGGAATGCAAGAGGCATCAGAACCTCTGGAGCTATTGAAGGCTTAGAATTCTGAAACACATTCACAAATTATCTTTTATTGCTGTTTTAGAACCCTTCCTTCAACCTCCAACTCTCCATATCAACCATTTCAAACTCCAACTCTCTATGGACCAAGCGGCCTTCAATGTTAATAATAAAAAATTTAGGTTTTTTGGTACAAAGAGTTCACTGCCTCAGTTACTGATCATGATGAATGACAACTTACCCTAGAGATGAGACATGTTAAAAATAACAAGTCCTTTTCCTCATAGTAATCTATGCCAAATGTAAGCCAATTTTGAAAAGACATCTTTGGGAGGTGTTGAGGCACAAATCTGCCACCTATGACTCTCCTTGGTGTGTAATTTAAGACTTCAATCTAATTACCTCAGTTGACGAGAAGATAGGAGGAATTCCATACCAAATGAGTAAGAGTATGTTTTTTTACATGATTGAAGACTGCGGACTGGTCGACTTGGGTTTTTATGGTCCTAAATGCATCTAGTCCAATGGTATAGGGCAAGGCTCTATTGTTTGGAAAAGGCTAGATAGAGGTCTTGTGAATGATCAATGGTTAGCTGCATTTCCCACTACCACTGTCTCTCATCTAGCTTCAACAAGGTCAGACCACAATCCCTTTCTCATGGAAATCAATGTTAGATAGGACACTGGAAACAAGTACTTTAGATTTCTTAACTTCTGGGTTGATAATGTTAATTTCTAACCATTTGGTAAAGGCATCTAGGACAAAAAGGTGAATGAGAGTGCTATGTGTGTATTTCATCAAAAGCTCAAGGCTCTTTGCACTGGTCTAAGTAAATAGTCAAGACAAGAATATGGTGACATCTTCCAAAAAGCAAAAGAATTTGAAGAACAAGTGAAGGCAGCAGAAATGGTTCTAGCTCAGACCAATGATAAATCTGATAGAGCAACGCTATGTGGTCTTACAACTCAATACATCAGATACATGATGCTAGAGGAGGCATTTCTGAAACAAAAAACACAACTATAATGGTTCAAAGAAGGTGAAGCCAACTCTAAATACTTTAACAATCTTATTAGAGGCAGAAAAAAGAAACTCTATATCCAAAAAATCAAAGATGGGTAGTGGATTCAAGGAGATGAGGCTATTAGTAATGCAGCATATGAATTTTACCAAGACCTTTTCACAAATCCAGGAGGAGTCATCAAGGAAGATTTATTGTCATGCATCCCCTCCATGATCACCCCAGAAGATAATGCTACTCTGTCTGCAGATCCTACCTTACCTGAACTCAAGGAGATTGTTTTCTCTATGAACCCCACCAGTGCTGCAGGGCCAAATAGGTTCAATGGCAAAATTTACCAATCTTGCATGGACATCATTAAGAATGATCTTCTAAATGTTGTATTAGCTTTCTTTGGTGGCTGAAGTATGCCAAAATACATGACCAGTGTATACTTGGTTCTCCTTCCCAAGGTGGGATTTCCAATATCCCTATCTGAATTCAGACCCATCAGCCTCAACAATTTCATAAACAAGATCATCTCCAAAGTCATAGGTACTAGACTTGGACCTATACTTCCAGAATTATCTCTGCTAACCAGTCTGTCTTTGTAAAAGGAACATTTCTGAGAACATTATGCTTGCTCTGGAAATTGTCCATGGTATCAACAAACCAAATGAGGGTCCAATATTGTAGTCGTTAAGTTAGATATAGCTAAAGCATATGATAGGGTCTCCTGGAGCTTCACTTGTATAATGCTGAGGAGAATGGGCTTTTATGAGTTGTTCATTGATATGATATGGAGAACCATGTCCAACAACTGGTACTCAATCATTGTAAATGGAACTAGGCATGGTTTCTTCCACTCTACAAGGGGCTTAAAGCAAGAAGACCCCCTAGTCGCTTCTCTGTTCATCATTGGGGCTGAACTTTTGTCTAGAATTCTTAACACCCTCAATCATGATCAATTTTTCAATGGTTTCTAGATGGAAAGAAGGGGCCCTCAAGTCAATCACCTCAGCTTTGAAGATGATATCATCATATTCTCTTATGGGAAAAGGTCCTCACTTCAGAAAATCATGTGGATATTGAATAAGTATGAGGATACTTCTGGCCAACAAATCAATATGCACAAAAGTCATTTCATGACCTCTCCCTGTGCATTCCAGTCAATAGTTAGAAGAATCCAAGCAGTTACAGGTTTCTCTAGGAAGTTATCCCCTCTCACTTACCTGGGATATCCATTGTACACTGGCAGGTTAAATATATCCACTTCAACAACCTAACCTCCAAAATTGTGGGAAGAATCAGGGGCTAGCATGGCAAAATGCTGTCACATGGAGGAAGGGCTACTCTGATAAAGCATACTCTCCAATTTATGTCAATCCATCTGCTGTCAGTAGTCTCTCCTCCTAAGAGAGTCAAGAAACAAATTGAGAAGCTAGCAAAAAATTTCTTCTTGGGCATGGAAGATAGCAAAAGGAAGTACCATTGGGCATCATGGCACAAGTTATGTTTCCTTGTGAATGAAAGGGGTCTTGGCTTCAGAACCATAAATGATTGGCCAATCAATGGAATACAAACAATGGTGGCATTTCAGATCTACTCAATATTTGTGGAGTAGCTTTCTTTAAGCCAAGTACTGCCAATGATCCAATCCCTTCTCCAAAAAATGGGATGCAGGACAATCACAAACATAGAAAAGATTGACTGTTAATAAGAAAGAAGCTGAAAAGAACATTCAATAGAGACTTCATTCTGGAAATTGCAGCTTTTGGTGGGATAACTGGTTGGGGTCAGGACCTCTATAGCTCTTAGAAATGAAGGAGGCAGACCTAGGAATTTTTCAGTCTCCTACTTCTGGAACAATGGCCAGTGCAACCTTCAAAGACTCAATGAGAGTGCACCACCTCACATGATCCATCTAATCATTTAGATCCCTATCTTTTTCAACAACAACTTGCAAGATGAAATTATTTGTACCCCTACTACTGATGGTAGGTTCACATGTGCTTCTACATGTGAATTAATCATAAAAAAGAAGAAACCCAACCTCTCCAATAATATGACATGGCACAAAAAGATATCATTCAAATGGTCATTTTGGTTATGGTGAGTCCTCATAAATAAACTTCCTACTGATGACATGGTGCTAGTTTTTAGCAATCCCACTATTACTAGGTGTGTTTTCTACTCTTTTCATTCCAATGAAATAGTCTACCACCTCTTTAGTATGGGTAACTTTGCCAGAATTGTGTGGAGGAAATTTGGAGGGCCAGTTGGAATTCAAACGGAAGATATGCCACTCAGAATACTTCTGATGAAGTGGTGGCTTATTAGCAGTCATAATGAAGTACAGAGACTCATCCTACACACCATGCATATCATAATATGTTGGAATTTGTGGAAGAATAGGTGCAGTGCCAAATATGGAGCCAAACCTTTCTCTTTGACCAGAGATTTATTCTCCATTAACTCTAACATCAACCTGTTTCTTCGAGCCAACTTCCAGAAATCAAATGGCCCATCAACTGGCAGGAGTTATACCCCTTCATTGAGAACCTCCAACATCAAACCATCTCCACCCAAGTTTCCTGGAACAAACCTGACAATGACTTTGTCAAGTCAATTTTGATAGGACTGTACTGACCAACCCTGGAAAATTAGGAGGTGGAGTTATCATCAGAAATCATCATGGTCAGTTTATTCATGCTATGACTATTCCATTAGGGGAGGGAACTAACAACTATGCAGAAATATAAGCAACAAGAATGGGTGTTCAGTGGTGTTTGGCTAATGGATTTAGCAGAATTCACTTAGAAGCAGACTCAACACTCTTGATCAACTGGTTGACTGAAGCCAACGATCCCCCTTGGGCTTTGAAAATGAAGATATCACAGTTGAAGGATATGTGCAGTCAATGTTTGGATTTCAAAGCTTCCCATGGTTACAAAGAAGAAAACTGCCCTGCTGATTTCCTGTCAAAGCTTAGTCATGATCTCACCACATCGACCAATTTCCCTACTGCCTCTTCTCTTCCAACTCACATCAGAGGCCAAATCTTGCAAGATTCGCTTTCAGACACAAGAAATCCAGTAGAATTCTAGCTCCTTCTTAACATGCTACTTCTTCTGCTTCATCTCATGGTTATGGTTGATATAATCTCGCTAGTTTGTATGAGTCCACCAAAAAATAGAGTTCCTGGTCCTCTATGAGGTTGTACTAAGAATGCTAATAAAACAGTAAGTAAATAAGACACGAGATTTTTTACGTGGAAAAATCCCAAGGGGACAAAAACCACGACCTACACCTGTAATCTTTCAACTTTACTAGCTTGTAAACACATATTACAAGCCATTTTGTAATGACTCCATTACAAAGAATTTAACTCAACTAACGTTTGATACTCTTACCACAAACCACTTTGTCACTCTCTAGTTACAAAGACTTTAATTTATGTCTAAACCTAGTCACAACATATACTCAGAGAGTTTATGGATTTTACAAGAGGATTCCTAATCAACACTACTGGCTAAGCAATTTAGGAGATACAATAAGAACAATCACAAAGTTACAACTCAACTAAGGACAACAAAATACTAACTTTAGGAACTAGTCCATAGTAGCATTTAACTTTGTTCTTCAAGCTCTTGAGAATTAAGTTCACAGTTTTGCAAAAGGCTTGAATGAGAACTGAAGTGTTCAAGTGATATTTTGATATAAACTCCGTGTTGATACACCTTGATGATATCACTTGAATGATGTAAGCACTTTCATTGGTCAAAGGATAAGTGGCCACTGGAAATAGTGGAATGCAAGTAGAAACAGTGCAGGCAGTCACGTCACTTCCAGTTGTGTCCAATTGACTTCGTACAGCTATGAGGTAACCGTAAGGGTATCAGGTCCTTGTTTGGTTTTCTATCTCCCGAAGCTATAGCAGTTCACATTTAGCTGGAATCCGTTGACTTGCAGTGTAGCCCAAGTGTGTCAGGTTCCCTATTTGGTCCTTGTCAGTAAGTTTGTAAGATCATTGAAACATAAGACAAAGACATTGAAAACCTATCAAATTTTAAGGATGAGAGCACAACTATCAGTCCAAATGGAAATCACAAGGCTTCACCTTGAGGCATCACTAGGCCATGCTTTCAATAATGGACTGCACAGTCCAATGACCTTTCCTCAGAATGTGACACCAACAACAATGTTGTTCAATCTACTGAGGATTGGTCATTGAACTAAGGCAAAATTCACCTCACACAAACACCCACATAGTACACCAACTCAATCCAATACCTTTCACCATTACAGGTCACCTTACCTGCATACCAACCACAACAACTTTCCACATCTACCAAACACTCCCACTTCCATAAATACTACACACCATCACAATCATGAGCATAAAAACCAAACCTCAAATACATTACCTATAGGAAAAAAGGCAGAAGAACACTGAAAGAAATACAGTCGACAACCCAAAAATGTGGATCATCATTCACTTTCTCTTCCCTTACTATCACTGCTCTTAGAATCCACAAGAACCTAAGAGCAGACTTCCGAGTTATGAACCCCAATAACCAAATTGCAAACACCCCTGAACCTCACAAAAATAACAGATCCAAGAATCTAGGCAGAAATGCTCAATTTTTCTCTAACTCTATTTTCTTTTTTGTAGGTTTCATCTCTTGCATCAGGATTAACCAATTGATATACTTCCAGAGGGTGGTATTATCATCTATGATGCCCACTCCCCTGGAAATATACCAATTGGAAGAATCAGCCTTTTCAGTTGTAGTAGCCCTCACTACTAGCAGCTCAGCTAGACATCCCCTAACACATAAATTCTTTGCATTCCTCCTTTCCCAACACACCTCCCATGTCACAGCCAATTTTGGATTGCCATCAACACACAACTACCCAAAACACACTCTCTCAGGGTAGCAAATGCAATAGCAGTTCTGTATTTGCTTAGTTACAGCCATTCCTCCCCAGCTAACTCACTAATCCACATCCTCCACTTCCTAACCCCTCACCTCTAGTTAACCATAATCCAAAGAACCCCCCAGATGTCTCAAAAAATAGGTAGTAACATACCAGCCTTCACCATCTCAAACCAACATCAAACAACATATCACCTTCTAAATCAATTAAGGAGCTTTGAAGTCCACAACTCACCTCCCATCAGTGCTCCCAGTACACACAAGAACCTGGGGGAAAAAGGTTTTTCACTAACTTGTTTGTTTCCTTTTATAGGTATCAGGGACATGCTCAAAAGATTGATACAATTGCAAGGAGTGGTGTTAGCATTTCATATGCTCAACCCCCTACAATTGTGTCAACTTTCATGGGTCTATCATAGGAGCTTTGCTAATTTGACACAAAAACAGTCAAACATAATCAGCAGCACCAACCAGAGTATGTCTACCTCCAGTCATGGGCATACCAGTAGAAATGCCATGGAAGCTCAACATTGGACTACTCTGAAAGCAGGAAATTACAGTCATAGATGCCCAAGCTATCATCAGCTATCATCCCACACCTCAACCTCCATGCAAACCATCACCTATACAGCTTACCAACAGGACAACTCTAGGGGCCCAGACCTAATGTCCTTGTCTACAGTCTCCATCAGTCAATATCAGCAAAAGATCACATTCTGCACCAGGTTAAGAAGGCAACAAGTTCCAGCCCAGACTGGGGGTTTCAATTTTTGGACTAAGGAAGCTGAATGCTCACCCTCTTCTGTCAGAATCATCAGAAAACAACTACTATCATGCCTAGTAACATGGAATTTTTTGAAGGCTATCTTCAATCTGGCTTTCTTTGACACCAATGTCAAAGCAAGATTCAAGATAATTCCCCTCACTCTCACATATTTTTTGTCATGTTGCTTAAGGAACGTCTACACTTTTATTAGTTGAACCTGTTGTATATGGAAGATGTACTTCCACCTCTCTTATTTAGTAGATTTAGGGTCACTTGTGCATTTTTGTATAGTTGACCTAGACTTACTTCACTATAATTTGTATATCCAATTGTCTATCATTGTTGGATAGAAAATCATAGGTCTATCTCATCGTAGCATTCAGGGTCTATTTGGTTGTTATTTTTGGATGACCAAATGCACTTTCACCATATTTTTGGAGGTCAGGTTTATGTCCCCATCCATTGTTGTACTTTATCTTTTATATATGAAAATCAACCCGAGGCACAATGCCTAGTGGACTTTGCTAAAAAAATTTGAGATAGTTCACACTCAAGTACTACAATATATACCCCCTAATTCCCACGTATGGCTCCCTGTGGAAATCAACCTTGACTCCTTGTTGGGTATTACTTTTGCAATCATCCCTTTCATAACCTTGATTTGATGTGTGAATTGGAAAAGATAAATTTTTGGAGCCGTTGTCGGGGAGGTAAAAAATGAATTTAGCTATATATTTGATTTTGTGCGTGGATTGTCTTCTTTTTCTTCCGTGTTACTGATTTTTATGAATCAATACTAGGTGAAACAATGGAAAACAATAATGATCAACTCGGAAACATGCCTTTGGGGGATGTGGATGTGGATGATGACCAAGATGAAGAGGTTCCTCTTGAACCTCAAGCAAAAATAGAAGAGGCCAGGAGCCTCAAGAAAACGTCCTAATTCCAGCCCCACCTCCACCAAGAGCGGCTCCATACCAGGTGTTTCCGAATGAAGGGTATGCAAGTGCCATAGTCCCGCACCATATTAGGGCGGGCAACTTTCAAATCACAAATGTAATGCTCACATTGCTAGAGCAATGAGGATTCTCCACCGGTGCTCCTAGTCAAAATGAATACAAACACTTGAAGGGATTTGTGGACACTTGTTGAGGGAGTAAACCAACAAACATCTCCGAGGATGCTTTAAGATTAAGGATATTTCCCTTCTCTCTATGGGGAAAAGCCTTAGATTTGTTGGAAAGATTGCTAAACCATTCCATCCGTACTTGGGATGAGTTGGCGGAGAAATTTATTGCCAAATTCTTTTCTCCCGAGCATATGGCTACTCTTAGAGACGAGATTCTAGCATTTAAACAAGAGCCCAATGGATTTTTACATGAGATATGGGAGCGGTATAGGACAATGGTCAAAGAGTGCCCCAATAATGACATGACAGAGAATATGATTCAAAAAACTTTCTATCGGGGGATCAACACGACCAATCAGTGCGTGGTAAATCAACTTGCCGGTGGAAATTTCATGACAATGCCATATGCGGAAGCTTGTGAGATTTTAGATGAAATGGCGGACACATCATCGGCATGGCAATGTCGGGCTAATGTTCCTCAAGGTTATCCAAATGTGATTTACCTCCATAAAGAGTTGCATGACCATGGGTAATCTATTTCCGAATTGACCACCACAATTAATTAGCAAAGGCTCAACTTGAACAAGTGCAAAGTCCTAAGCAAGTCAATGTTACAGAGGGAGTAAGCATGATGGTGAACAAAAGAAGGACTAAGGGTCCACAAGTGCAAAACCGAATGGGGAATTATGTGCAAAAAGATAGTGGGTTTGATCAAGATGAATCATACAATGAATAAGAGGATGAAGTGCAATATGTGAATAACTACCAAGGGAAAAGAAACAACTCTCAAGGCCCGAATCAACAACAATGGCGACCTCAAGGTAATCAAGGTAATTGGAATTCTAACAACCAAGGTAACTGGAGTGGTGGCAACAATCAAGGGAATTGTCCTAATAACAACAACCAAGGAAATTGGAGTAGAAACTATCAAGGATATTGGGGAGATAACAATCAAGGGGGTTGGAACAATAGTCAAGGCAATCGAGGGTTGGGTTTTCAAAGGCCCCCGATGTATCAACAACCGAGCAATCCGCCTCCTTATCCTTTCCATGGTCCAAGTTCTTCCAACAATAAAATGGGGTGTATTGAGAATATGTTCAAGTAAATGATGGAGAAGAATGCCTATTCTGATGCCCAACTTGCTTCCCACAATACACCAATCCGTAACTGGAAAGTTCAAAAGGGGCAAATCTCTTAAGCTCTAAATACTCGTCCCAAGGGGGCACTACCAAGTGACACAATGGTGAACCCAAAGGGTGGGAACAACACCGGACATGCCATGGACGTTACTAAAAGGAGTGGAAAAAGTGGGAATGCACCCACCTCAAGCAAAAGGCAACTTGTGGATAAAGAGCATGTAGTGTAAGAAGAGGAGATACCGAACAATGTTGAGCAATCCAATGATAAGGTTCAGATTGATATTGATGATAGCGTGGAAGAGACTCGAGAGGAGGTGAACCCATCTAGGGATCACATTATTGACATGTCGGAATTGGTAGTGCAAAAGGCAAGGGCACCATTTCCTAAGCCTCCACCTCCCTACCCTCAAGGACTTGCAAAGCAAAATGGTGAAAACCAATTTAAGAAGTTTATTCAAATGATGAAGAGTCTCTCAATCAATGTGTCATTAGTTTAACCCTTAGAGCAAATGCCCGATTATGCAAATTAAATGAAGGATCTTGTGACAAAGTAGCGGTCGATGAATTTTGAAACTATAAAAATGACTCATCAAGTTAGTGCAATTCTGCATTCAATGGCTCCCAAGTTGGAAGATCCCGATGCTTTCACGATTCCTTATACAATTGGAAGTGTCGAGTTTGCAAAAGCTCTTTGTGATCTTAGGGCAAGTATAAATTTGATGCCCTATTCAGTTTTCAAGACATTGGGAATTGGGAAACCAAGACCCACTTCTATGAGATTGTGAAAGGCCGATCGCACTATGAAAAGACCTTTGGGAGTGATTTAAGATGTTTTGGTTCGTGTTGACAAATTAATTCTCCCGGCAGATTTTGTCATTCTTGATTGTGAGGTTGATTATGAGGTGCCGATTATTCTTGGTAGACCTTTCCTTGCTATGGGGAAGGCACTTGTTGATGTGTAAGTGTTACATCTCGCAATTTTCGTACGTTAAAATTTCGTTTTCAGTTAACCGACGTAGACTCGGGGATGAGATCATCTTGACGTTAACGTACTTACGCTATTTATAGCAAGTGATAAATAAGTGTTATCAAGGATAAAGGGGTACACGGATTAAAGGAAACAAGTTTCATTGAAAGTGGCTAATTTGGAACAAAATACGGGTCGAGCGATAATACCCGATAATTATGAACTAGTACCATGCAAGGTACCATATGACCACGGTAGTATAATATATAAAGTATATATGAAGTATTTTAAAAATAAATAGAATTTTAAGTAATTTGTGGTAATTTTTAAATTATGAGGGTAATTGATTAATTACCTGGTAACAGAACATTACCCAGTTAACTAATAAGTGGATAAAAATTAATAAGTTAACCCCCTCCCACACACACACACGTGGCAAAAAGCCACCAAGTCAAAAATGTAACTAAGAAGTCACTTATGCAAGATGTTACTTATGAGAATGATGACTAACTAAGATATCTTTATCTGCTAAGATTCAATATGAATATAATGAAATTCATTCAAAACTTAAAGAACCAGAAACGTTTTTCCTTTCAAGACTTCAAGGGAACCAAAAACTTTACTATCCTAAAGTAAACTAATATCCATTTTTCTTGATTTGAAAAATTGGAAAACAGAACTTAAGAAAAAATTCGTTTAACATTTCAAATTTCGTTCAAGAATTTAGCAGAAGCAGATTCGTTCAAACAATTCAAGAAACAGGTATGTTAAGGCCCTCCCTTCTTTCTTTTGGAATGGTCCAAATTATACTGAAGAAATGAGCAAACATATAGTTTCCATAAATTACTCTATTCATAGAAATAGTAGGGGTGTCTATATTCTTGTTTCCTCATGAAAAATATTATTATCTTCTATTCGTGGATCTCAGAATAATACACAGTTGAAGAAGTCTATCCGGAAGGAATATTGAGATTATTATGTATTTTTCATGCATTTCACTCATTTATACATGTGCATTGTCCCATGACGCGTATATATGTAAATATATGTATATGGGATATAGGAAAAGGTTACGGCATTATATACGCACCACCACCAGATTAGCTGGTATATGTTGATAATGTTGCCCACAATGGCTGAGACGATATGATGGGATGCCCTCAGTGACTTGACGATATTATGTACACCTATACCTATGCTTGGCATGACATTATAAATGTTTCAGAATTTACAAAGTTATTCAAATTTAAAGATGTGTTTCTATATTCCATGTTTCATCTATGTCCTTTACGTACTAATTTTCATGCCTTACATACTCAGTACATTTTTCGTATTGACGCCCTATTTCATGAGGCCTGCATTTCATGCGCACAGGAACAGGTAGGCAAGTTGATGGTCCCCCTTCTTAGGATCCATGATCAACGAGAGTTGTCGTGCTCCATTTGATCCGGAGCTGCTTTTGATTTTGGTACGATACATTTATATATATATATATATATGTATATGGGTATGATGGCTCAGTCATGTTTTTGTACAGTTATGTTTTTGTTAGAGGTATGTGGATAGTATGTCTAGTTTGGTTGTATGTGACCTTGTCGGCTTTTAGTGTTAGATGTATAGTTGTCTATAGCAGCCTTGTTGGCTCGCCCACTGTATTATGCATGTATACGTACATATGCCTTGATGGCAAGTTTCCTTCACGTATGTTATTTTCGTAATGTAGCAGATGTTATACAAGTTCATATCTTAGACGCATGCTTAGGGGTGTTTGACAGATAGGACTCAGGAACCCGTAGCGGCCCATCGGTTTGGGTCGTGACAAAAGTGGCATCAGAGCAGTTCTGTCCTAGGGTTGTCTATAGACCGTGTCTAGTAGAGTCTTGTTTATGGGTGTGTCGTGCACCACACTTATACATAGGAGGCTATAGGAAATATAGGATGTTATCCTCTCTTTTTATCTTAGATCGTGCAATACAAGAATTCATGCTCCTAATAATATGCTATATTTTCAGCAATGCCTCCAAAGAGTACGGCCGCCCAGAAGGGAAAGTCTGTGGCTGGTGAGACTACTAGTGGAGCGCCACGAGTTACCAGGGCTCGGGGAGAGTCTCATGGTGAGGTTCCATCTCATACTTCACATACCCCACCCTTTCTAGAAGAGCTCCGAGGGGCACCAGCTCCAACGCCCGCCCCTATACACTCAGCACCTCAGCATGATGCGCCAGGTCAAGAGATGAGAGATGCTATTCAGTTATTAACCCAATTAGTAGCCGCACATGCTCTTCGTCAGGAAGTAGGTATTGGTCATGCAGATAGGTCCGTCAGAGTGAGGGTTCATGACTTAATTAATTTAGAACCTCCGGTATTCACTAGAGCAGATCCAAATGAGGACCCTCAGGTATTTATTGATAGAATGCAGAGGACGTTAAAGGTAATGAAGGCCACTACGACTGAGTCAGTTGAGCTAGCTTCCTATAGACTCCGAGATGTTGTTGTTAATTGGTATGAGTCGTGGGAGTTATCCATAGGTGAGGATGCCCCTCCAATTGTATGACAGGAGTTTACAGAAACTTTTCTCCATTATTATCTGCCACCAGAGCTTAGACGAGCCAGAGTTGATAGGTTCTTGACCCTTCAGTAGGGTAACATGAGTGTTCGGGAGTACAGTCTTTAGTTTGATTCGTTGGCTAGGTATGCTCCCACTATTGTATCTAAGATGGAGGATTGGGTTCACCGATTCGTGATGGGATTAGAACCTTACTTGGTTAACGATTGTATGTCGATCTTGCTTCAGTCAGACATGGGTATTTCTCGTATTCAGGCATACGCTCAGGGTGTAGAGGAGCGTAAACAGAAACAGAGGGTTGATTGTGAGCATGATAGGGCTTAGAATAAGAGAGTGAGGTCTTCGAGTCCTTCTGGTAAGTTTCGAGGTGGTAAGAGGAAGCAGTTCTCAAGGTATCCATCCTAGACCTCGGCTAGTGTGCCCCCTCAGTTTAGCGATAAGAGATCTGATCGTTCGACATTTTCAGGGTCTGGTCAGAATTTCAGTGCCTGAGGTTCTCAGTATAGGGGTGAGTCAAATCAGATGAGGCCACCCTTGCCACGATGTACTCAATGTGGTAAGCAACATACCGAGCAGTGCCGTATGGGATTAGGTATTTGTTATACTTGTGGTTATCTGGGCCACGCTATGAGGGATTGTTTGATGAGAGGTAATGCAATCATAGCTCAACCAGTGGGATCTGTAGCTAGTTTTTCATCATCAGTACGCTCCCCTAGGCAAGGTCCCCAAGCACCAATAAGTCGTGGTAGAGGTCGAGGCGGAGCATCTAGCTCGAGCAGCCCTCAAAACCGTATTTATGCGTTGGCATGACGCCAGGATCAAGAGTCATTGCTTGATGTTGTTACAGGTATATTATCAGTCTCCTCATATGATGTATATGCATTGATTGACCCAGGTTCCATCTTATCATATGTTACTCCGTTAGTTGCTGGTAAGTTTGGAATAAAACCGGAATGGGTTAAACCTTTTGAGGTGTCTACACCTGTTGGGGACTCAGTGATAGCTAAGCAGGTATATAGGGGTTGTATAATAATAGTTCATGGTCGATCTACCGTAGCAGACTTAATCAAGTTAGATATGGTAGAATTTGATGTTATAATGGGTATGGATTGGTTGGCTTCTTGTCATGCCAACGTTGATGGTAGATCAAAGATAGTCCGATTTCAATTTCCAGGGGAGCCTGTTTTAGAGTGGAAAGGTAATACGGCATCGCTGAGAGGAATATGCATTTCCTATCTCAAGGCAAGGAAAATGATCAATAAGGGTTGTATTTATCACTTAGCTCGGGTTCAGGATATGGAAGTAGAGTCACCAACCATTCAGTCCATCCCAGTGGTTAATGAGTTTCCCGATGTTTTTCCCGATGAACTTTCGGGTCTCCCACCAGAGTAAGAAATTGAGTTTCCTATTGACCTACTACCAGATACTCACCCAATATCTATTCCTTCATATAGAATGGACCCTGCAAAGCTGAAAGAGTTGAAAGAACAAATAAAGACTTACTTGAAAAAGGCTTTATCAAACCTAGTATGTCACCATGGGGAGCACCTGTTTTGTTTGTGAGAAAGAAAGATGGTTCCTTACGAATGTGTATTGATTATAGGCAGCTGAATAAGGTGATAATCAAGAATAAATACCCGCTCCCAAGAATTGATGATTTATTTGATCAGTTGCAAGGTGCCAAGTATTTTTCAAAGATAGACTTGAGTTCCAGGTAACATCAGGTAAGGGTTAGAATGAAGATATTTCGAAGAAAACATTCAGAACTAGATATGGGCACTTTGAGTTTCGGGTTATGTTGTTCGGTCTGACCAATGCCCCAGCAGTATTCATGGATTTGATGAACCGTGTGTTCAGTCCTTTTTTATATATGTTTGTAATTGTATTTATTGAGGATATATTGGTATACTCTCGTTCACAGGCTGAGCATGCAGACCATCTGCGTGTTGTGCTCAAAGTTCTACAAGAAGGGAAGCTGTATGAAAATTTTTCTAAATGTGAATTCTGGTTGAACTCTGTAGCCTTCCTTTGGCATGTTATTTCGGGTAAAGGTATCTAGGTGGATACACAAAAGATTGAGGCAATAAATACTTGGCCTAGACCTACAATACCGATGGGGGTCTGTAGCTTTCTCGGTTTGGCAGGTTATTACAGGAGATTTGTGGAAGGATTTTTTTCCCTTTCAACACCTTTGACAAATTTGACTTAGAAGGGAGCAAAGTTTCAATGGACTGATGGTTGCGAACGAAGTTTCCCGGCATTAAAGGACAGATTAACATCAGCACTGGTGCTAACGCTTCTAAAAGGAACCGATGGTTATGTGTAACGACCCGACCGGTCGTTTTGAGCTTTTGCACTTCGCTCGCTAGTTCTCGGGCATGTCTAGCCCTGTGTGATGTATTATGACTTATATAAATCATCGGTTTTGGTTTTCAGGGTAACCGAAATGAATTTTGAAGAATAGTTCTCAGTTTGAAGCTTAAAAATTTAAAAGATTTGACCAAGATTTGACTTGTTAGTATATGATCTCGAATTGGAATTTTTATGATTTTTTTAGCTCCATTAGGTTATTTGGGACTTAAGAGTATGATCGGAATATACTTTGGAGGTCCGTGGTAGGTTTAGGCTTGAATTGGCAAAATTGGAATTTTGGCATTTTTCGCTTGATAAGTGAGATTTTGATTTAGGGGTCGGAATGGAATTCTGTAAGTTGGAGAAGGTCTGTTGTGTCATTTATGACATGTGTGCAAAATTTTAGGTCATTCGGATGAGGTTTGATGGACTTTTTGTTCGAAAGCAGAATTTGAAACTTTTTGGAGTTCTTAGGCTTGAATCCGATGTAATTTTGGTGTTTTGATGTTGTTTTGAGTGTTACAAAGGTTGGAACGGGTTTGAATGATGTTATGGGATATGTTGGGATGTTTTGTTGAGGTCCTAAGGGCCTCAGGTGAGTTTCGGGTGGTTAACAGATCAAATTTTGGACTTTAGACTTGGCAGTTTTGCTAGTTTTTGTTGCAGACATTTTTGTTCATCGCGTTCGCGGAGGTGCATCGCATTCCCGAAGGGTATTTTGTGTGATGATGAATTTTTTTCTACGCGTTCGCGAGGGGAGATATGCATTCGCGAAGGGGAACTGGAGGCAAGAGAGGATTTGTGCTCCGCGTTCGCGAAGTGGGAGCCGCGATCGTGAAGGTCCTTTCAGTGGTGCATCGCGTTCGCGAGATGGTCCTAACGTCTGCATAGGAGGATCTTTGGTCAGTAGCAAATTTTGCTACGTAAACACGAGTGTGTGGCTGCGTTCGCGAAGGGTTAAACTTGGGCAGTATTAAATAGCCAATCCGCGACCCTTTTTCATTTTTTCACAATTTTTTAACGGGATTGAAGCTTTTGAGAGGGATTCTTGAGGAAACCAAAGGGTAATCTCTTCGAGGTAAGATTCTTGATTTCATAACTCGTTTATATGTGATTAAAGGCCTAATTAATGGTGAAAATTTGGGAAAAATTAGTGCAAAATGGGTAATTAGGGCTTGAGATTAAAAGACCTTAAAATGGGTATTTGAGGGGTCAATTGAACTCCGATTTCAGTGTTTTTGATATGTATAGACTCGTGGGAGGATGAGGATCATTTTGGCATAAATTTTATTGAGTTACAAGATGTAGGCCCGGGGGCCGGGTTTGAGCCAATTTCGGTATTTTTGAGTTAATTTGATTATTTTCGCTTGGCCTTTATTCCTTTAGCTTATATTGATGATAATATAATGATTTTGATTAGATTTGGAGAATTTGGAGGCCAATTTGAGAGGCAACGGCATCACGGACTAGAGTTTGGACCGGATAGAGGTAAGCAATGATTGTAAATGTGTGTCCTGAGGGTATGAAACCCCGGACTTCACATTGTTGTGCTATTGTGAGGTGACGCACACACTGGATGACGGGCGTGGGGTCGTGCACCATTGGGGATTGTGAATTAATCCATCCCGAATGACTGTTTTGTTGCTTATTTGATTGAAAACTGTTTGTTATCATCATGTTTTGGGCTGAATGCCATATTTGGGCATCGTGCCAACTATTTTGGACCCTTAGTGGATTTTTACCGCCATTTCCTCACTGTTTTGATTTTTATATCTGTACTCTGTCTTTCTATATTCTTCTGTTTTCATAACTCAGCCATGTTTACTCTGTTTTAATACTTTAAATTATATTTTGGGCTGAGCATCATAATTTTACTATGCCTAAGTGGCTTTTAGAGATTTCTGACTGAGTAAGGCCGAGGGCCTGTGTTGTGAGGATACTTTTGGGTCAGGTTGCACGCCGCAGCAGTGATATACTGATTTATGATTATGAGGTCGAGGGCCTGAGTTGTACGCCACAAGGTGGCTTGATATGAGGCTGAGAGCCTATTGATTATGCCACGAGATGGCTTGATATTGCACTTGGGTCATAAGGGGCCCCTCCTGGAGTCTGTATACCCCCAGTGAATGCGGGTACCCTGAGTGGGTGATATATTGATTATGCCACGAGATGGCTTGTTGTTGCGCTTGGGCCGTAAAGGGCCCCTCCTGGAGTCTGTACACCCCTAGTGAGCGCGGGTACCTAGTATGAGATGTGATATATTATTGCCCGAGGGGCGGTTCTTGATTTATGTTATGCTTGAGGGGCTGATTACGAGTGATTGTGAGGTAGCACGAGTTGTTGGTTCGGTTGATATTATGCCCGAGGGGCGGTTTATGGTACATGTTTTGCCTAAGGGGCTGTTTACGTTTCTATCATGTTTATTCACTGTTTTATCACTCATTTGAAAACTGTTGAAAATTGTTTTAAAAAGGGCTTTTACCGAAACTGAGCATGAATTAAGAAGTAAATAATTTTTGTACTATGTTAGAAATATCCTGCTTTTGTTGTAGCGTTTTGACGTGGTTTATGTGTTTTCTTACTGCTCAGCTTTCGGTTACCTTTATTACTTACTGAATTGGAGTACTCACATTACTCCCTACACCTTATGTGCAGATTCGGGTATTTTCTGAACCCGGTAGCGGATGTGGATAGCTCAGAGGCAAAGTCATCGGAGTTTAGCAAGGTAGCTACTCGGCATTCGCAACACAACTTTTCTCCCTCTTGCTTTCATTAGATTGTATTTAGTACATTTTCAGACTTTTCCATTGTATTCAGACCTTAGTAGATGCTCGTGACTTGTGACACCCCGATGTCGGGCTTGTATATTATTTTTGCACTATTCATTTAGACTTATATTATGAAACATTTGTTTAAATTAAAGGCTTAATTATGATTCTTAATTATAAATGGTTAATTTGGGAGTTGTGTCGGCTGGCCTAGTTTCACAATAGGCACCATCATGACTGGGTCGGTTTTAGGATAGTGACATTATGTAATCTATTGTGACGCTTCAGGCGTTGGATTGGGTTGTGCGCTGATGCAACATGGAAAGTTTGTGGCTTATGCTTCCAGACAACTAAGAAAGCATGAGAAGAACTACCCGACCCATGATTTAGAGTTAGCTGGGGTGATTCATGCACTAAAGATGTGGAGGCACTACTTGTATGGCATTCATGTTGATATTTATATGGACCATAGGAGCCTCCAGTAGATCTTCAAGCAAAAGGAATTGAATCTATGTCAAAGAAGATGGTTGGAGCTATTTAAAGACTATGACATTGATATTTTATACCATCCAGGAAAGGCGAGCGTAGTAGCCGCCGCCCTCAGCTGTAGATCTAAGGGTAGCCTGTCATATTTGCAGCCAGAAAAAAGGGGAATAGCCCATGAGGTTCATCAACTAGCTAGTCTTGAAGTTCGGTTACTGGACTCAGGTGATATTGGAATTACTATTCAGGATACGGCAACATCCTCTTTAGTAACTGAAGTAGAGGAACACTAGTACGAGGATCATCTGTTAGTTCATTATAGGGATACCACCCTTCATAAAGAGAAGATGCCGTTTGAAATTACAGAAGATAGGGTCCTTAGATATCGAGGACGATTATGTGTGCCTAATGTTGCAGGGCTGCGTCGGCAAGTTATGGGAGAAACTCACTATTCTTGTTATTCTATCCATCCAGGAGCGACAAAGATGTATCATGACATCAGGGAAGTATATTGGTGGGATGGAATGAAAAAGGATATAGCAAAATTTGTTGCTCAGTGTCCTGACTATCAGCAGGCTAAGATTGAGCATCAAAAACCCGGTGGATTATTGCAGGCTATGGAGATTCCGACTTGGAAATAGGAAGTAATCAATATGGACTTCATTGTAGGCTTACCTCGTACCCAGCATAAGTTTGATTCGATATGGGTGATTGTTGATAGGTTTAAAAAGTCAACCCATTTTCTGCCCGTTATAACTACATATTCCTCAGAGGATTATGTAAGGCTTTATATTAAGAAGCTAGTACGACTGCATGGTGTCCCTGTATCTATTATCTTGGATAGATGAGCTCAATTTACAGCTAACTTCTGGAGGTCCTTCCAAAAGAGATTGGGGACACAAGTAAGTCTTGGTACACCATTTCATCCCCAGACAGACGGACAGGCTAAGTGTACTATTCAAATACCGGAGGATATGTTACGAGCTTGTGTAATAGACCTCAAAGGTAGCTGGGATGATCATCTGCCGCTTATTGAGTTCGCATATAATAATAGCTACCATTCCAGCATTCAGATGGCTCCATAAGAAGCTCTTTACGGACGAAAGTGTAGGTCGCCTATAGGGTGGTTCGACGTTGGAGAATCTGGATTACATGGGCTAGACCTGGTTCAGCAATCCATAGAGAAAGTAAAGTTGATTCAGGATCAACTACTGACAGCTCGGAGTCATTAGAAGTCATATTCTGACGTGCAGCGTCGCGATTTAGAGTTCTAGGTTAATGACTGGGTATTCTTAAAGGTGTCACCTATGAAGGGTGTGATGAGGTTTGGCAAGAAAGGAAAACTTAGCCCACAGTATATTGGGCCTTATAGGATCATTCGGAGAGTGGGCCAAGTAGCTTATGAGTTAGAATTGCCCTCGAAATTAAAGTTTGTCCATCCAGTTTTTCACGTATCTATGTTACGGAAGTGTATTGGCGATCCTACCCGAGTGGTGCCCATGAATGATGTACAGATTACAGAGGACTTGTCATACGAGAAAATTCCGGTTGCCATTTTAGACCGACAAATCCGCAAGCTACAGAACAAGGAAGTAGCCTTCGTGAAAGTACTTTGGAGAAACAACATTGTAAAAGAAATGACTTGAGAGGCCGAGGAAAACATGAAATCTAGATATCCCTACTTATTTCCTCCTCCAGAGAAGGGTCCGACTGAGACATCATAATCATAAGGTACGTGTACAAATTCTTTTATTGGCTATTGTCGTTGGTTGTGTGAGGCCATGGTCGTTATTCATAATTGTGGTCTTGTGTGGCGTTGGGTTATTAACCTTCTATGAGGAGATTTGGTAATGGTGTTGTTACAAAGGCAACCCTGCCAAAGTTATACAGAACTCGGGAGTTGAACATTCGAGGACGAATGTTTCTAAGGGGGGAAGGATGTTACATCTCGCGATTTTCGTACGTTAAAATTTTATTTTCAGTTAACCGACGTAGACTCGGGGATGAAATCATCTTGACGTTAACGTACTTACGCTATTTATAGCAAGCGATAAATAAGTGTTATGAAGGATAAATGGGTACACGGATTAAAGAAAACGAGTTTCGTTGAAAGTGGCCAATTTGGAATAAAATACGGGTCGAGTGATAATACCCGATAATTATGAACTAGTACCATGCAAGGTACCATATGACCACGGTAGTATAATATATAAAGTATTTTAAAAATAAATAGAATTTTAAGTAATTTGTGGTAATTTTTAAATTATGCGGGTAATTGATTAATTACCTGGTAACAGAACATTACCCAGTTAACTAATAAGTGGATAAAAATTAATAAATTAACCCCCACACACATACACACGTGGCAAAAAGCCACCAAGTCAAAAATGTGACTAAGAAGTCACTTATGCAAGATGTCACTTATGAGAATGATGAATAACCAAGATATCTTTATCTACTAAGATTCAATATGAATCAAATGAAATTCTTTCAAAACTTAAAGAACCAGAAACGTTTTTCATTTCAAGACTTCAAGGGAACCAAAAACTTTACTATCCTAAAGTAAAGTAATATCCATCTTTCTTGATTTGAAAAGTTGGAAAAACAGAACTTAAGAAAAAATTTGTTTAACATTTCAAATTTCGTTCAAGAATTTCGCAGAAGCAGATTCGTTCAAATAATTCATGAAACAGGTATGTTAAGGCCTTCCCTTCTTTCTTTTGGCATAGTCCAAATTATACTGAAGAAACGAATAAACACACAGTTTCCATAAATTACTCTATTCATAGAAATAGTAGGGGTGTCTATATTCTTGATTCCCCATAAAAAGTTTTATTATCTTGTATTTGTGGGTATCAGAATAATACACAGTTGAAGAAGTCTATCCGGAAGGAATATTGAGATTATTACGTATTTTTCATGCATTTCACTCATTTATACATGTGCATTGACTCATGACCCGATGGCATTATATACATGTATATATGTAAATATATGTATATGGGATATGGGAAAAGGTTATGACGTTATATACTCACCACCACCTGATCAGCTAGTATATGTTGATGATGTTGCCCACAGTGGCCGAGACGATATGATGGGATGCCCTCAGTGGCTTGATGATATTATGTATAGCCATACCTATGCATGGCGCGAACTTTATACGCACGTGCATGACATTATAAACGTTTTAGAATTTACAAAGTTATTTATATTTAAAGATGTGTTTTTGTATTCCATGTTTCATCATGTCCTTTACGTACTAATTTTCATGCCTTACGTACTCAGTACATTTTTCGTACTGACGCCCTATTTTAGGGGGCCTGTGTTTCATGCTCGCAGGTGCATGTAGGCAAGCTGACGATCCCCCTTCTTAGGATCCCTGATCAGCGAGAGTAGCGTGCTCCATTAGATATGGAGCTGCTTTTGATTTTGCTACGATACGTTTGTATATATATATATATATATATATATGTATGTATATGGGTATGACGTGGCTCAGTCCCGTCTTTGTACACTTATATTTCTGTTAGAGGTCTATGGACAATATGTCTAGTTTGGTTGTATGTGGCCTTGTCAGCTTTCAGTGTTGGATGTATAGTTGTCTATAGCAGCCTTGCCGGCTCGCCCACTGTATTCTGCATGTATATGTTCATATGCCTTAATGGTAGGTTTCCTTCACATATGTTATTTTCGTAATGCAACAAATGTTATACAGGTTCATATCTTAGACGCATGCTTAGGGGTGCTTGACAGATAGGACTCAGGCACCCGTCGCGGTCCATCGGTTTGGGTCGTGACATGAAGCCCGAGAACTTACCTTTCGGGTTGGTGATGAAAAAGTGGTTTTCCATGTGTGTAAGTCCATGAGACAACCCAATAGCAATGAGGTGTGCTCTTTCGTGGACTTGGTGACCAATGTGATTGTGGATGAAACAAATGTTGTGATAAATGTTGGTGATGCGTTGGAGGCCATCTTGCTCAACTTTGATGATGACGAGATGGATGGCTTCGTGGAATATGTGAACTCTTTGCAAGGAATGGGGTTGTACACTTATGAACCCCGCAAATTGTCCTTGAATCTTGAAAGTAGGACAACTCCTCCTAAAAAGCCTTCAATTGAAGAGCCTCCTATCTTGGATTTGAAGCCATTGCCTCCACATCTTCGATATGAATATTTTGGCCTTTCTTCTACTTTATTTGTTATTCTTTCCTCTTGTTTGACTAACGTGCAGGAGACTCTACATTGGCGGTGTTACAAAAGATAAAGAAGTCTATTGGATGGACATTGGTGGATATTCGAGGGATAAGCCCCGCATTTTGCATGAAAAAGATTAACTTGGAAGAAGGTGCCAAACCATCTACTGGACATCAAAGGAGACTCAATGAAGCCATGCAAGAGGTTGTGAAAAAGGAGATCATCAAGTGGTTGGATGTCGGGGTTGTCTACCCCATTTCCGATAGTTTGTGGACTTCTCCAGTTCAATGCATCACAAAAAAGGGGGCATGACAGTGGTCACAAAAGACAAAAATGAGTTTATTACTACACGAACGGTGACCGGATAGAAAGTGTGAATGGACTATTGTAATCTCAACAAAGTCGCAAGGAAGGACCATTTCCCACTTCCCTTCCTAGATCAAATGCTTGATAGATTGGCTGGTCGTGCTTTCTATTGTTTCCTTGATGGGTATTCCGGATACAACCAAATTCTTATTGCTCCATAGGATCAAGAGAAAGCTACCTTTACATGTCCTTATGGTACTTTCTCCTTCAAGCGGATGTAATTTGGGTTGTGCAATGCACCAGCGACTTTTCAAAGGTGTATGATGGAAATCTTCATGGACATGGTAGAGGATTACCTTGAAGTCTTCATCGATGACTTCTCAGTGGTTAACCACTCTGGAGAATAGGATGTCGTCACCGGAATAAAGTGTACGGACTTAGTCAACCGGTCCACAATAACCCAACAACTTCATATTTCCTCAAGGTCCATGGTAAGCTTACAACAAAGTCCATAGTGATGTGGTCCTATTTCCCCTCTAGTATCTCCAATCTCTAAGTCAACCCACCTTGTTTCCGATGTTCATACTTCACCTGTTGACAAATCAAACACCTAGACGCATGTCCAACAATATCTTCTTCATCTTCTGCCACCAATAGTGTTGCTTCAAGTCACGGTACATCTTCGTGAGACCTGGGTGAATGGAATACCATGAACAATGAGCCTCATCATCTCTAATCTCAACCTCCTTGGCACTACCCCGATGCACCGTGTCTTTCAACACCAACAAGTGAGGATCATCAAACTAGCGAGCCTTGATGTGCTCCAACAACAATTACTGTGCCACAACATAAGAAAGAACCCTTCTAGGCTCCAAAACATCCAACCTCACAAACCGGTTGGCAAAAGACTGAACATCCATGACTAATGGCCTCTCCACTATGTCAAACTACCCAGACTCTCTAAATTCCTACTCAAGGCATCAGCCACCACATTGTACTTCCCTGAATGATATAATATGGCGATATCATATTCTTTAAATAACTCTAACAATCTCCACTACACCAAATTAAGGTCCTTCTTCTTGAACAGATACTGGAGACTTTGGTGAATCGGCATAGATCTCACATGGAACGCCGTATAGATAGTGCCTCCAAATCTTGAGCGCATGAACAATGACTGTCAACTCCAAATCATGCATAGGATAATTCTTCTCATGAAACTTCAACTTGCGAATAGGCAAACAACCTATTGTCTTGCATTAATACCGTGCCAAGCCCATTACGCAATGCATCACAATACACAATGTAAGATCATGAACCTATGGGAAACATCAATATTGGGGCTACAGTCAAGGCAGTCTTGAGCTTTAGAAAACTCGCCTCACACTTATCCAACCATATGAAAAGAGCATAATTCTTGGTTAATTTAGTCAATGGGGCTGAGATAGATAAAAACCCCTCTACGAACCAACGATAATAACCTGCCAAACCTAAGAAGCTCCGAATCTCTATAGTTGAAGAAGGTCTAGGACAATTTTGAACTGCCTCATTCTTCTTAGGATCCGCCTTGATACCCTCGGAAGAAACAACATAACCTAAAAAGGCAACCAAGTCTAACCAGACCTCACACTTTGAAAACTTGGAATATAGTTGACAATCCTTCAAAGTCTGAAGCATAATCTGTGGGTGTTGTTCATGCTCCTCCTAACTGCGAGAGTAAACCAAAATATCACAATAAATACAATCACAAAGGAATTCAGATAAGGCTTGAACACTCGGTTCGTCAAATTCATGAAGGATGTGGAGGAATTTGTCAGGCCAAATGACATCACCAGGAACTTGTATTGACTATAACAACTTTGAAAGTTGCCTTAGGGACATATGATAACCTAATATTCACCTAATGGTAAGCAGATCTCAAATCATTATTGGAAAATACCTTGGCACCCTGAAGCTGGTCAAACAAATCATCAATCCTAGGCAACAATTACTTTTTCTTGATAGTGACCTTGCTCAACCGTTAATAATTTATGCGCATCCTCATCGATTCGTCCTTTTCTTAACAAGCAATACCGACACACACCAAGGAATACTCGGTCTAATAAATCCCTTGTCAAACAAATCTTGCAATTGATCCTTCAAATTATTTCAGCTCAGTTGGAGCCATACGGTACAGTGAGATATAAATAGGCTGAGCGCCCGAACCAAATCAATGCAAAAGTCAATATCCCTTTCATGTGGTATAATAGTCAAATTTTTAGGAAACACCTCAAGAAACTCAATCACAACTGGTACAAAATCCATAGAAGGAACCTTCAGACTAGAATAATGTATATAAGTCAAATATGCCAAATACCCCTTCTTGATTATATGACGAGCCTTCAATTATGAAACCACCCTACAAGTGGAGTGACTAAGGGTCCCTTTCCACTATAATCTAGGCAACCCCAGCATGGCTAAAGTCACAGCTACAATATCAAAACATTAATAGTAACAACACAAGACCTATACACTCGATCAACTGCTGTAGAATCTCCAATCGGTATAGACACAGAAACATAAGCATCAAGAGAATCACGAGGCATACTCAAATTCGAAGAAAAATATAAAGACACATATGAATATGTAGAACCCGGATCAAACAACACGGAAAAATATCAATGATAGACCGAGATAATACTTATAATACTTTAAGTTGGTTGATTTCCTTTTAAGTAAATAATTTATGGGCCATTGCTGGCCCGAACTCCTTCTCAGAGTGATTTTTAAAAAACCTAGCCTTGCACCCTTTGAGCATGTTCACAATTTAGTAGATCCTTATTGAATTCCAAAACTAGGAGTAAATATTAGTATCCTTATGCTTTGTTTAGTTGAACTACGAACCTTGTAAAAATAAAATTGAGTTGTGTCATACATAAGTAAAACTCATAACTTATGGCCCTCATGTTTTAAGTATTAACTTAGCATAGTAAAAGCATCCTCTTAAACACTCGTAGTTTGCTTTAGGCTCGACTTAGACTATTATTGTGATTACGTATACGTTCGCATAATATAATTCCGAATTTAATTCTAAAAAATGTAACTCGAGGAATGTGTTCTCGCAATTCAACCAAACTTCTCTTAATAAAATCAACAAAGCTTTATTAATTGTGGACATGTTCGCATGGCATGATTTTTGACGCGCCAAAAGAAAAGAGTATACGTACGCGTAATTCAATTCTTTAATTACTATTAAGTCAAGTGATTAAAAGCGGTAAAAGATAAATGCACATAGGTCCTAAAAATGAGTAGTTAAACAATTTAAGCCAAGTAATAATCACTTAGCGACTGTGCTAGAACCACGGAATCCGGGAATGCCTAACAACTTCTCCCGGGTTAACAAAACTCCTTACTTAAAATTTCTAGTTCGCTGACTTTTAAATAAAGTCAAAAACTTCCTCGATTTGGGATTTAAAATAAATCGGTGACTTGGGATACCAAATAATTTATTCCAAGAGGCGACTTTGATAATTTAAATAATCCCATTTCGAATAATGTCATTTTAATTGAAAAAACTCCCATATACCCTCGGGGTGTAAAAAAGGAGGTGTGACAGCTCTTGCGACTTTGTTGGGGATCGAACCCAGAATCTCTGGTTCAGGGTTCAAGAATTCGAGCTTATTAATGTGATTTTTATTTGGCTTTATTGTTGATATTACTGTATTTTGTGGACCTAATGTTCTAATTGCCATTTATTTACCGCTTTGATATTACTTGAACTGTATTTAAATGTCATCTTATGCCTCACTTCTGAGTCTTCTAAAAAAATGGTGCTCACGCTCGCGTGGCCCAATTTTCTATTAGAGTTATACCAAATAGAACAGGGCTAGGCAAGCAACAAGGCCGGGCAGACTTTCGTGCTCCCGGTACATTGCCCCCTCCTCGACTCGAGTTTGTCCGCTCGGGTAAGCCAGATTTAGAAAACAACCCCAGGTTTAAACTTAGAATAACATAACCTCATGTCGAATCCCTAGTAGGAATGTTTATTTGCATCACGTGCATTTAACCTTGGGGATTCAATACAGGGGTTGGGTCCGTCTAGGACATGTGTACCCAAAATAAAGACCATCCTGATGCATCCTACGTGCTATGTGAAAATTTATTTATCTCGTCTTGCATGTTGACCGATTATTAAAAGGAAATAAAAAGAAAAACCAAGAGTGAAGTAGGATAGAATTCACCCGGTTTTAAAAATCTCGGTATTTGAAAATGTCTTGAAACTCTGCCAAAATTTTTTGAATAGAAAAGAGGAAAAGAAAATGTATTTCAAAAAAAAGTGAGTCAAATATCTTGTTTTTTCCGATTATGTCAAAATTGACCGAACTACGCAGGTCTGATTCTCACCGGATGTGGGATACGTAGGCAACCCACATAAGGTTCGGCCTCATTTTTTTACAAAAATAATCAAGCAAAGTGTAGTTTAGGGCTTTCGTCAAAAGAATAAACCATCCCAGCTTCGGTTGTATTTTAAGTCGTTCTTACCAGGATAGCCTTAGATTATCTTTCAATTGTCGAAAGGCTATTTTTTGTGAAGAACATGCATGTTTGTCAGTAAGGTGTCTTTTTCCATAAAATAGTCTCTCCCAGCCTCAAACTTTGTTTGGAATTGTGAAACGGCCACGGTTACAAAAACGACCATTTTTGCTAAAATAACATAGGGGGTCATTGTCCATTGAGTTTTCTTTTAGGGATCAAAAACTTATTTTGCAAAAGAGTCCACAAGAGTCAACTCTAACCTTAACACTCTACAGGTACAAATGAATATTGTACAGAACCCATAACAAATGAATACTGTCCAGAACCCGTCACAATTAGTCATAGAACAAGCTCAGCTGCAACTTCACATATAGTGGAATGATTTAGATAAAGATGGTCAGGATTGGATAAAAAAGTAGTTGGGTTCCCTTATAGATATCATGAACATCGAACCCCACGAGGATCTAATCAAAGCTTTGGTAACCATTTGGGATTCTGTCCACAACGTGTTTCATTTCTCGGATTTCGAGCTCACCCCTACTCTGGAGGAAATGGCCGGATACATTGACTTTGGCCAGGACTTGAGGAAACATCAACTTATATTCCCGAGGGCTCCCTCTATGCCCAAGTTCTTTGATATTCTGAATATAAGTAAGCAAATGAAGAAGGCCCATGTAAACAACGGATGTTGTTCTTTATATTTCTTGTACTTCAGGTTCGGGCACTCAACTGGGTTTGAAACACATGAAAAGGGATTAAACAACAAACAAGATAAAAACACCTGGCAGTTTCATCGTCAGTTCACTTTCATCGTGGCATTTCTATGAATCATGGTCTTCCCAAATACAAAAGGGACAATAGATACTCGCATGGCCAAAATTGCACAAATCGTTACTACCAAGAAAGATCATACACTTGTTCCATTAGTGCTGACAAATATTTAGCGAGCATTAACCTTGTGTAAATGCGGGGCTCAATCTTTGTGGGTTGCAACATTCTTCTCCAACTGTGGTTGATCGAACATCTCCGCCATCACCCCAAGTTCATGAGTTATGGTTCGGACGGGAACAACTTCATCAAGAAATATGAGGAAAGGGTGGAAGACTACAAATCTCCAGAAGGGTTTGAGGCCTGGGTCTCTCATTTAAGAACTTTGAAAGCAAGTCAAATTAAATGGACCATAGGATGGCTTCCGGTAATGGAAGTCATATACATGACAGCTTTAAAAGGTTACTTGATGATGATGGGCCTGAGGAGTATCCAACAATATGCACCAGCAAAGAGTTCTAAGGCAACTGGGAAGGTATCAAGTGGTACCCGAAGATGTAAATTTGAGTACCCAAGTCATTGAGCTACACCCAGAAGCAACACTACCTAATGCTTTAGTCCAACAGGATTGGAATGGTTGTCGATATCTGAAAGTGACACCCAGGCACCAGATCTTGCGAGAGGAGAAGTGGATCCAAATTATGATGCATAGTTTGAGAGAAGGTTTTGTGCGAATGATGAGCCAGAGCCCAAGCCCGAGCCTGGAAGACGCGCCAAAAGACTTTATGTTCAAACTTTTGATGATACAATTCGGGAAAGGTTGGCCTGGGGAGAGAAGGAGAAAAAATATCAAGCCACCATTCACACTTTGCAAGAAGAGTTGAGAAACGCCGTATTCAATAATGATCTACAGGCACAAGAAGATGAAGGTGAAAGAAGAAGGTTGGCCCAAGAAAATGAAGATCTCTGGGCCTAAGTTCGAAAGATGAGAATAACGACTGAAAACCCGAGCAGAAGCAGAAAAGATGAAAAGCTCATCTACAGCCTTATGCAGAAAGTACGTGACTATGAGGATGATTTGCAAAAGACTGAGGCTAAGCTATCGAAAGCCCGAACAAAGTTGGCTAGAAATGTAGAAGAACGGGTAACCTTCATTCGACAGCTAAAGGAAAAATATGACAGAGGGGTCATGGGTTTGAAAAAAAGCTTAATAGCCTTGAGGGTGAAATGACTAAACAAGCCAAGAGCTTTAAAGCCAAGAGAGAACACTACTATGCTCTAATAACATAGCTAGAGGAGGACCTACGACATTTGCAAGAGGAGAATCATATGGACACCTAGGTTTTAGAGGCTAGATCTTAGCAGATTGGGCGGTTGTTGCACGAAAAGGGCATCATCAGGGAAAGGGTTAGAAGAATCGCCGACTACATTGTGATGAAGTGCAACGAGTGCGAGGACATGACCAGGTCCATGTTCTTCGCCATAGTAATGATCTTTGTTCACCAAATAATGGATGAACTCTAACGCCTCTAGGATGACATGGTACGTATGCCCACAGTAAGATCAGTTGGTGTCCCTAGGTCAGGGTTGGAGGCACTTATGTACTCCTAATTGTTTTCTCTTTTCGAGTCTGTATTTTCATTCCTAGAGTATGTTTTGAGTCTGTTTTAGTTTTTCAATTCTCAAGCATATAGGATCGAGTCTTTGTAATAGAGAAAAATTAGAAGTTTTGTTTTAATGAAAATTTGGAAAAAACCCAAAATTGTTTATTTCGTATCTATTCTTTGAAATACGTGATGGTCTGATTCACGTGTCATCGTGATACGTAGGCATTCCCCATCGGATCCGATATGGTTTTAAATAACTCAAATAAAAGAGAAAATGATGAAAAGAGAAAACCAAAAGGAAAAAGCAAAGAATAAAAGAGAGAAAACAAGAAAAAGAGAATGAGAACAAGAGAGAAAAATAAGAGAGTGGAAAAGAGAGAAAGAGAAAAGATCGGGGAGATAAACAAAAGCCGGGATGAGACACGTAATCGTTACAAAACATGTAGAAACACATTTAACTGTATCGGTGCATCATACCCCAATGTGTGATTTCCTATGTGTTAATTGCCTCAAGCTAATCGATTTGTTGTGTTTGCTTTTGAGATACATGTTTTTTTTAAGGTGGTTGGTTTGTGGTAACCTAGCTTCGCACCCTTACTTACAAGATCCAAGGGAAGTGTCGAAATGTCATCAGATAGTTATCTACCAACAATTCCCATCCCAGATGATAGCCCGTTATCAGCTATCCTAACATTAGAGTCGGTGCTGCTGAAGAGAATAGGGCATTGCGCCTCTGCATGTTGGAAATATGGGATGCCTGGTCCAATGCTAGAGAGACACCTAGTGCAATACCTGGTTTCCCTAAGCTATTTCCCAGAACAAGTGGAACTTCCAACCTCCCAATAAATTACCCGAACACCCCATTCGGATATCCTACCATCTCAGCCCATTTCACCGGAACGCCTTCTGAGGTTCGCCCCCAAGCATTGATTTCGGCAGTGGCTTCTAACATATTTACTACACCGCCAACTTTGTCTACGATACAGCAAACCTTGCCCAGGCCAAGCTTTGATCCATCATCCTTTACCTTCCAAGTACCATCTTTTCCACCAGACACTGCCCATTTCACCACCAATTCTTACCCTTAACAACCACGATATGAGTTTACTGCGGGGCAAGAGAGAGCTACAAAGAATCCTGAGCAAGAGGAAATCACTCGGAAAATGAGAAGCATGGAATAAAGCCTTAAGAATATACAAGGTTTAAGTGGCCAAAAGAGAGTATCCTACGCTGATTTATGTATATTCTCGCATGTTCATTTGCCCATCGGTTTCAAGACCCCCAAGTTCAAAAAGTATGACGGGCACGGAGACCCCATAGCCCACCTCAAGAGGTATCGCAATCAATTGAGAGGGCAGGCAGAAAAGAAGAGCTCCTAATGGCGTATTTCGGTGAGAGTCTAGTTGGCATTGCATCCAAGTGGTACATGGATCAAGACATGTCTCGCTGGCACATATGGGATAATTTGGCTCGAGATTTTGTCAGGCAATTCTAGTACAACATAGACATAGCTCCAGACAGAAATTCTCTATCTAATATAAAAAAGAAGTCTTCGAAAAGTTTCCGAGAATATGTTGTTAAGTGGCGCGAACAAGCGGCCAGGGTGAAGCCCCCGATGGATGAGACTGAAATGGTCAGTGTTTTTCTACAAGACCAAGAGGCTGACTAATTCCAGAATAAGATGTCTGCAATGGGAAAGCCATTTGCTGAGGATATTAAAATTGGGGAGATGGTCGAAAATGGTCTGAAGACAGGCCGCATATTGAGCCAGTCTGCTATAAGAGCTACGTCCCAAGAAATACAGAGCGGGTCAGGAGGTGTAACAAATAGAAAGAAGAAAGAAGAAGTGGCGTTGGTGGCTTCAAGCCTGAGAAACCCCCGTAAACCCCGCGGTTACCTCCCGCCAAACACCCCGCAACATTATTATCCTCACCAAGATATGGCTGATGTAATAACTGCTCAGCCTTATGTGGTGATGAATGCCCAGGCATACGCTCGGCCACAACAACAGTTTAACCAAAATCGAGCTCCGCTTCCTAGAAATAACCCTCCTCACCAAGCTCCATATAATCTCCGTCCCCCACAAAATAATTTTCCATATAATGCCTGTGCCCGGAAGCCACCCAGAAGAAACAACTTCATGCCTATTGGTGAATCATACTCTATCTTTTTCCCTAAACTGGTCCAAATGGGTTTGGTGCAACTCGTACCCCAAACCAGGCAAAACCCAAAGTCACCCTCCTACCGATACGGTGCTCGATGTGCTTACCATTTAGGAGTGGAAGGGCATGACACTGAAGACTGTTGGACTCTTAAAAGGGCAATCAAAAACCTAATAGAGCAAAAGCAGGTAGTGTTGAAAGATGAAGAGATCTAATGTGACAAATAACCCATTACCGGCTCACAACAACGGGCCAGTTATTGGGATGATTTGTGAAGATAAAGAGTTTGACCCAGCTCTGAAAGCCATAATTTCCATCACCGATGTTGAAAAGAAGCCCAGGGCGGCTGCAAAGCAAGAAAAGGGGAGAAGAAGAGCAACTCCACTCCTCGAAGTGTATAAAAGACGGTGGAAACCAAAATAGGGGCAGTACCCCCTAAAACGCCATTCTTTATGTTCCCCGGGCTCACAGGAAAGAACAATTGGCGTTGAGTCCTCCTAAAAGGTTTGAGCTAAACAAGAGACCTAAGATGTATGTACCTAAAGGGAATTATGTGGCGCGGGGACCAGTAATTCCACCCAGGCTGAAGGAGCTTGTGATCATTAGTCATACACCACAAGATATGATTGAAGTCACAAGTTTTGCATGTCCCTCCTTGATCCGAGAATCTAAAAATGAATGAACCAGCGACTACAGCTAACGAGCATCATGATTCAGATCAGAGTCTGCAAGAAGAACTGGCCAAGACTCAAGGTCAAGCTTTAGAAGGTTTATAGATAGGAATCATGTAACTCGTAGTTGATAGGCTTAGATAGTTTAGCTTTTCATCTTTCATTTTGGTGTAATAAGGAGTTCACCAAGCAGAAACAACAGCAACAGTAGTGAAATCGCAGTTTTTCGATAGTCCCAGCTACCAAAACTTCTAGAACTACACTGACCTGATTCCTTTATAGCCAAGGATATGTAGGAAACTTCTGAAGCAAGGTTAGGTCAAATTTTTTTAAAAGATGCTTCTTGTGGAGTTTCAAACGGGCAAAAATCGTTCGTAATTACTCATTTTATCTTTGCCCAAAAATTCTTCGTGTTTTCAAGCAAAGAGGGGCAGCTGTGAGCATGTAATTTTTGCCCTATATGAATTACTCCTAAAAAATCAAAGAAAATAGATTTTTTCCAATTATTTGCTATTTTATATGAATTTTGTAGGATTTTTTGTTAATTGTTTGCATTTTGTGCACGTTTAATTTTTATTAAAATCATGAAAATGCGAAAAATATCATGCATTGCATTTAGGTTTTGTTTTTACATTTTTAGTATTAATTAGTTAATTATTTGTTTCATTAAAAATGAAAATCACAAAAAAATAGCTCATTATGCATTTGTTACCTTTTAATTTTTAGATTAATGATTTCTCTCTTCTAATTTAGTATCATAGTAATTTTATAATTTTTTAATTAGATATCTTATTTAATTTTACAATTTTAGACTAATTTACGAATTTAATATAGGATTTTTAAATTAAAGAAAAAAAGAAAAGGAAAAAAAACAAAAGAAAAGGAAATAAATGGTTAATTGAAAAGAATAGATTTGTTTTGAAATTGGGCCATTTTAATGCCAAATCCGTTCCCAAATTTACCCAAGTCCAAGCCCAAATCACCCGCCTACCCGGTCCACCCCTATTGAGATGAAACGACGTCGTTAGTGGTGTTTCAATCCCAGCCGTTGATCTCCCATGATCTAATGGCTGAGAACTGGCCTTTCAATTCCTTTAAAACTATCTGAACGAGTCCACCCCCCCCCCCCATTTCCCTTCTCATTTCGTCTCTCTCACCTACAGAGACCAAACCCTAGCCGCCTTCACTCCCTCACCGGCTTCGCCGTGGTCCGCCGACCGAAAATCGCCTCACGGCGGCGGACCACCTCCAAACCTCCCCAAATTAACACCCCAGAACCCCCCGTCATCTCCTCTTTCAAAATCCGCAAACCATTTTCCTCAAATCTTCACCCATTTGCTCGAATCTTAGATCTAAATCGGAACCTAAAAACCCTAGTTCCTCCAAATTAACCCAAAACTTCACCAGGCCATCTCCTCACTCCCCTCACCCCTAATGTTCTACTGGTTTGCCCAAAAGGCCTCTCAAAATCGAGCAATTTCAGATCGAAAAATCTGAAAACCTAAAAGTTTACACTGAGTTGATTCCGGAAGATTTAATGGATCAAATCTACATGAGTCAAATTGCTCTTGACAAGAGCAATTGATTCATGTGGGTTTGATTTGTTTTCAAACCCGAATCCATTCAAACTCCGGTAAGGTCTCACCATTTACCTCTCTATATTTTCTTCTTTTCTTCAATTTCAAGTCAGTTTTCTTTTAGTTTATTTTTTTTAGTATAAGAATCTGTTTGTTCTTCATTTTTAGGAGTCGTCCCCATTTCAATCTTTGAACTTGTTTAAAATCAGTTTCTTAGGGGGTTTAATTAACCTATTTTCAATTAGTGATTCATGTAGTTTAAATCCTGAAATAGCTTCATTTTGCTGTCGTAGTTGTTAATTTCCTTTTGCTTGTTCTGAACCATCTTCTAGTATACTGAAACTGCATGCTTAGTCTAAATTTTTAAAATAGTTATTTTAATGCATAATTAGCTTAGGTTCTGTTTTATTCAAGTTGTTTTGTTTGTTTGTTTAAACTCGTCTGCCTATGCTTATTAAAAATGATAATCTAAAGAGCATTATGAAGTTTTCTTATGAACTTGGTTCATTTTAGAGATTAGGTTAATGTTTTAATTTTTAGATACTTAGGTCATCTTTATTGTTTGCTTTTGATTCAATTACTGATATTAGCTCATTTGTTTCTGTTTGCGTTAGTGTGTAAATCAGTAGAAACTTGTAGGGACCTAATTGAGCTAAATGAAACTTAAGGGAGCTTTAGAGCCTTAAAAAATAAATGTCTAAGAAAGAGGAAGTTTCTAGAAAAGGCACAACTGTCCTAACTGTTGTAAAAGATGCTGAAATATAAGATAAAAAGGGACAACTGTACTAGGGTTGTAGAAAAAGGGCAGTACTATTTTTAGCTATAGGATAAGGAATATTCCAAAAGAATACCTATCCTAGGCAGCTTATATATAGATACTATTCCTCAAAAACAAATCAGATTTGAAGCCCTAAGAAATACACTCTAAAAAGTTCAGCTGTCTTATTTTTCCTTTGATTTTAGCAAAACTTGAAGAACTTCTTTTAGGATTTTTGGTTTTTTTTTTCTCATCAGTCAAAAATGGTTTAAAGCTGAAAATTCCTCTTCTGGGATCTGTTTGGTTGATGTTCATTGCTGTGTTTTCTTTAAAAAAGTTTGGTTGCACTCCAGATCTGTATTTGATCTTTTATTCTGATCCTCTGTTGTTCTTCTTTTCTTTTCTGCACTTAGGTATGTTTCTCTTATCCTCTGTAATCATTTGTCTAGAATAGCTGAATGTAAAGTTTTGGTTGTTAAATGCCTCTTCTCATTTTCAGTTGGTTTGTTCTTCATGTCCATAATTCTTTTAAATATGTTAATGTATTACTTCACTAGTATGTTTGAGCACTTTACTTAGCCAAGTCCTTCTGTGAATGAATGCAAGAAGGGTTTGAACATGGATTTCTAACTATTGAAGTAGTCTCCTTCCTTTCTTTCTAATTGCTTTGTCAGTTAACCAAAGATATATTAGTCAATAAATCTCTATGTATGTTTAAATCTACATGTTATCTTTGTTGTTTTGGTATGTGAGTGGCCACAAAGCCAAACAATCTCAAGGCTGGAGCTTGAAATGTTGACTTGTGAGAAACAACTCTATAGCTCATTTCTTGCAAGTCTGCATATTGGTTTGGAGGATCTGATGGCAAGGAAAACCCTGAAGCTAGGAGGAATTTCCCTTTTGTTTACTTTTAAAAAAAATTCGTTTTCTTATAGATGCTAGTTATACTTAGGAAAATTATGTAAATTCATGGACTTTCAATCGTGGAAATGGACTGTTATAATGATTTTTAAATTCAGTTTTTGTTTAATTTAGTATAGGGTCATAGCAGTTGGACCCTTTTTTTTTTGTAATAGACATTATTATTGTATTGTGTAATGGTTTGGGACATGGCATGGATTGGGCCAGACTTGCAACAAGGCCGACATGGGACTCATTTGAGCAAGTCTGGGCCCAGGCAAGTGGGCCTGGGTATTGAACCCAGTAGAGTGACTTTAATTGTGGATTTTTTCTTTGAAAAATTATAGTATAAAAACATGTTATTATGTCTTGCTAAGTTCTGCATTTAATTATTAATTAGCATTGTTGTTTGATCCTTACTAATTTTACCTAACATCAATTGATTATTAATTATCGTAAATAGGCAAACTCAGTTAATTGTAGAGGTGGATAGGCCCAGCTAGGAAATGTGTATTGACTGGCCCGCCTACATATAAGCCCTATATGGGCTTCCCCATTGGAATCAGCAAGACGCCATTGAGCCATTTCATGCTGGGCCAATTTCCAGCCCAAGTACAACTTTATGTTGGCTAATTTCCTTTTAAGTAAATAATTGATGGGCCATTGCTGGCCTGAACTCCTTCTCAGAGTGATTTTAAAAAACCTAGCCTTCCACCCTTTGAGCATGTTAACAATTTAGTAGATCCTTTTTGAATTCCAAAACTAGGAGTAAATGTTATTATCCTTATGCTTTGTTTAGTTGAAATACGAGCATTGTAAAAATAAAATTGAGGTGTGCCATACATAAGTAAAACCCATAACTTATGGCCCTCACGTTTTAAGTATTAACTTAGCATAGTAAAAATATCCTCTTAAACACTTGTAGTTTGCTTTAGGCTCAACTTAGACTATTATTGTGATTATGTATACATTTGCGTAACATAATTGCGAATTTAATTCTAAAAAAAATTAACTCGAGGGATGCGTTCGTGCAACTTCAACCAAACTTCTCTTAATAAAATAAACAACCCATTATTAAATGTGGACACGTTCGCTTGACGTGCCAAAAGAAAAGAGTATACGTACACGTAACTCAATTCTTTAATTACGAATAAATCAAGTGATTAAAAGCGGTAAAAGATAAATGCACATAGGTCCTAAAAATGAATAGTTAAACAATTTAAGCCAAGTAATAATCACTAAGCGACTGTGCTAGAACCACGAAACCCGTGAATGCCTAACACCCTCTCCCTGGTTAACATAATTCCTTACATAGAATTTCTGGTACGCAGACTTTTAAATAAAGTCGAAAACTTCCTCGATTTGGGATTTAAAATAAACTAGTGATTTGGGACACCAAATAATTTATTCCAAGTGGCGACTCTGATAATTTAAATAATCCCATTTCGAATAATGTCATTTTAATTGAAAAAATTCCCATATACCCTTGGGGTGTAAAAAAGGAGGTGTGACACTCGGGACGTGATCTATATGCACTGCCCAAAGCACCATAGGTAACCTATAGAGCTAACTAAATTAGCCTGATAGGATGGCCTTTACCAAAAGAACCCTTGAATCCAGATGAGGCACCACTGAATCCTCCAAAATGATGGGGCGTCTTGTCAGAGGTCGTCTCCCTAGCCTGCCCCATGATGCGCTAGATCCTCCTGGCAATCTCTACTACTCAACTGAAAGAAATATCATCATCGATCTCTCTGGCCATCTGTAGCCTGATACCATATGTAAGACAATCTATAAACATCCGCACCTTCTCCCTCTCAGTAGGGATCAAGATAATTGCATGGCGTGATAAATCCACAAATCTGGTCTCACACTCAGTAACGATCATGCTGCCCTGCCAAAGACGCTCAAACTAACTGTGGAACTTCTCTCTCTGAGTGAAGGGCATGAACTTCTCCAAGAACAACTATAAGAAGTGAGCCCAAGTGAGATGAGTTAAACCTCTGGCCTTCCTAGTACATACACTTGCCACCATCTCTTGGTAGAACTATGCATCTGAAACACTATGAAGTCAACTCCATTGGACTTCTCTATGACCATATTGCATAGTATCTCATGGAAACAATCTATGAAATTCTGAGGGTTCTTAGAAGGTGCACCACTAAAATGAGGGGGAAACAACTTGGTGAACTTGTCCAACCTCTTCATCCCCTAAGCCAGCATCGCGGGTCTTTTCCTGGCTGTGTAGCAATAACATGCTTAATTTCCCTAACTGGCAGAACTGTTGGGATCTGATACCCATGAGCTGTATGCTCTAGAGTATGAGTAGCGGGAGTCTGGGCTCCTCTATTGGCCTAAGAAACGACTGCTGCCACAGGAAGTACAGTCGCGGCCTGACCATAGTCTCCATAAGACCAACCATGCTAACTAATAGCCTGTTTGGCCAAGCTTCTAAAATCAACTTATTTTGAGAAGTGCTTTTCTCAAAAGTACTTTTCAAAAAAGTACTTTTGGTGAGAAGCAGTTAATGTTTGGCTAATTAATTTGAAAAGCACTTTTGAGCAGTAATTAGTGTTTGACTAAGCTTTTAAAACTACTTCTAAGTTTATTTTTCTCAAAAGTACTTCTCAGAAAAGTGCTTTTGGAGAGAAGCTACTTTTTGTGCTTCTCAAAAACTACTCCTGCTTTTCCTTAAAAGCACTTTTTTCCTTCTAAAAACTTGGTCAAACACCTCATTTTTTTGCCAAAAGCACTTTTGGCCAAAAAAGTAATTTTGGCCCAAATAAAAGCCTGGCCAAAACAGCCTATAAAGCGTCCCAAAGCATTAAGATAGCGATGAACCATTCTGGGACCTGAGCTGGTCCCATTGGCTCAGTCGGAACATGGATCTTAGCATCCTACTCTATCTGAGGCTTAACATCGAGTGTCATTACGCGTGCTCTAGGCTGAGTTCTACTTCTACCTTTGGCTCTTCCTCAGCCCCAACCCCTACCCGTGGTAGTGGCTACAACCTGGGGCTCTTTGATCCTGATCAGTTGTGGATGTCATACGTGTTCTCACCATTTGTGAGAGAATAAGAGAAGAATGATTTAAACTCAATGATAGAACAAAGTCGTACGATAGAAAAAGAAAGAAAGTGAAATTTTCTAAAGCCTTATAGCCTCTAGAAGATAAGTACATGTCGTATCGATCCTCACGACTATACTAAGCTTGCTCATGACTCGTGAGACCTAGGAAACCTAAGGATCTGATACTAACTTGTCACGACCCAAAATACAAACCAATCAGGGTCATGATGGTGCCTAACAATGCTTGTTAGACAAGCCAATACACAACAGATAAGTAGGAAAAACTGCTATAAAAGACTGACAATAAATAATAACATAACGTAAAGGCAATTATGATATAAACACAATATATTTAAACCAACATCTAAAGTGATGTGGATTCACAATTACATGAGCTTCTAGATCAGACTAAATACTCCCTTCGTTTCAATTTATGTGAACCCATTTGACTGGGCACAAAATTTTAAAAAATAAAGAAGACTTTTGGACTTGTGGTATAAAATGAGGCACATATATTTTGTGTGACTATAAATTATTGCATAAAGGTAATTGTTTCCAAATAAGTAAAGGAGTCATTCTTTTTGGCACAGAATAAAAAAATAGGTTAACATAAATTGAAACGGAGGGAGTATAATTTTTTGAAAGGAAATACAACATTGTTCAAAGAAAAATGGAAACAGTACATGAGAACTAGGAAAGTGACTCTAAGTCCTGCAAATGGAGTGTAGCTCTACCTTGAATTACCATCTGGTATCGTAAGTACCTCTCAGGACTCCGATAGTACCAATGTCAGAATTTTCACAAGAAGTGCAGAAGTGTAGAAGTATAGTATGAGTGTAACCGACCCAATATATTCAGTAAGTATCGAGCCTAACCTCGACGAGTTAGTGGCGAGGCTAAGACAAGATACCTACTAAAACCTGTGCAGTTATATATCAAGAAGTAGCAAGTAACAGATAAAGAATCAACCAACATGATAGGGACATGTAAAGGGAAAAATAAATGGAAACAATACATAAAGGATCACCAAGTAAATCACTTTCCAAGGTAAATAACGAAACTACCAAGTAAAGTTCACATTTCAAGTATCAAGATAAATCGCAATGAAATCAACAAATATGCACGACATTGCCCGTCGTGCTTTTACTCTTATTCTCACGTAATAAAATAACCAAGAAAGTGCACGACATCACCATTCATTCTTTTACTCTCATCATCATATGATATTAATAATAATCAAACACACGACATCACTCTTCGTGCTTTATCATCACGTCCAATCAAGCATTATATCAATATGCAAATAAGGCAGGGAAGCACCCTTCGTGATTTTCACTCTTCCTCACCAAGCAATCACAACAACACAATACTAAGTAAGGTGGGAAGCAAATTTAACTTCAACAATGGGGTATGAACACAACTCATCACATGAGAATCTTTCAACAATTTGTGCCAATAACTAATCAATGGGTTCCACGATTTCAATACCAATATCAAAAAAATCTCAATATAAGGAATAACATGAAAGCGAGTAATCAAAGAATTGATAATCTATCTAAAGCATGAAAGACATAGTACACAAAATAATATGGTACACATAAGGCTAATTCCACCCGCATCTTACCCTATGGTAAGCGTATATACACTCGTCATCTTGCATTCACATAGGAAACAAAATTGATTCTACTTTGTTTCCCTCAAATCAAGATTAACCAAGGCACTTACCTATTTTCGGAACACAATCAATAATCAACCATGGATTTTTCTTTAGAACAAGCCTCCAAACCAATATAGTTCAAACAATTCAAAACAAGCTTTAGGTTATCTTATGTTATACAACCTAATTTTGTGCTTCAAAGCTTTAAGAACCTCATTTTAATCCTCCTCGATTTGTGTGCACAGTTCGAGCATGTTTTCGGAAAGCTTTTATGTTAAAAACTGTGAAAAATATGAAAATTTTGCTTTAGAAACCATTTGAGTTGACTTTGGTCATAATTTCAGCAAACAGAATTGGATTCATGTTTTGACGGTCCCGGTGGGTCCGTATCATGATTTGGGACTTAGACGTATGCCCAGAATCGAATTCGGAAGTCCCTAGCCCGAGTTATTGGAATTTATTGAAATTTGAAAGTTAAAGGCTTAATAAATTTGAAATGTTTGACCAACAATTGACTTTTTGGATATCGGGTTCGTATTTTGGTTCCGGAATCCGGTATAGGTCCAATACCATATTTATGACTTGTATGTGAATTTTGGTGAGAAACAAAGTTGGTTTGACGTGATTCGGACGTCCAGTTGTGAAAATAGAAGTTTCAAAGCTTTCTTGAAATTTTTATTTGATTTGGTGTCCAATTCGTAGTTCTAGGTGCTATTTTGGCGAATTTATCGCGCAAGCAAGTTCGTATGATATTTTTAGACTTTTGTGCATGTTTGGTGTGGAGCCCCGAGGACTTAGGTGAGTTTCAGATAAGCTACATAGTGATAATTGGACTTAGAACATTGCTGGTGTGCTTCAGTTTTATTGCAGGCCCCAGACCTTGCAATTGCGAGGACAATCATCGCATTTGCGACCACTGATGGATTCGCATTTGCGAGCTACTCATCGTATTTGCGAAGAGTATCTGGGAAGGCCATAGTTCGCATTTGCGAACAAAGCTTCGCATTTGCGGACAAAGCTTCGTATTTGCGAAGTGGGACAAGGGGAGGCAGTGATCGCAAATGCGATTAAATGATCGCATTTGCGGAGATCATGGTTCACATTTGCGGACATTTCTTCGCATTTGCGAGGATAGAAGAAATGTGAAGGTCTTCACAATTGCGATGGATTCTTTGCATTTGCAGGGTTCGCAAGGTCACAAATGCAATATCTGCAACTGATCAAATATGACTTAGACGGGATTTTTGGTTCATTCTTCAAATTTTAAAACTCAATAACCCTAGAGACAATTTTTCAAAGAACTTTTCTTCCCTAAATCATTGGTAAGTAATTCTAAACTAGTTTCTTTCAATCTTTCACTACTTTTCCAAATATTTCAACCTAAAATCTAGAATTTTCATGGTGGAAATTATTTTATTTTTTTGTAGAATTAGGGATTTTTTTTTGAAAAATAGGGATTTGGACCTCAAATTGAGGTAGGATTCCAAAACAAATTACATAACTGGGTTGGAGGTGAATGGGTAATCGGGTTTTGGTCCGAATTTCGGATTTGGACCAAGCGGGCTTGGGTGTTCACATTTGTTGACTTTTTCAATAACGGCCTAAATTAAATTTTTTACAATCGTGGGTAGTTCGTAAGGCTTAATTTGAATCGTTTAGTTGGTAATTTTCTAGATTCTATTGGTTTGTAGGCTTGTTTGAAAGGCAAAGCTGTGGTTGAGCTTTGAGTTTGGTCGGAGTGAGGTAAGTGTCGTGGTTAACCTTGACTTGGGAAATTAGGACCTTTTTGTCTATTTGCTACATGTTTAGATGTTAGGTAAAATGCATATGTGAGGTGACAAGTACTTATGCATTGTTTTCAGGTTAAAACATACGAGTGGGACTTGGTTTCTCGTAATTATTGTTTTCTTTGATCATGTTATCCATGTTTAGACTAGTAGTGTTAAATTGATCATTCTTATCATGTGTACAAATTGTTGGTGATAATGAGTATTGATTTTAATGTTGAGGTTGGTATTGTGAACCAAATGTTGAAGTAAGGCTTGTTCTTATTATTTTTATCTTCTTGTTGTTATTTGTTCATTACTTTATGGTAAGGGAGAGCATTAATGCACGAAGGGTGATGTCGTGCCATATTGTGACTGTTAATGCACGAAGGGTGATGTTGTGTCATGTTATAAGAGTTAATGCACAAAGGGTGATGTCGTGCCATTTTTGTTGATTTATATGGTAAAGTTGAGAGTAAAAGCACGAAGGGTGATGTTGTGCACTTTTACTTACTGTGTTTAATTGTTCTCATTGGTTCAAGGCATATTGGTTGTTCTAGTTATCATTGTTGGTGTGAATCTCTCTTCTTGTATTCCCCTCAGCTTGTCCCCCTTCCTGATATTACTTGTCTAGCTTTCATTTGCTGTTATTTGTACATATATTGTTATCTGTACAGGTTTATTAGGTAGTTTCTTGTCATAGCCTCGTCACAACTTCGTCGAGGTTAGGCTCGACACTTACGAGTACATGGGGTCAATTGTACTCATACTACACTCTACACTTATTGTGCAGATTTCGGTACCGGCCCTAGCAGATCGTGAAGTTAGCAGCTGGACTTGCTCGTCAGGAGACCCAAGGTTATCTACTGGCGTCCGTAGACCCTGGAGTTTCTTCCTAGTCTTATTAATTTACTATTTCTTTTTCTTTCAGAACAATGTATTTTCTTTAAGACTCTGTTTCTAGTAAATCATAGTAGCTCGTGAGTAGTGACTCCAGATCCTAAATGTACCAAATGTTATGGGTTTATGTTATTCCGCAAATCAAGTTTTGCTTTTGTTTGGCTTAATTGTAATTATTATTTAAATTGGCTAAAGTTGGCATTAAGAATTCTCTAACATTGGCCATCACGGTCCCGACGGTGAAAATTCCGAGTCGAGACCGAAAAGGTCTACCAAAAGTTAACTCGGGCCCACATAGTCCAAATCCGAGATTACGACCAAATTCGAATTATCCATCACCCCCGAGTTTGGATATGTGATTTGTTTAAAATCCAACATCAATTCGAGGTGTAAATTTTAGTTTTATAAAATTCCTAAATTTCCCAAAACCCCTAATTTCTACCTTGAAATTGATAGATTTGATGTTGAAATTCATGAAAAAGTGATTGAAATTGATTTCACAACAAGTTAAAGTTACTAACCATTGAATTTGCGAAGAAAATGCTCTCAAAAAATCGCCTATGTGGAGTTTAGAGTTGAAAAATGGTATAAAATGAGCTAAGTCCCAAAATTCCCAACATACCAAGTTGCAGATGTCGCAATTGCAAACAACCACTGTCGCAATGTCTAAGCTATGCAGTTATCGCAAATGCGACAAAACCTTCGCATTTGCGAAGGTCCCCTCCCTCACAAATGCGTACCAAGTTTCGCTTTTGCAAAGATGCTCAAAATTGCCCAGTGTCGCAAATGCGACTCCATAGTCACAAATGCTACTTCACACACAAATACGACTATCCCATCGGTCGCAAATGTCGCTCAGACTTCGCAAATGCAAAGTGCCTAACCCCAGTCCCATTTCGCAAATGCGAACAATCACTTCGCAAAAGCGATGCTCGCATTTGCGAGCAGTACCTCGCAAATGCGAGATTTGTCGGCAGTCCACACTAGCCGATGCATCAGTAGTTCAAAACCTTCCAAAACACATGAGAAACTCGCCCGAGCCCCTCCGGCTCCAATCGAGATATCCACACAAGTGAAAGAACATTATAAAAACTCGCTCGCTAACTCAAATAATCAAAATAACATCAAATATCAAGAATCGATCATCAAAACTCAAGATTTTCTAAAACTCAATGTTCCAATTTTTCACATAATGCGCCGAAACGCCCTCAGATCACCCGGGACCCCAACCAAAGATGTGTAGAAGTCCAAAAAAATCACACAAATCTACCAGAATCGTCAAAATACCGATGCGAGGTCATTTAAGACAAGTGTTGACCGTGGTCAACTCTAGTCGTTTTTAAAGCCAAAAATCACATTTTCTTTAAAAATTCACATGTAAGTTTTTTGAAAAACAACACGGATCGCGCATTGAAATCATATATCATCAAATAAAGCTACGGGAGGTCTCGGAACATAGAAAGGGAACTAGTACTCACAACGACCTACCGAGTTGTCACAAATTTGTTGTACTCAACAATCTTGGCTTTACTACTGCAAAGAAATTAAAGTTAAACAATTACGTATTTATGGCGATTAGGAAATGGCCAAATTAATGTCAAAGCAACAGTTCATCTGTTCATCTGTGGTAATTAACTTGCATTTCGACCAAGTTCTTTGGTAAGATAAGCCTCTTGTATTCAATTCACAGTCTGGTAAACCGAGCCATTATGAAACGACTGCTTTGCTTGCTTTGCATGGAAATAATATATTCAAAACGAAAGAATCCTTGGGAGAAGAAGCACAAGTCCAATTTTCCAAGCGTTCACATTTATACAAACAAAGTGAAAAATTCATAAAATATCCGGCAGAGTAAGCACAGAGATAGTAATAAAACAAAGTCGGAGGGAGCATGTAGAGGAGAATGTCGAAGCATATTACAAGTTTCAATTCAATTTCTTGAGCGACGTGCATTTTACAAATTCATCGCATCAAACTTTCAGCCTCCCCCCCCCCCTGCCATTACTATTTTCTATTCTTACTAGTACTAGTAACTAATGATCTTAATTTTATGTTCATGCTAAAACCTAAAAGCTCAAAAACCATGCATTAAAATACTAGAAATATGTTTCTACTGCTCTGAATAAAACATGCGCCATAAGTTTTTTCTTTTTTTTTTAATCAAAGGAAGCTTAAACGCAGATCCAAAGTTGGATGATCCATTTCTGCCCCAATATTGTACGAAAACGCCGCGTTCTCTTTGCATTCTTCTGCGAAAAACCTTAGTTTTTCTGACTCCGATTCACTTAACGAATTCAGTGGAAAGAGTTGCAGAGTCTCTTTTACTCTTTCTGGTTGTTCGGACACTTCATTATAATTGTGTATCTCTGAAAAATCTGCAAAGAACAAAACATAGTGTTAAGACATACTTCATATAATTAAGTAAATAAATACTCCCTCCGTTTCAATTTATGTGAACTTATTTCTTTTTTGGTCCGTGCCAAAAAGAACGACCTCTTTCCTTATTTGGAAACAATTTACTTTTATGCAATGATTTATAGCCACACAAAATATATGTGCCTCATTTTACACTACAAGTTCAAAAGTCTTTTCTCTTTTCTTAAACTCCGTGCCCAATCAAACGGGTTCAAATAAATTGAAATGGAGGGAGTATAACATTGTCAAACATTTTAAACTTTTCAAATGAAATGGTCTCACACATTAATATAATATCAGAGTTATGCAATAGCTATGGAAAGAGAACCTTTTAAATTTTGACTCATGAAAAAGAATTAAGCAGATCTGGTGCACAAAGTATGCCCCATTTGTGCAAGATCCAGGGAAAGATTACTCCTCAAAGGAGTGACATAGATAGGTTATACTAATACAAACATTAATGACTGCTTGCAGGACCGAAACATATGACCTATAGATCACCATAAATAACTTTGACGTTGCTCGTAAGCTACGTTAATTCGCGGGAGGAAAAGAATGACAAGGAAAAAAAGAGGTGATTTTGCAACTCACGTTTGGTTGAAGTGATATTGTTGTCTTGGCATGAGAAGTGGATTCCATCATCTTTTGGTTCATCAACCAAAACTCTGCGACGTTTCTGTCTTTCACGAGCTTTATGATTTTGGAACCAATAAAAGACATTTTTACTCTCAATCTTTCCATAAAAACTAAGTTGGGAAGATATCTTTTGTATCTGATCAGTACTTGGGGTACGGAGTCCTGACCTGAACAAGTCAGTCAGTACTTTTACTTGCTCAGTCGTGGGATTCCACCGCCCACACTTTGTCCCTCCTCCGCCGCCACAACCACCGCGTGCCCTCACCGAAAACCCTGACATTCCCTCTTCCATTTACCTATTTTGTATGTTTTCTGGAACTTCCTAAGTGATCAAAAGCAGGACAAAGCTAACGTGCATATATAGTACGGTTTTTGAATTTAATATATCAGGGTTTCTCTTTACATATTTTTAATAGGTTTAATTCATCGTTGATATAAAACTTAAAAAGCCATTATACAATAAGATCACTTACAGGCATGGGAGGAGCGACGTATGTAATGAAAAAGATTTATTGAAAAATTATACTGTGTAAATAAACTAGAACAATGCTTTTATACATAAATAAAATTTTGAATCTCATTGATATAAGAGAAATACATATTCAAATCTCAAGTGTGACATGTTTTTTATTGTTTTGAATCCTCTTATTAAGATTTCTAGATCTATCACTATTTATAAGACAATTACAAATAAATCTTTGTGACAAATATAACTTATAATTTGATAAAATATTCATTAATGTATTACAAATTAATTAAATATACTAATAGTGGATATAACCTAAAACCTTTTTAATTTAGGGATTTAATAGGAGCAGAATAACGGGTTTAGTTTATGCCACACTGCTTTGAAATTAGCGAATGTGAAAGTAGAACTTTGAGGATTTGATCGAATTATATTGTTTATTTCCTAGTTTTTTGTGTCGAGGGGGATAGACATGCATAAAAGCTGCCACTGTCTCAAGTTTCGGTCTGCGAACAGACAAAGAGGTGAGTCCTCAAAATTTTCATTAGAGTTAGTAGACTATAGATATGGTTCGATAGGTTGGTAGGCTGTTAAAAGATGTTAAAATAATTTCGTAGTGGTCACTTATTACTAAGATCGTTCATTAAGATAGTAGGGGTATAGTACTGTCAGTGGAGCTTACAAGGATTTGTTTGGTTGTGAATATAAAATTGAAATGGTGCAATGAGAACAAATCCACCAAGACATAAGAATAGTCCAAAGATTTTCCTCTAAATATATAATTAAGAGATGTACCTGTTAAACTGAAGCAATTGGCAAAGGAAAGAAGATAGAGGGGTGAAAGTCAAAGTTCACATTGTCTGATCCCAGTTGGAGGTTGTGATCACAAGGACTGACAGACACAGACAAAAGACACTGAGTTTTGAGTTGACTCCTGGGAACTATTTATTGATCAGTCAAAGATTGTGGGGGTTTAAGTTTAACCTTCTTTTTAGGGTGTAGGGACAACAAACTAAAGGACATAAAGCCACCAAAATAAATTAAGGGACAACACATGACCAACTAGAAGGAGACCATAATGGCCTTTTCCCATGTCATCACTTCCTTTTTCTTCATTCAATTACTATATATTATTATTGTCCGATCAACCTTTGAGTACATAAGAAGCAGATGTACTTCTATACTAAAAGGTTTTGTGGCACTCCTACATCGTTCGGTTAGTTTGAGTGTCTGAATGGATTACTAAAAAAACTTGGCTCTTTGCCGTATTCTTTAAGCGTAAAGTAAATAAGCAGTAAAATAAACACATCGATTTTTACTTAAAAAATCACTCGGCTTAAAAAGTGTAAAAAGTACAACCTACCATGTAGGATTTTCAATTTCAACACCACTAGAATAATAAGCCAAAATGTATCAATTACAAGACTGTAATTAAATACTCTCCAGTACTCCTACTGTTCCTATTTGATTCACAAGTACTCTAGCTTGTAAGGAAAAATATCCAACTCACTAATTGTTTATGACACTTGATTACAACTCAATTTTCTAAAACACATTCACTAGACTTACTCAAGAAGAATACAAGACAAGTACTCAACACAAGTAAACGACTTATGACTCTTTAGTTGATGTGTAAAAAGATAGTTCAGAAGTCCAAAGGCGATCCTATTTAAAACACCAGTTGAGATCTTCTAGGAGTCCTATTCATAATCAGCATCCTCTTTGATAGGACTCCTACTGTTCCAAGGATTCGACAAGCTTTGGGACTTTTATCTTTAACTGAATTATCCGAATCTTCTTGAGCAACGACCCTTATCATTTATAGTAGACATCTTCTACCAAACTCGAACCTGGGTAACTTTGAGATAAAGTTACTATCTTGTACAGACGTACAAGTATCAATCATGAGGAGATGATTTTTTCTCTTGAGGAGTTGGTTCTTCAGAACAGTTAAACAACTACACTGAGGACTTGGTTCTTTGAACATTTAGTCATACTTTATTAATCATTAAAATTTCAATACTCAACAAATTCCCCCTTTCATTGATGACAAACTTTGCACATAATAGAACCAAGCAATCACATCACAAGTACTATTGATAAGCATGTATGTTCACAACCCACAACCTTCCAGCCTTATTTTCCCCCTTTGGCATCATCGAAAACACACAAAAAAATGTTAGACATTAAACACAGATAATGTAAGTTTCAAAGCCAAACAAGCTACAAAATAAGCTTAAGAAAAGGTAAATAGACTAGGTTGATGATCCAATATAGTACAGAGCAGTAAAGTAGAGCAATAAGAGACATTAAGTAGTGCCAAAAGAAGTCCAAAGCCTTGTCTTCATCATTAAAACAAAATAAACTAAGCATACAACAAACTACTCAGGCTAAGACAAAAGGAACAAAAGATAAGGCATCACTGGAATAGCAAAAGAACTAAGGACACTGGGAAGGAACAAGTTCATGGGTGGGAAGCAGAGGGGGTCAAAGCTTTCACAAGGGTGGCAATTTGTTGAGCATGAGCCTCTTTATCTCTTCTGAGCTCTTTCTTGAGTTGCTTTGTTTCCTTTCTCAGCTCATTATTGTCTTCACGAAGCTTGGCATTCTCTTCAACAACCAACTCCAACCTCTTTGCTGAGCTCTGCAGCCTTACTGCTCCTAGGTAGAATAGTAGATCATGTGGGTCCTCTAGCCTTGATCTCTCATACCCACGCTGCTTGAGGGTAACAACATAAAAAATGTCATTGTGGTTTCCAAACTTAAGCTCAGGTAAGGCAATGTTGAGCTTGTCAAACAACTCAATCAACATGAAACCATATGACATAGCATACTTGGGTTTGGAAGTATCTGCAGCTCTTGCCATGTGCTGAATCATCAGGCTAGGAAGATTGATAGGTCTACCAGTGTCAAGCAGCTCCATCACAGCCATATCTAGCAGAGTAGCTTCATGCCTTATCTCAGACCTCTGAAGAATGCAGGAATTGACAAAATAAAACAATAATTTGTGGAAGGGAGTCATATCAGTCTTGTACACTTTTTGGGAAGAATCCAGTTCAAACTTTTGGGAGAACTTCTTGGTGACCTCAATGCCTGTGTCAACATCATTTTCTATGGCGGGCCACTTCTTCTTTAAGTAATTGTCAAATCCCAAGGAAGGGATATTCAGAAGCATCCCCAGCTCCTCAACATCAAACTTCATGCCAAGGCCCCTACCTTACTCTTGACTACCTTCCCATCACATGTGAAATTTGCATAGAAAACATATTGGGGGGGGGGGAAGCTTTGACAAACATGTGCTTCCACCCCTGTAACTCAAGTTTTTCAACCAATTGAGCCATCCCCTTCTCATTAGAGTTCGCAAAAATCTTCCCATTTAGCACTTTTCTATTCCTGAACTCTATGAGCCGATCAACTGCAGTTGGCATATTCTTTCTTGTCTTACCCCTACTAGCCCTTGCAGAAGAGGTAGCAGGTTTGGTGACTTTGGCACCCTTTTTCTTTGGTGTAGAAGACTTTTCTGGCAAGGCAGAGTCAGAATCATCTTCTCCATCCACCTCAATAACAGGTTCCACAATTGAAACATTCCTTCTTGGCTTCTTTGCACTTCTAGACTCCTTAATGATTTGTGCATCAACAACCTTTATTTTACTCCTTGTGAGAGGAGTTCTGGCAAGAAGAACCACTCCTTTCCTTGTGGATACTGCTAACTTTGTAGCTTTCACAAGGGTCTTCCTGGATTTCTTCCCTACCTTAGATAGTGGCTCATCATCTTCATCACTGCTAACTTCTTCATCTCCAGTTAAAGGAGTTAACATAGAACTAAGTTCTTGAGCCCTTATCTCTTCACCAGTTTCTTCTGAAGGGGCTATGACAGTGTTTCTAATTGTCATGGAACCTTCAGATTCCTCACTCACATTCCCCTCTTCTTTCTCACTCTCTTCATCACCTCCTTCACTCTCACTTACTTTTACTTGATCCTCACCCTCACTTTTAGAAACCTCCTCTTCTTCACTAAGATTTTCTTCTTCTGCAGAATCATTATCCTATTCACCTGTCTTATCTTCTGTATCACTCTCCTTCTCATCTCTAGATTCTCCCTCATTCTCACTCTTTTCTTCTTCTTCATTAGCTATGTTTTGAGCATCATGTTCCTCGTGACTTTTCACAATCTCTTCTTCTTTTTCACCCCCATCATCCTCCTCATCCTCAGTCCAACTAAAAGAAAGGACATCAAAAGCCTCATTTTTGAAAAGGTTCTTTACTTCCTTCCCCCTCAACCACAAGATCCACAACTGTTATATCTACCTCATTCCCCAGATCCCCTGCACCCTTTTCTACAATGAATTTCTCCACTGGTGGTTTCTCACTCGTAGGTGGGAGAGTATCTAGGGGTGCAACATCTATAGCAGACACCAAAATATTTAATTTGGACGGAGGATGTTATACTTGATTAGTAGTGACTAGCACTAATTCCCCCTGAATCACAAATTCCTTGGCTATAGTGTCACTCTGCGTAGCAACATCAGGCATTTTCTTGACAGATTTTCTTGGAGTGGCTTTGACCTATGTTGACTTAGAGGTATTTTTCGCAGGAAGCTCAGGTGCATGGGTTGTTGTTTTTGGAGGAGGGGATACAGTGGAGGTGAGAATGATAGGAACAACATGAATAGTAGGAACAATAGGAACAAAGGATGATTATGTAGGTATAGTGGAGGATATCAAAGGAGAAGGAATAGGTGTGCGTGTGGGTTCTCTTTATGGCTTGGCATTTCTCTTCGATTTCGGGCTTCATGATTTTGGATTTTACTTCAGCTTTGGTTGATGGTTTAGCTTTAGAGTGTGTTTGACTGCCTTTAGGTTTGGTGATCGGATGAGAGACTCGAAGAAGAGGAAGAAAATTAGTTCTTGATAATTGCTTTTGATTCTTGATTAGTGTTTGAGAGAAACAGTGAGGTCCCAGAAGATGATCATAAGAGCCTCTTAAAGGTGTTACTCCTAATTTGACTGGAAGAGAGAAGGTGATCGAATTTGAGTTTTAAAGGGACTCTTATACGATTACTTTGACCGTTAGGATTTCAGGAGCAATTGATCTCTAATTTCACTAAGATTCACCCTTACTCTTTGACTAGAAGACAATTGGAAGTGATGCCAACGGAATTAGATGTTTGAGTATCGTAATAGTTTTAGAAAATAAAGTCCTAGTGACTTAAGACAGAATGACATGTACTTGAATCAAAGAACCAACACCTAAGCAACTCCTTATTTGTTTCTACAATAAAGCTTTAGCATTTCATATTAGTACCATGCAACACAATTATCAGCAAGATTTTACAAGGAAGTGTATGAGCTTAATACAAGCACAAAGCTGAATCAAACACATTATACTTAATTATCTACATATTATTTTGCCTTTTCTAGCCAATAAGTGGGATTCAACTTAGTGGAAAGAGATGATTAGACCTAGTTCTAGTCTATTACTTTCAAAGTGATCCCTACTCAGAGCTTTAGTAAAAATATAGCAATTTGATCTTCAGTTTTACAAAAGTTAATTGAGATATTCCATTTTTTAATATTGTCTCCGAGAAAGTGATGTCTAATGTCAATGTGCTTGGTTCTCTTATGCTGACATGGATTTTTAGCAATGTTTATGGCAATGGTGTCATCACAGAATGGGAACACAATCAATAAATGTACCATACTCCCTTATCTATTGTCTCATCCATAGAAACTGAGCACAATAGGATGTTGCTGCCACATATTCAGCCTTAACTGTTGATAAGGCCACTGAGTTTTGCTTCTTAGTTCCCTAAGAAACCAGACAAGAACCTAGAAAATGAGTTGTTCATTAAGTGATTTTCCTATCAACATGAAAACCTACATAGTCATCATCAACATAACCAACTAGATCAAAGCTATACCCTCTAGGATACCATAGACAGAGGTCAGGGCTCCCCCTGAGATATCTTAGTATGCTTTTGAAAGCCTTCAGGTGAGATTCCATGGGATTTTCCTGAAACCTTGCACGTAATCCCACACTAAATACTATATCAAGCCTGCTTGTTGTGAGGTATAACAGTGACCCAATCATTCCTCTATATAGTTTAATAACAATAACATACCCAGTAAAATTCCACTAGTGGGGTCTGGGGAGAGTAGAGTGTACGCAGACCTTACCCCTACCCTTATCCCTGTATAGTTTATGTTCCATATTTTTCCCTTCTTCATCAAGGTCCAACTTTGTTGCAGTTACAATGGGTGTGTCAATGGACTTAGAGGAATCCGTGTTGAACTTCTTCAGTAGTTCTTTGATATATTTTTGTTGATGTATCATGGTTCTAGTAGGTGTTTGCTTGATTTGCAGCCCCAAAAAGAAGTCCAATTCACCTGTCATGCTCATTTCAAACTCATTTTCCATCATCTCAGCAAATTTCTTGCATATTGCTTCATTGGTATCCCCAAAGATAATGCCATCCACATACACTTGCACAATCAGAGTATTCTTCCCTCTATTCCTTAGAAATGGAGTGTTGTCCACCTTTCCTCTTACAAAGTTGTTGGCTAAGAGAAATTTTGAGAGCCTTTCATACTAAGCTCATAGAGCCTGTTTCAGTCCATAACGAGCTTTATCCAGTTTGAACACATAGTCAGGAGATACTTCACTTTCAAATCTAGGAGGTTGTTTGACAAACACTTCCTCCTTCAGGTAACCATTCAAAAAGACACTCTTTACATCTATCTGGTATAAAGTGAACTTTGTGTGGGCGCAAAGGCTATCAACATTCTTATAGCCTCTGTTTACCATAAAAATGGTAATAACAATTAAATTTGATTATGGGACTCTAAAAATACGTGATCTATTTTTATGCTAGTTGTTAAGCAGTTGATACTATGTGTGAGGTTTAGAAACGAGAAAAGAGTAAGGAGTAAGGTGATAACCAAACAGATAGGTTAACAATCGGGGCCTCGAGCTTGTTGATTCGGGGGTCTCGAGGTCGATTCTGGAGCTCGACTGTGAGCTATCGAAGGTGATCGGAGTATGACTAACAGTTATAATAAAATCAACAAAGGCTCTTTATGGACAATGATAAGCAATAAATGATGAACAATAATAAAGATAATAAATGAAAGAAATAATATCAAGAGAATGTGTTAGAGAGTAGATAGAATGTTCTTGTATATTTCGTGTGGAGAAACTGAAGCAACTGACCTTTACAAAATGACAAGGACCCCCTTTATATATGAGGGGAATCTCAACATAGTACAAAATACATTAATGACAAAGATGTGGGGATGGGACAGCTAGTTGACACCCTGATTCAGGTTTAGGGTAGCCCACTAGGCTCTGTCAGTCCTTGCCGTGTGCCTTGGGAACTCTCCATTTCTACCATTACCGTGATCATTACTGCCCTAAGGTCAAGTATCGACGACCGTCGAGGGAGGATACACGGCCGTGGCCTCGAGCCCTCGAGGTAATCTTCCGAAGTGCCTTAATGACGAGAAATTGGACACTCCGATTTCACCGTATACAGATAGTCCCTGCGTTTCTTGGAGTAGAAAGAAAAGAAACGACCATGATAACCAGCTTTTCAAACTACCAGCGATGACGTCATATTGATGATATCACACTTATAACGTAAGCCTTCACGATAATTGGGGCATCCCATGGACTTGTCTTTTTTGCGTCATTCAATGCGCTACCGATTCCCATTCTTCAAAGAGATAGTATCGTCGTCGATTCAGTTTTCAATAATGCATTGATTGCGACTGCCGATCCATCTTTCAAAGACATTGATGGCATTGTCGGTCGTACTATCACCCCTATAAATGGGGGCCTTCCGGTGCTATCTTTTTATCCAAGTGCCTTTCAACATCTTTCCATCCCTTTCTTCTCACTATCTTCCTCCATTGCTACCCACCATGTTTGGGGTCTATGACCTTAAAACTATATGGCACCGTTCTCATCAGCCACGCCATGGCCTTTTGCATGGGCTTTCCCTTGCCGAGCGAGATTATACTATCTTGTTGCTATTGTTGTTGTTGCTTCGAGGTTATGAGATAGGGGCCCGACTTTTTCTGACTTAGGAGGACGTTTAGACTCTACACAATTGCTCGGGAGAGCGTTCGGAGTATACACCGCTGCTCACTCTCCTACCCTGGCCTGGTGTGGCACTTCATCCCTTTGGTTTTCCAAGGGATAAAATGGCACAACCGATCGTTGAACTTGCACGGCACAATGTCCCAGAAGGAGAACTTGGAGCAGCCGTGCAAGTAGGGTTGATGCTCGCCGAATCCTCCACCTCTGGCTTCGGCAGGCTGTGTCTCTTTTTTCTGCTTCTTTTGCATCACTTTCCTCTTCTTCATCTTCCCACTTTCCTCTTCTTCATCTTCGCCCTCAGAGATATTATTCTGGGGGACCGAGATAAAACCTCAGAGGAGGTGGCGGTCGAAGATATTGCCACCGAGGAGATGGTGCTCGAAGATGCTGCCGCCGAGGACGAACCCTTGAGAATAGATTAGGCTCTTGTCTTTTACTATATGTGTACTTTTTTTCTTCTTTTTTTTTTTGTGTAAAGACCCCTCGTGGGCATTTGTAATCAAGTGTTTATTAATACAAAGACGTTTTCCCAAGTTTATATCCGATGCTTGCTATATTTCCTTTTATTTGCATTTATGGAGACTCTAAATGCGTGACTCTATCAGCTACTTCCAATATGGAACCTAGATGCGAGTATTTTTCTGACCTTTGATTGGTTAATACGGCTTCCCGCGGAACCCTTTGCGTCCCTTGGATCGAGCCTGGATTGGGCCGATAAACTCGGGTCGTCGGAACCCTTACTTCGAGTTGAAGGAAAGTAATGTTTTGAGCCTGGAGACTGTGATTTATCATTTAGACCTAGGGGTCTGCATTCGATTTATCGATTCGATTTTGACCCTTATCGATAATTACTTATCGATTATCGATTTGTACATATGATTATCGTTATCGTTTCAATAAGGTTTCGATTTTTTCGATTTAGATTTATTGATTTTTGGGGCTTATTGATTCCGTTATCGATTACACCAATAAGACAATTTGCAGGATTCCACGAAAAGTATATCCCTATAAACACGCCTAACTAAAAGAAATGTACTATTGAAGTCGTTGGATTCCACGGAGTACGCCAGAGTATGCCGGAGTTCGCCGGAGTTCACTTTCTCTACTGGGTTTGCAGTTCACGGGAGAGAAGGAGAAAGGTAAAAGTGGCGCTGAAGAATAAGTAGAGGAACTCGATAAACCGATAACCGAAGAGGACAAAATCGAAATCGAAATCGATAACTCGATAAGAAAAATTTCGAAATCGAAATCGATAAATCGATAACAAATAATCAATTCGATTTATCGATAAACCGATTCGAATGCACACCCCTATGGCCCTATTCATATGGATGCCTATAAAATATAATTTTATATATGGTGAAATCAGAAGTATAATATTTTTATTATAATTGAATCCTTCATGAACTATGATTGAGAGTAACTCTTGGAACCCTAAATTAGGAAAATTCAAGATTTAAATTCTTTCGTAATCATATATAAGATCAACCTGAATATGCGAAAATATAAATTCGCTTCTTCAAGACAATGAAATCATATTGTGTCAACTACTTTTTTTAACAATAAAGTCGCAAATTTATAAAACTGCAAAAGAGTATAACTTTATCCTCAGATTTGACAATGGTGGAATAAATTGACGAAATTTTTCCTTCAATATTATAGAATATAATATTATTTGACTAATCATAACTAAAACCAGAAGTTACACAAATGGAGGAAGAAAACTGAATGTGAAATCGTCTGGTAACTCTGTCCAACGGCTTAAAAAAGAATACCTATTTTGTGATTTTGCTTAATAAATTGAAAAGTAGAAAAAAATAAAGAGAACAATTATTCAAGTTATGTATAACAACAATAGCATAATTCTATAAAAGAAGAAAAAGAAAGATAACAGATGATCAAAAAAGAGCTATAACTGAACTAACTAACCTAGATACATCAGAAATGCGATATTGTAGATATTGCAGTACAGAGATTTTAATTTAAATCACACCTTCAGACATGTCTAGTTGTAAACTTTGGATAACTATTCTTATCGGTTTATCGGTTTTTCGATAAACCGATAACCGAAGAGGACAAATTAGAAATCGATAACTCAATAAGGAAAATTTCGCAATCGAAATCGATAAATCGATAAACCGATAACAAATAATCTATTCGATTTATCGATAACCGATTCAAATGTACACCCCTATTTAGATCTCGCGGTTATCTTTGAGGGGAAATTTGCTCTGAGGCCCGAGGACAGGGACTGCCTTTAAGCTTTCGAGAGCAGCCCCCGAGTGGGGGTTCGTTTGAACCTGGGCCACCTGGAAACTTGCTCTGAACTTAGTGTAGATAACCTTAAGGCGTTGTAGATAGGTCCCCGACGGGTCTATCCGAATTTAGATGGCACCCCGAGACCAAGGCCATATGGGTGGAGCTTAAATGCTTCTTTATTTGGAGCCTAATTCCTCTTTGACGGAGGTCCTCGGGGTCGGGTACCACCACGAGACTTGTAATAATGTTATTGGCTTCTTGGAGCCTAACCTTTTATGATGGAGATCCTCAAGGTTGGGTACCACCTTGGGACTGGTGATGATGTCGTTGGCTTCTTAGAGCTTAACTTCTCCTTGCTGGAGGTCCTCGAGGTCGGGTACCACCTCGGGACTTGCGATAATTCTGTTGGCTTCTTGGAGCCCAACTTCTTTCTGATGGAGGTCTTCGAGGTCGGGTACCACCTCGGGACTTGCGATGATTCCATTGGCTTCTTGGAGCTTAACTTCTCTTTGCTGGAGGTCCTCGAGTCAGGTACCACCTCGGGACTTGCGATGATTCCATTGGCTTCTTGGAACCCAACTTCTTTCTGATGGAGGTCTTCGATGTCGGGTACCACCTCGGGACTTGCGATGATTCCGTTGGCTTCTTGGAGCCCAACTTCTTTTTGATGGAGGTCCTCGAGGTCCGGTACCACCTCGGAACTTGTGATGATGTCGTTGGCCTTTTAGGCAGGCGAATCGTCTCCATTTTTTCCATATATAGGGTCGTTTCTGCTCCTTTGGAGATCCCATCATTCTAAGTAGTTACCCTTCCATTCCTGCATCAAGCCTTTCATTATTTCAGTACTAACGCACTTGCACAAATTCCTGCTCTAGTTCTCTGATTTTGCCACCGCCATGACTACTACATCGGGGTCTGTCTGGCAGAGAGGGGAGAGTTCCGCCTCAAATATTTGGACCAACGAGAGTGTACCTTGAAGATTACTTCTTTGATAGGAGAATAACACCTTGAGTTAGTGAGAAAAGGCTGTGGGTGGGAGGATAAGGTAGTGATACAGATACTTCCCCCGGATGAGGGCATCATGGATCGTGCCGATGGATTTTTGAACGTGTATACATATACTTTCAAACTGGGCCCCCTTGATAGGGTTGTGCTCAACTTCTGTTTAAAGTATCGGGTTACCTTGGTGCAGATCCACCCGTCATGTTGGCGAATAGTGTTGATGATGAGATTTTTTGCAGAGAAGGCAGGGCTTGAACTTATGCTCAGTCATCTTATCAAGTTGTACCGGCCCTTTCACCATCGAGGTCTACTAACCTTGCAGTGTCATTCAGCCACGACCTTCATTATTGATGATGAGGAAGATGGAGATCGGGAGTGGATGAGTTGATTCGTCCGAGTTCAGACCGCCAACATTATCCCCGTGGAGCTTACATCGTTCCCTGAGGAATGGAACTATACACGTAAGTGGTACATTCCATGCCTTCTCAGTTTTGTTTATGGCGAAGGCTGGTTTTGTAACCGTGCCTTCTTTTCTTTTTCTGCAGCGGCTTCATGGGCACTGGCCGACGTTCATGATCTGTCGGATTGGGTTTGGAGGTTGGCGACCCACTCGACTTGTGATGAGTGCAAGTGGCAAGCTTTGTCCCGAGGCAGATGGGAAGCAAAACATCATGGTGCGTGTTGTGTTATTTTTTCCTTCCCCTTCCTTCATTTGGAGAGGCATTTTCCCTTTCTGCGTATTAATCTTGTTGTTATAGGCATTGGAGAGCCTTCTGAGGCGATGCCACGCTCCTTTGGAGAGGGGGAAGGGTTGCTAGCTTCCAGGCTAAATAATGGCAACAATGAGCGAGAGATGCCTTTACAGGGCGATGGTGCTCAAAGCAAGGCAAAACGGGACCGGGGCTTCGGAGTGGAAGCATCGTTTGAGCCTTCCGCGCCCATGGTTCCTGGTCCTAGAAAGGTGGTTTCTCCATTGCAGTCGCTTTCTTTTTCCGTCGACAGTATTTCGAGGGATACTAGGAACCTGGGGTCGCATACTCTGAGCGACCGTGCCTCGACCGGAGTCGATTCTTTTAGAGTTGAGGGAGCTAGGTTAACAGATGTGCGCTCGGCTTTCGAAGAAGCCTAGCAGCTTCACTTCGTGGTGAGTTTCGACACCGGCCTTTTGAGTTTCACGTCTTCCTTCCTTATCGGGTTTTCCTTTGTAGGCCTTCGACAAGCTTAAGTCCGGGCTGCTTCGCCGTGAAGCCAGGCTGCGGAAAGCTCTAGACGAGGAGAGATACTTTAGGCTCCTTTGGGATGAAAAGGAAGTCGAGCTGGCACATTTGTGGTATGAGGTGAGTCGGAGCTTGAGTTATGAAAGTTACTTGAAGGAGCAGTTAGTTTTCTGTCATGGGTGAGTGTGCATTCTGCCTTCTAGCTTCTGAGGATAACACTTCGTTTATCTTAGTTGTAGAAGAAGACGGAGGACCTGGTACGCCTTCGGGATAAAGCTGGACGAGCCATGCATGAGCATGATGAGCTAAGAGCTCAGGTGGAGGTTTAGGCTTTAGAGGAGAAGGGTGCTCTGGCTAAAGTTCCCGCCCTTGAGGCTCAACTTCGCTTAGCTCGAGAATATGCCTTGGTTCAAATAGGTGTAATTACGAAGCTCGAGTCTGAGCTTTCGAAGGTCAGGGCTAAGATTGTTGATGCCCAGGGTGAAGTCGTAATGAGCCGAACTAAGGCTGACTAGGAGATGACGATCTATTTAAAGGATGCTACCGATGCTCAAGTTGAGCTGAGAAGGATCCTCGACCGCGAAGAGAGGATCAAAGAATATGCTCATTGCAAGTCTCGATGAAAGACCTCGAGGAGATCCGTGCTAGGGGTTCGTCATCTCAGAAGAGTTGGCGCGAGCGAGGGCGGACAAGCGTTATGCTCAGTTACTTCTGTCCGATACCGAAGAAAGCAAAGACAAGGCCGGTAGGCTGTAGCTCCACGGGGGCATAGATTTCGCCATTTGTATATAGCATTTTCAAAGAATGTTTGTAGATGGAGATTACATTTTTTCGTATATGTGTATAAAAGAATACCTTGCGGCTTTACTTCTTCTGTATCTCTCTCTGTCTCAAATTTGGCCGGGTGAATTGGTCTTTGAGTTGGTAGGAATCCTTAGATTCATGATATGGCCCTGGGGCTCATTAGGCTGGCCCTTAGGATCTTACACGCTTGGTCTATACGACCATTTATGTGGGCTGCGACAACAGCTCTTACGCCTTGCTATTAGGCATATTTAGTTAACTATTTTGGGTTCAGTCTCTGAATCGGGTTTCGACTTGAGCTCATTCGACCCTCAAGTTTTGTATTTGTGCGGGCTAGCGACAATGGCGCTTACGCCTTGGGTCGAAGCGACCTTTTAGTGTGGGCTGGTGACAACGGCTCTTATGCCTTGCTCTTAGGAATATTTAGTTAACTATTTTGGGTTCAATCTCTGAATCGGGTTTCGACTCGAGCTCATTCGACCCTCAAGTTTTATATTTGTGTGGGGTGGCGACAATGTTTCTTATGCTTTGGGTCAAAACGACCTTTTATGTATGTGGGCTGGCGACTGCTAGGGATTATGGTTCATTTTACACTCCTTCTTACTTGAGTTTTGATTAAAAATGTGTACAAAATAGTCCCAAAGGCTTACATGTTGTACTTGATTGCAGTGTTTGGTCAACAAGGTGACAATTCGTCAAAACCAGCTCAGAAAGGAGTTAAACATGCACAAGCACCAAGAACAAGTCCAAGCATAGTGTAGCAGGACCAATGCGGCCGCACTCCATTCTGTGCGGTCCGCAAAGAGGAAGTTCAGAGAGGTTTTAATTCAGAGACTCAAGCATTGCGGCTGCAAAGCAATTTGTGCGGACCGCAATGGACTCAATGTGGCCGCACTCGATATTGTGCAGTTTGCAAAGGCAGAGTTCAGAGAGTTGCCAATTTGGGGAATCACTGCCAATGTGGTTCGCGATCCTTTTAGTGCGGACCCCAATAGAAGCCACCGCGGCCGCAGTGCATTTTGTGCGGCTCGCGGTGGCCAAGTTTAGAGAGCAGAAGTTTAAAGCCAAGAGCCTTAGTGCGGTCGCACTCGATTTTGTGATGTCTGCACTATCCCTGTAGGGGTATTTTTGTCCAAAAAATTCGGCCTAGTATAAATAGTTTCTTTTTCCATTTTTAGGTCATCAGTTGTATTTTAACATTGAGCTGACTCGTGAACAGGGTTCCTTTACCATTTTGAGTAATTTTACAATAGTTTCATCATTGAATCTTCAAGTTTTAGCTTGTAATTAAATATTATGGGTTTTTCTTCATCTATTTCTTTGTTTTCTTCTATTATAATGAGTAGCTAGACCCATTAGCTAGGGTTGTGGCTCAATCCTAGTATGGGTATTTGATGGGTCTTGTGTTTTAAGGCATGAATATCTATGGGTGTTTGATATTTGGTTTGATTTATGGTTTTAAAGTTGAATTAGTGGTTGCAAACACTAATTTGTGCCTATTTGACTTGGGTTCTTCTTGAGAAAGAGAGCCTAAGTCTAGGAAAATTAGTCCAACAAGGAATTGGGGCGTATTAAAGAGATTGATAGCCCTAATTAAAGGATTAAACTTAGGGATGGTAATACCCGACTTGAACCTCAATTGCTTGCACAAATTATCATACCCAATTGGTCTTGAGAAAGTCAATTAGGGCAAAATCACTCAAACTACCGAGAGGTATAGAGTGAGTAGTATCGTGCAATGGTTATATCGTAATACCCAACATGACAACCTATCCTTAGACTCGAGAACCCGTCAAGTGTCCACCTAGGAGAAAGTCACTTCCCTAGTGCCTTTTTAACTATTTAAACAACCTTCAAGTAATTTACTCTTAGCTTAACTTAGCTTAATTTAGCATCTTATTAGTATAAATTTAGAAGTAATATAAAAACCAACTATTATTAGAAGTGCAATTAAGAGAAATTACACATCTCCAATTTAGATAGAAACTCAATTCCCATTTCTAGCTCCTTGTGGAAACTGATCCCGACCTTCTCGGGTAAAAGCTGCTTCGACCACCCTCGCTACTTTGTAGTAGTGTAGGGTTGGCCTCGATCACTTTTTGGCGTCATTGCCGGGGAGCTAACGGTTTTGGAAATCTATCTAAATAGTTTTGTGTATTGTTCTTCTTTCCTTCTGTGTTACTAATTGTGTGTGTCACAACTTCAGGTACAAAATGGCAGCAAACCACCCACCACTTGGAGATCTTCCGCCGGGGGAGGAGGTAGATGACAATGTTGATAATGAGGTCCCTATTATGCCTCAAGGACAAAGGAGAGGCTGCCAGGCCAATGATAATATTCCATACCCTCCCCCACCACCTCCAAGAGTGGCTCCTCGAGTGCTTCCGAACCAAGGCTATGCAAGTGCAATTGTCCCACCCCGGATCTGGCCGGGCAATTTTCAAATTACCAATATGATGCTGACATTTCTTGAGCAGCGTGGGTATTTCACGGGCGCTGCCAATCAAAATGCTTACAAGCATCTCAAGGGTTTTGTGGATACCTGTTGGGGGAGCAAGCAAACTAATGTGTCTGAGGATGCACTTTGGTTGAGACTCTTCCCTTTTTCACTTAGAGGGAAGGAATTGGATTGGCTTGAGAGACTTACCAACCATTCCATCACTACTTGGGATGGGTTGGCGGATAAGTTCATTGCAATGTTTTTCTCACCAGGGCACATGGCAGCATTGAGAGATGAGATCTTAACTTTCAAGCAGAAGCCCACCAAACTTTTACATGAGATTTGGGAGCGATATAGAACAATGGTAAAGGAATGCCCCAACAATGATATGACTGAGGCGATGATCCAACAGACTTTCTACCGGGGCATTAACACAACAAACTAGTGCATAATGAACCAACTTGCTGGGGGTAACTTCATGAAACTGTCTTATGATGAGGCTTGTGACATTCTTGACGAGATGGCTGACACATCCTCCGCTTGGCAAAGTAGAGCCAATGTGCCACAGGGTGACCCCACGGTCACTCACTTGCACAAAGAGCTACATGACCATGGGCAGGCTATAGCAGAGCTGACAACTACAATGAACCAGCTAGTAAAAGCACAGTTACAACAGGTTCAAAATCTGCGCCAAGTGAATGCTATGGAGGGTGTCAACATGCTAGTGAACAAAAGAAGACAAAAAGGTTAACAAAAACAAGGGAGTTCGGATCAATTTGACAATGATTATGATGGATTCCAAGATGATGGTTATGAAGGGCAGAATGAAGAGGTATAGTACGTGAATAGCTATCAAGGCCAAAGGGGAAATTCTTCCAACCAACAACAATGGAGACCCCAAGGCAATTGGGTCAATCAACAACAACAAGTCAATGGTAATCGGGGGAACAAAAACCAAAATTCCAATTGGGGCAATCAGAACAATCAGGGTAATTGGAATGGCAACAACAACAACAACTAGGGTGGTAATAACAATCAGGAAGGTTGGAACAGTGACAATCAAAGAAATCGGGGGCAAGGCTTTCAAAGGCCCCCAATGTACCAACAACCGAACAATACACCCCCATTTCCATCCCAAGGTCCTAGTTCTTCCAACAACGAAATGGGGAGAATTGAAATGATGTTTGAATAGATGATAAAAAAGAATGCGGACTCTGATGCTCAGTTGTCTTCGCATAATACTTCAATCAGAAACTTGGAGGTTCAATTAGGCCAAATCTTACAATCCTTGAATACTCGCCCTAAAGGGGCACTACCAAGTGATACGGTAGTTAACCCGAAGGTTGGGAACAATCATGTGATGGAGGTGACTACGAGAAGTGGAAGAGGCGGTGATGTGAATGCCTCCAAGCAAAAAGCAGTTTTGAGTGATAAAGTTGAGTTGCAAGAAGATGAAATTCCTTTGGTGGTAGAAAATGTGATTGATGAGAACGTGAATTTAGAAGTGAGGATTGATATTCAAGATGCCAAGGTGGAGACTCAGAATGATGTGAACTCGTCTAGGGAACACGTAATAGACATGCTGGAAATGATTGTGCCTAAAGCCAAGACTCCTTTGACAAGGCCACCTTCACCTTATCCTCAAAGGCTCGCGAAGCAGAAAAATGAGAATCGGTTTAAAAATTTCATTAATATGATGAAGAGCTTATCCATTAATGTGCCTTTTGTGGAGGCTCTTGAACAAATGTCGGGCTATGCTAAATTCTTGAAGGACTTGGTGACAAAGAAAAGATCCATGGATTGTGAAACTATCAAGATGACCCACCAAGTTAGTGCAATAGTGCACTCAATGGCCCCGAAGCTTGAAGATCTCGGTGCTTTCACCATTCCTTTCACCATTGGGAGTGCGGACTTTGCTAAGGCTCTATGTGATTTGGGGGAAAGTATCAAATTGATGCCCTACTCAGTTTTCAAGATTTTGCGTATTGGGCAACTGAGGCTGACTTCCATGAGATTGCAAATGGCGGATAGAACTATGAAGAGACCATTGGGTATTATTGATGATGTCCTTGCCCGGGTGGACAAATTTATCTTGCTAGTTGATTTTGTGATCTTGGATTGTGAGGTAGATTATGAAGTTCCAATCATATTGGAAAGACCTTTCCTTGCTACTGGCAAGGCCTTAGTTGATGTGGAAGTAGGGGAACTCACCTTCCTGGTGGGTGAAGAGAAAGTGGTCTTTCATATATACAAATCAATGAAGCAACCTAATAGTCCTGAGGCGTGCTCTTTTGTGGACCTTGTCACAGCAGTGATAGTTGTTGATACCAATGCAATGATCAATGTGGAGGACCCTCTAGAGGCCGTATTGTTGAATCTTGATGTCAATGACAATGAAGGCCAAGTGGAGTGCGTGAATGCTTTATATGGGATGGGCTCTTACTCTTATGAGTCTAAGAAACTCTCTTTGGACCTTGAGAATAGGAAAACTCCACTAACAAAACCTTCAATTGAGGAACCTCCAGTGTTGGAGTTGAAGTCGCTGCCTCCACACCTCAGGTATGAGTTCTTAGGACCTAGTTTTACTTTGCCAGTTATTCTTTCCTCTTGTCTTACTAAAATGCAGGTTGATGCCACATTGGAGGTGCTCCAAAAGCGGAAGAAGACAATTGGATAGACTTTAACTGATATTCGAGGGATAAGCCCCACATTCTATATGCACAAGATTATTTTGGAAGATGATGCAAAGCCCTCATTGTAACATCAAAGGAGGTTGAATGAGGCAATGCAAGAAGTTGTGAAAAAGGAGGTGATCAAGTGGTTGGATGCCGGGGTTGTGTACCCCATCTCTGATAGCTCTTGGACTTCGTCGGTGCAATGTGTACCGAAGAATGGTGGCATGATCGTGGTTGCAAATTTGCAAAATGAGTTGATTCCTACCAGGATCGTCACCGGGTGGAGGGTATGCATGGACTACCGCAAATTGAATAAAGTGACCCGCAAGGATCACTTTCCATTGCCTTTTCTTGATTAGATGTTAGATCGACTTGCTGGGCATGCCTTCTACTGTTTCTTGGATGGGTATTCTGGATACAACCAAATCTTGATTGCTCTGGAAGATCAGGAGAAGACCACATTCACTTGTCCATATGGCACCTTTGCCTTTTCTCGGATGCTTTTTGGGTTGTGTAATGCACCGACTACATTTCAGCGGTGTATGATTCCATTTTCACCGATATGGTGGAAGATATCTTGGAGGTGTTCATGGACGACTTTTGTATTATGGGTGATTCATTTGAGGAATGTTTGAAAAATCTTGATCGAGTGTTGGCCCGTTGTGAAGAAACCAATCTTGTTCTTAATTGGGAGAAATGCCACTTCATTATGGAAGAGGGCATAGTTCTTGGGCATAAAATTTCAAAGCATGATATAGAGGTGGACAAAGCAAAAATCGATGTGATTTCAAGGCTCCCTCCCCTAACCTCTGTCAAGGGAGTTGGAAGTTTTCTTGGGCACGTGGGGTTCTACCGAAGATTTATCAAAGACTTTTCGAAGGTCGTGAATCCCTTATGCCAGTTGTTGGAAAAAGATACCAAGTTCGTGTTCGATGAGATATGTATGCAAGCCTTTGAACTTCTCAAGCATAAGTTGACCACCACTCCTATTATTACCGCACCTAATTGGAGCTTGCCTTTTGAGCTCATGTGTGATGCGAACGATGTTGCGGTTGGGGCAGTTTTGGGTCAAAGAGTGAACAAAATGTTTCATCCGGTGTACTATGCGAGCAAGATAGTGAATGATGCTCAAGTGAACTACACGGTGACCGAGAAAGAGCTTTTGGCTAGTGTGTTTGCAATGGATAAATTTCGGCCATAGCTTATGGGTGCCAAGGTCATAGTCCATACCAATCATGCCGCACATCGGTACTTAATAACGAAGAAGGATTCCAAAGCTAGACTGATGTGATGGGTCTTGTTACTTCAAGAGTTTGATTTAGAGATTGTGGACTAGAAGGGTAGTGAAAACCAAGTGGCAGACCACTTGTCCCGCTTGGAGGAGGAGGGGAGGCCTCGTGATGGACTATAGATCAATGATTCATTTCCCGACGAACAACTCCTTTCGGTGTCGGTGAATGGTATGTCATGGTTTGCAGACGTTGCTAATTTCCTTGTGACTGGTATAATTCCGTGTGAGCTCTCTTCTAACCAAAGGAAGAAGCTCAATGGGATAGTTTGGATTTCTACTGGGATGAGCCGTACTTGTTCAAGATTTGCACGAATGGTGTGATCCGAAGGTGTGTCCTGGAAGAGGAGCAATTGAGTATCTTAGAGGCTTGTCATTCCTCTCCCTATGGTGGCCGTCATGGCAGAGCGAGGACGGCTTCCAAAGTTCTTAGTTGTGGGTTTTATTGGCCAACTTTGTACAAAGATGCAAGTGAACTTGTGAAGTGGTGTGACGAATGTCAAAGAGCGGGTGTAATTTCGAAGAAAATGAGATGCCTCTCAATACCATCCTTGAAATTGATATTTTTGATGTATGTGCCATTGATTTTATGGGCCCGTTTGTTAGCTCGTGTGGGAACACATACATTCTTGTGGCGGTTGACTATGTTTCAAAGTGAGTTGAAGTCGTGTCTTTACCTTACAATGAGGCTCGGAGTATTGTTGCGTTTCTCAAGAAGAGTATTTTTACAAGGTTTGGCAGTCCTAGTGCAATCATAAGTGATGAGGGTCTCATTTTTGCAATAGAGCTTTTGACAAATTGATTGCAAAGTATGGTTTCAATCATAAAGTTTCTACTCTTTATCATCCTTAAGCGAGTGGCCAAGTTGAAGTCTCAAACAGGGAAATCAAGAGTATATCGTCGAATATGGTCAATGCAAATAGGACCGATTGGTCAAAGAAGTTGGATGATGCTCTTTGGGTTTATAGGACTTCTTATAAAACTCTGATTAGTATGTCTCCGTACCGGTTGGTATTTGGGAAAGCTTGCCATCTACCAGTCGAGTTAGAGCACAAGGCCATGTGGCCTTTGAGAAAGCTGAATTTTGAATGGGATGTGGCAGCAAATCTTCGTGTGGAGCAGCTTAATGAACTTGATGACTTCCGATTCCATGCTTACTCCAGTTCGTCCTTGTACAAAGACATGATGAAGTACTTTTATGATAAATATGCTCATGTCAAGGAGTTCAAAGTGTGTGATTTGGTTCTCTTGTTCAATTCTCGGTTACGTCTGTTTCTGGGAAAGCTTAAGTCGAAATGGAATGGACCTTTTGAAGTGATGTTTGTGACTCCGTTTGGTGCACTTGATTGAAGAACAAAAATGGGGAGGTTTTCAGAGTGAATGGACATAGGGTCAAGCACTACCTGGGCAAGATTGATGACAGCCACGTGGTGGCTCTTCTTCATCTAAAGTGATTTGATGGTAACATGCGCCGTGCCGCGACGTTAAATCAGGCGCTTCTAGGGAGGCAACCCATGTGTCTTTCTTTTTGTTTTTCTTTGTAGTGTAGGATTTATTTTTTGACTGACTAGTTGTGAGATGTTGTAGGATTGTTTTGATGCAGTGCAGGACCAAGTTGAAAAATGATCACTCTCTGAAGTTTGCAATGCAGACCACACTTCATTTTGTGCGGCCACAAAGGCCTTTATGCGGGGGTAAGAAATCAATGCGAACCGCAAAGTGATTTATCAAAAGTGAGGAGTCTCTAATGTTTTCCACCGTGGCCGCATTTCATTTTGTGTGGTCTGCGGTGGACCACTGTGGCTCCATTGAAATTCTCGCGGACCGCAGTGGCCATCCTCCCAGTGTTTCATGTTTCTGAGCACCGCAGACCACAGTGCCATTTTGTGCTGTTCGTGGTGGGTAGGTGAGATGGGCCCCATGACCTTTTTCTATAAATAGGACCTAAGGTCCTTATTTCAAACTTTTCGACCTTTTTACTCTCAAAGCTTCAAAATTACTATTCATCCCTCTAAATTGCACGAATTTAACTGCTAAGGCTCGTTAATCAAGATTGCATCTCACTTCTGGTAACTTTAATTCTTTCTTAGTTGTTTAATTTTGTTATTTTGTTTGAACTTTTATTTTTCTTAGTTTTTCTTCCTTTTCTTCACGTTTTTCTTTTAATTTTGCAGCATATGTTAGTTTAATCCTGTTTTAATTAGGAATAATTAGTTACAACACTGATGCAACACCTAGGGAATCATTAATAAGTGAAAATTTGGACTAATAATGTGAAAAACTTAAACCCTAGGTTGGTATTGCTGTTGGGCACTCACCGCGGACCGCGGTGGATTTCGTGCGGTCTGCAGAGCTCCTATGCAGTCAGCAAAGCTATTTTGTGTGGACCGCGGTGGTAAATATTCTAAAAGCTGTCAAGTGAAGACCGCTGCCACAATGGATTTTGTGCGGTCCGTGATGCCTCAATGTGGACCGTAATGCATTTTGTGCGGTCCGCTGTGCATAGATTCAGAGAGTGGGTGGTCTGAACCCCACCTCAGTGCAGACCACAGTGCATTTTGTGCGGTCCGCGATAGCCTTTTTGCGGACGCACTTCATTTTGTGCGGTCCGCATTCTGCTATTTTTGACTGTCTACAATAATTTTCCTACAATTCTGCATTTTAGTAATTATATTGATACTAACAAGGCTCAATTAAATGTTCTTTGCAGACAATGGTGAAATCATGAGGAAAAGGTGATAAACAATCAGGAAGAGGAGAGTCTTCTCGGGGTAGAGGAAAGGGTATGGTCAAATTGACCCTGCAAGCCCGGCAAAACATCAAAAACACCAGGAGGCTCATAAAGGCTACTAACAGAGTCATTAACCAATCGGGGAGTGAGTATGAGCCTTCCCGGGAGGCATCGTCAGACTCCGCGCCAGAGTATGTTCCTGACTGGCCAAAGAGAAACTGGTTGAGGGATACACCTCCAGTCTCTCCCACTGCCCAAGCATCAGTGCACATATCTTCTGAGTCATCTGAGGGCTTAGCTGCAGGCAGTGGCAATGAATATTCCACCTCTCCTACAACTTCACTATCCGGGGAGGGGCCCGTAGAAGAAGAAGAGGAAGAAGTAGAAGGGGGTGATCCCCAAGTAGGAGGGGTAGAAAGAACCAGAAATCTGGAGGCATGTCAGGATAGATTTGTGAGTGAGGTTGCCTATCACAAGTTCAGAGAGTGGTGGCCCGAGAGGAAGCTAATACTTGAGCGTAAATTCATCACCCAGGATATTTTGCCTCACAACCCCAATGTGTTGAGGCATTTCTGAGAGAGAGTTGGATGGGATTATTTCATAGGCCATATGGAGGATGCCAATGAGTACCTAGTCAAGGAGTTCTATACCAATATTGCCCACATCAAAAAGGGCACTACGATGGCTAAGGTGCGGAACATAAAAGTGAAATTTGATGGCAAAACAATCAATGATTATTTGGGCTTCCCGGAGGTGGATGAGTCTTTGTATTTGGAGAAGGTGGCATTGGGTGAGGCTGCTCGTCGTTGGTTGGTAGAGTACTTGGCAATCCCAGGTACCACCCCAGATTGGTTGACTATGGGAGTGAAGATTCTGAGGAGAACATTAAACTTTAAAGCTAAAGGGTGGGAAACATTTGTGTGTAAAAGGCTAGACCCCACCAGCTACGAGAACTCACTTCCTATCCACCGAGCTAGATTGGTGGCATCGATCATGGTGGGGTACCCGATTAACATCGGGAATGTGATGTCCCGGGTTGATGGGTTATTAATGTCTTTGCCTTATGCTTCTTATGTTTTAATGATCTAACAAACTTGCTGTGAAGAACCAGATAGAGAACTTGGCCCATATGGTATATATTTCAATTGACTAGGTCCAAGTCTGAAAATTAGCAAATGAATGAACGACCATAGGGAGAAACACAACAGGGACCTGGTGACCTGGTCCCTTAGGGTTCTCCGACACAAGTACAAGTCAGTGACTGTCCGCAATCATTATAAAGAGGAACACAACAGGGACCTGGTCCCTTAGGGTTCTCTGACAAAAGTACAAATCACTGTATGGCTGGAATGTAGCAGCAAAAGTTGACCATTTCGCAACTGTTACAAAAGAGGAACACAACAAGGACCTGGTTCGTTAGTGTTTTCTGAAAGAAGTACATGTAGACTATCCAGCTGGAACGCAACTGCACAGAAATGGCTGTGCAGATAGTACAACAGTCACTTCTCATTGGGAAGAAGCGTGTATCAAGAATTGACACCACTATCCATTGTGATGTCTTTTGTGATATTACAACCTGGTGCAAGGCACAACATCTTTGTGCATTCAGTGATATTCTCTCAAGCATAATAGTGTTCATACGGCATTGAAGTCACTGGTGTGTCAAGAACAAGAAGACAACTCCACTAAGGATCAGTTGCTTAATGATTTTGTATATATTCATAGTTGAGTTGTAATCTTGTTATTTTCTCTTCATTGTATTTCCTAGTTTGCTTTCTTAGAAGCTTTGTCTTAGGAACAAACCAAAAATTCATAAACTTCCGAGTTTATGTTGTGACTAGGAATAGTCATAAGTTTAAAGCCTTTGTAACTAGGATAGTTATAAAGTGGCTTGTGGTAGGTGCATCACAAGTTAATTGAATTCTTTGCAATAGGGTTATTGCAAAGTGGCTTGTAATAGAGAGATTGCAAGTTAGTGAAGTTAAAAGCCTACAAGAGTATGTCGTGGTTTTTTGATCCCCTTGTGTGGGATTTTTCACGTAAAAATCCCGTGTCTTATTTACTTTTAGTCTTTATAGCATTCTCAGCATCATCTCATATAGGACTAGGTACTCTATAGTTTGGTGGACTCATATAAACTAACAAGGGTAATTACTCGGGTGGTGAACGAAGGTGACAGATCCTATCCCTTCCCCAACTTCCTGACTATGTACTTGGAGGACTTAGATATGGAGAAGCGGAGATTCGATGTCAAAGTGAAGGCGAAGGCATAGTTCTCCTGGTACAGCCTACAGGGTGATGACAACCCTAAAGGCAAGAACTACAAGGGCAAATCCACTGCTTCTACTGGCCAGTCTGAAGAGCCAGTAGTAGTTACTCCTACTCAACCTACCTTTGCCACTCTAGACATGGCCCCAGGGCCCTCTACTTCTTTATCTCTATAGATTCCATCATCCACTACATTCCCCTTGACTGCCTACCACCTATGCCAGACCCTCGCCAGCATCGACAATTGGATGCAGACAGCCACTTCTAAACTGTCTATACTATCTACTATGGTGGCAACCCAGTCAGCACCTTCTCTGCCATAGGTCCCATAGTCCGTGGAGGACACTCTTGAGGAGATTCTGGACAACCAGAAGAAGATCATAGATGCTGTTGATTCTCATGGAAAGACATTGAAGGAGCTTTCTAGGGAGGCGAAGAAAATGAGAAAGACTCGGGCTTCTAAAGAGTCGGTGAAGGAGATTAGGGTGGAGGTAGAGAGCTTGAAGGTGGATCACCTACCTCTGGATCTGTTGTTGCATGACCCAATGCTAGCAACCCAGCCCTAGCTAGAGCAGGAGTCATAGGGGCCACCTAAGAGGAAGAGTGTGATTCCCCGTACTGACGATGCAGTCATAAATTTGGAGGACCCGCAAGGAGGTTCCTCCAGCCAGCCCTAGATTCCAGTATAGGCCCAGGACTCAGTCTAGGTCAAGGCCCAGGTCCTAGTGGAGCCACAGATCACAGGGATCCAGTCACAGGTTCCTGAGCAGACAAAGGACCCAGGGACCCAGACTCAGGACCCTATGCAGACGGAGGGCCCATAGGGAGTTTCTTTTTCTTCTCTTCCTTATTTTGTGCTTATTTTGGTTAGTTGGCATTGAGAACAATGTCAGCTTTCATTTGAGGGGGTAGCCCTATTTGGATGACTGTATATATGACAATATTTTTTTTTCTTTATGCTTTCTTTTTACCTTTGGTATGTATATACCTTTATCATTTCATTGCACTTTTCATACTTTTTTTACTTTTGGTCTGTATATAAAGTTACGTTCTTATGTATATATTCATTCTCCCTATTGTATATCGACTAAATCCCCTCTTGTATATATTCATTTTACTTTCCACATTTTTCCTTTTATAGCTTCTTATTTTATTTTAGTAGCTTCTTGTTTTGAGTTTTTGCGTACAATAAGCCTTTGGTTCTCTTAATGCCACGGTTCTTTCCAAAGGTGGAGTTTGTGTGAATCGGGTGGCTCTTCCCGATAATGGATGGCATGACAACCTTCTTAAGGGTTTGAGTCTGTTTTCTCTTTGCTTTTAGTAGTTAGTTGGTAAGGGTGCCTCAAGCAAAGCTTCACTTGGGCCTAACACATTTGCCTTTAATCCTATGGTAAAAAAAATTGTTGTGTATAGGATGGTGAAAGTGGTGACCTTGAGACTCTTGTATTGACCGATAATTATCAAGTAGTTTTTCGGGACCATTGTGTTGCTCAAATCTCAACTAAGGTTGTTGTGGGCCCCCAACTCTGTTTCTTTAGCAATCCCAATGCTTGTGTGGTGAGAATCTGAATTACAAGTCCAAGTCCGGAGCCATTGGTATAGAACTTTCCCTGAATGTTTGTCTAGGCGAAATCCTAAGTGTAATTTAACTTGAGATTTTATTATAGGCTCTCCTTGATCTGAATGATCCATAGCCTACCAATGATAAAATCCGTAGTCAACCCTTTTGAGCCATAGACCTTTTTCTTTCAAGAACCATAATACAAGCCTTTACCCATTCTAAAATACCCTCTCTTGGCACCCGATCTTTCCTTAGCACATGGAAAAAACATAAGTTTGGGGGAAGAGACGAGGAATGCAACAAAGTGGTAAAAGGTAAAAGATAAAGAAAAGGAAACGCAATGAAAAAGAAAGAAAATCAAAAAGACAAAAAGAATGATCAATGTAGAAAAGAATGAAGGGATTCAATAAAAGTAAAACGATGAAAGGTGTGGAAAGTTGAGAAAGGAGAAAAAGATTTGAAATGAAGAAGAAAGAGTGATAATGTGTCTCTCTAACCCCTTAGAAAGAAGTTAAATGACTTAAAGAGTAAAGAGAATATGTGCCAAAATGAAGCAAAAGAAGTGCTAAAGGGAAGATGGAACCTATTTAGACCAAACATTTCCTACCCTGAACCAAAATCCTTCACTATATCTCCACAAAATCCCTATATGATCTTGAGTTGAATGAAGCTTACATTAGTGGTGACCCACATAAGGGGCAAGCATATGGTACTTAGAGCCGGACTTGTGACTTTTCTATGAGAGAGATGAGTGTATTTCCATTAACCTCATTCTGAGTGCTACAATCCTAAAGGTGAGGTTTTCTTAGGGAGAGTTGAGGATGTGTGAGCTTGGGTTCCACAATGACCAAAGTAATAGAAAGAGTTTCTTTGATGTGTTGAGTGAACTCTTGATGCTCTTGTGTCACACTAAATCCATGGTGCTTAAAAGAGTGAATGTTATTAATGATTCATTTGAATTGAGGGCAATTGTTAGTCCTAATTGAGGCTAGATGAGGTCAATTTAGGTCGGCTGAATTTTCTTGGATTTACTCTTAAGGGGTGAGTCTTATTTTGTTTTCTTGAGGACAAGCAAAAGCTTAAGTTTGGGGGAGTTGATAACTAGGGATTATGGTGCATTTTACACTCCTTCTTACTTGAGTTTTGATTAAAAATGTGTAAAAATAGTTCCAAAGGCTTACATGTTGTACTTGATTGCAGGGTTTGGTCAACAAGGTGACAATTCGTCAAAACCAGCTCAAAAGGGAGTAAAACATGCACAACTACCAAGAACAAGTCCAAGCACAGTGTAACAGGACCAATGTGGCCGCACTCCATTTTGTGCGGTTCGTAAAGAGGAAGTTTAGAGAGGTGCTATTTCGGAGACTCAAGCATTGTGGCCGTAAAGCAATTTGTCCAGACCGCAATGGACTCAATGCAGCCGCACTCGATACTGTGCGGTCCGCAAAGACAAAGTTTAGAGAGTTGCCAATTTGGGTAATCACTGCCAATATGGTCCGCGGTCCTTTTTGTGCAGACCGCAATAGAAGCCACCACATCCGCGGTGCATTTTGTGCGGTCCACGGTAGCCAAGTTCATAGAGCAGAAGTGTAAAGCCAAGAGCCTCAGTGCGGCCGCACTCGATTTTGTGCGGTCCGCACTAACCCCGCAGGGGTATTTTTTCCAGAAAATTCGGCCTAGTATAAATAGTTTCTTTCCCCATTTTTAGGTCATTAGTTGTATTTTAATGTTGGGCTGAGCTCGTGAACAGGGTTCCTTTATCATTTTGAGTAATTTTACAATAGTTTCATCATTGAATCTTCAAGTTTTAGCTTGTAATTAAATATTATGGGTTTTTCTTCATCTATTTCTTTGTTTTCTTCTATAATCACGAGTAGCTAGACCCATTAGCTAGGGTTGTGGCTTAACCCTAGTGTGAGTATTTGATGGGTCTTGTGTTTTAAGGCATGAATGTTTATGAAGTTTAAAATTTGGATTAATTTATGGTTTTAAAGTTGAATTAGTGGTTGCAAACACTAATTTGTGCCTATTTGACTTGGGCTCTTCTTGAGAAAGAGAGCCTAAGTTTATGAAAATTAGTCCAACAAGGAATTGAGGCGTATTCAAGAGATTGATAGCCCCAATTAAAGGGTTAAACCTAGAGATAGTAATACCCGACTTGAACCTCAATTTCTTGCACAAATTATCATACCCAATTGGTCTTGAGAAAGTTAATTAGGGCAAAATACTCAAACTACCGAGAGGTATAGAGTGATTAGTATCATGCAATGGTTATATCGTAATCCCCAATATGACAACCTAGCCTTAGACTCGAGAACCCGTCAAGTGTCCACCTAGGAGAAAGTCACTTCCCTAGTGCCTTTTTAACTATTTAGACAACCTTCAAGTAATTTACTCTTAGCTTAACTTAGCTTAATTTAGTATCTTATTATTAGAAATTTAGAAGTAATATCAAAACCAACTATGATTAGAAGTGCAATTACGAGCAATTACGCATCTCCAATTTAGATAAAAACTCAATTCCCATTTCTAGCTCCCTGTGGAAATTGATCCCTACCTTCTAGGGTAAAAGCTACTTCGACCACTCTCGCTACTTTGTAGTAGTGCAGGGTTGGCCTCGATCAGCGACATTGGCTTTTACGCCCTGGATCGATGCGACCTTTTATGTAGGCTTTATTTTTCCCCTGATAAGTATTTTTTGAAATAGTGTTTGCCTGACTCTTTGACGGCTTAATAAAAAGCCTCAATTGTGAGTCGTTATATGGAAATGATCGATCACCTCGGAAAGTTTTGGCTCGGAGGCTGAGTATCGCGAAGCCGGTGTTTAGGAGCTGACATGGTCAAAGCTCTTTTGCCTGTATCGAGGGTAGCCTATTCAACAGGTTTTTTTAAAGTAGATTTAAAGTAATTGAAGGCCTATGATATTGTAGCAATAGTTGGGCATCCATGAGTCGTGTTAGTTTGGCTGGTACATCCTTATGACCGTAGTCATTTGTGCTTGGCCAGAGCCATTTTTAATCCCAAGTGAAATAGTTTTAGCGTCTATATCGAGGGTATGCCTTTTAGGGGTCTTACAAGTTTGATATATAGCCTTAACTTTGAGATCGGATTTATTCCTTTAGTAAGGTCTTACAAAAAATATCATGCCTTTGAGGTCTTACAGTTTTTAGATACTTGGTACAAGTATGATTCATGCCTTGCTTGAGGTCTTACAGATACTATTGCTGCCTTATGTAGGTCTTACGAGACTGAGTCTTCCCGCTTGGGGTCTTATGACCTCGCATTTTTTAACGAAAGGTTATTGGCGACAGTCCCCGAGTCATCAAGGGTATTCTGGCTCAGGAGTCGTTACTCTTAAATTTGGTATTGCCTCATTGAGGGCTTACGATTTCGGAGATTCCGACCCTGAGGTCGTGCGATCTTTGAGATTTTGATGCCAGTCCCCGAGTGTTTGGGACACTATTGGCCTTGGAGATATTTTGTGATTTTCATGTTGCCTCGTTGAGGGCTTATGAGTTTGGAGGTCCGACCCGAAGGTCATTCAGGTGTTGAATTGTTGACGCCAGTCCCCGAGTGTTCGTGACCTTTTCGACAAAGGAATCATTTTTGCGAAAATGCCGAGTTTCTCTTGGAGCGTGGGATGCTTTGATAAAAGATACTCTTCGATTACTTGGTACAAGTATACATATTTTCGTCATCAGGGGCCCAACTATAGGGACAAGGTTCATTCGACTATTTGGCCCGGTACATTATTTTCATATTGGGACCCTATTTGGCATTTCTTGGCATTTTCGAGTGGATGGCCTTCCGGGGGGATGCCCCCCAATGTTAGATGTTGATTGCAAAAGAAGCCTTGAATACTTGTTGAGTCTCCCTTAGGTAGCATGTGGATGTTGTCTCGTTAAAAACCTTGCCGGTAAAAACCCTTTTCGGAATAAAAACTCAGCCAAAGGAAAAGAGTGCAACAGATGCTTTAAAACCTTAAGGTCTTCGAGCTGGGTTAGAGCTTTGACTGCTTTGGTTGGGTGCATGCATAAGGGTTAGTGTGAAATATAAAATGAAAAGGGAGGTAGTTATACCTTAGTGTGGGATGTGCCGGCGATGTTTCGAGGTCCGATATGTCCTAGTCGCTTGTGATGAGGACGCGGTATGGTCCTCTGTTTAGTTGAATCGGGCTTAACCGAAGATGTAGTTTGATTACACTTTGGCTCTTTCGCGATCTTTTTTCGGCTAGCTCTAGCCCTAGTAGAGGTCCGAGTAGACTAGATTATAAGTGTCAGCGTCCAAGGACCTGCCAGACCGCTGATCTCACATAAGCACTCGATGTCACAAATAACAAGTGGAGATATTAGTATCGGTGCCACATCGTGCACCGCAAACATTTCCCTCGACGTATGTTGTTCCCTTTAGACGGTTTTAATCACATCCTTTGTTGGGAATTTCATCATTTGGTGGAGGGTGGATGACACTGCTCTCATGCAGCATATCCACGGCCGTCCGAACAAGGCGTTGTAACTCATGTCTCCTTCAACGACATGAAATTTGACATTTTGGGTTGTGCCGGCCACGTTGAATGGGAGGGTGATTTCTCCTTTCGTTTTTTCACTTGACATATTGAATCCGTTGAGGACTCGAGTGGCGGGCATGATTTGATCAAGCAGTCCGAGCTGCTCTATTACCCTCGACCTGATAATGTTGGCCGAGCTACCTGGATCCACGAGAACACGTTTTATTTGAAATGTATTTATAAGGAAAGAGATTACCAGTGCGTCATTGTAAGGTTGAGACATTGTCTTAGTGTCCTCTTCCCTGAATGTGAGGGCATCCTCGGGTATGTACCCCCGAGTTTGCTTTTCTCTGGTGATGGATATTTTCGTCCTTCTCATCACAGGTTCCTGTGGAGCATTGATGCCTCCCAAGATCATGTGGATGACATGTTGCGGCTCATTCGTTTTGTTCTTCTTGGCCACCTCTCTTTCCCGGAACTGATTTTTGGTCCGGTCACTTAAGAATTCTCGGAGATGACCTTTATTGAGCAGTCTGGCTACTTCTTCTCGGAGCTGGTGGCAATCCTCGGTCCTGTGGCCGTGCGTGTTGTGAAATTCACACACTAAGTTATGGTTCCTTTGTGAAGGATCTAATTGTACAGGCCTGGGCCACCTGGCGTCTTTAATTTTACTGATGGCGAACACGATGCCTGATACATCGACATTGAAGTTGTATTCTGATAAGCGAGGTTCCTCTGTTGTCCCTGCATTCCTATCGAACTCGGCTCTATTGATGATTCCCCGAGGATTCCGTCCTCAGTCTATCCTTTGATTGTTACGAGGTGGGTTGCGCCTCCGGGCGTTTCTCCTGTCTTCGGTGTATGGCTGATATCTTTCTTTGTTTTGCTTTGTCTCCTTCGTCAGGAGCCTGTTTGGGTATACTGAGCCTGAGGGGGATCCTAGCTAGTCATTTTCGACCCTAATCTTCGACTGGTATCGGTTGTGGACGTCCGACCAGGTCATAGCAGGATATTCGACTAGATTCTCTTTCAGTTGCTTCGAAGCCATCGAGCTTCGCTCATTCAGACCTTGAGTGAAGGCCTGTACCGCCCAGTCGTCAGAGACCGGTGGTAGTTCCATTCGTTCCATTTGAAAGCGAGATACAAATTCTCGCAGCATCTCGTTCTCCCTTTGCTTGATTTTGAATATGACGGATTTCCTTGTGGCCACCTTGATGGCCCCGGCGTGCGCCTTTATGAAGGAATCTGCCAGCATGGCAAATGAGTCTATAGAGTTTGGGGCCAGTTTATGATACCACATCATTTCCCCTTTAGAAAGTGTTTCTTCGAACTTTTTCAGCAGGACGGACTCGATCTCATCGTCCTTCAGGTCGTTGCCCTTTACTGCGCAGGTGTAAGCGGAAACGTGCTCATTAGGGTCCGAGGTACCGTTATATTTCTGAAGATATGGCATTCTGAACTTCTTTGGAATGGATTTCGGGGCAGCTTCTTGTGGGAACGACTTTTGTACGAACTTCTTTGAATCTACCCCTTTTAGGATCGCGGGTGCGCCCGGAATTTGGTCGACCCTGGAGTTGTAAGTCTCGAACTTCTTATCATTGGCTTTTATCATTTTCTCGCCCGATTCGATCCGTCTGGTGAGGTCCTCGAGCATCTTTACAATGGCAGGATCGATTATCGATCTGTTATCACTCGATCTCTCCAGTACCTGCTCGATTGGGGGAGCTATCCCTGGTGCTACCGTGCTAGGAGTTTTCTGGTGACTTTGCAGTTGAGAAATAGCCAGCTGTTATTTCTGCAATATTTCAAAAATAACATGAAGGCTAGCCTCTCGTTCCTCCCCAGTTAGGGTTTTCTAAGCTTCTTGTTGATCTCCTTGGTGCACACTCCTGTTGGTGTGTGAGCTTATATCGACTTGTTGAGCGTCGCATGAAACTGCATCCGCTGGAATTGGTCTTAGTACGTTCTCAAGGTTTTGTGGTGGTACACCAACACCTGGAACACCCACACCATTTTCTCTGTGGTCCTTAAGATTGTTGGTTTTTTTACTGAGTTAGGCATTTCGACCTGAAATTTGAAGATCTTGGACAAGAGCAGGTGTGAAATAAAACTTGCGTTGTGTAATGAAACCAGCAAGAAAATAATCACTATTATTCTTAGCCCCACGGTGGGCGCCAAACCGTTTACCGTAAAAATTGTAATAACAATAAATTTGATTATGGGACTCTAAAAATACGTGATGTATTTTTATGCTAGTTGTTAAGCAGTTGATGCTATGTGTGAGGCTTAGAAACGAGAAAAGTGTAAGGAGTAAGGTGATAAACAAACCGATAGGTTAACAATCAGGGCCTCGAGCTTATCGATTCGGAGGTCTCGAGGTCGATTCCGGAGCTCGACTGTGAGCTATCAAAGGTGATCGGAGTATGACTAACAATTATAATAAAATCAACGAAGGCTCTTTATGGCCAATGATAAGCAATAAGTGATGAACAATAATGAAGATAATAAATGGAAGCAGTAATATCAAGAGAATGTACTAGAGAGCAGAGAGAATGTTCTTGTATATTTTGTGTGGAGCAACTGAAGCAATAGACCTTTACAAAATGACAAGGACCCCCTTTATATATGAGGGGAATCTCAACATAGTACAAAATACATTAATGACAAAGATGCGGAGATGAGACAACTAGTTGACACCCTGATTCAGGTTTAGGGTAGCCCACTCGGCTATGTCAGTCCTAGTCGTGTGCCTTGGGAACTCCCCATTTATACCATAACCATGATCATTACTGCCATGATGTCGAGTATCGACGACCCTCGAGGGAGGATACTCGTCCGTGGCCTCGAGCCCTCGAGGTGATCTTCCGAAGTGCCTTAATGACGAGAAATTGGACCCCCCGATTTCACCGTTTACAGCCTCCATTATAGCTACATGTGCAAATGTCTCATCATAGTCAATGACCTCCTCTTGATTGTATCACCGAATCACCCGTCTGGCCTTTTTCCTGATATTTCCTTGTTCATGCAACATTTTTTTAAACACCCATATGGTACCTATGACAGTTCTGTTCTTGGATTTCTGTACCAGGTTCCAGACCTAGCTTCTCTTAAACTGATTTAGCTCCTCTTGCATGGCTATGATCCAATCTAGATCCTTTAGAGCTTCTTTGATGGTCTTAGGTTCAACTTGTGAGAGGAACGCTGTGAGTGCACATAGATTTCTTAAAGAAGACTTGGTTTGCACCTCTGCATTTGGATCAGAGATGATATGCTTAAGAGGATGTGAGCTTTGATGGTTCCATGGTCTGATCTATATACCAAGATAAGATTGACCCGAGAAGTTACACAAAGGAGCAGGTTCACTAGGTGTGGCTTTATTAGTCTGGTCAGCAGTTAAAGTAGCTATTTCTTCTTCTTGTTCCTCATGATCACTATCAATTTCCTTGTGGTTTTCATATCCATCTTAATCAGATTCCTTTGTATCTCTATCACCAGTGAATCCTATGTCATAATCCTTATCCTGTAGACCTTTCTCAGCCTAATTGTTAGATTCATCAAAAATAGCATGAATTCTTTCTTCCACATACATAGTTATTTTATTAAAAACCTTATAGGCCTTACTATGTGGAGAGTAACCCAAGAAAAATCCCTCATCACGTCTGTCATCAAACTTACCTAGATCTTCTTTCCCATTATTATGCACAAAACATTTGTACTCAAAGGCTCTTAGGTGACTGATGTTGGGTTTTCTTCCTCACAGTAACTCATAGGGAGTTCTCTCAAGAATATGGGTTTGACCATGCATCTATTTAGTAGGTAGCAAGCAGTATTGATTGCCTCAGCCCAGAATTCTTAGGCAGTCCACTAGCAATCAATATGGTCCTCCCATATCTTCTAAGGATCTATTCTTTCTTTCTACAATTCCATTTTGTTGTGGAGTTCTAGGTGCAGAGAAATTATGGTCAATGCCATGTGAGCCACAAAACTCAAGGGATTTTGAATTTTCAAATTCAGTTCCATGGTCAGTTCTTATACTTATAACATTACATCCTAGCTTTCGTTGAATCATTCTGTCAAATACATAGAAAACATCAAAAATTTAATCTTTGGATCCCAAAAACAAAGTCGAGGTATACCCGGAGAAGTCATCAACAATCATAAATACATACCTGTTACCTCCTCTGCTCCTTATTCTCATTGGTCCACATAGGACCATGTGAAGGAGTTCAGAGGTGAACTCATCTTTAGATAGCCCAAGGATCAAGTTCTTTGCTGCCAACTTGTTGAGTTGAGAGAGACTGGCATGTCCTAGTCTTCTATGTCATAACAATGGATCATCTTCCACTACACTTAAGCATGTGTGCTCCCTATGGGGAAGTGTCATAATCGATATCTTGTAGACATTTTTATGTCTCTTACCCTTTAACACAAATTCATCAGTATCAAGATTAGTGACAATGCAAATTTTAGAATTGAATTTTACCTCATTTCCTTTGTCGCACATTTGAGAGATGCTAAGAAGATTGTGTTTAAGACTTACCACATAATACACTTCTTTTATAGCATGAGAGAGTGACTTGCCAATCCTGCAAATACCTATTATCTGGCCCATTTTCCCATTCCCAAGTGACACACTCCCTCCTCTAAAGGCTGTTAGTGAGAGAAAGATTTTCTTTCCTCTAGTCATATATCTTGAGCATCCACTATCTAGATACTAGTACTGATTGTTGCCTCTCACCTTAGCCTGCATCAAAATTAATAAGTTAGTTTTGAAAACCCAGACAAGCTTGGGTCTCTTTTTGTTGGAAAAAAGATGAATCAGATCCCTTCTGGCTCAAAAGGGGAGAGGATTAGAAGCTATTTTCTTGTTAACCTTAATCCACTTAGTATGGATAGGAGGATTAACCTTTGGCTCTCTTCTTCTTCACATTTTTAGCAATACCAAAGGTGTTTCTAAACTGAGCATGCATTAAGGCAGTACAAGTGTCTCTAAAGTGTCCTACTATTCCACAATGAGTGCACATGTTATTATCAGAAATTCCTACATATTTTGGGTCCAACTTAGGGACAGTTTTTTGTAGTCAATTCCAAATTTGTTATAGCTATAATTTTCATTTAGCCAATTCAAGGCATCAGAAGATGTATGCCATTTGCTTAGTCTAGAGAGTTCAAAATTAGACTTTCTAGGTTTTCATGCATGACTATATTTCTACATTCAGCATCACAAAGATTATCATTAGCAATATTTAATTCCTTTTCAAGCTTATCCTGCAGATCACTCATTTTTCCTTTATAATGTATATTAGGAGATTTCGCATTCTCAAAAGTAAGCTCAAGAACCTGGTTCTTAAGGTCCTTGACCTGTTTCTCTAAACTAACTTTGTCAGATTCAAGCTCTTTGACATCAAGTTTGACACAAGAAATGTTGCTTATTAGCTGATCTTTTCCAGTACTCATTTTAACCATTTCCTTCATTAAGGTCACAATTATGGCCATTAGTTGTTTTTCGGACACATCATTAATATTTTCTGTCAAGTTGGATATACTTACCCGGTTTGCTTCATCTTCAATTTCTGAATCACTCATGGCCATCATTCCGATCACTTCTTCCTCTATTTTGGATTCTTCAATCGCCATCAAAGCTATTTCGATGTTTTCATTTCCAAATTCAGTTTCTAAGGTCCTTCATATATCATGAGCTGAGATGCAAGAGAACACTATGAGGAGAGTATTTCTAGACAGGCTTCTTAGAGCAAGTCCTTTGCTTTAGCATTATTCTGAACTAGCTGATGATCTTCCTCATCGTATTACTCCTCTTCTGTTGCACTTGTTACCTTCACTATCCAATTTGGTTGGGATACTTTGTCCATGACTGACAATTGCCCATAGGTCAAAGATAGTAGGATGAAGAAATGTTTCCATACGTAGCTTCCATTCATCATAATGGTGTTCATCAAATAGAGGAGGTCTTCCAATGTGCATTCCAAGTTGTACTAGAGGTTCTGTCTTCACAGCTTGGTGTTCATCAATCACAACATAGAGACTTATAGCCTCATCCTCATTTTCTTCCTATTGATCACTTCTACTGTCCTCATATGCTGCCAAGAATGCCTGCTTCATTGCTTCAGTAAATCCTTTGCCTAGGATTTTTCCTTTGTTGGAACCCTTTTCTCTCATCTTCTCCCATTTCTCTTTTTCAGCTTGTTATTTCCTCCGCTCAATTTCCTACATTGGGCAGTCCTTGACCACGTGAGTTAGCTTGCTACACTTGTAGCACCCATCATAGTTAGCTTTGTCGATCTTCTTGGGCTTACTACTAGACTCTCTGTTGGATTCACTTTTGGAATTCTTCATGAACCTCTTGAACTTGGCAAACATTGCTAGATCAGGATCATCATAGTCAGATTCATCATCCTCAAATGCTTTACGAACCAAGGCCTTATCCTTCTTAGTTCTTTCTTGCAGTTCTATCTTTCTTATTTTATGAGTTTTTAAGTTTCCAACCAACTCATCAAGTGAGATTTTGTCTAATTTATTGGCTCTGGATTGCAGTGACTTTTGATTCCCACGAAGCTGGAATGATTCTAAGAACTTTGCTAACCAACTCTTCTGAGGTAAACACCATTCCAAATGATTTCAATTTATTGGTTATTATAGTGAACCTAGTAGTCATCATATCGTGGATGGGCTCAGACTCCTTCATGGAGAAAAGTTCATAGTTTCTCATGAGTAACTCAATCCTTGATCTCTTTACTTGGTTTGTTCCTTTATGAGCAGTTTGGAGTGCATCCCATATCTGCTTCAGATTAGAGCACACATAAATTTTATTTTACATATCATGACCAAGTCCACAGATAAGATTTTCTTAGCCTTTGCATTCTTCTTTATCATTCCGAAATCTGCTGCCACAAATTCGGAAAGGTCCTTAGGAATTGTTTCATTTTTTGCATTTTGTTTAATAGGAATCAAAGGACCTTGGTTCACTATGATCCTTAGTTCATAGTCTTCAGCTGTCAGGAAGTCTTCCATTCTTGCTTTCCACAAACTGTAATATTTTCCATTGAACATGGGTGGCCTAGTAGTTTATTGTCCTTCATTAATTCCGGGTAGAGCACTCATCTTGCTTCCAAGATCTCTCTAGGTGTTAGCCGTATAAATGAGAGAACCTGCTATGATACAAATTGTTAGTTTGAGTATCCGTATGGATTACTAAAGAACTTGGTTCTTTACCGTCTTCTTTAAGCGTAAAATAAACAAACAATAAAATGAACACAACGATTTTTACCTGAAAAATCACCCTCTCAAAAGGTACAAAAACCATGACCTATACCACGTAGGATTTTCAACTCGAACTCCACTAGAACAATGAGCCAAAATGAATCAATTACAAGACTGTAATAAATACTCTCCAGTAATCCTACTACTCCTATTTGATTCACAAGTTATTTTAACTTGTAAAGTAAAATACTCACTCCAACTTACTAATTATTTATCACACTTGATTATAACTCAATTTCTTGAAACACATTCACTAGACTTACTTAGGAAGAATACAAGACAAGTACTCAACACAAGTAAACGACTTATGACTCTTTAGTTGATGCGTAAAAAGATAGTTCAGAAGTTCAAAGTCGATCCTATTTAAAACACCACTTGAGATCTTTTAGGAGTCCTATTCATAGTCAGCTTCCTCTTTGACAGGACTCCTATTGTTCCAAAGATTCCACAAGCTTTGGGACTTTTTTCTCTGACTGAATTATCCGTATCTTCTTGAGCAACGACCCTTATCACTTATAGCAGCCATCTTCTACCTAACTCGGACCTGGATAACTTTGAGATAAAGTTACTGTCTTGTACAGATGTACAAGTATCAATCATGAGGAGCTGATTCTTTCTCCTGAGGAACAGGTTCTTGAGAACAGTTAAGCAGCTACGATGAGGACCTGGTTCTTTGAACATTTAGTCATACTTTGTCGATCATCAAAACTTCAATACTCAACCCATGCAATTTGTAAGATGACAAAATGATAGACTGAATATTCAAGTGTTGAATATTAGAAATAATTTTTGTATCAAGTCCACAAAAATTGCAGTATAAATGGAAAACCTGTAATTTGGTTCCGCTAAGCTTATTATAAGTCGTCAATCCTAAATACACGGCTGGACCCTGTTTGTAAAATGTAACGGCGGTGGTTATAATTGCACTTCAAAAGGCAAATCAAAGTGATAATTTCCGATTAAAGTCTTTGTTTGAGTAAAAAAAAGTGATAATTTCCGATTTTAACACGGGCGATGCAGAACCTTTGGGTAGCGAGCATTCTATCTCTTTAGGCATATATCTGATGTGAATCCAAATAAAATGAGACAATTAATTTCAAATAGCAGATGATAAAAAGGAAATGGATTTCCTAGGATTTACAAGGCAGCAGAACGTATATTGACAGGTGCTAGCAGACAAACAAGTTGTTTTGATTAATATATAGGAGTATAGGAGAGTGCGTTCAAGTTAAAGATACGATAGAACATTGTTGGGAAATGCAGAAAAGCACGCAAAGCTAATTGACCGTCTCACTTTCTCGGTTACTTGATTTCATTTTAGAATCAAGAGCGGATCACAACAAGGAGATACTACACAATACACTAATAGAGGCCCTTTTCTTGCACGTCTCCTAGCCTCTGGAAAAAGGTTTTGAAGTATAAATTCCCGGTTCTAATAAATGAAAAATTTAGACTTATCATAATTTTGAAAATGATTTAAGTCGCATACATGAACAATATAATTTACTAATTTGTGCTTTTATAACAAATTAGTTATTATTTTTACTAAAGTTATTGATTAATGTTTATCATAAAATTATACTCCCTCTGTTTCAAATTATGTGAATCCATTTGACTGGGCACGAAGTTTAAAAAAAGAGAGAAGACTTTTGAACTTGTGGTGTAAAATGAGACACATATATTTTGTGTGGCTATAAATCATTGCATAAAGGTAAATTATTTCCAAATAAGGAAAGAGATCATTCTTTTTGGCACGGACCAAAAAGAAAATAGGTTCACATAAATTGAAACGGAGGGAGTATGTAATTGCTTATAAATGAACTGATTCTGTAACTATTTTTAGACTACCAGTGCATCTACAGAACTTAACTCTTTTGAATAAGATTGGAGGGTGCGGGGAGTTGGGATGGTTTCTGATATATATATATATATATATCAAGCCAAATGTAAATTCAAAAGCAAGCTCATTAGATCATCAAATTAAAATTGAGCCTTAAGTGACGGCCTACGAATCAAGCTTTCTTATGCTAATCGTTTAAATTGATTCATTTAGACTTGAATGCACTCAACTGCTTAGGACTACTTCAGTTCAAATTACAAAAATATAAATGGAAATACGCCCTTGTCATGAATTAATAAAATGAAAAAAGAAAAGAAAAAAACAACTAGCATGCTTGCATGGAGATGCCAAAAGTAAAATTTCATAGTTTGAATAACGAACTCAAAGAAAGTAAAGAAACTATAAGTAAAAAGGAGGGAAAGGTAAGATTGGTAAAAGCGCAACGCGTCGGATTTACTTTGTCTTTACCAAATGTCCAAGTAGATACTTCTATCAAACTTTCCCTCCCCCCTCTCTCGTATTTCGCTTCCTTATAAACTCACAAAAAGAAAAAGAATATTGTCGACCCTCTCATTATTTTTCTGTTTAAGTTGTTGATCGTGACAGAGACATACAAACATGGTAAAATGTTTTTCAGTGAAATTCGAGAAGTTTTAACACCACTATTATGTATCTTCAAACAGAAAATTCATTAAAGTTAGCGCCTTAATTTCTGATATCATAGAAATATATATATGTTAATGAAAAGGCAGGCGTGAAATCAAGGCCGCCCTAATTTCCGTCTTTATCTTACTTGTCGCCACTAAGTTTGTGAGGGGCTCAGTGAATGGAAGTTGTAAGCACACCCCATTTTGGGGACACCTCAAATCAAGAGCACCATTTAGAGAGCAAGACAGAACGCTCAATCGTAGGTTGTCTGGCATTTTATGACTAGTGTCTGCCAGATTGAAACGGCTAGTTTCCATGGATTTTTTACACAAATAGCCACCCGAATTCGCGGTATATGACTAGTATATATATACTAGTCTTAGAACGCGCGTGTATCCGTATCAATGAATATAAAATTCTTAAAAATTATATAAATATTAAATTTATCTGCGCTGAATTATAAAATTAAATTAAATGAAAGCCTTTGTGTTTTAATATAATATAGATAAATAGATAGATATTACCACACAAGCAAAATCTTATTCAATTTTAAATTTCTAATATTAGGAGTCCTACTTAATTCAAATAGAAAATTTTAATAAAATTTTAGATAATTTTAAAGTTTTAAATATTAAAAAATTAAATAATTATTTTAATTTATAGTACAATATTAGATGTTTTTGGAATAAAACTTGTTCAACAAACACCTTTGTGGAGTCACAGAATTATAATATTTGTAATTCATTTGTTTTATTTGTCATTCACCTAATTATACATTGTACATTCTAAAAATTAATACAGAATACCAAATACATTATTTATATATATTCTATATGTATTTATTAATACATTATTACTATTATTACTTTTAGTAAAATAACATTTATTCTTGTGTCATATATACAAATACTATTTTAAGTGTTATTTTAATCCTTGTTTTATTATTATTGATGTCTAATATTTTGAAGTCAATAAATTAAAATATTATTTAAATTCTTAATTGGATGTTTTCAAATGTTATACGAATTGTACAGACACTACAATAATTAAGCTGTACGAATTGTACAAACACTACAATAGTTAAGTGAATGAAACAAAGGCTGGAAATAAGAACAAAATCCCATCGTTGCTGACATGCATGAAACCTTTCACCTGTTTCCTTTCAATCCTTTTTTTAAAATATTTTTTTCTCTTTAATATAGTACTACTAATTTGAGTGGAGTTGAAATTTTAAAAACTTTATTAATAAAACAAAACCTTACAAAGTGGATGAAACTTTCCTAGTTTGGATAGAAAAGTACAGGAATTCTAGAATTAAAAAAAGTAAATCCTAAATGTAAGGAAAATAATTAAATGAATACTACTAATTAAGTAAATGCTCCTATATATTAGAAAAAATAATTAAATGATTATTTCTAAATATTAGGAGAATAATCTAATGACTATTTTTTCCAATGTGAATTATATTTTAAAAGGGTAAAACAGACGAACGATATTTCGCTAAGGGCCTTCGTGCTTTTAATATAGTGTATAGTTGGCTCTATATATATATATACTATTTAGATGGTTGGAGAGTGATTATTTAGGTTAATTATTTTTTTTAATGTTATGACATGTGGAAAATCATATCCGCAGAGAATTATTAACTTCCATTAATCTGATGAGAAGTAAGCTAAGCTAGGCAAAGAAATAAAATTAAACTGAGTGAGTCGAAGAGAGAGCAAAGAATATAGAGAGAAAATTATGCAATGTGTATTGAGCTCATTACCGAGAAAAAGATATTTATCTAATTATATCAACTTATACATCTAATCAACCTAACCAACTATATTCCCCGGACCATTAACTATGCCAACTAAGACTAATTTGAATTAGTTAAATTAGATACAATTCAGCTAACTAACTATATGGTGGAGCACCGATGCTTCACATACTACTCAGATAACTAACCATGGTGGAGCACCAATGCTTCACCTACAACCCAACTAAATAATCACAACGGAGCATCGATACCTGCTTCATCGATGGTTAGACTAAACTAACTATTATTGTTAAGTAATTGCAGTACAAGTGATTTCCTCTACATCACCTCTCAAGCTAGGTGAAATGAAGATGTTCTTCATTCCGAGCTTGGATACTAGGTAGTTGTGCTGAAGTATGGTGAGGCTTTTAGTCAGAACATCAGCCAACTACTCTGAAGAAGGTAAGTGATGAAGAAGAACTAGCCCATGTTGTACTTTCTCCTGGATAAAATGTCAGTCAATATTAATATGCTTGGTGTGCTAGAAGATAGGGTTTGCAGCAATCTAGATAGCAGACTTGCTTTTACAGTATAGAGAAACATGCAATTGAATGAAAACACCTACCTCCTTAAACAACCCAACAAGCCACACAACATAAGCTTATATGTGTTTAACCAAAAATCTGAGTCCTTGGTCAAAGCTTTAGAAATATAAAGAAATTCGGGTTACTGATAATCTAGAGACGAAAATAATAAAAGATTTTTTAGAATAATAAGTAATTTTGTATTTCAGTGTAATCTCAATAATATTTCTTGTCCCCTTACAGATGTCGAGTCCTTCTCCTTTTATAGTTAATTTTAGGAGAAGGTATAATGCCTTTGTCTTAATGATGCAATTATGAGCAATAAATGACATTAAAAGAAACGTTACTCAATCATTCTTATTAAATACAAATTCTCTAACGTATTTAATATTTAATGCTGAATTTGGACTCTTGTGCGTCATCAGATTCATATCTTCCATCCATTCCGATCTTCGGGTTTTAAATGACTTATATAGGTACGAAACTCGTGCCTTTTGAATAGCGACTCGTGCCTATTTAACTTTCTTCTCTCCGTATCTGTTGTCGCCCGTGCCTTCTTGGTTGATTACCGTGTTCTGACCATTTGACTAGTCCATATGTCATGACACGTCATCTTCAATATATAAATCCAGTTTTTTCCCAATACAAATAGTCCCCCCACTTTCCATTTATTTATCAATTAAATATTTGGGAAGTGGATCTTCACAAAAAGGGAATTTTTACCATAATCAATGCTATGACAGTACTGATGCTTCAATTGTCTTTTCTATTTAATGCTCTGCACCCGCGTCACCTTCTGATTGGCTCTGTAATTTTGCAGCCTTTTTTCAAGGCTTATTCATACCTTATATTCACGAAGTGATAGTTGCCTTTAATATAGGCTTTCCATCATTACACTTCTTTGTTCGACGGTTGCTATTATATACATATTTAACCTTTTTTTCTTTGTCTTCTTCTTCATAAACCTTTAACAGATACTTTACTCTTTACTTTTGCTCTTTTCTCCTTTAGTTCATCCTTTATTGGCAATGGCATCTCCGAATCCTAACCCTAAAAGAATCCCAATTCTTGATAACTTTCCTAATGCCCCTGTAAGGCATAGAAGGGGTAGAGGTGGCAGGCTTCGTAACCTAGGATCCGTTCGTGGTGGCTTCTCTGGCTCCATCGCTCCATCTTCTAGTTCTGGCACTATTTCCAGAGGTTCTATCACTAAGAAACCCTCTTCTAAAGGTAAAGAACTTTCTGAGCCTCTTCAAGAACCTTTAGTTGAATAAATAGTGCCTAATGACTTATCCTTTGAGAATGATAGAAAATCTCTTCATGACCAAGTCGTTAATTTAGAGAAGGCTGACACTTTTCCTTCTCTAATTACTGAACCTTTGGTTTCTATTGTTCGAAAAGATTGTAACTGGAGAAGTGATCTTCGTATAGTGATCCCTAACCCAAACCAAAGAATTTATTCTTTTAGGATTGGATTTTCTTTTGTTTATACTTACCCCTTCACTTTGGGATTTATTCCTGCTATCGACCCAGTTATACTTGATTTTTTGCCGCTTTTTCAAAATTTGTTTGGGACAAATTGGCCCCCTTGTATGGAGAGCAGTGACTTGTTTGAGGTATTTATCTAGCAAAGCTAATGTTGATTTTTCCTTCCCCCACCTTATTCACCTTTACCACCCCAAGCTATTCCGCAATGGAGTTTTCACTTTAACTGCAAGAAGTAAAAGGGTCTTGGTAAGCCCTGAAGATGACAAGGATCGTGGGTGGTATACTCGTTATGTTGCGGTACGCACAATTGATTTGGTAGGTGAAACAAATATCCCCTTCCCTGAGAAGTGGAACTTTACATGTAAGTTTTTCTTTACTTACCGTTCCTATCTTTAAGAATTTCAACTTCTTTTCTAATTTTATCCTTTTTTTGATTTTCTATAGCAACCATGGGAGATGTGGATCCCATTCCTAATTTCCGTGGTTGGGTAGACTTAATCTTGAAAGCCATGCCAATAGAGGCGAGAACTTGGAAATCCATTTCCAATTTGAATGGTTGGAAAGTGAAAACTCACGGTATGCATCTCTCTATGTTTTTCCATATGTTAAATCCTTTCTTGTTTCTACTTTTTATCCTTCTTTTTGTCAGGATTTGCTATTCGAGGAATGACAACTGAAGTGGCTACTGCCCTTCGAGCCTCTTCTGGTACTTCACTTTCTTTGGAGAGAGCTCAGGCTAGACTGCCAAAGAGGAAAGTTGTAGAAGAAGATTCTGAGGACAATGAAGATGAAGACACCTCTTTGATGGCTAGACCAAGAGCCAGGAGACGCATCGTTTCCAAGGATGAAGCTGAAGTTACCCCTGTTCGTGCCTCTCTTACCGAACCTGTTCACATTCCTTCTGATGATGAAACCACTCCAATGGACACCAATGATTCTATTCAACGTCTTTTCGTTGGTGGTTTTGAAAGTGGTGAACTAGGTCTAGTTTTGAATGAAGTTCCTCTTTCTTCCTCTGTTCCCATTCCTTCTATTTCTCCGTTGATTTCAAGTGCTTCCTTGCCCATTCTATCTGTTCCCGCTCCCTTACCTGCTTCGAATCCTTTGACTTCTATTATTTTCACTTCATCTACCGCTCCTCATTCTATAGCTCCCCCTTCCTCTGTTCAACATGCAGAGGAGGGCACTAGCAGCAGAAGCTCGGCTATGAGGAGCATTACACTTGAAGTTCTTGCCAATAACAGTCTTTTAAGGAAGTCTGGTGGAGCAGATGACTGGCTTAAGCCTTTGATTGGAGATATTGAGAAGAAGAAGATGGACAACCATAGCTGCTTAACTTTGATGAATGACATTGTTCATTCTACTTTGAAGGTATTTTTCCTTTACTTACTAACAAGTTTTTATTTTTATCTCCAAATTCTTATTTTCATGAGTTGTCACTGCAGGCTAACCTCATTGGTACAGAATTGATGGGAAGAATTTCTCTTCTGGAAAAGAAAGCCCGTGAGTCTGAAAAGTTTATCCACGAGGCTGAGGAAATAGCCAAGGGAGCCCAGCTAGAAGCAGCTAATTGGAAAGAGCAGTTTGAGAATGCTCAGGGAACAATAGAAGAATTGCAAGAGAGTAGAAATCACCTGGAGCAGCAAAAGCGAGGTCTGACTTCTGAATTAGCAGTTGCCAAGTCTTCTTCAAGCCAATTTGAAAAAGATAAGGAGCGCCTTGAGTGCTCATTTTCAGAGCAATTATCAAAGTGCAGTGAAGAGATCAGAGAACTTAAGGCACTTTTGGCCAAGAAAGAAGAGTATGCAGGGGAGTTAGTGCAAAGATTGACTCAAGCTCAAGCTGATTTAAAAATCTCTTCTGATAAGGTTCGTGCCTTAGAGAGTTCTCATGCCTCCCTTTAAGCTTCCTTTGATTATTCTTTAGCTGAAAATCAAGTGTTAAAGAATGATCTTGCTATGTGGGAAAGGGAGTATGAACTTCTTGAGGAGAATTTTAACATAGAGGTGAGTTGGGCTTTTCTAAACTCTCGTCGTGATGCTTTAATGGAGGCCAGTCAAGAAAACTTTGATTTAAACTCAGAGTTGACCAAAGTTTTAGAGACTATTGAGAGAACCCAACAACTACTTGACTTTCCCTCTCCGGCAATTGAAGCTCCCGTGGCTGAAGAACCTTTAAATGTCGAAGTCGTTGCTGTGGCAGTTGAAAATGCTGCAATTCCAGCTCTAGAGGGTGAAACTTCTATGACTCAATCTGTGGAAGTTGAAGCTTCCGTGACTCTTGCTCCCCTCATTGATCCTAACACTTCAAGCTCAACTGAAACCGCTCCTGTTGCTGCTTCTTTAGAAGTTTCCACCGTGCCTGTGGCTGTTTCTGAAAGTGAAATTAATATTGCAACTTCTGATGTGCTAACCCCTTCAGTAACCAATTAAATTTCCAGGCTTTGCTTTTTTCTTTCTTTATTGGATGATGGTTTTATCCCTTAGTTAGTTTTTTAAGGGATTTTTTTTGGTGAAAGTCCCCAGTTATCATAATGGGGCACTTGTATAAACTTTTATTGACTAAGTTACTACTTAGTCTTTTTAATTATATTAAAAAGTTTGTTAGTACTTCAATGTGTTATATTCTTGCCTTTTCCTTATTTATTTAGGACTTATAGAATAGTTTAACATTTTTATCCTTTGAAAATGCTTTATGATTCTTCTCATGACTTATTAACATGAGGTTTATAAAAGAGGGCCCTTTTATTTATATCAACACTTAATGAAGAAGACGTCTCAACTTCATAATGGTGTTACAATACGATGAAAGAAATAGGAATACACATGTTTTGTTTGAAACAACTTTGACAAGTTTTTATTCATGAACTTGGACAAGCTTTCGAATATTACATGTATTAAAATACATCTATAACTTTCTCTTAACTGTTTTTCTTGTAACAGATTTTTACAAAATGAATGTAAACTAAACAAGGTTTTTCCTCATAACCCGTTTCAGTACATAGTCATGACCCTATCTTCATGTATTAAGAAGGGTTTGAGAGGTGACTCCATTGCTCTTATGAGTTTGAGACACTATGATGATATCAATCTCCCTTTGTTCTAATGGGAAAGAACACTATGATGAATGCTGGAAACTCCATAACTTTTGCTCAACACTTGCCACTTTGTATCTGTGCACAATTTGCACGTATCTGTGTATAATATGTAGTCCCCCAAGTGTTTGAGCGGTGAAGTATGAAGTCTCGAGCACTTGTCTATTTCTCTCAATTTTTGTCCTTTTCCTGAAACAGAAAAACATACGGGACTCGGAGGTGCGATTAGAGATGAAGACTGCCTAACCCGTGTATATTTCCATTAGATTAATTTGTAACCCTGGGCTGAGAATTTTAGAATATTCCATTTTGCCGTGCAGGTCGTGACTCATCATTTGGCACGAGTTAGGGTTTTTGGCTAACATCTAAAATCGTTAGTAAAAATTTTAACAATTCAAAGAAAAATTCTAATACAACGATACCTGATCGTAGGTACTTTCTCAGAAATAATATCGCTTTAGGTGGACATCATTCCAATGCGAGGGTAGAATCTTTCCATTCATTGTCTCCAACTCGTATGCTCCTTTTCCTGCAATGTCACGAATTCTGTAGGGTCATTCCCATGTTGGACTCAGCTTTCCTGAATTAGCAGTTTTTGTAGATTGGAACACCTTTTTAAGCATGAAGTCCCCAATTTTAAAGAATCTGAGGCGTGCTTTCCTGTTATAATACCGTTCAATTATTTTCTTTTGTGCTGCCATCCTTATTAGTGCAACTTCTCTTCTTCCTTCGAGCAAATCAAGATTCACCCGCATCTCTTCATCATTTGATTCCTCCGTTGCTTGAATGTACCTTGTGCTCGGTTCTCTTATTTCAAATGGAATTAAAGCCTCCGCACCATAAACCATTGAAAAGGGTGTTTCTCCCATGCTTGTTTTTGTCGTTGTACGATAAGCCCATAATACTCCAGGTAATACCTCAGGCCAATTACCTTTTGAATCTTGTAACCTTTTCTTCAAATTGTTGATAATGACCCTGTTTGTGGATTCCTCTTGTCCATTACCCACTGGATGGTATGGTGTAGATGTTATCCTTTTAATTTGCCAACTTTGAAAAAATTCAGTGATTTGAGTTCCTATGAATTGTGGACCGTTGTCACACGCGATTTCCTTTGGTTCTCCAAAACGGCATATTATATTTCTCCAAATGAAGTCCTTAACTTCCTTCAGGTACACGAGGTAAAGTCATTCTTTCACGCTGGAATCTATCAACAAAATCCCTGAGCAACTCGGAGTCCCCTTGCTTGATTTTGAAAATATCCTCCATTCTTTTCTCAACCTTTTGAGCTCCCGAGTGTGCTTTAATAAAAGAATTTGCAAGCTCAGCAAAAGAATTAATAGAATTTTTGGGTAAAAGAGAATACCAGGTTAATGCGCCCTTGGTGAGTGTTTCTCCAAATTTCTTGACCAGTAGTGATTCAATTTCTTGTTTGGTTAAGTCATTGCCTTTCACGCCTGTTGTAAATGCAGTTACGTGATCACGTGGGTCTGTTGTGCCATCATATTTCGAGATGTCAGGCATTTTGAACTTTTTAGAGATTGGAAGGGGAGCAGCACTTGGTTTCCAAGGTTGTTATGAGTATTTATCCACATTCACTCCTTTAATTACAGGGGGAACTCCAGGGATTTGCTCGATGCGCTCATTTTGTTCCTTAAGCTGTTTCTGCAAAGTTAGTACTAAATTTTGCAAATAAGAATTATTTGAATTACCTGGTTCTCCTTCCTGTGGTTCACTGGGGTTCCTCCATTTCCAGAATTAACAAGGCCAGAACGAGGATTCTCCAATGTATTATTATTTGGTGTAGATGTGGGTGGTGCAACAGGTAATCGACTAACTAGAGCCTGAAGAGCTTTGTTAACCCGTGCATCAATTATTTTTTATAAAGCTTCATCTACCCCTTCAAAATGTTCAGATTGCCCTTGTTGATCAACACGAGATTCAGGAGCGAGAGTGCCTTCACGAGATTGACGTGGTGAATTTTGAGGGGAGGGAACCACGTCAATGTTATGTAAATCTCCTTGATTTTGATGGATTTGATTTTCATGGTTTCCCAAGGTGTTTTCACTTTTATTGTTGTTTGACATGATGATGACAACGGCTGGAATGTAGCTTAAAAGAGAAAATTATCAGATTCCCGGTAACGGAACCAATTTGTTTAACCAAAAATCTGAGTCTTTGGTCAAATCTTTAGAAATATAAAGAAATTCGGGTTACTGATAATCTAGAGACGAAAATAATAAAAGATCTTTGAGAATAATAAGTAATTTTGTATTTTAGTGTAATCTCAATAATATTTCTTGTCCCCTTACAGATGTCGAGTCCTTCTCCTTTTATAATTGATTTTAGGAGAAGGTATAATGCCTTTGTCTTAATGAGGCAATTATGAGCAATAAATAACATTAAAAGAAACGTTACTCAATCATTCTTATTAAATACAAATTCTCTAACGCATTTAATATTTAATGCTGAATTTGGACTCTTGTGCGTCATCAGATTCATATCTTCAATCCCTTCCGATCTTCGGGTTTTAAATGACTTATATAGGTACGAAACTCGTGCCTTTTGAATAGCGACTCGTGCCTATTTAACTTTCTTCTCTCCGTATCTGTTGTCGCCCGTGCCTTCTTGGTTGATTACCGTGTTCTGACCATTTGACTAGTCCATGTGTCATGACACGTCATCTTCAATATATAAATCCAGTTTTTTCCCAATACAATATGGAGGACAAACTCCTATATATTTTTCTTCAACAGAGCTTCCAAAAACTATAGACTGCTTCTTAGACATTCAAGAAATCAGTGAACTCCCAAACATAACCAAATATCTAGTAACAAATATTGTGGTGTTAGGGAACGATGCCCAATGAATACCATAAAAGGCAGTAAGATGAAAGTCAGCTACTGAAACATAAGAATACCCAAACCAGGTGACTTCTTAATATATATGGCTAGTGTAAGAGCAACTTTCATATAAGATTGCTTGGGTAAATGAATGAACCGACTGAGACATTACACAACAAAAGCAACGTCTGCCCTAGTGATGGTCAAATAAAACAACTTACTCTGATAATGACAACGTCTGCCCTAGTGATGGTCAAATAAAACAACTTACTCTGATAATGATTAGGGTCATCCAAAGACTTATTATTATCCAGGGCAAGTGTGCATCAAATTCAAAAGACCTGAACTTTTAATTCATCTCTAGAGGAGCTCTCACAGACTAAGTGCCAACTAATTCAAAATTAGAAATCAACTCTGGTGCATGAGGATCTCACCCTTACATTTGGTAAAATCCCAAGAAAATCTTTCAGCTCACCTACATCTTTATTCTTAAAGCTTATGAGTAGTCTTTGGTCTCTGGATTAGAAGTAGAACATTACTAGTGACAAGCAAGTCATCCACATAAATCAATTAATTACAATCTTACCATGTGATTCCTTGGTAATTATGGAATAACTCAAATGACTTTAAACAAATCCAAATAATAGAAGAGTAGTGGAAATTTTGATATTTGACAGTCTAGAAGCCAATTTGAGGCCATACAAATATTTAAGTAATATGCACACTTGCAACTTTCATTACTTGTGAGTAAATCCCAAAAGGCAATGTCATGTAGACCTCCCCCTTCAAATCTCCTTGGACAAAAGCATTATAGATATTCATTTGGTGGATTACCCAATGCTTGGCTGTAACAATAGAAATGACTGATCTAACAATATCATTTTGACAACCGGAGAGAAAGTTCACTTGTAATCTAGTCCCTCCAGTACTATACCCTTCAGCCATCAATCTTGCTTTAAATCTTTAAACTTCACTAGTGGTCGTGTACTTTATCTTGTAGATCCATTTACATCCAATTACTCTCTTTTCTTTTGGTAGAGAAACACATCCCAACTATGATTATCTTCTAGCTTTAATCTCAGCCTACATATCCTCAACCAATCTTGGATTTTTGGCTTCTTGAACATAACTTCTAGGTTCTACCTCATCCGAGAACTTTTTAAGAAGCTTCTATACATAGAGGATTGTAATTATCCGATAGATTATTTTGAGTACTAGCCTTAGTTTCTGTGTTTTGAGACCTTTTATAGATTCAATTGATGTTTATTGACTTTCATGCATGATCCATATCATATTTTGGAAAAATATTATGCGAAATTTTGAAGAAAACGTGAGTTTTTACTTAAAATAAGGTTAGAGTTGATCACGATCAACGTTTTTAATAAACAATATTGAATCAGTATTTTGAAGATTCTGGTAGGTTCGTATTATATTTTTTGGACGTGTACTTATGTTTGGTTAGGGTCCCGAGTGACACAAGCACGTTTCGGTACATTATATGAAAAATTAGAAAAGTTGAGTTTTGATGATCAATTCTTGATGTTTGATGTTATTTTGATGATTTGAGTGAGCGAGCAAGTTTGTGAGATATTATTACACTTGTGTGCATGTTTTGATAGGATCCCGAGGGGCTCAGATTAGTTTCAAATATGTTCAGAGTGTTATCGAACTGCTGATGTTTTTTCTGGTGTTTCAAGTCTGCACGTCTTGCAATTGTGATGACCTGTTCCCAATTGCGAGTCTCGATTTTGCAAAGTCGAACTCCCAAATGATATATCTAGGGAGGGACTGTGATCTTCGTCAATATGCGAAGTGGATATCACAATTGCGAGTTGGGGTATTCGCTATTGCGGTGGGAAGGTGGCAAATGCGACTGAAAGCTGGGATGGTCAATCTCACTTTTAAGAGTAAGGGTCAATCGCAAATACGATCAATGTGTCGCAAATGTAATATCAGAGGGGCTGGGTAGCTGTTCGCTTTTTCGAACATCATAATTGCGAACAAGAGTTTGCAATTGCGACATCTGCAGTTGGGTAAAAGTTGGAAAAATCAGGACTTAGCTCATTTTACACCAGTTTTCAACCCTAGACTCCTTAGAGGCAATTTTTTGATAGATTTTTCTTCCAAAATTCATTGGTAAGCACCTTTAATTAGTTTTTAATCAATTTCAACTACATTTCATGAATTTTTAATATCAAATCTATGAATTACAAGGTAGAAATTAGGGGTTTGAGTAAAATTTAGGAATTTTATAAAATTGAGATTTTGACCTCAAATTAAGGTCAAATTTTGAAACAAATCATATAACCGAGCTTGGATGTAATTAGAATTGGGTCCGAATCTCGAATTTTGACCAAGCGAGCATGGAGTTGACTTTTTAAAATATGATCAAAATTGAACCTTTTTCATTCGTGGGTAGTTTCTAAAGCTTCTTTTTAATTATTTGAACGATAATTGACTAGATTCGATTAGTTTGAAGGCTTGTTCAAAAGACAAAGTCGTGGTTGATTGTGATTTTGTTGCAGAAAAAGGTAAGCGTCATGGTTAACTTTGATTTGAGAAAATTAAGGTAGAATCGAGTCTATTTTCTATGTGAACTATGTGTTGGGGGCGACATATATGCGAGGTGATGAGTGAATATATGTTGGCCATTGGGATAAGCATGCGGGTGGAAAATTTACCTTAATTGTAGCATATTTTTTCCTTTACTATGCCTTGCATGCCTTAGATAGATTGCTTATTCTTTGATTAGTTGCTTTCAAGTTATTTCTCATACTTAATTGGGTGTTGAGAATGTTGAACTTGTGATTGGTTGTTGGCTCTAATTGTGAAAAGATTCTCCTATGACGAGTGGAATTCAACAATATCACTGAAATGTATTTACTTCCCACCTTGCTTGATATTTGTGTTGTTGTTGATGCTTGGTGAGGAAGATTGAAAAGAACAAAGGGTGTTGTTATGCCTCATCTACATATTGATATCATTGATTGAGTCAAAGGGGAACATTTATAATTCTTAATTCTATAAGGTTGAATAAAAATTCGATTGACCATTTGATATAATTGCTATGGTTAGTGTATGACTCATTGGTTTTTTAGAGTTAGGATTAAAAAAGACTAGCCCACATAGTATGAACTAAAAATTATAGAACTAATAACCAACTCATCACTTTGCATTATCTGGATCTAAAGAACTAGTCAAGATATGATATATAGGTTATAGCTAATGTGAGGTTAAAAGAACAAAGGGTGATGTCGTGCACATGCTTTTTAACATGAGAGGTTAAAGCACGAAGGGTGATGCCGTGCAGTTTGTTGATTTTATTTCTTTGACTTGATAATTGAAATGTGAACTTGACTTGATGGTTTCAGAGTTTATCTTGAACAACGTTTTTTGGTGATTTTTATTTATTGTTCTGCTTATTGCTCTTTCTACATGTTCCTACCCTATTGTTACTTTAGACGCTTTATTTGTTATTCTGTTGCTTTATGTATATAACTGCACATATTTTTAGTAGGTGTCCATATTTTTAGTAGGAGTCTTATCTTAGCCATGTCATTACCTCGTCAATATTAGGCTCGACACTTACTGAGTATATTGGATCGGTTGTACTCATACTACTTTTCTGCACTTTTTGTGCAGAATTCGACTTTTGTACAAACAGAGTCCCGAGAGGTACTTAGCGGATACTAGACGATGATTCATGGTAGAGCTGCATCCCGTTTGCAGGCCTTAGAGTCACTTTCCTATCTTCATTATATTGTTTCCATTTTATTTCAAGTAGTGTTTTATTTCTTTTAGAACTTTGTATTTAGTTAGATCTAGACGCTCATGTACTTGTGACACTAAATCTTGAATGGTTTTACGTTAGTTACTGATCTTATTCTCTCACAGATGGTGAGGGCACATACTACATCAATAGCTAATCAGGAGTTGGAGCCCTAGTTTGCAGCCACTAACAGGGGTAGAGGTCGGGGCAGAAGTAGATCCAGAGGCAAAGGTAGAGCTTAGCCAAGAGAAAACGTAGCAACACCTATTGTAGAGCCTCAAATTGAGCATGAGGAGAGGATCTGTATTCCAGCCACACCGTTGGACTTTCTCAGGTCCCAGAGGGGTTCATTGCTACCCTAGTACTTCAGGACCCCTAGTCCACCTGGTGGGCTTTATGGAGAGCTTGACCGATGATGGTGTATTTTCTGTAGCACCAACTGTCTCTTAGACTGGGGTAGGAGCCCAAAATCCCAATACTCACACTCTGGAGTAGATGGCTCACAGATATCAGACTCTGGTAGTTCCACCGGTTGGACTAGTTCAGCCTGTTATTGCTACACAGTCTGGGGAGGGACCCACAATGTCTTCCAAGGGGTTGAAGAGGTTGGACAATCTCACTAAGTTGTTTTCTATTCATTTTGGTGGTTCACCTTCGGAGGACCCCCAGGATTTCTTGGACTGTTTCTATGAGGTATTGCGTAACATGGGTATAGCGGAGTCCAACGAAGTTGACTTTGTAGTATTTTAGATGCATGTCACTACCAAGATGTGGTGGAAGGAGTATGTTCGGGGCAGACCAACAGGTTCACCTCCTTTCACTTGGGCTCAGTTCTCACAGTTATTTCTAGAGAAGTTCATCCTCTTAACTAAGAGAGAGGATCTACGCAATCAGGTTGAGAGCCTACAGCTGGGTAGCATGACCGTGACCTAGTATGGGACCAAATTTGTAATACTATCACGTCATGGAGCTATCATGATCCCTACTAAGAGGGAGAGGATGCAGAGACTTATAGATGGACTTACTTATGGCATCAGGCTACATATGGCCAAAGAGACGATGATGATATTACTTTCACTCGAGTTGTGGAGATTGCTGGGCCTGTTGAGAGGATTCGTGGTCAGGATAGAGGCGGTATCTGAGAAGAGGCCTCATCATTTCGGTGGTTTCAGTGGTGCTTTGTGTGGAGGCCAAGTTCATTTAGTAGAGGCCATCCTATCAGTCCGATTCAGTTAGTGGCTCAAGTATCACGTGGTGCTTCATGCAACCATGGTTCTTATGGGTCTCATTGGAGCAGGTTGCATACAATGCACCTTCAGCTCCCATCAGTACACCATCGATTTAGAGTTTTTAGGGTGGTTATTCGGTTTGACAAGGTCAGTCCAAGGTCATCATTCACATCAGTTGAGGGCTTATTATACTTGTGGAGATCTGTGACATGTCGCGAGGTTTTGTACTTGGTCACAAAGCCGTATGCTATAATAGGGTACTCGTGCCATAGTTCCGGAACCGGTTGCTCCACTGCCCACTAAGCCAGCTAGAGGGGGCAGGCAACTTGAGGTAGAGGCTAGCCCGTGAGAGGCCATCCAACAGGAGGAGGTCAGATTGGTGGGGCTCTTCTCGTTGCTATGCCTGATGGAGGATTGTTGACCTATTTGACTAGCTTTAGGGTGCCAAGGTGTTTTCCAAGATTTATTTCAGGTCGGGCTAACATCAGGTGAATATTAAGGCATTGGATGTCCCTAAGATAGCTTTTCGGACTCGGCATGGTCATTATGAGTTCTTGGTAATGTCATTTGGCTTGACTAATGCCCCAGATGTCTTTATGGATTTGATGAACCGGGTACTAAAGCCTTGTCTAGATCCTTCATGTTCATCTTGATTGATGATAGTTTGGTTTACTCCCATAGTCGAGAGGAGCATGAGCAACATCTATGGATCGTACTTTCAGACTCTGAAGGATCGTCTGTTATATGCCAAATTTTCAAAATGTGAGTCCTGGTTGGACTCAATTGCTTTTTTGGGCCATGTTGTATCTTCCGAGGGCATCAAGGTGGAACCAAAGAAGATTGAGGTTGTTTAGAACTAGCCTAGACCTACATCAACTACAGAGTTCAGAGCTTTTTAGGTTTGGTGGGTTATTATCTCCCGTTTGTGGAGGGGTTTTCATCCATCTCAACCCCATTGACCAAATTGTCCAAGAAGGGTGTTCTTTTTAGATGGTCCGACGAGTGTGATGTTAGATTTTAGAAGCATTCCCAGTTAGACCTGAGGCAGAGTCGTCTAATGCAATCATTAATTAATGTTCCGATTTGCCATAGAGATGTATTACTTTTATTTGATCCAGACTCTACTTATTCGTATGTGTAATCCTATTTTACTTCATATTTGGATATGTCTTGTGATTCTTTGAGTCCTCTTATTATGTGTCTACGCCCGTTGGGAATTCTATTATGGTAGAGCGGGTCTATCATTTTGTTTGGTCACCATTGGGAGCTATTGGACTAGGGTCGACCTTTTGTTACTTGGGAGTAGAGTTGACCCTGTGAGAGAGTTTTTAGATATGTTTCCTGCAGACTTATCAGATTCCACCCAACAGGGATATCAACTTTTGTATTGACTTAGTTTCGGGCACTCAACCTATTTCTATTCCATCATACCATGTGGCTCCAGTTGAGTTGAAATAATTGAAGGAACAGGTGCAAGATTTGATTGAAAAAGTATTCATTAGGTCTAGTGTCCCACCCTGGGTGCACTGATATTGTTTGTGAAGAAGAAGGATAGATCGATGAGGATGTGCATAGAATATCACCAGCTGAACAAGGTTACTATCAAGAACAAGTATCTGTTGCCTAGTATTGATGACTTATTTGACCAGCTTTAGGGTGACAAGGTGTTTTTGAAGATTTATTTAAGGTAAGGCTACTATCAGGTGAAGATTAGGGCATCAGATGTCCCTAAGATAACTTTTCGTACTTGGTATGGTCACTACTAGTTCTTGGTAATATCATTTGGCTTGACTAATGCCCAAGCCGTCTTTATGGATTTGATGAGCCGGGTACTAAAGCCTTGTCTGGATCCTTCATGATCATCTTGATTGATGATATTTTGGTTTACTCCCATAGTTGATAGGAGCATGAGCAGCATCTACGGATTGTACTTTAGACTCTGAAGGATCATTAGATATATTCCAAGTTTTCAAAGTGTGAGTCCTGGTTGGACTCAGTTGCCTTTTTGGGCCATGTTTTATCTTCTGAGGGCATCAATGTGGATCTAAATAAGATTGAGGTAGCTTATAACTAGCCTAGACTTACATCACCTACTGAGATTTTAAACTTTTTGGGTTTGGTGGGTTATTATCGCCCGTTTGTGGAGGGTTTTTCATCCATCTCAGCCTTATTGACCAAGTTTTCCCAGAAGGGTGCTCTTTTTAAATGGTCTAACGAGTGTAAGGTGAGCTTTCAGAAGCTCAAGACTGCATTGACTACAACCTCAATGTTAGTGTTGCCTACAGGTTCGACATCTTACTCTATGTATTGTGATGCATCATGTATTAGGCTTGCCGCGTTGTTAATGCAGGACAGTAGGGTGATTGCCTACACATCTCGTCCGTTCAAGGTTCATGATATGAATTATCCTGTGCACGACTTAGAGTTGGGATCCATTGTTCACGCGCTGAAGGTTTGTAGGCACTATCTATACGACATTCCATTTGAGGTATATATCGATCATCAGAGCCTCCAGCACCTATTCAATCAGAAGGACCTTTATTTTTGGCAGAGGATATGGTTTGAGTTGTTGAAAGACTAAGATATCACCATATTATATCATCTGAGGAAGGCCAATACAGTGGGTGATGCATTGGGTAGAAAGGTAGAGAGCATGGGTAGTTTGGCATATTTACCGGTAGTGGAGAGGCCACTAGCCATAACCGAAGGGTGATGCCGTGCAGTTTGTTGATTTTATTGCTTTGACTTGATAATTGAAATTTGAACATAACCTGATGGTTTCAGATCTTATCTTGAAAGATGTTTGCATGGTGATTTTTATTTTTTGTTCTACTTATGCCCTTTTTACATGTCCCTACCCTGTTGTTAATTTTGACGCTTTATTTGTTATTCCGTTGCTTTATGTATATAGCTGCACATGTACTTAGTAGGTATTTGTCTTAGTCTCGTCACTACCTTATCGGGGTTAGGCTCGGCATTTACTGAGTACATTGGTTCGGTTGTGCTCGTACTACACTTCTGTACTTCTTGTGCAGATTTTGATATTAGTAACAGCAGAATCGTGAAAGGTACATAGCGGATACCAGCCAGTGATTCAAGTTAGAACCGCATCCCATTAGTAGGATTTAAAGTCACTTTCCTATTTTTATTGTATGATTTTTTTTATTTCGAACAATGTTGTATTTCTTTCAGAATCTTGTATTTAGTTGTATCTAGATGCTCATGTACTTGTGATACTAAATCTTGGGGTGGCTTTGCATTAGTTACTGGTTTTTTTAACTTACTATGTTATTGCATAGTTGTTTCATGTTATGTTATTTGTTCAGCTGTTTTATATTTATTGCTTTTCTTTGCATATTATTTGTTGTGTTGGCTTGCCTAGTAAGCTATGTTAGGAGATCAAGCCCAACTATACCTTATAAAAAGGACTAAGCGGTCGTTGCAAATATAATCCGGTTTACAAGTCCAAAGTCGAATCCCACAGAGAACTAAGGTTAGCTATAGTTATTCAATATCACTAAGAAACACAAGTCCAAACAATTTCCTAATTATAAAGATTATAATATTTATTTTTATCTAATTAACTAACAAATCTAGAAACCTGTAAAACTATCAATTAACAAGGATAAGGATTAGAGACAAGATTAAGGAGGTCTAGAGTTATGATTTCCCCTATTATCGGAATCCTTCCCGCTAAGTTTTCTATAAAGTAGCCTAAGTATTCTCTACCGATCATGAGCTCTCTCAATGTCATAACTCTCTCTCGAGTAATTACCACAATTTACTAGACATATTCTCCCGAATTACGCTAGCTGGCATTAAGTACGGCTCACTCGGATCGCACCCAAGGTTTCATTATCCCTAATCCCACTTTTAAACCCTCCGTATTGATCCCTCATATACGTTAGGAGTGATGTTGTTCAACAACTACCTAAATATGTACTCTCTCCCGAGTAATACATACTAAATAGACACAATCGGTTGAGGGCCCTTCAATCAACAACAATAATAACGTAGTTGAACAAATCGAGAAAATACTACAGCAAATCTATATTAACAAAACAATAAAATCATCCTCCAATAGGTTCCATCAAAACCCTAGATAACAAATTAGCTATTTATAATAGTATGCAAAACTACAATACTAGAATTCATAACCAATAATAGAACTAGGAAGAAGGAATTGAAAAACTCGTAGAAGAATTCTCCACCTTGCTCCTAGTGTGTTCTTGCATACGTAGGTCTCAAGCGTGTCCAAACTCGATCTCCCTCTAGGTCTCCCCAAAAATGGCATTTTTAGGTCTATTTATATGTGTAGGAAAAGGCCTAAATGTGTGGGCCAAGTCCTAGTCAGACCAGGAGACGAAATAAGCCTTCAAAACTCCGATTGGACATGGCTTTAGGTTGGCCTCGCCTGGATAACTCCAGCCTAGGCCTGGCTTTAAGCTGGAATCACCTGGATAAAGCCTGGTTAGGCCTGGCTTTAAGCTGGCCTCACCTGGATAAAGCTTGGTTAGGCCCGGCTTTAAGCTGACCTCACCTGGATAAAGCCCCGTCGAGCTAGCTTTTTCCCGACTTCTCTTTTTTACCGTTCTCGAGCGCACTTTCGACGTTTAAGCATCCCTTTAGCTCTACTTTCATTTTCGATGCACCTGCACATAAAATAGCCTATATTATGCTTAAACATAGTGTATTTTAACATTAAAGCATGTAAAACGCAAAGCATATAATGTGCAAAAACTTGAATTATAGCCACACATCATTAGGCGCCATTACGACCCCTTATTTATTGGGATTTTGGGTCGTGACAAGGACAAAGAACTATAATCCATAACTGCTAACAGGGGATATAAGTAAGCTTGAACTACATGCTTAACATTAGGAACAATAAAATCCTTCATCCAAACGGGAGGTTTGGAAGTTCTGTTAGACTTTCTCAACTTTGAATCTGGTGCATAGAATCAGACACCGTAGGCAATTATTGTAAAACCTCTGATGACACAATAGATCCGAAATAGAGGCTATTATAAGTATTGAATGATGATTCTACCTGGATGTCTTTCACTCCCTCTAGAAAGCTATATGGACTGAAAGGAATCACCTTATCATATGAATGTTAAGAAGAACAAAAAAAGTAAGGAAGAAAATATCATATCCCGTACATTTGGAGTAAAACGTGAAACTTACAACAAATGTCGTGAGGCTTGAGCCCTAAAGAATTTTGGAAGTATGTAAGTGAATCCATAATAATTTTGCTATTACTAAAGGTAGACGTTAAAAGTAAAAGTGAAAGTCGCTCATAGTTAAGCTTTTCAGAATGCATTTGAACAAGTTCCAACTTCTAGTGCATGTTACGACCTGTGTATTTGGAGTTAGGGTTGATCTACCCTTCAAGTTAAAGGCTATTGAGACTAGTTTCCTATAACGACCCGACCATTCATTTTGAGCTTTAGCTCTATTGGGTGGTTTGAGACTTTGAGTATCTTCATATTATGTATTATGATTTGCGCTTATGGTTGGTTTTGGCTTTCGAGCGGTTCGGGATATATTTTGAAGAATGATTCTCGTTTTAGAAGCATTAAGTTAGAAGAGTTGATCAAAGTTTGACATTAGAGTAAACAAACTCGAAATTGCATTTTAATTATTCCAATAAGTTTGTATGATGATTTTGGACATGTCCACAAAGTTCGGTTAAATTCTGATGCGTTTTGGGTAAGTTTGGGTTATATGGTGATTGTTTTCAGTTTCGATGTTGATTTGAGCATAAAGGTTACATATTGAGCAAACAGCCTTTGATTTGTATTTCTACTAAACCATTATATCCGTGTCGTAATTTTGGAACCATAGAAACTGAAATCATTAAGGTTCGACATCGTATGAGGAATTTATGGTCATTTTACTAAGAATTGGGTTGCCAGATTTTTCTGGTTAATGACAAAATGGCAACTGAATTCGTATTAAAAAATCTGCACTATTTTCAAATATTGAAACCAACATTTCTCCTTCATTATATGGTCAAATGGAGTGATTCAAAAGCCTAAATTGACTGGAATTTCATGAGAAATCTGTTAGAGTCACCAAAAGTGAGTTTTGGGATCGTTTGGCACAAAAAACGAGGTAGAACAACTGGGTGTTTTTAGCTATTAATGTTGTTGGAGTTTTTTTTCATCTTGAACGTTTATAATTGGGAGAATTCAAGGATGTTCTTCATATTTTTTGCATGTGGTACGGTCTAAACCATAACATAAGTATTTCCCTTTGATTCATTCCCTTGGTTTAAGCTTTAATCCATGATTTTAATTGAAAATCTAATTAATTTTTTAAATCAAGACCTAGGGTTATGTCCTTAATTTTAAAAATTTAAAATGAGTTAGAGGGATTTATTTCTCAAATCCTTTTGGGGTTTTGTTCTCCTATATTAGGAGAACAACATACTCAAATTTGGCGAGTTTTGGAGGAGTGTTTCGATAGTTATGTTACCCAACTAGTGTGGGCTGGACTCTTGAGTTATAAATACCCAAGAGCGATGTTTTAGTGAATTGGTTGAGATATCGAACTCTGATTGAGTCGATTTTTATTCGCGTTAGCTTGTATTGGTTCGTCCTGTGCTTGGGTAAGCTTGGATTCGGAATCTAAGGTGGGCCCGGTGTTGACTTTGTTTGACTTTGTTTGACTTTTTGGTTGACTTTGGGCTTTTGATTAAACATTCGACCTTTATCGACTGGGTTTGTTTCCTTTGACATTAATTGATGTTCATGAGTTTCTTTTGGCCAGTTTCGAGCCGTTCGGAGGTCGGTACACGCGGGTTGGCATTTTTAGAGTATTGTTTGGCTTGCTCGATATTGGATTCAGCTTGTTCGAGGTAAGTAATTCTTCTAAACTTGGTGTTGAGGGTATGAATCCCTGAACATATGTGTTATGTGCTTCGCATTGAGGTGACAGGCATGTGGGCGTGCACCGTATAAATTATGACTTGATTGATTTGCTGATAATGTGTAGTTACCTTACCTTATTTCTATCAATGAAATTTTTACGTGTTAGAGAAATTGAGCTATGCATCATGTTAGAAATCATGTTTAGGCTATATGCTTATTCTGCTGGGACCCACTGAGGTTATCTCTACTATTGAGTTATTTGCTTAAATTGTAGTTACATACTTAGTCATATTCATTAATTCACAAATCATATCTCAATCTCTTTTATCCGTTGTTGTCACATCATGTTATCATTGTTTGGGCTGATTGGTATACAATTTGTAAGTCTGAGAGGTTGGAGAGATTGATGATTGAGTTAGGGCCTGAGAGCTATGTTGTGAGAGATATTGTGGATCGGGATACACACTGTAGCATGCCATATTGGCTTTATATATTAGTATTGTTATTATATAGTTTGGGCTGCACGCCGCTGCACACCTTATAGTCTTCATTATTATTGATGGGATCGTGCTGCATGCCGCAGCAGGTTTTATTGATTCATGATGGGATTGGGATGCACGGTGCAGTCGGCTATGTTTGTTTATAATAGTGCTTGGGTAGGATCCGCCCCTCATGAGTCTGACATACCAGTAGTGAGCACATGCATTATACATTGCTGAGTAACTAACTGTGCTGAGTGCTTCAGCGTGATGAGTGAGAGTGCGAGACATTGAGATTGAGTACTTTGAAAGTATGAGTACATGAGTTCATCGCTTGATGCATTGAATTTGACATGCACACTTGACATATAGGCATAAAGATGCATTTCTCATCAACACATTTTTGTAACATTCATGATTTCACATGCACATTGACATGTAGGCATAGAGATGTACTTTCGTCCTGCTATCTGAGAATGAAATATCTTATCTATTGTTGAAAGTTTTTGGGAAAAAATTACAGTTTTCTGATTTGCTCATATTTTGGTGATTTCGGTGAATGATTTGGGTTTTACTGTTATATCTAAAAAGCATGCCTATTTTTCCGTAATTATGAACAAGCTGCTTTATTATATTGTTACGAGTTGTTCTTAGCTAATTGTGTTGGACTTTGACTGTTGTCCAAGCTCATTACGGCTTTCAACCTAAGGTTAGGTTTGTTACTTATTGGGTACATGAGGTCAGTTGTACTCATACTACACTTTTAGACATTGCATGCAGATTTTGGAGCTGATGTTGCTGTAAGTGGCGAGAGCTGGCATTGAAGATGTACATGCGTTCCGGTTATTGTTGCATCTTGTTCTTGGTAGCTTTAGATTTATAAATATTTTTATATACGTTTCGAATAGATGATGTATTTATTTCATTCTAGCTTTGTAAACTCTTAGTCTTAGAAGCTCATGATTGGTACTACCAGCCTTTAGGGAATTGTATAAAATTCAGTTATTTCATTTTTGAATCTTATCATTATCATTATATTGTTGTTTATCGTTAATTGGCTTACCTAGTAGGTTAGGTTATGTTGCCATCACGACTAGTTGAATTTTGGATCGTGGCAAGTTGGTATCAGAACTCTATGTTCATAGGTTCTATGAGTCATGTGCAAGTGTCTAGTAGAGTCATGCAGATCGGTATGATGACGTCCATACCTATCTTCGAGAAGCTACAAGGCATTTAGAATAAACTTCCTATTTTTCTTTCCTTATCATGCGACATTGACTTAGCTTGAAGCGTAACTCTTTGAATTCCTTCCACTCACTTGTATATGCATGTAAGCGCTCGGTATCTGCTATACATCAATGGCTTGTGGATTCCATGGATGAAGTGCGAGATGTGTTCTCTGTGTTTTGGTGATGGGCCAGTCTAGAGGACTTGTGGCCCGTTTTGGACCGCAGCTTAGGCTCGATAGTTTCAGTTGTCTTAGCATGTGATTTTGGACTTCTATGTCCAGTGGTGTCACTATGAGTGGGATTGGTGGCTCGGTGAGTGGTTGGTTGGCTATATGATGAGTAGGATGTGACTGTGGGATATGTTCAGATGGTATGAATGTGATAGGAAGAGTTTTCTTGAGACATAAAAAGGACTATTAGATGCTCGATTTTTGTGGATGTGTCATAAAGTCTTGAGTTATGAAGGTTTTGAGAGATTCTTTCATGTCATTTCATTTGTGGAACGAAGTAGATTTTCATTTCTTGTTGCTGAGTTCAAACTCAATAAGATTAAGTGATTGCGAAGTAGTTGTGGTTGTGAAAGGGTATATAGAGATGTCAGTTTGAGGATAAGGAGGTTGGTTATCACCTGTGGGGTAATCTATGAATGTGTGATGCTTATGATGTTGTGTGGATGCTTTCTTTTTTACCAGTGGGTATAGGTGTTGCGATTTGAGTTTTGATTGGTTGAGAAAGTTGACCTGACTGTCATGAGGATGATTGCGAGCTGAGCAAATGATTTGAGGTATTATATGGTTTGTGTTACATGAGCTTATAAAGGATTTAGTTGAATCTCACTGCGGTATTATTGCAATAATAGAGTATGGGCATCGAGTGCTTTGATATATGGCTTTGAGCCAAGTGGGGGAGTCAGCTATCGATGATTTGATTGCTTGGTTACGTGTTGTATTGGTTTTGGTCTGAGGCATACTTGTGGATCGATTATGACTTGCAGAGGATGGTTTTGAAGATGACTTAAGCAAGGAAAATTTTGGATGCATGTTGTATTACACTTTATGGGTATATGGAATTCATGGAATGATCGAGTTGTTATTCGTGAAGGATGTTGTGTGCATAGAGTAGGAATATGCTCGGTTGCATTAAGGCAAAGTTACATCGTTGGGTTTTTTCGTGCTAATGAGGCATAGGTCGTTCGACCATTTTGGGCGGTGCAATTGAGATTCGAGTAGAGTGGATGACACTTGAGAAGGTTCTAATGGATTCAAGATTTATATGTAGAAATTGATAATTTTTAAGATTCGTATATGTCTAGAATCTAAGATTTACATTGGATGGTTTCAGGAATCGCGATATTTCTATATCATTATGGATTCTACATTTCGGTATTAGGAAGGTAATGGAAATGACTTTAGATCACAGAAGGTCTCTTTAGAGTGGGTTTCTCAAATGTGGTACTTTTGGGGTGCTTAAGAGGGAATATAATGGCTTATGGGCCTTAGGGCGGTGTGGTATTATGCTAGGATCTCTTTTGGTGAGCTTTGGGGTAAGCATCATGGTGTTCTAACAAGGAGAAGTGTCAACTTGAGGGTATGTCGGAAGGAACTCGGAGAAATATGACAGCTTGGTAGTAGGTTCGATCAGCACGATAATAGATATGATCGGTTCTTTGGGTACTTATGATGTGGTGAGTCTCTACAGGTGTTTTGTAGAAATACTCTTAGGTGGCGACCTAATTGTCTTGGTTGAGTTAGAGAGATTCAGTTCTGATGTCTTGGTTATGTGCAAATGTGTTTCGAAGAGTGCTCGACGATTTCTACCACGGTTTGAGATAGATATTTCCTTCTGGCGTGAGGAGTATGTTTCGTATTGTGATTTTCTCCTTGATGGGATCAGATAGAAGGTTTCTGAATGATCGGGTATGTATCATGCTGGTGACTCAGAGTTGATTATGAGATTCTCGTGCTTTTCATATGATGGCATGATAGATGCGGTGTGTTGTGTGGGGTTGAGATTTTCATGTGCAAGCTCACGATTCAGTTTTGAAGGGAACGATATGAATTCTTAGACAACATGGACGGTTTCAGATGACTAGATGAATGCTATTACTACTTGGTATTGCTGAGAAGGGTGCACATTTCAGAAGGCACACTGTGTTTTGACTGATGGATGCTTCATTGGTATTGCGGTACTCGCCTGGTTGATCGACTACTGATGTTCAGATCTTGCTATGTGGCATGGATGAATTATAGAACTATTTCTTGTGGGGATAAATATGTATGTGAGATGTATTTATCATTCAAATGGTGTATTTGGGATCGGCTACGGTGATTCATGTGTTCTATGGATTTGGAGACTGAGAGTTCTCAGAAGTAGATTGTTTCGGGGTTGCGGACTGTGAAGATGTGGCCAAAGTTAGCTAGATGGTAGTATGTGATATGGTTAGGTCATTGTGGATTTTTGGAGGGCCATTTATCCATTTGGGGATGACCGGAGTTGAGTTCGGAGCCCATTGGTAGGACCAATGAGGATGTGTATTCTACATCGGGTTAGATTTGTTGACTCAACACCGTTATTGCTAAAAGGTGTGTTATTCGGTTAGAGTTGAGCTTGTTCATGTTCTGATATGTTCTATGTGTTACTCTTCTATGCTACGAGGGGTTGTGATTTGTTGGTTATATGCACAACTGATGCAGTTCTATTTGGGTCTTGTAGCGGAATTCGAGTAAAGTGGCTATTGGGGTATTGAATGGTTGATTGTGCCTTGGTTATAGTCATGCACTTCATTGTTATCGGGTTGTGGTATGTTGTGTTATTTGCTTCTCCATGTTTATGGTCATGCACTTCGTGCATTTGATGTCGAATTGCATGTGGTTATTGATTTTGAGCATAGTGGTTTGAGGTATTTCATATGGACCGGTGTTCGGATTGGGTCATGCATCATAATGACCTTATGCTAGGATATGATCCTTTATGCTTATTTCGTGTGTTATATTTCCCCTTGTGTGGTGGATTGATAACATTGCGCTTCGTGGTGGTATCTATTGAGTTGGGGGGATAGTTTCTTCATTTCCATTCTCTTTCCATCATTAGGTATATTTGAGTTATTGTTCATTGGTGCACGGTTTACATGGTATGTGGCTCTAAGTAGTATTTGTGTGATGGTTCGGTTGAGTAGCTTGTACTGGATGAGGTGAGGTTATTGTGCCTGAAATGAGTGCCATCAGATTTAATTAAGGTATGTTTGCAAGAATGGTGTCACTAGTCGACTTAGAATTTGGCTATGGTTCTTATCCGGCAAGAAAGCTCCACGACTTGTTAATCTGATGGCTGGTTATGAGTTTCTCTATGTTTCTTTCATCGTTGGCAGTGTACGAAGTTTCAAAACAAGATTTTAGTTGATATGAGGTTCGTTACCGGTGTCGGGTTGGTTATCGAGCAACTATTGCGGTCGGAAGTTATTGCTATGGGTATTTGAGTTATGTGGTATATCATGTGATTATGTCTTGAGATATGGTTATGGATTGATACTACTTGTTCAGAGTTATACGGTGCATAGATGCAAGAATCGGGTCATATAATGAGTTCATGATGTTGGGGATTTGGGTTTTAAGGTATATGGACTAAGGTTGAAGTAAAGATCCTCTGTTAGGTGGTGTTGTCAGGCTTATATGGATTGGGGTGACGTAGGATCACCCATGGTTATGTGTAAGGTGAGGTATATGGCGATTTGATGGCTTTAGAATGACTTTTGGCACGTTTGAGGACGAACGTATGTTTAAATAAGGGAGAATGTAACGACATGTCCGGTCGTTTTGAGTTTTAGCTTTCCATTTTGTGTTTTGAGACTTTGAGTACCTTTATATTATGTATTATGGCTTACTTGTATGGTTGGTTTCAGTTTTCGAGCGGTTCGGGATTGATTTGGAAGAATGATTCTCGTTTTAGAAGCTTTAAGTTGGAAGAGTTGACCAAGCTTTGACTTTTGGGTAAACAGACTCCGAATCGGGTTTTAACTATTTCAATAAGTTTGTATGATGACTTTGACATGTCCACAAAGTTTGATTAAATTCCGATGGCATTTAGATAAGTTTGGGTTTTATGGTGAATGTTTTCGATTTCGACGTCGATTTGAGCATAAATGTTACCATATTCATAAAACGACATTTGATTCATGTTTTGACTAAACCATTATATCCGTATCATAATTTTGGAACCATATCAACTAAATTCATCAAGTTTTGACATCATATGAGGAATTTATGGTCATTTTACTAAGAATTGGGTTGCCAGATTTTTTCAAAATAATTTCGCAATTGCCACTGAATTCGTATTTAAAAATTTGCACTATTTTCAAATATTGAAACCAATATATCTCCTTTGTTATAAGGTCAAATGGAGTGATTCAAATGCCTAACATGACTGGAATTTCACGAGAAATCCATTGGAGGTATCAAAAATGAGTTTCGGGATCATCTAGCATACAAAACGAGGTAGAATAGCTGGGCATATTTTTGGCTATTAATGTTGTTGGAGTTTTTCTCAACTTGAAAGTTTGGGATTGGGAGAATTCAAGGATGTTCTTCAAGTTTTTCCATGGGGTATGGTCTAAACCATAACCTAAGTATTTCCCTTTGATTCATTCCCTTGGTTTAAGCTTTAATCCATGATGTTAATTGAAAACCCATTTAATTCTTTAAATTAAGACCTAAGGTTATGCCCTAAATTTTAAAATATGAAAATGAGTTAGAGGCATTTATTTCTCTATTCCTTTTGGGGTTTTGTTCTCCTATATTAGGAGAATAACCAATTCGAATTTGGCGAGTTTTGGAGGAGTATTTCGGGAGTTATGGGATCCAACTAATGTGGGTTGGACTCTTGGGTTATGAACACCCAAGAGCGATGTTTTGACGAACTGGTTGAGCTATCGAACTCCGATTGTGTTAGTTTTCGTTCGTGTGAGCTTGTATTGGTTCGGGCTTCGACTAGGTAATCTTGGATTCGGAATCTAAGGCGGGCTCTACATTGACTTTTGTTGACTTTGGGCTTTTGATTAAAGATTCGACCTTTATTGATTTGGTTTGTTTCTTTTGGCATTATTTGATGTTCTTGAGTTGCTTTTGGCTAGTTTCAAGCTGTTTGAAGGTCCGTACGTGCAGGATGGTATTTCTAGAGTATTGTTTGGCTTGATCGGTATAAGATTCACCTTGTTCGAGGTAAGTAACACTTCTAAACTTGGTGCTGGGACCCACTAAGGTCATCTCTACTGCTGAGTTATTTGCTTAAATTGTAGTTATATACTCAGTCGTATTCATTCATTCGCATATCATATCTCAGTCTATGTTATTCTTTGTTGTCACATCATGTTATCATTGTTTGGGCTGATTGACATGCGATTTGTGAGCCCGAGATGCTGGAGAGATTAATGACTGAGTTGGGGCTTAAGAGCCATATTATGAGAGATATTATATATATATATATATATATATATATATATATATACATATATATATGCATGTATGTATACATATATATATATGCTTTATTATTATTGATGGCATCGGGCTGCACGTCGCAGTAGGCCATGTTGGCTTATATTAGAGCTTGGGCATGATCCTCCATTCCGGAGTCTGACGTACCAACAACGAGCGCATGTACCATACAATGCTGTGTGACTGAGTGTGCTGAGGGATTGAGCGTGATGAGTGGGAGTGCGAGACAGTGAGATTGAGTACTCTAGGAGTGTGAGTACAGGAGTTCATCACTTGATGCATTGCATTTGGCATGCATACTTGATATACATGCATATAGATGCATTTCCTCATGCTACACGATTTTGTGACATTTATGATTTCACATGCACATTAAAATGTAGGCAAAGAGATGTACTTTTCTCATGCTATCTGAGAATGAAATATCTTATCTGTTGTTGAAAGTTTTTGGGAAAAATTATAATTTTCTGATTTACTCATATTTTTGTAACTATAAACGCGCTGAGTATCATATCTTTGAGTTATTACTTGTGTTGCTTGTATTATATTGTTACAAGTTGTTCTTGGCTATTGGTGTTGGACTCTGACCGTTGTTCAAGCTCGTCACTGCTTTCAACCTAAGGTTAGCTTTGTTACTTATTGAATACATGTGGTCAGTTATATTTATGCTACATGTCTGGAACTTGCGTGCAGATTTTGGTGCTGATGTTGCTGCAAGTGGCGGAAGCTGGTATTGAAGATGTACTTCGTTCCGATTATAGCTGCCTCTTGTTCTTGGTAGCTTTATATTTATGAATATGTTTATTTACATTTCGAATAGATGATGTATTTATTTCATACCAGCTTTGTAAACTCTAATTCTTAGAAGCTCATGATTGATACTACCAGTCCTTGGGTAATTGTATAATATTCAGTTATTTCATTTTTTACTCTTATCATTATATTGTGGTTTATTGTTATTTGGTTTACTTGGTGGGTTAGTTTAGGTGTCATCACGACTAGTTGAATTTTGGATTCATCAACACAACGTTAGAGTAAAATGTTATGCGCGTTTTACAACGAACCAGCACGATGCCCAATAGCTACGGGACACGTGGCACCAAAGGTTAAGTCAGTCAAATCCTGTAGTTTATAAGATAAAATTTCGGGATTTCTGTTTCATTTTTATTGTATACCATATGGGAACTGAATCTCTCCATTTTCTCTCCTCGTATCACTCTCCAAGGTCAAGGTAAGTGATCCAAATACTTCATTAGTAAAATTCTTTCTCAAGAATATGAATCTTACTCTCAATCCATCTTGGATTCTTGAATTAATGTTTTCTTTTAGCAAAGTTCAAGTGATGAGTTCTTAGCGAAACAGAAACCAAGGTAAGAAGATTTCTTCTAATCATATATATGGATTCAAATAAGTATTTTAAAGTGTTTGGATAAGGATTCACGCGACGATGATCGGAAGTCGTGAGTCCATGCTTTGTGATTCAAATGTGATGTATAAGGGGTTGTTTTGTATGTTCTTCTTTACCGAAGGTGTTGTTAACCTCACAAAAGGGTTTGTGTGTTGCTGTAAGTTAGAAGAATTGAAGGATGTGGTGAAGCACCATTATGAAAGGGCCTTAAACCTTATGCCCACCAAAAGTTCAATGAATTGTCTTCATGGCTTGAATAATGTTTGGTTGCTAACATGAAGTTTCTTTTATTGTTATTATTATTATATATCGAAGTTGTAAAGGAGAATATTGATCGTCATAGTCTGATAACTATTACGAATGAGGTATGTAAGGCTATTCCTTCTTTCGCCGTTGCGGCACAACTTCCGTTTATTGCTTCTCTATATGAGATATGAAGTCTAAAATTTACGAAGCATATCGATTACATGTCACAGGTTCCATTAGTTGAGTAAATGATATGTCACATGCTTATAAGTTGGTACTTAATGTGGTTGTTCTATTCTTAGGATTAAGATTTCAAGAATTACAGTGATTGGGGGTTATAGTACTTCACTAAGATGAGTTGTATCGAAATTGTTTTGCTTATATTCTTATGAGCTATGAGCGTTCACGTGCCATTTTCAAGTATCATAGACTTTCAATTCGTGAAAAGGACAGTCCTATTCTTATCGTTACTGATTTCTTTATGTGTTAGATCCCCATAACCGAGTCTCTTTGTAGGCATCGTGTTCTTATTATTGAAGATCTTTCTAGAGCTATCGTATCTCTATGGTTACCAAGTTCTTGTAAGTGATATAGCATCTAATGTTACTAATGTCACGCCCCAAAATCAAGGAGCGCGACTGGTGCTCAACCGAGTAAACCCGACTGAGCAAGCATGTTAGACACTTCCTACCGGACTCACTTATGATCAAGAAAGGGCATGCTTTCATTATTAAAACAATAGGATGATCATGTAACCATTACTAAATCGTTTCATAGATTACATCATTTTTAAGTTTTAAAATACACACATACTTGCGATTTAGTGGAACATGAGTTTTACACACAACATAATCCATTGAACTTTCTAATACCTATATACAACCCACATAGTGTCTACGGAGCCTCTAAATAGATACAAAAGAGTACTACAAAAGTGCCGGCAACAAGGCCTCGACTATACCTCAAGTACAATACATAAGAAACAAAAAATGTACAACGCCGAAATGAAATGGGGCTCACCAAGATTGCTGGGAGGAGCATACCACTAACACAGGTCAATGCCGCCTGCTGTGGAACCACCTATAACAATTAAAGATATAGCGCTCCCGTCAAAAGGGAGGTTAGTGCCGTCTAATAGCACTAATAGGTATAACTAAACACTATCTCATTAAAATGAACAATAATACAAGAAGGAAGTAATCATAAAATCAATAAAATCCTTAAATAACACCACGTCATCAAATTAAGAATCACATAAGCTTTCAAGTAAATTTTCATGGCTTTAGATTGGGCCATCTTTAATATTGATACTCCATCATCTACAATACCACCGCATTCTTGCACGGCGTCCGATCACGATCCGATCGGTTAGGTCGTCTCATTTTAAGATTTATCAACCATAATCACAATTTCATTCTCAATTTTCAGTTTTAATTTCTAGTACAGTTACCACCATGTGTGCGGCATGGTGTCCGATCACGGTCCGATCATCTAGGTCGTCTCGCCCGAGACATTACCATTTTCTACCAATTATCTCATTTCATACTTATTTCACGTTTTTCAGTTCATCGGCACTGGTGGCCACAATTGTTATATCATACTTGGCACTTGACAGAATTTCATAATTCATGTTCTTTTACACATTCCACATTACTATCATATCAACTGCAACAAGGCATTTCATTCAAGATTTTTATCACACATGAGCAATTTAGAATCTAAGGCGCATAGAGGCTTTTCACACGGTTTTGGCATAACAATCAACATTCATATTTGACTTGAAGTCTAGGCACATTTAGAAGATATTCCATATTTTTAACACATCTTCAAAAGGTAAGATAATACGATAAAAGCATCAGAACACACATTTCACATATATTCTTCAACGTAAGAACATTCGGGATAGCAATTTCTATAATGATGAACTTGGGACTTACACTGATTGCATGGACCCCAAGGGGTTCGATTCTAAGAAGAGGGGTTTTTAGCCATACATACCTCAATTGAACTTTCCTTAAATTCTACAATATTCCGGACCCTTAACAACCTCAATCTATTTTAGGAATATGACATGCTAGACGAAAAATTAGAAAGATAATCAAGATTCTAGCTCATTTGAGCACATTATCAAACACTAGGTGTTCAATATGTTTTAAGACTCTTTTTGTGTAAGATTCAATCATTCCACAACCCATCTTTTATTATTTTTATCCCATAATCTTCGTACACTCTTTCACCACACATGCATGCAAAATAAACAACCCACACTCAAGGATATGAACATCTATACAGGGATATAGTTTACTACAATGTCTAAGGAATAAGAACTGAACATAAGTAAAGATAGTGAAGGAGAGTCAAGGCCTGCGGACGTCATGTATCTACCTAGATAGTATCCTAAGATCCTAACTCCACACTCAGCAGCCACTGTGATCGAAAGCACCTTGATCTGCACACGAGGTGCAAGGGGTAGTGTGAGTACAACCAACTCAATAAGTAACAAATCCAACCTTTGGACTGGAAGTAGTGACGAACTCAACCAGCACAGTTCAATATATAAATAATAGTGCAGAAACATAGATATGCCTTCAAGTTCAACAAATAAACTCAAAATGGTAAGATAGTTCAAATCTTAATGATGTTTTGGAATATACTCCTCTACTTCTATATTCCAATGTACATGCTATATGTGATACACCATGCTGACAACCTCATGTGCTCACACTTTCAAATGCACCATCACTCAGTACGGTATATGACCAATCTGACGAGGGAAAATCCATCCCTGAATATATAAGTGACCATGAGTTACTTAGTATTGAGTAGGGCCAATATAGCCCGTGGGGAAGATCCATCCCCAGGTATATAATGCTTCAGACAAGATCCATGCCCAGGGAAGATCCATACCTCAATATAATCAACCACACTTACTGGGTGTGTGTGCCGACTCTGGAGGGGCTTCTTCAGCCCAAGAGCTATCACAAATCAGTACAACCGTTGCGGTGTGCAGCCCGAACCCATAAATGTCACTCATAATCAGGCCCCCGGCCTCACTCAGTCATCAGTTTCTCCAGTCTCTCTCACGGGCTCACACTGTCATAAAACTAGCTCGAACATGATAATATGATGTATCAATAAATAACAACAGATACTAAGATATGATATAAAATGAATGAATGTGACTGAGTACGAAATATCAATGAAATCAGTAAGTCAACAAGAAGAAACTACCACTATGGGTCCCAACAGTACCGCATATACCCTAAACATGATCTCTAGCATGATTGACAACTCAATTACTATATCACATGATGAAAACACGGATATCAACAAGATAGAACCACTATACAGTGCCATGGAATCTACCAGGTCACAATTCTCACGATGCAGGCCCTCATGCCCATCACTTGGTATGTGCGTCATCTCAACACCAATCATATAACACATAATTCGGGCTTTCAAAACCTCAGAGCCAAGTTTAGCAGTGTTACTTACCTCAATTCGAGCAAAACTCTACCCCAACACACCTTTGCCTCGCAAATCGGCCTCCAAATATCCCGAATCTATCCACAAGTAGTATAGTACAATCATACGGACTAAATGAATCAATTTTACAAGAAATTATGAAGTTATAACTCAAAAATCCGAAATCGGCTCCAAACTGGCCCCCGGGCCCACATCTCGAAATCCAACAAAAGTCCAAAAACCCGAAAGCCCATTTAACCATGAGTCTAACCATACAAAAATTGCTCAAATTCGATATCAAAATCCCATTCAAAACCTAAAAAATCTAGCCTAAGAACTCTTCTTCATTTTCCCCAATTTTTGACCCAAAATCACAAATTTAATGGTAGAATCAAAGGCATAATCATAGAATTTAACCAAAACTAGATAGGAATCACTTACCCCAAACACCCATGTGAAAATCCATCCAAAATTTCCTTCTACCGAGATCCCAAATCAATTTTGTGTTATGAGCTCAAACCCTCATGTTAGAAACTTATATTCTACCCAGGTATGCCTTCTTCGTGAACGCGAAAATATCCACACGTTTGCGAAGGACAAGATTGCCTCTAACAAAAATACTTCTATGCGAACGCGTTCAACCACTCATGAACGGAAAGCTTCACTGACCCCTCTCATCGCAAGTGCGTACTTACCCTCGCAAATGCGTACACCATTAGCATGGGGTCCCCAGATACCTCTTCTCTTCTTCGCGAACGCATACCCCATCTCGCGTTCGTGATGTAATTTCTGCCCAAACCTTCACGAACACGAAGAACAAATCTTCCTCAGCCTCAAAATGCACTTCACAAACGCGAGACCATTCTCGCAAACGCATAAGAGGAAACCAGAAAACCAGCAAAACTCAACTTCAACAGTTTCCCAACTTCAACTCTTGATCCGTTAACCTCCTGAAACTCACCCGAGGCCCCCGAGACCTCAACCAAACATACCATAAAGTCCCAAAATATTATACTAACTTAGTCGAACCCTCAAATCACCTCAAACAACATCAAAAACACGAATCGCACATGGATTCAAACCTAATGAACTCTGAATTTCCAAATTTCTACAACTGACGCCGAAACCTATCAAATCACGTCCGATTGACCCCAAATTTTGCACACAAGTCACAAATGACACCACAGACATATTCCAACTTCTGGAATCAGAATCTGAACCCGATATCAAAAATCCCACTCCCGGTCAAACATCCTAAAAATTCAACTTTTGCCATTTCAAGCCTAATTCAACTACAGAGCTCCAAATCACAATCCGAACACGCTCCCAAGTCCAAAATCACCCAACGGAGCTACAAAACCATCAAATTTACATTCCAAAGTCATTTACACATAAGTCAATATTCGGTTAACTTTTCAAACTTAAGCTTTCAATTATGAGACTAAGTGTCTCAATTCATTCCGAAATCTCTCCGGACCCGAACCAACTAACCCGATAAGTCATATAACAACTGTAGAGCACAAAAGAAGCACTAAATGGGGATATCAACATCTTCATAAAGTGATTTAGAAAGGTTTTTTAAGTCTTAGTGGGTGTGGGCCCCACTTAGGAAGAGAACTTGGCCAACCATTTCTTCTAAATATGCAACCTCATCTCTTAATTCAAAGATTCATTGTTTGGTTGATTAAGAATGACACTTGCTTCCACGTTGGGGTGCATTAAACTTTATCCAAAGATTTTAATTAGTTAGTTAATCTCCCACCAAAAATCATTAATTACCAATTATTCACATATATAAGAATTATTTCAAATTACTTAAAATACTACTCACTTTTAACACACTTTATATATCTTACTATAATATATTTTACTATCATGGTCATGTGGTATGTTACTAGTTCATAAATACGGGGTATTATAGCTTGAACCATATTTTATCTTCAAATGTCAAATTTCGACCAACCTCATTTTCTTCAACTCGTTTACCCTCTCACCTTCACAAATTTACTTATCACTTGTTTGAAATAGCGTGAATACTTATAATCTCGAAAATAATCTTGTCCTCATCCTAAATTACTACTATTAAAGTATTAAATATTAATAAATCATTCTACCATATAAAATCAATAGATACACTATTATTTCATTAAACATCCATGAGAAAATAATTTCTATCTTTACAATGAAGAAAATCTCATAAACTTTCTCATATTATGTGTATAATTTAAAGCATATTCGAAAGTAGTAATATTAATAGCTATATAAAATCATATTTTTCAAACTTTCTTTTTACAAAAATATTCCACTCAAAATACCATATCAAATGTGTATGACAGTATCAAGGTTGTTAAAGTCACGGGGTCTTAACATAGTCACAAATCCTTCATAACCTCATTAATGGTCTTAATCCCTTCAAGCTCATATAGATTACTGTGACTCATCCAAATATTAAAGTACGAGATGTAAAAAATAAAGTGCACGGACTTGGTTAGCCGGTCCACAATCACCAAAATAGCGTCAAAATTCCTCGAAGTCCATGTGAGCCCAACTACAAAATCCATGGTGATCTGCTCCCATTTCCACTCTAGGATCTCTATTATCTGAAGCAGTCCATCCGATTTCTGATTCTCATACTTTACCTGCTGACAGTTAAGACACTAAGCTACAAACCCCATTATATCCTTTTTTATTCTCCTCCACCAATAGTGTTGCTTCAAGTCCTGGTACATCTTCGCGATACCCGGATAAATGGAATACCGGGAAGTGTGGGCGCACATATCTGGCCCTGCATCCTCAACACCCCATCATCTCCCCTAGTAACATCTCTGGCATCACCGTGCTGAACCTTTTCCTTAAGGACAAGCAAATGAGGATCATCGTATTGGCGCTCTCTGATGCGATCAAATAAGGAAGACCGAGAAACCACACAGGCTAGAAGTCGACCGGGCTCTAAAAATCTAATCTCACGAACTGGTTGGCCAAGGCCTGAACATCAACTACAAGAGGTCTCTCACCAACCAGAATGAATGCAAGGCTCATACTCACTGCCTTTCTACTCAAGGCGTCGGCCACCATATTGGCCTTCCCCAGGTGATATAAAATTATAATATCATAGTCCTTTAGCAGCTCCAACCATCTCCGCTGCCTCAAATTTAGATCCTTCTGTTTGAACAAGTGTTGGAGGCTCCGGTGATCCGTAAATACCTTACAAGACACACTATAGAGATTGTGCCTCCAAATCTTCAATGCATGAACAATGGCAGCCTACTCCAAATCATGAACAAGGTAGTTCTTCTCATGAGGCTTCAACTAGCGCGAAGCATAAGCAATAACTATACCCTCCTACATCAAAACACACCCGATACTAATCCGAGAAGCATCACAATACACTATCTAAGAATTAGAAGCCGAAGGTAGAACTAGAATTGGAGCTGTGGTCAAGGCAATCTTCAGCTTCTGAAAGCTCTCCTCACACTCATCCGACCACCTAAAAGAAGCACCATTTTGGGTCAATTTGTTCAAGGGCAATTCAATACACGAGAAACCCGGCACGAAGCGACAATAATAACCGGCCAAGCTAAGAAAGCTCCGAATCTCTCTAGTCGAGGACGGTTTGGGCCAACTTTGAACCGCTTCTATCTTACTCGGATCCACCTGAATCCCCTCACTGGACACCACATTCCCCAAGAACACCACTGAACTGAGCCAAAACTCACACTGGAGAACTTTCCATAAAGTTTCTCCTCCCTCAACCATTGAAACACAACCCTCAAATGTTGGGCATGCTCTTCCTGGCTACGAGAGTACACAAGGATGTTGTCAATGAACACAATAACAAATGAGTCGAGATTAGGCTGAAACACACTGTTCATCAGATGCATGAACACTGCTGGGGCGTTGGTCAGTAAAAAAGGCATCACAAGAAACTCATAATGACCATAACGGGCCCTGAAGGTTGTCTTTTGCATATCCGAGTCTCAAATATTCAACTGGTGATACCCTGACCTTAAATAAATCTTAGGGAACCCCCTCGCTCCCTGAAGCTGGTCAAATAGATCATCAATATGTGGCAAAGTATACTTGTTCTTGATTGTGACTTTGTTAAACTTCCTATAATCAATGCACATGGTACCATTTTTCTTCTTCACAAACAGAACCAGTGCACCCCAAGGCGACACACTAGGCCTAATAAACTCCTTATCAAGAAGTTCCTGAAGCTACTCTTTCAACTCCTTCAACTTATCCGATGCCATACGGTACGGAGGAATAGAAATGGGTTGAGTGATTGGCACTAAGTCAATACCAAAATCAATATCCCTATCGGGCGGCATGACTGACAGGTTTGCAGGAAACCCATATGAAAAATATTGCACCACCATAACAGAATCAATTATTGGGTTATAAGCACCAACACCCCTCACAAAGGCCAAATAAGATACACAACCCTTCCCAACCATCTGCTGGGCCTTCAAATACGAAATCACCTTGTTGGGAACATAGTCCAGAGAACCTTGCCACTCAATCCATGACAACCTCGGTATCGCCAACATCACAGTCTTAGCGTGACAATCAAAAATAAACATGACATAGAGACAACCAATCCATACCCAAGATCATATCAAAATCGACCATACTAAACACCAAGAGATCAACTCTAGTCTCAAATTCCCCAATAGTCACTATACATGACCAGTATACACGATCCATAACAAATATCGCTCATCGGCGTAGATACATGAACAAATGAAACTAAGGACTCACAGGGCATATCTAGATAATGAGCAAAATACGATGATACATATAAATAGGTGGAACCAGGGTCAAATAATACATAAGCATCTTGGTGACATACTAAGACAATACCTATGATCACTGTGTCTGAAGCAATAGTATCCGGTCTAGCAGGAAGAGCATAGAATCAGGCCAGACTGCCACCTGATCGGCCTCTCCCTCTAAGGTGACCCCTAGCTGACTCAGCTCTACCCCGAGCTGGCTAGGTAGGTGGTTAAGTAACGGGTGCTGAGATCGTAAGCTGACTCTTCTGCTGAGTTTGACCTCCTGAAAAGCAGGGACAATGCCTCTTGATGTGACCCAAATCTCCACACTCAAAACAACATCTCCTTGTGAATGGTGGTGGGAATGAATGGAGCCCCGAACATCGGGATAACTGCTAGAAGGACCCGACATAGATGAACCATGAGCTGATGGTGCATGAGACGAACTCTAAGCTGGAGCGACACTAAGAGATGAGTAACCATGTTGTGCACTATATGAACCATGGCCAGATAATGCACCACGGTGAACTGGATGAGCCGTTATAGCATGCCTATAAGGACAGCCCCTATCGTGGTAGAACTGACCTCAAGAAGGAGCACCACTAAAACCACCTGATGCACGAGGCCTCTTAGTCATCCTCTCACTTCGCTCCTGGCTCCGGACCATCTCTATCTATCGAGCAATATCAACAACCTCATGGAAAATACCACCAGACACCCTCTCCCTAGTCATAAACAACCACAACTGATATGTGAGGTCGTCAATGGACCTCCCGATCCTCTCTCTATCGGTGGGAACCATCCAAATTGCATGACGGACCAACTCAGAAAACCTTATTGTATTGCATCACAGACATGTCATCCTGACGTAACTACTCAAACTATCTGCACAGCTCCTCTTTATGAGACTGCAGCACGAACTTCTCCAAGAAGAGAACGGAGGACTCATGCCAGGTAAGTGGTGCTGCACCAACTGGCCTGCACCTCTCATAAGCTTCCCACCATCTGAAGGCAGCCCTTGAAAACTAAAAACTAGTGAACGAGACCCCGCTGGTCTCCAAAATACCTGCTATACGGAGAATCCACTAACACTTGTCCAAGAAAGCCTGACATCCTCCGACTTTGTCCCACTGAAAGATGGAGGCTGGAGTCTCCCAAACCTCTCTAGTCTTTGCTGCTCATCATCAGTCATAACAGGAACCACTTGGTCTTGAGCAACTACAACCAGCTAGGCTGGTAGTGCCCCTGGTGTCTGGAGTCCCTACATTACCTGCTCTGATGTATGAGCAGCGAGAGTCTGAGTACCTTCCCCAAATTGAGACGTGGCTGCTGCAGTCGGAACAGAGACCGCCTGAGCAAGACTGGTGCATATAGTCAAAATCTGAGCTAAGGCCTCCTGAAGTCCTGGAATCATAATGGGCACAGTTGGTGCTTGAGTTGGCCCCACTGGCTTATCCACAACTGGAACCTGCACCTGAACAGGGGAAACTAGTAGATCTACAGGTGTTGCCCTTGTTGCTGTACGAGTTGCACCTCTGCCCTTACCACAGCCTCTACCGTGACCTCAGCCTCTTGTGGCCCTAGCTGGTGGTACTAGAGGCTATCCATCCTTTCCAGTAGTACGTGTCATTACCACCTGTGAGAGAATAGAATAAAACAAGTTTAGTTACTAGAATCAACAGATTTGCATAAAAAGAATTCAAGAATGTGATGTTTCCTAAGGGTTTGACATCCTCTTGAAAATAAGTACAGACGTCTCCGTACCGATCCGCAAGACTCAACTAAACCTGCTCATGACTCGTGAGAGCTATGTAGCCTTGGCTCTGATAGCAACTTATCATGATCCAATACCAACCATCGTGATGACACCTATCGTGGAACTAGGCAAGCCAAGTACTCAACAAATTCAACCCAATAAGAGCTTTGAAAAATATATGAAAGCAGTTAATATTTAAAGAAAACCTTTTGAAAGCAGAAATAAGTTCACAACTCAATACAATTCTCTCCCTAAACCGGGGTGTCACAGACTACATTAGCATCTATACAGGGATATAGTCTACTACAATGTCTAAGGAATAATAGTTGAAACATAAGTAAAGATAATAAAGGAGAGTCATGGTCTACGAATGCCATGCAACTACCTCGATAGTCTCCCAAGATCCTGACTCTACACTCAGTAGCCGCTGTTACCAGAAGCACCTGGATCTGCACACGAGGTGCAGGGTGTAGCGTGAGTACAACCAACTCAATAAGTAACAAAATCCAACCTTTGGACTAAAAGTAGTGACGAACTCACCGGCACAATTCAATATAGAAATAATAGTGCAGAAATGTAGTCATGCTTTCAAGTTCAACAGATAAACTCAAAACGGTAAGATAGTTCAAATTTGAATGATGTGAAGAATATACTCCTCTACTTCTACATGACAATGCGCATGTTGTATATGATGCATCATGTTGACAGCCTCATATGCTCACACTCTCAAATGCTCAATCACTCAGTCCTCTGTATGGCCAATCCGGCCTAGGGAAGATCCATCCAAGAATATACATTAACCCTCAGAGCCAAGTTTAGAAGTGTTACTTACCTCAATCCGAGCAAAAATCTACCCCAAAATGCCTTTGCCTCTCAAATTGACCTCCAAATGTCTCGAATCTAGCCACGAGCATACAATACAATCAATACGGGCTAAAGGAATTAATTATATAAGAAATTATGAAGTTATAAATCAAAAATCCGAAATTGGCTCCAAGCTGTCCCCCCCGACCACATCTCGAAATATGACAAAACTCACAAAAATCCTAAAGCCCATTCAACCATGAGTCTAACCATACCAAATTTACTCAAATCCGATATCAAAATCCCATTCAAAACCTCAAAAATCTTGCCAATGAACTCTTCTTCATTTTCCCAAATTTTCCATCCGAAATCACAAATTTAATGGTAGAATCAAAGACATAATCATGGAATTTAACCAACACTAGATATGAATCACTTACCCCAAACACCCACCTGAAAATCCCTCCAAATTATCGCCTTCTACCGAGCTCCCAAATCAATTTTGTGTTATGAGCACCCTCGTTTTTGAAACCTAGGTACACCTTCTTCGTGAACGCGGAAATCCTCGCGTTTGCAAAGCACAATATCACCTCTAACCAAAATCCTTCTAGGTGAACGCGTTCAACCACGCGTGAACACGAAGCTTCAGTGACCCCTCTCATCTCTAACGCGACCTCACCCCCGCGAATGCGTAGACCATTAGCATGGGGTCCCCAACTGCTTTTTCTCTTCTTCGCGAACGTGTCCCCCACCTTGCATTTGATAAGTAGGGATTTTGACTACTTTTTTGCACTCTTTTACTTTCGTTTTAGCTCAAAATTGCCTAAAGGTATTCCCGAAAACTAATGAAATGTGCTTGCTTGCGGGAGCGTTAGAATATGAGCTAAAGAGATGAAAATCAACTCAAGAAGGAGTAATTTTGTATTAGGACAAAAACAAGGCTAAAAGGGCACTGTGCGGACTGCATAATATTGAATACGGCCGTAGATCATGAATAAAGCCTCTGACAAGAAATGCTCTACAAAGTGCGGACCGCACAATTCTGGTGCAGCCTCAGAAGATAAAGTTCAGAGAGATGGGATTTTAAGGTCAAGAAGAAATATGGACCGCCATTTTTGTGCGGAAGAATAATTAAGAGCGTTGTCGCACTCAGAAATGTGCGATCCGCAGAAGTCCCACAATGCCAAAGCCCAAGGTCAAGAAGTGCGGACCGCAGTATAATTGTGCGCCCGCAGAAGCAAGAGTGCGGACACACTTATAAATGTGTGGTCCGTAGAAGTTGAAGGAGTGCGGCCGTAACCCATAATTGTGTGGCCGCAAAACTAGAACCTGTCAAGCCAAGTCTCAATGTGTGGATCACACACATAATTGTGCAGCCGCACAACCTCCGCAGGGGCAATTTTGTCAGTTATTTTCAGCTATGTATAAATAGAACTTTTTGTCTATTTTAGGTCAAGTTTTGTAAGTGGGGATCACCTGAGCCGTTTTTATTTACTATATTGGGTAACATTGGGCTAGATTAGCTTTCATTAGATTTTCTTTCCTTAATCAAGTATTATGAATTCTATCTTAGTTTTTTCTTTAATTTCTTCATTTCCCATGAGTAGCTAAACCCTTAGCTAGGGTTGTGACCCAACCCTAGTATGGGTACTTAATGGGTAATTGATTTAGGGCATATTTATGATTGCGTTTATGATATTTAGCCTAGTTCTTGCTTGAATTTGAGAATTGATTGTTGCAAACATTGATTCATGCCTATTTGACTTATTCTCTACTTGAGAAAGAGAGAATAATTCTAGGAAATATTGGCTAACTAGGAATTGGGGTGAACTCAAAAAATTGATAGCCCCAATTAAAGGGTCTAACCTAGAGATAGTAAGATCCGACTAGAGCATTTATCACTTGCGTTGTGAAATACCCGTTTGGACTTGAAAAGCCAAATCGGGCAAAATCACTAGAACTACCGAGAGGTATAGAGTGAGTTATTGAGTGTGATTGCTATATTGTATCCCGATCAACCAAAAATTCCCTAAAGCTCTAAATCCATTAGCTAACCAACTAGGCAGAAGTCACAACCCTAGATCTTTCATAACTTGAAAAGCAACCCAAAACCAAAAATATTGTCTCTTAGCTCTACAATTACAATTAATAGTTTAAAAGTAGAAGTCTAAACAACAATTGAAAATGTGGAAGTGTAATTTGAGGCACATCATACATTCACACTAGGTGTATACCCAATCCAAAATCTAACTCCCTGTGGATTCGACCCCGACTTGCGTTGGGTTTTTATTATTGCTTCGACTGCCTCACAACCTATATTTCTGGTGTGAGTTTGGGCGACATCAATTTTTGGCACCGTTGTCGTGGAGTTAAACGGAATTAGCTATATATCTAGGTTTTTATGTGATTTGTCTTCTTTTCCTTCTGAGTCACTAACTTTGTCTTTGAATTGATTATAGCTATGAGAATGGCTCTCAAAAATGAGCACATCAGGAATATGCCATTGGGGAGGAAGTGGAAGATGATTAAGGAGATGAGGTTCTTCCCGAACTTCAAGCAAATAGGCGAGGCCGACCGCCTCATGATAATGTTCCCGTCCCCCCCCCCACACCTCTACCAAGAGCGGCAGTGCACCGGGTGTTGCCGAATGAGGGTTATGCAAGTGTTATAGTCCCGCCTCACTTAGGGCGGGCAACTTCCAAATCACCAATATGATGATTACACTACTTGAGCAACGAGGATTATTCATCGCGGCTCCATGTCAAAATGCTTACAAGCATCTCAAAAGGTTCATCGATACTTGTTGGGGGAGCAAGCAAACCAATGTCTTCGAGGACGCGCTGGGGTTGAGGCTATTTCCTTTTTCTCTACGGGGAAAGGCATTGGACTGGTTAGAGAGATTGCCCAATCTTTACATCCATACATAGGATGAGTTGGGGGGAAAATTCATTGCCAAATTCTTCTCTTCGAGGCATATGGAAACACTTCGAGATGAGATTCTTGCGTTCAAGAAAGATCCTAACGAGCCATTGCACAAGATTTGGAAAAGATATCGTACCATGGTGCCCAAATAATGATATGAACGAGTCCATGATCCAACAAACCTTCTACAGGGGGATCAACACAACAAATCAATGTGTGATAAATCAACTCACCGATGGAACTTCATGAGAACGACTTATGCCGAAGCTTGTGAAATTTGGGAGGAGATGGCGGATACCTCATGGGCATGGCAAAGTAGAGCCAATGTTCCTCAAGGTAACCCAGATGTCATTCACCTACACAAGTAACTACATGATCATGGACAAGCTATTGCCGAGTTGACAACTATAATGAATCAATTGTCCAAAGCTCAGCTTCAATAAGTTCAACGGCCAAAACAAGTCAATGCGATGAAAGGTGTGAATATGATAATGAACAAGAGACGGCAAAAAGGTCAACAAATCCAAAGTTGTCCGGAATAATTCATGCAAGATGACAGTGAGTATGACCAAGGTGATTCGTTCAATGAGCAAGAAGAATAAGTGCAATATTTCAACAATTATCAAGGCCAATGAAACAATGATCAAGGAAAAAATCAACAATAATGGCGGTCACAAGGAAATCAAGGAAATTGGAACAACTAAGGCCACCAAGGCAATTAGAGTTGTGGTAACAATAATCAAGGAAATTGGAATAATCAAGGTAACCAAGGAAATTGGGGAGGCAATAATCAAGGCAATTGGGGTGGAAACAGTCAAAGCAATTGGGGAGGCAACAATCAAGGAGGGTGGAACAACAACAAATGGGGGTCGGGTTTTCAAAGGCCCCTGATGTTCCAACAACGGAGAAATCCACCTCCTATCCTTCTCAAGGTCTGAGCTCTTCTAACAATGAGATGGGTAGAATTGAGAACATGTTTAAATAGATTATGGATAAGAATGCCGACTCCGATGCTCAACTAGCCTCTCACAACACTTCTATTCATAATTTGGAAGTTCAATTAGACCAAATCTCGCAAGCGTTGAACACTCATCCTAAGGAGGAACTACCAAGTGACACGGTGGTGAACCCAAAGAGTGGGAATAATACGGACATGCTATGGTCGTGACTACAATAAGTGGAATAGGTGGAGATGCAATCACCTCAAATCAAAGAATAAATGTGGATGATGATGTTGTGGTTCAAGAAGATGAAATTCCAAGCAATGTGGTTCAAGCTAATGAAGAAGTGAGAATTGATATTGATGAAAATGTGTAGGTGACGCAAAAAAAAGTGAACTCGTCTAGGGAACACGTGATTGACATGCCGGAATCGATAGTTCCAAAGGCTAAGGCACCAATGCCAAGGCCTCCTCCTACTTACTCTCAAGGGCTTGCAAAGCAAAATAGTGAGAACCAATTCAAAAAGTTTATTGATATGATAAAGAGCTTGTCTATTAATGTGCCTTTGGTTGAGGCATTGGAACAAATGTCGGGATATGCAAAGTTCATGAAGGATTTGGTGACAACGAAAAGATCAATGAATTGTGAGACTATCAAGATGACACATCAAGTGAGTGATATTGTGCACTCAATGGCTCCGAATTGAAAGATCTTGGCGCTTTCATAATCCCTTGCACTATTGGGAGTACCGACTTTGCCAAAGCTTTATGTGACCTTGGCGCGAGTATCAACTTGATGCCCTACTCGGTGTTCAAAATTTGGGGATTGGGAAACCAAGACCCATATCCAGGAGGTTGCAAGTGGCGGATCGTACAATTAAGAGGCCTTTTGCGTATTATTAATGATGTGTTAGTTCGTGTTGACAAGTTCATCCTCCCAGTGGACTTTGTGATTCTTGATTGTGAAGTGGACTATGAGGTGCCTATTATTTTGGGTAGACCTTTTCTTGCTACAGGGAAGGCTCTTGTTGATGTGGAAGCCGGTGAGCTCACTTTTCGGGTGGGTGACAAAAAGGTGGTCTTCCATGTGTGCAAATCTATGAGGCAACCAAATAGCAATGAAGTTTTGTTCGTTCGTGAATTTGGTCACCGATATGATTATTGATGGTGCTAGTTCCATAATAAATGTTGTGGATAATTTGGAAGCCGTTTTGCTCAACATTGACGATGATGAGGAGAAAGAAGGCTATGTGGAGTGTGTGAATGCATCGCAAGGAATGGGGTCGTACACTTATGAGTCGTACAAGCTATCCTTGGATCTTGAAAATCGGAAGCCTCCTCCAACAAACCCCTAAATCGAGGAGCCTCCCACTTTGGAGTTAAAGCCATTGCCTCCACATCTCAGGTATGAATTCTTTGGCCCTTCTTCTACTTTACCGGTTATTATTTCTTCTTGCTTGACTAAATGCAAGTAGAGTCCACATTGGAGGTGCTACAAAGGAGGAAAAGAGCAATTGGATGGACATTGGCGGATATCCTTGCCATAAGCCCCGTATTTTGCAGACACAAGATTATTTTGGGTGAGGGTGCCAAACCTTTCGTTGAACATCAAATGAGACTAAATGAAGAAATGAAAGAGGTGGTCAAGAAGGAGATAATCAAGTAGTTGGATGCCGGGGTTGTTTACCCCATTTGTGATAGCTTATGGACCTCTCCGGTGCAATGTGTCCCAAAGAAAGGGGGCATGATTGTGATAACAAATGACAAAAATGAATTGATCCCCACAAGAACTGTCACTGGGTGGAGAGTGTACATGGACTATAGGAAGCTCAACAAAGTCACTCAGAAAGATCATTTCCCGCTTCCATTTCCTTATCAAATGCTTGATATGTTGGTCGGACGTGCTTTTTATTTCTTCCTTGATGGTTACTCCAGCTACAATCAATTTTTTATTGCTCTTGAGGACAAAGAGAAGACCACTTTCACTCGTCTCTATGGTACTTTCGCATTCTCGCGGATGACATTTGGTTTGTGTCATGCACCTGCGACTTTTCAATGGTGTACGATGGCTATTTTCACCGACATGGTGGAGGATATTCTTGAGGTCTTCATGGATGATTTCTCTGTGGTTGGGAATTATTTTGATGATTGCTTGAACAATTTGGATAGGGTCTTGGCTAGATGTGAGGAGACAAAATTTTTATTGAATTGGGAGAAATGTCACTTCATGGTCGAGGAAGGCATTGTCCTCGGCCACAAAATTTCAAAGCATGGTATTCAGGTTGACAAGGCCAAAATTGAGGTGATCTCCAAACTCCCCCTACATCCGTAAAGGGAGTGAGGAGCTTCTTGGGTCATGTGGAGTTCTATCACCGATTCATCAAGGACATTTCCAAGTTGGTAAACCCTTCATGTAAACTTTTGGAGAAGGATGCCAAGTTCCATTTCAACGAAGATTGATGAAGACATTCGAATTGCTCCAGTTCAAAGTTGACAGCTACTCCTATTATCACTGCACCAGATTGGAGCTTAGCTTTTGAGCTCATGTGTGACGCTAGTGATGTGGTGGTTGGAGAATTTTAGGGCAATGTATCAACAAAATCTTTCATCCGGTCTACTATGCTACCAAGACCATGAATGATGCCCAAGTGAACTACACAGTGACTGAAAAAGAGCTATTTGCTATTGTTTTTGTTATGGAGAAGTTCCGCCAGTACTTGATGGGTACAAAGGTGATTGTTCACACTGACCATGCGGCACTTCGATACTTGATGAGCAAGAAAAATTCTATAGTAAGGTTGATGCAGTGGGTGCTTCTATTGCAAGGGTTTGATCTAGAGATTCAAGACCGCAAGGATAGGGAAAACCAAGTGGCGGACCACTTATCTTGTTTGGAAGAGGAGGGGAGGCTACATGACGGCCTTGAGATCAATGATTCATTCTCTGATGAGAAACTCTTAGCAATTTCAATGACGGGGATGCCATGGTTCTCTATTTTAGCCAATTATCTTGTGAGCAGCATTTTACCGAATGAGTTCTCTTCAAACCAAAGGAAGAAGCTCAAACGGGATTGCCTTGACTATTATTGGGATGAGCCATACCTCTTCCAGGTTTGTACCAATTGTGTGATTTGAAGATGTATGCCGGAGGAGGAACAAATAGGAATTCTTGAGGCTTGTCACTCTTCACCTTATGGTGGTCACCATGGCGGAGCTAGAACGGCTACAAAAGTGTTGAGGTGTGGATTATATTGGACTAACCTCTACAAGGATGCTAATGATATTGTCAAGCATTGTGATGAATGCCAAAGAACCGGTGGAATCTCAAATAGGAATTAAATGCCTCTCACCACCATTTTGGAGATAGATATTTTCGATGTGTGGGGTATTGATTTCATGGGTCCGTTTGTTAGCTCTTGTTGGAACACCTACATTCTAGTCACGGTGGATTATGTATCTAAATAGGTCGAGGCCGTTGCTTTTCCCAACAATGAAGCAAGGAGTGTGGTAGCATTCTTGAAAAAACCCATCTTTATGAGGTTTGGTACCCCAAGGGCCATTGTTAGTGATGGGGGTTCGCATTTTTGCAACAAGGTTTTTGATACCTTACACACAAAGTATGGTATCACTCACAAAGTATCGACCCCCTACCATCCTCAAGCAAGCGGACAAGTTGAAGTCTCCAACTGGGAGGTCAAGAGTATTTTGTCAAACACTGTGAATGCCAATCGGATGGATTGATCAAGAAAACATGATTATGCTCTTTGGGCTTATAGAACGGCATACAAAACACCGATCGGGATGTCTCCATACCAGTTACCATTCAGGAAGGCATGTCATCTTCCGGTGGAACTTGAGCATAAGGCCATGTGGGCTTTGAAGAAGTTTAACCTTGAGTGGGTTGTCGCCGCAAACCTAAGAGTGGCACAATTGTTTGAGCTAGATGAATTTCGGTATCATGCCTACACAAGCTCGTCCCTTTACAAGGAGAAGATGAAGTACCTCCATGACAAATACATCTACAACAAGAAGTTTAAAGAAGGTGATCTTGTGCTATTGTTCAATTCCCAGTTACGGATGTTTTCGGCCAAGTTGAAGTCTAAATGGAGTGGCCCATTTGAAGTGGTGAATGTAACCCCCTTTGGTGTTTTGGATCTAAAAAATAAGAATGATAAGGTATTTAGAGTCAATGGTCATCGGGTAAAACACTATCTTCGCAAGGTTAATGATGGCCACATCGTGGCGGTTCTCCATTTTAAATGATTAGTAATCTATGTCGTGCTGCGATGTTAAATCAGGAGCTTCTTGAGAGGCAACCCATGTGTCTTTTTCTTTTTCTTGTTCTTCTTCATTAGATAGACTTTGTTTTGTGCTAACTAGTTTTGAAGTGTATGATAGATGTGCATTACAGGGACTGTGCAAGAAAAATTGGCTAAGTATCACAAAAGTACGGACCGCACCATAATTATGTAGACCGCACAATCAGTCTGCGGCCACACAATTCTATGTGAAGTCGCACAACTGGAAGACCAAAAGTGCATGCTCTCTGAAGATTGGCCTGTCAAATTTCATTAACAATTTTCGGCCGCACACAAAATTGTACGGTCCGCACAAATTCTGCGGCCGCACACACTTTTATGCGGACCGCAGAGCTTCTTCAAAGGTTCAGGTAACGAGTGCGGACCGCTCTCAAAATTGTGTGGCCGCAATCAACTTCATTTTTGACTAACAAAGTCAACCTATAAATAGGAACTAAATACACTATTCACACTTTACACAATCTGAGCTCTGGAACCTTAAGCAAACACAATGCATATCCCACTATTTCTCAATCTTCCCTTATTTCATCAGTGTAGATTTTTACCTACATCCTTCATAACTGGTATGTTCATTACATATTTAGATTTTTCAATTTTTTTAGATTAGTTTTTGTTCTCTTGTGTTAGGGGTATTTTTAGGCCAAAAATGATAATTTATTAGTGATTTGTGCTTAGAATCATGTGGGTATTATCATATATGTTCATTGGGTCCTCGGTAAATCATTAATCGTGTTTAATTGCAAATACCATGTCTTAATTGTGTGAAACTTACAAACCACAGAACAAGTGCTGCATAATTTCAAATTACGCGGCCGCACTCACTTTTGTGCGGTCCGTAGTTCTCTAACTTAGGGCATATGTGTGCATGAATTGTGCGGACCGCACTCAAAATAATGTGGTCCTCAGTTAAATTATAAAGTCCACAGTGAAATTGTGCGGTCCACACTGTTGAATGATCACAAACTTAGTAGTCTGAACCTAGGGTTGTGCGGCCACACTAAAATATTGTGCGGTCTGCACAACAAGATGTGTGACCGCACTTCAAAATTGTGTAGTCCACACAAGGCAGTCTACGGCCGCACTCACTTTTTTGTGGTCTGTACTGCCTCTTTTGTAGTCTGATTCCTGCAACTGTCTTGAATCTGTGTACATTGTATTAAGCTCAAACTGATTCTTATTGCTATAAATTGGAGACAATGGTTAGATCACATGGTCGAGGTGGCACTTCTAAGGGGAGAGGTTAATCCCCCCGAGGTTGAGGTCGAGGCAAGAGTAACCTACCACTTGCCATATAGAGAAAAATAAACAAGAAGGCTATGGCCAATAGAGTCCTAAAATCTTCAGGCACCAGTGAATATTCTCCGTCTAGGGAAGCTTCAGACGGAAACTCTATGCAAGCGCAGCCAGAAGCCCAATCACAGCAAGTTCAAGGGAGATACCAACTCCGTGATGAATCCTCCACTTCAACAAGTTCTTCTGAGTATTCGGATATTGATAGCCAGGGTTCAGAGCCCTCCTCTACACACACTCCTCCTGCACTAATTGATTTAGATGATGATGACGATGTCCTTGATGATGGTAGAGGAGGTGACACTTGAGTGGGCGGCCTTGAGAGGTCGAAGAAGAAAGAGATGTGGGAAGACAGTTCGCTAGCTTATCAGCCTTCAACAAATTCAGAGAGTGGTGGCCTCAGAGAACGCTCACACTTGAGTGACAATTCTCAATGAAGGATTTAGTCATTCACAACCCAAATGTCCTTAGGCAGTTCCGAGAGTGAAAGGCATGGAAATAGTTCACCCACAGTGTCTGTCGCACCACTTTTTCTCGCGAAAGCGGGATTCGACGTGTGACAACTCTTTTAAAGAAGGGTTTTAAAAGAGAGAGTCGCCATCTAATGGATTAAGGTGCGTTAGGGCACCTATTTCCAGATAACTCTTTCTAACTATTTTGTGTTACCAAAGATCGGGTAAAGGCTCAAAATTACCTCGAAGAGAAGGTGTTAGGAACTCTTCGAGGTCCACAACTGTGGGTCCCGACCGAACTCAATTATATGAATTAGTATATGTTCTCAAAGATAAGAAAAGCAAAGGGATTTGGGGAGTTCATTATTGAACACAAATATTTGATTGAAAGGCAAGGTTGGGGGGGTCCTAAGTTTTTTAGCATAAAGGATCAACCTGTACAACATAAATAATACTTCGTAGCTCCCTCGAGATGGGGTGTTACACATATTATTCAGCGGGAACAGACTATCATCTCCTGTTATCCAATTACTATCTTTAAGTTATTTACCTAAAGCGCACTAGTCAATTCTAAGTTGTATCCTATGTGTGTACTACCCGTCCCATGCCTATGGTCCAAGAGGCATTTGGAACTCTATCTCAAGGTGGATTCAGACTTTAACTTAGGCTACTCAAAATGAAAAATACTAGGCGACACACAAAAATATTTTGGACTTTCAATTTTAAGTAAATAAGGGCTCAAGTTGGCCTCCGCACTTAGCCAACGAATGCACGCAAGTCAAATTAACATAGACAGTTGCTAATTTTAACAAGTTGAGGTTGTAGAAAACTATAGGCAGGATCTCTATTTGAATCTGGATTTAATGAGCTGGTAGTTTACAATCTCTGAAGCCTACAAAGTTGCCTACTGATTATAGGTATAAGATACTAAGCCTATATGCATGATATCTAGGCTTTTTATGCAGTAACTAATAGTGGTAATTACAGGATCACATTCAAAATTGGTTGAGTGAGTCCTATAGGCATGGTCTCTAGTGAGTTTAATTAGCACAGCGAGTAAGTCGATTAGTTAACTGATTCAGATCCTATTGGCATGAGTTCTATACTTAAAACTAATTTTAGATCCTATAGGAATGCTCTAAAACTGATTTTAGATCCTATAGGCATGATTTATAAAACTGATTTTTAGATCCTATAGGCATAATTTCTATAATTAAAACTAATTTTGGATCCTAAAGGCATGATTTCTAACAAGCAGGCATAGAGCATATTAGAACCACATGAAGAACCTATAGGCATGATTTCTACAATAACTGGAAAGTAGCACGTTTTGAGAAAAGATAGAATACCTATAGGCATGATTTCTAACACATGATAGCTGAACATGTTAGAACATAATAATATATTTTATCTAAGTAATAAACCTATAGGCAGGATTTTTACCCATTCCGATGTAAGTATAAGATAAAAGTCCTTTTCCCCATTTCACTAATACCCCAAAATATTGTTACAAAAATTATTATAGACCCATAATGAATAGCATAAATTATAAAGTAGAACAAGCTATAGGGAGCCTACAGCAGGCCCAAAAGGTACACCTGACCAGGCCAGGCCTTCACTCCTACAGTTCACAACAGTCCCAAAACTACATGTTCATGGACATAAGGCAGCCATGACTTGAGGAATTCCCCAATAGTTTTAAAATAGAGTTGAGCATATAGAACCAAGACCCTAGTGTGTCAGAGTTCCCAAGGGCTTCAAGAACCCAGGGCAGTGATCACACTAAGGAAGGCAAATAAGAGAGATTTAGGGAATAACTAGGGACCAAAACCTACTGTGTCAGAGTTCACAGGAGTCTCAATTGAACCCTGAGCAGTGCTCACACTAGGGAGGTCAGATGATAGAACCTAAATAGCCTTGGCTTTTAGCCATCTAAGAATGAGAACTCAAAAAGCCCAAGCAACATATGAAAGAGAAAGGATTAAGGTTGAGGGACAGGAATTGAGGGATTTAAACAGACACGACTACATTGAGCATGTAAGGCAAACAGTTGAACAGATCACAGAATTTAAAAAGCAAGATTAATGTAAACTAAGAAACATGTTCAATACTTAGCGCAGAAGCAGTCACATACTAGAAAGAGAAGTTGAAGAGAACATATTTGCAGGATTGAAAATGATTATTATACATAGATGCACATTACTAGACAGGTTGAAACATGGTTGGAAATTATGCTAAGTACATAAGAAACAAGGCAGCATTGTGATAAGAAAGTAATCACAGAAGGAACAGGGTATCATGTTAGAAAAAAGGCAAGATCACAGGCACACAACATATGCCATAACATCCCTACAGAGATTCTGGGCAGAATGGAAGGTAAACTCATGTCAAGTAGCAGATATGGGTATTCAAGCATTGTTATAGAGGTCTAATTAATAGAAGGTGATCCAGTTTGTACCAAAGGTTTATCCTAACACCTAAAAGTAACACTTCAAATATGTTGAGACAACTATTTTAAATCACAAACAACTACTAAAGGGGTATGGGATCGAGTAAGCATGCTGAGTGACATAATGGTAGAGGGGCAAATTATGACTAATCACTGAAAGTCTTAACATAGATTGCCATAGATGTGACCATTCATCATAGAGATTCTAAGCAAGTGAATAGGTTTATAAATCAGGCATTAACATACTAACTACACAGTCTTAGCAAGATTCAGATTACCTAATTAGGCATAAATAATCTCAGAACTAGTAGTATTAAGAACAATTAAATGCAAAAGTTAACAGAGTGATGCTTAAAAGTAAACCAGGAATGTATTATGTAAGGCCCCGTGAAAATTTCTACTCAAAAACCCGAATCTCATGGTGCCAAGTTAGGATCATGTGGTCGGACCCTTTGGATCGATTTGTGCATTAAAAAGTTAAAGAATAGTGTTTTGCAGAAAGTGCGATTCTGCGGTCAACTATGCAGACTGCATAGTCGCTGCAGAGTCAGGCAGTGTGATAATTAATTTTGAGGTCAACTATGCGGCCAATTATGCGATCACATAGTTGATATGCGGGCCGCATAGTCATCGCATAATCCCCTTGGAATTTTTGCGAGGGGCAGTTCTGTGGTGCATTGTGCGACCGCAGAACGGTATGTGGACCGCATTCTTGTCGCATACTCAGGTAGTTTGTTCAGGTTTTTGGGAGAATTTTTGTTGTCTATTCTGCGGGCTGCATGTCAACTTTGCGATCGCATATGCGACCATAGATCTGAGTCGGGGCTCCAGATTTCTAAATTTTAAACCCGACCCCATATCGTTATATCCTATGCAATAGCTCATTTCGAGCCTATTTTCCTGGTACATTTAGAGTGAGAGGGAGGGTCTAAGAGAGGGGAAGTGCCTTTCATCAAAATTGCTCCACAAATCCTTGTAAAAATATTGAAGATAATCAAGTGGGACACCTAAACCTTCATCCCAGGAGGTAAGACTTCATCACCTCAGCTCTTAATTTTATACATAGCTATAAGGGGTCATTAGTGAGGTAATTCATGGGGATAAGGGTGATTGCATTGCATGCATGTGTTTTTAGAAGATATAGGTAAATTATAAATAGAGAGGCATGGGGAATGGGCTAGTGTAATCTTGCATAAATGGACCATAAGGCCTTGATGAACACTCAATGCTTGATAAAATGCTCAAGTGAGCTTAAATTATGATCCTTTCCTAATTATGGGTTGTGCTACATTACATAAATATATTGAAGTGCGAACACTCCGGAACATTATAGGATTAAGGGAAAGCTCAATTAAGGTATGTATGGCTAAAACCCCGTCTTTTAGAAATTGAGCTCCATTGATGTTTGTGTAAATGCAGTAAGATTAAGGTTGGATTGTTATATTGATTGTTGTTTCACATGAATTGGAGTTGAAACCTTATACGCATGAAAGATGTGTCTCAATGTGGTCGAAGTGCTATTCTAGATAACTTGAAAAGGTGTAATGAATATGAATCATGTATTGAAATTCCTAGACCTTAAATGAAGATTGAAGCTGCATATGTGGTGCCTTCTATGTGAAGTCTCATCTATGCTTACAATTTTATTTGCTCTTGTGTGCACATACTATCCTAAATTATAAATCTAACATTAAAATTGGGAATGATGTGAGATGTGTCCTAGTGCAAAATATATGATGTGATAGTTGTGACCCCAAGTGCCTATGAAAAGATACATGCAAAACAAAGATTGACATGAGATGATTGATGGAAAAGGGAAACGCCTTGGTAAGGCGGACTAGCCGATCGGGCCGAGATCGGACGACATGCCGCACACATGGTGGTATTGTATTTGTGATTGCAGTGTATGTCTCAAATGAGGAAACCTAGCCGATCGGGTCGAGATCGAACTCCGCTCAAGATAGCGGTGGTATTATGGAAAATTATGAATAGTATGAAATGCCCCAAAACTAAAAGCTATGGGAAAATGATGTGAAAATTGTATGATTCTTTTATTTGATAATGTTGTTATCATTTAAAGTGTTTGAGTTATAATTGTGATTTCTTTATTCTTGTATGATAGTTCTTTCTAACTATACGGTGTTTAGTTATACATACTAGTACTATTCCATGGTACTAACGTCCCTTTTGCCGGGGGTGCTATATTTTTAAATGAATGTTGGTAGATCCATAGCGGATAGTGCCGATCGCGCGTAGCGGAGTGTCCTCCTCTCAAAGTCTTGGTAAGCCCCTTTCTCCTTCAAGGGGGTCATGTTGTACATCTTTTGTTGTAGATTTCCACTTTTGAGGTATAGCCATGGCCTTGTTGTCGGCGTTGTCATAATTCTCTTTTGTATCCTTAGAGGCTCCGTAGACATTTGTGTGGGTTATATACGGGTGTTGGATGGGTCTATGAACTATGTTGTAATTCTAACTCTTGCTTCTCTTAAGTGTGACTGTATGGGATCTTGGAAACTTAACTACAGTTTAAGGATTGTGATATAAAATGAATCAACAATGTTGAATGTACGATTTTGCTATTGTCTAAATAAACGAAAATGTGGTTTCTTAATCGTATTGGGCTGGGTAGAACTTGTTAAAAAGTCTTGCTCAGTTGGGTTCCCTCGATTGCGCACCGGTCGCGCCTCTTAAGGTTGGGGTGTGACAAACTTGGTATCACAACCTAAGGTTTTGAAGTGTCCTAGGATGTCTCGGACCCATGTCTAGTAGAGTCCTTCTTATCGGTATGTAGTCGACCACATGTATAAGTTGGAGGCTACTTGGGCATTTAGGAATAACACACTTTTTTGATATTCTGGATCTTGCGGCAAAACTTGTTACTAAACTATTCCCTCTCTAACTAGTGATTGTTCTATCTTTCAGTAAATGGAACCTAAGAAGAAAGCGAGAATTGGCCAAGAAGCCAATGCCACCTCAAGAGTGGCTGATGATTCATTGCTTGATACTACGGGTGAGGGTAGTCGCCCTGCTATCACCCTGCCTGGTTCTTCTATTCTAGAGCAGAATACCCCAGTTCCTACACCTGCGAAGGGTACCACCATTCCTCCCATTGATACTCTTGTTCCGCCTCCAGCCCCAGCTTCCGGTTCTGGTATTTCCGATGGGGATCTTAGGGGAGCTATTTAGATGTTCCCCTAGCTAGTGGCCTCTCAGGCCCAGAGGTCCAATGTTGTGCCCAGTTCATCTAGCCAGCAGGGGGATTCTGCCAGTTCTAGGGTGAATAGATTTCTTCAGTTAGACCCTCCAGTGTTTACGGGTGCCAATCCAGAAGAAGATCCTCAGGATTTTATTGATGAGATGCACAAGCCCCTCAGGGTTATGTGTGCAACTGAGATAGAGGGAGTAGAGTTGGCTGCCTACCATCTAAAAGGGGTGGCCTATTCGTGGTTTGAGTTATGGGAAGATTCCCGTGAGGAAAGGAGCCCTCCGACAAGGTGGAGCGAGTTTGCTGATGCCTTTATAGATCATTTCCTGCCTGCTGAGATAAGGGCATCCCGTGCAGCAGAGTTTGAGATTCTAAAGCAAGGTAGCAGAAGCGTGTGGGACTACCACATGGAGTTTGCTCGCCTGTCTAAATATGCCATTCATATGTTGCCCACAATGGAGGCCAAGGTGCGCCTGTTTGTTCAGGGCCTTAATCCTTTGACTATTAACGAGGCTTTTACGGCTGCATTGAATTCTGACATGAATTATGGGAAGATGGTAGCATTTGCTCAGGCCACAGAGAACCGTAAACTGAATAACAGAATGGAGAGAGAGGGTAACAGCAAGTCCCGGTCTACGGGCAATATGGGAGAGTCACTAGGTGGGGGAAGATCTATTTTTAGAGGAGGATCATTAGGGCCATCCCAGTCTGTTGCACAGTCTTCAGCCAGTGCACCATCATCAGGGCCCAGCCAGCAGCAGTGGAGTCATTTCAGGCCCGGTAAGGGCAACAAGGGATCCCACCAGAGGGGTCAATTAGGAGAGAGATCCTAGTAGCAACAGAGGTCCCCATGCCCCAGGTGCGGGAAGATGCACTCAGGGACTTGCTATTTAGAGTTGCCTATATGCTATGGATATGGGATGATGGGTCATATTCAGAGGCATTGTCGTGTATCCCACCAGGGAGAGGGTAGGGGCACAACTCAGTCATCCAGTCCAGCAGCTGCTACATCTTCAGCCCCTCTCCAGCTCGAGGTACCCCCAATACCCACAGGGTGTGGTGCAGCTAGGGGTGGTGCGCAGAGTTCATGAGGACCCAACCGGTTCTATGTTATGAGTGGTCGCCAGACTATAGAGGCTTCTTGAGATATTGTTACAAGTATTCTGACTATCCAATCTCATGATGTGTATGCACTTATTGACCCTGGTTCCACCTTGTCCTATGTTATACCTTTTGTTGCTATGGAATTTGGGATAGAATCGGATCAGCTTCATGAGCCATTTTCGGTGTCTACCCCGGTTGGTGAGTCAATTACGGCCGTTCGAGTCTATAGAGGTTGTGTTGTCACGGTGCGGGGTAGGGATACCATGGCTGATCTTATTGAGCTTGGGATGGTCGATTTTGATGTAATAATGGGAATGGATGAGCTTTATTCATGTTTTGCCAAACTTGATTCTCGGACTAGAACTATGAGGCTTGAATTTCCTAATGAGCCTGTTGTTGAATGGAAGGGAGATAATGTAGTGCCAAAAGGTCAGTTTATTTCATACCTTCAGGCCGCGAAGATGATCAAGATGGGATGTATATATCATTTAGTTCGGGTTATGGACACCAATGCCGAGGCGCCTAGCCTTGAGTTAGTGCCAGTTGTGAATGAATTTCTGGATGTCTTTCCAGATGAGCTCCCTGGGATTCCACCAGACAGGGAGATTGATTTTGGGATCGATGTGATGCCAGGCACGTAGCCTATCTCAATTCCACCTTACATAATGACACCGGCAGAATTGAAAGAGCTAAAGGAACAATTGAAGGATTTGCTAGAGAAGGGTTTCATCCGGCCGAGTGTGTCACCATGGGGCGCACCGGTCTTGTTTGTAAGGAAGAAAGATGGGTCTCTATGGATGTGTATTGACTACCGGCAACTCAACAAAGTCACAATCAAAAATAAATACCCTCTACCAAGGATAGATGACTTGTTTGATCAATTGCAAGGTACTACGTGTTTCTCAAAAATTGACTTGCGGTCCAGGTACCATCAATTAAAGATAAGGGAGTAGGACATTCCAAAATAGCTTTCAGGACTCGGTATGGGCACTTTGAATTTCTGGTGATGTCCTTCGGGCTAAAAAATGTCATGGTAGCTTTCATGGATCTTATGAATCGAGACTTCATGCCTTTTCTAGACTCCTTTGTGATAGTGTTTATTGACGACATTCTTGTGTATTCCCGAAGTTGGGAGGACCATGATGACCATCTCAGGGCAGTTCTGCAGACTCTTCAGTAACATCAATTGTATGCAAAATTTTCAAAATGTGAATTTTGGCTTGAATCTGTCGCATTCTTGGGTCATTTTGTCTCTAGGGAAGGAATTATGGTTGATCCTCAAAGGATTGTGGCAGTGAAGAATTGGCCTAGACCTACCACTCCAATAGAGATTCACAGTTTCTTAGGTTTGGTCGGGTACTACAGGAAATTTGTGAAGGGGTTTTCTACTCTTGCCTCTCCATTGACTAAATTGACGCAGAAAGTAGTCAAATTCCAATGGTCTGATGCTTGTGAAAGGAGTTTCCAAGAATTGAAATCAAGATTGATGACAGCACCGGTGTTAACCCTGCCAGATGGTACAAAGTGATTTGTGGTGTATTGCGATGCTTCAAAGATTGGGCTTGGGTGTGTGTTAATGCAACACAACAAGGTTATAGCTTACGCTTCTAGGCAACTAAAGAATCATGAAAGGAACTACCCAGCTCATGACTTATAGCTTGCGGCAGTGGTATTTGCGCTAAAGATTTGGCGGCATTATTTGTATGGGGTCCATGTGGATGTATTTACGGACCACATGAGCCTTCAATATATTTTCAAGAAGAAGGAATTGAATCTGAGATAGGGAAGATGGATAGAGTTACTCAAGGACTATGATATTGATATTCTCTATCACCCGGGAAAGGCTAATGTTGTGGCAGATGCTCTCGATCGAAAATCTATGGGAAGTTTGGCTCATTTGAAGGCGTTTCAGAGGCCGTTGTCCAAGGAGGTTCACCAGTTGGATAGTTTGGGAGTTCGCCTTGCGGACTCTAATGAAGGAGGAGTGATTGTGCAGAATAGGGCTCAATCATCGCTGGTGACGGAAGTAAAAGAGAAACAATTCAACGATCCATTGTTAGCATAATTGAAAGAAGGGATCCATAAACACAAGACCGCAACTTATTCCTTTGGCGTGGATGATGGTACCCTATGGTACCAAGGCCGCCTATGTGTTCCAGATATTGACGATCTTCGGGAAAGGATCATGGCAGAAGCTCACACTTCTAGGTATTTCGTGCACCCAGGTTCTACGAAACTGTATCATGATCTCAAGGAAATTTATTGGTGGAGCAACATGAAAAAGGATGTGGCGGACTTTGTGGCAAAATGTCCGAACTGTCAACAAGTGAAGGCCGAACATCAAAGCCCGGTAGATTGGCCCAAAGCATAGAAATTCCAATATGGAAATGGGAGATGATTAACATGGATTTTGTGGTAGGGTTACTGCGCACTCCATGCAAGTTTGACTTGATTTGGGTAATCGTGGATCGACTCACGAAATTAGCACACTTCTTGCTAGTTAAATCTACTGACACAGCGGAATAGTATGCTCAGTTGTATATCAGGGAAATAGTCAGGTTGCATGGCACTCCAGTCTCAATCATTTCAAATCGAGAGTCTCAGTTCACATCCAACTTTTGGAAGAAATTTCAGCAAGGTTTGGGCACGCAGGTAAATCTTAGCACAGATTTTCATCCTTAAACCGACGGTCAAGTAGAACGGACTATTCGGACGCTTGAAGATATGTTGCGTGCTTATACTCCTGATTTAAAATGTAGCTGGGATGACCATTTGCCACTCATAGAATTTGCTTACAACAATAGCTTCCATGCTAGTATCCAGATGGCACCATTCAAGGCATTGTATGGTAGGAGATGTAGGTCTCCCATTGGGTGGTTCAAGGTTGGAGAAGCGGAATTGATAGGGCCGGACCTCGTGCATCAGGCCATGGAGAAAGTCAATATTATTAAGGAGAGGTTGAAAACTGCTTAGCGTCACCAAAAGTCTTATTCGGGCGTTCGTCGCAAAGATTTGGAGTTCAAAGAGGATGATTGGGTATTTTTAAAGGTTTCCCCCATGAAGGGTATCATGCGATTTGGAAAGAAAGGGAAATTAAGTCCAAGGTATGTCGGACCGTACAGAATCATTCAGAGGATGGGTCAGGTGGCATACAAGCTCTAGCTGCCACTCAAGATGTTATTGGTACATCTGGTCTTCCATATGTCTGTGTTAAAGAAGGTAGTGGGAGATCCGTCCACTATTGTGCCAGTTGAAACTATTGAGTTTAATGAAGAACTATCTTATGAAGAAGTTCTAGTTGCCATTCTTGACAGGCAAGTCCGAAAATTAAGAAATAAGGAAATTGCCTCCATAAAAATGTTATGGCGGAAGCAGCAGGTTGAAGAAGCCACTTGGGAAGCAGAGGAAGAAATGAGAAAGAAGTACCCACATTTGTTTGCATAGCCATGTAATAGCTTTTTATACATTTGGTTCCTATGAACTCTTATCTTTTGATTTGATCTATGTAAAACTGTCCTGTTTTGGTTATATGTTGCCTATGCGGCCATGGTTAGTGTTGTACAAGTTATGTTAGGTCTGTGGAATGTGTGCATGTTGTTAGGATATGTTTTTGGGGCTCTCTGACAGGCGGATAGGCCTAGTTACAAAGGAAACCCTGGCGAAATTTTTGGAAATTTAGGGAGTTAGCCAAGATTTAGGGCTGTTGATATGTTCCATGTTGTGAAAAGCTGAGGTTGCATAAAGATTGCTAATAAGTGAACCTTGATCCTCATTCGAGGATGAATGATCTTAAGTGGGGGAGGATGTAAGGCCCCGTAAATATTTCTACTCAAAAACCCGAATCTCGTGGTGCCAAGTTAGGATCATGTGTTTGGACCCTTTGGATTGATATGTGCGTTAAAAAGTTAAAGGATAGTATTTTCCAGAAAGTGCGATTCTCCGGTCAACTATGCGGTCGCATAATAGCTATGCGGATCGCATAGTCGCTGCATAGTCAGGCAGTGTGATGATTAATTTTGAGGTCAACTATGTGGCCAATTATGCAATCGCATAGTCGATATGCGGTCTGCATAGACATCGCATAGTCCCCTTGGAATATTTGTGAGGGGCAGTTTTGCGGTGCATTGTGCGACCGCAAAATAGGTATGCGGACCACATTCTTGTCGCATACCCAGGCAGTTTGTTCAGGTTTTTGGGAGCATTTTTGTGGTCCATTCTGCGGACCGCATGTCAACTTTGCGATCGCATATGCGACCGCAGATCTGAGTCGGGGATCTAGATTTCTAAATTTTAAACCCGACCCCTTATCGTTATATCCTACGCAATAGCTCATTTTGAGACTATTTTCCTGGAGCTTTTAGAGTGAGAGGGAGGGTCTAAGAGAGGGGAAGTGCCTTTAATCAAAATTGCTCCACAAATCCTTGTTAAAACATTGAAGATAATCAAGTGGGGCACGTAAACCTTCATCCCAGGAGGTTTTTCATCACCTCAGCTCTTAATTTTATACATAGCTGTAAGGGGTCATTAGTGAGGTAATTCATGGGGATAAGGGTGATTGCATTGCATGCATGTGTTTTTAGAAGAAATGGGGAAATTATAAATAGAGAGGCGTGAGGAATGTGCCAGTGTAATCTTGCATAAAAGGACCATAAGGCCTTGATGAACACTCCATGCTTGATAAAATGCTCAAGTGAGCTTGAATTATGATCCATTCCTGATTATGGGTTCAATTGTGCTACATTGCATAAATAGTTTAAAGTGCAACATTCCGGAACATTATAGGATTAAGGGAAAGCTCAACCGAGGTATATATGGCTAAAACCCCGTCTTTTAGAAATTGAGCTCCGTTGATGTTTGTGTATATGTGGTAAGATTAAGGTTGGATTGTTATATTGATTGTTGTTTCACATTAATTGGAGTTGCAACCTTATAGGTGTGAAAGATGTGTCTCAATGTGGTCGAAGTGCTATTCTTGATAACTTGAAAAGGTGCAATGAATATGAATCATGTATTAAAATGCCTAGACCTTAAATGAAGATTGAAACTACATATGTGGTGCCATCTATGTGAAGTCTCATCTATGCTTACAATTTTATTTGCTCTTGTGTGCACATACTATCCTAAATTACAAATCTAACATTGAAATTGGGAAAAATGTGAGATGTGGCCTAGTCCCAAATATATGACGTGATAGTTATGGCCCCAAGTGCCTATGTAAGGATACATATGAAACAAAGATTGACATGAGATGATTGATGGAAAAGGGAAACGCCTTCGTAAGGCGGCCTAGCCGATAGTGCCGAGATCGGACGCCATGCCACACATATGGTGATATTGTATTTGTGATTGCAGTGTATGTCTCAAATGAGGCAACCTAGCCGATCAGGTCGATATCGGACTCCGTTCAAGATAGCGGTGGTATTGTGGACAATGATGAATAGTATGAAATGCCCCAAAACTAAAAGCTATGGGAAAATGATGTGAAAATTGTATGATTCTTTTATTTGATAATGTTGTGATCATTTAAAGTGTTTGAGTTATAATTGTGATTTCCTTATTCTTGTATGAAAGTTCTTTCTAACTAGATGGTGTTTAGTTATACATACTAGTACTATTCCATGGTACTAACGTCCCTTTTGCCGGGGGCGCTAAATTTTTAAATGAATGTAGGTGGATCCATAGCAGATATTGCCGATCGCGCGTAGCGGAGTGTCCTCTCAAAGTCTTGGTGAGCCCCTTTCTCCTTCAAGGGGGTCATGTTGTACATCTTTTGTTTTAGATTTCCACTTTTGAGATATAGCCGGGTCCTTGTTGTCGGCGTTGTCATAATTGTCTTTTTTATCCTTAGAGACTCCGTAGATGTTTGTGTGGATTATGTACGGGTGTTGGATGGGTCTATGAACTATGTTGTAATTCTAACTCTTGCTTCTATAAAGTGTGACTGTATGGGATCTTGGAAACTTAACTACGGTTTAAGGATTGTGATATAAAATAAATCAACAATGTTGAATGTACGATATTGATATTGTCTAAATAAATGAAAGCGTGGTTTCTTAATCGTATTGGGCTCGGTAGAACTTGTTAAAAAGGCTTGCTCAGTTGGGTTCCCTCGATTGAGCACTAGTCGCGCCTCCCGAGGTTGGGCGTGACATATTAAGTCGGAGATTCAGAGGTAAGAACACAAGCAAATTGTAGGCATATAAGGATGAAATTGAAAAAGTCAAGTAACTCACCAGTTAAACGAAAATGCAAGAAATAACAAAAATCGCAGTGTTCTAAACGTCAGTGAGAAGCAAAAACCCCAGAATTTAATGGCCTTGGATTTCAACCAGCCATGACCAAAGTATATAACGAAATAACAGAGTAAAGCCTTTAGGTCTAGTGAAGTTATAGTGATTCAAAAGTCTGTCTAAAATGAATGGGGGAAGGAGTTTATATAGTGTTAGAAATTAACACATAAACATGGAACATCATCAGTCAAACACTAGCAAGGAAAGAAATCGAAATCAGTAAAAAAAAGAGGAAATTTCAGAACCTTAATTTTAGGCAAAGTACACAAATCGACAGAAATAAAAAGTAAAAATCACACGCTGCATAGAATAAGATGAACATAGATAGAAATACTATTCAAAACTAAAGAATCGAGCCAGATTTGGCTTGATTTAAAAGTATCTAAAATCCTAATTTAGGGTAAGTAAAAATCGGCAAAAAATAAACAAATCTACACATAATAGGGCGAATATAGACGAGATAATACTTAAAATCAAAGGCTTGAACCAACTTTGGTTCGAATCAAAGAGAATATGTAAACCCTAGCTTTAGGGTTAAACACGAATCAGCATAATATGAACAAATCGGACTTACAAGGTGTAGAATAAACGCATTTGGATGCAATATCGTCCAAATTCAAGAGATGGAAGTCAATAGGACATACTCAAAGTAAGAATACGTTCCATGTTTAGGCAAGTACTAGGTAATACCGTAAATAATCATCTAGTAATGGAAATACATGGATATGGTAAGTAAATAACAGGTAAATCCCATGGCTAAAGGGATTAGGAGGAGGATTGGTAAGGGCGGCAATTAGGGTACTTCAGAGGTGAGACAGAGGTAGTTTGGAGGCGGCGGTCTTTAGGGAATGGGGATTAGGGTTAGGGTAAGGAGATATAAGGAAAAGGGGAAGGCGTTTGTGAGTCGTTAATTATTTTTTATCAACGGTTGGATTTTGAGCAGGGGTTGGGTCAGTTTTGGACTGGGTTGGGTCGTTTAGGATTGGGCTGGGGATTATTGGGCCAAGGTCTGGGTAGTTAGGTCCGAAATTGGGGTACATTTTGGGCTATTATTTAAATACCCAATATTTAATAAATAAATAATCTATAAAAGCAATTAATAAATGATAAAAATATTAGTTGTGTACTAAAATGATTTAAAATAATTACTTAACATTATAAAATATAAAAAGTTAATTTTTCAAAAAATAATGTAATTATGTATGTGTATGGGCTATTATTGTTAAAATATGCAATTTAGCCAAAAAAATGCAATTGCAACTATAGGAGAGACACTGAAAATATTTCAAACCTCATATTGATAAAATTATATATTTATATAATAAAATGCAGAAATATATTGATTTAAAGCCTTTAAAAATTATAAAAAATTATAAAAATACTTGTGTGTCCTCATAAATCAAGATGATGATGTATATGCACTATTTTGAAAGTATATATACATATATTTAAAAATGAGGGAAAAATTGGGTATCAACAGTGTCATCGATGCAAATGAGCACTTGGTTAAAGAATTTTAAATCAATGTGGCTCACATAAAGAAGGGTACCAAGATAAAAAAAAGTGAGAAATCTGAAAGTCCGATTCGACGCCTACTCTTTGAACACGTATGTGGGATTTGAAGAAGTAGATGCAGTCCAATATTTGGAAAAGATTGCTATAAGTGATGCAGCTTGCCCGTGACTAGCTAAGACTTTAGCTGCTCGAGGACCACCACCCCCATGGCTCACAGTAGAGGTTCCCATAGTCCGGGCCACCCTAAATTTGGAAGCTAAATGGTGGAAAACCTTTGTGTGCAGCCGTATTGACCCGTGTCTAAATGAGAACAACCTCCCACTTCCCCAAGCAGTTATGGTAGCTTCTATTATGGTTGGGTACCCGATCAATGTGGGTGCTATAATGTCAACCAACATCACATTAGTTATCCAGAAAGATGAGAGATCGTACCCTTACCCGAACTTCCTCACAAAGTATTTCAAAGATCAAAAGGTGGAGCCGAGGCAGTATGATACAAAAGTAAAGACCAAGAAGCCTTTCTCATGGTACCACCTGCAGGGTGTTGACAACCCAAAGTTCAAGGGTAAGGCAACTACCTCCGCTGGCCAGTCTGATGAGCCAACGGTAGTAGTTACTGATTCAGCTGTTGAGCCTTCCACAGCAGTCGGTCCTTCCACCGAAATAGCAGACATGCCACCACCTTCTTTTTCTAGACCATCATCTTCACTATCAGTGCCAGCCTCATACACTTAACCATAGACTACGTTGCGAGTCTCCTAGACATTGGTGAGTCTCAAAAACTGGATACAGCAACTACTTCAACATTGTCTGACATATCCAATGATGTTGCAGCATAGTCTTCTGCCCCAGCAGCACCACAGGTACCTCCGTCAGTGGAGGAAACATTTAAGAAGATTCTAGACAACCAAAAGAACATTATGGAAACTCTGTTGGCACATGGGGAAGTCATTGAGGAGTTGGGAAAGCAAGCGAAGAAGATGAGGAAGTCTCAGGCGTCGAAAAAATCAGTGGAGAGGTTGAGAAAAGAGATTGCCAAGATTGCATCAGCCGGTGATCTACCACTTGATTTATTTATAAAGACAGCACCTTCAGCCCCAGCAGTACCAGCACTACCTGAGGCATCACATACAGTAGTTGGCCAGTCTGAGGAGCCGGACCGTGATTCCCACATCGCTTAGGAGATGATCTAGATGCTCACCAACCCTATTGTCCCTCAGTCAGGTGATGATGAGATACAGTTAGAGGATACCGAGGGTGCTGAGGATGCCATACAGAGTGAGACCACATAGGGAGTTCTCTTAACTCTCTACCATTCCTTGTTCTTATTTTTGTTAAGCATTAGAGACTATGCTTATCTTTAGCCTGCAATAACTCTTATACTATTTTTCTTTTATATTAATTTTCTCTTTGGTTATGCATATATTCTTCCCTTTCATTTGATGTATACATTCATTTCCCTTCGGTTTGTATATTAAAAACAAGTTGTTGGCAGAAAATAGCTTTAGTTGTGACCTTTTGACTCTTGTGTTGACTTAAGCAGTCATCGAGTGGTTCAATCGAGCCATTTGTGATTCTCAATCTTAATTAGGATTGTTGTGGGCCTTCGATTCTGTTCTCTTTAGCAATCCAGCAGCGTGAGAGGTGAGGTATTGAATTGCAAGTCCAAGTACCCGTGCTAATAGTCAAGAACTTGCACCGAATATTTTTCTAGGAAACATTCTAAGTGTAGCTTGGCTTGAGAAATGATTGTAGGCTCTCCTTGATCCAATTTGAAATTTGTAATCTTCCATATCCTACCAATGTGATATCCCTAGTCAACCCATTTGAGGCCCTTTTTCTTTCAGTAACCACATTACAAGCCTTTATCCATTTTGTAATGACTCTCTCTTGGCACCCGATCTTTCCTTAGCATTCTTGAGAAACAATTGGCAAAAACATAAGTTTGGGGGAGAGGCGAGGAGTTTGAAAGTGATATAAAGGTATAAAGAAGAGAAAGAAATGAAGAAAAGGGAAGGCAAAGAAAATAAAGAAAGAACAAAAAGAAAATGAAAGGGCATGAAATAAGTAGAGAAGGAGAAAATGAATATCATGACTGAGAAAGAGTGACATTATGTCCCTCTAGTTCCACCGAGTAAAAAGAAATTGACTCAAAGAGTCGACAAAGTATGAGCCAAAAAGAGAAAATAGAGTGCTTAAGGAAAAATGAACCCATTCTATTCCAACAAGCCTTACCTTGGTCCAAAAGCCTTCATTACATCCTGAAAAAGCCCTACATGATTTGAAGTTGAGTAAGCTTACATTAGTAGTGATTTACATGAGGGACAAGCATATATGGTACTTAAAGTCGTGCTTGTGACATTCTTTTGAGATAGATGAGCGAACTTTTCACAATTCTTGATTTAAGTGTTACATTCTTAAGTGAGTTATGCTAACGGAGAGTAGAGGAGGAGGAGTTCGGGATCCACAATGACCTACGTGAAAGAGCGAGCTTCCTTGAGGAATAAGTCAAATCTTGATGCTCTAGTGTCACATTAGAACTATTGTACTCAAAAAGTCAAATCGTTACATTGTTGATAATTCATACGTGTTATGGGTAATTGTTGGTCCCAATTGATGCGTGATTGATTTACCTTAGGCCAGCTAAAATAGTTCTTGTCTTGTGGAAGTGGGAATTACCTTATTTGCTTGAGGACAAGCAAAAGCTTAAGTTTGGGGGAGTTGATAAGTAGGTTTTGACTACTTATTTGCACTCTTTTACTTTCGTTTTAGCTCAAAATTACTTAAAGGTAATCCCGAAAACTAATGAAATGTGCTTGCTTGCAGGAGCGTTAGAATATGAGCTAAAGAGATGAAAATCAACTCAAGAAGGAGTAATTTTGGATTAGGACAAAAACAAAGCTAAAAAGGCACTGTGCGGACCGCATAATATTGAGTGCAACCGCAGATCATGAATAAAGCCTCTGACAAAAAAATCTCTGTAAAGTGTAGACCACACAATCCTGGTGCGGCCGCAGAAGATAAAGTTCAGAGAGATAGGATTTTAAGGTCAAGAAGAAATGCAGACCGTACCATTTTTGTGCGGGTGCATAATCAAGAGCGCGACTGCACTCAGAAATGTGCGGTCCGCAGAAATCCCACAATGCCAAAGCCTAAGGTCAAGTAGTGTGGACCGCACTATAATTGTGCGGCCGCAGAAGCAAGAGTGCGGCTGCACTCATAAATGTCCGGTCCTCAGAAATTGAAGGAGTGCGGCCACAACCCAGAATTGTGTGGCAGAACTAGAACCTATTAAGCCAAGTCTCAATGTTAGGACCGCGCAGATAATTGTTTGGTCGCACTACCTCCGCAACCTCCGCATCATTTTTATTTACTGTATTGGGTAACATTGTGATAGATTAGCTTTTAAACATTATATTTTCTTTCCTTAATCAAGTATTATGAATTCTATCTTAGTTTCTTCTTTAATTTCTTTATTTTCCATAAGTATCTAAACCCTTAGCTAGGTTTGTGACCCAACCCTAGTATGGGTACTTAATGGGTAATTGAATTAGGGCTTATTTATGATTGGGTTTATGATATTTAGCCTAGTTCTTGCTTGAATTTGAGAATTGATGGTTGCGAATATTGATTTATGCCTATTTGACTTAGTCCCTACTTGAGAAAGAGAGATTAAGTCTAGGAAAACTTGGCTAACTAGGAATTGGGTGAACTCAAGAAATTGATAGCCCCAATTAAAAGGTCGAACCTAGAGATAGTAAGACCCAACTAGAGCATTTATCACTTGCTTTGTGAAATACCCGTTTGGACTTGAAAAAGCCAAATCGGGCAAAATCACTAAAACTATTGAGAGGTATAGAGTGATTTATTGAGTGTGATTGCTATATTGTATCCCGATCAACCAAACATGCCCTAAAGCTTTAAATCTGTTAGGTAACCAACTAGGCGGAAGTCGCAACCCTAGATGTTTCATATCTTGAAAAAAAACCCCAAAATAAAAAATATTGTCTCTTAGCTCTACAATTACAATCAATAGTTTAAAAGGATAAGTAGAAACAACAATTGAAAATGTGGACGTGTAATTTGAGACACATCATACATTCACACTAGATGTATACCTAATCCAAAATCTAACTCACTGTGGATTCGACCCCGACTTGCGTTGGGTTTTTATTATTGCTTCGACTGCCTCACAACCTATTTTGTGTGAGTTTGGGTGACATCAGCATTCGCGATGCACTCTCTATCCAAACCTTCGCGAACGCGTCCTCTTCTTAGTAAATGCGAAGAACAAATCTTCCTCAACCTCTAGATGCACTTTGCGAATGCGAGACGATTCTTTTGAAGGCATAAGAGGAAACCAGAACCAGCAAAAATTTGTAAAACACAACTTTAGCAGTCTCCCAACTTTAACTCTTGATCCGTTAACTATCTGAAACCCACCCGAGGCCCCCGGGACCTCAACCAAACATACCATAAAGTCCCAAAACATCATACGAACTTAGTCGAATACTCAAATCACCTCAAACAATATCAAAAATATGAATCGCACATGGATTCAAGCCTAATGAACTCTGAATTTCCAAATTTCTACAACTGGCGTCGAAACTTATCAAATCACGTCTGATTGACCCCAAATTTTGCACACAAGTTACAAATGACACCACTAACCTATTCCAGTTTCCAGAATCGGAATCCAACCCTGATATCAAAAAGTCCACTCTCGGTCAAACTTCCCAAAAATTCAATGTTTGCCATTTCAAGCCTAATTCAACCACAGACCTCCAAATCACAATCCAGACACACTTCTAAGTCTAAAATCACCCAACGGAGCTAACAAAACCATCAAAACTCCATTCCGGAGTTGTTTACACATATGTCATCATTCAGTCAACTTTTCCACCTTAAGCATTCAATTATGGGACTAAGTGTCTCAATTCATTCTAAAATCTCTCCGGACCCAAACCACCTAACTCGTTAAGTCATATAACAACTGCAGAGCACAAAAGGAGCAGTAAATAGAGGAACGGGGCTACAACACTTAGAATGACCGGCTGGGTCTTTACACACTCTCACTATGCTGAAAAGCTGGTCTAGCTACTAGACATATTCCATAGAAAATTAAAATAATTCTGAAAATGGGAAGTTTCTTTAAACAACAATATGTACATGGATAAATCTCTTACACGAAATCTTTGGATCTATTGTAGTATGTATTGCCAAGGATCTATTGGATTAACTATAATGATTCAACCGGTCATTTTGAGTACTAGAATTACTTTCTATGTTTTGAGACTTTTTATAGCTCTATTTGATAATTTATGACTTACATGTGTGGTCCGTATCAATTTTGGAAAAAATTTAAATGTGAATTTATAAAGAAAATATGATTTTTGACTTTAAGAATGACTAGAGTTGACCACTGTTAATATTATTGGTAAATGACCTTGAATCAGTATTTTGATGATCTTGGTAGGTTCGTATGAGTATTGTGAACTTGTACGTATGTTTGATTAGGGTCCCAGGTGAACCGAGCACATTACATGAAAAATTGGAAAATTGAGTTTCAAAGTTTAAAATTTTGAATATTGGCGATTGATTCTTGATATTTGATGTTATTTCGATTATTTGAGTTAGCAAGCGAGTTTGTATGATGTTATTACACTTGTGTGAATGTTCGAACTGAATTCTAGGGGTTCGGGTGAGTTTTGGATGCTTTGCGAACTGATTTTTAACTTAACAGGTTGCTGATGTTGTTCATCTACAAATCTCGCATTTGCGAGATTCTTATCGCAAATGTGAGACTCGCATATGCGAGATTTTTCTCACATTTTCAATGTTGGAGGAGTTTAGGGATCTTTGCATTTGTGGATCCATATTCGCTTTTGCGATTGAGGTGGATTTCGCATCTGCGGATGTATGGTCGCATTTGCGACCCTATAGAACTTGGGATAGCTTCACTTTTGCAAAGCCAATTCCACATTTGAGATGGTCCCCTGTTTTGTATTTGCGACAGCAGAAGAGCTGAGGCACTGATCGCATTTTTGATCAGTGGTCTGCATTTGCAGACGTCATAATTGCAAACAAGGCTTCAGAATTGTGATACCTGCAGCTAGATAAAAGTGAAAAATTTCGAGACTTAGCTTATTTTACATTATTTTTAACCCTAGATACCATAGAGGCAATTTTAAAGAGGAGTTTCTTCTCAAATTTATTGGTAAGCAACTTTAACATGTTTTCAATTAATTTCAATTATCTTTTTATGAATTTAACATCAAGTCTATGGATTTCAAAGTACAAATTTGGGGGGTTTGGTAAAATTTAGAGATTTGTAAAATTAAGATTTAGACCCTCAAATTGACGTCGAATTTCAAAAAAAATCACATATCCTGGATCGGGGTGAATGTGAAATCAAGATTTGGTCCAAATCTCAAAATTTGACCACGTGGGGTGAGGTTGAATTTTTCAATTATGATCAAAATCGAATCTTTTTCATTCGTTGGTAGTTTCTAAAGATTGATTAAACGATAATTGGCTTGAATCGATTAGTTTGAAGCTTGTTCTAAAGGAAAACCCGAGGTTGATTGTTGATTGTATTCCAGAATTAGGTAAGTGTCTTACTATCTTTGTTGGGGAAATTTTTCCTAATAAGTGATATATTTACTATCTGCAGGGGTGATGCATATACGAGGTGACGAGCGTATATGCATTTGCTAGGGTTTCCATGCTGGGGGAGGGGATATTTAATGCTTCTTTGTGCCTTTATTGAACTTGGTGATACCTTAACTTATGCTTCATTTAATTCGATGACTAATAAACTCAATTAACTGTGTTAGAAATCATTAGAATATATGACATCTTAAAAAGGATTTAATGTGCGCTTTTGAGATTCGCTTGCATACTTAACTTGATCGTAGTATCATGAACCTATATCTATACTTGGTATTGTCATGTTATTTGAGCTTCTTTATCCATAATAAGAGATAATGATTTGGGCCTTAGGGATATGCTTGGCACGATGTGTATTTCTTGCGGGTGATATGATGTTCGCACGATGGGATTGTTGTGCAGTGTGAAATAAGATTGGCCGGTTGGATGTTACCATGTGAGAAGATTGAGAGTTGGATTCTTGTTATGATTTCTCATTCATTAAACACTTACATGCTCTCCACCTCAGTTTTTATTAATGTTTGATGTTTTATTTGTTATTTTTCCATTTGTGTTCCTTATGTAGTTACTCATGTGTTTCCCATTTGGCTTGTTACTGTTATAGCTATGCTTTTACCTTGTCTACTACTCTTACTCCTACACTTTTACTTGATTTACTTCTACTGCATGTCCTCTTCGAATTCATGCCTTTACTTGTTGTTATCCCATACATGTTGCATGCCTCTATTTGCTACGTGGTTTGCTTTTTGAATGTCTTGACCTGTTACATGCCTTCACTTACTATCTTCCTTCACTTGCTATATGCCTTTACTTGTTTCAGGCCTTCGCTTGCCAAATTATTTCACTATTACACACCTCTACTTGATACATATTTTTACCTGACGTACATTCTTCCTTCATGTTCTACCCTTCTTTGCTTAGCTGGGTTGGGTGACTCTTAGATTGTTTGTGTGTTATGCTTTGTGGAAGATTTGTCTTTATATGTGAGAGAATAGCTCTGGGATGTTGTGTTTCTCATCCTACTTGGTTCGAGTTTGTATACCCTAGTTGAATTTTGCGTATTTGTTTTCTTGGTGTTACATTGTGAATTTTTCCGTTCTTGGTTGTTGTTGGATGATTTTATGTGAATGGTATACATATGTGTGAGTTGATATTGGGATTGGGTTGCACGCCAAAACGGTGTTTATTGATATTAGGATTGAGCTTCACGCTGCAACAGTGTTTATTAATATTAGGATTGGGCTGCATGCTACAACAATGTTAATTGATAATGGGATCGGTTTGTACGCCGCAATGATATTTGTTAGTGATGCTTGGTTATGATCCTTGCGTACTTCATGATTATCATTTCCTTCATAAAAATGGTTGTGAGGTTATGTCTTGTTTTCCATGTCTGTTAACTTGCTCCATTGTTCTCTAGTTGATGCTCTTACCATTATTCGACAGATATTTTATCTTGTTTTTCCTGCTTATTATCTGCATAGGTATATAGTAAGTGAGTATATTTAACTTAAAACCCCTTCACTACTTTTCCGAGGTTAGTCAAGATACTTACTGAGTACATGGGGTCGATTGTACTCATACTACACTTCTGCAATTTGTGTGTATATTTTGGAGTTGCGTAGCTGTGGAAGACAAAGCCTTGCATTGAAGACGTACCCCGTTTGAGATTCATGATAACTCTTGTTCATGATAGTTTAGGATTTAAATTCTATTTATGTAAATTTCAAACATATATTGTATTTACTCTTCATATCGTCTTTGTAAATCCAAATCATAGTGGCTCATGACTTGTACTACCAATCCTTGGGAAGTTGTATAGAATTCAGTTATTTTTATTCTTGTTGTTATTGACCTTTCACTTGAGTTACCTTATTCTATGTTAGTCTTGCCTAGCACTAGGGTTAGGTTCCATCACGACTAGGTGGATTTTGGGTCGTGAGAAATTTGTATCGGAGCACTAGGTTCATAGGTTCTACGAGTCATGAGCAAGTATATAGTAGAGTCTTCCAAATTGGTATAATAATGGCCATACCTATCTTCGAGAGGCTACATGGCATTTAAGAAACTTTCCTTCTTTCTTTCCTTATTATGTGGCCTTGTCATCATGAAACTTGAAACTTTGATTCTTCTTATTTGTCTGTATGTAGTGTTTAGCACCAAGTATCATTATGTCCCTACGACTTGTGATGTTGTGGATAGACTGCAAAGAGGTGTGAATGCTTGATTACCATCTTGATATATTGTCGATGAGTGAAGACTCAGGAGGATTAATCGGTTAACTAATTATTGTGACCATGGTGGGGTTATGGGAAGGTATTGATCTGAGTCTAGCTGGTGGGTTATCTCCTACGTAAAGATTTGAGGTCGTGTGTTTCGTATGACACTTCTATTTAGTGGGGGTTCATATCTCATGCGTGAAGATTCGAAGTGTTTTATGACTAGAGTTACATAAGTTTATGAAGCATTCAGTTGGCTGACAGCGCAAGACTAGGGAAGCTATGAAGCAAGGGCATTGTGGGTTATTGGTGATGTGTTCTATGGCTTCGAGCCAAGTGGGGGAGTCTACTATCGACGATTGAATTTTATGGTCATGCGCAAATTAGCTCTTGGACAAAGATGTGCTCATAGATTGGTTGTGCCTTGAGAAAGATTTCATTGAGGACAATTTCGAGCGAAGGATGAGTTGGATGTATGATGTACTACACCTTTATGGGGAATATAGAGGCCTTGGGATGATTTATATTTAATATTCATTATGGATGTAGTGCGCAAGAAAAAAAATCACTCGGTTGCTTTTACTGGTTATCCATCTAATGGTGAACTGCAGCATATTCGATGCATACTGGATGTGTAATCGACATTAGAGAAAGGTGGGTGACTATTGACAAGGTTCTGATGAGTTCAAGGTTCACATTTGGTATTTAAGGATTTTTATAATTGTGAATGGCTAGGGCTTGGGATCGATAGCGGATGGTGTCCAGAATTGTGGTATTTTTATATCAATATGGAATCTACATGGTGGTATTATGGAGATGCAAGAAATGGCTACAGATTTGCAGAAGGTCCCTTTAGAGCGAGCATTTCGGATTGAGTCATTTTTGGGTTTGGCAGTCTGTGTTACTCGGTTGAGTCAGGGGAAATTCAGTTTCTTATAACTTTATTATATGTCAATGGATTTTGAAGAATTTAAGATAGCTATGACCACAGTTCGGGGATGATATCTTCTACGGGTATAGAAGGTGTGTTGCGTATGGTTATGTAACGACCCGATCGGTCATTTTGAGTATTTGCCTTCCACTCATGGGCTTAAGGTCTCAAGTAGCTTCTTATTGTGTATTATGACTTGCGTGTGTGGTCGGATTCAATTTTCGAAGCTTAAGTGGTTAGCGTTGACCGGAGTTTGACTTTTGTGTAGCTGACTCCGGAATGGTGTTCTGATGATTCCAATAGCTTCTTATGGTGATTTTAGACATAAGCATATGTGTGGATTTAGATTTGGAGGTTCATAGGTTAATTTGATGTATTTTAGCAAAAGTTGGAAAATTGAAGTTTGGAAGGTTGAGAGATTTGACCAGGAGTTAACTTTATTGATATCGGGTTTGGATTATGATTCCAGCAATTGGTATAGCTTCGATGTGTCATTTGGGACTTGCATGCAAAATTTAAGGTCATTCCGATTTGATTTGATATGATTCGGCGCAAGTTGTAGAAGTTGAAAGTTCATTAGTTTGTTAGGCTTGAATTGAGGTGTGATTCATAGTTTTGATGTTTTTTGTTCTGATTTGAGGCCTCGAGCAGGTCTACGTTATGTTACGGAACTTGTCGGTATGTTCGAATGGGGTCCAGGAGGCCTCGAGTGTGTTTTGGATGGGCTACGGGCCATTTCTTCATGTTATAGAGTTGTTGGTTTTCTTATGTTTGCAGTTCATCGCGTTCGCATACGGATGAATGTGATCGCGAAGTGATTCTAGGAGATCAGTATTTTGTTCATCGCGGACTCAAATAAGGGCATCACATCTCTTTCTTTTGCTTATTTCACACACCAGAATTCAAAGTTTGTCATTTCATGAAAAATACCTTCATTATTGAGTTTGTTATTAAGCAATTAATAGAAGTTGAAGTTATTGAAATTCATTAATCTATTTTAGTTGAAGTTGTTATTTAATGGGGTGTTGTTCATTGTTGAGTTACTTTCCCTGTTCATTTTGTTGTTATTGAGATATTTTACATATCGTGTTTCAGCCGTGGGCTATATGTTATGGGGATATTGGTATTGTTGTTGTTAATAGGTTGTGGCCTATGGGCACTTGTGGTACGAGTTGATATGTCGTGTTTTATGATGTTAACACCAGTGACTTTATTGTGTGGATTGATTGTTGTTATGTGGAGCATAAGGCTGGCATCTCATTGTTGATGATTATGCGGAGTGATATGGGTGGCTAATGACATTATTAGGGCGGAGTGATACATGTGGCTATTATGTTAAATGTTTGGTTGAGCGATAAGGGTGGCTACTATGATGTTATTAATACAGAGTGATAAGGGTGGCTACTATGATGTTATTAATACAGAGCGATAAGGGTGGCTATGTCAGGGATGATATGTGATGGCCTGGGGGCATTATGTTGATAAAACTCGTGTGATGGTATGATTTTTCCTTGTATATGTCATGCACCTTACGTGACTTGTTATGTTGCTTTCAATGAGCTACTCGATGTCTTTGATATTACATGTTGACTTGTATTATGATAGTACACTCGCACAAGCATACACCGTAGCATGCCACTTATACCAGTTCAGGAGTATGAAACTTGACATTCATTGATCATGCCCATACATTCTTGTATTATCTGCTTCTATTGTGAAATTAGGCCTATGACCACGCCGGGCGGATTGTGAAGTGAGCCTGTGACCATCCAGCGGATTGGGATTTTGAGCCTGTGACCATGCCGAGTGGATTGTGATATTGGAACGTGAGTTGTCCGTGCGGTGGTGATTGAAAATGTGGGCACGAGGTGCCGTGAGCATTTGATTCATGATTTGGGACTCATGACTTGTGATTATGAGATGAGGTATCTTGGAGTAAATTCGTTGTGAGACTTATGTTAGAACGGCTTGATTAATTGGTTTCTATTTTTTTTTCTTATTTCGTTTTACTGGTACTTTAACAGTGTTCTTACAACTTTACTGTTTATATCACATGTTGATTCTTTTTGCCATTTACAGATTCCTGCATTCATTACTCGCTTTATATTTCTATACTACACATGTTATTATGACTAGTAGGTGTCTTGACTTGTACCTCGTCACTACTCTACCAAGGTTAGTCTTGATGCATAGTGGGTACCGACCGTTGTGTACTCATTCTACGCTTCTACACATTTTTGTGCAGACCCAAGTATTGGAGATATCGGACTCGGGCAAGTTAGCTTCTTGATCGCGAGGATTTAAGGTAGAGTTGCTTGGTTATTGCAGTCCTTTGGAATCCTTTCCCTTTTTTTATATCTGTCAGTTTGTTATTCAAACCCTATTGTATTCAACTAGAGTTCGTGACTCTGTATTACCTAGTCTTGGGAGATTGTTATGATTATTGTCGTGTAGGCTTGTTTCACCTTTATTTTGGTATTTATATTAAACTCTATTTTAAAATATCATTATTAAACTGGGATAATTGTTGTAAGTAATCGGCTTACCTAGTCTTAGAGATTAGATGCCATCATGACACCTAAGGCGAGATTTTGGGTAATGACAGGTGATGTCCTCCTAGATTGAGAAAAATATAAGGTTCTCGGTTGATGAGGTGTTGAACCTGCTTGTGATTCAGAGTTGATGATGAGATTTTTGTATTTTCACGAGTTAGCATGATAGCGGTGGTGTGCCATGTGGGATTTAAAGTTACGAGTACAAGGTTGCGGTGTATTTTTTATGGGAAGGTCATGAATTCTGGAAGACATGGACAATTTCAGAGGTTAAGAGAATGATGGCACTATTTGATGTCGTGTGAGAAAAGTGTGCATTTTAATAGGTGCATTATGTTTTGATTTGCGGATTCTAGACCAGTGTTATGGTGATCACCTCGTTTTGGGCTTCTAAGGTTCAGGTTTTGTTGTGTGGCGCTAAAGATTTATGTGACTATTTGTCGTAAGCAGATGGTGTATAAGTGATGTATCAGTCATTTGAGTAGTGATGTTGGGATCGGATGTGGAGATTCCGGTATTCATGAGGTTTAGAGACTAAATGTTCTCGTAGATAGACTATTCCTTGGTTACGGACTATGAAGATATGTTAAGAATGGAATAACTAATAGTATGTGTTATAGATAGGTTGTTATGGACTTTTGGAAGGTTATGTAGTTGTTTGGGGAGGGTCAGAATTGGTTTGGGGGCTATTTGTAGGTTTAATGATGATGTGTATTCAATATCAGATCAGATTTGCTTACTCTTACGCAACTGTTAATGTAGGTATATCATCGGGCAGAGTAGATGTTATTCGTGCCCTAGACTATGTTATGTGTTTCTCTATTATGCTATGATGGGTTGTGGTGCTACTTGATTATTTGCACACATGTTGTAATTCCATTAAGGCCTTGTGGGGATATATGAGTTAGATGGTTCTCGTAATGTTGATTTGCTTAATGCACCTTAGCCGTGCTTGCCTTATTCTGTATTGCGTTATGCTTATTTTTCTCCCTATAGTTATAATTGTGCACTCTATCGTGCTTGATGTTGACGCACATGTGCTTAATGAGCACGAGAATTATGGCTCTATGGGTATCCCTATGTGTATTGATATGTTTCGGATCGGGTTGAGCGCCACGACGGAGTTATATGACATAACTTTTCTTTTGTTTATTTTGTGTATTTTGTTTTTCCTTTGTGTGATGAGTTCATGAAATTATACTTTTGTTGTTATATCAGTTGCACTTGTTGGATAGTCCTCGTACCTTCTTTTCTTTCCATTTTTGGATATATCTGAGTTATTTCTTGTTTGGTTTACGGACCACATTGCATGAGGTTCCATGTGGCCTTTAGTATGACTTTTCAATTGGGCTACTTGTATTGGGTGAGATGAGGTTTTTAGACTTGGGATTTGCACTATAGTATTTGGATAAGGAATGTTTGGAAGAATAATACCATCTCAGAATTTGGAAATGGTTCTTATCGGATGAGGGAGCTCATCGGCTTGTCGATTTTATGGGTGGTTACAAGTTTCTACATGTTTCTTTTATCATTAGCAGTGTTTCAAAGCTCCAAAACGTGGTTTCACTTGATATGACGCATATTACCGGTATCGAGTTTGGTAATGAGCAGCTATTATGGTCCAAAGTTATTGTGGTGAGTACGTGATTCATGTGGCACATTGTGGTTTGACCTTGGAAGTGTACGTATAGCTTGATGCAGGTTGTTGAGATTGAGACAGGGTATATATAGAAGGATCAGATCTTATAGGGGTTCCGGATGTTGGAATTTTGTTCCATGCCCTGTGGGCTAAGGTCAAAGGAAGAACCTTCAGTCGGGGTCGTGTTCTTATGCTTAATATGTACCGTGGTGGCAGGGGATCACTCATGGGTGTGAGTTTATTCAGCTAATTGACGGCTTTGGAGTGACTCTTGGCACGTTCGTGGACGAACTTACGTTTAAGTGAGGGAGAATGTAACGATCCGACCGGTCATTTTTAGTATTAGCTTTTCTTTTTATGTTCTAAGACATTTCATATCTCTATTTGATGATTTATGACTTGTGTGTGTGTGTTCCCTATCGGTTTTAGAAAAAATTTAAAAGTGAATATTTAAAGAAAATATAATTTTTTTAATTGTAAGAATGACTAGAGTTGACCACGGTCAACGTTTTTATAAACGACCTCGGATCAGTGTTTTGATGATTCTTGCAGGTTCGTATGATGATTTAGGACTTATACGCATGTTTGGTTGAAGTCCCAGGTGACCCAAGCGCATTTTGGCGTATTATGCGGAAAATTAGAAAATTGAGTTTCAAAGTTAAAAATCTTGAGTTTTAGTGATCGATTCTTGATATTTGATGTTATTTTGATGATTTGAGGTAGTGAGCAAATTTGTATGATGTTATTACACTTGAGTGAATGTTTGAATTGGAGCCCAAGCGGCTCGGGTGAGTTTTGGATGCTTAGGGGAATGAATTTTAACTTAATAGGTTGTTGACGTTGTTCATCTGCAGATCTCACATAGCGAGATTCTAAGCGCAAATGCGAGACTCGCATTTGTGATGCTGGAGGGGGCTGGGGAGCTTCGCATTTACGAATCCATGTTCGCTTTTGCGATGGGGGTGGATTTCGTAATTGCGGATGTATGATCGCATTTGCGACCTAAAGAACTTAGGACAGCTTCGATTTTGCGAAGCCAATTCCTCATTTGTGATGGTCCCCCAGTTCACATTTGCGATCATGAAGTCGCATTTGCGACAACATAATAGATGAGGCACTGATCGCATTTGCAATCAGTGGTCCGCATTTTCGGTTGTCCAATGCGATCAGTGGTCCATATTTGGAGATGTCGCAATTGGGATTCTTGCAGTTGGATAAAAGTGGGGAATTTCGGAACTTATCTCATTTTACACCATTTTTCAATCCTAGACACCATAGAGGCGATTTTTGAAGAGGTATTTCTTCCTGAATTCATTGGTAAACAACTTTTTCTTGTTTTTAATCAATTTTAATTATTATTTTCATGAATTTTAACAACAATTCTATGAATTTTAAAGTAGAAATTTGTGGTTTTGGGTAGAATTTAGAGATTTTATAAAATCGAGATTTAGATCTTAAATTGAGATAGGATTTCAAAACAAATCACATATCCGGGCTTAGAGGTGAACGGGTAATCGAGATTTGGTTTGAATCTCGGATTATGACCACGTGTTCTCGGGCTAACTTTTTCAATTATGATCAAAATCAAACGTTTTTCATTCGTTGGTAGCTTCAAAAGCTTGTTTTGAATTGTTTGAATGATAATTGGCTAGAGTCGATTTGTTTGGATGATTGTTCTAAAGAAAAAGTTGTGGTTGATTGTTAATTGTGTTCCGGAATGTGGTAAGTATCTTGCCTAGATATGTCGGGGGAATTTTTCCTACTAAATGATATTGTTTGCTACTTGTGAGGGTGATGAATTTAGGAGATGACGGGTGTATATGCATGTGCCAGGGTTTTCTTGCTCGGGAGGGGAAATTAAATGCTTCTTTGTGCCTTTGTTGAACTTGGTGATCTCTTAACTTATGCTTCATTTAATTCGATGACCAATAAACTCATTTAATTGTGTTAGAAATTATTTTTTGAGATTGGTTTTGTTACTTAACTTGATTGCAGTAACACGAACCTATATTTTTACCTATTATTGTCATGTTACTTAAGATTCTTTAAATATAATAAGAGACAATGATTGGGGCCTTAGGGCTATGTTTGGCATGATAGATATTTCCGTGCGGTTGATATGATGTTGGCACGATGGGTATTACTATGATTTTACCTTATCTATTAATGTTACTCCTATGCTTTTTCTTAATTTACTTCTGCTACATGTCCTCTTCGAATTCATGCATTTACTTGTTATTAGCCCATACATGTTGCATGCCTATATTTGTTACGTGATTTGCTTATTAGATGTCTTGATCCGTTACATGCCTTCACTTACTACCTTCCTTCACTTTCTATATGACTTTACTTGTTTCAAGCCTTCACTTTCTACATGATTTTACCTATTACACACCTCTACTTGATGCGTGTTTTTACCTAACGTACATCTTTCCTCATTTTATGTTCTACATTTGCTTAGCCAGGTTGGGTAATTTTTAGATTGATTGTGCATTATGCTTTATGGAAGCTTTATCTTTATATGTGAGAGACTAGCTATGGCTTACCTGGTTCGAATTTGTATTCCCTAGTCGAATTCCGCGTGTTTGTTTTCTTGGTGTTACATTGTGAATTTTCCCATGCTTGGCTATTGTTGGATGATTTCATATGAATGGTATGTGTGTGTGTGTGTGTATATATATATATATATATATATATATATATATATATATATATATATATGTATATGTGTGTGTATATGTGTGTGTGTGTGAGAATTAATATCGGGATTGGATTGCACACCACAATAGTGTTTATTGATATTGGGTTGCACGTCACAATAGTATTTATTGATATTGGGACCGGGTTGCATCCCACAACAGTATTTATTGATATTTGGATCGGGTTGCATGCCGCAACAGTGTTAATTGAGATTGGAATCGGGTTGAACTGTGCAACGGTATTTGTTATTGATTTTTTGTTATAATCCTTGTGTGTACTTCATGATTATCGTTTCCTTCGTAGAAATAGTTATAAGTTTATGTATTGTTTTCCATGTCTGTTAACTTTCTCCATAACTCTCTAGTTGATGCTCTTACCATTATTCGACATGTCGCTTGCCTTGTTTTTCCTGCTTATTATCTGCGCATGTACATAGTATGTGAGTATCTTTAACTTAAAACCTCGTTACTAATTTATCGAGGTTAGTCAAGATACTTACTGAGTATCTTGCATTGAAGATACTCACACTACACTTCTTTACCTTGAGTGCAGATCTTGGAGTTGTGTAGCTGTGGAAGACGAAGCCTTGCATTGAAGACGTACCCGTATTCCATATTCAGGCTACCTCTTGTTCATGGTAGTTTTGGATTTAAATTATGTTTATGTAAATTTCAAACAAATACTGTATACATTCTTAATATTGAGTTTGTAAATCTAAACATAATGCCTCATGACTTGTACTACCAGTCCTTAGGAAGTTGCATAGAATTCAGTTATTTTTATTCTTATTGTTATTGACCTTTCACTTGAGTTAACTTATTCTATGTTAGGCTTATCTAGTACTAGGGTTAGGTGCATTCACGATTAGGTGGATTTTATGTCGTGATATTAACTACTGCACTTTATCTATGAGACTTTAACACATAAAGGCGTTCATGCTCTATACCAATCGCCTTTAGCTTCCCACTGAATAGATCCTAAAAGAGACAGAATCCAGGATAGAAGAAAACAAAACAACTTAACTCTCTGGCCACCTTATATATAGATAACATATTAAACTTAAACTCTTGGAGACAAAGAACATATGTGATCTCATAATCTCAGTTAAAACTCCCAACTTTTGTGATCTTAGCAGAGTCACCAGTTAGCATCTTCACCTAACCTGTATTTCTTCCTACTTTAATATTATCCACAACGAGAGTGTATTATTGATCATATAATTAGTTTCACTAGCATCTACTATTCAATTAAAAATATGTTCAGGTACTGGAAAAGTGATATTTGCCTTCTGAGCATTGGGAGCATTAATATCAGTTATAGCAGACTTGTTCATGTGACGGCCCAAATCTCACATGTCGTAATGACGCCTATCGCAATAATAGACGAGCCGCCAATCACAATATCATGCATATTTAAATTTGAAAACATAATAAAATAAGCTTAAGATTAAAATCTCATAAATAACTGATAAGAAAATACCGCAGCTCAGTACAAAATTCACAAAATTTGGGTGTCACTGAGTACATGAGCATCTAAATGAGAACATAGTCTGCCTGCTAAAAAAGACACTTTCTAGAAAGATAGAACAATACAAATGTTGATACCCAATTTTTCCCTGTATATTTTTCATATATACAAAATACTTTTAAAATAACATATGTACGCATATATAAGCATGTCCAAGTGTTTTAGTATTTTTCCCAATTTTCAAAAGATTTTTAAAACCAATTTATTGTCCATTTTAGCAGTACAAAATCAATATTTACTCCCAAAATCATCAATTTTGATGAATAATTTATTTTATTCCCATATTTACACCAAAATATAGTTAAAGTAATTTTTATATATTTTTACAAATTTATTTGGTATTTTTAAAGCTAAATTGCATATAATTGCAATTCTAGCCTACTTTAAGATTTAATAGCATTTTTATAATCATAAAATTAGTTCTAATATTTTCAAATTAATATTTATGTGTTATTAACTAATCCAGTTCTTTTAATTTATTTTCAAAATTATTTTTACTATTTTTTGTAAAATAAAAGGGAAAAACTGGCTATGTAAATTTTAGCCTCATTTCGTTTCAATTTTAGCCCCATTAAATTTCAATTTTAGCCTCCAATTGACCCAATCTTCACCCCCAATTGGACCGGTCCAATTTTAATTTTAATCCGACCTCTGACCCAACCAATTAACCCCCCCCCCCGGTCCTTCTTTCAATCCAGGCCATTGATCATTTTGATCAACGACCACGATCTGTCCCTTACCATTTTAATTCACCTAACCCTACCCTAATCCCCCATTTCATTCTGATAGCCGCCTTTGGATACTCTCTTCTTCCAAAACTCTCTCGAAGGTTCCTCGGAACCCTAGCCATCTTCTACCCTTTTCAACCACACTTTCACCGGAATCCATGGCTTCTCAGGCCATGGATGGCCTGTACTCACCCTCTTCCACCATTAAACCCTGGGTGTTCGAAGTTTCGAGGTCCGAACTCGATGGTGTCCTTTCAGATCTCTATAGATCCAAGGTTCTATAGCCTCTCCGGCCTGGCTCCGGCGTATTCAGGAACCAGAAGCCTATTTCTGACCTCTCCGACTCAAGATCGGACCTTCTTCCAAGCCTTTCTCATTTCTAGGGTTTCTCTGAAACCCTAATCTATTTGAGGTTTTTCTCTAGTTTTTTTCTTATATCTATGCTACATTTGTGTTCTACTGGAGTTTTGAAACATTTTCCCTAAGTGTTTCTTTCAAAATTTGTTTCTCTTCGATTTAGGGTTTCTGAAAAAAAAATCTTAAAATGTTTTCTGACTCTTCTTCTTCTTTTCTTTATGTGAATCCGTCTATGCTATGTTTGTATGTTCTCTTTTCTTACCTAGCATGTTCTTCTCTTGTTTTTATCTTTGCCTTATTATGCATGTTCTTCTATAGTGCTTCATTCTTCATTCTACTAGTTCCTATATCATGCTCTCACATGTCTATCTTATTTGTTCCTTTACTGTATTTTTCTACTAAGCTTTTAGTCCTTTGTTTGCCTTTACTAGACCTTTGTTTGAGTTCTAAATATGTTTCATCTATTGTTTCTTAAATTTATATCATCTCTTTTCTCTTTTGAACTTGCTTAAGTTCCGAGCTTTTCTTAAAACATGTTCTTTATGCTTCAACTCAGTTCTGCATTCTATTTGCCTCGAACCTGCTATTCTATCTGTTTGTTTTCTCATGAGTCTCTGAAAGAGATCTCTGAGCCTGTTTCAGTCATTTGTCTTCTTTTCTCTGTATCTAACTCGAGTTGAAAACCCTAGGGTTTGGAGTTTTTGGCGAGTTTCGATCTTCTGTTTGAGACTACGGTTCTATTTTGGAACTCTAGGTTTCTCAGACTAGTTTTGAGTCTTTGTACTGAACTCGAACTTCTTTGCCTCTGAACTTTTCTATGCTAGGCTTTTCTAATTAGCATGACAACTCTTTCTTGATTCACATGTTTGTGCACTTTATATATGATGAATCCTTCCTTCAAAAAAGGTTTTGCTAATTTGTGATTGATTCAGAATTCCTTTTAATAAGGATCGATTGATTGTTACTGATTTTCTTTAATTAAACCTTTCTTCACCTTTTCTGGTTGGATTCATTCATACCAAAACTCAATTTCTGATTTTTATTGACTGTTGATTGATTGCATTTCCTTATTTGCACAAACCGTATTGATATCAAACTCTTTCCTTAAATAGTTTTTGTGAATCTGCCCTTCTTGTACTACTTTGGAAAAGATTTTGATCAAACTCTTTCCTTAATTATTTTGCCCGTTTGAAATCAGAATCCCTTAATTGAAGGGAGACCTTATGTGATTGATTTCGAAATTATTCCCTTACCTATTTCTACTTGTTTTCTGCATTATAAAGGGCACGACCCTTTTGCACTTTTTGGGGACTTCCAATTCAATACTCTTTATGACCTTGAGTTAAACACTTACACAACACTTATTGAACACTTTCAATTTCGATACTCCTACATTCTCAATTCAACACTCTACTCTCTTCTGCAATCTTCTGGCTGTGTGTTTGCAATTTGGCTTTACTATTGGTCTTCTCTTCTTATTTCCTTGAAACTGGTATGTTCTAATTTAACTTTCGGCTTCATCCCTATGTGTTTGCTTTACAGTTTCAACAATCTTGTCTACTTTGCTGTTTATGTTCAGTATTGAATATGTTGTTCTCTTTGCATTTGTTTCTGTGTGAATTCCCTATACCCTTATTCCCTTCTATGTGTTTGAGTTAAGGTTCAGGCATGGCAGTATCCAAATTGCTGCTCATGTCTGGACCTGATCCTTTAATGGATCCTAACTCCCAAACAATGTGGCTAACAGGCTAGTTAGGGGTGTGCCAGCACTCCAAATTGTTGGGTATGACCACCAGTCTGTCTTGGCCTTCCCCAAAATCCCCTCTATGCACTTGCACTCTCTCTTAGATTCTATGTTCTGCCCCCTTCCTATGAGCCTTGATTTGGGACCTTGAGCTCCCTCTGAACATGGACATTTGAGGGTCGGCCCTTCCACACTGCACTATAATCCAATTCTGCAATATATTTAGGTATAAGCACTGCTCGGAGTCCACTTGAGACTCTTAGGGTACTCTGACACATCCCAAATAGGAGAAAGGCTTTGGAATTTGATCTTTGGAGTTGGTTTACTTCATGCTTCAGACAGAAGTCTGAATCAGGCTCTCCTTGGTTGGGATTTTAGCTTTCTGATGTAATTTTTACTCTCTTTTCTTCATTCTAGGCTGTAATAATTTGCAATAACTCATGGGGGCTTATAGTGAAAAGGGGAGGGTACTCATGTATCCATAAGGATAGATATCATGCTCATTAGGTCTTTATTTCTGCAAATCATGGCAAGTTCTGCATTTCGGCATCTTTGAAATCCTGTTTTAGGTTCGGCACTTCTACATTTTCATATAGAAATCCTGTTTTAGGTTCTGCACTTCTACATTTTCATATAGAAATCCTATTTTAGGTTCTGCACTTCTACATTTTCATATAGAAATCCTGTCTATAAACTTCTGGACTTTTCCATCTAAGAAATCCTACCTATAAGTTTTGCATATATATTATATCAATAGCTTTTGCATTTCTGCATCTCATATAGAGAACATGACTATAGGATTCTACATTTTGCCTATCATATAGAAAGCATGTCTATAGGGTTTCTGAATACTGCATACGTATCCATCACTAGGCAAACGGTAAATAGGCTTAAATAATAAAATCAGCGTTTTAGACGTCATGCCTATAGGATTTCTGCATTTTCGTAAAGGTTAAAATCAGTCACACTTAGAAAGCATGCCTATAGGAATAAGAAACTAATCTGAATCTGTCAACTTGCTTATAAGTTTAAAATCAGTAATAGCATTGCTTAAACGGTTGCAGAACCTATGTTCCTGCTGTTAATAAATCTGCTTCTGAAATCAGTATCTTTCTCTCGTATTTAGATGTCATGCCTATAGGTTTCACCTAAGCAAGCTATAAGGTAAATTAGCTAATTGAATCAGACTCTGTTAATTCCAACCAGCAGGCAGGTCTGATTCTGGTTTCTTATCTTAAATGTGTAATAGACTAGTCTGCCTCCTTAACATTTAAGTTTAATTCAGACCATAACCAGTATCTGCAAGACATGCTAAACAATCTGTCTTTAAGTGAGGAGTCCTGTCTGAGCCTTTTAAATTGTTATGTGTTTCCCATATCTGCCTTATGCGTTTTTGTTTGTCGCTTTAGAATTTTATCCTTTTAAACCATACAAATCCCAAATCTCCCTTCCCTTTAGGACTAGTAGTCCCAAATGCCTCCGGGACTGATAGGATTGGAGCGGTACTAGCATGCAATAAGTAAACGAAACCATTATGTGTTTAATACCCTAACGGGGTAGGAAAGGGTAGATATGGATATGATGACCGGTGCGTTAATACCACGTGTAACCCCTCTTCTGAGGAGTGATTAACGGGTATTGAATTGATGTGATCCATATTATTTATAAACCTAGGACCCCTTTCCCTTTACTTGTTTATTTTATTACTTTCACTATTTCGAAACTCCTTTTTCTCAAATTTCAGCTCCTTGTTTCTTCAAACTTTAACTTATTTGCAATCACAATGTGACAACCCTTCATATTTGAAACCCTTATTTGCTTATTTATTGTTTGTACTTAAGTCACAATTGCAGCATGGCCGGGAACCACACTAGTGGATCTTAAGGGGTGCCTAACACCTTCCTCTCGAGATAATTTCTAACCCTTACCTAAACTCTGGTTTTTCTAAACAAATCCTTCCTAGTGTCCTAATGCACTTAATCATTAGGTGGCGACTCTTCAAATCAAAAAACCCAATTCCCAAAAGTGAACGAGTTGTCCTCCCAAATGTCATAAACCTGATTTCGCGATAAAAAGGGGGGGCGACAACAAATAAATGAAAGAAGGAGAGTCAAAGTCTGCAAATGCCAAGGAAGCTACCTTGATAGTCTTCAACAGATAAAGCTCCAAAAGCTAGCAGACGATGAATCCGGAAGTACCTGGATCTGCACACGAAGTGCAGAGTATAGTAAAAGTACAACCGACCCACTGTACTCAATAAGTAACAAGACCAAACTTGGGATAAAAGCAGTGACGAGCTCAATAGGTACCGTCCAAATACAGAACTAACAATACAGAAATGTAGACATGCTTTCAAGTTTATCAGTTTGAGTATGATACGGGTAAAATATGCTAAGTGTGACTGAAATGAGAGATGATACATCATTATATCTACATGTCGATTATACATGCCAACTGTAATGCAACACAGTAATAAAAGCATATGCATACTCTAAAAGTATCAATTCACTCAATCCTCCCAATCACTCAATCCTCCCAATCACTCAATCCTCACAGTCACTCATCCCTCCCAATCGCTCGGCACTCGCACTAGGTACCTGCGCTCACTACTAGTAAGTCAGACTCCAGAGGGGCAAATCCTTCCCAAGCACTAAAATAATCCAATCATGGCATGAATAGGTAAAGCATGTTGCGGCGTGCAGCCCAATCCCATAAACATCCTCTCAATCAGGACCTCGACCTTACTCAGTCATCAATCTCTCCAATCTCTCGGGCTCACAAATATTATGATAATCAGCCCAAACAATAATGATATGATGTATCAATATAAGGCTATAAAGACTTAGATATGACATGCAAATAATAGATGTGGCTGAGTACATAATTGCAAATTAAGCAAGTAATTCAACAGCAACACGACCTCAGTGGGTCCCAACTGTGCCAACATATAGCCTATGCATGATTTCTAACATGAATCACAACTCAATTTCTCTAATGCATGGAGAATATATGGATAATAACAAGATTATTTGACTATACAGTTTCACAGAATCGACTGAGTCAGAATTCCTATGGTGCACGCCCACACGCCCGTCACCTAGTATGTGCGACACCTCAACACCAACCACATAACACATAATTCAGGGATTCATACCCTCAGAACCAAGTTTAGAAGTGTTACTTACCTCAAATAATGAAAAACTCTATCCCTGCAAGCCCTTTTCTCGTGAATAAGCCTCTGTACGACTCGAATCTAGCCAGAAACAACTCGATATAATCAACACAAGCTATAGGAATGAATTCCATATGATAAAGTTAAGTTCTTAAGTAAAAGGAAAAAAAGTCAACTAAATAGGTTAACCTGGGCCCACGTCTTAGAATCCATCAAAATTAACAAAATCCAAATACCCATTCAACCACGAGTCCAACCATATAAAAATTACTCAATTCCGATCACAACTCGACCCTCAAATCCTCAAATTAAACCTTACAAAGTTTATACAATTTTCCCCAATTTTTCCAACCAAAAATACTAAGTAAATGATGAAAACAATGATATATTCATGTATATTAACCAAATCCGAGTAAGAATCACTTACCCCGATCAATTCCTTAAAAATACCTCCAAGAATCGCCTCAATCAGAGCTCCCAAAGTCCAATTATGAAAATTTACTCTAACCCTCATTTTTTTGAAAACTTATATTTTGCCCAGTTGTTCTTCTTCGCGATTGTGAAGCAGAAATTCACAAGCTGGCAAAATAACTCTCCGTAAATGCGAATAACCCCACACGGACACGACTCGCTGGCTCAACACACTATGCGATTGTGAACCTCCTCACGTGATCGCGAAGAACAAATTGCGTGAACCCCAACTTCTTCCTTTCCTCTTCACAAAAGTGACTCGACCTACACGTTCGCGTAGCACTGCCTTCCCAAGCTACCCGATCGCAAACACCTTCACGCGAATGCATAGCATAATATCCCCAACTGACCAAAATACTCTTCGCAATCGCGATCCTCCCTTCATGATTGCATATAAGGAAACCAAAAGCACATGTATTTGCAAATTGCAACAACTCTTCAAGTCAAATTCCAATCCGTTAACCATCCGAAATTCACCTCAGGCCCCCGGGACCACAATCAAACATACCAACAAGTCCTAAAACATCATATGAACTCGCTCAAAGTGTCAAATAACATTAAACAACACTAAACCCATGAATCGCGCATCGATTCAAGCATAATGAACGTATGAATTTCAACTTATACCATCAATGCCAAACCTATCAAATCAACTCCGATTGACCTCAAATTTTACAAACAAGTCATAAATGACACAACTGACCTATTCCAACTTTCAAAACCAAAATCCAAGCTCGGTAATCACAAAGTCAACTCTCAGTCAAACTTCTCAACTCTCCAAACTTCTATTTTTCTAATTTTTGCCAATTCAAGCCAAAATCGAATACGGACCTCCAAATCAATATCCGCACACACTCCTAAATTTGAAATCGCCATACGGAGCTATCGGAAGCATCAAAACTCTATTCCGGATCCGTTTACACATATGTCAACATCCGGCCAACTCGTTCAACTTAGGCTTCCAACCTTGGGACTAAGTGTCCCAACTCATTCAAAAACATCCATGGAACCAAGACAACTACCCTGGGAAGACACATAACAACAAAAGAGCATAGAATAAGCAATAAATGGGGGAACAAAACTATAATACTCAAAACGACCGATCGGGTCATTACATCCTCCCTCTCTTAAGCAAACGTTCATCCTTGAACAAGTCTAAAATCATACTTGGAGTCTCAAATAGGCAAGGATATCTGCTCTGTATCTCCCGCTCGGTCTCCCAAGTAGCCTCCTCGACTTGTTAACCTCTCCACTGTACCTTTACTGAAGCTATATTCTTTGACCTCAACTTTCGAACCTGGCGATCCAAAATGGCCACCGGCTCCAAATTATAAGTCAAATCACCATCCAACTGAAATGCGTTAAAATCCAAAATGTGAGACGGTCGCCAAAATACCTCCGGAGCATGGAACACTGGATGAACACTTGATAGACTAGGCGGAAGTGCAAGCTTGTAAGCCGCCTCTCCAATCCTCTCAAGCACCTCAAAAGGCCTACTATACCGAGGGCTCAACTTTCCCTTCTTCTCGAACCTCATAGCACCTTTCATGGGTGAAACTCTGAGTTGTACCTTCTCTTCCACCATGTAAGCAACATTACGAACCTTCCGATCGGCATAGCTCTTCTGTCTAGACTGCGCCATGTGAAGCCAATCTTGAATCAACTTAACCTTGTCCAAAGCATCTTGAACAAAGTCAGTACCCAATATCCTAGCCTCACACAGCTCAAACTAACCCACTAGAGACTGACATTGTCTCCCATACAAAGCCTCATACGGAGCCATCAGAATGCTTGATTGGTAGCTGTTGTTGTAGGCAAACTCTGCAAGCGACAGAAACTGATCCCAAGAACCCCCGAAATCCGTGACACAAGCGCTTAACATATCCTCAATATCTAAATAGTGCGCTCAGACTTTTCGTATGTCTGAGGGTGGAATGTTGTGCTCAGCTCAACTCGTGTGTCTAACCGTCACTGTACTGCTCTCCAAGATTACGATGTTGTCACAACTCCTTTTAACTACACCCGAAAGGGTATAAGGGAGTTTTTTCCAACTTAAAGTGACAATCGAAATGGGATCATTTTATTTATTAAATTCAGAGTCGCCACTAGGGATAATTTATGGTGTCCCAAGTCACCGGTTTAAAATCCCGAATCGAGGAAGTTTGACTCTATTTACGGTCTGCGAACACAGAAATCCGGGTAAGAAATTCTGTTAACCCGGGAGAAGGTGTTAGGCACTCCCGAGTTCTGTGGTTCTAGCACGGTCGCTCAACTGTTATAATCGGTCTATTATCTGATGTTAATACATGTTTTAACCTATAGTTCAATTTTAACTTTATAACCGCTTTAATTAATTATTAGGAAGATTCAACATTATTTAAAACACGCCATGAACTACGTCACATGAAATGCACCCGCGGTCCGCGACACATTTTGTTTAACGTTGTTGAGATTTGGATTTGGGTCACATGAAATGCACACCCGGATTTTGGGAAATTAATTTTAAAATAGCGCGCCTAAAGCAACTACGAATATTCATAAGTTATTCATTTTCCTGAGGCTAATTTGGGATTATTCTCCTAAAGCTACGAATGTATTTACAAAAACTGGACCATCTGTTTGTGAAATGGGCCAGCATGAATTTGACACCATTAATTACTTTTAGCATCTAAATTCCTACCAAACAATTTGGCTTGCACTTTACTAGCTGGAAGTATACTACCAATCTAAACAAATAAAACACTAGTTTAACAATTACACAAAGCACGTAATTAGATTCTGACAGAAGCTTAACGTGAATATCTTTAAAAAGACATTCAACAAAACTATTTAACTTCATCTAATAATCCATATAATCTTATACGCAACTTTAAGTTTTGATTTGAAACGAGAAACATGTACTCAATTTCCATGACTTCAACAATAGCGAGACAAACCAAATCAATTAGGAAACAAAGCACACAATCGATGTCATAGCCATAAACATTCACAAAAATAGAATAGAGCATGCAACTAATATAAAAAGCAGTGAATAAGAAATTGACCTTTTATTGATGAACAAAGGTGAAATTTACAACTCAATCGAAATAATAAGGCAACAATCGTTGGATTGAAGCGCCGAAATTGTGAACCGGAACCTCGATTCTTCGCTACCCAACTTTCGATACGACTCGACAGAAAAGGATTTCAGTTAGCTCCGATGAACATTTCGGATAAATATGTTAGAATATACTATAAGTCATGCGTATTGTTATAGTATTCTTTATGAACAATTATTTATTTACTTGTTTAAATTCAATAAAGTTTCATTTTAAATAGATCATGTGTTGGTTTGTGCGTCCATTGCTTACATAGTAGATGATTTAGTGTATAGAGTTTAGCTTATACACGGAAGATTAAATCATCGGTTCTTGTAAGACATAAAAGTTAATGTTCACAATCTAATGATGGAATTGGACAAATCATCGGAATGATTGTAGCACAAGATTAAATATAATTTATCTTAATTATGGGAATGGTTTAATTCCAACTTCTTGTGCTAGTACATTTTGTATGTATTGAACGGATCAAGTAGAGATGAGTATTTTATACTGACTTTATAAAATAATTTCTCTAGTCCATTTAATGTACTTATACTCTTAATCCTGATATAATTATTATTAGTTGTGTATGTCACTTGTTGTTTTGATTTATTAAAAGGCGAGATTCTTTCGCGAGTCAATAAGCCTGGTAAATTGGATAACAATGATATACATTGGCGAAGTAATAATTAGTTGATGGAATCCATGTCTCAATTTTGAGATTGATGATACTCCTTTATGAAAGCTTATAAGTTTTCATGTGTAAACCCGGCCGGTGGATTTTGTATCCGACACATGAAATAAGTTAAGTGTAAGTCTAAAGGAAGTAATCAATAAATTAAATAGTCAGTAATTTAATTTGATTGATTAGTATCTGAATCTTAACATGGGGAGTTAAATAAGGTTTTATGGAAGAATTTCGAAATTGAACTAAGGAGTGCAATTACGAATTTTTAGTGGAATAATTCGTAATTTATTATGATGGAAATTAGTTTCAGAATTTCGAAATTAACATCATAATAGGAAGCCTTGTTAATTAAATTCTGTGGTCCCTACTGTGCCTAAATAATAGAAAATATTGGAAACTGTTACTTAGTGGGAAAGAAAACGTGGAAACTGTCCCTTAGTGGGAGAAGGAAACCTAACAGGTTTTGAAAACGGTTTTGACCTAAAAACGCAGCTATATATATGGATATAAGGGCTGGACGTTTTTTACATGATTCTGACTGAGGTTTCTACTAGAATTTTGCCCACCCAAAATTCTTTTTTTCGGTTATTGTTTGGGTAACACAGTAGAAGACTGTGGAAATCTGCTAGTGTGTTTTCAACTGAGGAACTGGAGAACGACCTAGATTTGTTGTGTTTACGCTTCAAGAGTTAATCCTAAAATCTCCATACATGCTAGTTGTTTAGATTACACGTGAATAAAATTCTGTTATTGCTTCCGCTGTGGTATATATTCCATCAAAATACACCGACAAATCAAAACTTCCAAGTCTGGGCGAGCTTGGATGTAACGAGATGACAGCCCCGCCTTTGAGGACGAAGAGTCACAATTTTTGAGCCCATTTTAGGGCAATTGAAGATGTCATGGAATCCGAGGGATCGTTAATTGTAGTTCTCAAAGGATTATACTAACACTTTAAATTGATCGGCGCCGAAACAGGCTTTTCAATTCCACCGAACGACACCAAAGAGGACGAGAGAGACAGCAAAGATCTTTGTAGTTGAAGTTGTAAAATTCAATTTCAATTTCTTTGGTATCTCTGCTCAAGGGTCCAAAAGATGGCTGCCGTATTTTCTTTTTGGGGTCATCTAGAATTGAAAACCTAAGGTAGGGTTTTTATAATTGGGTATTTTATATGGAAGTGGGAAATGATGATAAGTCATTGGATTAGAAGGAAATAGAAGGTTAGGATTAAATCTTGCACTTAATGGGCTAAGGGTAATTGGGTTGGACCATGTCTTTTTGTGTCTCAATTTTGGGCTAAGAAGACTTCAAAAATTATTATTCAAAATCATAGTTAAATTCCCTTAATATAAGATACCTATACTACATGATGCAAAAAGTAAATTCTAATTAATTAAACTAAACTATATTAAAACATGAAACTATTACATATTTTTTTTGTATTTTTCAAGATTATATAAAGATAAAAATAAGGTAATATTTTTTTGTATTTTTTTTACTTTATGAAAGGTACATAAAATAAACTATTACATGTAATTTTCATTTTCTTGTAATAAAATAAAGTAAAAGAGTAAAAATGAGTTGAAATAGCTATATTGGGCCTAAATTAAATATTTACGTGCTAAAATATGAAAAATCTTGGGGAGGGTCAAGAATCACATGTCTACAACTGCCCCTCTTTGACTGGAAAGACGAAGTATTTTCAGACAAAGAACGACTAGACAGGCTTTTTGACCCGACCCTTATTTGGAGAGACTAAAACTAAGAGAGAGGGGAATGTGACCGAGCTCTGGTATTTGAGCTGCCTACATATCCTTGGCTATAAAGGAATCAGGCCACGTGTAGTTCAGAAGTGATTGAGATGACGGAATGTGCCGAGGTGGAGAGCCGATCGAGGTGCCGTTCCGTTGAGGCTCCGGTCCGCAGTCCCGTTATTACATCAAAATCAAAAATGAAAAAGATTAACTAAGCCTATCAGCTATGAGTTACAAGATTCATATCTATGAGTCTTCTGAAACTTGATCTTGAGTCTTTGTTGGTTCTTCATGCGGACCCTGATATGAATCTTGATGCTTGTTAGCTGCAGGTATTGGTTCAATCTTCTTTAGCTTTTCAAATCAAGACGGGACATGCAGAGCTTGTGACCTCAACCCTGTCTTGAGCAGATCACATCTTTCATCAACTTCTGCATTTGGATTCACTTCTTGCCTTTCTTTTATTTTTTATTTATTCTGGATTGTGACTAACTTCTGTTGATCATCTCGGACTGCCGACTCGCATTCTTGACGCGAGCTTCTTTTGTTGCTGACCGGAATTGCATTCTGAATTGAATTCCCCCTCTTTTTTTTTCAGGTGGGTGCCTGATTGCTGAACTTGAACCGTCTTCTCTTGTTACTTGACACTGTTTTCCCTTGCACCTTGAACCATTATCCCTTGAAACTTGAACTGTCTTCCTTCGAAACTGCCTTCCTTTGAAACTTGAGTTGTCTTCCCTTGTTCTCCAGGTGGGCGCCTGATTGCTGAACTTGACCCGCTTTCCCTTAAAACTTGAGTTGTTTTTCCTTGTTCTCCAGGTGGGTGCCTGCAATCAAAACTAATAAAACAAACGAAATTTTCTGCCCCAGTTTGCACTAGGAAGATTTGTGAGTTGTTAGCAATATTGTAAACCACTTATATTATTGATGTAATAATGAGTAAACTAAAGACTAGACTAGGATGTACGTCTCCTAAATGTGATTGAGCTTGCGAAAAACAATAAACTAAGCTTGACTGAAGTAAAGACTGACCCTATTCTCCAGGCGGGGCCCCTGATTTCAAGAAAACTAAACATTGATAACTCAAGAAAACTAAAAATTGACCCCCTTTTTTTCAAATCCAGACTTCCATTCTTTTTTTTCCAAAATATCCTAGGAGAAAATTCATTAGACTAGGTCCTTTTTTTGTTTTTTTGTTTTTGGTATCTTAGGAGAAAAATTCATCCGACTAAGACGTTTATCCTAAGAGAAAATTCATCAGACTAGGTTTTCTATCTTATGAGAAAAATTCATCATACTAAGATTTTGATCCTAGGAGAAAGTTCATCAGACTAGGTCCTCTTTTTTTATCTTAGGAGAAAGATTCATCACACTAAGATTTCTATCGTTTAGGAGAAAGTTCATCAGACTAGGTCTTCTATCTTAGGAGAAAAATTCATCAGACTAAGATTTTGATCCTAGGAGAAAGTTCATCAGACTAGGTTTTCCATCTTAGGAGAAAAATTCATCCGACTAAGATTTTGATCCTAAGAGAAAGTTCATCAGGCTAGGTCTTCCATCTTAGGAGAAAATTCATCAGACTAAGACGTTTATCCTAGGAGAAAGATTCAACGCACTAGGTTTTCTATTTTAGGAGAAAGATTCATCAGACTAAGATTTCGATCCTAGGAGAAAGTTCATCAGACTATGATTTTCTTATCTTAGGAGGAAAAATGTAAAGATCAATGGCAAGATTTTATGCACAATAGCAAGACAAACAAAAACAAAGATTTGAGAAACTTCCCTTTGTAGCCTCTTCTCTTCTTTTCTTTTCCTTCTCTTTTTTTTTGTTTTTTTTCTTTTCTTTTGCTTCTTTTTTTTCTTTTTTTCTTGAACCACTTTCCTTGCACTTATTTGTTCCTATTTCACACAAAGAAAAATTGGTCAGTTTTGAAAATGGTGGTCGGTTTATGGCCTTGAGTCTTGGGCAGCCTCGCTTCTGCTCAATCAGCTTGAGTTGGTCTCAAAAGACTTTTGTACTGCACCAACTCTGATTGTTTCACACCATTACCATTTGTATTTGCAGCTCAAACAATCTTATCCCAATTGGAGATCTTTGCTTAGGTGACCTTTCCGATATCTTGAATGACTTCCTGCTCTTTGAGCAATTTGTCTGTCAAAGAAAATCACCAATTATCTTTCTTGCACCAAGTAGGCTGGGAAGAGTCTTTTTGGGGAAGCCTTTGTACGAATCCTCAAGGTATATTGACAAAAACAACTTAGTGCTGGCCAAATTTGCTTTATGCAATTGAAAAGCTGGTAGCAGATTTTGAAATCTTTTCTTACTTGTTTTGACAAGGACTAACTCAGAGGGGAGGACACAATGCTATAAAGAAACAATATTAACAAGAAATGCCCCATGTCGGAAGAACAGAAGGAAGAGTTTTCTTCTTTTTCTTTTCAATAACTAGCCTTAATGGTCATGACATGCATTTTGGACTCAACGGCCTGATCTATCAAACTAATCCAATCTTCCCTTTTGCCATTCTTATGAGCTTTGAAGTCGGGCTTGTTCGTGCCAATTCTTTGCATCAGCTTCGCACCTCACTTTCGACTAGTGGTGCCCCGAGGGGTTTTCACCAACAAGTCTCTCTCATTTATTCATCTCTTCTTACCGTCATCTTACAGTGCCCGTGAGAGTTTTCACTAATAAGACTCTCTCATTTTTCTTTTCTTTTTCTTTCCCTTTTTGTGAGAAACTCGATGATGTTCTACGTCATGTGACAACCATTGCTCATTGCATGCTTCTCTTGGCATTCTTGAAGGCATATCGGGAGGTCTTTATTTGGAAGGATTTTGGATAGGGTTGGAAAGAAAGGACATCATGAAGGCTCAAAATAAACTCAAAGTAAAGGGGGTTGTGGACTTACAACTCTTGGAATCGACTCTTTCAAAAGTGAAATAAGATCTGTGCCCCATTTTCAGCTTTTGGGGATTTTTTTCTTTTTCTTTTTTTGAATTCTTATTTGGTTGGACCGAACCGTGAGGCTGCCTATGTATCCTTTTTTAAAGAATCAAGTCGAACGTAGTTCAAACATCTGGCCTAACTAATTTTTCATCTTTCTTTTTGTTTCTCTTTTCCTTTTTTCTTTTTTTCTTTTTTTTTTCTTTTTTTTGTTGCCCCAACTTCTATTTTTGAGGGCATGGACCTTTGACAATTCTTTTTTTTTTTTTCTGAACTTTCTAAGAATTTTCCCAGTTTGTACTCTTGGGACATGGATTTTTTTCTTTTTCTTTTTCCTCTTTTCCATTTTTTTTGTTTTTGTTTTTTGACCCTGGACTCTAAACTTGATTCCAAAAGAGGGTGGTCAAAGAAAATAACACAGGCTCAAAGGGGTGACAAAGGGTATAAAGTATTTTGGGTAGCAGAAAAAGGGCCTCCCAACCTCGAGAACGCCAATTATAGTGTCCTGTCAAGATCACATCATTGATGAACATGCCCGTCTTCTTGGTGTTTCGTGGTCACAAGACACTTTCCATCTCTTAATGTAAAACTTTCCAACAAACTTCAATTGATTAAACACCCTCAAGCCCGATCTTCACAATGATTTGAAGGTGAATTTTACTCGACCTTAATTCCAAAGTATTTCAACTCTTTATTCATCCTCAAAAGTGCTTTTTTCAATTATCCAATTCCAGATTAAATCAATTTCTAAGATCTGGCCAAAATTTCTGCATGCATGTCATGTCACTAAAACTAGCGGGAAGGGAACTAAGCAGGGAAAGACACAAAAGACAAACTATATTTCATTGAATAAACAACAAGACAAACAACCTAAAATCCGAGTTACAACCCTAAATAACCCAACTAATGAAAATAGCAATAGAACAGAAAGACAAGACTCACATAAACAGAATGGAGGGATAGAAGGATTTGACTCAATAAAACAAATAAAATCTGGATCACAACCCTAAAATAACCCAGATAATAGAAAAAAACATAAAAACAAGCTACCAAGATTCCTTCCTAGTGAGGAGGGAATGATTTTTCAAAATTGCTAGGCTTGATATTTAGCCACAAAATTGCTCATCAGAATCAGCAGAGCCTTCTCCAATTTCAAAATCATTAACTTCAGTTAGCAAATTCCCGAGAGGATTCTCATACTCCCTGTCACCATGCATCATCCCCACAAAGTGTGCATCATTATGTGCAGGTAAAGGATTCTGCGCGATATTCTGGGTGTCACTGTCTTGGATCACAATCAGGTTTTCCTGGATCATCCTTTCTATTTCTCTTTTCAAATCCCGACAACTTTCAACATTGTGCCTCTGGGCATTGAAATGGTATTCACACCTTTTAGATGGGTCAAAGCTCCTTGCACGTGGGTCCACACGATTTGGAGGAATGGGTGCAATCATGTCATGATTCTTTAACTTCTCAAATAAGCTTGCATAGGACTCTCCTATTGGTGTAAAATTATCTTTCAACCTTTGTTCCCTTCTATACCCTTGGCATGGATGTGGGTTATAGGTCACTTGAAAATTTTGTAGAGGCTGGTAGAGATTTTGTGATGCTCGTGCTCGCCTTCTGGGGTGTTTTGGTGGCTGGATAACATACTGAGCTGGAGCGACAGAGTATTGTGGGTTCTGAGGTGGATAATACTGCTTAGGAGAGTCATGGAAAACTTGAGGAGGCTGCTCATACCTTCGAGATGTTCTCCTGGGACCTCTTCTCGACCCTGATGTCATCATAATTTCTTCAACCTTCTCATTTGTGTCGCTAAAATTATCAGATTCAACCCGGACAGCCTGAGTTGCTACTTTAAAAACTGCTTGACTTATAATTTTGCCTGTCTTAAGAACATTCTCTACCATTTCTCCCATTTTGATTGCTTCCGAGAAGGATTTGCCAACTGCGGACATCATGTTTTGAAAGTAATCTGGCTCTTGCGCTTGAAGGAAGACAGTTATTAACTCGTGGTCATCCATGGGTGGCTTAACTCGAGTTGTTTGCTCTCTCCATTTAATGGCATATTCCCTGAAACTTTCACTTGGTTTCTTCTTCAGGTTTGAAAGGGAAATACGGTCTGGGGCAATGTCGATGTTGTATTGGAACTGTTTGACAAAGGCCTGTGCCATGTCATCCCAGACATACCAGCGAGACGTGTCTTGATCCATAAACCATTCGGAGGCTACTCCCGTAAGGCTTTCCCCAAAATAAGCCATCAACAATTCTTCATTTCTTCCCACACCTCTCAGTTGATTGCAATACCTTTTCAGGTGGGCTATGGGATCTCTATGTCCATCATACTTTTCAAATTTGGGAGTCTTGAAACCAGGCGGCAAGTGGACATCGGGGAACATGCATAGATCTTTGAAGGCAACACTCTTTTGACCTGCCAACCCTTGCATGTTTTTCAACCGTTGTTCTAAGCTTTTCACTCTTTGGGTCATTTCTTCCTGTACCATCTTTCGGGCAGGCTTCTCAATGTTTGCAGGAAGATCTAACGAGTACGAGTGGTACTCAAGAGAGTGGTACTGCTCTTGCTATGTAGAAAATTGTGACTCATGACGAGGTTGTCCTTGACCAATGGCCCATGCTTGACACATTTCGGTCATTTGCTGTTTCAGTATTCTATTTTTCTCAACCATAGCAGACTCTTGTTGAACCCTCTGACCCTGAGTCTCTTGAGCACGTGTAACAGCTTCGATGTCAGTTATCATTTTTCCTTGGATCTTGTGTTTCCAGCTTACCACAAACCGACCACCTCAACTTTCTTCACAATTCAAAACAAAACATGTTAGAATGGACTCAGTCGGTCCTTATTATTATCAATTTTTTTCACCTTTTTTCATTTTTTTAATGGTGATCGAACCTGATGTGGGTTGCCTACGTATCATGTGGGAACATGAATCGGATTTTTAAATTTTGATTTCGATTTTTTTTTTTGGAATTTTTACAAAGAAAGACTTCTAAAGAAGAATTTTTTTCCCTTTTTTACTTTCTACTTTTTTTTTTCCTTTTTTCTGGAATTTCGAAAGAAAATATTTTTGCATTTATGGATTTTTACTCTGAAGTTAGGAAAGAAGTACTTCAAAGAAAAAGAAATTATTTTTGAATCTTGAATATTTTTGTATTTTTTGATTTTGAGAAGCAACTAAAAGAAAATATATTTTTTGTATTTTTTTAAAAAAATTGCGGTCTCAAAGAAAAACTTTTCTAAAGAAGAAAGTAAAAGAATTCTTTTGGATTTTTGAAAATTGGGGGCCGGAACCGATGAGGTTTGCCTACGTATCTCACATCCGGTGAGAATCAGACTCACGTAGTTCTGTTAGTTTTGACGGGACAGGAAAACATGACTTTTAAAAACATTGGTTTTTGTTTTTGAATTTCGAGAGAGTTTCAAAAATTTCAAATACCTACCTCTCACCTTTTTTTTATTTTCTTTTTCTATTTTTTTGATTTTCTTCCTCTATTCTAGAAGCCGGTCAACATGCAAGCCGAACAAACATATGCGCAAGTAGCACGTAAGATGGATCAGGATGGTATTTTTAATTTGGGTACACCTGTCCTAGACAGACCCAACCCCTTTGTTGAGTCTCCAAAGTCAAATGCACGTGATGCAAACAAACGTTCCTACTAGGGATCCGGCATGAGGCTTTGTTATACTAGGTTTAAAACCTGAGTGTATTGTTCTAGACTTGGCTTACCCGAGCGGACAGCTCAAGCCGAGGGGGGCAGCGTACCGGGAATACAGAAGCTTCACCGGCTTTGCAACTTGTCCGAACCTCGTTCTAAAATTTGATAAGACTCTAAACAGAAGAAAAGTTACACGAAGTGCACTATCCCCGGATGATATAGAAAACTCAAAGAGAAGAAGAGTTTCGTAGCATTTTATATACAGTTCACAAAATATCAAAGCGCATAAAAGCGGCATTTAGCACATTAGACTCAAACATGTGGAAAATCAGATAATAAATAAAGCCAACTACAACAGCTACTCTAAGCTCGAATTCTTGATCCTTGAACCGAAGTTTTGGGTTTGGGTCCCCAGTAGAGTCGCCAGAGCTGTCACACCTCCTTTTAACTACACCCAAAAGGGTATAAGGGAGTTTTTTCTAACTTAAAGTGACAATCGAAATGGGATCATTTTATTTATTAAATACAGAGTCGCCACTATGGATAATTTATGGTGTCCCAAGTCACCAGTTTAAAATCACAAATCGAGGAAGTTTGACTCTATTTACGGTCTGCGAACACAGAAATCCGGGTAAGGAATTCTGTTAACCCTGGAGAAGGTGTTAGGCACTCCCGAGTTCCGTGGTTCTAACACGGTCGCTCAACTATTATAATCATTCTATTATCTGATGTTAATACATGTTTTAACCTATGGTTCAATTTTAACTTTTTAACCGTTTTAATTAATTATTAGGAAGATTCAACATTATTTAAAACAGGCAATGAACCACGTCACATGAAATGCACCCGCGGTCCGCGACACATTTTGTTTAACTTTGTTGAGATTTGGATTTGGGTCACATGAAATGCACACCCGGATTTTGAGAAATTAATTTAAAAATAGCGCGCCTAAAGCAACTACGAATATTCATAAGTTATTCATTTTCCTAAGGCTAATTTGGGATTATTCTCCTAAAGCTACGAATGTATTTACAAGAACTGGACCATCTGGTTTGTGAAATGGGCGGCATGAATTTGAGACCATTAATTACTTTTAGCATCTAAATTCCTACCAAACAATTTGGCTTGCACTTTACTAGCTGGAAGTATACTACCAATCTAAACAAATAAAACACTAATTTAACAATTACACAAAGCACGTAATTAGATTCTGACAGAAGCGTAACGTGAATATCTTTAAAAAGACATTCAACAAAACTTTTTAACTTTATCCAATAATCCATATAATCTTATACGCAACTTTAAGTTTTGATTTGAAACGAGAAACATGTACTCAATTTCCATGACTTCAACAATAGCGAGACAAACCAAATCAATTAGGAAACAAAGCACACAATCGATGTCATAGCCATAAACATTCACAAAAATAGAATAGAGCATGCAACTAATATAAAAAACAGTGAATAAGAAATTGACCTTTTATTGATGAACAAAGGTGAAATTTGCAACTCAACCGGAATAATAAGGCAACAATCGTTGGATTGAAGCGCCGAAATTGTGAACCGGAACCTTGACTCTTCGCTACCCAACTTTCGATACGACTCGACAGAAAAGGATTTCAGTTAGCTCCGATAAACATTTCGGATAAATACACCGACAAATCAAAACTTCCAAGTCTGGGCGAGCTTGGATGTAACGAGATGACAGCCCCGCCTTTGAGGAGGAAGAGTCACAATTTTTTAGCCCATTTTGGGGCAACTGAAGATGCCATGGAATTAGAGGGATCGTTAATTGTAGTTCTCAAAGGATTATACTAACACTTTAAATTGATCGGCGTCGAAACAGGCTTTTCAATTCCACCGAACGACACCAAAGAGGACGAGAGAGACAGCAAAGATCTTTGTAGTTGAAGTTGTAAAATTCAATTTCAATTTCTTTGGTATCTCTGCTCAAGGGTCCAAAAGATGGCTGCCGTATTTTCTTTGTGGGGTCATCTAGAATTGAAAATCTAGGTAGGGTTTCTACAATTGGTTATTTTATATGGAAGTGGGAAAGAATAATGATCATTGGATTAGAAGGAAATAGAAGGCTAGGATTAAATCTTGCACTTAAATGGGCTAATGGGTTGAGAAGAATGGGCTAAGAGTAATTGGGTTGGACCATATCTTTTTGTGTCTCCATTCAACACATAACATACTCCATCCGCATTCCTCCCGAGTGACCTTGAATCACGAGACCATGTTGTCTCAAATCCCACGAACCATTTCATACCTCCCAAATGCTACAATGCAAGTCAAAACATCATAGAACGTTTTGAGCTTCTTCTCATAAGTTGCTACAAAGATTGATTCTTAACCGTACCCATAGGCTCGAAATCATAAGGCATTACGTTTTATCCCTTTGAATCCACTAGGACCATTGTTGAGAGCCACTCGCTTTGACTTGGCCCCGAATATAATCAACTCCACGAATCTTCTAGCATATGAATACCCTCTCGACGAAGCACCTGGCAGAATCACTTCCCTTGGAACCCGCATCTATACAAGGCATAAATCTTGAATCCTTTCCCAAGTCTGAACATGAGCCAATAAGGCCAACCATGGCACACCTTTAACAATTCCTTTGCTCAAATTACCACTTATGTTCTTTTCCCGCAGCTAAAATAACCCATCAATATGTTAACATCCAGAAACCTCGCAAGTAGTTAACCATACAACCCAAACATAGGCGGTTGGACTATACCACTTAGCTTGAAGCCACTATCACAAAACTCTGGCATTCCCCCGGATTCTTTATCTCTTATTGACATAACCTTGCGCAATCAACTGCCAAAATTCTCGGAATCTTTCTGTAAAACCCCTTTTTATACTCTGAATTATCAACCACATCCGCACGACCGATCTCTTTGCTGTATAACCCATAGAATTCTTTGCAGAAGCTTTGCCAACCATGCGACCGCCGGTCTGCTCACTGAAGATAACCTACCTGGGGAATTTACGTGCCGACATCTTCCAACGCTGTTGCATGGGGTACAATCACTACGACATCAATAACCCATCCTGAGTCAGAGCTCACTCTCTAGCTGGACGGGTCCATTCACCCCTCCTGGTCATCAATTAAAGGTGCGACAACATCCTTCCAATCAAATTTATGTTGTATCCTTCTTCATTTCAAGCAGCTCCTTTCCATTGTACCAAATCATCTACCGCATAATAGCCCATACTTCAGCTTAAATCCGTAGACCCCAATCACCCATCACTAAAATTCCTAAACCACTTCAGACTCTCCTTAAGGTGCGTAGTCATCCTACCACTAAGCCCATACGCCACTCCGCCACTCTTCCACTTTGGCGGAACTCACCCCTTTAATCGACTACTCGACCTTTGCCTCTTATACCTGGCCTTCTAGAAATTTTAGCCACCGTCTGACACTCCTCACATGTCCTTCCTCATTCTTTACTACTTAGTTGTTTCCTTAAATAAAATCTATTTTCGTAGCACTTGAACCCACAAATCGCTACTAACTTTAAACCTTTCTGAAGATCATCTTTCTCGAGCCGTCAATCATTAGAAATACCGATTCAATCTTGAACCACGGCATCCCGCGATCTCTGACAGTCGTTTCTCCAATATTATTCCACAATACCCTGCCCCAAAGGCGGATTGAAGAATACCATAACACCGGCGAACTTAACATATTCAATCACGGAAGACGACATCACGTCGCAGATGAAACTCCCATCACACTTGAAATCACCAAGTCTTGTTACTCCATCACTCCAAATCTGGACATCCCTAGGCCAATTTCTTTTCCTCCGCCGGAAATGAAATATCAGCTATCTGAATCGTGCACTAAGTAGACTTCCTTTCAAATCATTCATTGCCTCAACACATAGGTAAGTATCCTACTATCTAGTCAATATTGTGCGATAACTAATCGTGAGCATCATAGCAACCTGTGGATAGCCTCCAAGCTCTTAGAAGCACAACTACCGAGCCGAAATGATAGAAAAATCCTTCTGTAAGGCGACGACAATAGCCCAACCAACTATACCGGGAGAAACATCCCACACCATATCTGTAGTACCATTAAAATTCTTTAATTCTCGATTTATAACAAGCTCTTCACGTCGCATAAGATTGAATAGGAAAGAAACAAAGGCATAAGCCTCAAAGGAATAAAACCGCACGATGAGGAATCAAGAAGGGAAGTACTCCTAACAGCCCTGTAGCCTCTCGAAGATAAGTACAGACATCTCCGTACCAATCCGCAAGACTCTACTAGACTCGCTCATGACTCGTGAGACCTAAGGGAACCTAGTGCTCTGATACCATGTTTTCATGACCCAAAATCCACTAAGGGTCGTAATGGCGCCGGACAACATTCTCAAGAAAGCCAACACTTAATAACTAGTAATTTCTCATTTTAGATATTTTAGAATTCACTTCTTTTATACATCTAAACAATAAGGAATAAATTTCCACTGAATAAATAATGATATCTTTAACAATTTCAAAATACTGACTACTTCCATAGACATTCCAGAACCCGGTGTCACAAGTGCATGAGCATTTACTAGGGAACAAAATAAAATACAGTAACTATTCGAAATACAGGTGGACAAAAATGAAAATACAGTATAATACTCTGAAGGAGACTTTGCTGGCTACGGTCGTCTCAATAAATGCAACTCACCTAAGTCTCTGTATCAACCATGCCGCTATGCCACTAAGCCACTAGCCACACATAAACCTGTGCAACAAAAATGCACAGCAAGTGTAATATGAGTACGAAAACAACGTGTACCCAATGAGTATCACATCTAATCTTGAAGAAGTAGAGACGAGAGGTTGACTTCGACACTACTAGTGGTCCAATAGTAATATATTATTAATGCGAATAATCATGGATTTATTAAGAACGACAATAATTTCAAATAAGTCACAAACAGGTAAAAGTTCCCTTTTTAAATTAAAAGTCTCCGATTCATAATCTATTAATTCTTATCTATCTCAAGTCTCGGAGGGTAAGTATCAATATCAATAAATTTCAAGGCAAGCAGTACAAGCACGCGCAAATCATGTCGAGGTCGTACGGCCTGATCCAACAATATTTAAACCGTGCACTGCCAGAGGGTCGAATGGCGCGAACCATAGATGCATCTATTTAATCTACTGAGGCGTTCTGCCCGTTACAAAATTAAACACACACAGACAGTCAATCAAGAAGTCAACAGGGAATAATTATCCAAAGAAACACCAATTCTCTTTTAAAGATTTTTGAAAATGAAGTTTAAATCTTTTTAGAAATTCATTTACTAATCCAATATGATTTAAGCAATTCAAACTGCCAACAAGGTTACAAATATTCCAAGTATAGCAGGTCCTAGACTACCTGGACTTACACATAATAGTAGCTACGCATGGACTCTCATCACCTCGTGCGTACGTAGCCCCCACAAATAGGAGCACATAACAAATTATTTCACCTATGGGGACAATTCCCTCTTACAAGGTTAGAAAGGAGACTCACCTTGCTCCGAAGATCCATAACCGGCATTCCACGCCCTTCCGAAGACTCGAATCAACGCACAATGCTATAAAACTAGCCAATAATTATGCAAATCCATTAATATATGTTCAATTACTCATTACAATCCAATTTATAGCAATTCCTAACCCCGATCAAAAAGTGGCAAAATTGCCCTCAGGCCCACGTGCCCGGATTCCGAAATTTTTCGAAGATAAAGTTTACCCATGAACTCACGAACTCAAATATATGATTTTCTCTTAATTTCATACCCAAAATCGTGGTCAAAATCCAAGAATACGAATTTTCTAGGTTTTCCTCAAACCCCCAAATTTCTACCAATTTACATGCAGAAATTTATACATAATCGATGTATTTAACTCAAGATAGGTGGGGTTAGCTTACGTTGTTGATGATGATGAAAAACCCCACTTGAAGCTCTCCTAATCACACCAACTGAAAATGGGAGAAAAATGACCATCTCCCGATTTTTAAAGAACACACTGCCTCCAGCATTTTCGCACCTACGGTGCACCAACCGCACCTGCGGAAATTTCTATTGCAGGTGCGGTCTCAGCCAACTCACTCAAGTCCGCTTCTGGGGAGCCAGGGCCGCTTCTGCGGAAGATTCGTCGCACCTGCGACCCCACCAAGCCCAGCGATTTTCCGCTTCTGGGACACAAGGGCCGCTTCTGCGGCTCCGCACCTGCGGCCCAAGTCTCGCAGGTGCGGTTACACTAGCAACCAGCAACTTCAGCTCTTCCTCCAAGTTCCAATTCGATTCGTTAACCACTCGAAATCCACCTAAGGCCCCCGGGACCCCGACCAATCATACCAACCAGTCCCAAAACACATTACGGACTTGCTCGAGGCCTCAAATCATATCAAACAACGCTAAAATCATGAATCGACCTCCAATCCAAGCTTAGTGAACTTTAGAATTTAAAACTTCAACATTCGATGCCAAGACCTATCAAATCACATCCGATTGACCTTGAATTTTGCACACAAGTCATATTTGACGTTACGGACCTATTCTCACTTCCAAAATTGGATTCTGACCCCGATATCAAAAAGTCCACTTTCGATCAAACTTCTCGAAAACCTTCAAATTTCTATGTTTAGCCAACTGACTCCAAAATGACCTACGGACCTCCGAATTCACTTTTAATCGCGCTTCCAATACCAGAATTACCATACGGAGCTATTCCCAGACTCGGAATTTTAGACGACTCCGAACTTCCCGGAATTCAGTTACGACCATGCACACAAGTCATAATACCTGAAGTGAAGCTGCTAATAACCTCAAACTACTGAACGACGTGCTAAAGCTCAAAACGATCGGTCGGATCGTTACAATACAGGCAAGAGGCATTAAACTTATCAAAATGATAATATAAATCAGACCAAATTGCACAAGCATTGGAGCGAATAAGTACTCCACTCAACAAATTACGAGTTATAACAGTTATAACGTGCATAATTTAGGATTTTATGATAGCATTACACCAATCCCATAAGTTTGCAAACTTATCCCCATAAGTGTCTCTCGTTATTGAGCCATCAACAAAACCTAGTTTATTTCATGTCAAAATTGAAACCTCTATGGCCTGACACAAGTTGTAATTCATCATGTCGATCACTTGAAAACCCAGATAAAAAGAACTAGGTACATCACAAGGATGGAAATACATAGGATGATTGTGATCTATCACAATCGATCCATGTTTAACAACATCATCAAATACCATAGCAAAATTAGGGTTCCAATACCAACTATTCTGAAAAATCTATCGGTTTTCAACAAATTCATAGCGAAAATCTCTAGGTTTGATCTATTAATGCATTGATGTCGTATTTACTTCCATTAATCTGGCGAGAATTAAGCCTAGGTAGAGAAACAAAGTAAAACTGAGAGAGTAAAGAATAGAGAAATATATGAAAGTTTTATTAAGCACACTACCGAGAAATAGATATTTACATTTACTTATACGACTAATCAACCTAACCGACTAAACTCGTTAAACCACTAACTATGCTAGTTAAGACTAACAAAATTAGTTAAATTAGGTAAAACTCAGGTAATTAACAATATGATGGAGCACCGATGCTTCACCTACAGCTCAGCTATAACCATGGTGGAGCACTGATGCTTCACCTATAACTCAGCTAAATCATCACGTTGGAGCATAGGTGCTTCATCGATGGCTAGACTAAACTAACTACTGTGGTTAAGTAAATGCAGAACAAGCTGTGATTTCCTCTTCAAGAATTCTTTAAAAAAATTATTTATTTTTAAATATCACTAAATTTATTTATTTTAAACTTAAAAATTAGAGTTCCATATTGACAAAAACTACTTTAATAAGTGAAATCCAAGCTATAAAGACCCGGCTGGTCCTTTTCGTATATTTTAGTCTTGTTTTCCCTGTTTGATGCTTTACGCATGTGCATTTGTGATTATGTGACTTGCGGGGTCGGTTGATATAGTTTCGGGAGAGTTTTGGATTGAATTGGGACACTTAGTCTCAAGGTTGGATGCTTAAGTTGCAAGAGTTTATCGGAGTTTGACTTTTGTGTAAACGATCTCAGAATGATATTTTGATGGTTCCAATAGGGTCGTATAATGATTTTGAACTTAAGCGTATCTCTAGATTTGATTATAGGTTCGTAGGTTGATTGGTGCTTTTTGGCAAAAGTTGGAAAGTTAAAGGTTTGGAAGGTTCATAGATTTCACCAAGAGTTGACTTTAATGATATTGGGTTCGAATTACGATTCCAGGAGTTGATATAGATCTGTTGTGTCATTTGGGACTTGTATGCAAAATTTGAGGTTGTTCCGAGTTGATTTGATATGTTTCGGCATGAGTTTTAGAAGTTGAAATATCATCATTTTATTAGGCTTGAATTGAGGTGTGATTCAATGTTTTGATGTGGTTTGGTTTGATTTGGGGCCTCGAATAGGCTCGTGTTATGTTTAGAGATTGGTTGGACGGGGTCCCAGGGGCTCCGGGCATGTTTTGGGTTGATTTTGGATGATTTTTGGATTGTATGGCATTGCATCAGTTTTTTAAGTTTTGGTGCTTTCGCACCTGCGATGGATGGGCCGCAGAAGCAGCTAGGTGGCCGCAAAGGCAGTGCGTGGCAGGGACGGTTGAGTCCGCAGATGCGAATGAAGGGCACATAAGCGAGGTCGCATCTGCGCTGAAGGAACTGCAAATGCATGTGTGCAAGTGCGGTGTGAGAAACGCAGGTGCGGTTGACTGAATTTTAAGTGGACCTCGCAGTTGCGAGGAATGGACCGCAAAGCAGTATTGCTAGTGCAATATTTTGGCCCGCAGATGCAGATTATCTAGACACTTTATATTTCGAAGGGTTTGGTCATTTTTTATTATTTTGAGTTGTAGAGCTCGGCTAGAGGTGATTTTTGGAGAGAATTTCACCACAATTGAAGAGGTAAGTGAAGCTTACTTAATTTCAATGTTAGATATTAAGCTAGCATTTGGCCATAGATTCCCAAATTTGTTTTGAAAAATCTGTTTTGGATGAAGTTTGGTTTGAAGATGAAAATGTGTTTGGACATAAGTTTTCAAGACATATTTCATTTTTTTTTGAAAAATATGAAACATGACTTATACCCACAAGTTCTAAAAACTATCACAAATACCCAATAGTACCTTTATTAATAACATTCATGATATTATCGCAACCCATAGTCCTGAACATAAATAAATTTGGTATAAAATTATTATTGTTATAATGAGCTACATAAACAGTATCAGATGTTTGAGAAGATGAATTGACATTGTTACAAAATAATAAATGGTGGACTCTTTTATAAAATATAAGTTTGGGGCAATTTTTAAAAAATATAATAGTGATATTTTGGGCCAAAATCAGCTCTTGAGCTTGTTTTGGGATTTGGGTTTCGGATTTTGCAAATTTTCCAAAATGCAGATAAAATCAATTGCCAAACATGTATTTGCCAAAAAAAAAAAATCAAATATATTTTGGCAAAATCTATTGCCAAAAGGGTCCTAATTACCTATGGATCATTCCACCTAATTTTTTACAATGATTTTGGAGACTAAAAATTGATGATTTGATGGTCGATTTGAGGTTAGATTTAGGTAAAACACATATATTTGAACTCGTATTGGAATGTGTTTTCTGAATTTATGAGTTTTGACGAGTTTCGGGGTGTAAGCCCGGGGTTGACTTTTTGATTTTGTTCAAGATCGAAGATTTATTATTTGGGGCTATTTCCTACGATATTATTTGATGATATTAAGTTGTTTGTGACTAGATTCGAGATATTCAGAGGTCGATTCGTATGAGAAAAGCTTTTTGGGAGTATTGACTCATGCGTTTTGAGGTAAGTAACATATATAAACTTGGTCTGAAGGTAATTATTCCCGTGGACTATGATACTTGAGATATGTTGGGGGTGAAGCGCGTGCTAGGTGACGGGCGTGTGTGCGCACACCGGGATATTCCTGATCCGGGTAGACTTTAGACTACTAAAAGGCCTATTTGCTTTCATGTATCGTTATATATATATATATATATATATATATATATATATACACACACACACACATATACATATACATATATATACATATACATATACATATATATACATATACATATACATATACATATACATATACATATACATATACATATATATATATATATACTAATTTCTCGATACGTACGTTGCACGTGTATACCGAGTCATATAATACATGTTTGTGTAAAATAATATTAATATTAGTACAACAAAATTTTGAGTAAATAAATTTTATATGAAAAATATAGTATAAGTTTTTATGAAAGAACAATGTTGTGGCTCGTCATTGTGACTTGTTTGCCAAAGTCAAAATGACTGGATCATATCGTCTGAATCTACAAACATGAACAATGAAAGTTTAATTAAATATATGTGAATTTTTCAGATTGATTTTATAAGGTACAATTATGTATTAAATATATCTCGCCTAGTACTTATTTATAGACGATATTGGTGTTCGTTCATTTCATCTATTTCGGTTGTTTTGTACTTAGGACCCTTCTAAATGTTGAGACATGTAATACAACATTTTTCACTTCAATATTACACGCTACTTCAAGGTGGTTTTAAATTATTTGCATCCAATATAGCTTAACCTCATTTCATAAGCGCCAAAATATAATTTTACAACTCAGAAGGTTTCAACCTTCAACAAAACCTAGAGTAATGTTTAAACAAATTAGATTTATTTTATATCAAGATTTTAAAATAATTTTTAAGTATTAAGGTAAGTCTCTAATTCACATCCTGCAAACTTGAAAATTATCGTCTCTATGAATTCATGCATGTACTCAAAAGCGTAAACTAACTCATCTTCATTTTGGTAAGAAATAATTATAAGCATAGCTTTTAAACAATCATATAATGTCTAACATGCATGTAGGGGTGTATATAAATCGAGTTGGCGTGATTTTTATCAAAACCAAACCAAACCAACTATATCGATTTAGATTGGTTCGGTTTTATCGGATTTTTCGGGGTTTGCGGGGTTTTTTGTTATATGAATATTATTTTAATCTTACTTTGTTAATATTTTGATAGTAAATATATATGTTTAGCAAAAAATAAAAAAATTATAAATGTATGATATATTAAAATATTTTTATGACATGACAGCTATTTTTTAGTCGTTTGACAACAAAATTTACGTTGATGTACACTTTCAATGCTAACTGAATTTAATATTAATAAAATATAAAAATAAATATGAACCTATATAATGATATGTTCTATTTAATTTTAATATTGAAATACCATTTCAAATTCGAAAAAGATATAAGAACTTAATAGATCTTGATATATGGAAATAGAAGAAAAAAGAGATTGGCCATTTGGAGAACATAGCTCTTCATAAAAAAGTTGCATGGGAAAAATTAGATAAATAAAGAAAAAATAGGCGAAGTAGAAAATTAAACCCGAATTTTGTTGTCGCTTTTTCTTTGATTAACTGCTGAAAGATTGCATATAGGTGTTCGTAACACGCAGCGAAAGGCAATAACAATCCTAGGAAGATCTTTTCGTGTTTAAAATTTATTTACATGTCAATAGATCGGATCTAAGACGTACCTGGTGAAGAAAGTCTCGTTTCAAATTCTTCGATAGTGCGAAGACTCTATGCGTATCCACACCGAGATCAATCCTTGCTATCAACTCTTTGATCAACGAAACCTGCGAACAAATTGAACGAAAAATATTTTGTTGAAATTTTTCTCAAAAATCTCAAGTCAATGTTAGAAGAACAAGAAACACTTTTCTTGTAATTGTATTTTTTCTCTTGGCTTTGTATTGTACTCTTACCTTTTATACAAAGTATTTTTCTTCTCAAGAATTTTGTGCGGCTCATGCACTTCCGTTCCTTTTTTTTTCGTATCTATCATTTGACAATATATATATATATATATATATATATATATATATATATGAAGTTGCAACACTTTTCCAATAGGATAAGGAAAAGTTTAGAGGCGTTGCTTACTTTTTTCCTTCTCAAAGTCAATTCCAAAATTTGAATTATGGATGGAAAAATTCAATCCCATTCTAAATGAGATTTGTAGGCCGACACGTCCTTTTAGGACTTACGTTGATCCAATTCAAAATTGGATTCAACTTTCAATCCTTTTATTGATATTTCATATGCATTCTTATATGAAACATTAATTATATATATCACATATATATTTCAATTAAAAGATATAATTTACTTTTCTATTCTAAATAGAAAACTTCAATTTATTCACAATATTAATTATATTCTATGTGCTAGCAAAGAATATAATAATATTTTATTTGGACTAATAACTATATTTATTCGACTAATTAAATTCTTTAATTTAATTATCAAATAATAAAATAATTAATCTTTTAGCAAAGATCAGAACACTCGTTAGTGTGCGACCCCATAGGATCAATACTAAACCGGTAGTAAATTGATCATATCAATATACTAATCAAGGGTGACATCTAGCAACACTCCTTAACGACCGGATGGAATGAAGTATACAATTTACTCTCAAGAATCAGTAGAAGAATAATGTAGTAATTCCTTCTGTGCTTATAGCTCTGGGTCACCCTAGGATATGGTTCAACTGTCAAATCCTAATAGGCGACCAACTATGTGTTCATGTCAAATATAATCGACCATTGAATGACCTAAGAAACTCTTTTCTTCTTTTCATTCAATTGCCCTAGCCAAGGTCTTAATTTGGTCGTTTATAATTCATGACAATATGGAGCTTAAACTCATTACCAAGAGTTGACAGATTCCATCTTGATCAATCACTAATTCTACAAGCATTTAATCATACCCAATATCCTTTCAACTATCGCCATAGGGCCATAGGTGTCTGGTATCAAAGCACAGTAAATAACTTGTCAATTACTATGACGATCTCAGGTCAAAGGAAACTTTTATATCACATTCTTCAAGAGAATATCCTATTGACAGTTTATGGTAATTCTAACCATTAGGAATTATCCAATGATTCGGTTCAATGATCATATCTCTATATGCATCATTTATCTATGTGATTCAGTCAATGGGATCAACTAATCTTTATCCCATAAAGACAATCACATAAATATTGATCTAATCGGATTACTAATGTCCAAATTAATAATCCTACGATCAAGAACAAATTTAGATTAAATTGTAAAAGACTTTGCTCTCATTATCATGATCTCTATCACGATGACAAATCTCAAAATTTAATCAAGAACCTTATCAAATTAATCAAACAATTAATAATAATGATAAAAGAATATCAAATGCCATATATTTTATATCAAATGACGTTCACAAAAATATGTTCAAATCAAATATGATATTGGATCTAGGGCATATTTACTATATCCCTAACACTTTTACAATGTAAAGTTGACCAGAAGTGCTTTTGTATGGATAAGTCATGGTGAAAATGCAATTCATCCATTCTGAAAATTCATGGCATCAAAAAATAATTATCATTTTTTTCACCAAATAAATAATTAAAATATTGTGCCAAACTAATTGTCAATCTGCAGATTTTGCCAACCATTGTGACTCAACGTGGTGGCTTTTCATGTTTCTCTATCAACGGCCTTCATCGTCTTCATTCGCATTGTGCAGTATATTTGTAACGACCCGACCGATTGTTTCATGAGTTACCGTTCCGTTTCCCTTATTTTTGCTTCCTTGTGTGTTGTTCAGCTGTATTTCATCATATCGTGTTAGTTGTGTTGTGTTCGAAATGATCTTAGAGGGGAATGAGACAATTAGCCTCTTATTTGGTAATTTTAGTTGGAAAAGTCAACCGGAAGTTGATGTGTGAGTAAATGATCTCGGAATTTGGTTTTTATGGTCCGGATAGCTTCGTTAGGTGATTTGGAACTTAGCAGCGTGATCGGGATATATTTTGGAGGTCCATGGTAGATTTATGTTTGAATTGGTGAAATTGGAAATTCGGCGTTTTCCGGTCAGCAGTGGAAATCTTGATATCAGGGTCGGATTGGAATTCTGGAAATTTGAGTAGGTCTGTTGTCTCATTTGTGACGTGTGTGCAAAATTTCAGGCCATTCGGATGAAGTTTGATAGGGTTTTATGTCGTTTGCGGAATTCGGAAAGTTTGGAATCCTTAGGCTTGAATCCGAGAGTGATTTGATGTTTTGATGTTGCTTTGAGTGTTCCGAAGGTTGGAATAAGTTTGAATGATGATATGTGACTTGTTGGCGTGTTTAGTTGAGGTCTCGAGGGCTTCGGGATGGATTTGGGTGGTTGACAGAAGGTTTGGAGTTGAGTTGGAGTTGCAGATTGTGCTGCTTCTGTTGTTTTCGCACATGCGGAGTGGGGACCACAGGTACGATGATCGCAGGCGTGGAGAGAAATCGTAGGAGCGGAGATTGTCACAGGAGCCCGCAGGTGCGAGGCCTGAGGCGCAAGTGCGAGGCCTGAGGCGCAGGTACGAAAGCTGGCGCCTTTAGTGAAATCCACAGAAGCGGAAGCGCAGGTGTGGAATCCCTGGGGCAGAAACTATAAAAGCCTAACTTCGCGATTTTCAGTCATTTTTCACCATTTTTGTGCGATTTTGGAGCTCCAAGCCAGAAATTCAAGGAGGAATTGAAGGATTTCGGTGAGGTAAATTACTTGGGCCTTGTATTTGGTGTTTTTGATGATTTATCCACTACTTAATCATAACATTAGTGGGAAATTTGGAGTGATATTGAAGGTTAGGGTTTGTGTTTTTAGAGAATTTTGAGTGGGGATTTGAGGGGCCATTTGAGGTCCGATTGTGATGTTTTTGGTATGTATAGACTCGTGGGAGGATAAGGATTCTAGTGATGTAATTTTTATCGAATTCTGAGATGTGGGCCCGGGGTTTCGGTTTGGCCAGTTTCGGAATTTTTGAGTTAATTTGATTATTTTCGCTTGGGCTTTATTCCTATAGCGTGTATTAATGATGCAAAACTGGTTTTGGTCAGATTTGGAGCATTCAGAGGCCGAGTCGAGAGCCAAAGGCATTGCGGGTTAGATTTTGGACCGACTTGAGGTAAGTAATGATTGTAAATATTGTCCTGAGGATATGAAACCCCGAATTTCACATAGTTGCACTATTTTGAGGTGACACACAAGCTAGATGACGAGCGTGGGGACGTGCACCGTTGGAGATTATGACTTGGTCCGTCTCGTACGACTAATAAGTTGCATATTTGACTAAACATTATTTGATATCATTGTGTTTTGGAAAGTATTATTATGTTTTAGGTTGAATGCCATATTTTGGGCCTCGTGCATAGCTGCTTGGACCCTTAAAGGCTTTTTACTACTATTCCTCACTATTTTGATTTAATATCTGTACTCAGTCATGCCGTGGTTTATTGTTTTCATAACTTAGTCTTATTACTCCGTTTTTGATGTTATAAATGATATTTTTGGGCTGAGCACCCTGTTTTACTGTACCCCGAGTGGCTTGAGGGGTTTCTGACTGAGTGAGGTCGAGGGCCTGTGTTGTGAGGATATCATGGGATCGGGCTACGCGACGCAGCATGTTGTGCTGATTTGCAATATATAAGAGGCCGAGGGCCTGATTTATTATGCCACGAGATAGCTTGTTATAGCGATTGGTCTGTAGGAGCCCCTCAGGAGTCTGAACACCCCCAGTGAGCGCGGGTACCCAATGTGAGTGATGTGATGTTGCCCGAGGGGCTAGTTTTGATTTATGTTATTGCCCGAGGGGCTGATTACGAGTGGTTGTGAGGTAGCCCGAGGGGCTGGTTCTGCTGATATTTTGCCCGAGGGGCGGTTTGTGGCACATGTCTTGCCCGAAGGGCTGCTTACGTTTCGATCATTTTTACTCACTGTTTCATCTCTTGTTTGAAACTATTGAAAGATGTTTTTAAAAGAAAATATTTTACTGAAACTGAGTTTGTTTTACGAGATAATTGATTTATGCATTGTTTTGTAAATGTACTATATTTGCTGTAGTGCTATGAGGTAGAATTATCTGTTTTCTTACTGCTCATCTTTCATTTACTTTTATTACTTACTGAATTGGCGTACTCACATTACTCCCTGCACCTTGTGCGCAGATCCAGGAGTTGCGGGTCTCGATATCGAGCGCCGATAGTTCTTCCAGCAAGTCTTCGGGGTCGGCAAGGTAGCTGCTTGGCGTTTGTAGCCCTGCACTTCGCCTTCTTACCTTACTCAGACTATTCTTAGTATCTTTATTTCCGAACTATGATAGCCTTGTTGTACTTAGACAGACCTTGTAGTTGCTCGTGACTTGTGACGCCCCGATGTCGGGCTTGTGTTATTTTCTTCCGCACCGGTTATTTAGACCCCTGTTATGAGATATTGCCAATTAATAGCTTAAAACTTTCTTTTATGAATCAATAGTTTGATTTGAGATTTGTGTCGGCTGACCTAGTTTTCTGACAGGCGCCATCACGACCAGTTCGGTTTTAGGATCGTGATGGTATTTTTGGTTAAATCTTCGCGAGACATAGTCTTATTGTCTTCATTTTCTAGAAAAAGTAGTCACATGTTCTTATCCACTGTGAGTGAATCTCCGATACCTATTCTGAAGCAAAAGATTATTGCATTTACTCAAATACAATTTACTATATGTAGTGTTAGCATCATAATGCTCTTTGCAAGTTTACTTACCAAATACCAATCATAGAAGATAATGATGATAGAGGTGGATGATCATGAATAATGTGTTATTCTCTTCTCCTTATATCTAATTCTCCTTTTGTTTTCTTTCTCAGGCACACTTGCATAAATAGCCTAACTATTTTAAATTGAGAATCTGCAAATTTTACATTACTGAGTTGTTATTCGGAAAACTAATCCTTCGTATACGTTTGGTGAATCCTATAAAGTTTTCCACCGATTGTGACTCAATGTGGTGGCTTTTTAAATTTACACGAGAATGAAAAGTTATGGAAATGTTGTAACTGTTGGAGTATGAACCGTTGGGGCTGGATCTTTTTTTTTAAAAATAAATAAATAGGATAGTTAAGTTATTTAGAAGGGTGTTTATGTAATTCAATTTTCTAGTTTAAGGCTTCACACTTTTAATATGTGTGTGTTTGTTTTCTCTACTTATATAATTATTTGAACTATGATTCATGTTAAAATCATGTTTAGGCTATGTACTTACTTGTTGGAGGCATGATAGGGCTATTCTTGCTGTTTTGAGCAGTTTGCCTTAATTGTTGTCATATTCTCAGTCATAATTCCTCATATGCATGTTATATCTTAGTCCTTGTACAGTATTTCTTTTTCATATCACATGTTGTTGTTGTCCTCTATATGTGATATTGTTTGGGCTGAGTTCTATGAGATGTGAGCCATTGAGACTTGAACGGTTGATGATTGATGTGGGCCATGGAGCCTTGTTGTGAGTTATGTTGGATTGGGTTGCACGCCGCAACTGATTGATATTTGGATCGTCGGGTCACACATAGTAACATATTGATATTTATTATTGATTGGCACTTGGGTCAGGATCTGCCTCTCTGGAGTCTGATACTACAGTGAACGCAGGTATATGATATATTTGTGCTTTGGTGAGGGACAAGCAAAGGGGAGGAAACCAATTCTCTTTACTCCTCTTTTTTTCTTACATTCTATTTTTGTTTAAAATTCTTATGTTATGAATAATGTGATCACGTAGGGTGTGTTTGGTATGAAGGAAAATATTTTCCGTTTGTGCCAGCCACTCGTACAGTGTTGAGTGTGGTTGTGTGTGATAGTTAGCGGTATTTGTGCCAGGCACCTTGACCGTGCTGAGAGTGAGTGTACTTGATGATTTCACTATGATGTTATTGACTCTACATAAATATTTGACATGTAGGCATAAAGATGTATTATTCTCATGCTAGCTGGTAAACGAAATGTCTTATCTGTTGTTGAAAGTTTGAAAAATCACAGTTTCATAGTTAAACTCATATTTTGGTGTTTTTAGAGAAAGATTGGATCTTGACTATTATACTTGGAAAGTATGTCTAATTATTCGTAATTGTGAACGAGTTAAACGTGATATCTTTGAGTTATTTACTTTTACTGTCTTCATTATATTATGAGTTGTTATTGATTATTGGTGTTGGACATTGACTCTCTTATGAGCACGTTACTCCTTTCAGCCTGAGGTTAGGTTTTTTATTTATTGAGCATATGGGGTCGGTTGTACTCTTACTCTGTACTTTATATACAGATCCAGATACTTCACGGCATGGTGATTACTAGAGTTCGCACCGATACCAGCTTGTGGAGACTACGAGATAGTTGTTATGTCGTTCGCAGACCTTGAAGTTATCTTTAGTTTATTTTTGTTATCACTGTTCTATCGTTCAGACAGTTGTACTGAGAATTTTGTTATGTATTTTGAGATTCTATAGTACTCATGTACTCGTTACACCATATTATTCAAATGGTTGTAGTTGTGTTATTATTGTTTTTCTCATATATGTTATGATATTACTGTTGTTGAGATTATTAAGCTTCTGTTAATTAAATTATTGTTATTGCGGAAGGATTTGCTTGCCTAACAAGCAGTGTTATGCGTCATCACGGCTCCGGTGGGAGTTTGGGTCGTGACACAAGCCAAATGAATGAAGAGCAATGTGGCCTCAATGTGAAGGTTGAGTTGTCTCTTTGCATTACAATCCTGTTCCCTGATATGGCAATCGAAGTCTCGAATTTCTTGATGCCAATTGCCATATTTGATTCCAAGTCTAACTTTGTAAGTAATGTAATACTGCTTTCTGGCTTCCCTGATCTATTTATTGGTCTGTCAAAGATAATACTATTTCTCATTCTCTTCCTCAACGAGTGGTCGTGTCCTAAAATATTGATCAATCCCATATGTCTATAGAATTATATGAGTTATGGTGACAATCTTGAATGGTGGAGGATATTGAGAGATTATTTTCATTAGACTTTTTACTAGTGTATTTGGATGAACATGGATTGAAGTTTTATGTAATTGATATTGGCGAAGGAACTGTGAGTTTTCCTAAATAGTCAAGTCTTCATCCAAAATATCAGGAGTTCTTGGGCTATGTATGGGGGCCTGGATAATATTGACCTCCAAAAGGTCTCATTCTAACGAACTCAAAATTTGGCTATCTAGTAAATTTTTGGCCAAATACATTAACAGCCCCTTAAAGTTGTCCGCTCTTTTCAATTAGACATTCTATCTTAAGTCCATTCTATTTGAACTCTCCAAGCACAGCTCAAATGTGTCATTTGAGCATAAAATGCTGACATGCCAAGGTAAGTGTTTCTCATATTTTCCTAGCACGTGAAATCATTCCAAAAAAACAAACTCCTCATACTTCTTGTCGGAAAATGTACAGCTTCTGCCGGAAAAAATTTCGACCATCTTCTTAGCCCACACTACTAGAAATCCAGGCAAAACCGTCCAAAAAACCGACCAAAGTTGGTCGGTAATGGTCAATAACCGTCCAAAATGCGACCATTTACGTGTGGACGGTATTTTAAAGGTCGGAAGGGCATACCGACCAACTTTGGTCGGTCATTAAATTCAAAAAAAAAATATTGCTGAAAAAAACCGACCAAAGTTGGTCGGTTTTTTCCGACCAAAGTTGGTCGGTATTTTAATTATGTAATTAAAAATGCAGCATCTGAGAATCGAACCGGGGTCTGTACTGTGGTAGGATACTATTCTACCACTAGATCATTGGTGTATTTTATTTTTAGACTGTCTTTTATTTGATTTATACTTTTTAATTGTATTTTCGCACGAAAATAACTGACCAAAGTCGGTCGGTTTTATTAAAAAATAAAATTAATGACCAAAGTTGGTCGGTTTTTTAAAATGACCGGCCGAATTAACTAACCAATTTTGGTCGGGTTTTTAAACATTAATTTTAATTTATTTTACATGAAAAACCAACAAAAGTTGGTCGGTTTCGTTAAAAAAAATAAAAAAAAAATATTTTGAAAAATCGACCAACTTTGGTCGGATTTTGGCTAGTTTTTTGACCGACCAAAGTTGGTCGGTCGACCTTGATCGGTTTTTGCCGATTTTCTAGTAGTGCCAATTTTTTTTAGATTTGTTCACACTAATATAATTGTATCCTTCTTTAGATCCGGGCATACCATCACCACCTTTAAATCTGGCCACCATCGTAAAGTTTCCATTTTTCCTCTCATTTTGAAGATCTGGTTGACCGCTGCAATTCTGGTCGTAAAAGTGATTCAAGCGGATCTGACCGGAAATAACAAGTTTTTGGTGACCCTTCTGAGTTGGTGTCTTCTTCTCCTTGTTTTTTTTTCTACAGGTTATAGATCTAAAAACATATGGTGAAAGTCCACCATCTTTTAATTCGGTCGGAATTTTATTTTCATTTGGTCGGATTTTCGCTTTTCCAGCAACCTTCCTGCTTATGTTTGTTGATTTTTGTGATTGAGTCCCATGTTTGGTACATTTAGATTGGGTTTGATTTCACTATTCTCAACTATTGCATTATATTATGTTTGTTTGCCAATGATTTTATTGGTCGTTTGCTCCTGCATTTTGAAGGGGAAAAAATGGCCAGGGGTCATTGGGGAAGATGACAGACGGGTGGGGTTAAGGTAAAATACACGTGTCTTTGTCTTATTCGTCAATTTGGCGTGTGAATTACACGCTCCTTTTGTTTTTGGTTGCCTAAGAATTTTGTGTTCAAATGACTTATTTGAGATGTGCTTAGAGTGTTCGAATGGAACAGACTTAAAGTAAAATATTTAAGTGAAAAGGGCGAACAACTTTAAGCGGCCGTAAAAGTATTTGGCCTAAATTTTTCCTTTTCCGAAATAGTGTTGTATAAGTTTTTCATGTACCTCCCCATACTGCAAGAACAAAAGAATGTCATCTATATAAATAGGAGTACTATCAAAAATAGCTTGAATTTTCAGGTCATGACTTGTTGAACAACTACGGATTAATTTTGAGCTCACGTGGAACAACCGTCCTTTGTTAGGGAGAATGACAGAAATAGGGCACTTCAATGCCATTATTGATATTTTAACTCCGGTGACAGAATGTTGGAAAAAAGACCCATCAGAATTTTAAAGTTTGCTCTTCATGATTTTTCTCAATCGCCAGAATTTGATAGCACACAACAGTTATGGTGATTATCAGGATATTGCCTCAAATCCTGACGGTCACCAGAATTTTTCAGCATTATGGTTGAAAATTCTAGTGATTGTCATAATTTCTAGTGTTTAAAAATCTGGTACTAAAACTTTTAGTGATCTTCAGAAAATCTGGTGTTTCGTAGTTCTGGCAATCTTGCTAACATAACGAAAGAGATAGAATTTCGGTCTCGAGCTAAATTGTAATACAAATAGCCAGTCAGATTTAATATTTACTTTTTCTAGTCGGTATACAACGATTATACATTAATTATACACGATTATATATAACTCCATCGGCTATTTTTAGTTTAAAAGATTACGTAAGCACCTATTTGGATTAATTCTTAAAGAAATAAATAGGCGTGCTTATTGGAAAAAGTATTAATGATACCCCCCCCCCCCCAACAACAACTTTTCTCTTTGGCCCGTTTGCACATTTTCTTTGGACAAATGAAATGAAAAGCGAAGGTCCTTTTATAGAAAATATGCCCCCATCAGATACATTCTCCCACTTACGAAACTTACAAATACATAGATACAAAAAACAAAACAAAAAGAAAAGAGGATCTAATGCAAAGGGGAAATGGGCAGAAATGAGGCTTTTGATCTTTTGCCAGATGACGATTAAGCTTGAGAAATCTGTGGTTAAAAGAGATTTTACTTGGGCTTAAATGGGATTGCCCTGATCACCACCTGGTGGTATAGAGCTGCTAGTGCTGCTCCGATAAATGGTCCAACCCAGAATATCCACTGCATCAAACACCATTCATCATAACAAGTCAGAAAAATTATTTAATGAAACTTAAAAAGGCAAAAAGGATGAATTAAGTAGATAATTACGTGGTCATCCCATGCGTGGTCTTGGTTGTAGATGATGGCTGCGCCAAGACTCCTAGCTGGGTTAATACCAGTTCCAGTGATTGGAATTGTGGCCAAGTGTACCAGGAACACAGCAAATCCAATAGGCAATGGTGCCAAAAGCTAAATTAAAACATAACCCAATTTCAACTCAGTTTTAAGGCCACAGTTAATTACCCACAAAGCCTACTACTTTCTCTTACTGAATTAAGGCTATGAATACTTACAGGGACATGTGAATCCCTAGCACTACGCTTAGCATCAGTAGCAGAGAAAACAGTGTAAACAAGAACGAAAGTGCCAACGATCTCAGCACCAAGACCTGATCCCTTTGTGTAACCAAGATTTACAACATTGGCACCACCACCCTTTGTTTGATAAAGAGTTTTGCCGAACCCTTTGACCACACCAGCACCACAGATAGCACCAAGACACTGCATCACCATGTAGAACACTGCCCTTGTCAACGACAGTTTCCTTGCCAAGAACAGCCCAAAGGTCACTGCTGGATTTATGTGTCCTCCTGCAATATTCCCCACAACAAAAACCAATGGTTAGTTAGTAGTCCGCAACAGAGGCGGATGGTTTGACTAAACTCAGTATTTTCGAACATATGCATGCAAATTATTACAAAAATTCAAAATTACATTACGTTTCTTGCGAATAACCTTAATTGCGAATAACATTAATGGTTGAACTCATAGAATTAGATTTTGAATCCATCTCTAGTCCACAATATACTCAAACCACTAGATCTGACAAAATATTATCCCTCTGTCTCAATTTATGTGAATGAATTCAGGGTATAGGGTCAAATCAATTAATTTTCAATTTGAAGTTTGATATAGATTCTTCAATTTTTTAAAATAACCATTACAGTACATATTTGATATTATATGAAAAATCGACATGGTTAATAATTCAAAATATTTAAAGGGGCTTGAGACAATCAAAGTAAAAAATAAAAAAACATTATAGCAACACCTTCGCTTAAAATGAGACAAGAGTAACAATATAGTTTTAGAAATGCGTACCAGAAATGCCAGCAGTACAGTAGACAAGGGCAAAGATCATGCCCCCAAAAGCCCAAGCAATGCCTTGAATACCAACAGTGGAGCATTTGGACTCAGACTTTGAAACACCCATCACTGTTAAGATAGTGATGTAAAGGAAGAGGAAAGTGGCCATGAACTCAGCAATTCCAGCACGATAGAATGACCAAGACGTCAATTCTCCTGCCTCAAACAGTGGCGCTGGTGGTGGCTCCGTATAATCCTTGTCACTCTGCGCGGCCGTCCCAATCGCTTGCCTCTCTGAATATTTGTTTGCTCCTAATCTTACATCTTCTTCTTTGTTCTCCATGTTTGTTTTCTCAATTCACAGGAAAATTTACTCAACTTGAGGAAGGATTTATGTTTGCCCGTTGATGGGAGTGAGCGAAGGACTAAAGGTGTTTATATAGGAGTAGTACTATGCATTATTAGGTAGGATAAAAGGGGCCCCTACGGACATTAATGATTTAAGTTTCATTATCATAGTGACCGACCATTCATAATTCAGTGCTTCATATGATAATTACTTTTTGTGGAATTGAGCTGTTGTTTGTAAAGATTATGTGGAGAGAGACGTTGGAGTTTTTGGCCATTGCTACTGTTGCTTTTTGTCCTTTTTATTCTTTTCCATGGTTAGAACCTAGCTGTCGCAAGGATGTCCATATGATGTACAACGTTTCTTTTTTGATAATGGACCATCGGCCACCGCCCTATTTAATTATGTGGTTGAATTACAATTTTTGCATAGTGGAAAAAGTAGGGCTATGACAATTTGTAAGTGCTCTCCTACGTACCTAGACTTCTTCGCTCTTAGTGTGTGACTTAAGTTACCACCAGTTATTAAATTCATTTACAACTTGGAATTCTAAAAGTTGAAGTACAGAAAATAAATCAAATCCACTCTAGGTTCTGGCAAAACATATAAATAAAGAAAATTTTATGACCAATAGCGGCATCTTTTTCCAATAATATTTATCAATCAACAGATCAAAATGAAGTTATAAGTTTAAACATTGCCAGGTATGCTTCACTATAACCTAAGGATCGTTTTGTAATCGCACAAGAATACTAATCCCCAATAAAATTTGGGACCATATAAGTTATCCCGTCGAAAAAGTGGAATAGCATCACATCTGATAGTCTATCCCAAAACTGAACCAAATGACCCTAAAAGATATGTTGATTTATCACCGTATTTGAGTCAATATGCCTAGTTTATACAGTAGATTTGTATCCAAGTGTATATCCGTAGGTTATAAATAGATTTGTATCTAAGTCTATATCCTTAGTTTAAACTAGTAGTATTAGTTGATTTGGTTGTCAAGGACATATATAAAGTTTTAAATGAAAGCACGCAAACCTTGGTCACCCGTCACATTTGGGCTTGTGAATAGTAATATCAAATAATTGATTGCTAGAGCAACACGTACCAGCAAAAGTTTTTTTCAGTCAGCTGATTTCCTTGATTTTGTTGTCTGACATGTGGGAAAAATAAAGTGCACTGAATTTGGTCCAAGATTGGGACTAATTGGGAGAACTGAAAGGCAAAGTCTGTGGGAATAGTCCCTGAGCACGATGGCTTGGGATAGTTGCAATCAATCACCTCTCCCTACCAATTGGACTTTGTAGCCATTGGTATCGATCATCTCCCTCAACTTAAATGTATCACTTTAAGTATATCAAGAATACATTTATTTGGTTTATGATTTTGACATGCTAATTAAAAGTTAGTGATATCAATATACGGTTTCAAATAACTATATTGAAATTTTAAAAAATGACAATATCTTAATTTTTCAAAATAACAAATATAGGAAAAATTATGAATTCACAAGAGCTAAACTATGTAGCATTGTATTTGTAAAAAGCGAATCTATCACGTGGGCAAATCAGATGATGACACGTGGCTGACGCTAAACTATATGTATGGAAACAACCAATGGATCGGAGGATTGTTTGAAGAATGAATTCGAGATCAATTGGGCCAAGATCGTTGAAACAGGAATTGTTGATATCCAGGCTACTAAAGAGTCAACATGAGAAGATTTTTCATGAAGTCTCATATGTATGGATAAAGGAGGAGAATTAATCAATCCCGAATAAAAAGAAATTTGACACTAATTATGGAGTGATTGTAAATTCTTTAAGCGTAATGTACAGAAACAACAAGCAATGGGGATAATGGGCAGGCAAGATATCAGGGACGGTTTTTGAAAATGTTTATTGTTTTTTTTGGTGGAATGAATTTTTTTTATTCATTATCAGAACAAATACATTGAAGTAAAGCAAAAGACATCTCTATCACCTGACTATATATAATTCTATACTTACTCGTCTAGGCACAAGTAAGTCTATTTGTATCCTATACTGTACATGTATTATTTCTAACCTCTATTTAGCTATATACTTCTTCTATCCATCTTCTATCCTTGTCCCGCTTTATTTTGTTGATAATTTCCATCACACGAACTTTGCATTCCTTTTTTATCTGGGCACATATCTTGCTAGGCCTAGGCACAACACATTTCCATAAAGCTTCATTTCTCCCCCTCCATATGTGATAGCTCAATGCAACCAGTATAGCATAGGAGAACTCCTTTCTAAATTTGCTCCCCATCTTCCTGCCAATTCTTTTCCATAGATGCCGCCCTTCATAGTTTGTTATGCTTATTTTAAGCAATTGCAGAACTTCATTGATACACAGCTTAAAGAAGTGACACTCATAGGACAAATGCTCTATTGATTCTGGGGCATTTCCACACAATACACATAGGCCATCTGAACTGATCCCTCTGTTGGTTAGTTTATCCTTAGTTAGCAGCTTCCCTTGCATCATTAGCCAGCAAATGAAGCTATACTTTGTAACATTTTGCACATTCCAAACCCATCTTCCCCATTGGCAAGTATCCAAAGTCCCTCTCAACCAAGAGTACCCTTTCATGATTGTATATTTCCTGTTTGTCTTTGCCATCTGCCCTGGTCGTAACCTCCTGTAAGCTTGTCTCTTACATGACATATTTTTTTCCAATACCAACTACTATCCTGGGGTACACTATATAGCCACTAATCAGTGTTCTTTAAGTATATATGATTAATCCATTTGACCCACAGAGAATCAGCCTTTGTTGCTATATCCCAAACATACTTCCCTATTGCAGCTTCATTCCAAATTGTACAATCTTTTTTTCCTATCCCTCCCTCTTGCCTTGGCCTACAAACAAGATCCCAAGCCACTAATGGTCTTCTGTTTGTCTCCACCTTGCCATCCCATAGATAGTTCCGACATATTGAAGTGATCCTTTTGAGCACTGCTTTGGGAAGTAGAAAGATTGATGCCCAGTATGTGTGGAGATGCATTAGCACTGCGTTGTTCATTTGCACCCTCCTAGCATAGGACAGATGTTTTGAGCCCCAACTCCTTATTCTTGTTATTATTTTATCCACTAGTACTTGGCAGTCCATTTTTGATATCTTCTTCGATGATATTGGAACTCCTAAATATTTGAAATGGAGGTTGCCTCTACTATAACCAGTTATTTCACACAGATTCTCTATCTCCTGAGCCTCCATGTTAACAGTATATATGTTCGATTTCCCTGCATTAGTTGTTAGCCCTGAAGAGTTGGAGAATGTTTGTAGTCCCCTTAACATCAGTATAATAGATTGGTATTCACCTTTGCAGAGCAGGAGCACATCATCTGCGAAGCATAGATGGTTACGCTGTAAGCTTCTGCACTTTGTATGATAGCCAAACCTTTCCTGTTGAGCCACTAACTTCATAATTCTTGTAAAGTACTCCATGCATATGACAAATGTTTGTTGTTTAAAACCTCATTTTTTCCCCTTTGTATCCTATTAAAAAATTATTGAATTCTCTCTATTAGTTTACCAAATTGTTACTAAGCAAGAATGGGATCTTCACGGAGAATCAAAATCAATAAGAATTTCTCTGTACTTTTTTTCTCAATAGTCGTTTTTTATTACTGTTTATATTCGAGAAATTAAATCAAATAGGTTGTTTATGGCGTTGAAATATAAATCTAATTGTTCTATCATTAAATCATTTTTTTGGTTAAACAGTTTGGTACCCATTGTGGGGCCAATCTATCGTTCATTTTCTCCGGAATATTGTTGTTTTTGTCTCTATCCTTAAAAATCCTTTTAATCTTCACTTGCTAAATTTGACTTGAAGGAACATCACGTCTGCAGTTGACCCCTCCCAACCATCAGGAAAATCAAGCTTTAACAGCTGGGAAGATACTAATCACTCCACCAAATAATCATACTCTTCAAAGTTCACCGTGCCATTCCCGAAAAAATTAACCAGAACGATCTACTAGCGAAAATGATGAACGTCCCGGGTTAGAGGAAGAGTTAAAAAATTTCATGACCTACAACAAGTATGGAATAGTCAAATTGGAGAGGTGCTCAGGACTTTCACAAGTAGCGGGATAGCAAGTACACCAATCCCTCAATCGAGGACAAATTTGATCATGAAAACCCTTAACTCGATGCCGAGGAACTTGAAGATTAGGGGACTACCGAATGATTCCAACGCAAGAGGTTTTGTGCACGATCCAAAATTCACAAGTCGTGAGGGCATCTAACCCAACTTACTAGGTCATCCAATTAATAGTAAACACTATTCTAATAAAATTAAAAGTGATCAAGAAATGATATATCTGGATTCCATATAACATTCCAAGGACAGGTAATACAAATCATGAATTTCTAAGATTTAAAATTTACGAAAGATGGTACGAAATAAATACATCATCTCTTCGAAGTCTACATAAACAGATTAGCAAATCTAAAGCTACCAAGGACAAGTGGCAACTATAGCCGGAACGCAGGTACATCTTTGATGCCAGCTCCCGCCTTATACTGCAACTCTAGCTCTAAAATCTGCACGCAAGGTGCAGAAGTATAGTATGAGTACAACCAACCACATATACCCAGTAAGTATCTTGTCTAACCTCAGTGAATTAGTGACGAAACTTTTTAATTAAAAGATACTCACTGATACATGTGCAGTAGACTAGCAATAGAACAATACTAGAACATAACAGAGAAGAGTACAAGAAATAAATATGCAAAGCAGTAAATGATTACTAGAAGAAATCACGGTCAATATTCCTCAATATCACGACCAGTCGTTTCCTTAAAGCGATAACCAACAAACCACTGTAGTAAATTCATAACTTTCATAGTGTGAGAAATGTACTCAAGATATCAAATCAAATGGCATGGCAACACCCTTCGTGCATTTATCTCATCCTCACCAAATATTTAAATATAAGTCAAATCAATTGGCACGTTAACACCCTTCGTGCATTTATCTCTTCCTCACCGAGCATACATATAACAACACCAACTAGGTGAAAGAAATACCAATAACAATAGCGATAAAGTGGGAGATATACAGGTAGTAATAACGAACAACGCAGTGCATATGGACAACAGTAACAGACTAGATAAGAATTATAGAAGTAATGATAGCATTTAAGATAGATGAACATAAATTTCACTAGCTAACATGGTAGAAGGCTTAGATATGGATATAACAACCATGAAGAAAACATTATCTTTACAAGCTAAACAAATAGAAGGCATGAATAACTAACATTTTAGAAAGCTTAGATATAGATATAATAAACATGAAGGAAAGCATGATATTTATAAGCTAAACAAATAGAAGGCATGAATAACTAACATGGTAGAAGGCTTATACGAAAGTGCACCAAATGAGAAACATCATAGATATAGATATGACAAACAAGAAGGAAAGCATGATATTTGCAAGCTAAAGAGATAGAAGGCATAGACAACACATCGATAATTGAAATAGAGGATAAAGACAGAGCAACAACGACAAATCACATAGAAAACATAGGTGCAACAATAACAGCTCAAGATAAAAGCATGACGGGAAATATATCACAACATAATGCATGTCTCTCATCCTTTCCTGCACGGAAACACCTTTCGTGCCATGAACACATGATAATATAAAAATAATGGCACGACATCACCCTTCGTGTTTTTACTCTCATCATCACATTATAATTGTTGGCCCAAGTGAAGTTTGTTTTGATGATTGACAAAGGAACTCAAGCATGAACCAAGTTCATCCACAGTGTACACAGACATGGACAGATTAAAGCATAAGGGATGAACATAAAGGAGATAAGCTTAACTTGTTATATCTGATATCTCCTGATCGAAAAGGTTGCATAATTGATAAGGAGAAGGACTTCTTACTCGAAAAGAACACTATTCAAGATAAGGAAGGAGTTAGAAGTTGAAGTTAACTAGAACTCTTCCACTAAGGAAGAGTATAGCACTGGGACTCTAGTTATTTCCTATTCTATTAACTCTATTCTAACACATTATTTTGTATATAATTGGTAAATTGTATATAACTTGTAATTAAGTTAAAACTTCATTATTGAAAGTTACAAAAGTAGTATAGATAAGTAAAAATTCCTTTCGATTCTGATAAAATGTCATTTAATCCGAATTAAAATAAAATTGGTTATGTTCAGTTTCTCTTTTGGTGCAATTTTTATCTATTTAATTTTCCTTTGGGTCATATAAGAAATTGTTACTTGTATATAATTGAAAAGTTATACTACCACGTAAATGATGAAAAACAAAAATTATCACAAAAAGGAGAAATAGTAACATGATTGAAATAACATCAAACACTTAGATGAGATAACCAAACACTTTTAATTATCTATAAAAGCATAATGCAATAAACCAATAAGAATTAACTTTGCACGCCTAATAATAAGCGCCACCAAACAAACACCACTACCAGTCAACTTCAAGGTAGCAGTGAGATCGTTGAACATTGCTGTGAGAGGCGTAGTACGGCCAGGTGAAGTTTGTTTTGAAAATCTTACTCTCATCCTCACATTATAATTGTTGGTCCAAATGAAGTTTGTTTTGATGATTGACAAAGGAACTCAATCATGAACTAGGTCCATCCACAGGGTACACAAACACGAACATATTCAAGCATAAGGGATGCACGTAAGAGAGATAAGCTTAACTTGTTATATATGATATTTCCTGATCGAAAATGTTGCATAATTGATAAGGAGAACGACTCCTTACTCGAAAAGAACACTATCCAAAATAAGACAGGAATCAGAGGTTGAAATTAACTAGAACTCTTCCACCAAGGAAGAGTATAACATTGAGACTCTGGTTATTTCCTATTCTACTAACTCTATAAATTATAGGATGCTCTCACTTTACAAGCACGCACAAAAGCTAAATTTAAACGTGAATTGAGAGCAAAATAGCAAGGCATTTTGCAAGCAATTCTTGTGTGATTCAAGTGTGAGAACCTGAAGCTACATGAACCAGATAGAAGAACCCGTTCCAAGTGTCTGTCTTTTATTCTAGTTTCAGTGTAGTAAGTGGTTTTCAAATTGTACCTTTCAACTTTATCTAGAAGCAATTGTATTAGGTACTATAAGTATTCAAGTTAGAGTTAACTTGAAGTTGTCGCAATAGTTAGAGACTGGTTGCTACAATAGGATTAGAGGTAATCCTTAGGTTTACAAAGAGTCTTTGTAAATGCTTTTTGGCTCAGTGATTTAATGAATTGTTGGGGAAAATCCTACTGAGCAGTAGGTCGTGGGTTTTTCACCTTTTGAGCAGGGTATTTTCCATGTAAAAATACTTATGCTTTTTTACTTTCTACATTTATTATTTTCGCAATAGTAGTATAAAGAATACATAGAAGAACCAGATCCTTCTATAATTTGTGCATGCAAAAATTGGACACCATACAAATCACCCCTCCCCCTCTCTTGTGTGGTATTAAATTATTAAACATCAATAATGTAAATAAAATGGCATGACATCACCCTTCGTGCTTTACACTCTTCCTCACATGATAATATATATATATAAAATAACACGACATCACCGTTCATGCTTTACACTCTTCCTCACATGATAATGTATATGAAATAACACGGCATCACCCTTCGTACTTTACACTCTTCCTCACTAAGCACACGTATATTAATAACAAGCAAGGTAGGAAGCATGAATAACATCAAGGAGAGTGATTAATCGAATATTCCAAATGAACATCAATCTCAGCTTTCAAGCCAATAACAATTCAACAAACCTCAAGAACCTTATTGTTCAAGTATTTCAATAATTCTCAAAAATGATCTTCAACTCAAGTATAAGAATCCAATATCTCAAGAATAACGGTTGTAGCGATGTATTTGTGATTAAGTATAATGACGACCAAATTTAGCACCTCAACAATTTCACAAAAGTCCGCTAAATTTTAATTAAATTATAATAAGTTAAATCATAGTTTCTAGCTTTTAACTTCATATTTTTAGTAATCTAGAAGCCAAGTAAGACATGTAACAAGAAGGTCACATAATTCTACAAGGCACAAATAATCATATAATTTACTCCCGAGCATGATTAACCCTGAACATGTATATACACTCGTCACCTCATATATGCATCATCCCCGCATGTAGCAAACAATATCAATTAGTAGAAAAAATTCTTCCAATAAAGTTAGGTAAGACACTTACCTTAAACAAGCCAAATCAATACACTAGAAGCGCCATCTCGCTTAAATCATCCTTCGAACGACTTGAAACTAGCCAAAAGCAACTCAAAATCGTCAAATAGTACCATAGGAAGGAAACCCAATCAATAAAGGTCGAATCTTTATACATTTACTCAAAGCCTACCAAAAAGTCAAACATGGGCCCGCACTTCAGAACCCAATAAAACTCACAAAATCTGACAACCCATTCAATTACGAGTCCAACCATAATAATTTAACTTAAATCCGACTCAGAATCGACTCGAAATGACCTTAATTTTTGCACACAAGTTTCAAATAACATAACAAAGATATTCCAATTCCCGTAACTGCAATCCGAACCCGATATCATCAAAGTCAACTCCTGATTAAACCTATGAACTTTACAAACCTTCAAATTTCTAACTTTCGCCAAATAGCGCTAAAACCTTCTAGAAACATCCAAATGTGCATCCAGACATACGCCCAAGTCTAAAATCATGATCCAGACCTAACAGAACCATTAAATCTCAGATCCTAGATCAAATACACAAAAGTCAAACTTGGTCAATTCTTCTAACTTAAAGCTTCCTAGTTGAGAATCATTCTTCCAAGTCCATCCCGAGGAACCTGAAAACCAAAACTGAAAATAAACGTAAGTCATAATACATCATATGAAGCTACTCATGACCTCAATCTACCGAACTGAATGCAGATACTCAAAATGACCGGTTGGGTCGTTATATCCCCCACTTAAACATACGTTCATCCTGGAATGTGCGAAGAGTTGTTCCAAAGTCATCAAATCACAATGCGGTTGATCCCACGTCACCTCAATCCATATAAACATGACAACACAACATAACTGATGATCCTTACTATAACCTTAGTCTGTAAACCTTAGAACCCAATTTCCAACATCCGAAATTTGTTATGAGACCCGACTCTCGTATCTACACGTTGTATAAGTCTGAACAAGTTGGATCAAGCCATAACCATAACCCAAGATGTAATTACACGATATAGCACATAAATCGCATACTTGTAGCAACAATTCTTGATCACATTAGCTTCTCAAAAGACATATCCGGAACTGGTAGTAAACCTCATATCAAATAAAACCTTGTTCAGAATTTCGTACACTGCCGATAATGAAAGAAACACGCAGAATCTCATAACCACTCATCAGATCAACAAGTCAAGAAGCTCACTCGTTTGACAAGGACCATTGCCCCAAATTCTGAGCGGAAATGTGGTATCATTCTCCCAAACATTCCTTGTCCTAATACAATATTGTAAATATCAGGTCTAGAAATCTCACCTCCGCCAATACAAGAAGTCCAACTGACAAGTCATACCAAAATCTATATGGAGCCCCACATAACGTGGTTCCATACACCAAACAAGTAATAATTCAGACATAACAAATAATAGTAAGAAAGTTAAATAAGAAGGCTACTAAGAAAGTTAAGCAGATGGAGTAATATTAAAATCTTCCTATGAACTATTTTCAACAAAGTAGAAGCAAAACGCACAAAATAAGCATAAGGAGTTACATCTCATCACAGTACCATTGCGGCGCACAACCCAATCCAATCATATCAATCCACATAGGGGTACCCATCGAGCCATAATGCTCGGGCTCACTAATCACATCTGCGTCAGCATCAAGCACGATAGAGTGCACAAGTATAACTGTGGGAAGATGATTAAGCACAAACATTACTGAGAAGACAAGCACAACTATGGTGTAATAAGCAAGTCATCATCACGACTGTTATCTCGCCCATAACACCATCATGCCACAATAGAATTACAATATGCGTGCGAATAATCATGTAACCCTTACAAACCGTCATAACATAAGAGAAAAACATATAACATAGACCAAGGCACGAATAACATCCATTTTGCCTGATGATATACATGTGGTAACAACTGCGCAAGAGCAAGACAATTCGATCCGATATAGAATACACATTCTCATTAGACTCACAATTAATCCCCAAACCAAATTCCGATCATTCCCAAATAGGTAAATAACCTTCCAAAAGTCCATAGCAACCTTTCCATAACACTATCCATCATATATCCAATCCTCCACATTTCTTCACAATTTGCAACCAAGGAATAGTCTACCTACGAGAACATCCAATCTCTGAACCTCATGAATACCAGAATCTCCATATCCGATCTCAACACCATTACTCAAATGGATGATACGTCACTCATATTCCATTATTTTACAGAAAAATACCCACATGTCAACACAAAATGCACCTGCCAATATGCACACTTTCCTCCAGCAATATCAAAGAGTGCCAACATCCTCGTAAACATCTAAAATTGTCCGTATCATCAAGAACTCATATCATTCCCTTCAAAAACTAAATCACAACCTTGTACTTGCAACTTTCAACCCCATACGGTGCACTGCCTCTAGCATGGTAACTTGTGAAAATACGAAAATATCATAATCTAAACCACAAAAAAGTTGAACACCTCATCAACCGAGAACCTTTCATTTAACTTAATCCAGGAGAATATCACCGCACGCAATATATCTTCTATACCAGTAGAAAATATCAACTCCGAGCCGTGGCTATAACTATGGTGAATTCTTCAGAACTCATTAACACATAATTCAATCATCAAAATTGATCTCCTCTAACTCAACCAAGTCACGCAGAGTGCCAATTCGAAAATAACTCAGCCTGATATGCTCGCTTTGAAGGAACCTTCTGCGAATATGAAGCTATTTGTTGCATCTCTCTAACATTGCCACATAGAATCATTCTTGACATAGAACTACCACAGATCCGGTCGCAATTCACTACCGATCTCAAGCCATGTTTATTCATAAATTCAGGAGTCCTTAAATACCACATATGATCTGGAACTCATTAGAACCTCCTCAATAACCACTCACCTTACTCTGATATGCAATACATAGCCAATACACACCGAGTAAGCCGCGCTTCACTAGCACATGACTATTCAAAGAAACAACCGAGCAAACCCTCAACCCGAAAAATGATACAACGCATGATCCTGTAATTCATTTGTTAATAACAGACTCTCCCACTTAGCTCAAAGCCACAGAACACTTTGTCGATAATCTATAGTACCATATCTTCATGGCTGCCCCAATTCTGCACTGCTATATAGCTTAATACTTCAAAAAAACTCATGCAATACTGGTCATAGAACACTCAGAAGACTCTGCCAAGCGCATTCTCATCCTGGCAATAGTCAAGCAAACTTCCCCAAATGCTCTTAAATGATAATATATGCATTCCACTTAATGGAAACCTCACTCGAAACATATGATCCAAACTCAACACGCAAGAGATAACCCCTGGTTGTAGTTAAATCAACACCTTACAATGAACCCACCATAGTCACAACAACTAGGCCACAAGCCGATCTTCCCAAGTCCGTGCTTACCAACTAGATATAAGAATCTATTTTGTACCACAAATAAACGACTAAAAGATCTATCACCTCATCCGCTCCTAAGACCAAACAACACATCGCGATGATAATCAAACATCCATAGCCCTTCATAATCCATTCATAGCATCACAAACCGTTAGTGCATAGCGAATACCGAGTGCGCAGCATCACATATGAACAAATAGGAAGAATAAAAATCGTAGCTTTCAAGCTGAAACAGGGCCGCACAATAAGGAAAGAAAGAAGGGAAATTCTTATTAAATTCCCTGTAGCCTCTCAAAGATAGGTATGGACGTCATCATACCGATCCGCGAGACTCTATTAAATACTTGCTCATCACTCGTAGAACCTACGAACCTAGTGCTTTGATACTAACTTGTCACGACCCAAAATACACAAGTTGTGATGGTACTTAAACCAACATGTTGGGTCAACCAATTAACAGTAAACACAATTCTAAAAAACTAAAAGTGATCAATAAATAATATATCTGGATTCCATGCAACATCCCCAGGACTAGTATTACAAATCATGAGTTTCTAAAACTTAGAATTTACAAAAGCTGGTACGAAATGAATACCTCATCTGTTTGAAGTCTACATAAATAGATTAGCAAAATCTAAAGCTACCAACTACAAGTGGCGGCTATATCCAGAATGCAGGTACATCTCCGATGCCAGCTCCTACCTTACATAGCAGCTCCAGATCCAAAATCTGCACGCAATGTATAAAAGTATAGTATGAGTACACCCGACCTCATGTACCCAGTAAGTATCTTGTCTAACCTCAGTGAAGTTGTGACGAGGCTTTTTAGTTAAAAGATACTCACTGATATAACCTGTGCAGTAGGCTAGCAATAAAACAATACTAGAACATAATAGAGAAGAGTACAAGAGACAAATATGCAAAGCAGTAAGATTACTAGAAGAAATCATGCTCAATATCACGACCAATCCTTTTCGTAAAGCGATAACCAACAAACCACAGTAGTAAATTCATAACTTTCATAATGCCTTGATTTCATGGAAATTTAAAACACGCTATAGTTGCAAGGTGTTCTGCTGAAGCTGAATTCAAAAGTATGGCCTCTAAGGTTGCTGAGATAACATGGCTTACCGGTCTTTTCAAAGAATTAGGAGTTGGTGTAAACTTGCCAGTCGATTTCTTCTATGACAGTAAAGATGCTATCTAAATTATAACAAATCGAATCTTTCATGAGAGGACTAAACACAAAGACATTGATTGCCATTTTTTACTAGAAAAAAAATCATACAAGGTGCTGTTAAAACTCACCATGTTCCTACAACAGAGCAGCATGTTGATCTCCTCCCCAAGAGTTTAGGAAGACTGCAACATGATCACTTGATGTCCAAGCTGGGATTGAAGGATATCTTCAAACCATTATTTTGAGGGAGGGTGTTAAGTAGTTAGTTAGTGCTTGATAGTTAGTTAGCCAGCCGTTCAATCATCTGGTGACAGCTGTAAGTTAAAGAGTTAGTAGTCGGTTATTTAGTATATAATAAAGTATGTAGTCCTTTTGTTAAGAAACTGAAACAAATGGAACAGTAGAATATCCATTTCCTTTTCTCTTGAGCTTCTCTGCAACAATGGTGATCTCAGCCGCTTAACAGTAAATAAGACGGTATATAAGTCTAAATCTTCAGCTCAAAACGAGATATCTAATTCTTTTTTCTTTAAAAGAATTATTCTATTTATTGACAGTACATAATCAATCTATAATACAACTCAAATGCAATGCCCTTTTATTGTCAAATATTTTAGACAAATTAATACATTAGAATTATCAAATTAATAATTCAAATAGCGTTTTGTATTTCATTACTGCACTATTTTTTTAAGCAAAATGTCACTTAATAATGGGGTAGTTAATCTATATGATATATTGGCAACCGATTCCTATCGAGCTAAGACTACCAATATTTTTTGTCATTTTCTTTTCAAGAGAAAACGGGCCTTTACAGTTATGGAATTTGAACCATTAGACAAGATTTAAGAATGAAATGATCCACCTGCTATGTGCTGAAAAGCTTGAGTTTGCTTAGCACCAGCACCCGTAAGTACTGCACTTCTTTTTTTCTTTTTCTTTTTTGGGAGAAAAAAAGATAATTTCTATTACATTACATTGGATGACTAGAAAAGAAAAAGAGAAAGATAGAAAATAATTAAATCACGCGTATTGTATGTGAAATGCTTTTACAAATATCACTAGATTGTAACTTTTTGTGATACTGCACTTCTTTTTAATTCCGGAGGATATAGTTGGAAGAAAGGGAAGGAGTGGTCTAACTCCAAATAGTAGAAATTGAAATTTAAATTTTTATGTACAAACTCTAGTATTCCACCACCGGCTATTAGTTATTGCTCAATTCTCATCCCAACGATATTGCACATATATAAAACCGGAATTACAAGATGCTAAATGCAAGAGATTCGGAAGGTGCAACAATGACAGAAGTTTAGAGAGAGAGTTAGCTGAAAGGGGAAATGAATTACTATTCTATTGAAGACATCGTCAATACATTTTATACACTAAGCATTTGTCCAACTAACTAACTAATTTATCTTAACCAACTAACTAATGGACAGGTCACTAACAACTATCATATTAACAGTATTAACAACTATGCATGTGATTAGCTAAAGCATGTGCTATATCGCAATATGCCCCTCAAGCTGGAGGGTGTAAAATATTAAGCACTTCAAGCTTGTCAAGTAAATTGCACATGTTGAGAAGTTCCTAAACCTTTGGTTAATAGATCAACCTGCTGCTCCTTTATATTCATATGAATTTCTTGAACCACCCTTTCTTTGATCTTGTCTCTAATGAAATGACAGTAGATTTCTATGTCTTTTGTCCGTTTATATAGTATGGGATTTGCTGCAATCTAAATAGCAGATTTACTGTCACTAAGAATTGTCACTGGTCGTATAATCTGCACACCCAACTCTTTAAACAAACCAAGTAACCATATGATCTAGCAGTTGCAGCAGCCATGCTTCTGTACTCAGCTTCAGCTGAGCTACTTGACACAGTTTTTTGTTTCTTTGATTTCCAGGACAGCAAGGAACTCCCAAGCTTTATCAATTAACCAGTAACTGATCCCCTAGTGTTGGGGCATGCTGGCCAGTCTGAATCACACCAACATGTTAATTATCCTATGTGACCAGAAGCCATTAAGATTCTCTGTTCTAGTGCACCTTTCAAGTACCTTACAATTCTTACTGGAACATCCCAATAAGACTTCTTGGTCCTTTACATGAACTAACTTAAGGTCTGCACATCATAATTGATGTCAGATTTTGTAATGGTGACATACAACAACTTGCCAACTAGCCTTTGATAGGCACTGATGTCCTGCAATAGGGAATCATCCTTGACTGTATTTTCCTGATCACATTCCACTGAGGTAAGTTTTGCATTTGCCTCCAAGGGTATACAAAAAGGCTTAGGCCCACTTAACCTTATCTCTAAAATAAGTTGGAGCACATACTTCATTTGATTCAACAAAATGCAGACCTTGGATCTTAGCACCTCAATTCGAAGAAAGTACTTAAGTTTCCCTAAGTCCTTGACCTTGAACTTCTGGTGTAGAATGTCTTTGTCCTGTTTAATCAAGCTTGTGCTGAAACCTATGATAAGGAGATCATCCACATAGACCAAGAAAATCACCACCTCTTCCTGGCTCCTTACAGTAAATAGGGAATAGTCATAATTGCTTTGAACAAAAAATGCACTTAGTAGTGCTTATGTTAGCTTGATATTCCAATGCCTTGAGGCATGTTTGAGATCATACAAGGATTTTATCAACTTGCAAACTTTCTTGTCACCCTGTGCCTAAATCTTTCAGGCAATTTCATATAAACTTCCTCATACAAATCACCTTGCAAGAATGCATTGTACACTTCTATTTGAAAAAAGTTCCGCCGTTTTCAAGCAGCAAGTGCTATGATTGACCTCATAGTGACCATCTTTGCCACTGGGAAGAAAGTTTCATGGTTGTCCAATCCTTCTCTTTGACTATACCCCTTTGCCACTAGCATTGCCTTATATCTTTGAATGTCCCCATCTGCTTTGTACTTGATCTTATACACCCATTTTGAATGTACTCTATTCTTGCCTTCTAGTAAATCAACTATGCACCATGTTTTGTTGTCTTCCAAAGCCTTTATTTCCTGCTTAGCCTGAATCCGCCTACAGTCCTTGATAACTTCTTTGAAGGACTATGCCTCAACTTGTTGGGAAAATTTGGCCAAATAACACTGATAACTGGAGGATGTTTTGTCATAAGACAAATAATTTGAAATTGGATAATTGTGGGTTGCAACTCTTTTTGTAGTGATGGAATCTTTCATCCATAGTGGTTCTTAGTCTGTCTTGATGACTTTCTGCTTGTGTCTAGTGGTGCATCTTCATTTACTTCTTCAAGTGGTTCCTATATTTTATTGCGCAACTCATTCTGAGCCTCTACATCCTGGAATTCTACATCAGGACTCTAGCTTCTGCATCTTGAAACTTTATATCAGAACCTGCCCCCTCAACTTCATGTTACATGTCATTTTGAGTATCTGTGTGATATACATCTTCCGCTATTTCTAATGAGTTTGAACCACAAGGAGCACTATTGTAGTTTGGTGTTTTCACATTGTAAAGGATAATAGATAGGAAATTCAGATTCCTTCCTTATGTTGGTGCTTCCTTTGGAGAAAGGAAATTTAGACTCCTAGAAAACAACATCCCTGCTAGTGAAGAAGTGTCTAGTTTGCAAATCCAGATGTATATATCCTTTCTGTGTTTCAGAGTATCCCATCAAAACTGCCGCTTTTTCTCTCTCAGTAAATTTGTGTCGTTTGGGCAAGTTTGTTGCATAACATAGACAACCTAAAACCCTTAGTTGAAGAAGAGAAGATTTTCTACAATGTAACATCTCAAAAGGTACCTTTCCCCCTAGCATGCTGGATGGTAACCTATTTATCAAATATACTATGGCCTTCTCACACATGCCCCAATTCTTCATAAGAATGGATACCTCAAATTTCAAAGCCTTGGCAGTATAAAAAATATGCCTATGTTTCCTTTCTATTATGTCATTTTGTTGAGGAGTATAGGGACAACTACTCTGATGAATTATGCCAAGATTGCTCAATAAGGTTGCACATTGTGAATTAAAAAATTTGGACTCATTATCTAATCTTAGTACTTTAACCATGACTCCAAATTGACTCTAAACCATGTTAAGAAACTGTTTTATTTCTAGTATTACTTTAGACTTTAGTTGCAAAAAATATACCCATGTATATCTAGAGTGGTCATGTCATGACCCCAAAACTGACCGGTCGTGATGGCACCTATAGTGAAACTAGGTCGGCCGACACAATCCCAAATCAATCCAATATTTCATAATAGGAATGTTTAAGCTATTAATCAAATAAAATCCCATAACATGAAACTAAATAACATGTGCGGAAAGAAAATTCAAGTCCGACATCGGAGTGTCATAAGTCACGAGCATCTACTAAGGTCTGAATACAACAAAGACTACCACAGTCCGGAAAATAGTAAAACAGTCTAAGGAAGATGAGAGGGAGAAGAGCAAGGCTACGGATACCAAGCAACTACCTTACTAACTCCGATGGACCTGCCACTGAGTAATCAACACCCGCTATCGGGTTTAGAAATACCTAAATCTGCACACAAGGTGCATGGAGTGATATGAGTACGCCAACTCAGTAAGTAATAAAAGTAAATAAAGACTGAGCAGTAAGAAAACACATAATCCACGTCATAACACCACATTATTCCAAAACAGTCTATAATTCAAATCTTCTTGTAAAAATCCAATTTTAGTAAAAAATCCTTTGAAAAACGTCTTTTTAATAGTTTCAGCAGAGATTCAACAAAGTTTAGAGTAAAAATGATGGAGATCATAAATAGCCTGTCGGGAAAGACATGTATTATAAACCGCCCCTCGAGCATCACATCAATCAGAACCAGCCTCTCGGGCTACCTCACAGTCACTCGTAATCAGCCCTTCAGGCACAACATGAATCAAAATCAGCCCTTCGGGCAACATCATATCACTCACTCAGGGTACCCGCACTCACTGAGGGTGTTTAGACTCCGGAGGGTCTCCTACAGCCCAAATGCTATAACAAGCCATCTCGTGGCATAAATCAATCAGGCCCTCGGCCTCACAAAATCATGAAATAGTAACAACATGCTACGGCGTGTAGCCCGATCCCATAAATATCCTTACAACACAGGCCCTCGACCTTACTCAGTCAAAAACCTCTCAAGGCACTTGGGCTAACAGTAAAATAGGGTGTTCTGCCCGAAAATATCAGTTATGCATCAAATCAGAGTTAATAAGACTGAGTTATGAAATCAATAAAAGCATAACATGACTGAGTACAGATCTTAAGTCAAAACAGTGAGGAAATAATAAGGAAAAGCCCCTAGTCCAAACAACTTGGCACGAGGCCCTAATATGGTATTCAGCCCAAAACATAGTAATACTTTCCAAAATACAAGGGTATCAAATAGTTTTCAATCAAATACGCAACTTAATTGTCGCTACGGGACGAACCAAGTCGCAATCCCCAATGGTGCACGCCCCCACGCTTGTCACCTAGCATGTGCGTCACCTCAATATAGTGAAACGAAGTGAAATCAGGGGTTTCATACACTCAGGACAAGATTTACAATCATTACTTACCTTAAACCGGACAAACTCTAACCCGTGATGCCCTTGCCTCTCGACTTGACCTCCAAATGCTCTGAATTTAGCAAAAATAAGTAGTACATCAATAATATACGCTAAAGGAAAAAAGCCCATGCGAAAATTATCAAATTAACTCAAAAATCATGAAATTGGCCAAACCTGAACCTCAAGCCCATGCTTTGGAATCCAACCAAAATCATAAAACTAGAAACTCCTTTCACTCCCAAGTCTATACATACCAAAACCATCAAAATTGGACTTCAAATGGCCCCTCAAATCCCCAATTTAAACTCTCCAATTTCAAGCCTTAATCCCCCAAATTTCACTCTTAAATCCCACAAATTTCATGCTTAATCAATTGAAAATCACCATAGAATCGAGTTTTAGGTTCAAAAACATTACCTCAATGTCACGACCCTAAAACCTGACCCATCGTGATGGCGCCTATCGTGAAACTAGGTCAGCCTCAACTTAACAATCAACACAATAATAATAAGTTTGATAATATTTGCGGAAGCTTTTGACAGTTAAGGAACTATTTGGAACATAAGAAATTTACTGAAATAGATACAATCTAGCCCAAAACCGGGGTGTCACTATGTCACGACCCAAACCGATGGGCCGAGACGGGCACCCAGTACCTTGCTCAACCGAGTACCGACATAACGTATCTTTTCATGTCATACTATCATAAATAGCCGATCCGGAGAGGCTGCCGTAAAATAGGTAGAATACAACAGGTAATGCCAACTTATACATAAGACATATGAGCCTCTAAGACCAAAATAACCACTTAAACACTGAACATAGGCTGACAAGGCCATACAATCTTTTATGTACATGACATCTGTCTTCAAGCCTCTAAGAATACATAATTTTCATAAAGGTCGGGACAGAGTCCCGCCATACCAACCATACATATCTAACTCATACTAACCAAACAAGCAACTCCGAAGCAAATGGAGAGCACCAACATCTTCCGCTGAGCTGATAGCCTACTTTGAGGGCTCTCGACATGTCTATCGGGACTGCGGGCATGAAACACAGCGTCCCCAGGCAAAAAGAGACGTCAGTACGAATAATGTACTGAGTATATAAGGCACATAAATAAGTACATAACAGACATGGAGGAAATGTAGAGTAAATGACTCCACCTGTAAGTCTGAATAACTTTGTAAATCATGAAATAATTATAGTATCATACATATGCGTATGAATGTCATGTCGTGCATAGGTACATGTAATAACATCATCAGCCTCTGAGGGCCTCCCATCATATCATCTTGGCCGCTATGGGCAAAATCATCAACGTATACCAGCTGATCAGGTGGTGGTGCGTATATAACACCGTAACCTTTTTTCATATCCCATATAAATATAATATACATATATACGTGTATATAACGTCATCTGGTCATGTGTCAATATATATGTATAAATGAGTGAAATGCATGAGAAGTACGTTAGTAAAATCTTTCGGAGTGTCATAAGACCATTATACGTCTGAGTAATATCATGAAACAAACTTCATCAACTTACATATTTTCTGAGACCCATGAACAGATGATAAAATAATAGGACACATGGGAATTCAAGAATAT